>NC_084921.1:16260000-17510000 GCF_958298935.1 Phragmites australis
ATGGAGAGCATGTCGGGGAGGGTAGTTTCGGTAGAGATGGAGCTAGAGTGGACCATTCTGATGTAGATGCAGGATGCATGGATGATGAAGTCGGTGGTAGCGGGGTTGAAAAAGATGCTAACAAAGACGACCCGGTGCCGATGATCTAGTACTTTCGTGGTGCTAGCTTGCTAGATTGTGTCGTCGTTGAGTATAACACATTATCTAACTGGGGATACTAGAATAGGGACATCCAGGTCGGGCAACAATTTCGTAACAGGGGGGTCGTCTACTTTATTAGCAACTATGATGTAATGACAAGAGGGACCACAAGTGCGTCCTGTCTAACACCACGGAGTATGAGGTCAGGTGTTTCAAACACCCGATTTATCCTTACTTCGTACGAGCACATAAGCCTAAATATGAGAATAATTTTGTGATCAGTAGACACACCCACATACATGCAGTGAAGAGACTAGTAGGAATATGAGCCGCGCTGTTGATGCGAGGTTCATAGCCTAACTCCTCATCATCCTTGTTGGTACGAACATTTGTTTGTCACCAAAATCTATTATGGAGGAGGTGCAGACTAAGATGGGTGTGTTGATCAATTACCACACTACATGGTGAGCGAAGAAGAAGGCGTTGAAGATGCTATTCGGAAGCTTCGAGGAGTCTTACAACTATGCTCCAAAGCTACTGCAGAAAATTGATATGACGAATCCAGGGACTCAATGAGCGATGGCGGATGAGCTGATCAAGATAGAGGATGGGTCATACAGCACCACTGATCGATACCTCATTAAGTTATTCTGATCTTTTGGACAATGCATCAAAGCTTTCAGACATTGCAGGTCGGTTCTATGCGTGGATGCCACATTTATGAGAGGCAAGTACCATGGTACCCTTATGACAGCGATGGCGACGGATGCAAATAATCAGATTATTTCTCTCGCCTTTGCAATGGTTGAGAGTGAGAATAATGATAGCTGGTTATGGTTCCTCACTTTGTTGAGGACACGTGTCGTGGGCAACAGGGAACGAGTTTGCATCATCTCTGACCACAACAAGGGCATTCTGCATGCGTTGGACGTGCTGCATAATAGCCCAAACTACGCCATTGCATAGCCTGATGTGGAGAGAAGGTGGTGCATGCGCCACTTGGGAGCAAACATGTGCACAAAGTACTGCAGAAAGTCTCTTGTAAAGAGATTCAAAGTTTTGTGTCTACAGAACCAGCAGGCGAAGTTCAAAGAGATATAGAGAGAGTTAAATGAGATCACTCGCAAGATGATGACAGATCAACAAGAACAGGAGGATCATCTGTGAACGCAAATGGTTGGGGGATAAACTATCGTTAGTTGTTCACATACTATGTTTAGCCAGTGGATAGCGGGGAAGCCGGTGGAGCGTTGGGCCCTAATCCATGACACTCACGGTGTCAGGTTAGAACTTAGAATTTAAATTACATATTGAACCCTGTCTTATGCAAATAGGCCTTCTAATTTTTTTTATCCTATATTAGGTACACCATCATGACAACAAACATATCGGATGCGTTCAACAATGTCCTAAAGAGAGTATAGGGCCTCCCATTGTGTGCCATCATTGCCCTCACATTCTATAGAACAGTAGACTACTTTCGAGACCGTGGTAATGCTGCTATGAATTGCAGCACGCGGTTCGCACATAAGGTGGAGGCAATCTTATCCAGAAGGAGGAACAAGACACACTTTCATTGGACGAGGATTTACGATATGGCCAACAATGACGTTAAGGTCATGTACTGCCGTAGGTATGCTTCAGGGTATAGCGTAGGGGATACCATGCAGCAATGTCAACTTGGGCCTCACAAGGTGAAGTGCACATGGAATAAGCCAAAACTGCAGCAAATCTCATGTTCACATGTCTTAGCCGCTTGCAGGGACATAGGCGGTAATGACAGATCACAATACGTAGCACAGTACTTCACGATAGATGCATTGAGGAGCATATAGCTTCCAAAGATACGGTCCTTCAACATCGGAAGCAGCTACAAAGCAATCGAGGGGCCTATGTTGGTACCTTATCCCCGAGCACGACGTACAGATCCTGGAAGGCCTAGATCCACGAGGCTACAAGGTGACATGGATAAAGCAGATGCTGTTGACGGCCTACGCCAGTGCAAACTTTGCAAACAACCTAACCATGACAGGAGGACATGCCCGATCCGACAGTAAACTATCATGCACTATCAAACTGTAGTGTTTTAGAGTTGTTGCATTTTATTGAACCATGAAGCTTGTTTTTCACCTATTTATTGAACCATGAAGCTTGTGACATATTCTAATTTGTTATTCACATACTTATTCAACCATGAAGAGTGTAGTATATTCTTTTTTGATATTCACATATTTATTGAACCATGAAGCTTATAATATATTTATATTTGTTGTTCACCTATTTATTGAAACGTGTAGCTTGAAATTATTGTCATGGCTCATGATGGTCTTCCCGAGCTTCTTCAATAGCGGTACGGCGAGAACCATACATAGAGGGCAGATAGTTTTCATAGGGTAGCAGGTACCACGAATATATGTGCTTTTTAATTGCTAACATAATTTGCTACTAACGCAGTACATGTATTGGATACCTTCCGTTGCGAGCCTGGAGTGTCCACACGATTAAGGAGTTGGACGCTCGATTTCACGAGCCACTCGCACGGGCAGGCTTACTACCTTTTGCTCTCATGATGGCCGGAGCTCCCATGGCGGGTGATGGCAGGATACCTCTCCCACCTATTGAGGAACCACTGCTCACAGGTCTCGTCGACCGGTGGTGTCCTGAGACGCACACGTTCTGCTTTCCTTTTGGCGAGGTAACCGTAAATTTGAGGGACGTGGCCATGCTAACCGGGTTGCCAATCAACGGCACCCCGTTAGTAGTTTTGTGACCAGCGAAGCAACAGTGGAAGGGTTACGTTGAGGGCACGTAATTATTTTTTATGTACTGCAATTCACATATTATATAGCTATTCAAGCTTCATTGACCATCTGCATCTTGTAGGTTTGATGTGTTGTATGATAAGAAGGATGTTGGCATTTCCATGTCTTGGATTCATGGGCTGCCACAGTTCGGTCCATGCCCACCGGAGGCCAACGAGGCTACAGTAATATAGCACTATGAGGTGTACTTGTACGTCCTGCTGGGAGGTATCATGTTTTGCAACACGGCAGACAATTATGTCATTCTCCATATTGTATGGTTAGCGAGTTAGCTCACTTCACATTCTTACGAGCTGACATCTTTCAGTTGGGGATTTGCTGTGCTAGCTACCACCTACAGAGGATTGTGTGATGCAACTCAACGATCAACGAAGAAAGGATCTGTAATAGGCTGCCTACACCTTTACAGCTATGGAGCTAGGAGTACCTCCCGATTTTTCAGTCTTGGGTGCTCAAGAGCTATTATCCAGTCCCCATCTCTGATGGCATTGCATATGACATTAGGCCTACGATGGGGTATCGGTGGATGCATGCTAGGCTGAGATGGAGTCAGCAACAAGACCATGGTAGATACTCCCATGTGATCAGTGATTTGGACGTCCTTAGCGCAGATCTCGTGGAGTGAGATCCATGGCGTATGGCATAAGTGGCCAAAATTGCGACTGGCCAAATCATCGCATCGTGTTGTTGGCGTGACTCAGGCTTATTGATGACTAGATGCTTCTTGTTGTACATGAACAACATGGAAGTATATTCTCCCGAGCGTGTACAGAGGCAGTTCAAGTATCGACAGGTGGTGCCAGTACCCCCCACGAGACGCCGGTCGAGCGCACGAGTAAGTGTATTATTGTAGGTAGCATTAGTGCCCAAGGTGATCAATATTAATATATTATAGCTGTGTATGTCATGTACAGGAGGAGTGCACAGGGAGTCGGAGGCATGCGGGACTTGGCATCTGTGAATGCCGAGCACATACAGAGGTGGACAAAGTCAGCCTCGGTGGATTTTGTTGTTCCTGCTGGACAATACGACGATGGAACCTACTAGGAGTACCTTTCGTGGTACCATCCACGCACGCGTGGCACCTTACTCAGCAGACTTGTGGAGTCGGTCCCCAGACCGTTTCTCGAAAATCATGCCCGCCTTCTTCATATTGTGCTATGTGATGTGGTACTTATAATGATTTTAATTGGTTAAACCTCCGTATTACCAACATGTCCCTCATCTCATACAGACCGAAGAGGCGTACACAATGCATATGCAGGCGGAGCAAGCTTGTGGGGAAGCAAGCGAGTCATCAACGCGGAGGGATCGAAACCCTCTCCGAGAGTACATATGAACGAGAGGGTCTCGCTTCCTGTCCGCTATACGTGGTCTAGGTGTTTGTGACCCGCGTTAGAGAGGGTATGACATACAAACAATGGACTCGTCACATGCCTCCCACAACAGGCGCTCGTCCAGTGCTCGTGACGAACCCGTTCGAGCATAATCGCGAGAGGCACATTCGGCTTCGGAATATCATGTGTCACGTTCCTATGCTGAGAACGAGGAGTGCACGTAGGAGCCTGAGCTCGAGTAGTGTACACTGGGTTCACAGCCCCCCTAGTGGACACAACCCCCTCATACTACGATGACACCTCCGCATGCAGCTTCGATGCATCATGAGGACATCGTTGACTGTACGCAGTAGACGCCTAGCTGGAGCGATACACATGATTTTGACTGGGCTGCTGCAATGCAGGCCATAAGCTTCACCGATCTCCTTATTGGACATTACCTCCAATATCCCGATGCACTTGGGGGTTCACAGTGGTACCAGCAGGCCGAGCCTTCGGGACACTGGACTCTATCGGAGCATGTTCTAGGGGCGTCGACACTTTCATATGAGGATCTGTCATCATAGTACATGCAAGGCCGAGTTAGCGGGTCTGGATACATGTTCGGTGGGGGTAACACAGGATAGGATGATGATGACGACGGTCAAGGGGACATGAAACAGGGGCCAGCATAGGCCGCTGGGATGAAGGCCACACACCCACCAGACGCTTACACTCCTGGGGACTGCGTGCGTGCGTCGTCGTCGTCATTGTTGAGGAGGTAACACTGTTGTTCGGTGTACTTGTAATTCTTTATGACATATGTACTATTCATTATAATGTAATAGTCAGTCATATTATGTCTCATTCATTGTTATTGTTGCTGTAATTACTTTTAATTTATCTAATAGTTGTCAAATACTTTTGGTACATAACTTTAACTTATCTAATGTTTGTAATAACCACATGACAGAGCTTTAAGTATTAAAAGACAACACCTCTATTGTGAGACACCCTTTAGATACGAAGTGACGACACGACTCAGCTTTGACCATGAAATGACAACACCTCTGTCGTGAGTCAGTCTTTAGACAGGAAGTGGTCACACGACCTAGATTTAACTATGAAATGACCACACCTCTGTCGTGAGTCAGTCTTTAGACAGGAAGTGACCATTCGACGTAGCTTTAACCATAAAATAACAATACCTCTGTCGTGAGTCAGTCTTTAGACAAGAAGTGACCACACGATGTAGCTTAAAACCATGAAATGATAACACCTCTGTCGTGAGTTAGTCTTCAGACATGAAGTGACCACACAACATAGCTTTAACTATGAAATGACCACACCTCTATCATGAATCAGTCTTTAGATAGAAAGTGACCACACGACGTAGCTTTAACCATGAAATGACAACACCTCTGTTGTGAGTCAGTCTTTAGACAGGAAGTGACCACACGACGTAGCTTTAACTATGAAATGACAACACCTCTGTCATGAGACATGCAATAGACACAAAGTGACTACACAACTCAACTTTTATAGGAATTCATGCCTCCATGTAGAAGCAACAATAACTCATGCTGAACTTTTGTAGAATAAAATGACCACACCAAGCAACAGCTTTCGTAGAGAATCTTTGCAAAGCATTAGTGCCGGAACTTTTTCAGTTTTCACATGGAATCCTATGCTCCAGCCCCCAGCCATGCCCATGCACTCAATCCATGCACCAGCCCATAGCCACCATAAATAACTCCACCCTCATCCATGGATAGACTAGTCCATCTTCAACTCTCTCAACTGCAATGTCTTACCTAGCTCCACCAAGCCCACCCAAGAAACATTGGGGATTTTCATCCTACAGAGGGTCGAACTACCGATGTGCTTCTGTGGCGATCCTTGTAGGCTTCGCTAGTCCCAGGATATCTCCTACACATATGGTCTACGCATCTTCATATGTGCTAACTACCAGTATGACAAGTCTCGACATGGACCGTACGAGTACCCATCGGTATAGTGATATATATCACTCATGTGACACTTTCCCTATGATTTCATACACCGTCTTACTAATCTCTCATCTTCTTTCATTTGTCTAGTCTCCTCCACCTCTATATGACTTCATGGAATAGCTAGATATGGAGTAAACTGACGACCAAAAGCAGTGGGTCCAAATGAGCATGCGGTGGAGGAGGGAAGCGTACGAACGCCGGGAATACGAGCAGCAGCAGAAGGAACTACGACTTAAGCGTCAGGAGGAGGAGCACATGAGGAGGGCAGTGGAGGAGCGCGCCGCAGCTGAAGCTCGTGAGGATGAGAGGGAAAGGAAGCGGGAGAGGGCCCGTCGCGCTAAGGCTTCGGGCCCTGATGCTCTGAGGAAGGGCAAATATTCCAGGTGCACTTAGTAGAGACCATCTTTTGTAACCCGGGCTATTTTTATTCCCTAAGGCATATTAGGTTTAGCAACGGCACGCTATTAAATTAATCGTTAGGCGTCCCATACATGCCAATATTTGTTGTCGTCATATCTTTATGGTTACTGTCCATTCACGCACCGACGAAAAACCTCGTATCAAATGTAAGGTTTATGAGCGTATGTAATCACTATACCGGGTTATATGGTAATTGTTCTTCACAACTATTGATGTTCAATAATTTAGAATTTGTATCCTCCCAACGTTAATCACTACAAAAATACCTTACAAAATTCTTTTCAACAAAGTTTAATATTAATATGAAATGATAAAAAATACATATAAATGGAGCATTACAAATGCTTAATACTAATATGATAACCAAGGATTTGTGCATGTTAAATTACTTTTATTCAAATTGAATTAAGAAGAGAATATCACATGAAATGATAAAAATGCATATAAATAGAGCATTACAAAGGAATTCACTTTTTCACCAAATAATATAGGGTTGAAAATATTTTTATAAATTAGTACATCACATGAGAAGAATATTAGTGATTTTTTCTAGATTTTTGAGAATTTATTTGAGGCATTAAATATTACTAGAATTTATAAAGTTGGCTTATTTAGAGAATTTTAATTAAATATTAGCTCAGGCCTTTTGGATCAAACCAATTAAAATAGGTTGCTGGTGATCTCTAGTTTTCTCATGAAAATGTTTACAATTGTTGGACTATTTTTTTAAAAAAAATCATGAACTAAGCTTCAGCCATGGAGTGACGCTGGCACAGGAGGTACCGAATACGGTCGGGTCAATCTTTTTTGGGTGTTTCAAGTTCTGAAATCAGATTTTCGGATTTTGAGTGTCGAATACAGGTGCTAGATTTACAAATACGTCGATTTGTTATCTATTTTAGCAAATACATCGACATATGTTGTTTATTTTTCTTTTTTTCCCCATACCTTCATACACAAAGTGACTCAAAGAAGATCCCTAGTATAGATTAGGACAATTTTGCTCTTGTTTTCTTTGAGATAATACAAATAACCAAGAAAAAATTACACACAGAAACAGAGTATGCCTACTTGAACGGTAAGAGACTCGCTGTAGAAATATGTTATCATTTGTCAAACACGACAACACAAAAGAAAGCAAATGCTAATGTCATTCAAGTTGGAAACCCAATCCATACCTGGCCAGTTCAACTGTGGTTGAGCAACAAATCCTCTTTGGAACTCTAATCATTAAGATTGCCATTGGGTAGAATGGTAAATTCGCCACTGAACCTATTATTATAGACTCAGAAAAATATATTTGTCATTCTCAACGAGAAATTACCACTCTATCACACTCCGATAGAGTGACAAAAAATTAAATATTCCTTTCTTAAAGAGGAGCTCCACATGAGCTAGATAGAGCTAGATAGCTAAATGCGCCATAGAATATTTTTCCAAGACCCTGTCCCTTTTCATTGTATATATCAGGTATCAACACGCTGATTTATTAGTTTCCTCATCAGGGAACAAACATAATGACTCAATGAGCATTATTCACACTACTTAAAAAACTATGTTTTGAGACATTCATGATACCTTTCCACTGACGGCTCATATGACATACCGTCTGAGTAGTTGGTGTGGACCTCTGCAATTTTGGGCTGCATGTGGAAACAAATTTTTACATGCGGCTGCTACCCAGGGTGCTTTCCATAGGTAGCTTATATGACAAACCGCCTAAGCAGTTGGCAGAGATCCTCTGCGGGTTTGGATCGCCTGTGGAAACAAATTTTTATAAGTGATTGCTTTTGACATCCGCATGTGATAATGGCACGATTTTCAGAGTTGGGCGACATAAGAAGCCGCCTATGTAAAATTCCATTTCCAGAGACAGTTACTTATGTAAGCCGTATCAGGTAATGTGATGATTACCACATGCGAAACACATAATTAGCTACTTGCGATATTGGATGATAGCTTATCTTAAAAAAATCATAATTTTTTCATACGAAATTAGATAGAGATAAACTTTATATAAAAATTATAGCCCTCAATGAGATCTATAACTTTGTATTGAAATACTTTTCATTTAAAACCATTAAATATTCAAATAATCGTTTGAAGTTTTAGACAGAATTTTGTAGTTAAAAACTTTTTCATTTAAAGTCATTTAGATGTCAAAAAGTCATTTAAAGTTTCAGATAGAAGAGATCAAAATGACTGCATATGCTACTAATATACCTAGTACTTCTGCGGTTCTTATTTCACATGACTTGTGACTGCCACGAATCACACGCACGCGTATTTCATGCGACTTGTGACTACCACAGGTCCCGGATTCGAGTGCCATAAACTGCACACGCGCGTATTTCATACGAAAAGCCGCGTGATTTTTTTCCAGGCTTTTAGCCAAAAATGTCGATTCACGAGCCGACTAACACAAACAGTTCCTTAAGTGAACCGCCTCTGATAATCGGTTTCTATATGCGGTTACTTAAGTGAACCGCCTCTAGTAACCATTTTTCACAGTAGATCTCTTTTGCGCTTGTAAAAATCATCATTTTTCACAAACCTTCGACCAGAGACGAGTGGCTAAACGCCTCTGTAAATAGGTTAGCACTTGCCTATGAAAACTGTTTTTTTATAGTGTCAGTTGGTAAAAACTACAACTATATTTGTGTATCCGACTCCGACTACAGCTTAGAATTATGCTTTTTAAATGTAGAAATTTTATTAAGACAACAACTCCAGCATAAAACAAAACTGAGTACTGAGTTTATCAGAATTATTATTAGCTAGTAATTTCTAGAGAATATGTGAGCCCATCGTTAACTCACCACTAGATAGAAACTCAACTAGATTTCTGAATCATGCTTCAGCAGCATAAACATGGCTTACATAGCTTAGCAAAAATACAAAATTTTCCAAGAAATTCATCAATTTTACTTGGAAAAAATGGGAAGACATCCATTGTTTCACCACTTGATCTATCACTCTAGTCTCTAGTATTTCCCAATTGCAAAAAAAATAGTACTTACAAAGCACGCCAACCATACGCCTATCCAAATTATGAAGAAAAATCAGCGTCGGCGTTAGCCAGAGAAGAAGTCCTGGAGGCCACGGCCGGTGAAGACGTGGTCGAAGATCTTGGCGAGGAGAGTGTTCACGAAGAGCAGTGCGACGGTGGCCCCCACGATGACACCGAGCACCACGCTGGTGGTGCCCACCACATTCCTGGGCGTCAGCCACTCAATCTCAGCCCTCTCTTGCACCGTACCTGCCCATCACCCACCTCCGCCTCCTTCTACGCTCACAACACCTCCTTCAGCTCCGCCATGGTGGATAGATCTGTAGCGTCGTGTTCCTCAGCGGTGTGCGGAGGTCGTCGATGACAGGTGCTCACGAAGTGGAGGAAGGAGGGCGTGACATCAATGGGCGGTGGCATCCAAAACCCTAGTCGCCCTCGAGCTTGTGTTTAGTAGAGAGAGCGATGGTGGCCAGTTGGAGGATGCTTGAATGGATGAGAAATTGAGAGGGGTTGAGGTATATAAGGAGTGGTAGTGACGGGTAAATACTAGCAAACTATAGGAGCACTCTCATATTCACAGCACGCAAAAGCTGAGGAAGTTGCTCAAGACCGGCATTTGACTTATAGGGGGTGTTTGGTTGTTAGCCCTTGCAAGTCAGACCAAAATTTGGTTATGCCAACAAGATTTGGCTTCCACCTGAATTGCAATCAACATTTGGCTAGCCAATTAAATTTTGGCAGGGGGCAGTGCAAAGCAAGCTAAAATGCCGACTGATTCCTGAGCGAGCAAACACTCGTCCCAGTTTTCGCTTGGTTGCATGCAAGCTCTTGCAATTAAAAGCACCTTTTGGGTTTAGTGACAAATTTAAACGATTATATCTTCTAAACCTAATGTCCAATCGATGATCCATTTATACCGTTGTACTCATAGAAATTAAATCTATAAATCAAGACCTATGTTAACTATGTTTTTGCACGAAGAAAATCAGTAACATGTGCGACCACATGTCATACGCACAATTTCGACAAATTTTGGTATGACGACAATCTAAACACTTTATTTTAGTACTGCACTTATTTTGGTTTGGTCACAAACCAAATATCACTTTTTACCCTAATTTCGGTCTTGTCCTGACTTTAGTCATAGACAATAATCCTATTTGGTAAGGCTTCCTCCCCATAATGTATTGCAAGTTTTGGAGGATCTTAGCTTCTCAGAAGCCACTTTCAAAAGCTTACTGTTTATTTGGGCTCGTTAGGCCATCTCAGCAGAGGAGGTTTCGGCTAGTTGCCTACCTGTAGCCATCCTTTTTGTCGATCGGGGCGTCCTGCAAACGGCTCCAGCATGAGCTGTATCTGTTGCTACAGGGATGCGACTGGGATGCCGTTGATGGCTTGGTACTCCAAATTTGCAGCCCCTCTCTCTCTCTTAATACTGTTCACAATGAATGATCGTGAGTTTGAAGAGAGTTGAAGAGTAATTAAATGTAGAAAATAGAGTAGTTGCTGGAGATAAAAAAATAGAGGATATTGTAATTGTATTATAGAGGATAAAATTTTAAAGTATATGCTGAAGATGGCCTCACATGACGTCAGTAGTAGATCCGGACGAGGATCCCTTGACGTCGTGTGCCGTCGCTGACGCGTGAAACCGGACCTATGCGTTAGTAACAAAGTCACCGTAACATCGATATTAGAGGATCCGGATCCAATAGATCCAGCTGCTCTAGAATTTATTACATGCAAGAACACACTGGAAAGAAGCCTACTATTGGTTAAATAAAAACTGGAATATGATTTAGATAAAAGGAGAATGATTACTAGCTGGCATGCCCGTCAACCGACCCGAAACTCCACGTCACAGCTGTGCCTCTTTTAACCCCTTCCCTAATTTCCCACTTCCCCACTAATCCACCACCACCTTTTTAGCAATTTTTAAGCGCTGCTAAGCGCCGTTGCCCCCCACAAAACAAGAAGTACAAAGGAAACAAAAGGAGCAGCAGCAGTTCGCACCAACTCCTGCTAGCTCCTACTTCTGCCGTCTTTCTCACCATTTGTACTTTTTGGGCTTTCGCCATTTGCATTTCTTTTGTGGAGAAAGCAAGCAAGCACGAAAATACTCCACAGATACCACTTACCTACCGCTCCAATCCATCCGCCCAGCAAGCATATTTCTCCCCTCTCACACAGCCCAGCACCAGGAGGCCAGCCGCCGCCGGGAGGTCCGTCCATCTCCCTGCTGGATCCTCCAGCCTCTATCGGTCTGGTGGAGCGGAGATCCGGCCGTCCGGGCGCGGATTGGTTTCTTGTTTTGCTGGTAAGTGAGTGAGTAATCCTGATGTTCTTGGAATCTTGGATGGATTCCCTTGTTCTGTGAGTTGCTCTTGTCCTCTGTCAGATCCAAATCTTTCTCTACCTCCGTTCTAGTTTGTTGTGGATTTGTCTGCTGGGTGGTGCGCTGTTAACCCAAATCCATCCATCCATGACCTGACTACTCGATTAGGTTGTTGTTCTTCTTGTTCTTGAGCGCTCAAGATCGGCGCAAGTTGACACCATTGGACTTCTTGGGACCAAATTGAGGTGCGGGTGCAGCTTGTTTGCCAAAAAGATTTTTTTTCTTCTTTGGGTTCGCCACTGCCGCCATAGCCGCAAACACGATGGAAACTAAATGTGCTAGCTGTTGAACCTTGCATGTGTCGGTACACCCCGTACTGTGATCGCCATCACGGGAATTTATCACCCCCTGTACAGCATTGGATTGGAGAACAGCAGCAGTAACACCTTGTCTTTGCTTCCCTTCCAGCCCAAGATAATGTACTCACTTGTACTGGCCGTCTTTATTGCTCCCAATCAGTTCAGGAATCTTTCCTTCCTATATGCATGTACCGTGGGTGTAGATGCCTGCATTTGCATTTCGTTGTGACGAGAGCCGTAAGCGCGTTAGTGTTTGTTGCATTGTGTGATTTGTTGAGCTAGATGGGCAGCTAACTTGTTCGTCTGAATTTGTTTTGTCTGTAGGAGCAGGAAGCTGGCATTCCACAATGTCGTCACCTTCGTCCTCCCCTACTCTGAAAGATCATCTCTCGGCGCCGACAGGCCCCTTGCATCTCAAAGTATGGGAGGTCATATGCATTGCCTTGGGAGCTTTCATGGTGATCTTCTTCTTTATCACCGTGTGGCTCACGATCAGGAGTAAGAAAAGGGTAAGACGGGCCTCTGCAAATATCCCAATCACCCAAATCCCTGCCATTTCCAAGGAAATCAAGGAGGTGAGGGTGGAGCAAGTACCGACAAATGACTATGTGGCACATGATGGGGTCCTCCTGACAATCCAAGACAAGCCCAGTGACCGGGATTCGGACAAGGTGATGGCCCATTTGGGCGTAAGCAAATCTAGACGTGGCGATGAGAGCCACTCGGGGTCATTCCGTTACATAGACAAGGATGCAGGATTCCAGTCAGCTGAAGAAGGGGGCTCAGGAACATTTCGGCAGGCTTCAGCTCATGCAATAACTGCTCCTTCACCTCTGGTTGGCCTGCCAGAGTTCTCATACCTTGGTTGGGGTCACTGGTTTACTCTGAGGGATCTGGAACTTGCTACCAATCGCTTTTCAAGGGACAACATTATTGGTGAGGGTGGATATGGTGTAGTTTATCGTGGCCAGCTCATCAATGGCTCTCCTGTTGCTGTCAAAAAGCTTCTCAATAACCTGTAAGCCTTGCTTATCACAGCTCAATCTTTCTGTTTACCCCCCCCCCCCCCCCCCAACCGACCCACACACATCTTGTCTTCCTTAGCTATCATCCTGCTTCAATAGTGCATTTAGTTTCTCCAATTGATGTTTTGTGAACTTACAGAGGGCAAGCTGAGAAGGAATTCAGAGTAGAAGTTGAGGCTATTGGTCATGTTCGCCACAAGAACTTGGTCCGTCTTCTGGGTTACTGCGTGGAAGGTACTCAAAGGTAATTTATCTTCATTTAGTTTCATATTCCTCTTACAACTCCATCCACATTGTTCATATATTCCTGGTACATGTCTTACAAGCAAAATAGCTCTCCTTGCCTTTTCGTGCTCTTTACAATTTCAAGTTCATTTAAATACAATAATTGTATGATGTTTTATGACATCATTCCTAACTTCAAGTGAAATTTTCAGGATGCTTGTCTATGAGTATGTGAACAATGGAAACCTAGAGCAATGGCTTCATGGAGCTATGAGTCATCGTGGCTCCCTTACATGGGAGGCCCGCATAAAGATTCTTCTTGGGACTGCTAAAGCGTGAGTGCAAAATATTCTTTATTTTTTTGCCACTATTGTATCATTTAGGATAGTCTCTTTGTAAAGGTTCCAAATCACAGTATCTTTCTACCTGGAGGTAATTCTGTTATAGTAATTAACTATACATAACACCCCACGATATTAAAGTGAGTATAAGTGTATAACTGAGATTAAGCTACAAAAATTCCAAATACTATCTCCTTTTTGTCAAACTTGCACACTATGTTTCTCTCCTTTCAGTTTTGTCATGTATGAACGATTGAAATGAAAACAACAATTGTTCATATCTGTCCGCAGGCTTGCTTACTTGCACGAGGCAATTGAACCCAAAGTTGTGCACCGTGATATCAAATCCAGCAATATTTTGATTGACGATGAGTTCGAGTCCAAAGTATCAGATTTTGGTTTAGCCAAGCTTCTCGGTGCTGGAAAGAGTCATGTCACCACTCGGGTTATGGGAACCTTTGGGTATGTTGCGTAACTAGTGAACAAGATTTCCATGAAACTTTGTTAGCACTAGGTCACGATGTCCTGCATTGATTCATTGCAGGTACGTGGCACCAGAGTATGCAAACACTGGACTCTTGAACGAAAAGAGTGACATTTACAGCTTTGGAGTTGTTCTCCTAGAAGCGATTACAGGAAGGGATCCTGTTGACTATGGTCGCCCAGCAAATGAGGTATTCATAATTTGGTCAATATCCTTTGCTTTAGTGCTAACCTATACGTTAGACCTTGCTTATATTGCTAGATATGATTAGGATTGAAGCATTAGAATGCTTCTTATCTCGCCAAATTGAGTGATACTATCACTCAAAGTTCAGTTTTGTTTCTATTAGCATTGGAATGCTTACGGCTTAGAAATTGTTCTGCACATACAATTATTTCCGACGTAATTCAATGTGGTGCTGCCTGTGGATCTTTCTCATAATTCATAACAGAACATATTTTTATGTCAATGGCACTGAGAATAGTGATGCTCACCAGACTCAGTATTTGTTGTATCCTTTATCTGAAACTTTAGATCATCTCTCTCTACTTTTTTGGTTAATAAAAAGCATGTTAACATTCTAAGACATGGATGGTGCATGACATAAAAAAACAACTAAGAGCTTACTGCTGAAATGGTCGTTGCTTCAAGAATTTTCTAATACAATATTTTGTGGTTGGTCGTGTTGTATATTTTCATTGTCAAAATAAGTTTGTGCATATTGTTGGTATTTGTTTTTTTAAAAAAACTTCACCATGTGCGAAGGATTTAGGAAATTGAGTCTGATGTTTGAATGCCTAACTAAAGCCTGGAAGTTGGATCCAATATTTTAGGATTTTTTTTTTGTTCTGTTCCTTGCCTTATTCGTTACCTTGCGCAAACACCTAATTTGGAACCCCCCCCCCCCCCGCGCGCGTGGTGCATTGTATCGTTCATATTGCTTGTTGGAGCTGGTACATTTGCCACCGATTTTACATAATTGACATCTGAACATATTTGGTATCTAACATTCTAACTATAAAGCACAATTATTCAACCTGACTATCCTATAATCCTAGAATAGGAAATCTACCAGCAATGTTGTAGATTGTTGTGTCAGCCTGCCAGATCATGGTAGCTCGCTATAATGTGTCAAATCTCAAGGGCCAACTTAGCAGCTATTTTCTCGATAAAACCAGCCTAAACTAGTATTATTTTTTTCATACATTACTTGCACTAACCATTCTTAATGAATATATTACTGTAATGTTTAGAGGTCATATACGCATATGTAGCAGAAGTAGGCTGCCTATGTACGCTAAAGTATACAAACTTACAGTACACAATACTCATCTATTTTCCCCCCTCGTGATGCATATGGTCTTTCAACATAGTTTCTTATATGAAAACATGGAATCATATCTTTTACTTTTCTAACTGAACATGATATGTTTGCCATCTGCAGGTTAATCTGGTCGACTGGCTAAAAATGATGGTTGCCAGCAGGCACTCAGAGGAAGTAGTGGATCCCACCATAGAGACACGGCCTTCGACAAGAGCTCTTAAGCGTGCACTTTTAACAGCTCTGAGATGTGTTGATCCAGATTCAGAAAAGAGACCGAAAATGAGTCAAGTTGTCCAGATGCTGGAATCGGATGACCCAATTCCTCGAGGGGTATGTAAAGAAAAAAGAATTTATCCTCGTTTCAATTAGCCTTTGAGAATACTATCTTCAATTAGCCTTTGAGAATACATGGTTGGCTTCAATTAGCCTTTGAGAATACTATCTTCAACTTGCATATATAATAGTTGACCCTTGATTGTTATCATACTGAAAATAAAAATTCTCGCAAGCAGGACAGAAGATCTAGGCACAACCGTGGAGGGAGCTCAGAAATGGATTCCCAAAGGGACAACTCTGACACAGAGAAGAGTGATAATCGAGATTCCAAACCAAGCAGGAGCAGAGCATCATCGTCCAAATAAGCACACCAGCATTTCTCCTATTACATTGCTTCCAGTACATTGCATGGACCGGACTCATTCCATTTTACATTGCTGACGAATTGGTAACTGAAGGCTCTGGAGTTTGATTACACAAGAGCTCAAGAAAGATCTTTTTTCTTGGTTGTAACGGTTTTATCATTTATTTGTAGAGAAGGTATTGTTTTTTTTTACTTATGAATTTATATGTACTTACCAGTGATCCTGACAATTGCCGCTGTAAGTATTTAACACTGTGTACAGTTGTAGCATCATGAATACTGGCGGAATCCATAATATTTGTGAATGATAATGTTTCATTTGAAAACCTCCCTCCATCAGTCCATTGAAAAGCCAGATGTTCAGAGCATTTTGCTGAAAACAACCCAAAAAGAAAAAGTACCAAACAGGTCCCGGTAGGCCAGTACTATTGATATAAGAGTGGGATTCGGTTTAACAATTAGTTGGTTTAATAGTTAGTTAGATTTGGTTTAATAGTTAGTTGAATTAAGATTAGAAATTTTTAGTTGGCTGGTTATATATAGTTGGCAATAGCTATGTATTGGAGCGAGAAAAGAAATCTACTACCGCTTAAAAAGTAGCTTGAGTACGGGATGAGTCTTGCTGTTCACATGGTGAGTCCTACGTTTTTTTAGGGTTTTATTTAAAGATTTTCTCAGTATAATTTTTATAGCTCTCGTTGCAATATACGGACACGTAACTAATAAACAAAATAAAGATCACAACCCACAAGATAGGGGTGATATAGTTATCTCAAGTACCAACCTCAATAGCTATATTGATGCAGTACGATGTCTTGGTTTCCACCACGTCTCGGACGGAAATTGAACAAAAGCCTGTGAATTACTGACGTTCGAAATGTTGTTGGCGCTGCTAAATTACTCTGTTTATAGTTTGAAACTAGGCCAGGATTCGTTTAGCTATTAATAAGCGGTTACAACCGTGTGAGCAAAATTCCTGGTTATGGTTATTTGATATAAAGATGGGGTAAATTTGATTTGAACAAAGTTTAGTCGAGATTTTCGGCTAGTTTCTGTGTGAGAGATTTTCCACATGTGATTTGGGAGTTCTGGAATCCCTGGTGTTCAGAATGCATGGATATGGCTTGAGCACAAGAGAAACTGCACATTAACCAAACCTTTGCAACGGAAAGCCAAGTGGTGGATTTCGCATTCCAAAAGAGGCCAAACATGAAGTATCATCCATCGCTCACCATTTTCTCGACGAGCACAAGCCAGAGGGAACGAGACACAACACAAGCCAGAGGGAAGGAGACGGCAGCAGCAGCAAGCCCTCCTCGTCAGTCAGAACACGGCAACGCCCCACGAGACCGAAGGCAGGGCAGGGAAGCACACACATGGAATCACCAGGTCGTCCTGAACCCATGTCGTGATCAAAATCACATGCATGGCGATGGTTGGCGAGGAGGAAGGGTGCCCTCACAGTCCAGATCCCCCGGCGACGGCGGCGGTGACGGGGCGGTTGGACCGGCTGTGCAGCAAGGGGCTCAGGGCCTTGACGACGATGCTCATGTTGGGACGGAAGTCCCCTTCGTACTGGACGCACAGGGCAGCCACAGCAGCCATCTGTTGGACAAAAACATGGTCACCGGCAAGAATCATGGCATACAAATTTGTGGTGAAATTTCTATTCATTGAGGTAGCATACTACAAGAACTTTCAGAAACAATTTTCTTCAAGGATAGTAATCCAACATAAATGAAATTATGTATCGGAACCAGTACAATTCAAGGTAGATTGCATGACCTACGCAAAGTTTCTATTTTACCTTGGCAACAGCCTTAGGAGGGTATTCGCCTCCGAGCCTTGGATCCACGCATTGCCTCACTTTGTCTTCACTAAGTCTTGGTGCAGCCTTCATATAATCAACAATGTAGCTGCTTTGTCAGCTTCATATCTTCCGTATTTGTCAAGAAGAAGAAAGAGAATCTCCGTGATGAATGAAAAGGCCCATACCCATGTCACAAGGCTCTGCTGCCCTCGGGGCAGCGTGTGATCGACCGGCTTGCGGCCGGTTAAAAGCTCGAGAAGCACAACTCCGAAGCTGTAGACGTCACTCTTCGTGCTAAGCTGTCCAGTCATCGCGTACCTGGCCGATCCAAGAACAAAACAGTAAGAGAACGGAGTACGTTTTCCAAACCTAGTTGAGGATGGTAAGCAAAGTATGCACATTTGGTTGCATACTCCGGTGCATGGTAACCAAAGGTGCCCAGAACACGAGTGGAGTGAAGGCGCGCAGCCATGTCAGGGGCCTGGTTGGAGACATCAAAGTCGCCGATCTTTGCGACGTCGTTGTCAAAGAGCAGTACATTGCTGGACTTGATGTCGCGATGGACCACGCGAGGCTCTGCCTTCTCGTGGAGGAACTCGAGCCCTCTGGCGGCGCTCACGGCGATCCTCACTCGCTGCATCCATGGCAGGACTGGCCCTGGCCGGGCTCCCTTGACACCCTTTTTACCTGTGATCATGGACCAGGCACACATCAGCTCCACTCAGAAAGCTTAATTGGCTCACACATCAGCGATAGCAATTAGCAATGGGATAAGTTGCATCTGAAATTCATGACTCATCATGTCTAATGTCGTATTACAAGAATAGATACATGTTTTCATAAGCAATCACAATGCAAAACGATACATGAATGTTCCATACCGTGGAGGATATCATGCAGTGAGCCCCTTGTTGCGTACTCGTAAGCAAGAACGCGGATGTTCCCTCCGACGCAATATCCAAGAAGTTGGAGAACATTGTCATGCTTCAGCCTCGAGACGGCCGAAACCTGCAAAAGAAATGAGTAAGAAGGCCATCCTCACGAAGAATACTATCTGAGAGAAGAGGGGGGGGGGGGGGGGGGAGAACCTGCACAAGGAATTCTTGATCAGGCTGTTTGCTGGAGTCAAGCTTCTTCACCGCAGATTCCGTGCCATCTTTCAGCACACCAAGGTAGACTCTGGCGTACGAGCCCTCGCCGATAAGAGCATCACTGCTGAAATTCTTTGTTATCTCCTTCATCTCTTCCAGAGGAATGGCCGGTACTGCAATTGGCTGAGCCCTGACTGTGGGGATGACAGAGGTTGGGGCTGGGGGCCGGCTAGGTCCATAGTTACCACCTGCATTGGGAAAATCTGAAATAAAGATTACAGTATGCCAAGTGCTCAGAAAACCTTTTGTCTTTCGGTGGAACTAGTTAGCATGATAAATGCTATTTTAACAAACAAGGTTCATTCATGTATCGTTTAGGTTTGTATTAAATCAAGAGATACCTGGAAAATGAATAAAAATAGCATCTTGTATGATAAGGGGCACAAGATTTTGGTGCCACAGGGTGCAACTAAGCTATAAGTACCACAGTCAAAATAGTTGGCAGTCACGTTGCAGAATTAGGTACAACAAGCTGGTTCCATCAGCAATCATCAATTCACCTAGATAGTTTTTTTTTATTCATCAATTGATGCACCAGGAGAAATTTTCAGTCAACAACAATATCAAATTTAGAGACAGAAAAACACACAACAAAGAAATCAGGAGAGACAAAATACAAATCATATGTTAAAATCGACTTGCTTGGAGTTTTAGAGTTTTGTAATAGCATCTTGCTGGTCAAATAGGACGATTTCAAAATAGTTGTTAACAAGTTGGTTCTATCGAAGAACTTTGTTAGCATAATGATGTAATATGTAAGAAAGTCCATGCCTTTGTAATCAAGCAACGTTAAACATATATTTATGTTAATGTACCAAATTTAGGTAGATGACCGGGTATCATGGCTGGTGTATTTATCCTTTTTCCCCTTCCTTTACTAGAAAGGCAGAAAGTTGGGCAAACTAGTAAGATGCTGGTAGTTGCAGGCAAATAATTTTCTGCACATATATACCAGGAACAAGGAATCGTAGGAGGACAGACAGGACACCATTGCTTTGTGTTGTTCAATCAGAGAGTGACATAGTTCAGCAATTTGTGAAATGTTTCACTGCGTTGGTTCTATTTACAAAATAATCAATGCAGACATGGTGCAAGAATGATAAAAAAATAAAAAGAGAAAGAACTGCCAACCTTGAGCAGGGAGAGGAACATGGGGATCATCGTGCTTCTTCCTCTTGCCAACATCGTCGTCCGCCGCGCAGCAGCATGAAAAGCACCCCATGGACCCCAAACCTTCAAAGATACAATGCACATTTACATCACCCCGGTAGCGAATCAAAACGTGCGAAACATATTTTGCGTGAAATCTGACACGAAATATTCAACCGAACCCAGTGGAATAATAAAATTGATTTCAGAACGGGTCTAGACAAAATTTCTTTGAGATGCAACATTTGTATCTTGGCTGGAAAAAGAACAAATAGAGATGGTTCATGCCAAAAAGAAAAGAAAAGAAAAGATCGAGGAAGAAACAGGGGACTTGTTCTTGGTCATATCATTTCACCGTTCCAAGTACCGGACGGTTATCATCTACTTTTCCGGCGAGATCGAGCATCGATCGACCAAACCGATGGCGACAGGGGTTACGCAACCAAATCTTGAATAGGAGGGGATAAATTCCGACATAATTCACCAGTTGACATGCGAGATTAAACTTTCTTTAAAAGAAAAGAAAAGAAAAGACAAGAGAGGCAATACCTGTCTTCTTCAACCCTGTTCTTCGGGGAGAACCGAACCGAACCGAATCGAATCAAGAACAATGCAAAAGGTATGGATGGAGAGAGAGAGAAAGAGGGGACGAAGGAGGAGCACGACGCGGCCTTCCTCGCCGCCCTTCCCCTTCTCCCCGCTGGGTTGGCTGTCTGGCCTGGTGGTGGCTTACTTTGTTTCGGCCGTTTCCTTCCGTGCTTTATTATTCCCCTGCCCTACCCTCTCTCGCGGCGGCCTCCACCACCGCTCGCCATTTGGAAAAATAACCTCCCCCTCTTGCTATTGTTGACACAAATGCGCAACAGACCGTCTACAGTGCATAGGCATCCTATATTCCTATGTTTGTTCGACAAAAAGTATACTTTTGCTTTTTCCTACTATTTTTTTAAACAGTGAGATCTCGTCTGTACGTTTTTTATTAAAAACTCAGGATTAAATATGGAACAGGGGATAGAACCCTCGTCAGACTTAACTCTACAATAGAGTCAAACCCTCACGCTTCTTGCATGTCCACGGAATGGTGTGAGAGCTGAGGCTTACCCTCGACCACAGTTGCTCCCCACCGAGCTTTTCCCTATTATTTTGTTTTTCTTTTCTCGAATGCCTATATTGTTTTTCTTGTCTCAGATATACACATAAAATACCTATTTCTTATGCACTACTATTTGGATAACACTCGGACAATCTATCCATGCACCGCTCTAGCGGTCCAACCATTTTCTCTCAGACGGGGAAACATTTTTCCTCTACGGCAGGCCATAAGCAAGCTCAATTCCTCAATTCGTGGTGGAGGCACACGGCATGCAAAGGACTAGCGCAAAGCAGTAAGACAGGTGGTCATGTCGGCAAGCCACCTCCTTTCGACTGGGGGTTCCATTTGTTGAACCAAATTTCAACTCTATTATCTTTACTAACTTTTCCACAAATTCTCACCTCTTCTACATTCATGTTTTGTTAGTTCTTATGGTTTGTTGTAGTAATAGCTTGTTTTTTGTAGACATAGGTTTTCTCTACTAAATTGTTCTTTACGCAAATCTTGATCCTCATTGTTGCACAAGTAAAAAAGATGACTCAAATATGTAACATCATCACATTATGTGTTTTGCTTTGAAATTTTTGAACTGCTTTCAAGCGTCGCTAACATGTATAAAGAAAAAGTTTCCCATTGACCGGTCAATTGATATTCCTTTCCAAATTTATCTATACATAATCACGTGTAATTTGTTACAAATTAAAGCGTTCATTTAGAAAGTTGCAAGCACAACACTGAATGCTTGTTATTACATGATTACTGATTTACCCGATCTCTATGAAAAATAAACAAGCAAATAATGCACTGCTTATTGTCTTTTCTTGAAGGTTTTTTTTCTTCAAAATAGGTTATCGTCGAATTTCATTACTTAGGCGTAACAAAATTACAAACCACTCCACCATTTAAGTCTACAATTTACAAGCTCTTAATCTAAAACCAACTGAAAAACGACATCCAACATCAGTAGCACAGCTAAGAGGGTTGTCCCAAAAATGAACCTGCCAAATAAACCAACATATAAGTTCACTATTACAACTGTAACAACGGCTAACATAGTACACATCGCTAGCAGCAAAAGGAATACCAATCCAGACAGTAAACAACAAAAATTCATCAGCAACTGATACGAAAGTCCCCTTGCGATCAGCCACCCACCATCATTGTCCCTTCTAGTTGATTTTAATGATTGCACCAGCTTAAATACTTATCTTGCCGTGCATCTTTATGATTTTTTCAGCTTCATCTTGCTTCTTAGGGTGAAAGAGGAGCGCCGTCCTTTGTAGTGTCTGCGTGCCGCCTAGCAGCATGTCCTTGTGCTATGTAAGCATTGCTATTTGTACCGGTGCACCAGACAGATTTGGCCATTTTGGAAGCGACGAGGAATGCATTTTAAATGCAGCAGCTAAAAGTCCAAATGAATAATTTATGGTCTCAAGCAATGTTGATAAAGATTGGTTTGTACCTTGTCCTCGGCCCTTTTAAGGAGGTCTGTTAGTTTCTTGACGTCCTGGCAGATAATAAAGAAAAGGAGTATACGAGAAACCGTCCTCCACGTTGACTCCTGAAGAAATAAACAATATAGGCAAGGCACTTGAATAAATCTTATCTCAGAAAAAGCAAATAAAAGATAATTAAACTTCTCATTAATCCAAGACACTTATTTTGGCGCAGAAACTAGATCTCCAATCAAACGCATTAGAATCGTATCATAAATACGACCTCATGTTTACTCTAATTACTACATGATATAACTGTATTTTCAAACCTAAGGGTGGAATTGCGCGGGCTATATCGGCTGCTTATAGGTATATATTCTGTCAATCTTAGTGGAAAGCGGAGAAATGGCTATAGACATGGTATGATTGGTTTGTTGTGTATACTAAGGTGAATGGACTAAAAAAACTGAACCCTGAGCGCTCTTTACATTAGTATAGATTAATTCTTGTCGGTACCATCTAAACCAGCTCTCATATCCTTTATCATTCTTTCATCGATCGATGCCTGAATCGATTACTGTTAGATAGACCATCAAGAACCTTGTCTGAAAATTTCATATGCGCGCATGAAATAAAACTGCATGCGATTCTCTCATGCCGTTGCTGCCGCCGCCAAGTGCTATCAACAGAAGTCACTAGTCCTGCGGTAGATGACGTTGAGGAACCTCTGCTATTGAATATAGTCTAGAGATTCTAACGAAGAACAATTATAAGAGAGATAATATAGGAGAATTTTTTTCTCTTTTTTATTCATCTATTGTTTTATAATGAGAGGTTATATCCCGTATATATAGTGTCAAAAATCCTTAAAAGATATAATCGAATTTTTAAGAGATCAAGATGAACCTATACTCGGTTGTAAAACTTCAAATTTCTTAACACTCTCACTTGCGTACTTCTCATGAAATGTATATGTTTCATCAAAACTCTCCAAAAATCCAGTGAAAAAAAAATTAGGAAAAAAATTATATAGCTCACGACATGATTACATGAATTGCCTCATTAAAAACCTTATCATGAGAAACTTTAGAAAAACTCATCTAAGGAAAAATGAGTACAATCCACCTAAAATAATTCATATAATCTTCATAATTAACTTTGTACACTTAATCTTCTTGACTAAGATTTAATTCCTTTATCGGTATTATGTGAAAATTCTTCTCCTGAAATATACAACTCTCTAAACCTCATCATCCTAATATCACAAACATATATTTCAAAGATGCAGTGAGAGACTTAATGAATAAGTATACAAGATTTTCACTATGCATTATCTTTATTTCATTCATTTTATGCAATTCATGAGCATAAAAGAACTTGAGATTGATATGCTTCGTTAAGTTGCTTTTCATATATCCCGATCGTATTTATGCAACACATGCATCATTATCTTCATAGATAATGGTAGGGATGCTAGTAGTGTTCAAACCACACAACTGTTGGATATAATTGATCACTCTTCTAAGCCATGCGTATTCCCGTGCAGCTTCATATAAAGCTATTATTTTCGAGTGGTTCGCCGAAATAGATACAAGACTTTGCTTTGATGATCCTAGGATATTGCAGTTCCACCACATATGAAAATATAGCTAGTCTGTGATTTCGTTATATGCGGGTCTGATAGATACCCAGCATCTACGTATCCAACCAGACTTAGATCCTGATTCTTTCTGTAGAACAGACCCAAATCTTTGCTATCTTGCATGTAACGTAGAATATCCTTCACGCCCTTCCAATGGTTTTTAGTGGGATCTACACTGTATCGTATAAGTAGGTTCACTGTAAACGCTATGTCTGGCCTAGTGTAATTAGCCAGATACATCAGCGCATATATTGTACTTAAGTATGGGAATTCCGGTCCTAATACTTCCTCCCCTTTTCTCTAAGTCTATAGGGATCTTGATCTGCTTGTAATTAACTTCTGACTATAGGGTTTTTAGCGGGAAATGATTTTTCAAAACCAAACCGCTCTAACACCTTCTGAGTGTAGTTTAACTAATGTAAAAAATTCCATCTGTCACATGCTTTAGCTACAGGCCTAAGCAAAACTTAGTTTTACCTAAATCTTTCATTTCAAATTCAGACTTCAAGTACGAACTTGCTTCCTCAATTTCTTCTTCTGTGCCGATGATATTAAGATCATCTACATATACAGATATTATGCAGAATCCATTCCGCGACATTATTATGAATACACAAGGACAATCCGTGCTATTTGCGTAGCCTCGTTTTCCGAGAAATTCACTTAAACGATCGTACCATATTCTACTTGACTGTTTGAACCCATATAGCAACTTCTTCAATTGTACGCTATAAAGGTGTCTATTTCTTCTGTCCTGATTCGGCAATGGTATTCCTTCAGGTACCTTCATATAAATGTCCGAATCAAGACTCCCATAAAGATATATATGCGGTCACAACATCCATCAATTTCATTTTCAACTCTAGGTTGACTGTCATTGGGATTAAATATCTAAAGGTAATGCCACCTATGACCAGGGAATAGGTTTCTTCATAATCAACGTATGGTCGTTGAGTGAAACCTTGTGCAACTAGTCATGCTTTGTACCTCACAATTTTATTCCTTTCATTCCACTTACGAACAAAAACCCACTCGTATCCCATTGGTTTGATGAATAGGATGCAATGAAGTATGCCACAAGATGCATCACATTAGGTTTTGAAAGACATGCAGAAGAATAACTAAGTTTGCGATCTAAACAACTTCGGAAACTCAGACAGAATCGGGAAGTTTTGGGTTCAACTCGGAACCTCCGTGTTCGGAACTTTCGAGCTGACCTCCGGATAGGGGTCCTCAGTTAGCAATTTCTGAATTAACTCGAAAGTTCCGGGTCAAGTCAAAACTTTTGGGTTGGGCCGGAATATCCGGGTTAGCTTCCGGGTGAGGGCTCTCTATTTGGCTTTGCTCCGTTTATCTCAGAACTTCTAGGCTATACCCGGGACTTTCGGGTGGTCGAATTTTCCAGATGAGGCTCCAAGCAAGGGGGCTCTGTTAAACCTAACTCGAGGTATCTAGAACTTTCGGGTTCTAACCCGGAACCTCCAGATTCGGCAGACTTGAGCTTCGCAATGATTTTCCTTGGCTGATTTAACTTGCATGTTAAATCTACCTCACATAAACCTGTGTATGCACTATACAGAGGGTTTTAGACTCAATTTGCATCCTAAATCTGCACGATTTTCGAGTACAAACCAATTTGGTTTACCCGAAACTTCCGAGTTGTTCCAGAGAGCATTTTTCACAGAGAAAACTTGGCCAATTTGATTTACAAGCCTCACAAATCCAAGGAGAAAGGGTTTTGCACTAGTTCATAGGGTCTAGACGTCACTCAACAACCTAGCAACCAGATTTCCTAGCTCAAACTCATCTGAATTCTCTCATTTGCTCCAAATAATCAAGAACTCAAGGCACTTTGCAACGAAGCTCCAAAACTCGGATTTCGACCAACTAAAACGTGCATTCATGCTATGGGATCCTAGGGGACTTACCCAAGGTTCTTTGCCGACTTTGGTGATCGTTGGTTGATGAGGAAACGGCAAAAATGCTCGGGGAAGAGGAAGAAGGCCGGTGCTCTCCGTTCTTCAACCAGGAACACCAAAACGAGTCAAGAGTGACTCGAATCCTTCGAGAACGTGAAAAAGAATTGGATGGATGGGAAACTTAGGAGCTAGTGAGAGAGAA
Source organism: Phragmites australis (assembly GCF_958298935.1). Classification (NCBI taxonomy): domain Eukaryota; kingdom Viridiplantae; phylum Streptophyta; class Magnoliopsida; order Poales; family Poaceae; genus Phragmites; species Phragmites australis. The sequence goes on from NC_084921.1 coordinate 16,286,857, forward strand.
AGAGAGAGAGAGAGAGAGAGAGAGAGAGCTCCTTGCTCTTGGCCGGTTGGGAGGAGAGGGAGCATGGGAGAGAATGAGAGAGAGAGAGAGGGAGTGGGTGGGGCTATTGCCCCCATTGAGAGATGGGGTGGTTGTCCCACTCACGTGGGCCCTATTTGCTAGAAAGACAAGATATTTCTAATGCGAATTCTATTTTCTCTCCCAAAATTCTTTCTCTCCTTTTATTAACTCAAATCGGGGTACTCTAATGCTCCAAAATAAAATTGCTCAAATTAACATGACACTTAATTACACACTTAGGAGTTTTGGGACTGACACTTGCGGGCGGCGGGGTGGTGCTACAGGGGCTGCAGCAGAGCGGCATTCTGGTTGGAGGAGGTGACGTGCTAGCTGGGTGGCCGTGTGCGGCGACAGTGACTGTTAGGCCCATCCCATGTGGGTGGCGGTGCACTACAATGCAGGCGGCGATGGGTCGCATGAAGGTGGCTTTGGGCGCCGTGACAACGCAAGCGGCTCGCGTGGCATGGAGTCCAGTCGACAGCATAGGCATATTGGCTGCAAGGTTTACAAAACCATTTGGAGCACGAAAACTGAGACCCGGCGGTAACCGAAAAATCACGGTTATCGCGATAACTGCTCGAAATTCGACGAGAATTCGCTCAAAATTCACTCGGTCAAATTTGAAATTCGACGAGAATTCAGACCAAATCGAACAAACAGTAACCACTCGATTTTAGCGATTTATCGAGCGATTTTCTCGAATTTCAGTGATGTTTAACAAAAAAAACCAAAAAATGGCTCAACCTTGTAAAATCAATAACTAATTCATCTGAGCTTCAAATCAAGTGAAACAAATTTTGTTGGTTTTCTTGTAATATGATCTACATGATAAAAGTATTTATACTCATAAAAAAGTTGAATATTTTCTGTGAGAAAATGTATTTCTAAACCAAGTTAAATGCATACTTTACTCTTTGCTAATCAAAAATCATGAAACCAATTTTGTTAGTCTTCCTACATGATCTTATGTCTTTTAAAAATACATAAACTCATGAAATAGTTATTTTAACATGCATGATTATATAAATGTGTTGCAACTAGATTAATTTATAACTAACCCATCACACCTCCAAAATTAGTGAAGCAACTTTTATTAGTTTACTTATACTATTATTTGTGTAGTAAAAATAATGGTAGACATGAAAAAGTTAATTACAGTGTTGTTTCTTAACATATTCACTTTATGCTTCTGAACTTTGTAAAAATGATGATGAAATTAATAAAACTCTAACCGAAGTGAAACCAATTTTAAAGATCCTCTTAAGATACATCCTACACAAAAAATATATGTTTACATGTTAAGCTTTTTTTTAACATGAGTTAATAAATAAGCTGCGCGCTTCAAGTTTTTGTTTCAAACTTCCTCCCTATAGAATATGATGCAAACGATATTATTTTTGAAAAAAAATCACAGAAGTTGTTAGAATTGTCTCTAATTTGTTTTTAGGATTTTTTCTGATTTTTTTAGTTTTTAATCTTTTTGAATTCAAATTCGGTAACTGGTCAGTTTATATTATCAAAGTGGAGCGGTAAGGTCGGTTACCGCAAATTTCGAGCGGTAACCGATAAATTTGTTAACCCTGATTGGCAGTATGGCTGGTGCGGGCGAGCGGCGGCCCGGCCGCTTGTGGGTGGTGCAGTGTGCTGCAGGTGGCCGGAGTGTCATGTCGTGGCGCCGCTTTGGGCGACGTAGAGGCGGTGGCACTGGTGGTCCAACAACGCGGCGAAGCAAGAAGGCAACTGGCTTCCATGCCAATGATGTGGCCATACCCCTTCTTTTTTTTTCTTTGATCTATGGCGATGGTCTTCGAGCCACCGCGTTCTGTGCGGAGGACGGCCGCTGGATTCTGACCGACGACGTGGTGGCGGCTGCGGCCCCACCATCTACATGGTACTGTTCATGGTGTGAGAGGGAAGTGGGGATCAACAACGGCAACCTGTGAGTGGCATCGGCAAGTACGGGTAGATTGGCATGGCACACACGACAACAAGCAAAACGCGATCTAGCAAACAGATCAATTTCATAACACGATCTGTTTGTTCACCATACACATACCGTTGGGATTGATGCCAACAGATCGTGTGATGCAGGATGGATTCAATGCAGTGTAGTTCGGTCGTAGGTAGATCCATTCCGCTAGCTTTGTCTCCGGCAGAGTTTTGTGCTGATATCATGTCGAGGAGCCTCTGCTACCGGGTGTAGTTCAGAGATTCCAGCGATAAATAATCACAAAAGACACACAATATAGGAAAAAACTTTCTCTTCTTTATTTAATATGTTGTTCTATAATAAGAGGTTCTGTCACACACACACATACATATACATATACATATATATATATATATATATATATATGGTGATTAAAAAGTCTTAAAACTAGAATTGAATCTTTCAATAGATTGAAACGAGCTACATTTAGTTATAAAGCTCCAGATTTTTTTTATCGTATGGATGCACAGGTTTGGTATCCGTTTGGTCGGTTGGTTGCTTCGCTTGGCATTTTGCAGGGTCACGCACAGTGGTGACCTTCCTTGCAAGTTAACTGCAAGACGATATATGGTGCGACATCACGAACAATGTATGACTTCTACTCTGCATGAACATTACGCCCACCTACTTCATAAACTTTAATTTGCGTAAGTGACCCTTAAAACTAATTTATGTGCAACGCACGATTCTAATCAGGTGAATTGATAGTGATTAGATACCACACCGGTACTAGTGCTAATAACTGTTGACGCATGATCTTAATTTATAACTCTTGTGTCAGCGTAACATTTTTTGAAATATCTACATTTGTATCACTTTTCATTGGGACTGATAAATCCTTGTGATAGTATTCTATATATATACTTCAAGTATTCGAGTTACTATTCACAATGTTTCTTGGCACAACGGTTGCTCCTTATGCATTGTATGATGGGTTTGTAATATTTTATGAGAGTAAAACTCACACCGTTCAAAAATACAAGATGTATTTTATTATGACCTAATATTTAAAATTATATTTTAATCATTATTTTATCATAAAATATATTATTTATAGCTATAAAACTAATATAATGTGAAAGTATTCTAAAATATTTTCTTCCTATTTTGATTCTCACGAAGTGGCCTTCCTTCCTAATCTAATTATATAATTTTATGCACTAAGTGTATTTATAATTTAACTAATTATTAGTCAAAATATATAAAAGTTAATTTTTTTTCAAAATGAAATGTGCACTGTTTTTTTAACACGGAGGGGGTAATAATGATCTCTCTACGTATATTTGTAGCTAGAGTACTGGAATGGACCTCTTACTGTTTTATAATGTTTGGATTGACAGAAATCTATAGTTCTTTCTTTTATGTTGTTACTTTTTTTTTATTTCAGTAGTCTTCAATTGTCTTTACTCCTATTTTTAGTTGCTATTGTACCTTTAGTGGCTTTGACACACGTTTGTTTCTATTTTATAATCAGGCTCTGGCCATCAATCGTCTTAGTTTGCGAAAATCCTTAGACTAGCCCTAACAGCTACTTTTTAGGTGATATTTTTGTCGTGAAAGGGATTTTTATTCTCTTTAGTGTTCTAACGTTTTTTTTTTCACGATTCTCGTTACGACAGGATTTTCAGAGTCATTCCTTTCAGAACAGGATTCTCTCTCCTTTTCCTTCGCGATTCCCCTCAAAGGGAAGCTGTTGAAAATGAGAGAAAATAAAGAAAATAAGAACAGAGAAGTGAATTGGAAAGAGAATGAAATGAAAAGAATATAGCCGGAGATGATCTTATCAGCACGTGAGTACTCGGGGTCCCCTAGTGCATGATCTGGCACGTGGCCCTGCCCTGCCATACGGATCTGCCCAGAAATTTTTTTTATACAAAACTTGTTTTGTAAAGTTATATACGAAAGTTGATCACTGTAATCTTTTTTTTACTACACGAAATTTTTAAGCCAATTTTTTCTCAAAATTTTTAATCTAAATTTTTCATTAATTCTTTTTTTAAAATTTTTAAGCTAAATTTTTCTCGTACAAACTTTTGCTATACGTGGAGGTGAGATAACGACACGGACACCTTCTTGCCGCTCTCAATCAAAAGTCGTGGGAAAAAAATACAAAACCCCTCAAAAGTCACTTAAATTTTAATTTTTTTAAAAATATTTTGTTGCAAAAAGACTCTAAAAATTTGAGTTTGTTGCAGAAAATCCCCTAAAAATTCAAAAAAAAAATCACCAAAAATTTTAAAAAAACTAGAGACAATTTTAAGAGCTTCCGTGAAATTTGTTTCAAAAAAAAAATCCTTTGCATCATATTCATGGAGAGAAGTTTGGAAAAAAAGAAAAATATGCAGCTCATTTATTAACTCATGTTATTTTAATTTTTTCATATCTACCATTATTTTTCCTACATAAATAATTGTTTAAATAAACTAATAAAAGTAGTTTCACTAATTTTGGGTGTTATGGATTAGTTATGAATTAATCTATCTGCAACATGTTTACTCAATCCTGCACATTACAATAACTATTTCAAAATATCATGTATTTTGAGAATACAGAGGATCATGTAAGAAGATTAAAAAATTGTTTCATGATATTTGGATTAGTAAATAATTAACTATGCATTTAACTCGAAATTAATAAATGAGTGCACTTTTTTCTTTTTTTTTTCAAACTTACTCTCCATAAAATATGTTGCAAATGATATTATTTTTGAAAACAAATTTCACAAAAGGTCTTAGAATTGTCTCTAGTTTTTTTTTTAGAATTTTTTGTGATTTTGTTTAAATTTTTTTGAATTTTTGAGGTGTTTTTTAACAAAACCAAACCTTAGTGATTTTTTTTTCAACAAAATAACTTTTGAGGGGAAAGTCAAAATCTAAGTGATTTTTGAGGGGTTTTTTATTTCTCCCAAAGTCGTGCGCGCTGACGCCTGCTAGCATGTGTGCGCGGAGCAAGGTCCGTTAGTTTGCAAAATGATCGAGTCAGATGACATGCCTACTGCTGTACTGCATTGGAATATTGTTGGCTCATCTTTTTCACTTCTTTATAAGTTGACGTTCGAAGGCCTATTATGTCCAAAATGCGAGAAGCTCCAGCCGATTCTTTTTACACTCGTGCCACCAAATTATACAGGATTTTTATAAGTGCGTGAAATAAAGATATTCAGACAAGTATCACCGTATAAAGAAAGTTAAAGTCACACTAAAATAGAGTGATTGTAACTCAAAACGAAGAGAAGCATATGTTAACACATTATCATGGATCTTATTCTGACTCTATTTTTACCATAAGTGAACTAAAATACAATATATAGGTACTTATAGATGTTGTAAAGATGAGATAAGTGACATAGTATGATCCTCGATTTACCTCGGTCATATCAGTTATATGGTTAAAATTTGGTGAATTCAAAATTCAAAGGAAAAGATGGATATCTGATAATAAGAAAATAGGGTTAAAACTGAAAAAAAACCCAGAGAACTATCTTTAGCAAAATCCTCGATAGGTTTCTCTTGAAAAAGAAGGTCATTGAGATTTTTTTTTTTCAAATCAAATGCCTAATTGTACCGTTACTTCATCGACACCACGAATATTTTTCGAAAAAACATCCAAGAAAGCCACGGAAACATAAAAAAAAAAAAAAAAATCTACGCGTTATCGCCTTCCTCGTTTCTCCTTCCCTTCACCCTCGCCATCACCACCACATCCCGCCATGCCGCCGCCACCGCGGCCAGCTCCCTTCCGCGCTGGCCGCGCCAACCTCTTCTCCTCCCCGCCACCTCCCCTCCCTAACCGCCATAATCCCCAGCACAGGTCCCTCCCCCTCCCGCCCCTTCCCCCTCGCCGCCGCCGCCCTATGAACCACGACGAGCCACCTTCCCAAGAACAGAAACTGAGAGACCCCGTTCCAAGAACCACCACCACCATCAATCCAGCCTTTCGAACGGCCCACCTCCGCACCTCGTACCGGAAGCCCTTGCCCCCCGCCGCGGCCGCCGGCGAGGGCGAGGCCCTCCTTGCGGCCGACCCGACCGACGCCGCCGCGGGGCGCGCCGTCGTCGTGGGCCCCTCGGGCGTCTCCTTCCGCCTCCCCGGCGCGCCGTTCGACTTTCAGTTCAGCTACTCTGAGGCGCCCCGCGCCTCGCCGCTGGCCATCCGGGAGCCCGCGTTCCTGCCTTTCGCTCCGCCGACCATGCCGCGGCCGTGGACGGGAAAGGCGCCTCTGCTGACCAAGGAGGAGAAGGCGCGCCGCCGGGGCGTGCGGCTGCACACGCCGCTCGGGCAGGAGCCGCTGAAGATTGTGAGCGCGCACGGGATCATGATGGAGGTGAGGGGAAGGAGGCAGATGGACCTGGCCAGGGTGAGCGCCGGCGATGGAAGGAGCCGGGAGGAGGTGCTCGGGGAGCCGCTCAGCCCCGCCGAGGTGCGCGCGCTCGTCAAGCCCCACATCTCGCACAACCGGCAACTCAACATTGGTAACAATTAGAATGCCATTGTCACTATTCTTTTAGAACAACCAAATCTTTGCCAACGGAAAATGTAATGGGATCGCTCGAAGTATCAGAATATTTTGGAACAAACACATTGTAGAGTTGAGTTTGATGCAACGATCACCACTCTCTGCTTTTGTTTTTTTATTGTGAAACATGTAGAGAATGTAATCCAATAATATCCGGAATGAGTAGCTTGCTGTTCTTCTACAACTTACCATTATCTCAACTTAAAAACTCACACTGTTAGTTGTCAGGAAATGATGGCAAGTGTTTCGAATACTTGCAAACCCATTCTCACCTGCTACCTTCCAGATCATCCTATTCTTCCACGATTCCGCCAGATGCACCAAGCATAAAAACATATCCTTGATGCATAAGTAACTATGGTGCCTTGGCATGGATACGTGGTCATTGATCTTCTACCTTTGTGCAATCTACCATGTAAAGACTTTTAATTAGGACTTTGACGCTTGATGAAGAAATACATTCACTTCCCTAAGAACTCATATAGGAGAACCCTGCAGGGTCCAAAGACAGATGATATGCTGAAGCAAAATAGCGCCGATCCTCTTTTCAAATACTTTTGTTTACCTTGGCATCTAGTGGAACAGTCTTTTTTGGTCACTGCAGTAACGTTTAATATCTTGCAGAACTAAGCACTATTTGAGCACCTCTTCTGGACAGACCATCTGCTACTGTATTTCCCCTTGACTTTTTTATATTCTATGTACTGTAATTCTGTAATTAAACTCCAGCAGTTAGAACGTTAACTTGGGTTGTACACTTTCAACTGACCTAAATTGAGCTAGAAGAAATGGCCAATAAAGCCCTACTAAGATAATTTTCATGCTCCCCGTGCTTCCCAAAAATGATATCACATTACAGAGTTGTTGTTTTCTGTACTTGAGTTCTATCTTCCTTTTGTTTTGTATACCAGAGCTAAATACATCAGCTGAATAAGGTAAATGAAAAAAAGTTGAGACATATAGTAGCTTCTAAAACTTATGCTATATGACATCCATCTCGATGACGCACAGCTAACTGTTGAATTCAAAAACTATATCACCCTACTCTCAGGCATTCTTCTTGCAGCATCAAGCCTCACATGTTAGCTCAGCCAGACCTAGACTATGAAGTCCACCTGATTATTCTACTCAAGATCCAAAATGCTGCGTCTATTTTTTCTTTTTTTATTATTTTGAAATATGAGCCAAGTAACTTGTGAACCATGATTTTCTTCATAAACCATCGGATTGATTTTCTTGTGGCAACCATATTCTCGTGTCTACCAAGGTTCCAACCATCATAATTTCAATTTTTATACGAGTCTATGCACTCTGTGCACACAAACCAAGGCATACAAGAATACCCTGTCTGTTATCCAAATCAAGTTGCTTTGACTTTTCATGGTCTTCAGTTCAGCATTTTGCATGTAGTCTTTGGTAATAATTAATGAGTAAAAAATGTATATTGTTAAAATTTTGTCAAAGGTGAGTCTAACGACATGGAAGCCATAGCAACCTATAAGTGATGGAGCCATGGGTGCTTGGACAGAGCCAGGGAGGGGCTAGCAGGAGCCCTGCTCCCCCCCCCCCCCCTATGGCTGATGATTTCCTCTATATAACACAATTTTTTTGATGTAATAATAAAATTCCTCTATTTGGCACCCCTAATACTCAATTTATCCTAATTGGCTCCCCCTTTGATTTTTTTCTAGCTCCGTCCCTGCATGGGTGGATTAAGATTTGGTCATGCTTTCCCGTATGAAATGAAATTCTTCAACTACTGAACACATTCTACAATATTAAAAGTAACGGTTATGGTGGAAACTTTGCAATAACTACATTCATTTTCTCCGGGGACATGCATTATGAAGTGATGGTTCCCATGAATATGGTCTCATAATTCTGGTGGCTTGGGAGTTGTGGAAACATCGCAACGACTGTGTCTTCAACGGTGCAACTCCAAGTGTGAGCTTGGTGGTGCGCACGGTGGCTGATGAGAGCTCGCTTTGGATCGCTGCCGGGGCTCGAGACCTTTAGTATTTGCTAGCTGGGTAGTTTTCAGGGGGTCCTCGGTTCATTTAGTTGGTCTTTTTCTTCCGTATTTGTCATGGCACAAATGTTCTTTCATCGTGTGGGTGTGGGTTGAGTGGTGTTTTTGTACTGTGCTCTTTGTATTTTGTTACTCTTTTCTTCTTCTTTCATGAAATGACACGCAGCTCTCCTGCATGTTTGAGAAAAAAATATCATGAAACAATGGGAGTTTGCCACAATTTGAGTTGTTTAACACTTTAAATGTCTTGCCGTTACCTCCAAATTAAGAGTCAAATAGATTGATATTCAGATATAGGCATGTTGCAACAGTTGTTCAGCAAGCTGCCTAGGAAAACTCTAGATGGAAGGCAGAACTAAAGGTGGAATCTGACATAGTTAAAACTTAAAATTGGTATGGACCATCGATGAGTTTCATTTCAGGCAAACTATTGAAACATCACTATAACTCTTGAAGCTTGACTCAACTTGGCATATTTCATGATAAGGTTATGCAGAGATAAATCTTATTCTTGATGGAGTGTAGAGCTAAGCACACATTTCTCGATCAATTTCTTGTAGGTAGGGATGGCTTGACCCACAACATGTTGGAAATGATACATTGTCACTGGAGGCATCAGGAAATCTGCAAAGTTAGATGCCGAGGAGTTCCAACTGTTGATATGAACAATATCTGTTATCACCTTGAGGTATCTATTCTTAGTTTGTTACTACATATGAGTTTGCAAATGTGCACATGCTTATGTGTTCATGCATCCCGAGCATCTGGACATGCCACTTCCAGGTACAAAGCTAAAATTAATTTCTACATCGTCCTTTACCCCTTTGCATAATCTAGATTGAATTTTGTGAACGTGAATTTCACCTTTATAATGGGCCATCATGTATGCTTTAGTGTCTTTGTTGAGATTTGAAAAGATGCTAGCATGCTCCTTTTTATTTATTTTCCAACTTGCATAATGACTCATAAATGATCCCTCAAACATAATGCTGCACAAAGAGTTGTTTGCAGACTTTTAGCATCACAGCAAGGAACAAAAACTAAACTTCCTAATACAACAACAAAGCCTTTTAGTCCCAAGCAAGTGGGGGTAGGCTAGAGATGAAACCCAATAAGGCTTTGTTTGGCATTGCGGTGGCTATTGAAAAGTGCTTATTTATTTTTATGTTTGGGTGTAGTTGTTAGTTGGAAGCATATTTTTAGGATCTGCAACAACAAAAATCACACTAGGAATGACAAATATTCCTCTAACTAAATAGATTCCACATCACAGTGCAATCACAAATGAACCCTAAGAGCCACCATCAACAAGATTTGAAAAATAGACTTCCTAATATTTGTTGTTCTTTGTTTATGAAAGGACTATGTGTTATTCTTTTCTTTGTTAATGTAAAAAAGTAGGATAGTAGCAGCAATACAGATATCTTGAAAACATCGAAATGCTCTAATAAAACATGTTTGCATAGTTTGTTCACACCAGTGTCTTAGTTTGTGACTCTGGAGAACTTGTCTATTGTTAGGGTTCTATATTTCTTGGCATCTCATGGAACAAGACCTCCATTGTCATGTGCTTTTGTCTTTTTCCAATACAACAATACAAGCATCTGGAGTTTATTATACTGCAATGTCATACATAACTTCTTATGATTCCAGGAAAAATCAGGTGGCCGGGTAATTCACCGAGTAGGTGGTGTTGTTTTCCTATATAGAGGAAGAAATTATGACCCACGCACTCGTCCTCGCTATCCGCTAATGCTTTGGAAACCTGCTACTCCTGCATATCCAAAACTCATCAAGGAAGCTCCAGAAGGGCTTACAAAAGAAGCAGCTGATGAAATGAGAAGGAAAGGGCGTGATCTACTGCCAATTTGTAAATTAGGTATGAATTTATTGGTTAGCTTGATTTCATTCTACACAAATGTTCAGGTTCCAGACCAGGGTTAACTCCAGACCCTGGCTGGTTCTTTGACCGGATGGTTTTTTAGGTTTGGTTTATTCTCTATTTTCCGAAGTTTCATGTTTCTGACGTTACACAACAGGATGGGAAAATGGCCTTTCCCCAGGGGAACCTGAATCCTGTTCTGCACCATGTATTAGATTACCTTTCAAGCCTACCTCAATGCTATGAATTCAGACCTAATTGTCTTGGATGGGCCTTTCGCACATGGTTCCTGTCGAGACCGGTTTAAGGAACAAACCAATCTTATCTATGTGCTGAGTCCAGGAATCAATCCCAACATATAGTGATTTCATTAATGATAATCATTACAATATACATACCTTAATCGAATAAATTGTCTTACAAGAGTGACCTTCTAGGGTCAAGATCCAAATAAAACTTCACAGGCATGATCGACGTAGAATGCATCTTAGAATAATCCATCCTCTGCGAACTCTTCAATACTTTCTCCAACTGAGTGTTTGGCGATAGCATGCTGTTCAAATCCTTATACCATGTTGCTACAAAAATTATACCATCATCTTTTATCATTGTTGCATAGGACCATTATCAAGTTTCGTAGAGTAATTATCATGATCACTATCCGAAAGCAAGGCTAAGCATCATCTACCCTTCCATAACCCAAAACCAAGCCATGGCTACAAGGACGATAAGGGAAAACTAGGGTAAAGCCTAACTCTTGAGATTCCTGACAAAATTATTAGCATGCTTGTTTGTAAAACAAAATATTTTTAAAAACTAGGATAAATATGTTCAAGAACATAACTTGCCTTCACTGTACTCGGTTGGATCTTTTAAGTCTTGATCTCGCAATCCTTCTAGCTCCTCCGAAACTTGACGTCTACTCACAAACATACGTAAAAAGACAACACATAAATACCAAGATCCAAAAAGAACCAATTATTACACAACAAGCATCATCACACGTAAGATCATACTTTTTCGGACAATCTAGTGAAAGAACGAGTCAAAATGGAGCTACGGTTAACAAGTTATGACTTTCGAAAGATTAAAACAGGACAAAAAAGATTAACTACAAATGAAATTATGTTGCTAGAAATTTTCTAGAATTTTTTCGGAGTCATCTATGATTTTCTGGGATTTTCTAGGATTTTTTTTGGAATTTTTAGCATTTATTTGAATTAGAAAACTATTAAACAGAATAAATAAACGTATTAAAACATTATTCAAATTATTTTCCTAATTATCACTATTTTTAGAATTATTTTTATACTGAAAAACTATTTGTTGCGCAATATATACTATTTATGACGTTAGCAGAACAATAAAACAAATCAAAAGGAAAAGAAAATGCTGACTGGACTGCTAACTCAGCATCTGATGCTGGCGTGGCGCAACACGTCGGCAAAACCGTTGACGCGGCACGCTGACTCGGCGTGCTGACACGGTAGACGGACGGCGTCACGGCCCGTTAACGACACCATTAAGCCCATTAAATCTAGATGGTTGATCTCGGGTTGAATGGCTTAGATCTAAAGTCGCGAAGGGGTATCCGACGATCTAATCTAAACCGTAGAGGGGCGATCGGACAGCCAGGGTCTCACCTCGCTGTTCTCCGGCACGAAGACGGTGGCGCGAAGCTTCACCGCGGTGGCGCCTCACCGAACGAACAACGGAACCTCACTACGCTTCACTAAACTCTCCGACAATCGGCGAAAGACGATCTAGAGCTCACGGCGAACCCATTTTGGCTATGTGTCAGTGATGGCAAGCTCTGCAGGTGACTAGCGGCGGTGATGGGTGGCGGCGGCTCTTGGAGCTCGAGTATGGGGCGTTCTACCGGTGGATTTGCCTCTGTTCTTTGGGGAAAAGCTGCGGTGTGTTGAGAGGAAGGGCTATGGGGCACATATTTATACCCACGGGATGTGAGAGTTTGAGATCGATTCAAATTAGGGTTCGGTGGAGTCCGGCGCCCTTACGTTGCAATCCGAGCTCGATCTTCCTCGTTTTATCTCTATTCTGGCTTGGATTTGAGGGCTTTTGCGTGGGAGTCCACGTGCAACACGATGACGTCCTTCTAGAAGTCTTCATCCACGCGATTCTTGGCGTATTTGATTGGGACTTCCATTTGGTTTTCGGACCGGGACAGTAGATATAGAGGTGGGGATGCGGGAAGAGGAAGATGACGTGTGGGTCTCGGCTGTCAGTGGCTCGGCACGAGAGAGAGAGGGCGGGGAGCAGCTGGGCCGGTAGGTCGAGCGGCCTAGGCGAGAGAGAGAAGAGAGGAGAGGGAGGGGAGGCGGAGGTTGGGTCGGCCAGGATCTGAGGGGATTTCGGCCCGAGCGCCTTTTCCATTTCTTATCTCTTTTCTATTTATTTTATCCTTTTTCTATAGGTATTCTATTGTATATACTTGTATATATACATATATTGTGTATACACTTATACATATATATTTCTTAGCTCACATAATCAATCAAACAATTGTTTACACACACACACACACACATGCTTATACTTATATACACATACACACATATACATGTATGCATACATATATGCATATATACACTTGGGGTTTATTTAGTTTTTGCAAAACTCTTCGTTTTCTTTATAAAAGTTTTTTTTTCCTTCGGTTTTAGAAGTTGGGCTGTTACAGTTCCTTATTTTGCTTTTATTGTATATTCACTTGTGCCTTTTTGTCCCAAGCATGTGAGATATGGCTACAGACTAATGCTAAGATTTGTATTCTACCGATCTATTATGTCGAAGGGAAGTAGGGAACATATTCTAGATGTACAGAAGTTACTGGGCATGTGAATTAAGACTAACGATGCCATTTGCTTCTTACTCTATTGAAAAGAACATTGAAATAAATACATGCTCCTGCTGGTGCATCTTATCTTGTATTCCCTTTTCTTGCAGCAAAAAATGGAATATATATCAATCTTGTCAAGGATGTTCGAGATGCTTTTGAAGGAAATGACCTTGTCAAGATTGACTGCGAGGGGTTGAATCCAAGCGACTACAAAAAGATAGGAGCAAAACTAAGGGTCTTATTCATCCCCATGACTTTCTCTGTTTTCATGTCATTACATATAATGGAAGTGAATCTTATATATAACTTCTTTCCTATACCCTCAGATAAAATTTCCTACTTCTATATATGCAGGATCTTGTTCCTTGTGTTCTTTTATCCTTTGATGACGAGCAGATAGTAATGTACAGAGGCAAGGAATGGAAGTCCAGATACTCGAAGCCTCTGACTCTAATTCCAAAAGTTCCAAATAATAATCTGGCAATGCCATCTGCCGGGAGTCAGTCAGGTATATGTTACTTCCAATAATTATCTTGGTCTTGTTGCTTTAATATCCATGTTCTTTTTTATTTAGAATAGCATGTTGCACATCGATTTTTATATACTCTTTGCATTTTGCATCTCTTTCCTCAAGTCATTTATCAGATGATTATATTTCTTGCATCCTGCTGTTCATTATACTCTCTGAGATGTGTTATGGAAAATATAATGACTTGAACAAGGTCAGTTTCTCCAGCTTTAGATATGTTTGACATGTACATCCTGGATTAACATAGCAAGGCAAAATGTTTCCAGATACATATGAAGCCACCGATGCGGACACTCAAGTCCCAACAAGAGAAGTATTGGGATCGAAAATTTTTAAATTGTGGAAGAGTGCATTGGAGTCATCTCTGGCATTGTTGCTGGATGATGCTGAAGCAAACGCTCTTACACCTGACTCACTTCTTATGAGGGTGGAGAAGTCCAGTGTTACATCTCAAGCAGCGGAGCACTTATTTACGGCTCTGCTTGTGGCCAATGGTGAGGGGAACACTGAAGCTCTAAGTGCTGAATACATAAACGATGAGTCTGAAACTAGGAGTGCTGGACACCAGGAGGATCAGTTCGAGCAATCACCTGATCTCAGCGGCGATGAACATTTTGAGTTTGACATGCTTGAGCGTTTGGAGTCATCAGCGCCACTGGGATCACTACCGATCGACACTATGATAGAGCAGCTGAACAGTGAGTGAACTATAATCAGCAGTTCAGGCCATTAGGGCAATTATAATCAGCAGTTTAGATTGCATTCTCGGATTGCATATCCATTTTCTGCCATCCTCCAATGGCAGTCAGGTGATCACAAATAGCTGAGAAGTTTCAGCAATTTGCCTGCAAACATGATGTAAAGAAACTAATTGTAGTCTGCAGATTCACCCACTTGTAAAGAAATCTGATCACATGTCGCAACTGTGCGTAGATACTACTTTGCAATGTGTAAAACTAGCAAGATACCCACACGATGTCGCGGCTAGATTTGATCATATGTTTATTTCATTGTGCACTAATCTATAATATCTATACAATTCGTACTCACTAATGCAATTACTTCTTCTAAAGCTCAAACTCTCTTGCCTCCACGTCACCTCCAATTGCCAGCCATCGGATTGCAATGTAGCAGCTTCATCTAGCCGTCCACGTCCAAATCGACGTGCGTGGCAAGGCCCTGGAATCGAGCGCCTCCTCTGCCGCTGTTATTGACTGTTCAGGCGTCTGCCTTTCTTGCTCGATTTGCTCGTGCGCTTGTTAGACCATCCATTCCATCTGTACAGGTAAACATCTCTCTCTCTCTCTCTCTCTCTCATCTGTAGATTTTACATATGGAAATATTAGATGGTGAGATTTCCACTTATTCTTTGTGTTTGATTGCTTGGTAACACGCACCTTAGACACATTCCCTCATCAGGAAATCTGAGTTCTTCTGTTTCATCAGTTGTGCCAGATTGTTTGCGTCACAAGATATTTTTGGCCCTCGAAGGTCACTTGGGTGCAAAGCTATTTTTTATCGAATGATATTTCTTGTTTTAGTCCGGATGCCACCAATATTCTTGGAACTATTGTATGACTTTTGAATTTCGATTGCTATCAAAGGCTGGGCCAAAGAGTCCAGAATTGTCAAGACTAATTACTTTTTTGATTTCATATTCACACAATTTTCGAAACAGTGCATTTAAAAAATTTAGAAAAAATGATTTAACAATTTTTTTAAACTAACTCGACATTTTGCAGAAAATAAAAGAATTTTTTCACCATCATATGCACTCAAAAAATTAAGCAAATAGTTGATTTAACAATTATTGAATCTAATTCGATATTTTGCAAAAATATGTTCAACATTTTACATAAACATTTGTTGAACAGTAAAAAACGTTGAATAAATTTTACTTCATTCAAAAATAAAGTATTGAATTAATATTTTGAAATATTAGATGAAGGTGTACTGAAATGTTGAATCAATATTTTTTAAAACATTTAAATAAGTTAGTCTTGTAAAAACTGTTGAATCAACTTTTCTGAAAATGTTGGATGAGGTATACTAAAATTTTGAATCAACAATGTTGTAAAAGAATAAATCAATTAGTCCTGTAAAAATGTTGAATTAACTTTTCTAAAAATGTTGATGAAGTCTACTGAATTATTAATCAACAAAGTCCTGTAAAAAATGTTGAATGAACATTTTTGTAATAAAATTATTGAATCAACAAGTCTCTAAAAATATATTCAATCAATAAGAAATATTGGGTCATTCAAAAAAAGGGAAATATCAAATCAGAAAAAATATATTGAATGAACAAAAAATGTTGTGTTAGCCCAACAAGCATGCAAACGGGAAATAAATAAGGGCCTTTGGCTACAACCTACAAGCATGAAAAAGAAAAAAACAAGTATTAAAAAGAAGAAAGAATAATTTGTCAAGTTATTACTATTTTAGCTATGTATCGATAAAATGTTATCCCTCCTCGCTAACATATGGAGCCACTCTCAATAACATATGAACAAAGATGGCAATCTTTGAAACACCATTAAATTAGTCACATACAAGCATTTTGCCTGTTTGGTCTACTCTCATCCCTGTTTTTCCTTGGCACGATCCGACGGACGGGAAAATACAAACTGTACTTTACTGTAGCTCCTCTGACTTTGCCGAAAGTCAGAGGATACAAATCCCAGGTCGAGAGACAGTCAAAGCCAGTGGCCAGGTCCAGCCGTGTGTGCGCCCTCGTGTTTGGCATCGCTCTGCGTGTGGCCGCCTTTCCGGGTTAGTTCAACTCCAGACCGAAGCGCACTACTACCACCAAACCACCCTTGCCAGCAAAGAAAGGGTCAGGTCAGGTCAGTTCAGTTCAGTTCAGCCTCCCTTTCCTGCCCGCTTCCGTTCTTCTTCCTCGAGGCAACCATCGCCTTCTCAGTGCTTCACACGTCCGTGCACGACAGAGGAGAAGAACAGGCTCCTTCTTCCCAGGCATCTTCCGTGCCTCACCATTCTGTTCAGGCATGCCGAATTGAATAGCGTAAGCATCTTGAACAGGCTCTGGTCAAACAAAAGAGAGTCAAGAGATGCTGCAGAGAAGAACAGAACTAGGTCCACAGAAGTGGCGCTGTCCAAGGAGGAAAAGAATGCCAGATCGTGTCGTCATCCCGTGGAAATTCAACCGCCATTGGTTTACTTCCTCTACGGCTGCGAGAAAGGGACGCCGATCTAGACTACCATTTTCTAATTTTTCTTTTTCGAAGGAACTGCCATTTTCTAATGAGAACTAGCTTTTCGTCTTTCCTTACTTTCTCTGAGAATTGACGATATGTGAGGATTTTATGGAAGCTAGATATATATTTTCCCTAGGAAAAAAAACAATTTCTCCAGCACGCATGATAATCATGTTGGCAATTCTATATCATGGTTGCATGATATGGTTGCATTGATAACAATTAGGAGCTTGAGCTGTTGGACATGGACCTACATCTGCAAGTGGTCGATTGTGGGGTTGGTACATATGGTGATGGATTTGCTGGTATGGTGCCACAGTGTAATGGTATCAGTAGGCCACCACCAAATTAACCCGTCACCGACACTTAAATCTCAGCTTTGTCCCGTCAGTTTTCTTGATACTACTAAAATGATTTTTGCATAGTTTGTGAAGTTCTCCCTTAGACTCTTAACCGCGCAGAGAGAGAACTTAATCGCAAAATCGAAGTAAGCAAAAGTGTGCAATCATCTTAATGATCGAGTTGACGATGTGTAAAACCGACCATAAACACTCACTGCGGTGGCTTTGCAATGGCACTTTGAGTTCCATACTTGTTCGACAGCATATCGAGAACTAATCCCAATCCAATAGGCATAGCAAATGTTTATGGTCACTCAACCAATGAATGGCGCAGATCACTGAACTCACCGTGAACAAATCACAGCCCCGCGAAATTCAGCTTTTATACAACACTTTTTTAGCTATAGAACTGCAATGCAAGCTATAATTAAGTAAGTATTTCGAAGAAAAAGTTAGAATTAAGACTAAATAAAATCCGTGAGCAACCCGGTCAGTCAAACATCTCGTGCACAAACACAGACAGCAAACTATTTTCGTGCCCATACCTTTACTCAGTTTCGGATTGCGGAATCAACTGCCGCACTTACGTGCTGTCTCTTGCAGCCAATGTGCTTCACACGCTAGTTCGTTCAAAACACATGTGCCTGGTTGTTCACCTTCCAGTCCTCACATTGCGTACTTGCTTGCCATTCTTCAGATCTGCAGACGGGACGCAACCCGAACCCATGCCGCTTCGTCGTCGTCTCCGCCTGTAGTCACCATGGGAATCCATTCCCAGCAGAAACAGTGGCCATGATGGATCTTGCTGCCAAAAAGATCAGTGTTCTTTTTTTAAAAAAAGATCCGTATTCTTCTTCTTCTTTTTTTAAAAAAAGGATTAGCGTTCTTGATTGAAACAGAAACTGTGGGCGGGAAATTTTTTATTTTCTTAACCCTTTTTACTATAATATTTTATTATGAACATGTGTCAGTATTTTTTTTAAGAAGTAACTTTTTGTGTGACACGAATAGCATGTCACACCATATGCAATGGGTGTGCAACGCTAGAGCACGCCATATAGGTATGTTAGGGAGTATCATATATGGCAGGCTTGGAGTGGTATGAAAACATTATCTTGTCAAGACTCCAAGTCACATTTTAATTCTAATATTTTATTATCAGCATGTCTATAACTATATTTTAAAAAAGTAACATCTTTGACCTAACACGAACACACTGCCACGCCATATGGTATGTTAGGGAGGATCATACATGGTAGGCTTGAGTGGTGTGACAACATTATCTTGTCATGCCATTAGGGCCGGCGTGACACATTTTCTTCCCGCAGCGCGTAGCTGATGAAGATAACTAATTAATAATTATATATATTTAATAGAACTACAATATATCCTTAGAACGGGTGTCCACCATACATGTGTTTTTAATCTAATACGGTAGGTTTCACAACTGCTATAAGATAAATAAGGCATGTGTCGGTATTCCAGACAGATCATTGTGTTCTATATGGAAACCATCCATATATTAGGAAGGAGTATTCTAAATATTCAGAAGTAATACATTCTGAAAAGATTACATTCGGAGACTCTGTGTACATTACGTCTTCTCAACCTGATTATATAAGGAGGGAGGAGTACGTCCAGAGACAATTTGATTCGAAGCCAGATAATTAGAAGAGAAGTCAGCCAAGTAATACATAGCAAACCTAATTGGAAAGGAGCAGAAACAACTCATTGAGATCCACAGTAGAGTCGTACAACAATGAGATTCATTCGACATGGGTTTCAAGATTTCAAAAACGAGAGAACTCATTGAGATTCTTAGGATTAGATCTAAACATATCTCCATAGTAATTGTCTTTTTCTGGTATTAGTCAAAGTACAACATGACATAAGATTATTATCTTAAGGAAGATCAAAACTTGTATAAAATCTCGTATCCTATTTGTCGGAGGATTAACTCCAGTCGCAGGGATCCCGAGAGATCCCTTTTTAGAGATTCGGCCGGGGGATGATCCTGAGTCTGTTCGTCGGAGAAATAAATGGGAATGAATGCAATGGCCGGTGGTGGTGTGGTGGCCTAGTGCAAGAAGAAGTAAATGCACCGGAATTTAGACAGGTTCGGGCCGCACGGGGGCGTAATACCCTACTCCTGTATGGATACTATAACTGTCATGAGGAAGTCCCTCAAGGATGTTGCTGGTTACAAGAATCTTGATCTATCTAAGAGCCTGGGGCTCCTTGTTCTTCGACCTATCTCGTGCTGCTCGCCTCTCAGCCGTGTTTCTCTTGCGCTGTGTTCTTCTGAGCTTTAGGATCTATTCGTTGCCTCTAACAGTCTTCTTTTCTTTTGTGCCGCCGGCTGCTTTAAGTACCCGCCGGCCGCAACGTGCTCCGAACGGAAGGAGGGGCACGAGTTCCGAGACACCATAAATGGAAAGGGCGTCATCATTTCCTCTGGGCGAAGTGACCCGGGGTGGAAAATGCGTCGCACGCCCGGTCATCCGTCACAATAAATGCCCTAGCAACAGGCGCCGTGGAGAGGGCCCACCGGGCAGCCGCAGAGCGATCCGGCGTGCCCGCCCTGTCTTATTCCCCTGCCACAGCAGCGCGGCAGACGAAACGCCTTGGTCCTTACGACGTTATCCTGAGACAGGCCGGATGGCACGGGATGGGACCAGTGCAATTAATAACCCCACGCCTCTCTGCCAGAACGTGGCAGGAACTGACGCTGAGCGCGGCGGGAGCAGTTGGAGGTGACAGGCCACGCACGCTCTTTAAATGCGGCCTTGAGCCTTTGACTGGTTGATACCTCATTGGTGGGCCCCTCGGGAGCCTCCACCAGGGGGCTTTCTGGGTCGTCGGGGTACCGAGTGCTCGGGGGTACTGTTCACCTCCCCAAGCACTCTCTTCCGAGAACGCCCGTTTTTGTCCTCAGGGGGCCGAGTGCTCGGGGGTACTGTTCACCTCCCCGAGCACTCTCTCCCGAGAACGCCCGTTCTTGTCCTCGGGGGTACTGTTCACCTCCCCGAGCACTCTCTCCCGGGCACACTTGTACGGATCCTCGGGGAACCGAGTTCTCGGGGGCTGCTGCACGCAGCCCCGAGCACTCTCTCCCGGAACTTCCTTCGGTGAGTCCTCGGGATACTTGGGTGCCCAGGGGCCACCGTCAGCGGCCCCGGGCATGCTTCTCCTGGTACTTAGCTCTTCTGGTCGTCGGGGGACTAGGGTGCTCGGGGGCCACTGTACACCTTTCCGAGCACTTTCTTCTCGGTACTTAGATTTCGTGGATCATTGGGGAACTGAGGTACTCAGGGACCACCGACTGTGGCCCCGAGCGCCTTCTCCCGGGACTCGCTCTTTCTCACCTCGCGGGAGAGACTTCGCGGGATGGCGCCATGTGGTGGATGGCTGACCTGGCCTCGGGATTCGAGGACCCCCGGTTCCTGATACACCGACACTATTCTTCAATAAACACAGTTGATGATTAGGTATCCTTACTTCAAATAAGTATTAGTTGACAGCAGCAAACCTTTGAAAAATCAGAACTTATTCATATAAAAGGAGATGACCTTTATATAAAAAATGTATCTCTTAATGACATCTACAACTTTTAATTTGTAGTTTTCTTATTGATGTCTTTAAAGCATCCAAATAAATAGTATAAGCTTCAAACAACATATTCGGACATGACAAGAAAATTGTTTAGGACCATTCTACGAATTATTGATAGCAAATCATCCCTTGTAAAATAAAAAAAAAACGCACCATACATTTGTGGTACTCCATGCTGTTTTTCCTATTTTTTTTTCATATTTTTGAAAGTGATATTGACTACTTGAAAAATAAGATAAATAGTCAACCCATTTCAAAAACATGTTTTTTTCAGCTACTTGCTTAAGTTTCTATGAGTACATGCACATTATGTAATTACCAAAAAAAAAATATCATTTGCTACTCGTATTCCTGACTATAGTCTATTTGACAAGTTTCTATTAGTGCATGGCACATGATATAATCACAGTTTATTTTTACCATTCGTTGCTCGTATCCCTTGCTACTACTAGTCATTGATTGTAAATAGTTTTAAAACATTATATCTAGTAAGAAAATAAGATTATTAGATTAGTACTCAGTCAATTGTCACCAATCAGGCTACTGATTCAAGTTGCCAACTGACTGGAAGATGGAAGAACAAACAAAAATCCAGCATGTCCACTCTGTTGCCAATTGGCATGAGTAACCTTTCACGGTACTCAAGAGGTCATGTGAACTTCACCTTCATGGTACTCACAATGTCAACGGAGCAACACCAATGGGAATTTGGAAGAACAGCTGAATGCTAGTACGGATCACATATAATCCTTTGATTGGCATTGAAACATGTAGTAGTATCAATGAGGTTACACGGAAGGCACCTAAAGAATAACATAACAATAACATCTGATTGAGCAAACTGCAAATCTCAGTTCCGGCAGACTCAAAAAAAAGAAAAAGATGCAGAACAAAAGACTCAACTAGTAAAGGTAAAGATCAGCGCATAATCCTGGCTGCCACAACAAAACTACCATCACTACGCGGGTGGGCGACGACATGGCTTGTCGCGGCAATGGCCAAAGCATTTCTTCTTCCAAGGAGCAACCAGTCACTGATCAAAGACACATCCAGGAGCAGCAGAAGCAACAGCAATGCAGGTATCAGCAGCAAGAGGTAGAAAGCGTGAGACGTTCCTCATTTCCTCTCCCTTCGTTCTTAAGCAGATGCCTTGTCGGACTTGAGGGGCTTGACCACCTCCCAGGTGAAGTCGGCGTCGTCACGGCCGAAGTGGCCGTAGGCTGCGGTCTTGATGAACCTGTTGCCGCCTTTCTTCAAGTCGAGGTTGATGGTGATCATCCCAGGCCTGAAGTCAAAGTTCTCCTTCACAATCTTGAGGATCTCCTTGTCGGGGATCTTGCCGGTGCCGTACGAGTCGACGAACACTGACAGAGGCTCAGGCACACCAATGGCGTAGGACACCTGCACGAGGCAGCGGCGAGCGAGGCCACTGGCAACAATGCTCTTGGCAGCCTGCCTGGCAATGTAGGCGCCACTGCGGTCGACCTTGGTCGGGTCCTTGCCGGAGAAGGCACCGCCACCGTGGGCTCCCCAGCCACCGTAGGTGTCGATGATGATCTTGCGGCCGGTGAGCCCAGCGTCACCGTGAGGGCCACCGATGACGAAGCGGCCAGACGGGTTCAGGTGGAAGATGGTCTTCTCATCGAGGTACTTCTCGGGGATCACAGGCTTGATGACATGCTCCTTGAGGTCGGCGGCAATCTCGTCGTTGGTGACGGTCTCGTCGTGCTGGGTGGAGATCAGGACGGTGTGCACACGGACGGGGACCATGGCGCCGCCCTCGTTGATGTACTCGACGGTGACCTGGGTCTTGCCGTCGGGCCTGAGCCAGGCGCAGGTGCCATTCTTGCGGACCTCGGTGAGGCGCGCGCCGAGCTTGGTGGCGAGCACGTGGCTGAGCGGCATGAGCTCGGGGGTCTCGTCGGTGGCGTACCCGAACATGTGGCCCTGGTCGCCGGCGCCGATCTCCTCGGGGCGCTTGGTGAAGTGGCCGTGCACGCCCTGCGCGATGTCGGGGGACTGCTGCTCGATGTTGACGAGCACCTTGCAGCGATCGGCGTCGAGGCCGACGTCGTCGGAGGTGAAGCCGATCTCGCGGCAGGTGTCGCGCACAATCTTCTCGTAGTCGACGGTTGCCTTGGTAGTGATCTCGCCGAAGACCATGACCATGTTGGTCTTGGTGCAGGTCTCGCAGGCGACCTTGCTGTCGGGGTCCTGCGCGAGGCAGGCGTCCAGGACGGCGTCGGAGACCTGGTCGCAGAGCTTGTCGGGGTGGCCCTCGTTCACGGACTCGGAGGTGAACAGGAACGACTCCGCCGCCATTGCTTTCTTCTCGGGTAAATTACTCGACCTGCCTCTGCGGATGGAAGCAATCAAAGAATCAGAATAAAAAGAATCCATCCAATAATTCCCTGCAGATCGAACTGAATGACGAACAAAATAATCACCGCATAGCGGATCCAGATCTAAAAATTATTACACTACCGACAAGTATACCAGGATAAAAAATGATTTCTAAGCGAAGAACTCTGCCTCGAGCAAAATTGACACGCCATCTCGCCGAACGATCCAATATTTCAGAAAAAAAATTCAAACTTTTTTCATTGCTGGTTCGAAAACAAGGAGGAATTTCCCCTGAAAATTATCCATTGGCCTAATCAAGATAAAACGAGCAAACGAGACCCCAGATCTACAGAATCCCTACGAGGATTATCACCGAATCCCACACCAGATCCACCGGCCGCGATCACCAGATCCAAGCACCCCCAAGAAATAGTCATCAGCTCCCCCTCCCTCTGCCTTGCCCATCCACCGTGAAAGGCCCAAGCTTCCCAGCATCCCCGACCACGCACACACACCACCACACGGACGCACGAACCTATCGAGAAACACGAATCCAAAGAGAGAAGCAGGATGCGGGCGAGCTCGCTCGCTCACCTTGCGCTGCTGCTCTTTATTCGGGACGGGACGGTAGGGGGAGAAGAGGCAGACGGATGTGTGGCACGGGATCCATGGAATGCTCTCGGGGCCGCCATTTATAGCCGCGGTGGCGCCGGTCGCGGATCGGGGAAGGTGGGCCCGGGGCGGGTGTAACCTGGGTCGCGGTGCGGAAAGTACTCGCGGGTGGACTGCATGCACGTGGGGACCGCACAGCCAGACACTGACGGGGTGGTCCCACGGCGCAGAGCCAGCCACCCGCTGGGCGGTAGCCCTCCTCACCAACCCCGCGGCCACCAACCCATGTTGCGGGGCCCGCCTCACTAAACATTTCTCCCACTGTTTTCTTTTCTTTTCTGTTCTGTCTGTATTTGTTTTTCTCTCCTGAAAATTTCTCAGCCTCCATCTCAAAAAGGAAAATTCCTGACCTCACCTACTACTACTGGTTTCTAGGAGGAGCTAGTATTTGTTTTTTATGTTTTGTGGTATTGAGAGATTTGTGGATGCCTATGGTTTTTGGTTGTAAATTTTGAGAAAAAGTGTTTTGTTTTTCCTTTTGTTATTCTTTAGTTTCTCCATAGAAATTATACGAAGAATTTAAGTATCATTAACAACACCTAAAAATGGACTTCATTGGAATAGTCCAATTCCTATAGGAGTAAAAAAATTACATTCTAAATAGCTGTCGAAGCTTACGATCAAGGGTGATGAGAAAAAATTATTGTGTTAATTTTTTGTGTCTGAAATGTTTGCCCTTTCTCTAGACCCTACCTACATTCTATTAACACGGGAGAAAAGATTCTTGCAGGTCTCAGTTCCTGCTGCTTGTCTTCAACCACAAAAAAGGGCAGAAATGGATCATTTTTCTCCTTTTCTGAAAGAAAAGTTCAGACATCTACACGTAGAACTAATGTGGTAGTACTTTGTTTCTTACAAAGCATCGTGAGCAGGTAGCAAGTCAAAGGTACAACCGAGACTGGAATAATACAGAGTGGCCACATTCATGCATGCCGGTAGTTTGGAAGAAATTCCCTCTTCTTGCCCACGCATGATCCCACGATCACCGCACCCCTCCTCTCCTCTGCAGCTAAAAATGCATGGCTCCACTCGGCCTTTTTGTTTAATCTTTCAATCTGGTCCACATGACGGGCACCTGTTTACAGTAATTTGGAGTAACTGTAGATTAATTGGTCTGCAGGTAGAATGAAAAAAAGAAAGAAACGAAAATGCAGCAGCCCATGCATGCTTTCATGTTCTGTAACGTACCCCTGCAAGTCAGTGTCAGTCTGCGACATGTGAGAACCTGGGTTTACGAGATGCATGAATAGCAGCTATATTCGTGTATCAATCAAAGTCACCTACAAGAGGCAAAGAACATTAGGTCCCTGCATTTCATCTGAATATCTATTCTTTTGACAAAGTTCAGAACTTTTGGTTGGATCACATAGCTTCAAGTACAGTTTTTCCTTTCAGTAATTGAAATAAAATAATATGATGTGAGGAGGACGAAAGGATCTCGGACAGCACGCACAGATGTTTGTTTATCTGTTCTGCTCCTGTGTCTGTTCCGGGAGAGATATCAGCTGCGAAGTGCATACAGATGGGCATGCATGCAGCAAGATCCTGCCTGCTCCGGCTTGCCTTCCTTTCCTTCAAAGCTAACCATGTCATGCATGCCGCTTTTGAGTGATACAGCTGACGTGTCCCTGAACTCTTGCGCAGTTCATGCCTGCACGACAACGAGAGCATCAGGGGCCAGAACAATTGGGATACTTCTTTTTTCAGTAAGAATAGCTGGGGAATCAGTAATCTGTGCAATTCAATATAGACAAAATTGATAATTGGAGTAGCATAATCTACAGATGACTTACAGTACATGTGCAAACGGTGGAATTCAAATCCCGACGTTCGAAGTTTCGATCATCGCGTTCTGTTTTTTTTATTGTGAATTGTAGTTTTTAAAGTACAAAAAGACACTCTGGTCTGTGAATCTACCTAACAGAACTGAACCACGCATAACACGTTCAAATTAAAACATGGTTGTTGCTTTGCATTTTTAGTAGCAACATATCCAATCAATGCCCTGATTTTTCATTTATTGCGTAATAATAATAAGAGCACTTATAAAGAGGTGATACTAGCTGTGTCACCTAAGATTTTTTATGACGTGGAGTGTTAATGAAGAAAGAGAAAGAGGTAGTCTCTTAATCAAGAGACAGTCAGTAGCACGCCTAACTAAGGGTAAAAATACGAATTTGTATAATATACTCGAGCGTATTTAATGAAATAGATAATATTTTTCTGTATTTACGATTCTAGCATCTGTTTTCGGTGCAGCCGAAAATGATTTTTGAGGACACGGTGTACCGAAAAAGGTATTTTCGGCACACCGTGTGCCAAATACGAGGAAAAATGTATTCGGCACATCGTATGCCGAAAATCACAATACACTTTTCCCATCACGTCATGTCGCGTCACGCTTTACTTTTTCTTTTCTTTTCACTTTTGCTTTTTGCTTTTTCTTTATGCTTTATGCTGTCGGCCGGCCGAAATTTCAATTCGCATCGCGCGCGGCAGCAGAACTCGGCTATAAAAAGGGCTCCGTTCACTCCATCTTCTGCATTCGTGCAGAGCGAGCACGAGCAGAGCGAGTTCGCTGCGTGAGCAGAGCAGCAGGTGAGCGGGAGCGCAAGCAACATTTGAAGCAGCAGTCGAGCACGAGGAGCTGTTGTGCAGCAACGCGTAAAGAGGACAACCTTTCATAATAGTAAGTACGTAGATTATATATGTATGTAATATTTAGATGTGTAGATGTAACTAGAGGAATTAGAGTATTTATTCCGTTCAAATACACTGGTTAAATGGTATTAAGTTGATAAAATATAGTAGGTATAATATTTGCATATTTTATGATCTCGTAACAAAATCTTCTATAGTGTAACAGCTATTTTGATCCTAGATTGTGTATGTACTTAATATTTAGATTAGAAAATGTAATTAGAGGAAGTAGAGTATTTATTCCGTTCGAATACATTGGTTAAATGGTATTAAGTTGATAAAATAGAGTATGTATAATATTTGCATATTTTATAATCTCGCAATAGAATCTACTATAGTGTAACAGTAATCTTAATATTTAGATTAGAAAATGTAATTAGAGCAGGTAGAGTATTTATTTCGTTCGAATACATTAGTTAAATGGTATTAAGTTGATAAAATAGAGTATATATAATATTTGCAT
Source organism: Phragmites australis (assembly GCF_958298935.1). Lineage (NCBI taxonomy): Eukaryota > Viridiplantae > Streptophyta > Magnoliopsida > Poales > Poaceae > Phragmites > Phragmites australis. Next base: position 16,314,069 of record NC_084921.1, read on the forward strand.
ATTTTATGATCTCGTAACAGAATCTATTATAGTGTAACAGTAATTTTGTACGTAGATTATGTATGTACTTAATATTTAGAATAAAAAATATAATTAGAGAAAGTAGAGTATTTATTCTGTTCGAATTCATTGGTTAAATAATATTAAGTTGATAAAATATAGTAGGTATAGAACATACATCTACGTAGTTATTTGCCTATTTACGTTTATTTAGTAGAGATGCTATGACTATCCATATTTATTATGGAGAACGTCCCGCTGTTTTGCATGGGAGGCTCATGTCAATTCAGAACTGCCAGCACGTAGAGAGTACGGTTGAGCTACCTATTGATTTAGAAGGCTTAAAATCACATGTTATGAGCCTTTTGCGTCTGAACCAGCAATCCTACAATGTTGTCCTAGAGGGTGTGCGGCCACAGCTTGTGCCAAACAGCTCGCTCATTGTCCATACGTTGTTCGATTTGAGAAGGAACAACGCATGGGCTTTGTATTCACGCAAGGTATTAGAGGAGAACTTTGAAATGGGAGTGTACGTAAACATAGTATCACGACTGGTGCAAGGTGAAGTGGTGCCTAGCATGGAAGGATCAGACCATAATGTGATGCATGATGAGGCAGGAGGGAATATCGAGGAGGGCACTTCCGGTACAGAGGGACCTGAAGTGGACCATGGTGAGGTAGATGCAGGATGCATGGATGATGAAACCGGTGGTAGTGGGGACGAAGAAGGTGCTGACAATGATGACCCGGTATCGACGATCCAGTACTTTAATGGTGCTGGGCTGCTAGATTATACCATCGTTGAGTATAACACCCTATCTAACTGGGGATATCAGAATAGCGACATCCAGGTGGGACAATGGTTTCGGAACAGGGAGGAGGTCATCCACTTTATCAGCAACTATGCTGTAATCACAAGATGGGACCACAAGTGCGCCCGGTCTAACCATACGAAGTATGAGGTTAGGTGTATCAAGCACCCGAATTGTCCTTATTTCGTACGAGCACATAAGCCAAAGCACGAGAATTATTTTATGCTGAGTAGACACACCCCACATACATGCAACAAAGAAGCTGTTAGGTATGTGAGCCACGCTGTTGATGCAAGGTTTATAGCCCAACTCCTCATCACCCTTGTTGGCACAAACATATGTTTGTCGCTAAAATCCATTATGGAGGAGGTGCAGACTAAGACGGGTATGCTGATCAATTACCTCACCACGTGGCGAGCGAAGCAGAAGGCGTTAAAGATTTTGTTTGGAAGTTTCAAAGAGTCTTACCACTATGCAACAAGGCTGCTGCAGAAGATTGCCATGACCAATCTAGAGACCCAGTGGGCCATGGCGGAGGAGCCGATCAGGCTGGAAGATGGGTCATACAGCAGCACCGACCGATACCTCATTAGATTTTTCTAGTCCTTTGCCCAATGCATCAAAGCTTTCAGACATTACAAGCCGGTGGTATGTGTGGATGCCACATTTCTTAGCAGCAAGTACTATGGTAAGCTAATGACAACGATGACGGCGGATGCAAACAATCAGATCATTCCTCTCGCGTATGCAATGGTTGAGAGTGAGAACAATGATAGTTGGTTGTGGTTCCTCACCTTGGTGAGGACACGTGTCGTCGACAATAGGGAACGAGTCTGCATCATCTCAGACCGCAACAAGGGCCTCTTGCATGCGTTGGAAGTGTTGTATGACAACACAAACCACTCCATTGCATGGCCTGATGTGGAGAGAAGGTGGTGCATGCAACACTTAGGTGCGAACCTTTACTCAAGGTACCACAACAAGAGTCTTGTAAAGAGATTCAAATGGTTATGTCTTCAGAACTAGCAGGCGAAGTTCAACAGGATATGGCGAGAGTTAAATGAGACCACTCGAAAGATGATGGCAGAGCAGGAAGCACAGGAGGACCATCTGCGGACGCAAATAGTGGGGGGCCAAACCATCATTAGCCGTTCACGTGCTACGTTTAGCCAGTGGATAGCGGGAAAGCTGGCGGAGCGTTAGGCCCTAATCCATGACACTCACGGTTCCAGATTAGAACATAGCATTTGAAAGATCGTATTTTACTTTTGGTTATAAAAATATCCCATCTAAAATTGTTGTCTCTTATATTAGGTATACGATCATGACAACGAACATAGCGGAGGCATTCAACAATGTCCCAAAGGGTGTACGCGGCCTCCCGCTGTGTGTCATCATTGAGCTCACATTCTATAGAATGGCTGACTACTTTCGAGATCGTGGTATAGCTGTAATGGAGTGCAGCACACGGTTTGCACCTAAGGTGGAGGAAATCATATTCAGAAGGAGGAGTAAGGCACACTTTCATCGGACTAGGATCTACGATTGGACCAACAATGAATTTGGGGTCATGTGTCGTCGTCGGTACACTTCAGGATACAGCGCGGGGGACATCATGCAACAATATCAAATTGGTCCTTACGAGGTGAAGTGCACATGCAATAAGCCAAAACTGCACTATATCCCATGCTTCCATGTCTTGGCCGCTTGCAGGGATATGGGTGGCAACGACGGATCACAATATGTATCACCCTATTTCACGATCGATACATTGAGGAGCACATGGCTTCCAAAGATGCGTTCCTTCGACATCGGAAGCAGCTACAAAGCAATCGAGGGGGCTAAGTGGGTACCTTATCCCAGAGCCCGACGCACAGATCCTGGAAGGCCTAGAGCCACGAGGCTGCAAGGTGACATGGATGCAGCAGATGCTGTTGATGGACTACGTAGGTGCAAAATATGCAAACAATCTAGACATGACAGGAGGACTTGTCCGACCCAGCGGTAAACTATTAGGCTATGATCGAACGGACTTATGGATGATCAGATGTTTCTTGCTGTACATGAACAATGTGGAAGTGTATTCTCTTGACCGTGTACAGAGGCAGTTTGGTCATCGTCAGTTGGTGCCAGTACCTCCCCATGAGACGCTGGTCGAGCGCACGAGTAAGTGTGTTATTGTACGTACCATTATTGTGTTATGAAATTATAACTGTTTATATCACGTATAGGAGGAGCGCACAAGGGAACGTAGGCACACATGACGGGTCGGAGATTAATGCAGAGCACATAACCCGGTGGATGGTGTCAGGCCCAGTGGATGTCGTCATTCCTGCGGGACAATATGATGACGGCACGTACTGGGAGTACCTTTCGTGGTACCGTTCACGCACACGTGCCACCTTACTCAGCGGCAACGTACCACCAGCCCCCAGATCCTTCCCCGAAGATCTTGCACAGCTTCTTCATGTGGTGGTAAGTGATGTTGTACTTATAACAATTTTTATTAGTTTCTCATCCGTATTACTGACATAACCCTCAACAACTACAGACCGAAGCGGGGTACGAAATGCATACGCATGCGGAGCATGCATGTGGGAAGCAAGTGGGTCATCCACGCGAAGGGATCAGCACCCTCTCCGAGACTACATGAGGACGAGAGGGTCTCGCTTGTTGTCCGCGATACGTGGTCTAGGTGGTTGTGCCCCACGTTCTAGGGGCTATGACGTACCCGCCATGGACCCGTCCCGTGCCTCCCACAGCAGGCGCTCGTTCAGTGCTCATGAGGCACATTCACGAGAGGCACCTTTGTTTACGGCCCATCATGTGACATGTTCTTGTGCTGGAGCCGAGGAGGTGACCGAGGCTCCTGCTCCCGAGGAGTGTACACTGGGTTCCCAACCCCCTCAGTTCATACAACCTGCTCAGGCTACGCAGATACCTCCACCAGCATTATCAACTCACCACGGGGACGTCATTGACTGCACGCAGCAGACACCAACCTGGAGTGGCACACAAGATTTTGACTGGACTGCTGCATTGCAAGCGGGCAGCTTCACTGAGCTACTGAGCGGCCAATATCCCCAATATCCCGATACACCTGGGGGTTCACAGTGATACCAGGAAGCTGAGACTTCAGCATTTCGGACTCCATCCAAGCACGTACTACCGGCATGCACACTCCCGCATGACGATCCTACATCGTGGTACATGGAGTTAGAACACAACACGACGATGAAGATGACGACCAAGGGAACACGTGGCAGGGGCCAGCTCAGGCCACTAGGATGAGGGCCACAAACCCGCTAGACGCTTACACTCCTGAGGATTGCTTGTGGCATCGGTGTCGTTAATGAGCCAGTGCAATATATTGTGTACTCATTTGTACTATATGTTATTCACTATATTATATACTCATTTGTACTATACCATACACTTCAGTGTTCAAGTAATTACATTTAATTTACATAATGTTTGTCAACTAATTAGGACACATAACTTATTTATGAGTAACTTATTAAACATTTGTATATATCATTTACAATATTTCATACCTGTTTAATGTTTATTAAATAACCAGTGATTCGTGCTTTGGAGCAGAGCATAAAAGTTACAGTGAAAGATCAATATCTATATGGCGGGATATTCTAGTACTGGCTACCCATGGACACCTACAACGATCGATATAGCATTAAATGCCTCCTTACAGGTTGTGCATGAAGGGAAGGACGATCCCTTCAATGAGAGTAACCTAATCCAAGCTGTGTCTATATTGCATGCAAGACCGCCATATTCTGCGTTCACCGTTCCACTCCTACATGTAATAACCGACAACCTTAGGGCCCTCTTGGATCAGCGCCGCCAAATATACCTCAGGGTGTGCGAACTAGCCGACCATCCTTGTGCTGGGTTTTTGTATGAGGCAAAGAAGGATGGTGATGTTGCCCGACCAGTATGCATCCCACATATAGGTTCGTCATTTTCTATTTGATCACCATACTTATCTTATTGCTATTGATTCGAATACCCGTCTTCTTCTTTAGGCGTTCCTAGAAGACGCAGAGTTAATCAATAAAGAAATCCCACACTTCTTGGCAATGCATATGCTTTTCGGCGGAGGTGTGATACCTGGTTCGCATAGAAGACGACGAAGATCAGCGAACCTAAGGGGTACAAGAGCTGATGATGATTTCATGCCACTAATGCCTCGACGTTCCACCAGCCATACAGGAGAAGGTTCAATGAACACTACAAGAGCACGTGCTCCTAGCGTGATACCTCAAGACGACGACGATTTCATACCACCTCGACCCCTCCCTCCGAGGCCTCCATCTCCGGAGGACCGTGAAGATGATGTCGGATTTTCTAGTACTCGTCCTCCTAACTTCCAACCACTACCTCGGAGACGACAACCATCTTGCCCTGATAGCCTTGACTGGCACAACTGCCATTCTTTTGCTAATCTACGTCGTCACTTTCCGCCGCCATCTTGAGATGATCAATGATACAAGGGTTAATTTTGTGTATGTTCAAACATACCTAAATGTTAAGACTACCCGCCGCCTTAGAGACTATATGCTTTCTTTCTCATGCATTTTAAAATGTACAGTTAAATTAGCAACTAATTTCTAATTTTGTTGAAAGTTACTAATTACATGAAATAACAACACACCGGTACATAAAATGAAGTGCCAAATCACCGAGATAAAATGATAGTTAAATTAACAACTTGTTTCAAATTTAGTTGAAAGTTGCCAATTACATGAAATAACAAAATACCGGTAACAGATGATAGAAGCGAACCAATGCCGGCCACAGCCATATTTGCCACATGCAAAAAAAAAAAAGATTTTTCGGCACATGGTGTGCCGAATACATGCGATTTTCGGCACATGGTGTGCCGAATACAGGTGATTTTTGGCACACGGTGTGCCGACAATGCCTTTTTCGGTACACCGTGTCCTGAAAAATCATTTTTGGCACACCGTGCACCGAATACAGATGCTAGAATCGTAAATACAGAAAAATATTGTATATTTCATTAAATACGCTCAAGTATATTGTACAAATTCGTATTTTTGCCCACAAATGGATTATAAAAGTTATAGTTTAAGGTGTGTTTGGTTGTAGGATGAGATTGGATGAGATAAGCTCATTTTTGTTATTCAGGATGTGATAATCTAATTTTCTATTTGTTTGGTATGGATATGATGAGCCAGTTTTCTGTTATGCTTGTGGGATTATAGTGGATAGGATTGATCTAGTTTTCTGTTTGGTTAGATAAATTGCATTAGATAAGTTGGTTATAATGATCTTTTAGTGAACTTACCCCTTGATTATGCAGTATTTATATTAATTTGTGTGTGATTGAATGTGTTTGAATTCAAAGTGAATTAAAAAGAGAATATCATATGAAATGATAAAATGCATATAAATAGAGCATTACAAAAGAACTCATTTTTTCACCAATTAAACTAGGGTTAAAAATATTTTTTATAAATTAGTACATCACATGACAAGAATATTAGTGAATTTTCTCAGATTTTTAGAGATTTATTTGAGGTATTAAAAATTACTAAAAGTTATAAAAATAAGTTTTTTTAGAATTTTAATTAAATATTAGCTCATGACTTTTGTACTCCATATAAAATCAAGAGTTAAATGAAAAATATAAACACTTATACACAATAGACAATGAACGAATGTGGATGACTCGTTCGGGCTATTTTCGTCCAAATTGGCTCATCTAGGATATTAGAGACTATTCTCTAATAGTGGTCAGCCCATCTACCCCATCCATACAACTAAAAAAAACTGGATGGACATTTTCTATCCCGGTTCATCCATCCATCCATCCAAACACACCCTAAACTCCCAACAGATATCATTATTGTATTACTCCCTTCGATTTAAAATAAGTATTGTTTTAGGTTGCGTGTAGTCAATTATTTTAAACTTTGACTGCAAATTATTTTTTATCTTAAGTTTGGATACTTGAAAATGACATTGTAGCAAAAATAATCCTATTAGGATATGATTATGATTTTAGTGATTAATAACAATATAGTCATTAAGACTAATATATTTGTCAAGAATATATGTTAGTAGGTCTCATAAATGCAATACATCAAGAAGTCATCAGATGGTCTGGTGCAGAGGAGTTTGTACTCACCAGAGTATTATGTCCAGTGATTGATACTCTCACCGAATAGTCTGGTGAATAGGATATAAGACCACTGGAGTGTTTCTGACAAAGGGGGAGAAGGCTGAGAACCTCACCGGATAGTCCGGTGATCTGCACTGGGTAACACTGGAGTATTTCCTATAGAGAAGAATATGAGTGTTGAAGACTGAAGATCAACCCATCGGATGGTTCGGTGCTATGTGTGTTGAACTCACCGGAGTATTCTGATAAAGGGGAGAAGGCTGAGGACCTCACCGAATAGTCTAGTGATTTGCACTGGGTAACACCGGAGTATTTCATGTAGAGAAGAATACAAGTGCAGAAGATTGAAGATCAACCCACCGAATGGTTCGGTGCTTGGTTTGTGCACATCGAATTATGGCACTGGAGCATTTCTTGCAAAGGCGACTGCAGGTGTTGAAGAATGAAGAACAACCCACTGGATGCTCCGGTGCTTGATTTGTGCACACCAAATTATAGCACCGGAGCATATCTTGCAGAAGCGACTGCAAGTGTTGAAAAATGAAGAACAACCCACCAGAAGGTCTGGTGCTCTGAAGATGAATGCACCGGAGCATTTTACATAGAGAGGCTGTAAAAGGCTCGGATGACTTAAGATAACTCACCGGAAGGTCTGATGATAGATTTAAAGGTATATCGAAGTGTTTAGTGTTCACATAGGCATTGAGTGGAGTTCTAACAGGTAGTTTCTGAGGTTGTACTCACCGGATAATTCGGTGTTAGTACTACTGTTCTCACTGTATCATCCGGTGTTAACAGCTTTTCTGAGCCATTAGGAAAATGACTAGTTGGTGGGTTTGAGACTATAAATGTCCCTTCATTCAGTTATTTGAATGTGTGGCATACTGTTGGAGTCTAGATAATCTCATATACACTTGAGAAGACATCCAAACCACCAAAGTACTTAAAGTAATCATTAAAGGTAATTAAGCACAAGATTAGTATGTGATTAGTGCCTATAGGCATAAAGAAAGTGTTGCTAGGTGATGGATGTCTAGAGAGTGGATCAAGGAGTGATCCTAATTTGTAACGAGAGGTACGTAGATAGCTTAGAGTTTTTGTGACTCGTTGGCATCTTGTACCTTAGTGGCTCAAACTTGTCGACCCTTCGACTTGGTGTAGAGCAGTGACAAGATACGTGTATGGGGATGCTGAGACCCTTGTCTTGATGACTTATGCTCCGAAGTGATTATAGCGGCAAATAACTGGAAGAGAGACTAGTGGTGAGACCTTGCTTTGGTGGTTTGGTGACTCATCCAACTAGATACCTTATCTTGGTGGTTTGGTGGTTCAAGAGTTATGATCGGGTGCTGACCGGCAGCATATCATTGGTGGAGCTTCACCGTGAACTAGGGTGACATTCATGTCATCGATATCATGGGATAAAAATCTCTTATGCCAAGTTTATCTCTCTACCTTATTTACGTTTCCGTATTTATTTTCTTACAATTTACCTTGTTACGGTAGGTTGCAATCCTCTTAAGCGGTATAATAAATATATTATATAAATCTAGAGCATATTTAGATAGAAATTGAGATGGATTTATCTTGTAAAGTTTTTGAATCTATTAGTTTTTAATTGTCCTAATTCATCCTCCTCTTAAAACGTCACACTTTCTCATATATTTTCCTAAAAAATATTTTTATAATAATATATTTTTAATAAATATTATTAATAAATTAAAATAATAATAATTAAAGTTGTATTTTAATAAACATCTCGATATTCGAAACATACCTACTGCCGACTAGAGGGAGCGGTGGATAGTAGCGCATGGCTTGTCACACATGACCCATGGTTCCAAGAGGCTTCACTCTATCTTGGATGCACATTACGACCCACGCACAAAGGCAGCACGCAGCAGCATCTCTCTATCCGAGGTGAAAGTACTGGCTTCTCTGTGATAACATAGTCGCATCGGGACAAGACAACAAATAGGGAGGACATGTGGGGTCCACCAGATCACGCATCGGGATGTTGCGGGCGTCCAAGTTCAACTAGGCGGATTGGCGCGCTACGCTGCGCTAGCTCGAGATCTATGTGAAAATATGCATCTTTAAAAATAAAAATATGCAGACGACCAAAAATAAATTAATAGATGCTTAGGATCATCGTTCTGTATGTAAAACCAAACACTGCAAAAGTCAAAGTAATCAGCACTAAACACCGTAAGGTGCCACTGAATCAGATTAAAAAATGATGATGCAGACGTGCACATGCATATGTTAAAGAAAAGCTCCGGAAAATATATTTATCTCAGCGACATACCAAACTTCAAATTCAGATCTGGAATTAACAGAAATGAAGACAACATTATTTTATTTACGTTAATATGTAGCAAACATTTCCTTTACTGTATCACCAAGAAAAGCAGTACTTTAGAGAATTTAGCTCAAACTATAGTATGTCTACTAAAGGAATGGTTCAGACAGATTACCCAACCAAACGTCGAGACTGATAGCCGCCACGCACATATATGAGATGATCAACAAAATTATGGCAAAACTTTGCTTCTGGGTAATGGATGTTTCAGAATGACACATGAGAAAAAAAAACGAAAAGAAAAGCTCCGGAAAATATACTTATCTCAGTGACATACCAAATTTCAAATTCAGATCTGGAATTAACAGAAATGAAGACAACATTATTTTGTTTACATCAATATGAAGCAAACATTTCCCTCACTGTATCACCAAGGAAAACAGTAGTTTAGAGAATTTAGCTCAAACTGTAGTATGTCTACTAAAGGAATGGTTCAGACAGATTACTCAACTAAATGTCGAGACTGATAGCCGCTACACACATATATAAGATGATCAACAAAATTATGGCAAAACTTTGCTTCTGGGTAATGGATGTTTGAGAATAAAACATGAGAAAAAAAAAACGAAAGGACTCCCTGATAGGTTAAGATAATACAAATTGATATTAGTGGTTAACATAATAGTATTGAAAAATGAGTTTGCAAGTTTTAGAAAAAGATTTAGATCTAACTTAAGGAAACAATAAAACCAATTTTGAATGTCGGGTGAAACAAAACCATATAGAACACTGAGTATCAGGAACAAAAAACAGATGGAGAATAACAGGAACAAAAAACACTTGGACATATTTCAGCTATATCATCAAATAATAGGCAACATGTGCAAGAGAATTAGGAATATAATAGTTCCACACCAGAGCAATATCCTAGACAATAAGGATTTTTACACAAATGCAAGACCTTGTCATTTGAAGAAAATTGTTCCTGCTGCAATCTGATGTGAAGAGATGGTACTGAATGCTTTAATGATCTTTTGGTAAATACTTCAGATAAAGAGGACAATGATACAGGAGTCAAAAACATCAATATCATGGTGTTTGAAGTTTCTGTGAAGAGTGTATAGGTTGAAACAAAGTCATACACAGCACACAGTAACAGGAACACAGAAACAAATGAACAATAAATGTTTAGGCTAGTAGTGGCTGTATCTAATTGAGATGTTAGTGTGAACATTTTTCAGCTATATCAGGAAATAGTAGGCAACATGTGCAGGAAAATTACCAACAAAGTTGCTCCACAGCAGAGTAAGATCCTGGACAATAAAGATTTGTACAGAAATGGAAGATCTTATTTGGAGAAAATTGTGTTGCTGCAATTTAATGATCTTTTGCTAAGTAGTTCAGATAAGGAGGATAATGATACAGAGTCAAAAAACATCGATGTCATGATGTTCGAAGCTTACATAAAGTTCAGATTTAGATACAGTACAGGGAATAGTTTGTTTGATATTATAGCTGGACAAAATATAAGTTTGATGCAACATTGGACAGTATTCTGATTAAAAAGGAAAAAAGCCGACAATATATACATCATAGATATTTGACATATTTTTCAGATGATTAATAGAAGTTACTCTTTTAGGAGTCTTCTTTTAGTAGAACTCTCACTTCTGGGAATACCAGGTACACTGTATAAGGGGGAGAAAAATAATTAAAATATTATGAAGTATAAATGAGAGTAATATGTGAAAAAATCGTTTAGAATTTATGGTTACCTTGCTGTAATTTCAGAGTCTGATAAACTTGAATCTTCAAGGTGAAGTGGCCGCTTGCTAGGTATATTTGTCGTTTTTGGAAGCTTATAATTCATGAAAACATAGAAAGGAATATGATTTTTCATTGCATTATTAAGAAATAATGTAAATACTTCTATCACTAAAAGTAAAACTTACCGGTGCCATTCTTGCTAATTGTTCAGGCGAAGGCAATGGTGTTTTAGGATTATCTTGTTGGTCTGTGATCTGCTGCAGTAAAATGATTATATTTAGGTTGTACTTTTTTTTTTTAATAGATGATAATAGATAGTAAGACAATAAGAAGATTATTGACCTTGTTGTGTGCAGCCGTTACATCAGAAGATGAGCATGTTAAGCTTGTTGCTATAGCTTGGATGGTGCTATCTTTATGGTATTGTAGATCTGTAAAATTTAATATAAATTTGCTAAATGTAATTATGTGCAATACTTAAGCCAATAAAGAGAACTAAACTGTAAGTTGTCATATGTACCTGAAGGTGCAGGAAATACAGATGGTGGAATAATGATAGGACCACCAATTGCAACAATATTTTTTACTTGGAATGATATGGTATCTCTCTGCATGGATGAGAATGGGACAGTGAGTCTTAAAGTATATTTGTGATTATATAAACGTGTTATTTCTGAGGGGATTGAGCCATTATGTGCTTCTGCTGTTGCTGCTAGTTGAAGTGCAGTGATTCCTGTGAGCTGTTCACCAATGTTTCCAAAGAAAACAATTTCTATGGTAGATGCATTATCTTGGATAATATTATCTGGGTCTGCTGCAATCATAGTAATCCGGTACCTGTTTTTTTAACAAAGAGGGTAATATTTTTTTTATCAAAAAGAAGGATATAATTGTGTCAATTATGTTATAGATATTTGCTAAAGAAAACGTACATAGGTTCAGCACTGTTTCCGAAACATTTGGGACATTTATATGTATCTCCTTCTGAAAATATTTTTTTTCTGCATGATACACAACCTAAATACCACCATGATTGATTTGGTGAAAGTGTTTTCAACACAACGTCGACTTGATATATGTTACCCTGTTTATTAGATTTTATCAATGGTAGATGATTTGAATTTGCATAATAAATGTGTGAAAGAAGCAGATACATACATAAATTTGATGCGGATTTGAGTTTTTTGCTAATTCATTAACTGATGACATTATAACATCTGAAGTAGTTTGATTCGAACCAGACCATGCCACTTTATGAGGGAGTCCTGCAAATCTGTAGAAGATTTTTTCAAGATTAGGTAAGAATTCATGTTGTTAAAAAAAATATAAGTTGAAGGCATTAAAAATATATAGGGCTAAGGAAAGCTTACTTATTCTGTAAATCTATTGCTTCTGGTATTACAGGATTGATATGGTATTGACATGTGGTACTTGCTTGTATCTTTAATTGGCCTATGAGAAAAGGGAGAAAACATGTGAGAAGATAGAGAGAAAGTAGGATAATGCTACATATATATTTATATGGGTAAAAGAAATGTGTTTATAAATAACTGAAACTCAAAATACATGCAGATATTAAAAAGTAATCATTTTCGTTGATATCTATGTTTAATATAGATGTATATCCATATGGTATGTTTGTAACTAACTAATAGATGTAAGAAACATAGATTAGCATTTCATATAGCAACAAACAAATAAAGAGCAGGAGGGCACAGAAAATAAAATAATTTGAGGTTTATACAATTGAGGTTCTTTTCACTGGCTGGTAATTTCTTGATGAGTGCTGTCCTAATGTGTAGTTTCTCTAGGTATTTCAGATTTCCAAGTAGGTGCAGTAATTTGCAGATATTTATCTTTCTTAGGTTTAGCTATTTCACTTGGGAAAAAATTACACATATACTCCAAGTTGTTCCTGCTGAAGCAACTGTAGCCTTGTATATCAAGCACTTTTAGCAGCGTTAGCTGCAGAAAGAAGAATAGGATTTCGTTTACAGAAGCAGACACTGTGAAGCAAACATAAATGCGAAAATTTATTTATTTAGAACAATGCTATATTGAAATAGTTAATAGGATGTTATATATTAATGTGTAGTGTTTGTAGGTATTTCAGATTTCCAAGTAGCTGCAGTAATTTGCAGATATTTGTCTTTCTAAGGTTTAGGTATTTCACTTGCAAAAAAATTACACATATACTCCAAAGTGTTGCTGCTGAAGCAACTGTAGCCTTGTATATCAAGTACTTTTAGCAGTCTTAGCTGCAGAAAGAAGAATAGGATTTCGTTCACAGAAGCAGACATTGTGAAGCAAACATAAATGCAAAAATTTGTCTATTTAGAACAATGCTACATTGAAATAGTTAGTAGGCTGTTATATATTATATAAACATAATTTCAAACAGGCAATAAATTTGAAGTTTAATGTTTTGAGCAATATCATATGAATCTAATGAGAATCAGGTATCTTCTATTGAAATGTATGATTTTTTCTTTATGACTCTTAGCTTTGTTTCAGTTTTTTTTTTCTTTTTTTTTCTTTTGGCTTAGTGATAGGAATGTAAACATATGTACATAAATTATAATGGTAATGTATTTTTTTTAATAATATTATTGACTAAATAACAGTTCTTTTTTAATTTGGCATGGTGTGAGCTGATTAAACCTATATATGTTTATAGAAGCACACGCATATATACATATATATATATATGGGGCATATTTTTTTCTATTTTAGTATAAAATCAGAGACGTATGTATTTGGATCTAATATGGAATATAGAAAGATTGAGGATTATATTGGCTAACCTTCACGCGATCTTGTAGTGATGCCAAGGAGTAGCAAAATAACTGGTTTTTCTTTGCTTAGCTCAATGATTTGTTGATCTGGGAATTCAGCTGCTTGACGATTCCAAAGGACAACTTCGATTGATTCTCTGTATTTTATTTAAATTAGTATGACTAAACAGAAAGAATAGATGAAAATGAGTAAAGATTGCTGTATAAATTACAGTAAGTGTTATTATGTAACAGTACCGGCCATCTGAAATGTAGATACGTCGTATACTTTTCTTAATTCCCTTCACATAAACTGTTGTAGCAGGTTCAATAGAGACCACTTGTCCTATTGTATCTGTGCAATGTTAAAGCATATGTTATTTTATGTAAGGTAGATAATAGTGTTATAATAAATAGACGTATATTACGAATGGAACATATAATATGTGGATCAATATTGTTACCTGACATGTCTCTAGTGTAATCAATTTTGGTCCGTAATGTATCAAAGGATGCTAGAGTATATGCATACTTGGGGAATGTTGGAGGAGCATCAGAAAATTCGACTACCTCAGTATGACCTGTGAATTTTATCATATATATATGGTCAACTGCTCGATAGTTGTTTCTAGCTGGGAACACTTGGAAAAATTTAATAAAATATATAGCTCCTTCTTTAAGGCGGGGTTTGAATTGATCTACATGCCATTGTGGCACCTGAGCTTCTATTGCTTTTCCCTGTACATTTGTATAGCAAATTAGTGTAAATAATGTATGTTTTTTTTATTTTTGTAAGGCACCTAATGTTTGTACATACCTCTTGATCCAATAATACAAAATCAAGTCTTTGGATCTTTTCTGGTTTATCATCCAAAATGTATTCTGATAGTCTTGTCACTCTTACACAGATCCTTGCTTTGACTGACCCTTGATTAATATCTTTTAGTGAAATGCACGACATCTGTTAAAAATAACAGAAAAAGGTAAATGATAGTTTAATGAAATGATAAATATTATTATGTATAAACTAATGACTGCTGAAAATAGAAGATGATATTTTTATGAAAAAAAATCTTTACGTAAAAAAAAACATGGTTAATATCATATTATATGATATAAAAGGCATGGATATGCATAAAAAAAATATCTTTCAAGAAGGTTGTTTCTATACAAAGATATATGACCTTAAGCTAAAAATATATGTTATATTAAAAGGATATGGTATTGAAGTGTTGTTTTTGATAAATAATATTTCCATATTATATACATTCTGATTGTCGTTCAAGACTGTTCTTTCTGCATAAAGGTATATGAGATTAATGTAAAATATATGTTATATTAAAAGGATATGCTATTCAAGTACTGTCATTGATAGGTAATATTCCCCATATCATATACAATTTGTCTCTCTTTTTTTTCAGATAATATTCTCTGCGGTAGCCATCTGTTAAAAAATGAGAGAAAAAAAAGTGAGATGTTAGTACAATAAAATGATACTTACCGTTATGTATAAGTAAGTAGTTATTGAAAGAAGACAATGCTATTTCAGCTCCGAAATATTTTATACACATGATATAGACCATTGTTTCTTTGGAAGGATATATAACATTGAGATAAAATCTTTGTTATATCAAAAAGATATATTATTGTAGCAGTGTCATCAATAGACAGTACTACCATATCATATATGGTCTAAGATCTTTCTATAGACAATATTTTTGGTAGTAGTTCCAGCTGTTCCATCATCATTCTCAACCAGTATTGTCAAGCCTTCTTGTGATCTGACTCTTGAAATTGCAACGTATAATTGTCCATGAGAAAATACAGGACTTTTCAAATATACACCTGCTTTTTGTAGTGTTTGTCCTTGACATTTATTAATTGTTAATGCATAACAAACTTTGATTGGAAATTGGCGTCTTGCCAGAGTAAAAGGCCATTTTGGACTGTTTCCATGTAGAACAATTCTTGGAATGCAAACTCGGTGTCCAATATGGGATCCTGTGATGATTTTTGCTTCAATGATATGATCACCTAATCTTACAATAAGTAATCGTGTCCCATTGCAAAGCCCTATTGATTGATCAATATTACGTAACAATACAACAGGGACATCAATCTTTAGAGCAAGCATATGCTGTGGGAAATTATTTAGTGTTATAGAATTAAGAAATTCTGATGGATATAAAACTGGGAAGTCATCTGGTTGTTCTATTGAATTGACGATGCTATCATAACTGAAGTATATCTTGCTATTTCCAGGAACTTTTTCCAGCATTATATCATTTATTTCGTCTACAGTGCGATTTAATGGACAAATGACAACCCTTTCAGCAAGGTATTGTACAGAGGCATATTTTTTAGCAAATTCATCATATACCACACTTGTTATTGCTCCGATATTATCATAACTTGGCTGTAACAGTAATTCCCGAGGCAATTCTATCCATCTTTCATCACCATCATTGTTACCATCACAAGCTGGAATCCTACCTTCACCGACATCTAGGATCCATTTTGCAAATCGAGCCATTTTTTCTTTCTCATCATTGTTTAAATTAGGATTCTGAAGTCGCATATTAATAGTCAGCTTGAATACTGTGAAATATTGCCAGAGAGAAGAACTAATAAGAGATGCATTAATTGCATCAGTTGCACTGCCATAGTTTATTACTGGAAGAACTTGTCTAAAGTCACCACCTAGCAATATCTTCATGCCACCGAATGGTTCTTTGGCGTTTGCAGCTTCATTGATTGATAAAATATCTCTTAAACTTCGATCTAATGCTTCAAAACAAAATCTATGTGCCATTGGTGCTTCATCCCATAATATAAGACTTGTTTTAATTAGAAGTTCAGATAGGTTTGTTCCTCGATGAATACTACATGTACTTGTATCATTTATATCTATAGGAATATGAAATCTAGAATGTGCTGTTCTTCCACCAGAAAGTATTAAAGAAGCAACACCACATGAAGCAACAGCAAGGACTATTTTACCTTGTGATCTTAATTTGTATATGATGCAATTCCAAAGGAAAGTTTTTCCAGTTCCTCCAAATCCTGAAAAAAATATTAATTCATTTTTATGATATATAATAAATGCAAATTCTAACAATATATATTGAAGTATGTAAGTAAATTATGTACCTGATATAAAGTACATAGTTTTTCTGCCTTCATCAATATCTGTGATAATTGTATGAAAGATTTGTTTCTGTTCTTCATTCAATATAGAATACATATGATCAGCTTCTGCTTGCAAAGCTGCTCTATCATAAGAAAGTTCTTCCATGATCAACCTATTTGTTGATGGTGTACTTGTTATATTAGTGGGTATCATCAAATTGTATGCTGATAAAGAAAGACCATTATTGGAGAAAGTTGACTCTAATTCTTGGAATAATAATATTTTAAGATGATTATCAGGAGGTTTATATGAGTAAATTTGTAATCCTTGACGAATGCGATGTAGAATGTCATCTGCCATATACCTCCAATACTTTTCAAAAAGAAGAGATATATCAGTAATACCACAGAAGACAACTACAGCCATAAATAAATGTCTCAATTGAGATGATGTAGCCCATATAATAGCTTCATCAAATAGAGCAAACCATTCGGTATCATCTCCAATTAAGCCACGTGCTTTACATGCTTCTCGGAAAGTAGGATATACTATATTTTCATAGGTTCGAACATCTTGATAGCTTGTAGCTCCTTTTACTACCATGAGAAGCATACGGAGATAGAAAGGCTCACCCGTTCTTGGGTGTATGAATCTTAGTCTTCCAATTTTTGGAGTTTTAGATCGTCTTCGGGACCATAATTTCAAATCTGGATTCCATGTCCATTTTGATGGAAATTCACAATATGTCAACGTTCTTGCATCTGGATTAGTTTGGTTGGTAGCAAACCATTCTGTTAACATGCTAATTTTGGAGTTTGGATTATCAAGAACACCTTGTAAATCTTCATCTTCATGGCAGGTCACTATATTCATTCCGGGTAAATGTACGTAAAGACGTTCAACTGCTGGTATTTTCTCATGTATTTCAAATCCCAATAGCCTCCATACTGCTTCACAAGTAGACAAATATCTAGATTTTATATATTCTGCAATTTCATCAATATTGTCATTATTTTCTGGCTGATCTGTATCTCCAATAGAATTATCTCCTGCTGATTTGCTGACTAAAGAAAATTTTGCACAATCTGGACCTTTCATCACATACTTAAATAGGTATTTCACTAAATTGGTCTTGTTGCAAGCTTCGACGTTGATGTGTGCATTATATTTTTTTAGAAGGAGTAAATTATGTGGGACAACCCAACGATTATCTAGTTCAACTCCACTTTTTGTTACAGTTCTTTTATTACAACGTCGCTGATATATAGTAAATCCATCTTCATCAATAAAAGTTTCTTCACGGAAAGATTTTGGATACCGTTTTGTACAGATACCATTTTTCATGCATGGTGAATTAGTATTGTATTTGCCACATGGACCGTGCATCATGAATTCTTCAACCAGTGCGTAAGCTAAAGGATCAATATTTTTGTCTGGTATTTCAGCAGATATTATCGAATCGATAAGAGAAGGTGATGATTCATGGTTGTCATTAGCTACCCATATCAATATATGTGAATGAGGGAGGCCTCGCTTCTGGAATTCATTAGTATGTATAACTGTATGGACAAAGTTTTAGAAAAATAAAAGAGGTTAAAAAAAATGTGTAAAGATCAGGAATTTATGTGTATGAATAATTGTGAAAGTAAAAAAAGGTTTAAAAAAATTATTGAAAAACATGATATATTTTTTTAAAAAAAAAAAATTGCAAAAGAGATTAATGAAACAAAACAGGGTGTTCATCAGATAATTACCTGCTATGGTAGGTCCGAATATAATGCCTTCTTTAAGATCTTTTAGTAGGTCATGTAATTTCATATGAAATACGCGCACAATAATGTCATTCCTGTCCCGAGGCTTCTGTCCTGGTTCACATCGTAGTGCTTCAATTATTTCAAGCCAATTGCTATTACATGTAAAAGTGATGAAATACTTTGGAGCACCATATACACGACAGATAGCCATCGAGTCATGATAGTTTTGAATTAAATACCGCTTGGATCCAATAAAACTTGAAGGTAATGTTATTTTGACTCCTACATCCTTTCCCATTGATGCACCTTTTCTGATTGCTTCAGTTATCCCTTGATAGGTTTCAGATCGTATTTCAGATTGGTGAAAATAATGATATGTCAGCCGTTGACTTTCAACACAGGAATATGCATTTACGGTACATTGATCAGATAGACGACCACCACAAATATATGGATTTGGCTCATATTTTCTATAGTGTTCATAATAGCAGTAGAATTCCAGCATTGTGACATTTTGACGGCCTTTTGATGGTTCATTCTCAACTTCTTTATAGTTGATACCCAGATGAAAGCCTATTTCACCATATGGAAATAGGAGAGGATATTGAAGAGCCATTAGTGCAGGATGAATGGGATTTATTCTTTTAAATTCACCACCATGAGATTGAACTATTATATCAAATTCACCGATTCCGGAATATGAATCTCCTACTATTAAAGCTGCTAGTTCAGATGTGGTAGGTAGGCTATATCTGTCTCCATGTGCTCCTGGCGATCCTATTAACTTGATAGAAATGTTAGGAGCATTTGGAGATAATAAACGGTCTCGAGCCATCCTGAATTTTTGAACTAATGGATTACATGAATCAAGCATTTTAATGATTTCTGCAACAATGTTTGGATCAAGATCCTTAGAGGAATCATCATTTTTGAATATAGCAAGTCTATTCGATACTTCATGTTCTGTATCATAGATATAAAGTTGAGCATATTGAGGTTGATTTCCCGGTTCGGGTAGTAGAGATCCTATACGATGATGTACAACTCCATTTATACGAAAAACATAAGGTCCATCTCCAGTGTTGATGCTTCTATCAATATGAACTCCCAAAGAGGTGAAGGCAAAAAGAGAATTGTATTGTCTTATATGTTGCATAAACTTGTTTGCTTTTTGTCCACCATTAAATCTCATAAGTTGTTGGAGTAATAATGGTCGAGGCTGAAAAGAGGGCAGGGATATTTTTCTACCACGACAACATAGGTTATAAACAATTCGTTTTTCCATATATGAACTGAGATAGACAACGCGTTCTTGATACCAGAAAATAGCCCCACATTTTTTACATTCATAGTCAGGTGCACCATAATATGATTTGTCTTTGTATGTTTCTATAACAAAACAAACGTATAATAAATAAGATAGAATATTGATTCTCATAAGAAGCTATCTTAGGACTTATATCTTATGGTTTATAATATTGGAAATGAACAATTCATGGTAATATAAAGGGGAAAAATTGGATTACCTTTCAAGAAAGATATGTATTCTTTACGTGTGGTAAACTTTGATTCTAATAAAGACATTGATGAATCATCCATTCTTAAGGCTGTAAATCAGTAAGAGAAAAAAGTAAAAATAGTCATAATCAGTAAGAAAATAAACAAATATGTATAGTTTTTTGATCTATACAATATATGTAGTCTATGGTGATATTTTTATGTAACATGGATAGAAATGACCTTGCTGCGCCAATGCTTTGTATCGGTTAACACGTCTTCTTTTAGCACGATTTTCAGTAGCAACGTATGGAGATACTATAGGACAGAAATGATCTCCTACACCAAACAGAAAATATTCTTTAATCATCATTTTTTATAAATATTTAAAGAAAAATTTCAAGAGATATAGATCTAACTTCCTGCATTTTGATCTCTCTTTTGATGTTCTTCATACATCCATGTTGTGTTTCCTAAAAAAAAAAAGAATCATATGGTTAATATTTTTTTAAAAAAAAATAGTGAGGAACTTTTTTTTTGTCTAAAGATATCTTTATATTATATTAATCATTATTGATGAAAGGAGGATTCAATGTAACGTGATTTACCTTGTTCTGGTTTTGATGTCGTTGTATTTGTTGTAGCGATATTACCTTGGTTACTGGTTGAACCTGTACATGTATTGTACGAACAAATAGTAAGATATATTAATTATTATTAGTGAAGACTGTCAGTGCATCATCATTTTTTTTAAAAAAAAAAAACAGATGAAAAAGGTCCACCTTGTTCTGATATAGATGACCCTGCTATAGGTGGCCCTGTATTTATATCATTGTAATGTTATTTTGGTTGTTGATAAATGTAATATATAGACAATGTTAAATGAGGTTAGCACAGTATCTATTTTAAACAAACGTAAAATGGCATCTACTCTTTTTTTTTTCCCTCCTTTTTTTGGAATACGAAATTTTTCAGAGAAAATAAAGTGCCATTGTCATACCTAAAGGATAAATGAATGGTATGTCTGAATTTGATGACAAAGAACGATTCCGTCGACGTTGTGGTCTTCGACTTCGATCAAAATATGACATTTTTTTTTGGCAGCTAATATATCTAATAAACAGAGATTTCTATTTTATATAACAGCAAGGAAAACATATGAAAAGAGGGAGAAAAGTATATTATAATGCTTAAAATATATGTATTTACTTATGGTATGTTTGCACCTAAGTATTTGATCCAAGAAAGACAGTTTTGTATTTTATATAGCAGCAAATAAAACATAAGAAACGACAAATGGGAAAATAAAGTAATTTTCAGATAACTAATAGATGTAAATACATTTGTAACTAACTACTGGATGCAACAAAGACAGATTTACATTTTAGATGACACCAAATGAAACATAGAAGACGACCAAAGGAAAAATAAGCTAATTTGCAATTAGCTAATAGATGTAAGAAACATAGATAGTTTATAATAGATGATCCATTGGCATTGTTTACCTGAATGTTTAGTAATATATATGGACATAATAAATCAAATTCTTTAGACATATGGATTCATCAGGAGAACCAACTCTAACCATTGCACTTCTATGAAATCTAATGTTATCAATTCCCAATAATAAAAAAAGAAACCTGAATCTAACCAGATATCACATTATCTGAATGTTTAGCATATATATGGACTTGATAAATCAAATTCTTTAGACATATGGATTCATCAGGAGAGCCAACTCTAACCATTGCACTACTATCAAATCTAATGTCATCAATTCCCAATAATAAAAAAAGAAACCTGAATCTAACCAGATATCACATTATATGCAAGCAAATCTGTCGTTTGCCTATAAAACTCAAAAGCTAAAAATCATTATACAGACCCCCTCCCCCCCCCCCCCCCAACAATTTAATTTCACTACTTGCAGCCAAAAACCTTTCATTGTAGTCTCGGATCACACATCGAGCTCACACTCTTTCTGAATGAACAAAGACTGCTGCATTATCATTTACCATAACCCAATTTTCTAGTGGTGGAACCCATTTATATATTAGGCTTCACACTATTGTGGAGACCTTGGATGTATTATCAGAAAGCATTACCATAAGTACGTCCTCTAAATTTCAAAAGTCCAAATATGCCAGATAACATCCATCTTCTATTCTTTCAGAATCAACAAAAACTGCCACATCATCATTTGCCATAACCCAATTTTCTAGATATGGAACTCTTCTTTTCTAATCCCATTTCTAGTGTCCCAAATATCTCAGATAAAAATAGTAAGAGCAGTTGCCTCTTCATCAGATATGTGCGCAGGGTTTCCAAGATGACATTAACCAATCATTACCATAATTATGTCCTCTAAAACTCGAAAGCCCAAATATACCACATAACACCGAGCTTCCACTCTTTTTGAATGAACAAAAACTGCCACATCATCATTTGCCACAACCCAATTTTCTAGTGGTGGAACCCATTTTTGGGTAGATGTTTTAGGCTTCGCACTTATTCTGGAGACCTTGGATGCATTATCAGAGAGCATTATCATAACCATGTCCTTTAAAACTCAAAAGCCTTAGCAATACGATGTGGATGTATAATTCAAAAGACATATGGATTTACCAAGTGGATGTATAATATTCTCTCCATTTCTAATCCCATTTCTAGTGTCCCAAATATACCAGATAATAATAGTAAGAACAGTTGTCTCTTCATCAGATATGTGACCAGCGTTTCCAAGATGACATTAACCAATTGATGTACCATTCAGAGAATCATAGTTCAATAAATCAAATTCAAAAGACATATAACTCAAAACCTAAAAACTTTTATACAGGTCTAATTGCAGTATGGTTGTAATCTTAAATTCATGAGATTTCCAAGGTGACAGTAATCAATGGATGTACCATTCAGAAAATAATAGTATAATAAATCAAAATAATTCAAAAGACATATGGATTTATCAACAGAAGCAACAACTATATCTGTATAAATAGTTCTGCACAACAATAAAAAAGGAGCCTAAATCTAACCAGAGGTTACATTATATGTAAGTAAATGTGTAAGCAGGGCTCCTATAACTCAAAAGTTAAAAAAATTTATACAGGCTTAATTGCAGTATGGTTGTAATCTTAAATTCATGAGATTTCCAAGGTGACAGTAATCAATGGATGTACCATTCAGAGAATAAAAAAGGAGCCTAAATCTAACCAGAGGTTACATTATATGTAAGTAAATGTGTAAGCAGGGCTCCCATAACTCAAAAGCTAAAAAATTTTATACAGGCTTAATTGCAGTATGGTTGTAATCTTAAATTCATGAGATTTCCAAGGTGACAGTAATCAATGGATGTACCATTCAGAGAATAATAGTATAATAAATCAAAATCTTTACCAAGAGAGGCAACAACTATATCTATATAAATAGTTCTGCACAACAATAAAAAAGGAACCTAAATCTAACCAGAGCTTACATTATATGCAAGTAAATGTGTAAGCAGGGATTCTATAACTTAAAAGCTAAAAACTTTTATGCAGGCCTAATTGCAGTATGGCAAAATCTTTACAGATATGGATTCATCAGGAGAACCAACTGTAACCATTGCACTACTATGAAATCTAATCTTATCAATTAAATGTTCTCAGAGAGGGAAATGGTGGTGAACCTTTTATCTTTTGTCAGATTCTTTCCTTCGAGCTTGATATCGGTGTCCAAATTTCGGAGCTTCTCTTCTAGCTCGCCGATGGCCTCCGCGCAAGATTTGCCTCTGGAGAGGCTCTCTTTTCGCCCGTGCTTCCCTCTTCCGGAGGCGTCAGAAAACCCACGACAGCACGAAGGGAGGTGCGAGCGGGACCTCGAGGATGGCGTTGACACAGGGACACAATGTCGAGGATGGCGTCGGCGCGGGGACCAACCACTGAGAAGCTCCGTGGGAATGCCCAGGTTGCTGACCGCGTCTACACCGGAAGAAGCCACGGACTGACCGGCGCGGGGGGGGGGGGGGGGGTGGGAGTGGCGGAGGCCCAGGTCGACGGAACTTCGCCACCACTGGACAGGAGCGTGAGGATGAGGAGAAGATTGTGGAAGCTGTTGGGGGACGGAGGGGGGGGGGGTCCTGCCTTGGAATCGTCGATCGGACCTTTCGCCTAGAAGCCTCGACGGGATTACGTGTCTGCGATCGGCGCTGGATTTCTCATCCGACGGCCAAAAGTCGCGCACACAGTTTGCTACAGTAGCTCGAGCGCTCAGGACGCAGGGATTCTTGGCCGGTTAATATATGTTATATAACTCAAAACCTAAAAACTTTTATACAGGTCTAATTGCAGTATGGTTGTAATCTTAAATTCATGAGATTTCCAAGGTGACAGTAATCAATGGATGTACCATTCAGAAAATAATAGTATAATAAATCAAAATAATTCAAAAGACATATGGATTTATCAACAGAAGCAACAACTATATCTGTATAAATAGTTCTGCACAACAATAAAAAAGGAGCCTAAATCTAACCAGAGGTTACATTATATGTAAGTAAATGTGTAAGCAGGGCTCCTATAACTCAAAAGTTAAAAAATTTTATACAGGCTTAATTGCAGTATGGTTGTAATCTTAAATTCATGAGATTTCCAAGGTGACAGTAATCAATGGATGTACCATTCAGAGAATAAAAAAGGAGCCTAAATCTAACCAGAGGTTACATTATATGTAAGTAAATGTGTAAGCAGGGCTCCCATAACTCAAAAGCTAAAAAATTTTATACAGGCTTAATTGCAGTATGGTTGTAATCTTAAATTCATGAGATTTCCAAGGTGACAGTAATCAATGGATGTACCATTCAGAGAATAATAGTATAATAAATCAAAATCTTTACCAAGAGAGGCAACAACTATATCTATATAAATAGTTCTGCACAACAATAAAAAAGGAACCTAAATCTAACCAGAGCTTACATTATATGCAAGTAAATGTGTAAGCAGGGATTCTATAACTTAAAAGCTAAAAACTTTTATGCAGGCCTAATTGCAGTATGGCAAAATCTTTACAGATATGGATTCATCAGGAGAACCAACTGTAACCATTGCACTACTATGAAATCTAATCTTATCAATTAAATGTTCTCAGAGAGGGAAATGGTGGTGAACCTTTTATCTTTTGTCAGATTCTTTCCTTCGAGCTTGATATCGGTGTCCAAATTTCGGAGCTTCTCTTCTAGCTCGCCGATGGCCTCCGCGCAAGATTTGCCTCTGGAGAGGCTCTCTTTTCGCCCGTGCTTCCCTCTTCCGGAGGCGTCAGAAAACCCACGACAGCACGAAGGGAGGTGCGAGCGGGACCTCGAGGATGGCGTCGACACAGGGACCTACCACCGAGAAGCTCTGTGGAAATGTCGAGGTTGCTGACGCCGTCCACACGGGAAGAAGCCGCGGACGGGGGACGGGGCGGGGAAGACCTCAATGTCGAGGATGGCGTCGGCGCGGGGACCAACCACCGAGAAGCTCCGTGGGAATGCCCAGGTTGCTGACCGCGTCTACACCGGAAGAAGCCACGGACTGACCGGCGCGGGGGGGGGGGGGGGGTGGGAGTGGCGGAGGCCCAGGTCGACGGAACTTCGCCACCACTGGACAGGAGCGTGAGGATGAGGAGAAGATTGTGGAAGCTGTTGGGGGACGGAGGGGGGGGGTCCTGCCTTGGAATCGTCGATCGGACCTTTCGCCTAGAAGCCTCGACGGGATTACGTGTCTGCGATCGGCGCTGGATTTCTCATCCGACGGCCAAAAGTCGCGCACACAGTTTGCTACAGTAGCTCGAGCGCTCAGGACGCAGGGATTCTTGGCCGGTTAATATATGTTATAGACTAGGACCATGAAGTAAATGAGAACAATCAAGTGCATGTAATTACATTTGATATTTTGGCTGCCAGGTCCTAACAAGTTGCGAAATGGTCCGGCCTAAAGTTTGAAGTAAACCGGCTTGATGCACCAGATCGCTTCAGATTTTGCTTACCCACAGGTCACTTCTCTAACCTTTTAAAACGTAATAGCACTGCCCTTTCATATAAAAAGAATTTATCTTATATTAAGATAAACAAGACTAAACCGCATAAAACTCAGTTAATTGAGAAAAACCGAGATAAATCTACAAACACAACAGTCAAACAATGTAACTAAATTATCCATGGAGCATCACAAAATGATTCAAACCGCAACACGAGAATAGAAGCCATCCAAACACAGGGAAAGACCTACAAGGAGACACCTCCATAGAGGACACGACATAGAAGACATTGCTGTCGCCCATCCAAAAAAAACTAATTAGGTTTTCACTCGGAGAAGGTAGGCAGGAAGTACCACGAGAATGCTTACAAGGAGAGGAGCAGTGCTCAAGGGCATTGCCATTGCCAGCACCGATAGAAAACGCCAGGTAGGGCTGAAGGATCGAGATGTCGCATAGAAGGGGGTGAATAGCTATTCCTGAAAAACTAAAACTTCACAGCGAATTAAACAGAATCCAGAACCTCCAGATTCAATCCGGAACTTTCGACCTTATCCGAAAGTTCCAGACTCAACCAGGATATTTTGGTCACAAAGCTCAAAACTAGGATTAAACTACACTTATGCAAATCTACTTGAATCCAAGTGTTATCACAAATCACCAATGATGTTTCCAAATCTTTTCATAAAGCATCTGCATCCATAAACTCGCTAACAAGTAGATCGGGGCAAATTGCCCAAAAATCAGCACACATGAGAGCGAACACAAGAATAACACAAGTAAGCAAAGGAGACAAGTGATTTGTTTCTCGAAGTTCGGATCCAAGGATCCTACGTCTCTATTGAGAAACTCACAAAGAGTCAAGTCTCTTTGAACCCTTTCACTCACCGAGCGACCATGAAGATCGAGTTTGGAATTTACTCAATGTTCTCTTCCCTTACGGAGGCAAGGAGGGCATTCAAAAACTTTCTTAGGGCACACCACAAGCTTGGATGCTCACAAGCAACGTCTAGCCATCTAGGAGGGCGAACATCCAAGAGTAACAAATGCGAAATCGACCAGCTTGATGATGAACCAAGGACTTAAAGGTTGGAGATGAAGCTCACTAGCTCTCACACTTGCAATCCCTCACTCTACTCTCGAATGATTCCAAGAATTGAAGCTTAGGTGATTGGGGAGAGCTCTAGAGAGCTTTCAATGCTTTTGTCTCAAGTTTGGTCGACATTAAATGAGTGGAGGGGGTGAGGGGTTATTTGTACCCAACCCTAAAATTCTGACACTTACAGAGCATTATGGTCTAACCTGGAACTTCCGGATTAGCACGAGGCCTTAGCAACCGAGGACCCCAACCCGGAACTC
This sequence comes from Phragmites australis, assembly GCF_958298935.1. NCBI lineage: Eukaryota > Viridiplantae > Streptophyta > Magnoliopsida > Poales > Poaceae > Phragmites > Phragmites australis. The sequence goes on from NC_084921.1 coordinate 16,341,621, forward strand.
TATCCAGAGGGTCCAGTAAAAGTCACTAGAATCTGGAGGTTCCAGACCCATCCAAAACTTCCGGGTTAATTAGAAAAAATAGACCGAGCACCTCTACCCGGAGTCCCATCTAGAGGTTCCAGAAACCTGGACATTCCAGATTGCATCTGAAACTTCCGAATACACATAACTTGATAGCAAACTCTGATGTACATGAGGTGTCTTGCGTCTTTCATAATTAGTCTAAATAAGCATTTTGAGCACTGAGACATTTTAAAGTTAATCTATACGCATCCCTCTTGATAGTATGGCATACATATGCTTAATTTCAAAAATAAAATGAATTTAAATCTATTGAGTAGCTACATGCTGCTTCTTTTTTTTCCTTTTTGAGGGTCCCTAACGTCTTTTAACTTCTCTATGAGACTAATACCTGCTCATTAAACTTCATTAGTCCATTGATCGCTTGTCATCAATTATCCAAAACCTACATTAGGGGTCTAGACGTACTTTTAATCTCTCCATTTTTGGTTATTGATGATAACACGATTAAGGCTTACAAATGATAATTGAATTAAAGATTTAAATCTTAAGATATATGGTGAACTCTCCTTAAATGTGTGTATTGATTAAAATTTGATTTGACATCAAATGAGCATTTTGAAAAGATTTTGTGAGAACTCTCTCTATATCTTAGCATCCGTGGGGGTGCAAAAAGTGAGTTTATATATTAAGTTTGTGATGCATATGACAAGATATATCACACAAAGAAAATAAAACTAACATTATACCAATGCATCACATAGGCATCACATACGACTCACACAAGCATAATTAAGTCTTACAAAATAAAGTTCAACATCTACCTAGCACACCACATAGTTCATCACATCATCATAATAAAGTCTTACATGTCCAACCATTGAAAGTTAAAGATTTAGCCGAAAGATAAAGGAACTGATGCTGCCATAGAATCTGGAAGTTCCGGATCAACCCAGAACTTCTAGGTTTTGGCAGAAGATTAGGCAACAGAAAGATAGATTACATTGTCTCTCCCCTTGACATCAAGTCAACAAAAAAGGAAAGAGAAGCAGAAAAGGAGATCTCAGTCGCTATCCTCCTGAAGTCATCATCCCTATCACCGTTGTCATCATCGTCCTCATTTGAGCTCTCCTCGGCACCTCCAATATCTTTTTCTTCGGTGTCTTCCTTATCACTTTCTTGAGCACAAGTAGTAGCGGATGATCCAACACCAACAACGGTGGCTTGAGATTCATCATACCAAGCCCAAGAGTTCTCAAACGCCTCAGGCTAACTTACTTTCTCATTGGAAGCAACCAGTGAGTAAGGAGTCTCAATACCCAATTTTTGCACGAATTTCCTAGCCTCAAGTTTCCTCATCCTTGTATTTATGCGATCTTTATGCTTCTTGATCTTAACTGTATTGTGGGTACATATTTTAAATATAGCTTTAAAAGCTCAATAAAAGAGGATGACCTACTAGGAGGAAAACCACGCAGTCGAACCCACACACACAAACAACAACTGTCAATATCGTGCTGCCTACTATGTTGCCACTGACTCCTCACGCACATAGCGCCCACGGAGCCATCACCAAGCTCTTTGCATGATAGATCTAGGAAGGAGGGACATATTTGGTAAGAGGAGCAGCCCATGCGGCTCTAGAGAGGCCAGGACGAGGGCGAACATTGTGAGAAAAAGACCGGTGTAGCCCACAACAAGGAGCAGCACAACCACGACCACCACGCTGGCCGCGACCACCAAGGCAGGCCCAAGCGGATGAGAGCCACACTGTCGGAGGGTGAACTCCTCAAGCAGGGATCCGAAGGGACCCCCTTTGAGATTCGGCTGGGGGGTTGATTCTGAATCTGTTTTGCGGGTGAAATAAATGGGTGTAAATGCGATGCAGGTGGTGCGGAAGGATCGGATGCAGAAAGCAATAAATGCTCAGGAGGTTTTTAGACAGGTTCGGGCTGCACTGAGCGTAACACCCTACTCCTGTGTGTACGCTATAAATGCTCTGAGAATGTCTCTCGGAGTGTTTGCTAGGTTACAAGAATATTTGTTTAGTCTAGAGCCTCAGGCTCCTTGTTCTTCGATGATCTGAGCTTCTGTGCTTGTACTGAACCTCTGTCTTCTTCTTCCACTTCAACCTTTCTCTCTCTCCCTTCTCCGGAGCGTCCGCTCGACTTAAATACCCGTCGGGGTGGTAGCGTGCCCAAAAAGGGATGACGCGAGTTCCAAGGCACCATAAATGGAAAGCAACCATCATGGGATGTTGCGCGAGGTGACGGGAAGGGTTGAAAACGCACCCCGTTCGATCTTGTAAGTCATCATGCCGTTCTTCAACGGGCGCCGCAGGGAGGGCCCACCGGGTAGTGATCGAGCAGCCCGGCACGCCCGCCCGGTCTTGTACGCCTGACACAGCAGGGCGGCAAGCGGGGCGCCTTGGGCTTCGCGATGTTACCCCGAGACGCGCCGAATGTCCCGCGATCGGACCCGTGCATTAAATGTCCCCACGCCCCCTGCCAGAATGTGGCAGGGACTGTCAGGAAGCGTGAGGGGAGCAGTTGGAGGCGACAGGCCGCGCGCCCTCTTAAATGCAGCATCGGACCTTTCACCAGCTGACACCTCGCCGCTGGGCCCCTGTGGGGGCCACCGGCGAAGGACTTCTTAGCTCCTCAGGGAACGGAGTGCTTGGGAGCCACTGTTCACGGCCCCGAGCACTCTCTCCCAGAAATGACTATTCGATCCTCGGGGAACTGAGTGCTCGGGTGCCACTATTCATAGCCCCGAGCACTCTCTCCCGAAAATGACTGTTCGGGTCCTCGAGGAACCGAGTGCTCGGGGGCCACTATTCACGGCCCCGAGCACTCTCTCCCGGAAATGACTGTTCGGGTCATCGGGGTACTCGAGTGCTTGGGGGCCACTGCTCGCAGCCCCGAGCACCCCCTTCCCGGTACTTGGCTTTTTTGTCATCGGGGGACTAGAGTGCTCGGAGGCCACTGTTCGCAGCCCCAAGCACTCTCTTCCTGACACTTGGTTTTCTTGGGTCATCGGGGAACTTGGGTACACGGGGACCACTGTTCATGGCTCCGAGCACCCTCTCCCGGGACTTAGTCCTCTTGCGCCTCGCGGAGATAATCCCCGTGGGAGGGCGCCACGTGGCAACCAGTTGATCTGGCCTCGGGACTCGGGGACCCCTGGTTCCTATGTCACCGACACATGCCCAGCCTCCGTGGACCTGATTTAGACATGAGAATGCCGCACAAGCAACCGCGCCGACCACCACCACAGGGGCACAACCACCAGTGGTAGCCAGCTCCTCCATGGACCTGATATGGGCCGTAAAAGGCCAGATCCAACCGGAAGGGGTATGGTAGCATCCTCTCATGGCTGAATGACGCAAGCCCATTGCATAGGCCATCGCGTTGTTACCAGCGCTAGAGCCGACAGCCACCATCGTCGATCATGGCCACCACCAGTGGCTAGCTCAAGTCAAGATCTGAGAGGGCTCCTAGGAGACGACAATGGGAGGGAGCACATCATATCTAAAGGGAGAAATGAGAATGGGAAGAAAGAAAAAAGGGAGTTTCAGAGGAACAGAAAGACCATAGACGGATGCTGCTTGGCACTGCCGCCACCGTTGTTGGCCGACCGAGGATGGCCGAACGGTGGTGGTGGTTAGGTTGATTTTCGAGGTTGCCCCATCGTGCCGCCTAGGAGACGATGACGAGGGTGTACCTCACACCACTCTGCATAGGCAGATGTTGCAACAAAATCAGAGGCTTTAGGTGTGTTTGGTCTTTACATGGAGTTTTATAGAGCGGTATCATATAGTTTGGTTGAAGAAATCAGGCGAGTGTAGTCATATTTGTTGAAAAAAGAATATTTGATTGGTTGTATTTGTTTGGATAGGCTATGTTGAATTTATATTTGATTGATCGAATCTAAAATTGTATAATGGATGTAAGAGTTGAGATTGTGATTAGTTACTCGTATAAAGATAATTTTGTGACACTGATAAGTAATTCCGCCTATATAAATGGATGTATCCATCTTACCAGGCTGTGAAGTAAAGCTTGAATCGAGCTTCACTCCTAAACTAGACTAAAGATATATTTATATCCACCATGCCTGATTATAATAGTAGATACGGGTAATCAAATATGCTTTTCTATAAGATTATATGTATCAACCAGATTAGACTAGGTTAAATTTAGATAAACAAACACATTTTTTTTTCCTTTGGAGTTTTCTTCTCCAACCATTTTAGGTCCGTGGTTTACACGTTCTTCTCTCTGACAACAAATTCGCTGATTCGGTGTTAAAAAAAAAAGGTTTGGATTTACTTTTGTGGGAGTGCAGCTGATCTGTATATGCAAATTCAACGGTGACTTGACTGTGCGAAGCCAAAGCCCATTTGATAGATAACACGATTATATTGATGGCATAACCTAACTATCTGGTTTCCTATATCGGTAGTGCTGCGTGTACAGGTGCTTGAAAATGGCATAATACGTCACGGCAATAATTTATGGACACATCTAAAACTGTACATACATGTTTAGACTTATAACATATAACATATACATCTATTTTTTTTTAAAAAAAGTCTAAACATAAACATTTTATTATATTTTTGGGCTTTTTTACACCTGAACTTGCAACACTTATCTGTGACTCATTTCAGTATGTGATAAAAATAGAGAAAGTATTTAATAAATAATCTATTTGTTTGTCTCCCACTTAAATATAGTTATGTTAGCAAATTAGAACGGATCCGTGAGCAATTTGAGAAAAAAGTTAAGGAAATTTAGATCGGGTTTTCAACAATTTTTATGAATAAATTCGAACCATTCAAAGAAAATATTAGATCTAGTTGCCACATATTTTTAGTAAAAAACAATTTATGAACAATTTTGCTGCAAGCAAATTTTGAAAAAGCAAATTGGTTCAAATTCGCAAGTAATTTTGTATACTTTCAGAGTAAATATAGCTGTGCATATCATAAGACTAAAGCATGCATGTCTAACTTTTTAGATTTTAATATAATTTATACGCAATTCTTTCTTTGTTTTTAAAATGACAATGGAGATGCAAATAAAGTGCTTCAAGAGAAAGGACTAGAAACCAAGCTTTAAGGCTTCAGCCCCGAGCAGGCCAGGCCCGTTGTCGTTGGAATAATCACTCATTCTCGACCCATGAGCCTCGCTACGTATGGGTCACATGGGCTTTATTTGGGGGTTTTGTGCGTTGTGAAATAATAGGAAAAGCCCATGTTTGTGCAATAATGGATGGAACACCTGACGCGCATTTTCAGCCCACCAAAATGGACGGACATGGCGTCACTGGCCTGCCGGCGCCATTCACACCCCTGCCGGAGCAATGGAAGAACCTGAGGTTAGCTCAGTGGTTTTGTGCTCGGTTGTTAGGAGCCAAACGGTCCCAGGTTCTATTCCGGTAGATCCTAGGATTTCCTACCTTACCGCCTCGGCTAGTTCTCAAACAGATTTTATTCCGATCGATTCTAGGATTTTCCTACCTTACCGCCTCAGCTAGGTCTTAGCCGAGTTACCATCATGATGGGTCCCAAGCTAGGACATGTATATACACGTGTGTACGTTTAGTGTGACCGTGCGATTTAGAGATTTAGATGGAGTGTAACGGGTCAATTTTTGCCTCCACCCGTCCCATCCTGTCATGAGGTCGAATGGAATTTTTTCTCACCCATCCTATCCCATAGAGTGAAGATTAACACCCGCCCTGCCCCACCCCGCCGTGCTCCGGCTATAAACACACAGTCATAAGCTAACAACTCATCGAAAGAAGATATATTGAAACAAAGAGCTAAAGGAAAATAATTGATTAATAGCTGTGCATTCTAGATCATTTGCAAATACCAACTTGCCAAAAACTCCGGATCAAGTTTAATTAGGAAATCCTACAGTGCGTGTAAGACATAATGCCCCTATACACATATACCCTAGGGCGGTATAGACCACCCTATCTCTACCGGTGCCTCACCCAGTCTTTTCTCCGACAATAATTAAAATAATAATAAACCTGCCCCGGCCAAGGCAAGGTGGATGAAGACCTGGTGGATCAGACGGTGACTTAGACCTCTATGCGTTTGCCACTCGCTAACAGTCTAGAGCCCACCTCTCAGAGTCCGGGTTCAAAAATGCGACGGTTACCGCTCGAAATGCATGGTAAATGACCTTACCGGTCCGGCTCGGTTTCATAATGCGCTCGGTAACCGAATTTGAAATCAAAAAATTTAAATCGATTTTAAAAAACTCAAAAAATTCAGAAACAATTTCATAAAAAACTAGAGGTAATTATAAGACAATTTGTGTAAACATTTTTTTTTAAAAAAATGTCGTTTGCATCATCAAAGAGCTGCTCAAAGATTGAGAGTTCGTAAAAAGGCCGAAACGAGCAGAATGCACAGTGAAATTGGCCCGTTTCGGCTCAGCTCAAATGGATAAGGGCAGTCGGGGTTCAGCTCGTGTTGGTGCATAACTCACTTTCCCCTCGCGTTTGTCCACAGCAAAAATCGAAGAATCATCGTCCGACCGGCCAAATCCGCGACAGTCCGGCGGAAATCCGGCGTTGAAGCTTCGGTTATCGAGCGATTAGCGTCGGTAACCGACCGCATCTGAGGGGTTGCTGTCCGCCTTCGAAGAGCAGTGTAGAGCGCCTGACGCCGAGTGATTTTCAAAGATCTTTGTTCGGTAGCCACCCATTTACTAGCGTTTTTTCATGTAATTCGTTCGGTAATCATTCTTAGGAGGTCGGCAGTTTGTTGTGTGGTCGATTAGGATGATTTAGTGGTTGATTCGCTCAGTTATCGATCATTTACTAGATATTTTTCATATAATTCATTCGGTAATCGTTCTTAGGAGGTCGGCAATTTGTTGTGTGGTCAATTAGGACAATTCAGTGGTTGATTCGCTCGATTATTGACCCTATCACGTCAGTTTTTAGCCCGATGCACACGGTTGTTACCTTGTACTGGCAAGGGTTGTTAATATTGGTCAAATTAATTATTTCTTGAAACATTTATGCATGACTAGCAACATGACAACACATGTTTATCAATTTAACATGCACGAACATAATTATTAGTAGGTTAACCATTGAGCTTTCTTCTTCCAACAAAGACAATACAAACTAATCGATGGCAGATAGATATGTGGTGTGGTAGCACCGGGGTTTACGTGCAATTACTGCAATAAGAAAAAGAAAAGGCGGGGGTGCCACAAGGATGAAAGAACATTTGACAGGGCGCAGATCGAATGTTATACATTTGTGATAGGATACCTCTAGATGTGCGTGATTATTTCAGACGTGAGCTGGATAGGGTAAGAGATAAGAGGAAGGGAAAGACTGAGGAGAGGTTTTGGAGGCAAGAGTCAGTAAGAGTTCAGGTAGATTTGACAAGCTATAATGAGGAGGCAGAAGAGGAACAGGTGCAGCGTTTCATGGCTCAGTCTAGGGAGGAGGAAGAGTTCAGCAGGAGGGTAGGTGAGTCCTACGAGCATGGAGGTGACAGTGGAAGTGACAGAGGAAGCACTGTGTTAAAGAGGATGCTTAGGAGAGCATCTTCAACCAGGGAGCCACCACCAAGTGTCAGAGATTACAATGTTGATGTAGCAAAAGCTCTTGTGCAGCAGAGGATTGACACTGTGTCATGGAGTGCGAAGGGAAAGAAAATGAAGGAAGCTATTGGTTTGGCATGGTCCAAATTTTTCCACACTTCAGGTATTCCTGGTAGAAGGGCGGGCGACGTATTCTTTGTTGTTGCAGTGAAAGAAACACAGAAATGGGGTGAGTGATTAAGTTTGTAATGAATTTATTGTTGTCATATTTTCTTTCTTTTTGACCTATGACCATATGTTCTATAACAGGCGAGGGTATACCATCTCCAACTGACCGGGATATAGATGGTAAGTACCTGGACGAGAACGAGAGTGCATTGAAGAAAATATTTGACAAGTGGAAGCTAGAATGGCCAGAGTATGGTGTGACCATCATGTGTGATTCTTGGATTGAACTGACGCATATGAGTATTATTAATTTCCTTATATATTGTAATGGTCGTATATTTTTTCACAAGTCCGTAGATGCGACTGACTACAGTTAAGATGCAAAGTATTTGAATAAGGTACATTATTTTGTTAAGTTGGTAACATAGTATTTTAATTGTTGCATATTTATTTGGTTGATTCGTTTATACAGGAGATAAGAGCAGTGGTCAATGATTTGGGGCTACAAAATATTGTGCAAATCGTAACTGATAACGGGTCTAACTGTAAGAAAGCATGTCAGGTTCTCAGAAGTGAATATCCTGCTATTGCGTGGCAGCCTTATGTGGTGCATACGATAAATTTAATGTTGAAATCAGTTGGTGAATTTAGAAAACACGACATTATCATTCAAAGTGCAAGATCCATATCACGATGGCTGTACAATCATTCAAAGTTACATAAAATGATGAAGACCGCGATTGGTGGAGAGTCGGTGAGGTGTAATGCCACAAGATTTGACACAAACTATCTATTTCTTGAAAGCTTTTTATGTCGAAGGGATAGGTTAATGCAATGGATGGCATCTAGTGAGCTCCAGCAGTCTCGCAACATTAGTTTTGATATTAGGAGATATGTATGCCTTTCTCCGATTTGCTGATCAAGACAAGATGCCAGCATTGAGTGAGGTGCTCCTGAGATGCACCTTTGTCAAGCAGGAGTACGATTCATTGTATCACAATGATAGGGATTCTTTTGAAAAGTACATGGTAATTATCGATCGCAAAATGCATGATCTAGCGAATGAGATCTACATGAATGCCGATGATACACTCCTACCACTTGCATTCTTATTGTACTAATACTTATGGTTCTAATGCTTATGGTACTAATACTTTGATCATCAACTTGTAGCGGCCGCATTGAACCCCTGCATGCACTACGCGTATGGCACAGGTTCAAACTTGTTCGAAGATCTTTGGGAGGCATTCGAGAGGATGACTGATGTTAGTACTGCCGCGGAAGCACTTATTGAGATTGAAATATATCGGACAAAGTCTCTGTCGTTCGCTGGTCCGCTCACTTCACAGATGACTTGTGACGGCATGACTCAACCTGGTACGAATTGCGTTGACATATCTAACCGTTGTATCACTTTATCTACTTTTCCAAACGTTATATCACGTTACCTACTTGCAGCCCAATTATGGTCTATCTTTGATTCGTCTACACCTACACTAACGATGTTTACCAGACGCCTAATGTCTCAGTGCGCTTCATCTAGTGGGTGTGAGAGGAACTAGAGTACATTTGCATTTATCCATACGAAAGTTCGCAACCGCTTAAGCTACAAGAAGCTCCATAAGTTGGTATATGTCAACTACAACATGAGAACACATAATAATTTGGATGTAGACATCAGGTTGATTGTCGATAATGATCAATTTCAGCGGCTTATGGAGCTCACATTGAATGAGAAGAACAATCCGCTCCGGGACTGGATGGAGACCGGTAGATCAAATACTGCCCCAGAGCTTGATGAAGAGGACACAGACAGTGACGTGCCCCTGCCAACTCACCTGGTGATAGATACAGTGAACCCATAAGATTTGCAACGGTGGGCTGCTAAAGTGGTAGGTGACACACACACGGGAAAGGGGAAGAAGCAAATGGCGCATCCAAAGAAGAGCAAGAAGATTAAGGGTAAGGGTAAAAGACAAGTGCAAAGCAATGAGAGCACGGATAATGACCCAAAGAGCCTAACTTATCAAGAATTGAATGACATCAGCTCAAAGACAGATAACGCTGATGATGATGGTCAGGGAGGCGATGTTGCTCCGTGCCCATCCTCTGTCGTTGCTCCCGTGCAGTTCACTGGTGAGAGTCAATTTTCGCATGCCACACAGGACTAGAGCCACGATGCCCTATCCTAAAAAAGGCATGTCATATAGGGTGGTCATGATGGACCACAAGATAGTGGGAGCTATTCCAGCAACTATGGTATGGAGAGTAGTTTTGGATCATATTCGTACCACTATCCTGTCCCTAATGCTCAGTCAGAGCCTCCTATTCAGTGGGTCTATGAGTAGCAAGACCCTGAGTTTTATGCCATATTACAAGGACAATTGTCAACCACTTCTGCATGGATAGGGCAAACTTGGACAGAGTTTAAGGCAGAATTTCTATCTACACGACGGATAGTGCTCATGTCCACCGAGGAGTATAATACAACCGAATTTAATCGCCCCCAAGCTGGTGGTTCTGAAGGTGATGATAATTTACTTTCTGCAACTACTTTATTTTCATACCATGGTATTATACTAATTTTTTTCCATCTCGTAGGTTGCACGTGGCGTGGATACTATGCAAATTACATTTTGAGTATCGACCATCAATTTGATAAGTACTGATGGATGACATGTGATTGTGTTTTTACCTTTTGTATGGACAATTTGACATATTTATTAATTTAAGGTGCTACATATGTAATGTATGTATATATTTGATGAAACAATTATATGACCATGCTCGTATTGCTATTAGTATCTATTTGTATGGAGAATTCGACATATTTATTAATTTTAGGTGCTACATATGTAATGTATGCATATATTTGATGAAACAATTATATGGTCATACTCGTATTGCTATTAGTATCTATTTGTATGGAGAATTTGACATATTTATTAATTTGAGTGCTACGTATGTAATGTATGCATATATTCGATGAAACAATTATATAGTCATGCTCGTATTGCTATTAGTATCTATTTGTTTCCTTAAAAATATCCAAAATATAGTAAAGGTCATGCCAAATTTTTTTCTGATTAAACAAAACATAGCAAATCTGATGCCATATTTGTTTCTATTTTTGTTTCTGATTTTTGGTGATTTTTTGTGATTTTTTTTATTTTCTTAGAAATTAATAGATTATGAGTTAATTCGGTCGGTTACCGCTTCAAATCGCTCGGTTTATGATCAAAATCATTCGGTTATTGAACGTACGGTTATCTTAAAAAACCATTCGGTTTATCGTAAAGTCGCTCGGTAACCCGTCCAATTCGACTGGTTACCGAACGACGAATCTGGCGATTTTTTATCTAAATTTTAAATTTTATCAAATAAATTTTGAATAAATTTTAACTGAATTTTGAGTTCGGTTATCGTTGGTAAAATCATTTTGTGAACCTTGCTCGGAGTCTGTGTGGGTGGACCCAATCCACATAGTACACCCAACGCCTATGCCCATGCCTGTGGCCGCTTGGGTCACCACGGCTAAAAAACAAATTTCATTAAAAAATTATAAGAACTAAAAAATAAAGCAAATAAGAAAAAATACTAACATAAAATAAGGAAATAGAAGAAAGAAGTACCATCAGGATAGGAAAGGAAAGAAAAAAAAAAGAACGAAGACACCTGGGCGAAGCATGAATATTCTAACCCAAGACTTGTTAAGAAGAAGAAAATCTGTGACCCACAAAGAAGATAGCTGGGCCGGGACGGAAGGATTCACTTGGAATTGGAATTTATTTATTTATATATTTTGTATTCCTGAATTTGAAAATATATGTATCTATTTTAAAAATTTATAGATGTTGGATGGGAGACAGGTTTGAATGGATAACAGAGACCTGTCATCCATCCAACATGTAACAGGTCCATGTGACATGAGCTGAGCCCGATAGTGTAGCTTTTCGAAGGCAAATTGATAATAATGTCCGGGTGGTAAGCGACAGGCAAGACGATATGCCTAAATTTTTAATATAGGCATAATATTTGCGAATTTCAGAAATTAAAAATATATAAATAAAAAATTCTGGAATTGGAGGATGTGCGGCAGGCTGCTCGCGTCCACGTAGCGGCCCCAACAATTCACGCTATAGCCCTCCGATCACTTCTTTAGCATGTGTAAGGGCAGGTATGTGTGGGCAGTGATGGGCCTATGATTTCGAATTTGAGTATATTATATATAGTTAATTTTTTTGATAATCATAAATATTAAACAACGATAAGATCTAAAGTAAAAATATTTATACTAATAACAATATCTAAGGTAATATAAAAGAAATTTTTTTCAAATGAACTTGAACTGCAATATTCTAGTAACAACAAACTACTATAAACTCTTCTTCTAAATTCGAGTATTTCAACCGTTTTTTCAATTAGAGCTTTGGGATGTTCAAGAGATGGGAAGAAAAAGGCATGATGCAACCATATGTGCTCTCACTCTGTAGTAGTGTTTTCGGCTGAAATAAAGAGAAATTGTTCGCGCTTTCCACCTTCACCCTACAACTTGAGAGACAAATTTCAATTTAACTCTTACGCAAGTACGATGGATTTCGTCCGAAGCATGAACCATCCTAGATTCCATAGAATCAGCGCTAAGAATGCAGAAAGTAGCCCAAACACATTTCAACAAACACATGGTGGGAGGGTCATAGGAGGCAGCTCCAGACGACTCACCGCCGAGGCCCTCACGTCGGACGCATCGGTGAGCCCCGCCTTAGCCTCACACGCGTCGACGATCACGCCCGACAGGCCACTGCCGCCGCGCCCTGCCATGCACTCGCCTGCGTTCGCACCGGAGACCCGCCGCTCCGCCACCGTGCTCCATCTCGAGTCTTGACTCCTTCCTGCGACGTAGGTTGAGCCATCGAGACGGGCAGTGAAGACAGGAGAGTGGAGTCATGCGTCATGACTCTACTGTTAGCTGGACCGTTGGGGCTAACTGTTGCAGCTTGGGCCGGCCAAGAGAGGCCATGGGTCGACTACATATATAACATTTTCTACGTACGTCTGTACACATGATCATTAATGGGCCCCTCCCTGTGCGTCGGTCAGGTGGGTTCCCGTGGTACCCTCTAAAAACACACCAATTAATAATCTAAAGTATTTTCCAATGTAAAATGCGTAGCAATAGATCGTTGCTAAAGATAAAGGTTCAGCGCGTCTCATTCACGCAGAGATACTGCTCATCAGAGAGAGCTCTTTCGAAAGCAGCATGTTTCTACCTTTGTTTATAGCTCCAAATTCCAATCTCCTCCCCCTTGGTTTCTATATAAACTCCCTACCAACGACGTTGAATTGTGTCCAGCCAGTGACCTTCCTCACTCACAGCCTCATAGCTGATCTGATCAACACTCGTTAGCTAGATAGCTGGCCAGTAAGCAGCCACCAGCCATGGGCACGGCTAAGCAGAACAAGCCGACGGCCGGAGGAGTGGCCTTGGCCGTCGCCGCCTGCGCGCTGTGCCTCCTGCCGGCGATGGCCCGCGCGCAGCTCCGGGTGGGTTTCTACGACGCCACCTGCCCCAGCGCCGAGGCGCTCGTCCGGCAGGCAGTCGCTGCCGCTTTCGCCAGGGACGCCGGCCTCGCCGCCGGCCTTATCCGCCTCCATTTCCACGACTGCTTCGTCAGGGTAACGAAAAAGAATGCTATTTTGGATCGAGTGTCATGGTTCAGTTTTATCACCTGCGGCTTTTCGTTAACAAGTTTGTGTATGCATAGCATAGTTGTACTTGTACGTCGATCTCAAAAAAAAAAAAAGTTGCACTTGTACGTTGCCTATGCGACGGGATTAATAACGTATTATTCAACTAACCAGTCAGTAATGTTTTATGATAGGATGCATGAAATAACAACTTAGTTCTGGCTTGTACACAAATACTTTTCTTTCTTGATCTTGACTAGACTTTTATATGGCCGTACACAGAGACACAAATTGTTACATGTTTCTTGTCCACGATTGATACCTTGGTTAATATTAGCTATTTTGGCTTATTTCGTTAACAAGGATAAGAGATATTTTATTGACCGCCTACTGCATCAAATTGTGCCTAAGCACGAAAAACAATTTCTTCATGACATTTGCCCGTTATTCTTGCTGTACAGAATTTTCTTCAAGTGTTCCCAAATACATGCCTGAAAAAGTTATTCAGAGTTTCTTTTAGTATCATATTAAGGACGATTACAGAAAAAAAACTCCTCCTAGTTTTTTTTCCATCATTAACCCTCTTACAAGCTTATAAGAAATTCAACGATTTAAATCAACCTGTAGGTGGTCCGTAAAACTCTCTAAATTATGAGTGATACAAATTTTTGCTAATGACCTACTTAAACATTAAGATCACCTTAGTTTCTCAGTTCGATAGCATGAGCTTCCTCTGCTTTTTAACTCGATCTGCTAGCTTGGCATTAAGTCCGTGAGTACTTGAAGCAACAATAGGCAGTTAAGCTAGCAACGATATGATTCTTATGAACGTTTGTACTCGCTAGATCGGTATCTGATCAGTACTGTTTTACAGTTTACATAAATTAATTGATACTTTCTTCAATCACAAATAAATATCGCTCTTTTTTGCATGCAGTCATCCACTCTAAATTTTAGTTGTAAATTACTTTTTTATATATTAAGTTTCATATTTGAAAATGATATAGGTAGGTTTGTCTCGAAAAATATTTTCATAATAATATATATTTGCTATGCTTTATAAATATATTACAACATAAATAGTACTCAAAATTGTGTTTTATATACTGAGTCGATATCGAAAACGTCACTTATTCGTGACCGGAAGGAATATTGTACTAATGTAAAATAAACTAAAGTTATATCTCCAGACAAAGAGGTAGTGTCAAAAGAACAAAAGCTAGCAAAGTAACAAAGTGAACGCATGTATCTGTATGCCCTGCTGTTTTCTTTCTTGGGAGGCAACGCATATTCCCTGCTTGCAACTGGTGCCAAGCAAAACCTTTATTTATATTTCATCAGACGAATCTCACTGCTCTTTACTTTGTGTCTCCATGCATGCATAGATGATCGTGCTAACTTAAAGTCATTCAAACTAAAGGACACAGCATATAATATGTTTCTTAGCTAGCAGCTACTTTCTTCGGTTCAACATAAGTGTTATTTTGGTTATGTGCAATCAACTGTTTCAAATTTTAACTATAAATTATTTTTTATTTATTGAATATAAATACTTAAAAATGATACGAGTATATTTATTTTAAAATATACTTTTGTAATAGTACACTTTTGCTAGGTTTTATCAATATAACATAACAAAAAATAGTAGTAAAATTAAGTTATATTTTGAGGACTATGTCGATATCTAAAATGATAATTATTTTGAACTGAAAGGAGTAGTAGCTAGTCTCTTATCTTTAGTGACCAAAACATGGACCATCGTCCTTGTTAAACTTAGTTTGACAACAACATAAAAAGACAGAATATGATCATCACGCGAATACAATTGGTTCTAATTAAATACTCTCCGGTCATAAACAAATAGCGTTTTGGATAATATATGGTCTTCCATGCATAGTTTTAACAACTAATTTTTTATTAGAATATATTTATAAAATATATTGACTTTAAGTCAAAGCTACACATACGATTTTAAGATTTTTAAACTAAATATTTTAAAAGTTGTTGCTAAGTCTAAGTATTAAAAATTAACTAAATCTTTTTTAAAACGATATGTATTTATAATCAGAGAGATTAATATACAGGGCGATCAACGGCCATCTGATCCTATATTCAATATTTATTAACTACTTCAAATTATTTGGTTTGGGAAATGGATGGAATAGACAGCTGGAACATTTCCCCAAGTGATTCATAAACCAAACAACATATTGTTGGTGTACTTTGACACGCGTCATCCCACGCTACTGTACAGGGCTGTGATGCCTCCGTTCTCCTGACCGTGAACCCCGGCGGCGGCAAGACGGAGCGTGAAGCCGCGCCAAACAACCCGAGCCTGCGTGGCTTCGACGTGATCGACGCCGCCAAGGCCGCCGTGGAGCGGAGCTGCCCGCGCACCGTCTCCTGCGCGGACATCGTC
Source organism: Phragmites australis (assembly GCF_958298935.1). Taxonomy (NCBI): domain Eukaryota; kingdom Viridiplantae; phylum Streptophyta; class Magnoliopsida; order Poales; family Poaceae; genus Phragmites; species Phragmites australis. The sequence continues at coordinate 16,357,500 of NC_084921.1, forward strand.
GCCTTCGCCGCCCGCGACAGCATCAACCTCACCGGCAGTGTCTCCTACCAGGTCCCCGCGGGCCGGCGCGACGGCCGCGTGTCCAACGAGACGGAGGCCCTCCTCAATCTTCCCCCGCCCACCTCCACGGCGCAGATCCTCACCGACAAATTCGCCGCCAAGAACCTGACCGTGCAGGAGATGGTCGTCCTCTCCGGCGCCCACACCGTCGGCCGATCCTTCTGCATCTCCTTCCTCAACCGCATCTGGAATGGCACCACCCCCATCGTACGTTCTCCATGCTCGCTCGACGCCATATCCACGCACGTACGATGTACGAATGCATTGCATGCACGCAAGTCACAACTAACACGTGTGTACTTGCACGTACGTGCAGGTGGACGCGGGGCTGAGCCCGTCGTACGCGGCGCTGCTGCGGGCGCTGTGCCCGTCGAACGCGACGCAGACGACGCCCATCACGACGCCCATGGACCCCGGGTCGCCCAACGTGCTGGACAACAACTACTACAAGCTGCTGCCGCGCAACATGGGGCTCTTCTTCTCCGACAACCAGCTGCGCGTGGACCCGGCGATGGCCGCGCTGGTGACCGCCTTTGCGGCGAACGAGACGCTGTGGAAGGAGCGGTTCGCGGCGGCCATGGTGAAGATGGGCCGCACCGAGGTGCAGACGGGGAGGTGCGGGGAGGTCCGGCTCAACTGCAGCGTCGTCAACCCGACCTCGTCGTCGGTTGAGCTGGGTTCGAGTGCTTCGGCCGTCGACGAGGAGGGCGTTGCCGCGAGCTAGCTGATGTCCATCTCTTTCCGGCCGCCGCCGTCGTCGCGCGTCTCATAATTTGCGCGCGTGCATGCATGTCCCTTTGACGTGTACGTTTGATCGATCTGTTCGTGCTTTCGCGTGGCCTGTTGTTTTTTTGTTGCGTCGTCGATGATCTATGTGTGAAACTGTACGTACGAATGCCAGACTTTTGGACGTACGAATGTGAGCATCGTCGTCGTAGTCTGGATATGAGTGATGTATAATAAGTACGTACGTACGTACGCGTGTGTGTTTCATGTTTGTTGTCATGATAGCGGTCCGATGATGGAAGTACTTAGAATCTGTCACTCCCATATTCTCTCATCATTGTTTGTTTTTTCACTTTGATACCGTTGCTTTAATGTCACGGACCTCAATAAACTCATTGTAAGTAGGATAGTGTACCATAAGTCTTTATTTCCCGAGCAATTTTTTTTGGGGGGGGGGGGGGGGCGCTATATGGGCTCGAAAATTTTATTGCCGCTGGCCGATCCGGTCTGTTTCAGAAATATATCGACCGATAAATTTGGTTTTCTTGGATTAAATTCGACTACAATTTAGAAGTTTTTTTCAAATTTGACTGAAATTTGTTCAAACTGATATTCCAATATTTTTGGAGTTTTGGAAAATCCACACCGGACCTCTTGTTTCTAAAGGAAAATCCACACTTAACCTCTTGTTTCTAAATCATGGTATTTGTGTGGCTCTGTTTTATAAAACTGCACTTTCTTAATATCATAGTTTTTGGAACCTACGACATCCAAACAGGCCCATAACAAGATGCACTTATTATTTAATTTCCTATGTTGTTATTTATTGACGCAAAGCATATATTTGCATAGCTTAATGATGGTCATATGCTAATTTTTTTGCATTGCTAGTCTGAGGCAATTCCACGATTAACTTGTTTTTTATTCTCTTATTGATTTTAGTTGGAAGTACTCAAGGAAACTTGCTCCACAGTGTTTGTATCTTTCTGTTGTATGAGTTAGTTGCTTTTGAGGTATACCTCTTAGTTAACAATGCGAACAAGAAAAAAGGTTGCTGCAAGATATGCAGCTGGGGATCATGCCAATCCTAAAACAAGCAGGCCATCCAGAAGCTGAACTGAAATTACTAATCTTTTTAGCTACTTACTAAATATCCACATCGTTAATTTCTTCAAAGCAAATAAGAGAATTTCTGAAATTACTAATCTTTTTAGCTACTTACTAAATACCCACATTGTTAATTTCTTCCAAGCAAATAAGAGAATTTCTGAAATTACTAATCTTTTTAGCTACTTACTAAATATCCACATTGTTAATTTCTTCCAAGCAAATAAGAGAACTGAAATTACTAATCATTTTAGATGCTATCATTTCTGGAGTTAAAAAAATCAGCACCCTACTAATTGCATTTGTATCCTTAAAACAATTATATTTGATCCAAATTTTATCTGTACGCATTATCATCTTATGTCTAGCACTTCACGTTGCAGAATAATGCACTATTGCATTCTGGCATGCCATGTATTTATGCCTTTGGTTACATAATTTCTTTCTCTACAGATGCATTTCTCATGTACTGCTTCAATTGTTAGCAGTGTTTTCAATTGTTAGCACTGTTAACTTCCAACGTTATTTGTGAAGGTTAGTGTGTGTTCTGGAGCTTTTCCTCTTGATATCCATTGCTCAAGGACTTAAGGTTCAGTGACATGTATGGTGAGTTATCACCTTGAGTCGGAAACAGAGACATCACTAACAAGGTTTGTACCGACTCTTTTCTAGCCTCTTTGACCTGTTTAGTTTTCTGCTTAGTAATCTGATTGTTGGCATGAAAAATCTGAAAAAGTGGTCTTGCTATTGGCCTATAATTCTCACCTCTCTGTATAATACTTTTCTTCTGCATATTTCGACCTGCAATAACATTGATCCTACTAATTCGAATTGATTATTTCAATGGTGACATATTCGGTCCTTGGAGCTTTATTTCGACCAAATTATTTCAAAGACCATGTTTTTTAAAAGCCATGTTTCTCCGTTCTTCCTTATTGCACTTGCAGTTGTCCAAGGGGGCAGGAGGCGATACTTACATTCTCGAGGATATCGGAGAGTGAAGGAGAGGTGGGGTGATGCGGGCTGCTGTAATCCTATTGTAGGCTTTTACCATCAGTTATTGGATACTTTCTTACAGATCATATTACAACAAAATTATAACTGCCATTATTTTGAGATATCAATCTGGTATGACAATATCAGTAACTAGAAGATAGTTGCTTACTGCTGGGAATTTAACTTTTCATTCCCTGCTTACTGTATTATGCTCTTTTTAGGTAACACTGGTAGCCTCATAATGTTGATAGTACTTGAGTTAGCATTTATCAATTACACCAAAGTGACATAATACTTCCTCATGATAAATACTATACTGTTGCTACTATACTGCACACCCTGAGTGAGCGTTTTACTAAGGAGAAAATTGATTAGGTTGTCAAAAGCATGCCCGCTGACAAATCTTCAGGTCCCGATGGTTTCAATGGGATATTCATGAAGAAATGCTGGCACATTATCAAAGAGGATTTGTGCAATGATTTCTACAATGGCACTCTGGATCTGCAGCCAATAAACAACTTCTTCATCACTTTGACCTGACTCTACTAATGATTGCCTCTCCGTTGTTGGATATAATGGTTAATTAGTCTTTAGTTCATAGCTATTTCGTAATCATAACAAAATGCTTTGCACACATACAAATTTGACACACCACATATGCTTTTGGATGTATATAGCTGAATATTATTTCAGATTTTACAACCTGTTTGATCAATTGGCTAACATAGTTTTCATTTGCCAACAGTCCACACCTTTGTACATACTCACTACAAGGTTACCTTTGGCAAATACTTGTGGCACTTGCTTGGTAGCCGTTGACTTCGTCATGCTGTGGCTGAGGAAGCATGGGAGAATTAATCGATAGATGGTTGCTTATGGTTGTTGCTTTGTTTTTTAGGTTAACATGCACAAACTAGGACTGATGAAAGTAAAGATATTGTTTCCATTCGTGGATGAGGGCCTTGATGATTATGCGAAAATTGTTTGTATACCACTAATTTAGATACGTTTTGAAAATTTGTTATTCTAGTCCACATGCCATTGATACAGATGGTCTCATATGTCAGTGAGAGGGGTAATATTTTGTCAAAACACCAATGTAAATAGTGACATCTGGGAAAATCCCTTGATGATTATCCAGTGAACCACATGTCATTGAGTGAGCTTCATAGTCAAGTGATGTATACTTTCTCTGTTTCCCAAACTATAATTAAAGCACACAAAAATATCTTGGGTTAATCTGCATTGGTTGCTTTAGTGTTTCTAGGACTGTTGCAAATGCCCTTGATACCATATTCTATAAAGGGAATCAAATTGTATTAGACATGTCTATGATACAACACAATCATCACATATTTGGCAATGTACTAAGTAGTGGTTTTGTTGTTATGTCAATACCTGATAGTTTTACATCTCAGATCATAATTTCATTTATAATACGGATTGAAGCCACATGAAATCTACATTTAGCCATAACAAAACAACCAAACGGATCATCCAACAAGTAACAAAAGCAAAAAAAACGCGGCAATGCCGCACGTAACTTCTAGTATAGACCTATGTTTAGAGCTAGCAAACACTGCTATCGTGGTCCAAAATTACAGTCCATATATAATTCTGACACAAGCATGAATTCTTTTGAAACACTACACTCTTGCCCCCATTTGCATCTCCAGCAACCTTGTTTTTCTCCTCGATATCCTCGCAGTGGTACAAGTGGAGAAGCTAGCGCTTGTTGGCACAACTAAGCAAGCAAGCGATCGAGCAGATTAACTAACCAAAGGCCAGGTGCCTCCATGACCAAGTAAGGAAGCAGGTAAAAACTAATCAAAGGCCTCCATTCGTTGGCAGACGCAACCGACATCATGTGGATTTATCAAACAGCAACACATGCGTCCGAAAGGACAAGGGTCGCAAGGCAACAGGTCACAGATTTATTTATATTAGCGCGGTTATCCATGCACGAACAGTGTGCTCAAGAGTGTTTGAGAAGGGTTAATTAGCTAATTAAAGTAATATATAATGTGTGATCAGGGAGTACACACGTCGGAACTGTCCGATCGTACGACGAACGGTCTGGATATGGGTAGTTCCTGAACGTTAACAATATACTAATTTTTAGCTAGTACTACGTTAGAAATCAGTAAAGAAGATACTATATTAATAATGGTTACTCAACACATATTATTAATATCTTGTTAGCGATTGGTTCAATAAGAATATGTCACTAATATGTACTAATATGTCTTCTGATCGGAATCAGATATAGATCTATCACTAATGAGTATTTATTAGTGATAGGTCGTAACATGATATGTTGCTGATGATAATAGTGACGAGTCAAGTTGTAATTCGTCACTAATGATAAGGTTATCAGTGACGAGTCGTCTTAAGTCAATTATTAGTGACGAATCAAGTTATGACCTGTCACTAATGACTAGATCATCAGTGACAGGTCGTCCTATGCCAGTCATTAGTGACATGTCAACTTGTAATCCATCACTAATGACCAACTCCTATCACTAATGACGGTATTTGCAATTTTTTATTTTATTTTATTTTTCTCTTATTTTTTCTCAGCAATATTAGAATACAAAATTTGATAAAATTAGTCATTAGTGACGGGTCATGGTTATAACATGTTACTAATGACCTTTTGTAAAGAACGTTAAAAGGATAAAATATTCTATTTTTATCACATGTACGTGATAGAGGAGGTGGTAAGGTAGTTACACGCATGAGGAGGAGGTTGCGGATTCGATTCTCATGAAATATAAACTTAAAAATAATGTGAAAAAAACATGTCTTGTGAGACATATGGGATGGACCTATGTGGGGATGGCTCGGGTAATTTTTTTTTTTTTGTCGAAAGAACGAAAAATATTCATCAGTCATTAATGACAAACCAAGATCATAATTTATAAGTTGTGATCCGTCACTATTGACTGAATATTAGTGATGAGTTACAGTTATGACTCGTTAAATTACTAATGACTTATCATTAGTGATATGATAAGAGTGATGAATACGAGATCCGTCACTAATATTTGTTATCACTCGTCACTAGTTACTTTTTTCACGTAATGTAGGGCCATTGAAATCGGTGAGATATGTTTTATTTCAAGCAAGGTAGATATGGTCCTTGATTTTGGACCCAAACAGATCTCTCCAATCTACAGAAAGTATCATATATATCAACGTTTCACGGAAATTTGTTGGCAAAACGGACTCCTTTATGGGGCCTCAGGCAATGCTCCTTGATTTACATTAGACCACCGAACATAGATAGTTAAATGGGCTGTACCATGTCATGCCGCTCTCTCGATCCACGGTATAATCCGTCATTCATCATACCGTATCGGGTTGGTATGGGCACGATTGCGGTCCGATGACATGGCTGGCCCGGAGGCACGGGCAGCCCGACGGAGGCACTGACGGTCCGAACAGCACGGTTGGGCACGTTGGTCCAACGACACTTCAAAAATAAAAAAAATAGAAAATGATAGTTACAAAATTCTAAAAATCAAAAAATATAGAAAATAAATAAGATAAGCTTTATTGATTGGTTGCTTCGTTAAAAGAAGGATAAAATATTACAACATTTATTGATCCATGAATGAAAAATTAGAAATATAGAAATAATAGAATTGATTTGTTGAAGTGGGCAAATGGCTTTGGAGTTTGAATCAGTGGGAGTTTGATATAGACGGATAGTGGCTATTTATAGGTCAAGATGAGAGGTAGGTGGCGTGTCCTAGGTCGCTTTAAAAAAAATGAAGATAAATCATAAAAAATTCAGAAATAATAGAGAGACATAATTAATTCTATAAATTAGCTTTATTGATAGGTTGCCTCAGTAAAAACCTTTCTATAAAGAAAAAAGAGTACAACCTAGATCAAAAAATTGGAAATTACACGTTCTCAAGTGTCAACAACATCTAGATACAAATTTTGAATGAAGGTTCAAGCTTAGTGTTCTCTGCAGTGTGTTGCATTCGCGCTTCAGCTTGTTTCCAGTCTATTACTATGGTGAGTATTTTTAGCATCTCACATGTGAGATTTGTTCTTCTCTCTTCGATTATCCTTCCAGTAAGACTGAAGACAGACTCAGAAGAAACTGTAGATACTGTAACCGTTAACAAATCTCGTGCTAACAGTGAAAGCACTGGATAATTCATCTTGGTCTCATGCCACCATTTTAGTATGTTCAAATTTTCTTGTTCATGGCTGATAACGTCGCTGTCGATAAAGGTAGTTAGCTCCCCTCCGGATGTTGGAATTCTAGCACTCGTAGTCGTAGATGATCGTGACAAAGATTCTGAACTTTTTGATGAAGAACCTCCATCAATTTTTTTCCCCACGTTGTTATCTTTTTACTAGTTATGGGTGCTAATGGAGGTCGTTGCAAGTGAATTCCGGCATATTTTGTTTCATATTTATTATAAACATCGAATAACTTAGAACGAATATTAGTATAATAAATAGAATAATCATGGTCAAGAGCATCACCTAGAATTGTGAGAACTCTACAAAATCTGCGATTTTAGCTCTACAATAAAGGAATTTCTTTTCAATATTTTAAAAATTTAGATTTTATAGGAACTACACAATCTCTTAGAAGATTGTCATTTTCATACATGTTTAAATGAGTAGCAATTTTAACAATATTATGCACTATTAAACAAGATGTTAGATAATAAACTCCTGATAAACTCACAATTGAATCATAAAAAAATTCAAGAAACTCTAGTATCCTTTCGTCAACATGCCAATGCGTTTCCATGAGTAAAGTTTGACCCCCATGCTAATGATAGTGTGTATGAATAAACACACCAAATATGCTCTTATATGGTACAATATTTTTGAGCATCATGAAAGTAGAATTCCATCTTACTGGTATGTTCACAGCAAACTTACATGGACGTACACCCATTGCAATATAATATTACTTATATGCTGCAATTCGTTGGTTAGAGGAGTTTATAAAAGATATTACAGTATGAAAATCGTCTAGGTATTGCGACAACCTCTTCAAACCGGATTTTACTATAAGATTGATAATATGACAAGCACATCGTTGATGTAATAAGAAAGATTCAACATATATACTAAACAATGAAGTAAGAATATCCATAGCTCTAGAGTTTGCACCGGCATTATCTAAAGTTATAGAAAATATTTTATTTGTGAGACCAAAGTCTCAACTACTTGAGATATTTTTTCAATAATATTTTCACTGGCATGTACGTTGTCAATGAACCTGAAACCTTTTATTCTCTTTTCTAATTCCCAATCATTATTAAAAAATAAGCAACAACACTAAGATAATCCTCTCTAGCCCTACCTGCCCATATATCTGAGGTTAAAGCAACTAAAAATGTACATGTTTGTAATATTTCTTTAAGCTTGCTACAACACGCATTGTAGTATTTTACCATATCCCTACTAGTCGTCTGTCTAGAAACATGTGTAAACCTAAGATTATGAGCTTGCTTAATGTAATCTTCAAATGCAGGAAACTCACCGATGTTGAGTGGTAGATCCACTCTTGCAATGAAGCGGCATAACTCTTTTCGAGCAGTGGCAGAGTCATACTCCCAATGACGAACAGAGCCATCGGGGTTGTATTGCAGCATCGTCTGCTTTATGACTGCTCCACTCTTTCGTTTGCAAGTTGTGACGTGCCACTTCAAATGTCCCGTTCCACCTGAGAGCTTTGCAGATAATTTATGTTTGTAAATATAACACCTAGCATACCTGACACTTACCCCATCTTTCTCTATTTAGAACCTTTCAAAGTCTTGCCAAACTTCGGAAATACTGACTCTTGATCTTTTAGAGCCAGTGCTTGCTGATACGTGTGCACTTGTAGAGCCTAACGATGGAGGTGCTGCTGCAGCTGCATGTGAACCAATCGGAGGTTCACCGTCGGGTCCATCATCACCTGCAGCATTGGTATCAAAGGGGTTGTAATCCCCTTGAGTCATTGGAGAAAAAAATCATGATCGATGGATGTATTATGATCATAATCACCGGTATCCATAATCAATGTCGAATGGCACTAAAAAAATGCAAATATTCAGAGTTGGAAATAATCAGTTAACAAAACTAATAATAAAACAAGAATGAACAACGATGCAAAAAAGTCACCGAGATTTCTTCAACGTCAAGACAACAGGATGTCAGTTTTGGAATTGCTCGGATTTTTGGCAATAATTCAAACTAATTTTGCCAAATTATTGCTAATCCTTAAGAACTTTGTGACAAGAATAAGAGAAGGAAACAAGAGAGTAAATGGTGTTGTTGTTATGCAATGGAAGGGTAGGGTGATCCTCTATTTATAGGTGAAAAATAGTGATTTTTGCAAAAAAAAATTAATTTTTTGGAGCTCAAACGGTCACAAAACGGTTATAAAATTCAAAATACTGGGTTAATGGGTTAAAAGAGCCATTACATGCCTGTTTAACCCGTTAAACCCGCGTGCCCCACGTGCCCCCGCGTGCCGGACCTACGCACAATGGCTACAGCCATCCCAGGCATGCCCGTTGGGCCGTGCCACCTCGTGCCGCCTAGGCCAGGCCGTCGCGAGCCGTGTCGGGCTGTGCCACATGGGCTGCCGCGTGCCGTGCCGGGCTGACCGTGCCTCCTGGGCTGCTGCGTGCCCGGGCCGATTCGGACCGTGCTCGTGCCTGCCCGGGCTAGGCCATTCCCGGCACGGCCCGGGGCCACGTGCTGTGCTGGCCCGACTCATCTAGACTTGGGCCGGGCTATGCTTACAGTGTCATGCTTCAGGCCGGCCCAGTAGGCACAACCCATTTGGATATCTTTACCACCGAAACAGATCTCTCCAATTAAATCCATGTTATATATAGAATAATATTTTATTTTACTCTATGCATAAGTTATGCACCAACTATTTATTATTATATCGTTGGAGCTGATGACTCAATAAGAAAAAGCAAATAAACGTCACACACTTAAGGGTCTTGAACATAAAAAGAAGAAACTCAAGGACAAATTATATTAGTAAACATCCACCCATATATTTTTGGTTGGGAAATTCGAATGAATCATTGAGTGAAAAGAGTAAAGAATGACAAAAGACGAGGCGATCGGACTACTACCGATCAATTTTTGGAAACTTCTTTATAGACTTGTAGAGAGCTTCGGGGTCTTACCATCCCTCGAGTCTAATCTCGGGATGGCGCTATAGCAAGGTCCCTAATCCCTAAGATCTTGGTGAAGATTTAATCGATTATTGTTTCTAAGGTATGGTATGTCCACTTCATCTTCATTTCTACTCAATCATATAACCCAACACAATACACTAGCTCCTACCCAAATCAGAGGGATGTCTATAGGTTGTAGCCATGTTCCAAATAAATGTGAAACACTCTTTGGTGGGTCCAAGTTAAAAGCAACATCTTATTAAACTTAGGGCTTGTTTGTTTAGGCTTTTGCTTCAGGTTTTTCTGCTGCCAGAAGCCAAAAGTCAGAAGTCCAAACAAACGGGACTGCTGAAAACGGCTTATGGAGAAGCTATAAGCCTACTTCTGAGGAAATAAACTGGAAGATGAGAAGCTAGCTGAGAGTAGCTTTTTGAAAAAGTGGTGTGCTGAGAAGTTAAAAATTTATTGTAAAAGCCAATAGCTAAAATCCAAAAATAGCTTTTCAGAAAAGCCAAAAGCAGAAGTCCAAACAAACATGCCCTTAGTAAATTGACAATAAAAAACAAGTGTTGTATGGTTTCACTGTTATTAAAAAACAACATTTTTTACTACATTGCCGACGTTTATCTAAATTATCTTTTGTTAAAACTACACTCTTCAGGAAATAGCAAAGAAAGATTTTAATTTTAAGAGGTAGCTTTATGTTCCCGAAGAACCAATTTTAGGGAATGACTCCTTATCAATTGTCATCTTGTACATAGTTTGGACTAAAAATTTATCCATTCATATATAGAGGCCACACAAATAAATCATGATGGTCATTTAGTTGCACAAATGAAACTCTAGCTACTAGCTCATGCCACTTTGTTAAGTTATGCCCTATTAGTGCCCTAAGAAAGGACACATTTAGATGGGCGTCTTGTAGAACATTCGTTACAGTAGTGTGCTTCTTCCAAACTATATGATACAAGGAGGGGTATTGATCTTTCAATGTGGATGTGCCAAGCCACCAATATTCCAAAAATCAAATTTGTTTTCCACAATTCGATTTGAAAGATCCCATATTAAGAAAGTGGTCTTTGACCTTCATAAAGTCAGACCAAATTATTGTTATTGTTTTATTTGTCAAGTATTTGTTTCTAAGTAGTTGTTGCCATACCCCTCCCTCATTTATCCACTTGAATAACCCCTTGTTGAGTAGGCATCTATTTTGAACATCAAGATCCTTAATACCCAAACCTCCTTGCTCTCTAGGTCTACATAAAATACCCCACATAACAAGTTTTTACTTCTTATGTTCATCACTTTGCCCAAAAAGAATCTAGATCAATCAAAAACCTTTCTTTTAGGATTCCACATGGGACCTCAAAAAAGGACAACATATACATCACTAGACTACTCATTTCATGAGTTATGGAAGTTCAAGAAAGGTGTCAACCGGTCCAAGAACGAAAATAACTAATCTCATCTATGTATTGAGCCCAGGAATCAATTCCAACACATAATGACTTCATAGAAGAATACCATTATAATATCTCACTTAACTGTAATTAACCGTCATACAAAAGTGATCTCTAAGGGCCAAGATCCAAATAAAACTACAACAGAACTACGCAAACTCTACTCTTCATGATGATTCCACAAGCAAACTGACATAGAAAACAACTTAGAACGATCCATCCTCCATAAATTCTCCAACTCTTCTCCAACTGAGTGTTTAGTGATAGCAAGTGTGAGCACATATCATACTCAACAAGTTATGAGAAAATATTATGCATATAAAGGCTTGAACAATAATATGGCTCTTTTGCAGAAATAATATTTACATTAAAAAATTTAAAATTAAGTAAATAATTAAGTGAATAACATTAAATAAACAACTACCTAAAAATTCCAACCATTTTGACTTAATCAACTTTCTAACACCTCAACCATGGTTCCCACCACCAATGTTGAATAACACCTCAATCACAGTTTCCACCACCATAATTGACAAAACCAACCAAACTATAATGTTCTAATCATGTCAGATTTTCTTGCTACTCATAATTGTGAGTATGGCTGATTAACCAATTTTACACTTTGCAAAAGTTGTATACTTTAACTACAAGTCATGATTAGCTGTTTTGTCCATACTGATCAAACACTGAAACACTTTTGAGGTGTGAATCCAGGAATTTATTACAAAGCCTTTACATTGTCCCTCTCAGCACATGCATTCCCGCTAAGGTTTCACCACTCAAATTGAAATTCCATGTTTCTAATAAAATTATACCATCATATTTTTATCATAATTGCATAGGAACATTATCATATTCAATTGAGCCCTTATCATGATCACCATCATCCCAAAGTGAGGCTAAGCATCATCTACCATGACGAGAAGGACGATAAAGGAAAACTAGGGTAAAGCCTAACTCTTGTGATTTCTAGCAACATTATTAGCATGCATGTTTGTAAAAGCAAAATATTTAAAAAACTGGGATCAATATGGTCAATGACACAACTTGCATCCACTAAACTCAGTTGGGTCTTCAAAGCCTTGGTCCTAAAGTCCTTTTAGCTCCTCTATGAATGTTGGTGTCTACTCATGAAAAGGCAACACATAAACACCGAGATCTAAACAAAACCAAATAGCACACAACAATTATCATCACACATAAGATCATATTTTTCTAGCAATTTTGACAAAATAATAGGTTAAATCGGAGCTACAGTTGACGAGCTATAGGTTCCAAAAGATTGAAATAGGACAAAAATATTAACTACAGGTAAACTATGTGATTAGAAATTTTTCTAGAATTTATTAGCATTTATTTGGATTGTAAAAGTATATAAAACATTAAATTTAATTAAATAGCATTATTAAAAACTATTTTAGAAATTAATATTATTTTTAGAATTATTTTTGTAATAAAATACTAATTATTGTGAAATATGTAGGATATATGATGTCATCATAGAGATTGAAACAATTAAAAGAAATCAGGTGTTGATTGGGACTACTGACTCAGTACTCTAGTCTAATGTGGCTCGACACGTCGGCAAAACTGTCGATGTGGCATGTTGATCATGGTGGTGTCAAAAAGCCCCCTTGAATTCCACCCAGTTGATTGACTCATGATCCTCATGTGCATTGCATAAAGCATCCCACCAGTTGGCAGCAGGACGTTGAGTTGGTGAGCATCACACATAACCTTCTCATGGTCACTTCATTGCGCGATCATTGGCTTCTTCTCTATTGTGTTCAACAAATAATCAGCAACAAGTGGTTCAGTGGCATTGGATAACATGGGTGGTTCATTCCTCATAAACTCTTTCAACTTAAACATATTGTGGGTATGTGGTTGTGGCGGAGGTTGTGTCTATGATGTTTTTTTCATGTTGTCCATTGCTTGGGCCTTCTCTTGTAAGATCTGAGTTTGCATAGCCGTAGGTTGCTCCATTCTCATGGGGGTGGTGGAGGAGGTGGGGGTGTGGAGCGGTTGCCACTTCTTCTGGGGTTGTTCTTGGTGTTAACCATATGGCAGGGGTAGGACATAGATTTGAGAAAAGCATAAGATTCTAAAGAGAGTCTTTATTGATAGTCTTGTTTTACTTTTAAGCTCTTCTTATATTAATTAATTATCTTCATATCTTATTTCTAAGATGTGGATGCAAACAGGGTGCCTAGAGGTTCTCATGCAACTCACATCTGACACTCACAAATAATAAGATCCATAAAAACCAAGAATTCCAAAATAGCCTAAGCGATACTACTGATTGATCTCCTCTAATGGGATTGCTAGTTCCCTATCGGGTACACATTGTGGGGTTGCAGGTTCTCCTTTCAATTCACTATTCTTGTAGTTGGATCCAGAATGTGAAAGAGGCTCGGAGTGTGATCTCTTGCTTGGAAGTGAGGATGGTGCAGGTGTAGCACTATCATGTAGGCAGCGTCGAAAGAACATGTTCTCTCCTTTTGCAATTTCCAAGTGTTCACAGATAGTCTTCAGCTTTGACATAACGCTTTTATAGAGTCGGTCCAGGACGATGATGAGTTGAACCTGTAGCTAAAGTGTATCACTTGCTTCATCATAGTAGCAGTGAACTCCTATCTCTCAGCCGGTAGGGTGACAGATGGGAATATAGTAGTACAAGGAGTCTCCGATGCACAGTCCATAGTCCAGGTACACACGGTAGAGAGCTTGGCGTGCGGCGTCCTGTATGCCTTCTTCAAAGCTAGCCCTTCTTGTCTCTGTTGAGTAGGTGTGAGTGACTTGGAATTCTCCTTTGTGAGCGCGGCTTCCATAGACGAACATGGTGGCACTCCACTATATTCTATTTGCTTGCCTTGTTCCCTCATACCTTCTTTTGGTGTCCCATATCCGAGAGCACGAGCCAAATCATCCTTGGTAGAATCCCATGGTGCAATCCTTTTGAGTGTCATACTTTGTTGAGATCCGAGACCATCTATAGGTTTAAGTATAGGGAGGAATAAATAAAACATCAAAAGAAGAGAGGAAAATGAGAAGTCTTTGAGCATATCTTTTAGGTTTTTAAGTTTCATATTTTTATGACTGTCCATGCTATTTAAGGCTATATTCTTAGTCGATATGGCTATGATACCACCTCTGTCAAGACTGGTTCAAGAAAATAACCAATCCTATCTATGTGTTGAGCCCATAAATCAATTCTAACACATAGTGACTTCATAGATGAATATTATTACACTATCTCACTAGATCGTTTTACAAAAATGATCTTTAAGGGCCAAGATCCAAATAAAACTGCAGCGGAACTACATAGCACTACTACAAAACAGTACATTGCTGCCAGCTCAAAACCCCCCTTCACTATTGGTTTTAGAGCCAATAGTGGGTAATGGGCAGTGATAGTCCCCGACTATCACTGCCAGCTGGGTGGACTGGCAGTGAAAGGGGTTATCACTACCAGCTGAAATCACCAGCCGGTAATGATGCATGTGGTATCACTGCCGGCTGGTGGTTTCGGTCAATAGTAATGTCCAGAGCATCACTACCGGCTGAAGCTTTTAGCCAGTAGTGTTTTGCCTCTCCTCTCCCTCCTCTCTGTCCTCCCTCCGTCTCTCTCCCTCTCAATATCTCTCTCTCTCCTCTTTGTCGTCCCTCTCTCTCCTCAATCTATTCGTCTCTTTCTCGCTCTCAATACGTGCATACAGTAAGACACATTTAATGTAAATCAATAATAAAGACACATTACTAATACATAGTAATTTATATCCTTTATTAATACATAGTAATTAATGTCATTCATTAATATGGTGCCATTTAGCGATATATAAGTAGTCTAACCCCCTGCTAGACTTTCTCTTTATCGCATACTCTCTACTAGAAGGTATGGTATCATCTAGAGGTGGCCAAATGGGCAGCTCGGCTTAGGACAACATAGGCCCATTTAAGCACGGTCCATTTAGGTATGGCTTGGTTAGGCTTGTTAGCTAAATAGATCATGCCGTGCTGGCCCACATGCCACTGCGCCAGCTTAGGCACGACCCACTTAGGATAGGGCTGTGCCATGCCGGACCACGGCACAGTAGGACCAATGTTGTTTTTTTGGCCCGTCAGCCCAGTAACACACGAAAATCAGAAAAAACATCAAAACCAACGGATGTGGGAATCTAACTCACGATCTCGTACATGGGAGACAAACACTCTACCACTATTGTAGGCATATCTTTGTGTATTAGAGATAAACAAATTATATAAAACCTTATAAAAATAGAAAAAACTTAAACGGGCTGTGTCGGGCCAGCCTAGCGTGCCACGGCTCTAGCCTAGGCATGGCCTGCCTAGCCGTGCCGTGCCAACCGGGCCCGTTTACTCTCGTGCCGTGTCGTGCCTGGGCTAGGCCATTTTTCTCATTCCTCAGGCTAGCCCAGTTGGCCACCTTTAGTGTCATCCGAAGGTTTATCTCGTGTCGACGGCATGACCGGTTCATGAAACTCGCTGTTTGGGTTGATAGCATGTTCTAGGAAGAACCCGACGACCTATTCTTGAAGGGATGTATTTCTACAGGTTGTAACACACCCGTGCATAGTTAGGAGCGCTGTGTTTGAAGAATAGAAAGAATTAGTCATTCAACACGTATTGAAATTGAAAAGAAAGCATCGATATATAATTTCATACCTCAAGATCATTATATATGATAGTGTCTCCATCTATAGTGAATGCGTGCATGAAAGTAAGAACACAAAACCCGCAGAGATTGTTGTCGGGTGACTACCTCATACACTTCAAGAGGAAAGGATTCGTCAGTGAAATGAATTGAAACTCTTTATTCAATAGGATATGCAAGTCATGAATATTCCCTACGTGCCCGAAAGTCGGTTTTTACATCATACTACATCATGAATAGAAAATAGATAACACTCTTTTTGTGGTATATTGTGTACGCCATGTACGTGAATATAAATACCAATTAAAACTTTGATGAAATCATTGAGAAGATTAAATGATCGAGTTTACCTATTTAGCATGTCGATAAGGTCTTGTTAAGTCATCGTATCTCTCTTTTGTGAGTCCAAGATTTCTCAAGTCCGGGTGGATGACAAGGAGGATCCAATGAAATCTGCAGCAATATTATGTCATCATAGCAAATTAGTACTAGAATCGAGTTGCCCATAAAAGCATAACACCCTGGCACGCAAACACGTATGCAAAACTGTAGAGTAAGAGTACAAATTTATTGTATTGGTGGTGAAGCAGACGCTTCAATAAGTAGTCCTCGATGAAGTCTGGACACTCCTTTACAAGTTCCTCGTTCACAAGCCCAGGATCGATGAATCCTACTTTATTATCTAATTCTTGTCTGCATGCACGAAACTCCATTCTACGAAAGAGAGAAGTTAGCCATGCAATTTCAAGATACAAGATCATATAACGTGAATTATATGCATAAGTCACTTACAGAGTCTACACTCTGACTATAGCCACGTTGAGGGTATTTTCCTTATACAGTTCATACAGGTACAAGAATTGCACCCAGAAGGAGCCATCTCCGTTGAGGAAATATTTATTTGTGTATCTTACGAGAAACACCTGAAAACCCTACTTGGACTGCTCCAAGTACCACTGATGTAATCGACTCATTTGAGTTGTAAGGTTTCTTTCTATATCTAGTTTGATCAAAGGTTTGCCCAACTCAAACAGCCATATAACATCCAACTTTGCAATATCTGCTCCCATAGTAAGTCGTGCTAGCTCTTCTGCTGTTAATCTAGAAGAAACTAGGAAGTCTCGAATGCTTAGAGCATCCTGAACAATTGGACCTGATTTGCTCTTGGCCTGCTTCTTACTGATATATTTGTAGTCACTCAGCAGCTTACTTGAAGCAGCCCCTGTATGTTTAGCTTTGGCCATATTCATGAAAAATTTCATAGTATCTTCAGGCACAACAGGCTTCGGTGGAGGTGGTGGAGGGTCGAAATGTCTAGTTACACTGGCATCCACAATCTTTTTGGTTTCCTCAGTAGTGAGTGAATAGATATCCTTAGTTTCCAAAACCCTCTTAGATGGCACCGACTTCTTAGATGACATCATCTGCTTGGATGCTGCGGAACCTAATTGTGTTTTCTGAGCTGATGGTTGGCTTCTTAATGACATTGGTTTCTTGAGCAGTGGACTTCTTCGAGGTGATGGCTGGGGAGGTGGACTTCTTCTAGGAGATGGCTATGGAGAGGAAAATCTTCAAGGCGATGGCGGCCCGGGGTGTCGTGGAGAGAAGTGGTTCTCGGGAGCTATCCCTTGTGGAAACACTATATAGGCCTTCTCCCATACGATGAATGTGTGCTTGTTCTCTCCTATAGTGTTCACCCCCTCCTTTTCGGGGTAGTCAGCCTCAACATGACGGTACTGGGCAACTGCCTTGTCTACTTCGACCACAACGTAGCCCTCTGGTATCGGACGTCCGTGCAAATGTTCATAGGAATCGCAAGGATAATCCATGATAGAAGCCACCTTGATAGTAATGTTCCTAGCACCAATGTGTAGTTCACTTGGTGTCTGTGCTGAGATGAGATCCACGGGATAAGTGATGGGGTCAGCTCCCGGAACTCCCATAGACGCATAGCTACTCCAACGACTACCGGGGTTGGAGCGTTTAAAATTAGGAGACACTGGCAACCATTCTTGTTCGCTCACAATGACGCCTCGTTCATGCATGAGGGCTTGTTGTACTGCTTGTGCTATCTTTTCCTCTGTATGTTCTTTCTCCTTTTGTAGCGCTTGTTCTAGCATTTTCATCATCCTAGCTTGTTGTGGCTCTCGTTCTGCTTGGGATCTCTTTCAACTCTTGTAATTGTCGACGTCATCTGGGAATCTATATTCCCAACCCATCACCCCAACTCCTTGTGTGCGACCACTGTTCTACTTGTTTTCCAGTGCCAAGGTGAGCTCGTCGTTATCCCTATCTAGCCTGAAAGAGCCTTGTGTAGACTACCCGTGGGCTTTCATAAGCTTTTTTGTAAGAGTTTGCGTCACTTCAATCTTTGGAGGTCGTAAAGCATAAGCTTCCATCAGATGAGTAAGAAGCATCTCTCCCAAGAAGGAAGCGCATCGATCGTTCGCTCCAGCTCTCTGTCTCAGGCGTGACACCTCTCTCACAGTTCATCTAGCTGTTGTTTCCACTGTCATTCTTTTCTCACGTACCCACAACTGCCTACTTTGTGGAGGTAAAGGTTCTTCTTTGAGTTTGCTTTATTCACCTCACTCAACCTCTGTGCTTCTTCTGATAACTTGTACTCTGCAAAGGCTTGCCAATGATCTTCCAGTTGCGGCCATTTGCGAAAGTCTGATGTTGTACCTTTCTGCACATATGTTCTATTCAGTGTGTCTTTCCAATTCTTAAATGAAAGACTCATGATCATTAGCGTCTTACGCTTAACTACTTCCATATCTGTCTCTTTAGTGAAGTCATACTTCTCTAATATCTTAGGCCACAAGATGTCGTTCTTGATCGAATTAGGAACCACGTGCGGATCACCTCGGTCATGAGTCCACAATCTATAGCTGATGGGCACGTGATCCTTAACAGCAATTCCACAGATTGACTTGTATGGCCTCAGAACTCTCTCTGCTGCAGTTGGCTCTCCTACTGGTAAGATCTCTGTGATCACAAATCGTCCTGTAGGCATCTTCTAGGGACCTCGGATATGATGTTGCTCCTAGGATTGCTCATTTTTGTGACCCTCCGGAGCATCAAGCATAAGCGAAAAAACTATTGAGAACCTATACAATAATGTGTAGAATAGATGTATTCATCTACTTATGAATTACCTCATCGCCTCCACATGCGTTTGTTTGGTCCAAGTTGAGGTAGTATCTCAGGCTACCTTCTTCAGTGTTTGACGGTGGCACTACATCTCCTTCTAGCAGCTAAGCCGAATCGACGGTTGGTAGTGTCATCCCTTCCTGCAAGTTCTATATACGATGATGATGAGCGATTGAGCATTCTACATATAGAGAGCTGATGAAGGAGGAAGATAGAGATAAAGTTGACGAGGGAGGAAGAGAGGTTGTTGAAAGAGAGATAACAATGAAGGATTCGATAGATAGAATGAATAAACATACAATATTATCATTGAGTACACTACAACCATATTTAACAAAAAAAAGTCACATCTTACATAGCAAAATTGGTACAAATATATACAAAGGTACTGACAGTTGACACATTGATCTTATAAGTCACATAATCTTACATAGCAAAATAATGATTACAACAAGAACTAGGATTATGACATCTTTACACGTTGTTGGGCATCATCTCCCGCCATCCCCGCACTCGAAGACAACTGCGAGGTTAGTTGAAGGTGCTACGTGATAGCTGTCGTGCTGGTTGCATCTTCTTCTCACCGGATTGGCGTATGCGAAGCGTCCAAGCATCTTGTTCTCGCCGGATTGGCGCACGCGAAGGCTGACCGATCTCGATTGTCGGGCGAAGCCCCGATTAGCGTCCCGCGTCCTTCGGACCATGCGAAGACATGACCAGGTCTTTGCCAGGAGGCGGCAAAGGCAGCTCGTCAGGTGGTCGAACCAAGAGGGCTTCGATATCCTTCGGTTGGACGATCAGCTTGACAGTGGGCCCAGTTGCCCTGGGCACTGCTGTAATTATGGGATCAACTGTTGGGGATCTTCTCCCGCCATCCCCGCACTCGAAGACAACTGCGACGTTAGTTGGAGGTGCTACGTGATAGCTGTCGTGCTGGTTGCATCTTCTTCTCACCGGATTGGCACATGCGAAGCGTCCAAGCATCTTGTTCTCGTCGGATTAGCGCACGCGAAGGCTAACCGATCTCGATTGTCGGGCGAAGCCCCGATTCGCGTCCCGCGTCCTTCAGACCATGCGAAGACATGACCAAGTCTTCGCCAGGAGGCGGCGAAGGCAGCTTGTCAGGTGGTCGAACCAAGAGGGCTTCGATATCCTTCGGTTGGACGATCAGCTTGACAGTGGGCCCAGTTGCCCTGGGCACTGCTGTAATTATGGGATCATGCTCATTTGTACCATATTACCCCCGGATATTCCGGGAATGTAGCAGGTTAGGGGGTAATATATGTAAACCAGGTTCGTGATCGCCGGGTAAGGGCTATAAATAGAGCCACAGTGTAACCATGAAAGGTAATCAAAAATTATTCTACTTCCAGTACACGTCACTATAAGGGACATTTGCCACTTCCACCCCCGAAGGTCCACCTTGTCTGGGACTTCGATCCCAATAGACGTGAAATCAAATTTCTTCTCCTTATTTTCAAAAGTGGCCAATTTTAGCTCGACCTGGATGACTTAACTGTTGTATGCCGCAACAATTTCCTGTTTGGACTTGTATCATTTGTAACATGCTCCTTTGAATCCATTAACTACAAAAAATGATATACTACAAACCACATTAATACAAAAAAAATATGTAAAACAAGTATGAAAATAGCATTAGCATTAGATTATGAAATAATTATATATGACTACAAGCTCGACTAGGATAGTGAAAAGACGTGCAAGGTGCATGTGTAATAAACATCCGAGTCGAGCTTTGCAGTCATATGTATAGTCTCCAATTTATCATTTGCAAAAACAAAAATAAGTATGAAAATCGTGCAATTTTCAATACAACACATAATAGGAGTAGAAAAAAAAAACATCCTCAGTGGTTATAGCAAATGGTCTTATTAGGCACACATAATAGGGAAAAATGAAGGGCATTGACCACAGTTTGGAAAAATGATTCTTCTTCCACTATTATGTGAACCTAATAAGGTCAATGTGCAAGTGTTGTAAATAATAATGTGATAATAAGAAATGACAGCAATTCGTAATCAAGAATTTTCGATGATATGTGTATAGCAAGAACTAGATAGTAGGTGTATAAAAGTGCTATTAGGAAATAAATAACAATTGGCCCTAGGACAATCAAGGTCCTGCCCTCTAATTGTTCTATTGAGTACATCAACAACTAGACAATTTACTAAGTTCTCATCTAGTTATTAGAACCTGTACAAAATTCTCAAAAATCACACAATATCATCATGGGCAGTGATGTTGTACCAAATCAGAGAGCATAGATTCTGAAATGGACAAGCAATTTTTTGCCGAGATAGAAATAGAGACTGAACAACAGGATTCAAACCAGTAGTAATAGAACAAAAGGATGAATCAACTTCCTTATCCAGAATTTGATATGCTAATCAATCTCTGAACTTATAGATCACACCATATAGGGATCAAATTATAATAGGTAGCCCACTGCATAAACAACACAAGAAATATATCTCAGTATACAAATATGGAGCAGCAAGGACCGAGGCAGCATCTATTCTTATCATTTGAACACACAAAAGGACAACAAACAACATTTGTTCTTATCATTTGAACACAAAAGGACCACAACTAGCACCTGTTCTTATTATTTGGATACACAAAAGGACCGAAATAGCATATCTGTTCTTATCATTTGAACACACAAAAGGACCACAAGCAGCATCTATTCTTATCATTTGAATACGCAAAAGAACCACAAGCAACATATGTTCTCATTATTTTAACACACAAAGGATCAGCACACAAGCATCTATTCTTATCTTTTGAACACACAAGCAGCTGGCCATGAATCAATACGAACTTGCACTTAAACCCTAGGAATCGGAGGGGAGAAGGAGACAGATGGGGAGCCAGGAGGCCTACCTCGACGTCTAGGGGTGGTCCACGGCGACGAGGGCGGTGGACGAGGATGCAAGGCATGACAGCGTGGACTTCGCCGCATCGGGGTGCTCGTTGGGGTGAAGGCGGCGGGCTCCTCGGCGTCGGGGTGGTGGTCCTTGGCGACGGCGGTGGTGGACAAGGGCACAGTGCATGGCAGCATGGGCTCCTTGGTGTCGGGGAGGAGGAGGCTCACTCCTCGGTGTCAGAATGGTGGTCCTTGGTGATGGCGATAGTGGACGACAGTGTCGGGCATGGCAGCACGAACTCCTTAGCATCGGGAGGCAATTCGACGGAGGGCATAGGCTAAGAAGGGAAAAAAGTTTCTAAGTGTCAAAGGGCGCGGGCGTCAAGCACTTTTATAGGGGAGGACTTTCACTGCTGGCTCAATATGACAACCGACAATGAAAGTGGATCTTCACTGTTGGCTCAATAGGACAACCGGCAGCGAAACATATTGCACTGTCAGCCCAATAAGTCCACCGGCAGTGAAACAACTTTCACTGTCGATCGAATATTTTCACCAGTAGTGAAACCCCTTTCACTACAGGTGCGGGGCACGAAAAATTTGACCTGCCCCAAGTAAGACCGAATAATTAAACTGTTGCGCTATCAAGTGTTTTCGGTTGAGTTTGTACTTTCTATAGTTATTAACATTATATTAACCTAAAATCCTAAAACATATTTATTTAAATTTGAACTTCCTATATACCAAAATTAAGTTTTGTGTATACCTAAATTTCATGATTCAATTTTCTAATTCTATAAAAAATAAAATAAATATGTTCATACCTAAGTTTCTATATTGGGGCTTGCCATATATCTTAATTTCATCGATAAATATTTTAAATCATTAAAACTTGAAAATAACTATGCTCATAACTATATCTAATGTAAATCATGTAATATGCAAATAACAATTGGCTAGTGCTATTGCTAATTCATTAAAAATAAAAAATAGTAATACATAGCAATAGTGCTTGTGCCATTGCTAATTCATTAAAAATAAAAAATCAATGTGCTCAATAATAAAGACATCTTCCACCGTAAACTACAAATTGAAGCTTCCATAACATAAGGTATAATTGCATCTAAAACAATTTTATACATAGTAGTTAATACAATTTAGCTACTTTATCTTAACGATTTGCCCTTCATTATGATCACGGCGTATATATGGAGGTTCGTCAGTGTCTTCCATGGGACCTAGGTCGACAACATCTCCGAAAGGAGCTAACGCGTCGAATTGATTGTAGTATTCCTCATCAACAACATTCTGCACTCCGACAATCATTCTTCTTCCTTAAAGAACCAGGTGGCGCTCCTCCTTGTTAGTCGGGTCCGGGTCTGGGTCCTTAACATAGAAGACCTGCATAACATCATTCGCAAATTCATACATCCATCCTCTATCTATCTACAATTATATCATTATTGTAAATTCAAATTCATAATATCTAGAATATTTTGCAATCACCAACAAATAAATTACCTCTTCATCTCCTACCGGCAATTGGCCCGGGTTGGAGGAGCCGTCTTTTGTATGCTTTTGCCGCTTCCAATGAGTGTTTGTTGGTGCCATCACTAGAAATTTTTATTATTATTTAACCCTTATGTAGGACTAATTAAGTAAAAATGAAAAATTAATATGCTCATATATAAAGTTTATATGTTGGAGTCTGCTAATTAAATAAAATATATAAATATAATTGTATCTTGCTACATACCTAAATATCATGGAAAAAAAATCAAAATAAATGCGCTCATACCTAAAGTTTCCATATTGGAGCATGCTAATTAATTAAAATATAAAAAATATAATTGAAGATTGCTACATACCTAAATATCATGGCTAATGTTTCTAATTCATTAAAAATCAACTATAAATATGCTCATACCTAAAGTTCCTATATTGGAGCTTGCTAATTAATTAAAATATAAAAATATAATTGGAGTTTGCTATATACCTTAATATCATGGCTAAATTTTCTAATTCATTAAAAACAAAAATAAATATGCTGATACATATAGCCAATGTAAATCAATAATAAAGACAGATTCCACCATAAGCTACCAATTGAAGCTTCTATATCATAAATGAGGTATAATTGAATCTGCATTGTCTAAAAAATCATGGCCTTAGGTTCATCTCCATCGTTTCAAAATCTAGAGCAATTTAGCAAATAAAATTCAATTAGAAATAGATTGGAGATGAAGTTACACACCCTGGAACACCTAGGGCATGAGGATTCCTCAAAGTTTTGAAGTCACTAAGAACTTGGTCACCAAAAATGGCTACCACCAAGCAAGAATAGACTCCTCTCTGTTGCGCTTGAGCTTAGGGAAGGAGAGACCGATGTTTATATAGCCGAGACATCACTATCGGCTCATATAACCAGCTGGTAGTAATGCCCTGTTATCACTGTCGGGCAGTGGCTTAAGCCGGCAGTGATGAGGGAGCTGGGCATCATTGCCGGCTTAAGTCATCAGCCGACAGTGATGACCCTTATCACTGTCGGTTTATAAGCTATGATGACTAATTCTTCCCACGCGGCTTATGAACTAGCAGTGACACCCCATTATTGCCGGGCCATTAGGAGCTGGCAGTGATGGACCGGTATAAAAGGCTAGGTCTATAGTAGTGCAGATTCTACTCTTCACGACGACTCAACAAACAATCTGACATAGAAAATAGCATAGAATGATCCATCCTTCGTGAATGATTCACTAGTTTTACACCTTGCAGAGGTTGTACACTTTACCCACAAATCATGATTATCTATTTTGCCCATGTCGATCAAACATTTACACACTTTCAAGGTATGCAGCCATGAAATCATTGCAAAGCCTTTACAGTGTCTCTTTCAGCACGTGCATACCCACTAAGGTTTCACCGCCACATGAATACACCTCGTTAACCGAAGTCCCCTCTTGCGCAAATAGAAACCCTGGAAGTACACACTTCCTGTCCATACAACCAAATGGTCTACGCAATGCTAAGAGTAAAAAATATTAATTAGCTAAGCCCATCACATACCAGACTTGTGGTTGTATTGTTAACTTAGAAAGATCACTCCATAAATTGGTCCTAAGATTTGAGCAAGATTGCCACAAACCCAATTGTACGACCTGTATCGGCCTCATCAAACCATTTGCTCAAATCCTAATTCCATTTTGCTACAAAAATTATACCATCATATTTTTATTATAGTTGTATAGGACCATTATCATATTCAGTTGAGCCATTATCATGATCACCATCATGCCAAAGCGAGGCTAAGCATCATCGAACCTTCCATACCCATAAGCAAAACCATGACAACAAGGATGATAAAGGAAAACTCGGGTAAAGCCTAACTCTTAGGATTCTCAGCAACACTATTATCATGAATGTTTGTAAAAACGAAACATCTAAAATATGGAATCAATATTGTCAAGGACACAACTTGCCTTCACAAAACTTAGTTGGGTCTTCAAAGTATTGGTCTTGAAGTCTTTTTAGCTCTTCCAGAACATTTGTGTCTACTCATGAACATAAGCGAAAAGGCAACATATAAACACCAAGATCCAAAAAGAACTAAATAGCACAAACAATCATCATCACACATAAGGTCACATATTATTATTTTTGCAATCTTTACGAAAGAATGAGTTAGATTGGAGCTACAATTGATGAGTTACGGCTTCTGAAAGATTAAAATAGGACAAAAAGATTAACTATAGGTGAAACTATGCTAGTAGAAATTTCTGATGCAATCTAGGATTTTTCTAGAATTTATTAGCATTTATTTGAATTATAAAACTATATAAAACATTAAAAAGCATGAAATATTGTTAATTTTTTTCAAATTAATCCTATTTTTAGAATTATTTTTGTACTAAAAAACTAATTATTGCGCAATATATAGGATATCTGATGTCATGAGGGAGAACCGGTATGCGTCCTTCTAATCTCAATCAATCATGCATGATCTGATGACTCAGTACTGATCCTGAGTGACTCTGATGTAACCCACGGTGGCGGCGACTTCAGGATGGCGGCGGATAGCCTGGAACTCACCAAAATGGTGCTACAAGATGATGCGCCAAAAACTCTTTCAGAGGCCTATGCATTACCCGATGTTGAGTATTCGAAAGATGCAGTCCGTAGCGAGATGGATTCCATCATATCTAACGGGACTTGGGAGATCACTGATTGTCCAAGTGGGTGTAAACCAGTTGGATGTAAATGGGGTTTTAAAAAGAAATTGAAGCCTGATGGTACAATTGAGAAGTACAAGGTTAGACTTCTGTCCAAATGTTACACCCAAAAGGCGTTAGAGGACTTCTTTGATACTTATTCTCCCATTGCCAGGATTACCACCGTTAGAATGCTCCTAGCATTAGAAGCTTCCCATGATCTACATATCCACCAAATGGATATAAAGACAACTTTCCTTTATGGAGAGTTGGAGAAAGAAATATATATGGAGCACCGAATGGATTCCAAGTTCATGGGCAAGAGAACAAATTGTGTAGATTGATAAAATCTTTGTATGGCCTTAAACAAGCACCCAAATAATGGCACAAAAAAGTTGATAGCACTCTAACATCTGCTGGGTTCAATGTGAATGAATCAGATAAGTGCGTGTACTACTGTTATGGTGGAGGTCAAGGAGTGATATTGCGTTGGTATGTCTATGTTATTTTTAGGACAAACACCGTTATGATTGATGAGATCAAATCTTTATTATCTCATTGTTTCGATATGAACGACTTGGGACCGGTAGATGTTATCTTGAATACTAAATTGATTAGGAATGAGGATGGAATTACTTTGAATCAATCCCACTACACGGAGAAGATTCTTAACCAGTTTTGCTTTGTGGAATGCAAGGTTTCTCCAACTCCTTATGATACGAGTGTGAAACTCTGAAAATACGAAGGGCAAGGAAAAGATCAATTAAGATATTCTTAAATAATTGGGTCTATTATGTATTTAGTTGGTGCCACAAGACCTAACATTTTTATGCTTTGAGAAAATTAAGCCGGTTTACTTCAAACTCAGGAGATGATCATTGGAATGCACTTCAATGAGTGTTACGCTATTTGAGAGGCACAACCTTATTTGGAATTCATTACATGAGATATCTATCTATGTTAGAGGGATACAATGATTCTAATAGGATCTCAGATGCAGATGAGATCAGAGCTACTAGTGGCTATGTATTTACTCTTGCGGGTACTGCAATCTCATGGAGCTCGTGCAAATAGACCGTGTTCACAAGGTCAACCACTGAGGTAGAGCTTGCAGCACTAGAAACAGCCACAAGTGTGGTGGAATGGTTAAGAGAGTTTTTGATGGACTTGCCATTAGTTGAGAAGCCGGTACCACCAATCCTCATGTATTGCAATAACTAACAAATGCTAGCTCAGGTTATGAATACAAAGGATAATTCTAAGTCCAACAAGCACATGAAGCATAGGCTTAAAACTATTAGAAAAATGAAAACTCCGGAGTAATAGCTATGAGCAATGTGCGTACTAAGAAAAAATTGGCAGACCCTTTTAAAAAGGGATTACCATGAGATGTGATTTCTATGGCATCTAAGGACATGGGTATGAGGCACATTTGAGTTGCATCACAAAGGTAACATATCCTTTTAATCAGAGATCCCGTGACTTAAGTAATAGGAAAAATAAGTTGATAGTGTAACCAAAGATTACATTATATTTATATACATGTATCCATGTCCGAGAGATAAATTACTCTTTACTATATGGAAGGTTGGCATAAAGTCTTAATGTTCTCCATTGAAAAAGATATTAGCCTACAAGATATCTTTAAAGACAACTACTTTAGTCTAACTATTTGTCGTATTTCATGAGAATAGGGCGTTCTCATAGAAATCTCATGAGAAGATACGGGAGCAGACCATTAATGCTTCATTTAGGAAAGGTTGTTTTTGCAACCTAGTATAAGTTAAGATTTCAGGTGAAGTCTGCCCACACAAACCTTAAATTCAAGGCCTAGTCTATTCATCAGCCATGGAAAGATGAATCCTGTTATTCTAGGTGTAAGTTCAACTTCTACAAGACTCACACCAAAAGGCTGATATATTAATAACACAACTTTATATTGATTCTTTTATCATTTTGTTGATTGCTTTGGAAATGATGGGGATTGTTAGAATTTAGCCTATCAAGAGGCCTAATTCTAAAAATTCCAAAGCAATTTCTCTCTCTATTTGTGTTAGCCATAAGTGAAAATTAACGAAGTTCATTGCTATTTATTTCAATGGTTACTAGTGTTGTTTGTGGCTATTTATTTCATCAGTTATTAGTGCTATTATGGCTGTTTATTGAGGTTAATTGCAGCCATTATCAGTAACTTACTGCTCCTATATATGTCCTGGAGATGTCCAGGCATGAGAGCTTTTTGTGAGACAACAAGTCTGCCAACAAATCAATCATATTCCTCTTTTCTCTCTTCGGACTTGTGTTAGCTGTTGAATCTCGCCGGCCCTCTCTTTGACATGCACCAAAGTTGAGGATCTGCGGTATCTCTGAGCCATTCCCATCATGAAGCATGAATGAGGGACAACAATAAGGTTTTAGGTAGCGCAACTGCGCGACCGCTCGTGCACTGCTTTGTTGACGATTTGCACTGTTTTTTTTTATCAGCACTTCTACAAGTCGTCGCTGCGTCAAATCCTTTTTTTTCCATCAACACGACTATGAGTCCATGTCATTCTGGATATTTATTTTGTTTTATAGCCTGTTGCTAGCGATAGATTATTTTGCATTAATAAATAGATATGAAATATATCTTCGAGTGGAATATGGTATTATTAGAATAATGCGCATATTTCCAACACATGCCATCTATTATATCCAAGGATCGATGCAGTGTAAACCAAGCATAACAGGGTGAAAACTCGATGGCTCCATGTGTCAAGTTAATTGAGTTTCTTTTATGCGTAGCAATGCACATGCGTTCAACAACCACACGGCAAAAGAAAGAGAAGGGAAGTTAAAAAAATAACTAAAGTGCCAGCGAAAACTGAAACAAGCAAAAAGCAGCAAAAAAGTGACGTGAAGAATCTAATGGGACATGAATTAATGAATTAGCTAGCTATGCTAAACACTCGTACTTTACATTTTCTATCTAGGGCCATGATGGGCTCATATTTGGCTTCTTGCCTTTTCCCAAGTTGGTCATGTACATCAGGCATATCCAAGCAAAAGCGGACAAGAGAAATGCAAAGCTCGAACCATAATACTTACAGCGTTGGTCTTGTACCTATAGCTAGCTTGCTTCCATAATAATTACAGCGTCATGCTAGATTGACCTTTGGACCCATATATAGTTTAGAACACATTGTCATTTCATTCCAATTAAAATTAGCTAGAGATCGAAAAGAACAGTAAACATAGCTTTCTTTAGGAATCATGGATGGATTGTTGGACAAGTTAATTCGTTCGTACGAATCGTAGTTCTAGAATCTAGTTTGAAACCAAACCTCTGACCCTAGTTTGAAACCAAACCTCTGACCCAGCACAGAACAAGGAGCCGCAACCGAAGGCGCACGCATGCATTATTCCACGTTCACATTGTCATAAGTTGTAGTACAGATTAAGGGAGGAAAAAATAGGTAGTGAGTAGAAAATATCAGTAGGCTATAAGAGAAGACATAATTGGACTACGGAGTATATGAGAAAAATGTTGAACTGTCGATATGAATATGGCCCATTTGTGGAGTTGTACATATAAAGAAATGCTTTTATTTGTTCCAATTACAAGTATAGTTCTTCTCTTTGAAGCAACCCGAACACATGAATTTCCATGTTCCCTGCAAAATCACATTCCTCTAGAACAAAAAAAATTTACTTGATATGAGAAACGATAATATCCTAAAAGGGATGAATTATGATACTTAAAAACTATTCGGCTTCAAAAACATCAGAAGATAAATATATCTTAATTTCTATCTAAATGTGTTCTAGATTTATCTAGTGTCTACTTTACCATTTAAAAGGATTGCAACCTACTTTAGCAAGGTAAAGTGTGAATCAGTAAATACGAAAACGTAAATAAGGTAGAGAGACAACTCGGCACAAGAGATTTTTATCCCATAATATCGATAGTATGAATATCATTCCTAGTCCACGTTGGAGCTCCACAAAGGATATACTCTCGGTCGGCACCCGGTCATAGCTATTGAGCCACCAAATCACAAAGACAAGATCTCAACCCGGATGAGCCACCAAGGCAAGGGTCCCCGCATCCTCGTACACATGTCTTGCCTCTGCTCCACATCAAGTCGAAGTGTCAATAAGCTTGAGCCACCAAAGCCTAAGATGCCAGCGAGTCACCAAGAATCCAAAATGCTGGTGTAGCTCTCAGTACAAGATAGGATCACATCTTGATCTCTTCTTCAAGCTGCAACACCTAACTATAACTCACTATAGGCCTATAAGTACTAACAACTTCTCTAATCTTATGCTTAATCACCTTAGATGATCATTTTAAGCACTTTAGTGGCTTAGATGTCTTCTCAAGTATGTGTGAGCTTCCTCTGTCATATGTCAAATGATTGGGTGGAGGGGTATTTATAGCCTCAAACCCGCCAACTAGCTATTTTTCTAACGACTCAGAAAAACTGTTAACACCGGATGATCCGGTGAGAACAATAGTACTAACACAGGAGCGTCGGTGAGTATAAAGTCAGAAACTAGCCGTTAGTACTCCACTCAAAGTCTTTGTGAACACCGGATATTCCGATATGCTTTCAAATCCATCACCGAACCTTCTGGTGAGTTATCTTTAGTCACACCACGCCACTTCTTCTCTGTGTAAAATGCTCTGGTACATTCATCTCTGTGACTATCGAACTATCCAGTGAATTGATCTTCATTCTTCAAAACTTGCAGTCGCCTCTGCAAGAAGGTCTAGTGCTTGGTTTGTGCACACCGAAGTATAGCATCGGAGCATTTCTTGCAGTCTTCCGGTGGGTTGATCTTCAGTCTTTGTACTTGTATTCTTCTCTATAAAAAATGCTCTGGTGCTATCCAGTGTAGATTACCGGACTATTCGGTGAGATACTCAGCCTTCTCCCCTTTGTCAGAAACGCTCTGATGAGTTCAACAAACAGAGCACCGGATGCATAATACTTCGGTGAGTGCAAACTCTACTGCACCGAACTATCCGGTGAGATCAATTCTCCTAGGACTTCATCAATTCAACCAAACTTTGTCCCGGCTGCGGTGCTTCTTGATGTATTACATCCATAAGACCTATTGATATATATTCTTAACAAACATATTAGTCTCAATGACTATGTTATCATTAATCAGCAAAATCACGATCATGATCTGATAGGACTATTTTTGCTACGCTTGAGATAGAACATAGGTAGATGTGGATAAGCAAGATTAATTTGTGCGTCCAACTCAAATCATAAAAGAGTATATAGTATTTAGTAAGAGTAATCAAGAAGGAACAAGTGTCACACAAGAACCTGTTCATGTAAGATTTTAAGATGTCGAGGGAAGTTGGGCTATGTACTTCGATATTCGTTCAATTCAAATGAAACTAAAAGGAGTCTCTCTCTCTAAAAAGAAAAAGAAACAAAGATGACCACTCAATTTCAGTAGTTATTTTTTTAACAATGATTTTAAGTAGTTAACATGAAAGCTAACATCATGCACCTTTATGGGCCTATGGCCTGTGAATAATTGTGTAGTGTTGGTCATGGTATCCCTGCTTTTGTCAAAGACACTTGCGTCACGTTCCCTCACCTCAAGAACTGTGCCTACCGCTAACCCCTTCTATATAAACCCTCAAGTTGCCCCCATGTGATGCGCATCAGCTACTAGCTTAGATCTAGACATACATTATCATCATGTCTCCAATTCCAAACGTCACGCCAATGGATCGTGCCGTGGTGGCGGCCGCCATGGCCGCCGTCGCGCTGCTGTGCCTCCAGCTGCCGGCGGTGACCCGCGGCCAGCTTCAGGTGGGGTTCTACAACACCAGCTGCCCCAACGCCGAGTCGCTGGTCCGACAGGCGGTGGCGAACGCCTTCGCCAACGACTCCGGCATCGCCGCCGGCCTCATCCGGCTCCATTTCCACGACTGCTTCGTCAGGGTACGTATAGATATGCCTCTTCCCCATGGATGTATGATCTGTTTCTTAATTCTGTTTACTTATTTACATAATGATTATCAGTTGACCTCTAGCTTCGATTAATTGTGGATAATGGATTGGAAACCGTTCGGTGCATGGTTAGTCGTCGAGCAAGTAATACAGTTAACTAGAGTATTTAACACTAATATTGAAGTATTTAATTTGGTCGTGCTTTTGCACTGTGTATGCACGGAATAAAGGGTTCCGTTAGTTCGCCTTTTATTTTCTTTGGTCGGTTTCTCTCTTTTCGTTTGGAGATGTGGACAACACTTCACAGACCTTTATTTGCTTTGGAAGTAGAGCAAAAGTCCCCATATCCATGACGATCGAATTGTCAAACAAAGTAACGTACCGTCAAGATCGACATACCAAGAATAAAAAAGTAGTCGTATATAGCAGCTCCGCGTACCGTTGTTCCTCTACCTGCTCCCGGTCGAACAGCTTTTTCCAGTACGCTTTTCAGGCCACAGATCCGGATGAGCACACTGCATCACGTGCATGCCTTGTCTTTGTGGTCATTGCTACTGTAGTAGCACTGTCGTAGGTGGGAACAGCCAGGGAGAAAGTATCCGGTGCTAATTACTTGTGCGATTTTTTCACGGAGAATTACGCAAATGGCAGTGGAAATTTACGAAAAGTTGAAAGATATTGTCAAGCATCATACAAGATGAAAATACACAGGGAAGTGTGACGTATAAATATCGTGATAGAATTTTTTTTTTTTGAAAATTTTCAGCAAACGATAGATTCATTTTTACTTGTTTGCTTTGTCGGGTATTGTGCAGGGCTGTGACGCGTCCGTGCTGCTGACCTCCCCGAACGGTACGGCGGAGCGCGACGCGGCGCCCAACAAACCGAGCCTCCGCGGGTTCCAGGTGATCGACGCCGCCAAGGCCGCCGTGGAGCAGAGCTGTGCGCGCACGGTGTCCTGCGCGGACATCGTCGCCTTCGCGGCGCGCGACAGCATCAACCTCACGGGCAACGTGGCCTACCAGGTCCCCTCAGGCCGCCGCGACGGCAATGTCTCCATCGACCAGGACGCGCTCAACAACCTGCCCCAGCCCACCTTCACGGCGGCGCAGCTGGTGGCCAGCTTCAACAACAAGTCCCTCACCGCCGAGGAGATGGTCATCCTCTCCGGCGCCCACACCGTCGGCCGCTCCTTCTGCACCTCTTTCCTCGCCCGCATCTACAACGGGTCCAGCCCCATCGTACGTCTGTCCGTCCGTCTTATGCACGTCTCCGTCGATCTCATGCTTGCATGCCTGATGCAACGTACTAATGCTACGTGCGCAGGTTGACTCGGGGCTGAGCGCGGGGTACGCGACGCTGCTGCGCGCGCTGTGCCCGTCGAACGCGAACGCGTCGACGCCAACGACGACGGTGATCGACCCGAGCACGCCGGCGGTGCTGGACAACAACTACTACAAGCTGCTGCCGCTCAACCTGGGCCTCTTCTTCTCCGACAATCAGCTGCGCGTCAACGCCACGCTCAACGCGTCCGTCAACAGCTTCGCGGCGAACGAGACGCTGTGGAAGGAGCGGTTCGCGGCGGCCATGGTGAAGATGGGCAGAATCGAGGTGCTCACGGGGAGCCAGGGAGAGATCAGGCTCAACTGCAGCGTCGTCAACAATCGCTCCTCGTCCTCGGTGGCGGCGCCGGGGATCGAGACGATGGCGGACGCGCGCTACTCCGGATCCACCGCGTCCCTCGATGAGATCGCCACGAGCTGATCGTGATGATGATACACGTACATGTGTGCACACACGTCTATCGTTAGGTTATGATCAGAGTACACGTGTTGTTTGTACACAGCACGTACGCCCTACGTGAGTACGTAGCACCGCACGTGTGTGTCCTTACTGTTTTTGTGTGTGTGCGTGTCACGCGTACACGAATTGTCCTGTGACCATATCCCATGCGTGCCGTATATCAGCAGTGAATAAAACTGGTGCTCTTACACCGATAATTGATCGATCGTCGTTGTGGTCCTTCATCATTTTCTATCATCAAAGATTCTTGATCTATATAGAAGATAAGGAGGAAAATCATTTCCAAAGGAGAGGACAGTTTGTGCTGCTGATATAAGATATTCACATTATTGCAAAATACCATGCTTGTGACTTGTAAACAAGTCTGGGGTTTTCAACTACCTGGAGCTATCACCAAGAAATCGTGTGTCGGCAATGATGACCTTCAATTTATGTGTATAATAGTATTATATATAGGTAGATCTATTATACTTAAAAATAGAGATCGCATGAAATTATAAAATATGAATAACATAGTTTTTACGTACTGATCTTACGCTGTGAAGATTGCTAAGGATATAGGTTATATTGTGTTGACAACATGATCGATTCTGCTGACGACGCGTTAGATTTATTGACAATGACAGCGGGTGGCGTCCAAGCAATCAGAAAGACGAGCAGTGGTCAAGAACTTGAGCAGTCATACGGAGTGCTTCCTAAAAATCTTCTTCACCCTCTCCTGATACAAGATCTCAATAGTGTCAGAGACTTGCTCTCCCGATTACCTGTACACGCCGATGTCGGGATAGAGTAGACTACAGTGGTAGTGCAACAGCGAGAGGAAAAGACAAAAATCCTAATTCTTATATAGACTCACGTAATAATAGCGTTTTCAAATTGAAAGTTACTCTTATTTGTAGTCTATCTTCTACCCTTAATGAGGTGGGGTCCTTATATAAATAATTAACTATTAACCAAATAAACTATGCTAATGAAAAGATTGACGGGACCAGAAGCAAGCAAGAGGTGGAATACTACAAAGAGAAAGTGTATCCATAAAAAAGTAGTTCATGTAATGGGAGAAAAATCTTCCACATTTACTTCTATTAGCAATATGATACTAATAGAAGATGTGTCTCATCATAAACCGCATCTCCATAATATAAGGCTTTAAGATTTATTGAGAATTATTAAAATTATATAGACCCTATAATTCTAACACCTGTACCATGTAAACATGTCTGGGGTTTTCAACTACCTGGAGCTATCACCGAGAAATCGTCTGTCGAGCTATTGGTCCGTGATTCAATTTTCACGGACAAAACCTTCTACGGATAATTTCTTGCCATACGGGTCGCACTACGGTCGGTCGATCGGCAAGTAGCAGGCAGAAGTGGAAGATTGGAAACCAGCGGTAGACGGCACCTCCCCAAAAATCCCCTTCTCTCGCCCAGCTGCGCGCCTCCTCCCATCTCCATCCAGGACTGTCACCAAAAAGATTCCTGCAGGATTTGCAAGGGCATTTTCGTCGATAAGACTTTTTGCCGAACAGATAGTTGGTCATAAATGAGCCCTTTGTCGACAGATGCTCTGATAATGATATTGTGTTGTACTGTTGTGGTGTAGTGGGATCTATCACGCGGAACTATTTTTTCTATTAAGGCATTCACGAAAAAATGTTTAGTCACGATCGACGACGAGAAAGAGAGAACATATATAATTTGCAGATCGTTTTGGGTTCTTCTCGCAAATCATACATTCGAATTCGGCTCCATCGCGAGCTGAATCAAACCATTTATAAGAGTAAATTTCACTTGAACCGTATATTTATGGACTTGGTACATTTTTAATAATAACTTACAGTTTGAATCATATATTTGATATTAATATTTTAATTTACATTATATTTAAGGAATTAATATTTAACCATGCTCATATTACGAGTGGCTCTATCTATACGAATTTTATCTAGAAGGGTGGATTATTGTTTTCAGACTAAACTTTCTTCATCCTAGTTTCATTCTTCGTTACTTGCTTACCCTTTGATCTCAAGTTGCTCGAGCCGCCTCTCCATATCGTATAGAATGGTATCAAGTTTATGGCACCACTGACTATCGAAAGAGTTAATATTCTACATGTAATATGACCCTTTGATTATTTGTTCACTAATATTGTAGAGATAGATGTCGGATCAATGACGAGGTAGACATGGCCGGGAGGTGTAGCAGTACAGGTGGTAACATGAGGAGAGACGGAGGCAAAGTAGATATGACTAGAGAGGAGCGATCGTGCAGGAGGCATTTTGAGGTGGCGGTGTCAGTTTGCGCATGGTGTCACTAGGACTCTGAAGGTTTAATATGGAAAGATGGCTTTAGCAACTTGAGACTAAATGGGAAGCATGTAACAAAAAATGAATCGAAAGGAAAAAAAACTTGGGTTGGAAATAATAGTCTACCCTCTCAATTGAATCTATGGAGCTGAGATAGATGAAACTACTTGCCACATGAGCATGATCAAAAGCTTGATCCTTAGGCATAATACAAACTTAAATATTATCGTAAATATATGGCTCAAATTGATACATATTTTTAAATGTGGTTCAAAGCACTATGTGAAAATCAAACAAAAGAGACATAAAATTAGTGATGAATCATAACATGATCCGTCACTGATGATAATAGTGATAGATCGTAGTTATGATCCATCACTAATAACCATAGCTCATGTTACAATCCGTCACTAATAGTCACGGTTATCATCTATCACCTATGAAGACTCATCAGTGATGGTCATCCTAGCTAGTCATTAATGATGGGTTAAGTTGTGACCCGTCACTAATGATAAACTTATCAGTAATGGATCGTTCTAGTCCAGTCATCAGTGACAAATCAAATTGTGATATGTCACTAATGACGGTATTTTTCTTTTATTTTCTAGTACATCACCAATGACTTATGATGTGAGATTTCCATGAATTCGAGGATTCATTTTGGGCAATGGTCAAGAAGTTGGTGGTACAATACATATTTTATTTGAACAAGTGTTATAGATATGTATATGTAGCCGTCACAACCTTGTACATATGCATGATTGTAGATGCATGAACCATTTGAGAAATAATACTTCGACCATCCACTAAAAAGATATATCGTATCTAATTTGTTATCGTGTTGGAAATATATATAACCTATACAATGATTTTTGTTAGATGAGATATAATGTATTGAACATCGATGGACTTGCATGCATGGCTCGGCCATCTATTTCATAGGGCACCCTGTATGGACATGTTACATACATGCATGTGCATGCTGCATGCCCATAAATATATTTTATTTTTATCTTATTTTTTCTCACCTTAATAGCATTAGAATAGTAACTATTGTATATTCCTACTGAAGTTTGATGTAAGGTGTTATGGCTATGGATACAAACGCGTGTTCTGAAAATGGTGCAAAAACTTTAGGGGCGAGAACTCAATCTTTCAGGTCGAATTTGGCCAAAAAGAATTGCCGAACCCGACAAAGATGATGAGAAATGGATGTAACTTTTTTTGTAGATGCCCAAATAAAAAAAACATCGAAATCGGAGTCCGTATGTAAAAGTTATGTCCGTTTTACCAAAGTTACTCTGGATCACCTATCAAATTGCGATCATTGGTATGAGATATTCAGAAATTCATAAAATATTTGGATGAAAAAATTATATGTAAATCAATAATTCACTTAATTCAGTACCAAACAATTCAATAATCAATAATTCGATAAAAACAGTCATTAGTGACAGGTCATAACCGTGACATATCACCTATGACTTGCATAAAGTAATGGTCACAGTCATAACTCGTTACCTATGACCTTCGGCAATGAAAATTAAAATGATAAAAAAATCCAATTTCTATCACAACGACGTTATAGCTGGGATGGTGAGAGGGTTCGTGAGCGAGGGGAGGGCACGTGTTCCATTCCCACAAAATGCAAAGACTGAAAACAATTTAAAAAATAACATGGCTTGTGGGGCATATACAATGGACCCCTGTGTTAGGGTGGTTCAGGTAAAATAAATATTTTCTGATTTTTTTCATATCTAGAAGATATAAAAAAGTTAATCAATCATAAGTAAAAGGTAACTATTAC
Source organism: Phragmites australis (assembly GCF_958298935.1). Lineage (NCBI taxonomy): Eukaryota > Viridiplantae > Streptophyta > Magnoliopsida > Poales > Poaceae > Phragmites > Phragmites australis. The sequence continues at coordinate 16,395,819 of NC_084921.1, forward strand.
GACTTATAACTTATGTTCAATTATAGATAATAGGTTATTGTTACAACCCATCACTTATATTTAATTATAGATGATAGATCATGATCCGTCACTAATAAATATCATAGGTGACGGATTTTTACCTGTCATTCATAACAACTCATCAGTGATGCATCGAGATGACAGGTACGAGCCCATCACTAATAACAATTATTACCTATCACCTATAATCTTTTTTCACATAGGGAAATACACCCGGTGCACTAATATATGATGAAAGTAAAATTTGTTCCACTTATAATTACTTAATCTGACCTTGGCTTCAATTTAGATTTCGTGTATTAGTATACCTCGGACTCGGACCGGCTAGTCAGTACGGCCTATAATAATCAAACAAATCTCGGTCGAAGCGAACCAACGATATCCAGCAGCAAAATCCGCATCAATCGACGCGTTGTGCACCAAACTCACGAAGACAGTTGTTCTCAACTGTTGATCCAGTCATCAGGGTCCTACGTGCTGCAGTTCCTTGGCTTGACTTTGGTAGCAACCTCAGTGGGCACCGGCAGAAAGGTACGGTGCCTTGGAATAGTCAGTCCAAGTCATCTATCTGATCTTATCATAGAACGCAGACAACCACCTCAGTACTGAATGTGAAGTATATAGTACTACTATATATACCCCACAGATCTATCACTATACCACCTCACCGCTAGGTGAATGCCCCAACTTGAAATTTTCGAACAACTATTATTCCAAGTGTGTTGTATATAAATACTAGCACAGCCATCGAGTTAAACAAGTGCCTGATCCTCATAATTAATTGCGCGGTTGAGGATACAGGCTCCGTAGCTAGTTAACCGTGCCGTCCTGGCAAGGAGAGGATGAAGATATATGAGCAGCAGCGTGGCCGGCCTCACTAATACAGGAAATCTCTTCACTGTCACTTCTAAAATTCTCTTCGCTGTCGATTTCAGAGTTGATAATGAGTAACAGATAATGATAATTGAGGACTATTACTATCAGTTCAGTGGACCGACACTGAATGAAGTTATCACTGTCGGCTAAAGGATTCAGCCGGCAGTGATACCTAAGGCATTACTGCCGACCGAAGGATACAGCCGGTAGTGATTCTGGTATCACTGCAGGCTGCATACTTCGGCTGGCAGTGATTTATTGGAGTTACTGCAGGCCGAAGGTTTGAGCCGGCAATGTTTTCCTTCTCCCCATCCACGGTCCTCCTCTCTGTCCTCTCTATTCTCTCTCTCTCTCTCCTTAATCTCTCCGTCTCTCTCTCAATACATGCATACAATGATACATATATTTATTGTAAATCAATAATAAAAGCACATTCATTAATCCATAGTAATGAACACATATTACAAGTCAGGCATCGATAAACACACAATATTACAAGTCACCCCCTGAAAAAGTTGGTTAGTTGAGCCAGTCCAGTATCCCTCTACCTCTCCTGCGACGAGGACCGCGCCCCCGCACTAACGATTGATGGCGTGAGTACGTCCGGGGACACCGGGGGGCCGATGGTGGTGGAGTGGAGGACCCAGCAATGCCTGATCGACCGCAGCGTAGCTTATGCTCCAAGCTCACTGGCGTGTCAAAGATATCGAAGTTTGACACCTGAATGCCTCTAAGTTTTGAGCTTTCGGCCTCCTCCGCAGCACACTGACGGGCCACCCTCTCGTCCTCCTCCTCCTGGGTGCGTTTACGTGATACTGTTTCTTGCTCCTCCGCAGTGCACAGCTCACGGGCTAGCCTTTCATCCTCCTCCTCTTGTGCACGTTTACGAGACGCCGCTTCTTGCTCCTCCTTCGCATCATCATTGGAAGGCCATTGTGTTCAAGAGTCGTCCAACGATACTAACTTCGCATCATACATAGTAATTCATATCATTCATTAATAAATGAAAAAAATCTACAATTTACAACTTAATAAGTGTTGGTTCTACGATATGCCATCCATTGTGAGGATGACAAGTGGGTCTGGTCCCACATGTCATTGACACACCGGTGGCATATCGTAGAACCAGGTCATAGCACGATGAACAACATACCATGTCATAGCAATTCAAAATTTCAGAGAATATTAAAAAATGATATACTACAAACCACCATAACACCAAAGAACATTCTTGCAAAAAACTATTAGGCTCAGTGGCTTAGCAAATGACCTTATTAGGACTTCAATATTAATTACATGTTCAGAGAGAAAGTATTTTTCTTAAGTTAGCATTTATGTACCAGTCCTACTAGTTCAGAGAGCAGCTTATCTCCAGACGAGCTGGACGTCCTATCTGAGGTTGGCCTAAACAATTTTCTTTTACTAAAACTGTTTTAGTAAAAGAAAATTGTTTAGGCCAACCTCAGATAGGACGTCCAGCTCGTCTGGAGATAAGCTACTCTCTGAACTAGTAGGACTAACACATAAATACAGACTTACGAAGAATGCTTCCTCTCCGAACCCACGAAATCAGTACTAAAGTCTTAGAAGTGATAAAGAAATACGGCCTAGAGGCATATCATCATCGTCACTATTTTATTGTATTTCAAAAGAAATGTTTGCTTCTCCGTAGAGAGCATGATATCAAAAATAAGCATGGTATCAATATCTATACATTAGGGTGCATTGATCAGTACGAAAATAAGTATAGCATCAATATCTATACATTAGGGTGTAAGAAGAAAAGCAACAAACAAAAACAAAAATTAGGCACCACCATCATATGCAACCACCATCCAACAAAGAGTCTATTATTTGATTGATCTGCATTAGATTATGGAGATAATTATATACGACTAGGTGCATATGTAATAACCATCCTAGTCGAGCTTTACAGTCATATGTATGATAAATAGTTATCTCCTTTCATCATTTGTGACTGCAAAATATGCTTGAGGACCACCCAAATATAAAAATTAAGAAACAAAGTAGTTCATATACACTGAACATGAACGTACATGTAAGTGCCATAAGTACATAAGCAAAACCACCTCCCATCAAGCAAGATAATGAACTGAACATCATATGGATGATTGAATAAAATTGCTCTAAGATAAATATAACAATTGGCCTCAGGACTACGATATCCTGCTCCCTAATTGTCCATTTGATACATCACAAGCTGGGCTAGAAGTTAAGATCACAACTAGATGTATAATTGAAAAAAATGTTCTCTGAAATTGAGCTTTCTTCCTGGCAATGCTGCTGGACATAAAAGCTGACAGGGAGGGAGAGCATTACTCTTTGAGAAACAAACACTAACCAAGTAGCAAAATATTAGAGCAGTACCAAAGGTTTCCTACTCTTCCAAAATTCAATCAACAAATACAGCAGCTCCTAGTCTAGGAATCAAGCCTAACTGGCAATGTACAGACTACCAACAATAAGCACAGGGACTGAACAATGTAATGCACTACTACTATCAAGATAATCTGTGCCGATCCAACAACAGAGAACAAACAGATTTAACACCTATTGCACTTAGACATTTAGCCCAACCTCAATGTTCCATTTGATCATCATAGAGCATATCACCAAGCTGTCCAGAGAGTAGAAATTAAAGGGAGGAGAAAACCGAAATACTCACAGTGCAATTCGGCTAAAGGAAAAATCAATACAGTCAATAAACACCTCCAATACAGCACTTGCACCAATACAACACCACCACCAATCGATTGCCTGAGCACCAAAGTTCTAAACACCAGAACCGAGCTCATTCGGCTCAATTTCAATTGACTAAACCACCCAGTGGTGAAACCAGAACTCAATTACCAAATCAACCATTAACCTCAGAGTACCTATCACTTTGCAGCAACCACAAACATCGTCTGGGAGGTGGAGGGAGAAGGCGGGTGATGGAGTACTCACCGCGATGATGTATTGGAGCTCGGGGACGAAAACGACGGGGACAGCCGCATAGAGGAACACGGCCTCGGGGACGGGGCGGCAGCGTAAAGGCAGGCGACTCCGAGGAAGGTGGTGTTGGGGACTCAGGACGGGGTCGACGTCGGGGAGGAGGATGACAGCGTCGAGGAGGATGGGAATGGCACCGGGCAGGAGGACGGCGACGGCGGCGGGGAGGAGGTTGATGGCATCGAGGAGGACACGGATAGTGATCACGAGCTCATGGACCTCCAGCGGCATGGGCTCCTCGGTGTCGGGAGGCGTTTCGGCGGACGGCATAGGGAATGGAAAAAAATTTCTTAGTGTCAAAGGGCGTAGAGCATCGAGCTATTTTATAGGTGAGGACTTTCACTACCGGCTCAATATGACCACCGGCAGTGAAATGGTACCTTCACTGCCGACTCACTAGGACAACCGTCAGTGAAACTACTTTCACTGCCAGCTCAATAAGTACACCAGCAGCGAAAGCAGTTTCACTGCCGGCCCAATATGTCCACCGGCAGTGAAACTCCTTTCAATGCTGGTACCGCGGGGTGCAAAAAATTTGTTTTAGCTTCGCGCATGTAGAGACTTGAATCCAAGCCCTACACCAAGTAAGACTGAACAAACCGCTGCGCTACTCAGGTGATTTCGATTGAGTGTGTATTATCTATATTTATTAACATTAAGTTGACCTAGTAGACCTAATACGTATTTATTTAATGAACTTGCTATCGATGTCCTCTCCGAAAGGAGGTAGCGCGTCGAATTGATTGTAGTCTTTCTCGTCAACAACATTCTTCACTCCGACAATCCTTTTTTTTTCCTTCAAAAACCACGTGGTGCTCCTTCTTGTTAGCCAGGTTCGGGTCCTGAACATAGAAGATCTGCATAACATCATTCGCAAGTGCAAATGGTTCTTCTCTGTATCTAACGAGTTTTTGGTCCATTGTAGTCATACCGTACTTGTCGATCTTCACATCCCCTGGGAATCTGACCCATTGGCACCGGAAAAGAGGAACCTTTAACACTCCATAGTCGAGCTCCCATATCTCCTATATGAATCCGTAATAGGTCTCCCTATTTCCACTGCAGTCGTAGGCATCTATACGGACACCGCTATTTTGGTTGGGGCTCTTATTATCTTGAGCTCTCGTATAAAATGTATAGCCATTCATGTCATATCCTTTGAATGTGAGGATTGTAGTAGACGGTCTGTGAGCCAACACATTCAACTGAGCACACTCTATCTGCTTATGCATCACCTGTCTGCATAACCAAGAGCCAAAATGATCTCTGTGCTCTCGCGCGATCTAAACATCGGACTTCCCTGGGTTTCTGGTGCGTAGCATCTTTTGGTGTTCTTCGATATACGGGTCCACTATAACTGATTGTTGCAGAACTGCAAAATATGCTTGCATGAATGAAACGGGGTCGTTAGTGCGGAATGCGTTTGCACCTATCGTCCCTTTCCCTTGTAGCCTCCTCTCATGGCGAGATACAGGCATACCAATTGATTTGAGATTCTTGTAGTCGACGCAGAAATCAATGACCTCCTCGGTTCCCCAGCCCTCGACCATGCAGCCTTCTGTCCGATTTCGGTTACGAACATATTTCTTAAGAACTCCCAGGAACCTCTCGAAAGAGTACATCTGATGCAGAAACACGGGGCCAAGAATCTGTATCTCTTTCACAATGTGAACAATAAGATGCACCATAATATCAAAAAACGATGGAGGGAACAACACCTCAAGCTGGGATAGAGTCTCGACCATGTCTTTCTGCAGCTTATCTAGCTTGGTCGAATCGATGGCCTTCTGTGATATTGCATTGAAGAATGAACACAATTTTATGATTGGGTTTCGGACCTTCGGCGACAGAATACCTCTAATTGCAATTGGAAGCATCTGTGTCATCATCACATGACAATTACGAGACTTCATGTCAGTTAATTTCAAGTCTTTCATGTTTACTAGTCTATTTATGTTGGCAGAGTAACCGAATGGAACTTTGATTCCATGCAAGCACTTGCACATTGCAATTTTCTCCGCCTTGCTCAGATTGTAGCTCACGGGACCAAGATATTTATTGCCCTCTTTCATCTCTTTGGAATGTAGATAATGTCTGAGTTTCAAATGTTTTAGGTCCTTCTGTGCTTGGTATGTATCCTTTGTTTTGCCAGGTATGTCTAGTAACGTACCAATCAAGTTATCACACACGTTCTTCTCAATGTGCATGATATCGATTGCGTGTCGAACCACCAAATCCGACCAATATGCTAAGTCATAAAAGATAGATTTCTTTTTGAACATAGAAGCTCTAAGATTAGATTTCGGAACCGGTGTACTCCGGCTTGTACCAAGAAACAATCCACGCCGTTCTTGTACTCTGCGCTCACACGGCTCGTATCGTACATCCATCTTCTGTCCATCTACAATTATATCATTATTGTAAATCCAAATTCATAACATCTAGAATATTTTGCGGTCACCAACAAATAAATTACCTTATCATCTCCTACCGGCAATTGGCCCGGGTTGGAGGAGCCGCCTTTTGTATGCTTTCGCGTCCGCTTTCGATGAGTATTTGTTGGTGCCATCCCTAGAAATTTTCTTTATTATTCAACACCTTATCTATGACTCATTAAGGAAACATGAAAAATAAATACGCTCATACATAAATATAATTGTATCTTGTTACATACCTAAATATCATGGCGAAAATTTCTAATTCATTAAAAATCAAAATAAATACGCTCATACATAAAGTTTCCATATTGGGAACATGCTAATTAATTAAAATAGAAAAAAAATATAATTGGAGCTTTCTACATACCTAAATATCATGGCTAATTTTTCTAATTCACTAAAAATCAACCATAAATTAGCTCATACCTAAAGTTTTTATATTGAAACTTTCTAATTAATTAGAATATAAAAATATAATTGGAGTTTGCTATATAACTTAATATCATGGCTAAATTGTCTAATTCATTAAAAACCAAAAATAAATATGCTCATACATATAGCTAATATAAATCAATAATAAAGATACTTTCCACCAGAATTGAAGCTTTCATATCATAAATGAGGTATAATTGCATCTATATTGTCTCAAAACATCATGGTCATAGGTTCATCTCCATCATTTCGAAATCTAGAGCAATTTAGCAAATAAAATTCAAATAGAAATGGATTGGAGAAGAAGTTACACACCTTGGAACACCTAGGGCATGAGGATTCTTCAAAATTTTGAAGCTACCAAGATCCTGGCGAGCAAAAATGGCCGCCACCGAGCAAGAACCGAGCTCTTCTCTGTTGTGCTTGAGCTTGCGGAAGGAGAGAGTGACTTTTATATAGCCAGGACTCACTCCCGGCTCATTTAACTAGCCGGCAGTGATGTTATGCTATCACTGTCGGTCGGTGGATTAAGTCGGCAGTGATGAGGGAGCAGGGCATCACTGCCGGCTCAATCCATCGACTGACAGTGATGACCCTTATCACTGCCGGTTCATAAGCCATGATAGCTGATTCTTCCCACGGGGTTTATGAATTGACAGTGATAAGCTGGCATATAAGACTAGTTCTGTAGTAGTGCATGGTGGCGCTCATCGCCACCGTGTGCCTACTGCTGTCGGCGGCGAACTGTGCGCAGCTGCAGGTGGGGTTCTACAACACCTCCTGCCCTAACGTCGAGACTCTGGTGCGGCAGGTCGTCCCGGCCGCCTTCGCCAACGACTCCGGCATCGCCGCCAGGCCCATTCCCCTCCATTTCCATGATTGCTTTGTCAAAGTACGTACATAAAGACGATAAGACACATGCATGCGTGTGTTGTGTGGAGGGCAGACGGTTCGGTGGGGACAGAAGGCCCCGAGCGCCTGCCTGTATGGCGCTCTATCACGCCAAACTGGGTGGCGCGACTGGTGTCGCTCCAGCCACCCTGGCGCGACCGATGCCTGCCACGTCGGCATGCCTCGTGGCACGGGGCCAGGCGTGCGCCAACGTGGCACCTCAGTCACGCCAGGCTACTTGGCGTGACTAAGTACTGAGTCACGTCAAAGCATTTGGCGTGACAAAAGGGGCTAGTTTAGATCCCCACGTGTTTTTATTAAAATATTAGTATTAAATAGGCTAAAAAAATTCGTTGAGGGCATACATATAATTAATTCAGCATGTAGGCTCTGCTTAATTATATATTTGGCCTGTGTTTATATGTCTGTTTCACTTTTCATATCGACATCGATGGAGTTGGTTCATGCAATTTGGAAATTAAGTATATACCCCCTAAAATGAAAATAAAGTAGCATCCAAGAATATTTGCAGTTAAACCCTATTAATTTTGACCTTTTTTATTTGCTTCTATGATCTCTAGCTAGTAGTCACTGATTCACTGTGGTCTCTTTTATTGGTTGTCTAGCAGGACATCGACATGTTCTTTATGACACACTATTTTGTTCTTAAAGCTACGTTGTATAAAAGATATAGCAAAATCTAAAATTAGATAACATATACGAGCGTATTTACCGAAATAGATAATATGTAGTCTTATTTATTAATTTAGCATCCGTATTCGGTGCACGGTGTACTGAAAATACACCGTGTACCAAAAAAAGCCATTTTCGACACACGGTGTGCCGAATACGACACTATCACCTGTATTCGGCACACTGTATATGGAAAATGGACTGTATTTGGCACACGGTGTGCCAAATACAAGCAACAATGCCATATTCGACACACCGTGTGCCGAAAAACACTTTTTGGTACCAACATGACCGTGTAAAAAAGCACCAAAAAGTCTATTTTTGGCACACGGTGTGCCGAATACGGACAACAATGCCTGTATTTGGGCACACTGTGTGCTGAAAATGGCATTTTGGTACACGGTATACCGAAAATCCATTTTCGATATAACATGTGCCAAATACGAATGCTAAATTAATAAATATAATTACATATTATCTATTTCGATAAATACATTTAGATATGTTATCTAATTTGGATTTTGGCCCAACACAGCAGTACGCTTCCGATGATAAGTATGTTAGTAGTACTTTCATGCTACAAATGTACATCACTGGTCAAAGTTTTCAAATTTCAACTACACACTTTCTTTTATGGCACCTATATGAGACAGTGGCAGTACTAGTAGCTACTATGAACACAATATCCATATTAATGAAGCAGTTGAGAAAATGGTGTTTCTAGAACACGAAAAGAAGGGGAATTAATTTTCTGGTGAGTGAAAATGGTGTTTCTAGAACAGGAAAAGAAGGGAAACTACAAACTCTTTAAGGTTGGATTTGGATTAATGTAAGTCAAATGGACGAAACTTCAATATCAGTGGGAAGTGGAGAATGGATTTGGGGAAATACTATCCAGCATGTGTGCGGCTGTGCGCCCTCTAGCTACTTCATTTACACATAGACACGTGACACGCGTGTGTGTGCTGTTTTGGAAAACATTACTCAACCTTCTTAAACTTTGACTACTTATTTATGAGTAGAAACCTAGGAGTAGTATATCTAAATTAGTTGTGTATATGGTAGAAAAAACTCAAAATATTGTCCCATAATATATTCCCGATATGTTCTTCAACACATTGTGGTACATATTACGTCAGATTTACATCAACAACATATATTTGTATACGTTGAGAGAAACAAAAAGGGTTCATTTGTCTCTATCAGAAAAAATGCAACATGACAAACGAAAACAAGCCCTAAGCTTCACCGAAGACGTGCTGAGTCATGTCTTGGCCAGTGTTTTCAAACTTTCTTGCCTCAAATAATTGATGGTTGAACAACAACGAAAGCTCAGTTGGGAACTTGGCAGCATATGCTCTCTGAACTCTTGGAAATTTTCCTTGTCGATACATGATACAAATAAATGCAGTACTCTATTGGCTTTCAATAAAAGTCAAGATAATACCTGTTAAAAAATAATAAATAAATAAATGTAGTACTCTCTTCTACTCGAAAATATATATGCATCATATGAATATAGACCACACGCGACTTTGAATTGTTGGACGAATAAGCGATGGTGATTGCTACTCATATTAACATATATACAAGTGCCACCTAAACATGTGCTAGCTATATAAATATATATATATATATATATATATATTAATATTATTCAAGATCTATTGTTTGGACCGCTACTTGTGCACATCACACGCTGATGTGCCACCGGTGCCATCTACTGAATCGACAGCCCAAATACTGGAGCTTCCAAACCAGGGCAACCGTTGGATTCGCTGTGAGACCTAGGAAAGCGTACATGCCCACACCCCGACGAAGAACAGACGGAAGACATCTTCGTCTCCACCGAGGAACTGGAGGAGGCTAGCCCAGGCCCCAGTGTCCCCCGCTGTAACCCCCACCGCAGGGATAACAAACCTCGCACAATCATCATCCGAGATGGTGTCGCAGTCTGCGCTGTTACCGGCCGGAGAAGACACCGACGAAGAAAAAACACCCACACGACCACGACACCATGGGTAGCCCTAAACCTATACTACCTAGGGGTAAGCTAGAAGAGAGAGATATGTACATCGGCTACAGAAATCATGGCACCGGGGTGTTTGGAATTTAATTGCCCCCTGTGTCGCTCTCTTCGCTTTAGTGAAGTGGAGAAGAAAAGGATTAAAAATATTTTACTCTTTGCTTTAGTGAAGTGGAGAAGAAAAGGGTCAAGAATATTTTTCTTGGCGGTGTTGGGGAACCCCAGTAATAGAGAAGATAGAAAAGGTACCATCTTGCTCTCTCCCTTCGACAAGTTGTCTAGATGGACTGCTGGCATGCTTGGACATTTCCTTATAGGTTTCCACTAGGAAATATGCTAATTTTCTTGGAGGTTTAGGGTAACTGCCAGAAAAATACTAATTTTTGTGGCGGTGTTGATTCCCTCCCAAACAAAGTGTATATCGTATCGGTTTCAGGTTACCTGTCACAAAAAAAAAAAATCCAATTTTTGCGGCGGTTTTCCATGTCCCTCACGAAAATTGTCCACCGTCATGAAAGTTCAGTTTGGTGGTAGTGACTTAGTTAGCTCACATTTCCATATAGTGTAAACAATTTGATGAGTTGAACAATTGAGATCAATGTTAATTGTGTTGCTACCATTTTAGATCAACATTGAAGCGTATGTACAATAATCCGAGGATAATCAAACATGCATTGATGCCACCTAGCAGCATGATGTGTGCTAGCTTGACTCTCACACTAGCTGATTAACGTGAAAAATTTGTGCTTGACTCAATCCAGGGCTGCGAAGCCTCCGTCCTCCTGTCCGTGAACCCGGTGGCGGCAAGACAGAGCGCGAAGCCCCGCCGAACAACCCCAGCCTCCGTGGCTTCAACGTCATCGACGCCGCCAAGGCCGTTGTGGAGCGCCCAAGCACGGTGTCCTGCGCCAACATTGTCGCGTTCACGGCCCGCCACAGCGTCAACCTCACCGGCAACCTCTTCTACCGGGTCCCCGCGGGCCGCCGCGACGGCAACGTTTCGACGGAGGGCAACGCGCAGGACAACCTTCTAGGGCCGAACAGCATGGCGCAAGTCCTCATCGACAGCTTCAAGGCCAAGAACCTCACCACCGAGGAGATGGTGGTCCTCTCCGCCATCTCCCACACCATCGGTCGTTCCCACTGCGACTCCTTCCTGTTCAAGAACCGCGAGCAGCACCATTAGCCTGGAGTACCAGTCGTTGCTGGAGGCACTGTGCCCGCCGAACACGAGCCAGTTCACGCCCAACACAACGGAGATCGACCTGAGCACGCCCACGGTGCTAGACAACAACTACTACAAGCTGTTGCCGCTCAACCTTGGCCTGCACTTCTCCGAGGACCAGCTCTTCCGCAACACCACGCTCGCGCCCATCGCCAGCGCCTTACCACCAATGAGACGCTAAAGGAGCGCTGTTGGATTTAATCTTTGCCGTAGGTATCGGGGACTCGTTTCACGATAGTACGGAAGCAAGGGGTTTGTATATGGCTATAGTGTCGTTCGTATGTGTGCAGAGTTCGAGTCAGAGTTAGAGTCCAGAGTCGGATCATGGGATGGCACGATTCGTATTAGGATTCAGAGTTAGCAAGTCGCTATAAATATGAGTTATAATCTCTAATTTTTGTAAGCAAGACATAGATTCGTACAAGCCACGAGTTGAATAGACTCAAAATTTCCTCCAGAGAGTTTTTACCTTGTCTTATTGTTCTCGTCAAGATACGCGAAGTTCGTTCTCACCGGGTAGTACGCGACTTAGACGTTGCTAGTCGATCGGTGTGATCGAGAGCAGCACGTACACGGCGGATAACCAGACTAGTCATGATTGGTCACGTATGACTAGTCGCTCAAGCTGGTTGTGACTGATGGTCATGAATTGGCGTACTCTATCCTTCTGCTCGCTCGGGTGGTCGAGAAGCCTGGTCGCTTGCGTTGGCACGAATCCGGAGTGGTTGTGCACATGATCCAGTGGTCGGACCCAACATATGGTATCAGAGCTAGTAGTGCACAGCACTAACTTGTGAAGATGTTGATCATTCCTCAGGGCGAGGTGGTGCGGGAGAGCGGCAGTGGGTCGTTCATGTACCTGCAGTTGACGGCGACAAACTACACAAGCTGGGTGATTCGCGTGCAAGCGATGCTGGAAGATCAAGGCGTTTGGGAGGCAGTCGAGCCAGCGGCTGGTGCGGCCGTCGACGAGAAGAGGACAAGAAGGCGAGGTCGCATCTCTTCCAAGTGCTCCTGGAGGATCTCCTGATGCAGGTGGCAAGGAAGAAAAACTGCAAAGGACGTCTAGGACTGTCTCAAGATAAGGTTCGTCAGTGTGGATCGCGTCAAGAACGTGCGGCTGCAAACGTTGAAGAGCGACTTCAACGCCATGTACATGCAGGAGGGACAGAGCTTGGACCAGTACACCGAAAGGCTCAACAACATGTTCGTTAGGTATGCAAACCTAGGGGAGACGCTCGTCGACATTGCATTGGTCAAAAAGCTGTTCGATACCGTACCAGATCGATTCCTGAGTGTGATCGCCGGGATCGAGCAGTTTTACGACCTCGACAAGATGTTGTTCGAGGAAGCCGTGGGGTGACTTAAGGCGTTTGAAGAACGTACACACTCGCGTGCATCCGGTGGCAATAGCATCAGCGACAGCCAGCTCCTGTTCACTCAGGCCTAGTGGCAGGCATGGCAGAAGAAGGATGGTAGCAACTCCTCATCAAGCAACAAGGGCAAATCCCACCTTGCTGCAGATAATAGCAACTGTGGACGGGGTGGTCGTGGACGCGGCAGAGGCCGTGGCAGAGGTGGTCGCGGCGGGATGTCGCGCAATAATGAGGAGAGCAGCTCGGGCAGTGGTCATCGCAACAAGAGCCATATCAAGTGTTTCAACTGCTACAAGATGGGTCACTACGCGAACAAGTGCAAGGCACCGAAGAAGAAGGAAGAGAAGACACATCTCACTTGTGCTGACGACACCGAGCCAGCCTTGCTACTCGTAGTGTCAGAAGAGCCAGCACAAGAACAGCAGCACCAGCGGGGAGTCGTACTGCTGAATGAGGAGAAGTTGAAGCCGGAACTGCGCGACACAACAGAGGGAGGCTCCAGCTCTGAGGTCTGGTACCTGGACAATGGGGCCAGTAATCACATGACCGGTAACAAAGAGAAGTTCAGAGAGCTGAACGAAGGTGTCACTAGCAAGGTGATGTTTGGGGATGGCTCCATGGTACAGATCATGGGCTTAGGGTCTGTCGTGTTCAGCTGCAAGAACGGTGACCAGTGGCTATTGCAGGTGGTCTACTACATTCCAAGACTGTGCAGCAATATCATCAGCCTTGGATAACTTACCGAAGTTGGACACAACGTGATCATAGATGCTGAACATCTACATGTGTATGATAATAGTCCTGCACGGTTGCTGATGAAAGTGAGGCGAACTCCAAATCGCCTCTACAAGATCGAGCTGCATCAAGAGACGCCAGTATGTCTCTTAGCCAGCCTTAAAGACCCGACGTGGCTCTGGCAAGCGAGACTCGGACATGTCAACTTCGCAGCTATGAAGCTACTTGTCGAAAAGGGGATGGCGGCAGGAGTGCCGCTGATCACGCACCCAAACCAGTTATGTCACGGTTGTTTGCTGGCAAAGCAAGCGAGGCAGCAGTTCCTGACAGTGGCAAATTTCAGGGCGGAGAAGCCACTGGAGGTGCTACATGCTGACCTATGCGGGCCAATCACGCCTTCGACTCTCGTCGGTAACTGTTACTTTATGTTAATTGTTGATGATTACTCACAGTGGATGTGGGTGTTCGTGATCAAGTCGAAGGACCAAGCTTGCTCCATGTCCAGAAAGTTCAAGTTGCAGGCCGAGAACATGAGCGGGCAACGTATCAAGACGTTGAGGACTGATCGCAGCGGGGAATTCCCCTCTCTGAGTTCACTCAGTTATGCGAGGAGGCTGGGATCAAACGACACCTCACCGCGGCATACACGCCACAACAAACGGCGTGGTTGAGCGGAGGAATAGGACCGTGATGGCGATGAAGAGGTCCCTCCTCAAGAGCATGAACATGCCTAGAAGGTTTTGGGGGGAGGCGGTGCGGCACGCAGTGTATCTGCTGAACCGTCTGCCGATGAAGGTGCTGGACGAACGCACCCCGTTCGAGGCTTGGAACTGAAGGAAGCCGCATTTGGCGCACCTTCATGTGTTCGGCTGCACTGCACACGTGAATGTGACAACGCCATACTTGAAGAAGCTCGACAACCGAAGCCAGCCGATGGTGTATCTTGGCGTCGAAGACGGTTACAAGGCGCATCGTCTCTTTGATCCACGACGCGGGAAAATTCATGTAAGCCGTGATGTTAAATTCAATGATAGCATGGAGTGGAGCTGGTGTACAAGTACAGGCGGTGGGGAGCCATCTGATTTCAATGTTGAGGAGGCGATTAGCACTGAGCCAATGGTGGGCGGTTTTGTGCCACTCACGGGTGGTCTGGCAGGTGTGCCAACGTCCGTGACACATGATGATCAAGCTCCTTCATTGACTCTGCTGGCCGACGAGGTGGCGCCTGAAGGGCCAGTAACCAGGAGACACGCTGTGGCACACACGGCAGCCGACTCTCCAACAACCCCTACCAATCTAGTGGTGTTACCGACACCTGAATTGCCAGTGGATGATCGAGCCACACCGCTATCGAGTGGGAGCAGCAGCACAGATGAAGGGTCTGTTCAATATAGGCACATTGATGACATCATGAGAGATGCTCCAAGGGTGGATCTCGATGAAGACATGGAAGAAGAGGTCATGCTCGTGGAGACGGAGGAGCCGTCTTGCTACCTTGAGGCTGCTGGATAGCAGGTCTGGGAGGACACCATGACCAAGGAGATCGACTCCATAGAGAAGAATAACACATGGACTCTCACAGCGTTGCCGACTGGTCACAAGCCAATTGGGCTCAAATGGGTTTACAAACTGAAAAAGAACACAGAAGGAGATGTTATCAAGCACAAGCCAAGGCTGGTCGCGAAGGGATATGTGCAGCGGTAAGGAATCGATTTTGAAGAAGTGTTTGCACCGGTGGCTAGGCTGGACACCGTACGCGTCATCCTTGCTGTTGCAGCCAACCGAGGTTGGTAGGTTCATCATCTTGATATCAAGTCGGCATTCTTAAATGGTGAACTCGAAGCGGAAGTATACGTGACCTAGCTGGAGGGATTTATAGTGAAGAATAAAGAGAATCTTGTGCTCAAACTCAGCAAGGCGCTGTATGGACTCCGACAAGCGCCACAGGCCTGGAATATCCAGCTTAATAGAAGCTTAACGCAACTTGGATTTGTGAAGTGTGCTCAAGATCACGCCGTATACACAAGAGGAACGGGTCGGCATGGAGGTATTGTTGGAGTATATATTGATGATCTCATTGTGACAGGAGAAAGTCCAGAGGAGATCATGGGATTCAAGCAGCAGATGATGAGTGAGTTCGAGATGACCAATCTCGGATTGCATAATTACTATCTCGGGATTGAGGTAACGCAAGAAGATGGGCGAATTACAATCAACCAAACAGTGTATGCAAAGAAGGTTCTTGGTCAATTTGGTATGCTGGATTGCAATCCCACAAAATTCCCCATGGAACAAAGGGCACAGCTGCATAAGTGTCACACTCGGTTTTAGAAAGGGACAAAACCAGATGTAATCCACATGTATGCCAGGATCAAATTTCATACATGCAGTGACTTCATTAGTGTATCACACGCAGTGTCATTATGACAACGTTTAACTAGAATAAATAAAGAGACCACAAAGTCTTGAACAAAAGCACACAACTAAACTCCGCGAACTCCAACTTCCACAGGCAATTGACCGGGGAAACGCCAGCCTAGCAGTCTTCATCTTCGTCAACGAAGAAGTCAGGATCTCCTTCAATGTCTGAGCAGCGCTTGGAGGACATTTGGGTAAAACAACAAGTGTGAGTACAACTTGTACTCCGCAAGTGTGGAAAAATACAATGCCATGCAAGCTTAAACAAGGAACAAGTTGAAACAGTTTAAGTTTTGCATAAAAGCTAACTATTCTAACAAAGTATTATAAAAGCATCCTACTTGTCTAGGTGAATCAACAGCAGACCTCCAACTCCTAGAAACATCTCCACATGTTTCCCAACCACCTGAATCCCACATCAGGCTCCCAAAAGACTAAACAAACCCAAACCCATTTAGCTAATCATGTGAGGATCCAAGTCTCTCATAACCGTGAGCACGACTGTTATAACAGTTTTTACACTCTACAGAGGTTGTCCAGCTTTCCCCAGTGGTGTGTTACCCGGAAAGTCACTACAAAGCCGTTACAAAGTTTCATCCAACATGTGCATACCTACTAGGTTTCACCGCCGTCAAAGTGGCATTCACTACAAAGCTCCAGAAAGTTTTCACCCTTCCCGTCCACTACACATCTCATACCACTATCCAAATGGTTATGGCCTTTGCCGTCCCCACACATGCACTCTTCCGTTTGGCACGCACGAAAACTGGAATCCACTAATTAATAGGCTATGCCTATCCCATACCAGATCTCGTGGTTGGTACAATATTTCTTGGGTTGTCGCTCCATGAACAGGTTCTTACTTAGGTCACTTGAGCAAACACTAAGCTAACAATATAACCATCATCAACCACCAAAACCACTTTGCTTAAGGCCTAAGGTTCCATGTTGCTAACGCCATCATTAATATTCCGAACTTATAGTTACATTAATTTGTTAATCATGTTTAACCCTTAACCCTTCCATCCCCTTGTGCAAAGCTAAGCATGACTACCCATCATATCCTCTACTAACAATATGGCGACAAGGAATTATATGGAATAGGATACTATAAGTACATAAGATTCAAGATTAACAGCATGCATGTTGGAAATAAAAGAACGCATTTTAAATAAAACTGGGAGCAAAATGTTCAAGGACACTTGCCTCTCCCAACTTGCTGCTCAGACTCTTCAAAAATTTGGTCCTGAAGATTCTCGAACTACTCTTCGTCTTGAGCGGCAGGTACCGAAAGGCAGTTGGTGGCGGGGTAGACCGCGGCGGCCATAGGTGAGCTACGGGGAGGGAGCTCCAGTGGCCAAAACGCGATGGTGACGGCACCGGCGTGTGCGGCTGGCTAAGGCAAAGCTAATGGGCGGCTCGGCTACGTCAAGCGGCGATGATACGACCGATGGCGGATCTCAGGTCAGTCGGCAATGGTGGTGGGCGGCGGTGGCTTGCGGTGTCCGAGATTAGATGGGAAAGAGGGGGAGGACTCGGTTGTTTATATAGGCGAGGCATGCGATTGGATAGAACCGAGGTGGTTAGGATTCGGACTCAGGGAGGGAGGCACACGGCGCACAGTGCTCGAACTCGAGTCTGGCTCTGCAGCGTCTGGGGTGGCTACGGGAGGAAGAAGGAGACCGGGGGGGGGGGCACTAGCATGCGGGCGGAGGCAGAAACTGACCAGGCGCCAACAGCGGAAGGCAGCAGCGCTGCTGGGCCGTGGCCTTTCCGCCTCCCAAAAATCTCGTCCCCACCGCCCGAAAATCTCCCGCCTCCCGCAGATGGCGCTGGAGATGGAGAGCCTGAGGAGGTTCCTGAACCCGCTGGTGCTCAACCTTCAGAAGATAGAGCTGGAGCTCATCTGCCCCGTCTGGTGCGTTGAAACATCTCTTGCCCCCCTCTTGTTTCCTTTTCTTTTGGTCTAGATAGATGCGGCTAGAGCATGGACAAAGGATTGGAGTAGGACGATTTTCTTGCTTGTGCTGTACATCAAATGTTCAAGGTGTCATTTGTATTGTTGAAGATCTCACTATGATGCCCGCAATAGCGAAAATGATTGCCATCTATCATCCTCTACTAATCTTGCCTTGCGAGTTGTGATGGTTGACGAATTTGTTGGGGTCTTTCAGCAAGTGTGCCACTACACCGACTACGAATGGTTACAGCTGTGCCATCTACAAATCAGCCTATCATTCTCAAGGTACATCATGGCTTGCTGAATTGTTTCTAAGTTCTGATTAATGCCTCGATTCTTTGTTTGATCTCAACATCCTTTGCAGATTTAAGGCCGGCCTCCATGAGAAATGCATTGAATGGTATATTCCTGGCAACTTTTGTGATAACATTTCTGAAATACACATACTCATTTGACTTAATTCTACAGATACTCCTATCAATCCGAAAAGGAAACTTTGAGTTTTGTGGTTGTATTTAGATGTAAAGTTTGTCTTCTGGCTTGCATATAATAGCTATGTACCGTGAGTTTTGTGTACCATTTCCTAAATAAAAATTATCTGCAGTACTAAGTTATGATACCAATATAGGGCTCCCCAAGCATTCTTTACCGGTGATATTGCGAACAACTTGGAGCCTAAGTTGGTCCGTGCTTCTAAGATCAAATGTAGTGTTTGTGGATTGAAAGGCGCAGCACTTGGCTGCCTTGTGAAGAGCTGCCGCAAGAGCTATCATGTCCCATGTGCCCACAAGATCCCAGGCTGCCGATGGGATGAAGTGAGTCTTGTACCTTAATCAGCATTGTCCATTCTGTATTTAGTGAAAATGCTGCATCCTTTGTTATGGTAAAACATTTAGTCAATTTATCTTATTGAACGATTGTGATATGATCCAGGAAAACTTTGTTATGTTGTGTCCTTCTCATTCATTGAAAAAGTTGCCTTGTGAGAGATTGAAATCGAAAAAGAAGACCAAGCTGCAGCAGTATGTTCGTCGTGCCTGTTTTTCATAGCTGCATTTTTCTATACCTGATCACGTTTTCTGATGAATCCCTTTTCTCCCAATTCCCCAGACCGTCTTCTGATATGATGCATGATAATCTAAATTCACCTTCTCCAATGCAAAGGGATGAAATATGGATCAGCCCTCAATGGTCATGAAAAGGTATTTTGTTCCGTGTTCGATATGATCTTCACAGACTACGGTACTTTATAGTTGATTTGAATATGTGATCTGTCCTGACATCTTCAAAAACTTCACAGGAAATCTTGGATCAGTTTGAGCATCAAACTGGCACCACAGTAACTAACAACTGGAGGTCAGATGTGATTTTTATGTTTTTGTGGTTATTGCAAGTTAGACAAGATTTTTGGATGTTGTCACCTTTTGGTGTGGTACTTGTAATCCTGATAATTTGAGCTTAATAAATTACTACTTACTATGGAAACATTGTGCTGGCATCTACTTGGTTGCTGTAACATAGGTTGCCCTCTTTTGCAAGGAAGTTCTCTGATACAAATTTGCATGTGACATAGTGCTGAAAGCTTGTATTGAGGCTAGAGAACCAGTCCCAGAAGAGCCCTATCAGATCAGTTCTGATGTTCATGGCTCTTTTGATGGCCCTCGCACAGGAAGGCTTCGAGCAATCCGCCGGCTCGGCCGGCTCGTTTCGCTCGCTTGCTTGCTACACACTTGCTTGCTTGCTTATCAAATATATATAAATTGTTTTGAATTGCAGCAATTCTTGGAAACGAAATTAATATATATATATAACCCTTTACCGAGTGTATACACTCAGCAAAAAGGCCGTCACGGCCCTGCTGCCGTTTACTCGTTTTTTTTTTGCCGAGTGTTTTTAAGCCTTCGCCATGTGCTCTGGGCACACGGCAAACAACTCGATTCCGGTAGTGTACCTTTTAGTTGGTTAGAAAACCGACTAGGATACTTTCTTTATTTTGCGCTCGTGATGGGATAGATGATTAAGCAAAGAACATTCGGAGGTTAGCTGTTTTGGCATTCTGCAACAAGCTCACGATGAGCCAATGCATGAGTCCTTTCACAACCTGAAACAAGTTCAAAGGTGAAAGAATGGGAAGCAAAAGAATTGAAAGGAAATCTTTCTAAAAAGAAAAAGGGAAAGGAAGGTATTTTGATGCTGCTCTGTAATGAGTGTAATCGTGCGTAAAGCTTGACTCAACACTACGATTCTGAAATACCGTAGGATCATTTGCGTGTGTAGCTAGAACGCTGGGTTCAGAACACACGATTGGACTCTACACACCCGCGAAAAAACGAGTGAATTGATGGAAGTTAAGGACACGTACGTTAAATTAAAGATGAGAGACTCACACACGAAGTGCTTGAGACTATGTACATAGTTTTTAACAAGAATTTGGTCATGTATGCTCGCATTCACCGAAGAAGAAGAAGGCACGCCCGAACAGAAACCGGAAAGAGTGGACAGGTTAAAGATAGAGACTGAAGCATGTTGAAGTGCTTCAATGACACAAGAATTTAATAACACCATATATAGACCCTATTTGGTAAAGTTTATCAGCAGCTTTTGTTTTTTTAAAATCATAAACTGTGCCAAATAGACTGAGGTTATGCTAACTTTTGAAAAATTGATAAGCTGATTTTTGATAAAATAAACTAAAAGCTAATAAACTGATTGAGAATGATTTTTTTAAAAAAGTTATATATCGAGAGCTTAAAAATTAAGCTTATAAACTAGCAGATTTCTTAGAAACCATAAATAGCTTTTTGAAAAACAACTTTTCAGCAAAATTCTATAAATTTCAGCTATGACAAATAGAACCATAAATCATGCTAAATCCCTAGATAGGAACAGTTGTCCATGAAGACGCCAGACAACAGTTCTCTGTTCCCACAAATTGACTAATTCCCAGTTCAGGAGAAGACACACGGCACACATACAGGGCGTAATGTATCCTCTTCTCTCACCTACCAAACTTTGAATGTTATCCTTTATCAGCCAAGAGTTAACAACTAATTACTACAGATAATTATCTAACTCTAAAGCTGAAAGAGCAAAGATTCCCTCATCAACTTGTACACACTCAATAATTTTCTTCCCTGGGGACCGATGAAATTACTCATAGCTCAGTCTGAGGTCAGAAAGCAGCTGTGAGCATGCACGGCCTTGTTAAAGGGAAGCTTCACCAGTATGGAACCTGGCCGCCTGGAGCTAGGGGGCATGCACCTATGGTGTCAGAAGGAAGGAAAAAAGCAACCAAATGGCACCACTTTACCACATCGGCGGACCCACCCTGTGCATATGTATGCAGTTGCATACCTAAGTTTTTTTTTAAATCGATTATATATATATATATAGAGAGTATATATTAAGATATATATAGTACACAGCTAATTGGATATAAAACTCACAGCCTTAACCTTTCATCAGCCATTTATTATTGGTCTATCTTCACTTTCACATGCTCCCATCGAGCATACAGCCCACACACTTAATCACCCATCAATTTAATTACTCTTAGCTAGTTTGCTTCCTCACAATCTTGCAAATTTAGGTCATCTTCAAGAGAGATCTCAAATCTCCCTTTTCCCGTGCTATAGTATTTTACGGTCTACTGTAGCACTAGAAATCCATCTTCAATAGATCCTCTATCTAGTGTTACAGTGCTGCTACAGTAGAAAAATAAGGATGCTATAATAGTGATAGATGATGCTGTAATAGTATTTTGAGATGAAAATTTGAGGTAACTATTAAAGATGATCTTAATCTAAAATTTCTGGATCCGCCGCTGCTTCAGCTGTCCTAACTCGCAAACTCGTTTGACAAACCTGCCCTTCCATTTCATATGGAAAACAACTGCTAGTCCGGCGTTGCTATATAATCCCACAAGGCACACAAGGCGTAGCCAGCCAAAGCTAGCTGCCCGAAACAAGCTCCCCACAGTGACCATGAAGATGAAGGGGTTCTTCTTCTTCACCTCCGCACTCGCCATCCTCGCGCTTCTCCCGGTCACCGCCGTAGGCGCCGGCCTCAAGGTCGGGTTCTACAACAAGACCTGCCCGTCGGCGGAGGCCCTGGTGCAGCAGGCGGTGGCCGCCGCCTTCCAGAACAACAGCGGCATCGCCGCCGGCCTCATCCGGCTGCACTTCCACGACTGCTTCGTCAAGGTATATACGCGTCTTGTGCTACGATTTTTGCTTGCATTTCCGTACAGCTTATTTTTGCCTAGCTGCCTGGCTTGTAACTTCTTTTTGACTTGTATGCATGTACTTTTAAGCACGACAAGTAAAAAATAAAAAATAAAAAACAGATAAGCATTAGCATCTTTTTTGTGTGCACAGACTATAGACATGAAAGTTCAGCCCTTTTGAGGAAACACGCATTGAATAGTTTGCTTTTGCAATAGTTGTACAACTGTAGGTGTAGTCCTCCATTATGGGCAAGCAATATTATGAGTCACATACTGTCGATACTCCCTCCGCTCAAAATTCATACGTTTTAGAGTTGAGGGTAAAAGTTAAAGGTGAAAGATAAAATGATTATTTAATTTTTTTTAATATTATTTATTGTGTGAGAGATAAGATTTATATTGAGAAGAAAGTTATTTAATAGAGAGATAATATTGAAAAACTAATTTTGTTTGAAGTTATATCAAAATCGTAGAACATCGTGTATTTTGAATATTATAGAAGAGACTAAACTATTATCTATTTTGGGATGAAGAGAGTATAATAGATTCTCTTTGTTGCTCCCATTATTTAGCCATGATATATATTTGCATGGTTATCCTCTTTTAATATATATACCTACATAGTTATCATTCAACAAATGTTTCAGAAGATCTTTCTAACAGCACGAAGTGTAACATCATGCATGCTTTACTCAATATGATGATACTATATTCCTTTTTACCTGTCGTTTAGAGACACGATCTCCAATATATGTCTTGGATCGTTTCTTTTCCTAAGCATTTGTTATTAATTTTTTTTGATAATATAGTTATTTAAGAGTATTTTTATGACAAATCTATTAACATCATTCTCATGCATGAATCTTACAACTTTTATGTACATCAATGATCTAAGTTTATAAAGTTGACTGTACGTCATTAGTAGAAAAATGATTTGTACAGGCAGTTCGGAAATTCTATACGGGATTTTTTTTAACCGTCTATAAAAAAGAGTCTGTATAAATCAGATTTGTTCAGATATTTTTTTTGAACCGTCTATTTGTACAGATAGTTTATTATTGGAACCGTCTATACAAATGATTTGTACGGATGGCTCATTAACAGAACAGTCTGTACTAAAGTTTTCTGGAGCTAAAAAAAATCTTAAAAAATATTTTTCCTATCTACACCAGTCCACTATATTATTATATAGACATGATCGTAAATCACACGATTTTCACACAAAATACCTTCCTTACTATCTCACATGTCGTTCATTACTGATCATTGTATGAAAATAATATATATAAGATATACGCTCAAAACGAGTGGGACATTATTAGTACAGACGGTTCTATACTAATAGTATGTTATTAATATAGACGATTCTAAACTACTATTAGTACAGATAATTCTAATTTAAAATTATCTGTACTATTACTGATAATATTACAGACGGTTTTAATTTGAAACCATCGTACAAATGGTTTTAAATTAGAACCGTATATACTATTAATATAGATAGTTGTAGCTTGTAATCGTCTATATTGTAATGTCCTGTTTTATTACAACTGCTCGTTACTATTTTGTCAGATAGTTTTAGTTTAAAACCATCATGATACTTTTATACGAGTAGCTTCGTATGTAAAAAACGTCGCATTAAATAGATTCTTTATCGAAGCGTCCCACTGAACAAATACAGAGGGACTATATAAAAGGAACGTACTGAACTGGATATATATAGTGAATACAGTTAGCGATCAAAATCACATTTATGTTTCGTTTGGGAACCGGTGGTTGACTGGTGCGTGCCGACTGGTAGTTATCGTCCATCTGGACATCGATCATCGGTTGGACACATGCATCTCGAGGGCTGTAGACCTGTCGTTGTTGCTGGTCCCAGTCAGACAGACGTGTGTATGGCGACGACAAACACAGGGATGACCTTGAGCATGACTAGTTGCTGCTAATACTTCACATGTAGTCCCTTGCTAAATGTGTAGCTGGGAAATTGACAAGTCTGATTCACATCATGTCTACTCTTCAAACAATCTTAGAGAAACGGATGTGGACTAACAACTCCCAGAAAAGGATCACCGATTGGGATAATGGACCATGCATGGTACATGCTTTGCTAACATTTAAATTTGATAATATGAAAATCAAATTAAGCTACCTCGACTTATGGACATTCAAAACCATGAATCTTAATTACATGCAGTCTAGACGTTTGAACAGATGAATATGTATTTTGTTTGTATGATGGAAGTAAAATTAAACATATTAAAGAGTACACCTGTAACGACGGCTAATGCGTTACGTATCATACTCGTCGATCAACATCACGCAGGGATGCGACGGCTCGGTGCTGATCGACTCGACGGCGAACAACACGGCGGAGAAGGACGCGATCCCCAACAAACCGAGCCTGCGCGGGTTCGAGGTCATCGACGCCGCCAAGAAGGCCGTGGAGGCCCAGTGCCCCCGGACCGTGTCCTGCGCCGACATCGTCGCCTTCGCCGCCCGCGACAGCATCGCGCTGACCGGGAACGTCACGTACAAGGTGCCTGCGGGCCGGCGCGACGGCAGGGTGTCCACTGAGCAGGGCGCGCTGGACAACCTCCCCTCTCCGTCCTCGAACGCATCGGTGCTCGTCGGCAAGTTCGCCGCCAAGAACCTCACCGCCAAGGACATGGTGGTGCTCTCCGGCGCGCACACCGTCGGTCGCTCCCACTGCGACTCCTTCACCAAACGGCTCTACAACTTCAGCAACGCCAGCGACGTCGACCCCACCATCAGCTCCGCCTACGCGTTCCTGCTGAAGAACATCTGCCCCGCCAACAGCAGCCAGTTCTTTCCCAACACGACGACGGACATGGACCTCATGACGCCGGACGTGCTCGACAACAAGTACTACCTCGGGCTCACCAACAACCTGGGGCTCTTCACGTCGGACCAGGCGCTGCTCACCAACGCGACGCTCAAGGCGTCCGTCGACGAGTTCGTCAAGAGCGAGAACAGGTGGAAGAGCAAGTTCGTCAAGGCCATGGTGAAGATGGGCGGCATCGAGGTGCTCACGGGGACGCAGGGGGAGATCAGGCTCAACTGCAGGGTCATCAACAGCGGCAGCAGCGCTGGGATTGAGCTTCGGATGACCGGCTCCGACGACTCTGCTGAAGAATTCACCGAGATAGCAACGAACTAACTACTGGATGCGTGCACAGTGTGATCTTCTTCAGTAATGTGGAGTTCTAGCTACGTCGGGTTTGCTTTTCACAAGAATAAAACAGAGGAAACGCATCGAAATCCTGGAGAAAGGATAGTTGTTTCTCTTTTTTTTTTTTCTGTTTTGGCTGATGTTTGGATTAGTGTTGTGTTTGTAATAATGCAAGAAAAGAACGTTGCATGAAATGTTGTTCACCGGGAAAATGTGCTGCGAATTACTGTATTAAATAACTATTTACTACGTGTCGGTCGACTAAAATTTCATTCTGCCTCACGTGATGCTGTATCCGCGTGATCGCATCATGATTTGTACGTCTGTCGAAACCGAGCCCGAATCGTTCTGTGTATTATCAAGCCCGCCACATGCTATTGGATCCGGATTCGACTCGTATTAGGTGTGCCATTTCGACTTATTGTTGTCTTTGAACCACGTGCACAGCTCTGGTTTCATCGAGACTTCGAGAGAGGGGGGGGGGGGGAGAGAGCGAGGTGAAGGTGATTTCATCGGTAGTGATGGCAATTTGCAAGCGGCGGAGCCCCGACGGCGGTTTTGTTCTTTGTATTCGGTCGATCTCCTTATTCCTCTCTCGTGCGCGTGATAGGCTACTGCCTTTGTAGTTTGCACTCTGTTCAGTGACGATCCCCCCCCCCCCCCCTAATACTTACTTTCTCGTTTGATTTGTTACCTGTGCATGTGTTATTTGGTTCAAATTGGTTGATACGTTATGTAGAGTGCTTTCTTCTTGTCGGTAGGATTCAATTTTCCGTGATTTGATTTAGTTTCTTTGGATTTTGGTTGTCTAGGGTTTGACCATTCTATTCTCATTTGCTTTGTGCGTTACTAGTGAATTAATAGACGGTTTAATGTGGATTATATTTTGTGTGTTAGTAGTGAATAATGGATCATGCGGCCTGATTTGGGCAGTTAGCAGTGGTAATGGGGCTATTTTGTTGTGATTATTTGTTGGTGTTGTTGTGGTCGATATTATTTATACATTTTGTTATGCTGATGGTTATGAATAAAGATAGGTGTAATATGTTATTTACATCCTTTCGTTAGTAAGTGTTTGGAGATGGAGGTGTAGGTTATACCTAGTATAATGAGGTTGTATACCTGGTGATGTGACTGCCTTTGGTGGTCGGTGGTTCCATTTCTGTTATTTGGAGAAGACACTGCCTTTGGTTGGTGGTTCTATTTTTGTTATTTGGAGAAGATATCGACTACACGAAATGCAAATACGTTAGTAGTTAGTACTAGAGAAAATATTTATACAGACGGTTCGGAAACCCCGTGTGAGACGCTTTTTCAATCCGTCCGTGAAAAAGAGTATGTACAAATCAGATTTGTATAGATGAGTTTTGAACCGTTTGTACAAATGATTAGTACATACGGTTCTAAACTGGAACCATCTGTACAAATAATAAGTATAGACGATTCTAAATTTTAGAACCGTCTATATAAATAATTAGTGCAAACGATTCCAATTTAAAACCGTCTGTACTAAGATAAAAAATACCAAAAAATAAAATTGTGACCCTGATATCCACAGAGATTCCAAACCCAAGCTAGCTTCAATGACAGACCAACCAGTATTTACCATTCTCATCAACAAGGTTCAACTCGAATGTGGAATCACATCAGAGAATTAGAATGCATCACATATGATCCAGAATTTGACAGTTAAGTTCAATGAGAATATATCACTAGGAACAGAAGCAAGCAAGTAATTCAAAACGTAAACAAAGCTAAAGGCCGCATCTACATAGTACGCGATCTCCTCACCGCTATGCTCACCAGTGAGATCCTCGTCGTGCTCACTGAATGTGCAAACACATTCACAAAACAAACTAAACGAGAACATGCAAACACATTCACAGAACAAGCTAGCCTAGAATGCACGAGCCCTGGGAACCGCCCGCACACGCGACGGCCTTAGTCGCTGCTTCTGTGCCCACGTGGATGAGGTGGAGAGGAGGAGCAGCACGCCCTCCCGCCGGATCTGTAGAGGAAGATGGGCGGGGCGTAGCCGGTGAGCTCGGCGGTGAGATCCTCACTGTGCTCGCTATGGAGGTCGCCGTGGATCTCCTCACCGCCGTGCTCGCCATGGATCTCCTCGTTGCTGAGCTCGCCATGGATCTCCCCGCCGCCGTGCTCTTGGATCTCCTCGCCACCATGCTCGCTGTGGATCTCATCGCCACCGTGCTAGCTATGGATCTCCTCACCGCTGTGTTAGCCGTGGATCTCCTCGTCGCAGTGCTCGCCATGGATCTCCTCATTGCCGATCTCACCGTGGATTGGACATATGAGAGAGAGGAGAGGGGTGGTACGATAGGAGTAGTGAGATCTAGGGGAGCTAGGGGACCGGCCCCATTCCTTCCTGTCGGAGACTCGCCGGAGATGGGGAGGGAGGGGGTCGGATCTAAGGGGCGATAGATCTGGGAGACGTCGTGGGAGTTCCCGTGGGAGGATAAGCTTTTGTGGGAGTTCACTCGTTGCACTCTGGCCTCTGGGATGCTCCGGTTGGAGAAGGTACAGCAGTGAACGCGTGGGGAGATGAAAGCGGGACGCTTGATTGTATTGAGCTGTCTGAACTATGTAAACGCATGGAGAAATGCAAAGTGGGACACTCATTTGTATTGGAACCATCTGATCTATGTAATTTGTATAGACGGTTATATTTGGGAACTGTTTGTATTATTAGTACAGATGGTTCTAATTTAAGAATTGTCTGTACTAAAGTGTCCCATTTCATGGGAATGACTCCTCGTCATTTTTCAGACAGATCTAGTTTGGAACTGTCTGTGATACCTTTTGCACAGACAGCTCTAAATAGGAGTCTGTATAGGGGTGTCTCATTAAATTATTTCTGTAGTAGTGAGTTCTCGAACATGATCATGCAGTTGGGTTGAATGGTGTGTTTAACTATATACCTTTTGCTTAGACTTCATGGTTCGGAATTTTGACCACCACCATTAGCCTTGCAGTATCTCCATCAATGCATCTATCGTGTCTTTTTCTTACATACATTTGTAAATAGTTCTTATTGTGTGAAATGGTTATGGATTGATGAGACTGTATGTTGAAAAGGATCTTTGTGTTTGCTAAGGAATGGTAAATTGGTAGCAATGCTGAAAAAGATGTTTATTATTAATTGATTTTCTTGCTATGGGTAAAATGATAAATGTTACCGATAAGCAATCTGCACTTATAGTATGTAATACTGCTTAAATAGTGATTTTCTTGCTCAAATAGTGAAATTTTTCTGTTACTTGATCAAATCAATTCACTTTCTTATTACAAAACCATGGAATTGTATGACAATGAGTTGTGTATAGTTATTTGTATTTCTTATATGAAATAAAATGTTTTGTTCTTATATGAAATAAAATGTTTTGTTCTTATAAGATATTTTTATTTTTAAATTTGTAGTTGTGAAAATAAATCTTTATCTAAACATAGATACAAGAGTAGTTAAATTTACTGATACGTTTTATTTTAAATTTATAGATGTCAAAATCAATTGAATCTAATATTGGACATCCAGGTTTACGGTCTCGCAGTAAAGCTAAAACAAGGTCTTTCAATGGAATTTTTGCAGCTGGTTGCAGTAAAGTTGTTAGTAGGTATAACAATTCATATTTTAGGGACATTATTTTGTCTCTAGACCAGCATAGGAGAGATATTGTGGATGAGTATGGTTTTGCTATTCTTCTTGAATATGATGGTTGCCCTGTTACTAGAAACTTTGTTCAATAGATAGCAGATCAAGTTGATGTCAACTGTTTAGATATTAGTCTTGGTGATAAGGTCATTCCTGCTTCTCTTTTACCTATCCATAAGGCCTTTGGTCTCCCAATAGGTAGTTGAGATATTAGAGAAACTGGAGAATCTAGAAAAGCTGATTTTCTGACAAAAATGAAAGAAACTAACATTCCTCTGATAAAGTCATTTAGGTCCAACATACTATCAAAAGAGAAGATGGCTGATGATCAATTCTTCCGATATTTCATGGTTATGGCATTGTCAACATCTTTATGTCCCAATTCAAGCACAAAACCAAGTCCAAGTACTTCAATCCATTGATTGATGTTGCCACTGCAAGGGAATGGGACTGGTCAAAATTTGCGTACGAAAGGTTATTCGATTCTATCAAGAAGTATAGGAATAAGAAGAGGAAAACCTTGGGTGGTTGTATATACTTATTTCCTGTATGTGTTCTGCTAACCCTTTGTATTTTAATCCTTTTACATCTATCTTTGATCATTCTTTCTTCTCATACTACTCTAGATTAAGTGTATTAGGGTGCAGTATGGTAGCATCACACTGTAGCAGTGCATTTCTTGTTTAGTATTTTTCTTATTACAAGTTTTTATTTCTGTTATCATATCATATTATAATCAACTTTGACTGTTGTTCATTACTGATTTTATTGTAGTTGTACTATCTTGATTTCCTTCAATTTGGATCTCAAATGCAAGCAATTTCTCCTACTCTGCCAAGAATAAGAGTTTGGAAAGGTTCAATGATCAAGAAATACAACTCTTATGATCATGTATATCAGAATACTTTTGGGAGGCGTCCAATAAGTCTATGACTTTGAACCATTAACTATTATTAATGTCCATTAGTTTGTTATGTAGTACTATATAAAATTTAATCTATTTATAATGTTTGCAGGTTAAGTCCATTAAAGATACTTGCTATGCTTCTATTTTACCAGTTGATCAAGTTGTTTTTTTTTAGGAATCCCTCAATTCAAGATTTGGGTACTTACCAGATAATATAAGCTAGCATTTCCTTTGTCATTTTCAATTTTGCTAAATTCAAGATATGATTATCCTTAATAGTTACTGTTGTAGTAGTTTATAACAGTAAGTATTAAATTGCATGTTTGCCTTTTAATAATTGCTATTATTGTTATGTGCAAATTTGTTATATTAAGTGTGCAATTTTTTTTGTTTTCTATCTTTTTGAACCCTATATTTTCATATATTATTAAGTACTTGTTTCATACAATATCTTATTCTGTTTTCAGGTCAGAGATGATTTATGTGGGTTGTACCAAGGTCTTTGTGATCATGTGTTTCATCCCCCAGACCACGGTCCTAATCAACTTGTTTTTGCTTTGTTCCAGTACCTTCATGATTCTAGTGTTAATGTGCTTTTTAACTCTGAACATGTTCATAATAATTTCAATAATTGGCATCCAAATATTAATGATGATGCTGATGAGAATGAGAATTTGCCAAATGATAATTTGAACAAAGATGTAGTGCAAGAGTGATAAGCAACAACTACTGAAGTGCTTTCATCTCATTGCGCATATGCTCAGTCTGATGCTCATAATGGTGCTTCTCAAGCTACTATAGTAATTCCTTCAGATAACACTACATCTAAAGGTATTTGTTTCTTGTTTGCAACTCTTTGAAATCAATTTACTAATCATTTACTTTTCTATAACTTATTTAGATTTAGGTGAAGTTTCTATTCCAAAAAAGAAGAGTAAAAGGTAATGTTTGAGTCCTCAGTCTTTAGAATTTGTTGCTTCTAGAACTTGACATCGACTTTCTCAAAGACATAGGAAATCTCCTTTGAGCCAACATGTCAATAAGGTTTGTGACATTGGTTCCTTTTGAATTTCATTATGTCTATGTAGTGCATATGTCCATATGAATTTCAATATAATCCTTTTGGTTCTGTTCATTTAGTAAAATTTATATACAAATTGTTTTTTCCCTGTAGCTTGGTGGCAAGGAGAATACAATTGTTGTTGAGGAGGTATCTATTGGAGTCTCAAAAGTTTCCAAAAAGTGTCAAACTATTAAAGAAGCATTAGATGAAGTTGATAGAATGCATGATGAATATAATTGTGCTAAAAAAACAAATGTTGGTGCAACTTAAATTGTAAGTTCTTTCCTGAAATTCGACACTAATTTGTATATCTATTATTTTTTCTTTTTGTTACCATAAGGTGCCTCTTTTTATTGTCAGATTTCTAAGAAGACAAATATTAAACAAAGTTATGTTGCTCCTGTTGCAAACAAATCTAGATGTGATGAAGTTTGTGAAATGTCTAAGTCTGTATCTGTCAAAAATGACATGTCTTCTACTCTTATATATAGTTTTCATTTATTTGTAATCAATAGTTCTAGTTTGCTTCTTTTGATATAGGAAAATAGCTATTGACTATAAGTGAGTCAAAGTAAACTTAAGCCCCCTTGCAAATTCTCTTAAACCTGTTGGAAATGTTCAATATTTTATAGTCAATAACCTATGCAAGAAGATATTCAATTCTATGCATCCTCGTGAATCATATAAGCACTACTTCACAAAAGTTGGTATAAGTACCTTATAGCATTATATTCTTTTGTATGGATCATTTGGTTGTTAATTATATATTCTTATTAGTTCACAATTTTGTTTATACCTTTAGGATTATTTGATGAATAGGTTGTCATATGAGTAAAAGAAGGGAGAACTTAAAGAGAACGCTATCAACTGCTTAAGGGTGCAGGAATGGCCAAGAGATTATATTCTTCAAATCTGGTACAATTTACGTATTATCTAAATTTAAATTTTTTGTGTTTCAGTTTTTTGTTTCTTTCCTCATTCAGTAATTTTTATCCCTTATGTACCAAAAATTTGTATATGTTCTAGCTATAGAATTATTTTATGCAATAGCTATAGAAATTTGTGAATTGTCTTTATATATTTCAGTCTCTTGTTCTTCTATGACTTGTCATGTTTTATGTAATTGATTTTGCATTTTTACTACAGATGCATTTCCCTATTCACTACGAAGGGCATTGATTCGTTGTTGTGAGGAATTTCAATGATATAAAATTTGTTATTCTAGATTCATATCAGCGTGATTTTGGCGAATATTCAGACTACCATAGGAAATTCAAAGGCATCTTTGTGAGTTCAAGCAATTCTTTGTTTTATACTATTTTCAATTCATCTATGTGGTAATATAAAATCTTAGTGATTGTATCTATCTTTTCAAAAACAAATTCTATTTAGATTCCTAATTTTGTTAAGATTTAGGAAGAGACTGCAAAAATGGACATAGGATTTCATGGATATAAAACTGTTTTTGCTAATGTCCCTCAGCATTCTATCGAGTATGTTCTCTTCTCTATCTCCCGTATGTATATGTATCCAAGCTTTCTATACTACATATTTCATAGAGTTTTCCAGTTTGTTTCATTCAGAGATGATGCTGGCATTTTCATCATGAAATTCCTGGAGCTTTGGGAACCATTAGTCAATGTTAATGATAAGTTTTCTCAATTAGACATACTAAACATTCGTATCAAGTACATGAATGAGATGATTTCCACGATTCCAATACTGACCATGGTGCCATTGATTTAGTGAAGCGATATGATTATGAGGTATTGATGTTTGGTTAGTAACATGAATTTACCTGTTTTCACCATCTATATGAATTTTGTTATAAACGAATGTATTTAATTTTTTTTGCAAGTTTATGCTAAATATTTCTAAGACAAGTCGATGTAATGAATTGAGTCATTTCTTTGGAGAAATTGTTTAGATTTTGATGCAATGATCAATGATCCTATTTTGTAATGAATACTACGCTTATCTGGTTGTAAATATGTTGTTCTAGTGTTGTGATGGACTAATGGTTGGTACTAGTCATATACTTGTTTAGATTTTGGTGCAATTGTCAATGATTCTATTTTGTACTAAATATGTACTTTGTCGATTTTACTTTTTGCTGATGACTTGTAATTATCTGTTTCTATTATAATTAATTTCAAGCTTCCTCAATGTCATTTTTTAGTTACTAATCGGATGCAGAGATTTGTTGGATTGCATATACTCGAGCACATGTATATATTGGTGATATCTTGTCAAGGTGATGTTGTTTTGTCTTGAACAAAGGTTACTTCATAGGCTTTTTTTGCTAGTTATGGCTCAATTTGTACTAGGATTTTGAGGTTGTAAGTAGTGTTGTCCGGACTTTTTAAATTCCTTATCTGCTAGAAGTTGCCTGTGTTTTGGCTAGGTGTAGCGAAAATGGCTCTATTTGGTCATGGTTGTGATTTTGGTGATTAATGACAATATAATCATTGGGACTAACACTTGATAAGACATCCAAGCCACCAAAATGCTTAAAGTGATCATCCAAGGCGATTAAGCACAAGATTAGAGAGTGTTTAGTGCTTATAGGCCTAGAGTGAGTTGTAGCTACGTGTTAAAGCTTGAGGAAGGGATCAAGGAGTGATCCTAGCTTGTACCGAGTGGTACGTCGGTGCCTTGGAGTCTTGGTGACTCGCCGATATCTTGGACCTTAGTGGCTCAAGCTTGTTGATCTTCCGACTTGGTGTAGAGCGGTAGCAAGACACGTGTACGGGGACGCAGAGACCCTTACCTTGGTGGCTCAAGCTCCAAAGTGATCATAGTGGCAAATGACCGAAAGAGAGGCTAGTGGTGAGATCTTACCTTGGTGGCTTATCGTGCTTAAGACCTTGTCTTGGTGACTTGGTAGCTCAAGAGCTGTGATTGGAAGAGACTTGGCAGACCAGGCGCATATCCTTGGTGGAGCTCCAACATGGACTAGGGGTGATATTCATACCATCGATACCACGGGATAAAAATCCTTTATACCGAGTTGGTCTCTCTACCCTATTTACGTTTCTGCATTTACATACTTGCAATTTACCTTGCTAGAGTAGGTTGTAATCCTCTTAAGCGGTAAAGTAGACACACTAGATAAATCTAGAGCACATTTAGATAAAAATTAAGATAGGTTTATCTTGTGATGTTTTTGGAGCCAATTTGGTTTAGGTTTCTAAGTGTCCTAAGTCACACCCTTCTTTATCTTAGGACGTCACCGTTTTTCACAATTCGTATTTGAGTCTTATGCTCTTGATAGGCTTAACATCCTAGAGTTGTGATGTTCGGAGTTGGGATGGATACCTATAGTGCTCCACTTTTCAATGGCACAAATTTTCCCTGTTGAAAAATTCTAATGTCTTGTTATTTGCAAGCCAAGAGTCTAGATGTTTGGAGGGTCACCGAGGAAGGGATAAGACCTCACATCACCAACTAGGAGAGGCAATTAGATGCATTGGTGAAGAACAAAAACGACATCAAGAAGATGACTCCAAGTCAAATGCTCGGCAAGATCACCGTCCATGAGATGACCATGAACGTGGGGGTAGAAGCCTCTTCCTCATCTAACACCGAGAACCTTGCTCTTACAAGCAAGAAAGCACCATGTCCACACATGAAGGCGAAGATGAGAAGGCAAGAGCAAGAGTCAAGTTCAAGCGAAGATGATAGAGATGAAGATGAAGATGAAGAAAGCAATGAAAATGATGAGTAAAGCATATCAAATGATAAAGAAATGGACTCTGAAGTCACCAAGCTCATCTCTCAAGCGGAGAAGAACATCAAGAATATCAATGCTAAGATTAATCATTGAATCTCCATGAAAGACTTGGTCAAAACTATTGATCACATCAAGAAAGAAAAGAAGACAAAGAATAAGAGGGGGACAAGGGGGAGATCCAAGGCATTCGCAAACATAGGACGATGGGTGAGCGATGATGAAGATTCAAGCTCAAGTGATGAAAGCTTCACTATCCTCCCCTCCAAGAAAAACTCTTCCTCAAGGTCATCATCACACAAGTCGTCATCATGCAAATGATCTCACAAGTGCCTTATGGTCAAAGGTATGGATAGCGATGTAAGTGATGATGAATCCGATGAGGATTATCCTTCCTATGATAAACTCCTTCTTGATCAATGAGCAACAAAGGGCCCTGAAGAAACAATCAAAAGAGCTTTAAAAATTCTATGCACTTAATGACATTTATGCTACCTTTGTTTCTAATTATGAATAATTATTGTGCAAATTCAATTTGATAAACAAGGAGCATGATGAGCTTAAGGCTAAATTTGAGTGTATTGAATCTTAAACTAAGGTCTATTTTAAGCAATCTATCTCTCTATTTAATTTTAATCCTAAGGTAGATGCTTCTACATCTTATGATGATTTTATTGCTTTATCTAGCTCACCCTTTTGCAATGAGATTTGTGTTAAGAATGTTGCTGTAGAATCATCTAATAACCTCATTGCACAAGAGAATGATGAGCTTAAGCAAGAAGTGGAGAAGCTCAAGAAGGACTTTGCGAGTTTAAAGGGCAAAGGGCATATCCAACCTCCTCAAGATAGCTTGCAGAGGGGTCAACTGTGACGTGCTTCAAATGCCATGAAGAAGGCCACAAGTCCTTCCAATGAAAATAAGTGAAGGAGAATACCAAGGAGAAGAATAAAGCAATGAACCTCTCCAACAAGACCTCCAACTTCTACACCAAGCCCAACTACAAGGTCAAGACCAAAAACAACCACTACAAGCTCAAGAAGAAGAACAATGGCAAAGTGATTGCATATGTAGTTGGGAGAAAGGACCAGGGGTGGAACCAACTCATTTGGGTGCCAAGGAATTTATCACCAACATGAAGGGGCCCCAATCGGTTTGAGTTCCAAAGAAGACTTGAAACCCGAGACGGCTATGGGGATTTGAAGTGAAAGTTCAAGCAAAAAAAGCCAAGTGTATAAGACTAGGCGCTTCGATGAAGATCATGATCATTATATACCCAAATCCTTATCGAAAGGTAAAAAGGTAATGGAGTAGATGCAAAATCTTTCAATTGTTGTAACTCATTTGCCTTGTCTAGGATTGCATGTGCATATTTCAATTTATTGCAATGCCTAGTGTAGGTTTTCATATGGTATGTTGCTTGTGTTTCTCTCTTTCTTATGAGCAATCTACATGGTTTATTAGTTGTAAGTTTCTTTTATGGCACTAGTTTCACAATTGGTATCTTTCATGTGCTATGAACCAATCTATAGGATACGATTCCCATTGTTATTAATAATAAGTGCATATGTCTCGCAAGTATTTAAAATTTGTATGCACACATTTAGGGAGAGTATATCCTATAGGTTGTGATTTTGAGACTAACATGTGTTTCTAGATATATATTTTGTAGTTCATGGAGAAATCAACACGTCCTCGGAGATATGCAATGCTTAAATGATTCAATTAGTATCATTATCAATTCATTTCTACATTTAAGCTACCTCCATACATGATATGACTTAAACTTCCTACCTCTACTTATTGTCTAGATGTGCATATCTTGCTACATTCTACAAGTGGTATTCACAAGTGGGTCTCATTATATATATGCACACATAAAGAGAGAATTTAGATTATATCTTGTGAGTTTTATGAATTATAATCCTTGCTTGTCTCTTTCAATTGATAGCAATGCCTCAAATCCTTACAATTGGTATATCTTTTCAATTGGTATCATTTCATTGGATCATGATTTATGAAGCTCTCTCCCATGTGCTCTAACGCTTTTCCTCGAGTTCAAAATATGTTGTAGCCCTTTTTGAGATTGTTGACAAAGGGGGAGAAGTTTGATGACCAAAGCAAGAAGCAAGATACCAGATGTCTAGGAATGCCAAAGTTGATAAAGGGGGAGAAGAAGAAGATACAAGAAACAACATAAGGAACATAGGTTGACAAAGGGGAAAAAGTTCTTTCATGGGTCGATAAAGGGAGATAGTAACAATAGAGAAAAGGGGAGCCACAACAAAATGGGACTAAATTGTAAGAACATGCATCTAAACAATGTGGTAAGGTTATGTGATCTTTACGATTGGTATCATTTTTTATTTGCCACTTGCTTTGATTGTGTTGTCATCAATCACCAAAAGGGGGGAGTAGCGGTGGCAACATGTCTACCCCTGTCGGGTTTGGCCTGAACGCACCCGACCTGAAACCCAATTTCGCAAACCCAACTCGGCCCCGAAATAGATATCGGGTGCAAAACGTCCCCCAGCCTTGACTCCGGTGGGGACCTAAGACTCAGCGGGGACCCGAGCAACCCCAACCCACCTCTCCCTCCCCAGTGCACCACACGCCTGCACTCGCCTGTCTCGATGAGCTTATGCTCACCTCGGCTATCCTAGTGCCTCGGTGCATATGGCGGCAAATCAATCGCAAATTCGCAATAGAACCGAGCTTTGCTCGGGATCACAATCGACACAGAACTTTCATCAAACATGGAGCACCGCTCATAATCATTATCACATAAGAACATAGATGATCTTACCTGTGCATGTCGTCATGGCCACCGCCGCCCTCCAGTGCGCCACTCGCCGCCAATGCCCTGTGCTTGGGCTTCCTCCCTCTTCTGCGCTTGTTGTCGCCCAAAGCTATCGACACTTGCCCACACTTCATCGTGCCACATCCCATGCACCCATACCCACTCATCACGCTCTGGGCCCATGCACCATCTCATCATTTCGCCGGCCCGTAGCTTGGCACTTCACTGCCACCGCACCGAGTGGTTTGCAGCCGTCTCATGCGTCATCCAATTGACCCATGTTGCCCCGCAGGCGCTCGTAACGGCCTTCCCCACGCCTGTCGTCGATGGATCTAGCCCTCCAGTGCACGAAATCTGACAGGAGATGGTAGGATTTGGTCGATGGAGTGTCGTGTGACCTACCCCTTGGCTCCTCGTGGCTCGGAGGGGGCGGATCTGTGCTCAGGGCTCATGGATTTGGCATGCTGCTCATTGGCCTCACATCGGTGGAGGGTGGAGCAAGCAGCGGTAGGGAGCCAGGGAGGGGGAGATGGTAGGGGAGGCAGGGAGATAGGGACAGGAGGGGCGAAAGCATGAGACGGGAGGGAGTAGGAGTGGGCACCGACAATCGGTGGCACGCCAGTGCCGGCGGCCAGAGGGCAGGGATGACCGGGGAGTGGAGGTCATGGCTTGGGAGAATGAGAAGTGGTGAGGGAGTGAGAGACGGAGGGACCGAAGGGTAGAATGAGAGATAAGGGAGAGGGACGAGTGGACGACGGACGAGTGAGCGGAGTGGCTCTGTGACTGGCATATCTTCGGGTTTTGGGTGGGCGCGTGGTCCCGCGGGTGAAAAATTACACTCGGACCCGAACCAGGTTCGGGTTGTGGCCCCAACCCAACAACCCCGCGGAGCCATTTTTTAACCCATGCCTAGCCCCTTCGGGTATAAAACCAATGGGGACCCAACCCGATGGGGCCAACTGCCATCCCTAGTGGGAGATTGTAGCGAAAATAGTCCTATTAGACCATTGATTGTGATTTTAGTTATTAATGACAACATAGTCATTGAGACTAACATGCTTGTCAAGAATATATGTTAGTAGGTCTCATGGATACAATACATCAAGAAAAGATTGTAGCTGGGACAAAGTTTGATTGAATTGGAGAAGTCCCAAAAGAATTGACCTTACTGGATAGTCCGGTATTCAAGGGTTGAACTCACCAGAGTATTTTGTCTAGAGGCAAAGTGAAGGCTGATGACTTCACTGGATGGTCTGGTGTTCTGTGTTTTGAACTCACCAGAGTATTTCTAGCAAAAGGGGATAAGGCGGAGGACCTCACCGGATAGTTCGGTGATCTGCACTAGATAACACCGAAGTATTTCCTGCAGAGAAGAATGCAAGTGCAGAAGGCTGAAGATCAACCCACCGGATTATCCGGTGCTTGGTTTGTGCACACCGGATTATAGCACGGGAGCATTTCTTGCAGAGGCGACTACAAGTATTGAAGAATGAAGAATAACCCACTGGAAAGTCCGGTGCTCTGAGGATGAATGCACCAGAGCATTTTATACAAAGAGGCTGCAAAGGCTCGAATGGCTCAAGATAACTCACCGGAAGGTCCAGTGATGGATTTAAAGGCACACCGGAGTGTCCAATTTTCAAAGAGGCTTTGAGTGGAAGGCCAACAACTATTTTCTGAGGTTGTGCTCACTGAATGACCCGGTGTTAGTACTACTATTCTTACCGGATCATCCGGTGTCAACAGCTTTTCTGAGTCGTTGGGAAAATGGCTAGTTGGCGGGTTTAAGGCTATAAATATCCCTCCACTTAGTCATTTGAAGGTGTGGCATGCTGCTGGAGTCTAGAGAAAGCTCATATACACTTGATAAGACATCCAAGCCACTAAAGTGCTTAAAGTGATCAATCAAGGCGATTAACTACAAGATTATAGAATGTTTAGTGCTTATAGGCCTAGAGTGAGTTGTACCTAGGTGTTGCAGCTTGAAGAAGGGATCAAGAAGTGATCCTAGCTTGTACTGAGTGGTACGTTAGCATCTTTGAGTCTTGGTAACTCGCCGGCATCTAGGACATTGGTGGATCAAGCTTGTTGACCCTCTGACTTGGTGTGAAGTTGTGGCAAGACATGTGTGCGAGGAAGCGGAGACCCTTACTGTCGGAGGGTTAACTCCTGTCGAAGGGATCCTGAGGGACCCCTTTTTAGAGATTCGGCCGGGGGGATGATCCTGAATATGTTCACCGGAGAAATAAATGGGTATGAATGCGATGGCCGGTGGGGTGGAATGATCTAATGCGGAACGGAGTAAA
This sequence comes from Phragmites australis, assembly GCF_958298935.1. Lineage (NCBI taxonomy): Eukaryota > Viridiplantae > Streptophyta > Magnoliopsida > Poales > Poaceae > Phragmites > Phragmites australis. The sequence goes on from NC_084921.1 coordinate 16,435,817, forward strand.
TACGCTGGTGTTTAGACAGGTTCGGGCCGCACGGATGCATAACACCCTACTCCTGTATGGATACTATAAATGTCTTGAGAATGTCCCTCAAGGATGTTGCAGGTTACAAGAATATCTATCTATCTTAGAGACTGGGGCTCCTTGTTCTTCGGTCTGCGCGTATCTCTTGGCTTTGGGTGCTCTCGATCTTCTCTTCTCTACTCAAAGCCTGTTCTGATATTCTTGAGCGCCGGAGAGCTTGTCTTTGTCCGTGCTGCCGGCTGCTTAAAATACCCGCCGGCAGTAGCATGCCCCGAACGGGAGGAGGGCACGAGTTCCAAGATACCATAAATGGAAAGGGCGTCATCATTACCTCTAGGTGAAGTGACCGGGGTGGAAAATGTGTCCCACGCCCGGTCATCCGTCACCATAAATGCAGTTGCAACAGGCGCCGTGGAGAGGGCCCACCGGGCAGTCGCAGAGCGGCCCGGCGTGCCCGCCCTGTCTTGTTCTCCTGCCACAGCAGCGCGGCAGACGGAACGCCTCGGCCCTTACGACGTTATCCCTAGACGGGCCGGATGGCACGGGATGGGACCCGTGCATTCAATGACCCCACGCCCTTCTGCCAGAATGTGGCAGGAACTGACACTGAGCGTGGCGGGAGCAGTTGGAGGTGACAGGCCACGCGTGCTCTTTAAATACGGCCTTGGGCCTTTGACTGGCTGACACCTCATCAGTGGGCCCCTCGGGGGCCACTGTCAGGGGGCTCTCTGGGTCGTCGGGGAACCGAGTGCTCGGGGGTACTGTTCACCTCCCCGAGCACTCTCTCCCGAGAATACCCTTTCTTGTCCTCAGGGAACCGAGTGCTCGGGGGTACCGTTCACCTCCCCGAGCACTCTCTCCCGGGCACGCTTGTACTGATCCTCGGGGGACCGAGTGCTCGGGGACTGCTGCACGCAGCCCCGAGCACTCTCTCGCGGAACTTCCTTCAGTGGGCCCTCGGGATACTTGGGTGCCCAGAGGGGGCCACCGCTCGTGGCCTCGGGCACGTTTCTCCCGGTACTTAGCTTTCCTGACCGTCGGGGGACTCGGGTGCTCGGGGGTCACCGTACACCTCCCAGAGCACTTTCTTCCCGGTACTTAAACTTCGCATATCGTCGGGGGACTTAGGTATTCAGGGACCACCGACTGTGGCCCCGAGTGCCCTCTCCCGGGACTTAATCTTTTTTACCTCGCGGAGGAGACTCCGCGGGATGGCGCCATGCGGCGGATTGCTGGCCTGGCCTCGGGATTCGGGGACCCCCGGTTCCTGATTCACCGACACTTACCTTGGTGGCTCAAGCTCCGAAGAGATCACAATGGCAAGTGACCATAAGAGAGGCTAGTGGTGAGACATTGCCTTGGTGGCTTTGTGGCTCATCGTGCTTGAGACCATATCTTGGTGACTTGGTAGCTCAAGAGCCATGACCGGAAGAGACTTGGTGACCAGGAGCATATCCTTGATGGAGCTCGAGTGTGGACTAGGGGTGGCATTCATGCCATCGGTACTACAAGATAAAAATCCCTTGTACCGAGTTTGTCTCTCTACCCTATTTACATTTCCGTATTACTTACAATTTACCTTGCTAGGGTAGGTTTCAATCCTCTTGAGTGATAGAGTAGACACACTAGATAAACTTAGAGCACATTTAGATAGAAATTGAGATAGGTTTATCTTGTGAAGTTTTTAGAGCCAATTTGGTTTAGATTTCTAACTGTCCTATTTCACCCCCTTTCCCCTCTTAGGACGTCATCGTTCCTCACACTAGGTGATAAGGTAAAAATCTGATATAGTAACATATTCTATCATTGCTTTGAATCATTGACATAACTTACATAATCTATGAGTACAGGAAAAAATCCACAATAGTATAAATATATTTTTTATGCTTCATTACATCTAGTACATAAATGGTTCATCTAATTTTTTTCTTGGGCTGTAGTCTTCCTTTTTTGTTGGTCCTTTAATGCTACTATTGTTGCTGCTTGTTATTATGTACCCCTTCTACAAATCAAATTCATGTAGCTTAGTATGCTTTCTGTGTTGTGTACTAAATCAAATACTCTTACTTATTTACCTTTATTAGTGGTTGTTGTTTTCCTTTTCTTCATTTTTTGAGGTACGGATGGCAGATGTAGCTTGTCACAAGTTTTTATATTATGGTTGTCACCTTGGCAATGTTTGCAGTGAATTCTTTGTTTTATTCTCATAATCTCTGGTAATCCGACGTTCCTTTTAACAATTGATGGTCTTCCCTTTTTTGTATCATAATCTGGGTCATGAATGTCGACGGTAGGTTCTAAAATGACTGTTGCTGGACCGGTAGAATTGATGGTAGGTTCTAATATTTCTTCTTCATCTATCATTTCATTCAACTTGATTTCCATTCTTTGAGCTTCTTGTAGCACAAATCTGAATTTTTCCATTGATTTTGATCCATCAGATGCAATTCCACATAGTTTTCTCGGCAATATGTTGAACCTGAGCTGGCTACTGGTTAATTCTATTTCTGGTAAAACTGTTTGTCTATTGTTTTCTTTTCTCTCCGTTAGTCTCCATCTATTTATGAAATATTTATCATCCAACACATAGATATTCAAGTTCTGTAATACTTTCAGGACATGCGAGCACAGTAGTCCATCCTTCTGGAACTTGCAGCATATGCATATGTAATCATTCTGAGGCAAGTTCAGCGTCACTACAAACTTTCTTGTTTTGAAATCTTTTTCTCTGTGCTGTGGTGCTTTGAAAACTGCATATCTACTATTTTTCTCTATTTCTTCACATATATATGCAGTTGCTAGTTTAATTTCTTGCTAGAATTAATTTGAAGAATATTTTCCTATTCAACAACCTTGCAGCTTGTTTCTCAAACACATATCCTGACATGAGGAACGACATTGTTCTCCTTGTATTGTAATCTTATGTCCTCTGGTTCTTCTCAGTTGTAGCTGCTATTCTTTTTAATTCATGCATAAACCTCATAACATTGTATGTAGGCTCGACATCCAATTTAAATAGTGTATTTGTGCCCTCACTTCTAGCAGTTTATCGCACAAAGTTTTTTTTTTTCTGATTTTCCACATCTCCTCCATATACTTGAAACCTGTGACATCATATTTTCTTAGTAAATCTGTATATAAGGCTTCAAATTCTTGTTCTGTCAAAGAATCCTTTAGTGTATCAAACATATCAAGTTCACTTCACTGAATATTCTCACAAGTTTCTTCTCCATATCAGTCATTTTTGTCTATGACCACAAACAATTCTTTTGATCTTTAGCTGCAAAAGGGTGGTTATGCACTATATTGATCCTTGTTACTGTCCACATCCCTCTTGATAGTGTAACAATCATTTCTACTGGGCATTATGTATGTACCAGTGCACTTGTCTTTCTTTAGTTTGGGACTAGTTTTGGTGTCCATGGTGTTGCATTCTTCCTCTTTTTACCTTTCTGCAATGTTTGAACACATGTAGCTTCAGAATTGTTTTGATCTATAGTTTTTCTTTCAAACATGTTACACTTGTAGGTCTTCCTAGTTATTTTACCATAGTTTGGACCTTTCTTGTCTTGACAATGGTATGTTGACCATTTTACTATGGAAAATTCTATTATGAATGCATATTCATTGTAGAAACTATGTGTCTCTTTGTTTGTTTTGAAGGTCATACCTAACTGAGGGACATGCTTGCTTCTATGTTCTTGTGATAACCTTTCTGCTGCTGTAATGATTTGGCTTTCTAGTTCTAGAGCTTGCACTTCATCTGATTCATTACATATTTATGAGTCAGTTTCCTCATTTATTGGTTCTTCTCCCTCATTGTGATCTGTCCTTTCTTCATTTTCTAATCCATAAATCTGCCAGCTGCTGCTTCTAATGAAACATAGTCATTTTATGTTTCTTCTGTAAGTGAATATATTTGGTGAAAGATTTTTTTTCATGTTATGTCGGTAATCAGCTTGCAACTATAGTTGCTCATCAATTCTACTAGTTGTCATGTACAAGTTTTTTTCCTGTAAATAAGGTAAAAATTCAAAAAATATGTCAACTTATATATCATATTGTTCTTATCTCATATTGTTTGAATTTATACACCAGATTATCTAACCTCATAGACAATTGGTTCTTGTAGCAATTGCATGTAACTGCCGGTCATTGGTATATCAAGCTGCAAAAGATAAGTAACTCAATTTATAAGTTCAAATTGCCTTTGTTAGTTGTATGATGCCACTTATTGTTTATAATTAACTTTTTGTTACCTCTATTTGTTGTTGTTCCATTCCTTATGACAGTGTTTCCACTCGTTGTAAATGGGCAATATAACTTGTTGATCCTTGTGACTGTATTATCTTAACATTTGAATTATTTGTTCCCTGATTTGTAAAAGTGTTACTATTTATTTTAGTGGATATTTTTAGACACATATATATGATAAAAAATTGCTTATTACATTTATAAAAATTGCACTTGGGAGACATTGCAATTAGTAACTATGGAATGTGCAATTAGTATTTTTTTATGTTACCTGTGAAGAAGTAGTTGTCATCATTTGTCCATAGTTAAAACTCTGAGTGTTTTGCACTTCAATTGTATTATCACTTGTCTAATATACATCAATAATTCACACTAATTGATCCTACAAGTATAAGGAAAAAGTACTGCTGGTTATACTAGATGCTGAAGCAATTACCTTCATACATTCTGCTGTACCTGCACCTCCTTTTTGAAAGTTTATGTCCGGCCCTGCCTATAGATAATTTGATAAGTATGATTCTATTAGAAATTGTTTGAGTTCTGTGTATTGTATTTTGTTAGGATTTTTTTGTTTGGCATGCTCCAAAAAGTTATTTATGTTCTAACTATAGAAAAAATTTATTTACTTATACATTAGTTACTCATGTTGTTCTTTTTTTTTTTGTCTGTGTATGTAGTTTAGTTTAAGCATCAACATGGGCACTCTAGAAACTTAATACAATAATATAGCATGGTACTTCAATTTTGTAGGGAGACGACAAACAGGAGGATGAATTGTTGTGGAATGCTATTGCAGAATTGTAGATGAGGATGATCAGGTACTTTATATTTGTTTTTTTTTTGTGTTTGTAGATCAGCGGAGTTTCATTTTATATTGTACCTGTTATGTCTAAATCTAACACCAAGATCTGTCTAGATCAATAATACTAGTTATCTACTACTTACATCAGCAAGTTCCTAGTTTCAGTTTATTTTTTGTGATAAAAATTGCTTATTACATTTATAAAAATTTCACTTGGAAGATGCTGCAATTAGTAACTATTGAACTTGCAGTTAGTTTTTTTTATCTTACCTCTGAAGAAGTTGTTGTCATCATTTGTCAATAGTTGAAACTCTGAATGCTTTGCACTTCTATTCTTTAATCACTTGTCTGAGATATCTGCATTACCATTTGAGGGGTTATTTGACATAATTCTTGAGAGTTTCATTATTTCAATGAGAAAGTTGCATAACTTGGTTGTTGGAATTGGTATAGAACAATAAGTTTAAATAGTGGAATTTGACAGCACATGTTTAATTCTACTTTTCAGCTTATTGAGAATGTAATGGCAAAACAAGAACTTGTACTCCTGAATCATTTGGAGTCCTATTTTTCAGCTAATCAGTGTAAGTTGTTATCTGTAAAAAATTGATTTGTAAGTTTTATGATAATAGCTTATTCAAGAAATTAAAAAAAAATTACTTGTTAGATTTACTTTGTACCTGTCCATAATTTGTGTTATAGAAATTATCTTGAGTGTCAATTGAAATTATATTTTGACTCAACCTCTATAAGCATTAAATGTTTATTATACATCAATCATTCACACTAATTGATCCTACAATTTTAAGTAAAAAGTACTGTTGTTTATACTAAATGCTAAATGATTACCTTCATACATTCGGATGTATCTGCACTTCCTTTTTTAATGTTTATGTCTGGCCCTCTCTACAGATAATTTGATAAGTACGTATTTGCCATGAATTGTTTTAGTTCTCTGTAATGTATTTTTTAAGGCTTTTTTGTTCAGCATACTCCAGAAAGTTTTTTATGTTCTAACTATAGAAAAAATTTGTTTACTTGTACATAGTTACTTGTCTTGTTCTATTTTTTCTGTGTATGTAGTTTAGTTTAAGCATCGACATGGGCACTCTGGAAACTTAATACAATATTATAGCATGGTACTTGAATTTTGCAAAAAGAAGACAAACAGGAGGATGATCTATTCTGGAATGTTGTTGCAGAATTGTAGATGAGCATGATCAGATACTGCATGTTTTCATGCCATGCATCATATCTTTTGTAGACTACCTAAATGATTGAATAATATCTAGAACTAATTGACATCACAACTGTAAGACCTAACATGAGAAAATTAGATGACTATGACTAAATAATGACTAGAACAGATGAACCATTTGTAGATCTTTTTAAATCAGTAATACTACTTAACTACTACTCACATTGGCAACTTCCTAGTTTCAATCAATTGTGATTCAGTGAAATATTGCAAAATTTGCTCATTGTAGGCATGTGACAAAATTGATTGTTTTCCAGTATGTGGTTCTTCTATGTTGATTTCATTCATATATGCATTGATGTGTACATTTTTTAGATATTTATGCATTCAGTTTGTTCATCAATTTGACTAATTGTGATGCATGCATTTAGTTTGTACAAACACTTTGTGTGCATTGCATTTAGTCAGACATGCAGACATGCAGCTGCTACTTATATGACCAAGTTTCTAGTTTGTTCAACTCATTTGATTTTATTGTTTATATAGAGTTATGGTTAGCAATTTGTCAAACTATTGCCTCTACATGAATCGTAGATCAACCAATGAAGAAAGTTCATCAGACAAAGTTTTTCATGAGAAGAAGAAGAAATCTGTGGCGTTCATGTGAAGAAGCAAAAAATTTGAGATCAGGTAATATACCTTCCTACACGTTGGATCTTCCTGGTTTTTCTTCTTCTTCATGCTCAATCTTCTAGATCTTCAATTTCTTCTCTGCTTGTCTATGCTCGTTTCTTCTCTATTGTTGATCGATCTGGTTCAGGAGGGACGAGTTAGGCGCATCCCTGGCTCTTTCTTGTAGATCGGACTAAGGGTATTTTAGTCTTTTTGCAGTCATTGGGCTCTCATCAATTTCAACTGGGCTTTTAATTGAGATCTGTTGTTGGGCTTTTGTCATATAGTATTCTGGATTGGGAAGTTTTTTTGGGCTTATGGAACATATCTAGCCTGCAATCTTGTTGGGCTCGGCGTCGTTGACCCATTTGGGCAAGGAAGCGGTTTGAGAGTAGTTGAATCGATAAAGAGGTTGTCACGTCTCCAGTACAGTAGGGTGTAATACCGGACCATTGGTTTACTGTGCACTCTCTCATAAACGCGGTTACCAATCGGCACTCCTCGATCTCTGCACCGGCCCTTTGCCTTCCTTCCACTCTGGCCCTTTGCCTTCTTCTTTTTATTTATTTCACCTCCCTCTCTCTCATTTCTCTGCGCTAGTTTCATTTCCCATAGCAAATAGAGATATGAGAGAGTTCTCATTTCATGTTCATATCATATTCTTGTTATTCTGTTGTTATTTGTTGTGTTCTTACTGTTATTGGGGTTTTGTTACTTGTGCTGAAACTAATAGTTACTACACTTTCCTGAAACTTCCATGTTGAATCACAGTACATGAATATGTCGATGTGTTTTGACAATATGTTATGTTTTTCTCTTTTTTCCAAATATCTTTGCTGATTTCATGTTGTTGGCTGACTAGCAACGGGGTTATCCAACTTCACTGCCTCATCTATTTCTGCCAGTGAAGCAGTCACACTTTCTTATTTAGGTATGATCTATACTGAATTTCTTGTAGTATTTGCATTGTCTTTTTTATTGCGATTTCATGTATAAGTAAGTAAATCTTATATAGAACATCAAATTTGTTCTCTTTTGTATATCTCTTTTGTAAAAGTAATGAAATGCATGTTGATACATATATTATGTATATGTAATCATACTACACATAATATATGTATATATATAAATATATTATGTGCAGGAAACATAATCAAATTCCTGCATGTAATATATGTATATATAAGTATGATTACATTACAAAATTCATGAGTTTACATAGCACCTTTGATCAATATATATATACTATTGGTTTATTGGTTTATATATGTCTTTCTATTTTATATTATGTTATATTCTAATGTTGTTATTGCCTCACTATTATTGAAATAACTAGAAATTTATGGTTTGTGTATTTTTGTTGTGTTACCTAAAAATTTTGAAATGATTTGTGTGTCCACTTTACAGCAAGATGTCTCGTGCTGGTCCTCTGTCTGGTGCTCTGGATGGTTTGAGGCGCACTAGGGTGAGCCGTCTGGTGGCTCGCTACCTTGACCTTATTGAAGAACCTCATGACCGTCTTCTTGGTGTTTCTAGCAATCAAGTTCATCCAAATAGGTGGATGGTTGTTGTTGCTGTTGTTCATTTTTTATGGGTCCCAACTACAACTTCAACATCGCGATTGACCCAAGGAGTAGCAGATGCTTTATTCTCTGTGAACTTCTGGTGATGCTAATTATCTGCATCGTCGTTTGTTCTTTGTCAATAAGACTGCCAACCATGAAGAGCCTTGTGACACGGTGTTTTTCAACCATGTGCTCAACCTCAACATCTACCATGAGTATCATGATGAGGGCCTTTAGATGACTATCAAGCGTGTCAACTAGGCTTGTCGTTGATGGTTGATGATGTTACAGTGGACCCTGCAAAGTTATCCTGTTATCTTAAGTTACATAGTTTGTGTCATCATAAATTTATTTATTAGATGCCTAGTTTATAGTTAAACCTTTTTAAGTTATGTTCTGTAATATTAAGTTATCAACTATGTGTTTCAATATGAATATATAATGTGCTATATACTCTAGATTTAGTTTTTTCCTGTTCTTTTTTTCTTTGCAAACAAGTCTATTTTTTTCATATTAGACTTGTTCATTTTTTAATGGGCAATATTTTTGATTCATTTAAATTCCTACATTATTTGGCCTTTAATTGAATGATTTTTTGTTAGCCTATCAATAAGGTTTGTGATGTCACTATTATTTGGTCTGTGATGTTGATTGTTAGTTGTCTTTTGTTTAAAGGATTTTGCTGGAATTCTTCTGAGAAGATGAATTTGTTCTCTTGTATATCAGTTACTTGTCTTGTTCATCAATTTGCGTAACAATATTTGTAGTTCAGTGTAGGTAACAACAAGATCTGTGTAGATCAATAATAGTGACATCAGGAAGCTTCTAGTTTCAGTCACTTGTGATTTAGTGAAACACCGTAGAATTTGGTCATTGTGAACTAGTTCATCAATTTGCAGTATGTGTTTCTTCTTTGTTGATTTCATTCATATAACTGCATAAAAAGCTAAAAACGTATCTATTTTTTAGCTTTTTATACAGTTAGTTCAAGATATTTATGCATTTAGTTTGTTTATCAATTTGCCTATCTCTGATGCCTGTATTTAGTTTGTACAATAACTTTGTATGCATTACATTCAGCTAGATATGTAGTGCATTGTACAATTTTCAGTTAGACATTGCATATGTTATTTACATGATCAAGTTCCTAGTTTCTTGTTTTGTAGCATGATTTGTTTTGTCAGCCTTCAATTGTCTTAGATTTCTCTTTCATTTCTAGTGAAAATTATTCTGGTCCTAGAAATCTGATATTTGGTAAATAGTTTTTTGAGATCAGAATCTGGTATTTTTTTTTAAACAGTTTACCTAGGTCTTTTAGATTTATTAACCTGGGTCTTTTATTCAAAACAAGCCTTATTTGCTATGCACATGATCCGCTTTTCAGGTGGACAGTGCAGTTTCTAATTTTGGGTCCAAATTGGCTTTATTTTCTAGGCCCAAACCAACTATGTATAAGACCTATTCAATTGTGGGTCTGTCAAAGTTCACTAACAACTTACCGGGTCCGCTTCGCATGCCTGTTTAACCATTAACGGATTCGTTGGTGGGCCTGATAACAAGAACAGACTTTGAGCGCCCGATAACAAGAAGAGATGGATTTTGGTGGGCCTGATAACAACAACAAACACATATCACAGATCTGACCGTTGGATCTTCATCTTACGACCAGAACAGTCGACTGAAACAGATATATGTTTTCAGTTGACTGAAAAATAGTTGGCCCCATTAAAGAAAAATGTCATGGACTATTGTGTTGCCGTAATATCTCCCGAAAATTATGGAATAAAAAGGATGTTGGGGACAAGCTAGTCCCTCTTATTGCAAGTATAAATCAACCTACAATCTGTGATATACGTGCTTTCATGTACAAGATAGATGCTCATTACATAACAAAAGTTTATTATATGTGCTTTCAATATACAAAACAGATATTCAATTACTCAGCCGTAAGTTGCATACTTTTGAACACGTATTAAGTAAAATTTGGCAATGTGGTGATTAATGGCAAGGAAAAAATTAAATAAACTAAAGAACATTGGTCAAACAAGAATCTTTGGATGTTGGTTCTAGATTCACGGACCTTAAGGAGACATGTAGTTTACAAGAATGCTTGACCTGACCTAGCAGTCGTAGATTGGTTGGGCTTTTTATACTCACTTTTAAATTTCAACAAACAGTACAAAGCAACCAAATAATAACCTCACATGCAAAAAATGCAGGTCCACGCAAAATTACAAATAACCCGTATGCACGAATCCTTACTAGCATCTTTAGCAAAAAGGACTGTAGTGTTAACGTTGACAATGCCACATAATGCTATTTTGATCATTATTGAAATGTTTCAGCGCAATCATGTGACACCTAATATTATTTTCTAATATATAAGGTTTAGTCTCATGAATGATATGTGATGAACTTGGGGTTCCAAACATCTCAAAGGGACTATCATCAAGGTCAAAAAAGAGCTTTATGAAGATATAATGATCTATTATTTAGACAAGTGATCATGATGTTGAGAGTATCACTTGTGTAGATATGTTTGTTTTCTTTGACTGTACTGTGAAGAGGGATTTGGGTTTAGAAGATTAATCTAATATCTTTAGTTTAGTTACCTAGTAGATGATGCATAATAGATTTTGTTAGCTTTAATAGACCAGAATGAAGACCAAAGACATCAAAGAAGAGAAATCATGAAGATTGAGACTTAAAGAAAGTTTGAATTGGACAAGGCCTCCTAGAAACCTAGTCACCGCTTGATACGCCTAGTTCATAGTATGATATAGTGATTGTGGGCAAGAGTTGTAGAATTTTTTCTAGGTTTCAAAGATGAAGATGTTGCATGATGCGGTGTCAACATAGGTACAGTGGCCCATGGGATGGTGCACCATATGTCTATTGCAGAGAGGTTGCAAATCAACGACATATAAACTTAAGTCACCACATGTTGCGGTGATCATACGAGTATGCAGCGTACTCCATTTCCATAATGTTTCAGGCTTCAAAAGAGAAGGCTACCGCATGATGCGGTGAAGTTCTAACAAGTTTCAATGTTTGAATTTTGGACCATTGGAAATGGGGTCACCTCATGATGCGGTGAGGTCATTGTATAATATGGTGACTAGGAATTCTTGACAGATTTTCCTGACATGTATTTTTTGGAGTTAGCTCTATAAATACCCCATCCACCAACCAATTGAGATTACTCACTCCCAATACAAGGCATACACGTATTGGAGAAGGTTTGAGTCATCTTGGAGTTGAAATTGAAGATAAAGGAAATTAGCACAAGATTAAGGACTTAATTAGTGCTAGTTTAGGTCTAGTGTGCATCTAACTAAATGATCAGTCTAAAGTTGGATCAAGTGAGTGATCCATACTTGTTACTCTTGTTGTTTTCCTACACCTAGATGGTTTGGTGGCAATGAGTCTTGCAAGACTCTCCAACTAAGTTTGTGGAGCGGCTGCAAGCGTTATGAGCAGGAGCACTACCAGGAACTATAGACCTCCTGAGTGTCACGATTTTTCTTGAGTACTTTTTGTCAAGCACTCGGCAACCTAACAAGCTTCATGTTTGTTCCTCCATGCTCTCGGGAGACTGCCTGAGCACTAGGGAAAAATAAAATTTCCTGAGTGCTCAAAATTGTACCAAGTGTTTTTAATTTGCACTCGAGAGACCTATGGGTTGAGGTCGTGAGGCCGGTCAAGGCACAAGATTTTTTTCCATCTGGCACCAAATTTTTTATGTTGGCACCAACACCAAATTTACAACAGTACACACTAACAAAGTGGGCCCGCCACAACCCACTCATATTCTCCTCCTTACAAACATCTCTCTCTCTCTCTCTCTCTCTCTCTCTCTCTCTCTCTCTCTCTCTCTCTCTCTCTCTCTCATATTCACAAACTCATCTTCTCCACCCCTCTCCACTCCACACAACACGCTTACTACTATGGAATAGGTCATAAATAGCGGCTTATCAGTGCCGCTTGTGCAAGAACCACCACTGAAAATGTATCACTGCCAATTCTGAACCTCCCGAGCCCGAAAAATAACTGAGTCGTTAAGAACTGGCACAGAAACTGACTATCAGTATCCATTTGCACTAAAAACTAGCACTGATTCTAGCATTGCTAGTTTTTAATTCGAACCAGCACTAATGAGAGGAACGGGCCTGAAATTTTCATTGAATCAACTTCTAGCTCACCACACGACCGCTCATGGCTCAGCCTTATCTTCCCCACACGTTCGATCCCCTCTCTCCTTCACCTCTTCTCTCTCTCTCTCTCTCTCTCTCTCTCTCTCTCCACCTTATCTCATTCACCACCGTCATCCTCCTCCTCCCTGACTAGCCTCTCTCTCCTTGATCCCCTCACGAGCCTCCTCCTCCTAGCCTCTCCCACCAGCAACTCTGCCCCTTACGAGATCCACAGCGGGATTCGACAGAATCCGGCCATGGATCTCACTAGGGCCGGAGATCCATGCACCAACAGTGGCGGGGAGCAAGAGGCAGTGAGCGGTGGTAAGCGGATGGATGAGGTAGGGGCTGCCTCGACACCATCGCAATTGTCGCCACCGCCCATCGTGCAGTGGAGCGGTGTTCTCCTGTCGTGGTGGAGGGTCTATGCTGAGGTTGCCAAGCTCGGTGCCATGTCTACTTGTCGTGTCCTTGTGAAGGGCGTCTCACTGTAGCCCCATGCATCGCACTCCCTGAACCTCATCACCGGCTAGCTCATGCTCTTCATCCCTTCCTCGCCGTTGCATGCTCTGTGGCGGCAATCTTCATGCCCCACATTTTCTTTGAGCACGACAGAGCAAGGGTGTGCCGTATGTGTTGTGTGTTCTCGTCGTCATGTGTGCCAACTGTGTGTCCTGTGGTGGTGGCCTTCGTGCCGCCGTGTTTTCTTGTGCAGGTTGGCGGCGGCAGAGCTCTGGCACGGCAGTGATGGCACAGCATGCCAGCGGTGGCGGGCCAAGCCAGCTCAATTTTGAGCTTGAGCCTGCTCGTTTCCTTTTTTTACTCCCCAGAACACCTATGACTGCCAATTCTAGACCCGACAATGATAGGTATCAATCAACAATGCTGAGTAATCACTGCCGGTTCCAAATCGACAGTGATAGGGTTTTAGAACCGGTGGTGATCACCCTTTTTGTGGTAGTGGCTCCACAATTCACCAACGTCCATCGGTGTCCTCTCCACCACTGCAGGCCACCGGTGCCTCTCCACCACACCATGGGATAGTGGCAGCACCTCCATTAGCTCTGCTCCCCTGCTGCCAAAAAATCCAACCTCAAAATCACTCAAGCTTGCTCCCAGATCTCCCTCTTCTCCCAAATCTAACCTCCTCTCTCTGATTTGCTTTTCTATGGATGGGGCTGCAGTGATTCTTGGCTCAGCTGCTGCAAACTATGGCAAATCTATTCCCACCTCTGCTCCTTTAAGAAGGATTTGAAGGTCACAGAAACAGCTGAGGAAAGGAAGAATTTTTCTAACCCCTTTTGCTCTTTCTTTTCTAGGGGTTTTGTTTTCAATGGGTAATAGGAGGTTCTTGATATAATTTATTGTTCAATTTCACTTGCAGGTAGTTTTTTTAATTAGTTGATGCACCAGGATATAACATCCCTTTGATTTTTTTTCTTTGAAAGATACTTTCCCATAGCCATATGTGTTTACTTTGCTCCCTTTCTTTGATATATATATATATATATATATATATATATATATATATATATATATATATATATATATATATATATATATATATATATATATATATATATATAAGAAAACTAATATGTACTCCTGGGAGTACATACCCCCTTCTATGATATACCACATAAATAAACTACATGAGTATACTTATATACTCATTCTAAGATACTCCAATATGAACTACATGAAAAAATTTAAAAGAAATCCATCAATTTTAAAAGATTTTGACAATACCTTTATATTTGAACATAAAATGTAATATACTCAAAAAAATATGTGCAAATCACCTAAAAAGTATGCATATCACTTGGATGATCTTATATACTCACATGTTCCATATACATACCATTTATCAAATGAGATACTTCCTATATTATCATATACGTATGTGGGAGTGATATACGTATGTGGGAGTACATACCCCGGGAGTACCAAATATGCTTCATATATATATGTTTGCACTGTATGTTTGTGTTGGATCCATATGGTATGTAAATAGAGCAAAAAAAATTATGCATGTAAATAAAGTAGATTTACTAGCTTAAGCTAGTTGCAGTCTTATATCAAATACTTAATAGTCTTATTAAAATTTTAAAGTAAATTAGGCAAACATGAAATCAGTTTTTCATAATAGGATGGCGGACAATCGTAGTTGGATGTACACAAGGCATGTAGACAACCGTGAGTATAGCCAAGAATGGATAAAATTACATATTTTATTGATCGAGCGTTTGGTAGGGATACAAGAAGAATTGTAGAATTGTGCCCATGTAGCCGCTGTTGGAACACAAGGCCAGAAATGAGAGCAACAATGATAGCACACTATGATAAAGTGCAACCACATGGTAAATTACCTACCCCTAGCGAGCAAGACTATGATTCTGCTCCCAACACTAGTGCTGAACTAATCTTTCAAGAAGATGGGCTGCCAGGGACTTTTGAAATCATTATTGGAGAAGAGGATGATAATATAGATAATATTCAAAGGGATTTTGATGAGATTGTAAATGAAGAAGACTTAGAACTTCTTAGCCGCTTAGATATTGATAGCAGCGAAGGCGATGAGATTGAGTTAGAAGCTTTCTATTTAGATAGCAATGATGACTTTTTGGAAGGCCCAACTAGAGATGATTTCATTTTAGATGATGACTACATCTAGTGATGTTGTATGTATTCCATATTGCAGTTACTAACTTATTGTTTAGATATGCGCAACTTTCTTTTAATAATTTGTGCCATATTTTTTTACCTGAAATTCATGCCTTATATTTTAAATTGTAACCCATTCCATCTTTATTATTTCAGGACGATGATAGGCCTTCCAACAAATATAATAGCAAAAAATATAAAACAAATCGAGGCAAGGCAACAGATGGAACAAATACTGCAGGTTAGTTGTATGCTCTTGAATTATTTTGGTTAGATCACCAATGCATGAGTGTGAGCATGGAACTTCTAGCAAAAAAATATTGATATTATCCACTTGAAAGATTCCCTAATTCTTGTTGGTAAAATTTTCATGAAGAATTCAGTCATTAGAATATTGCTTTCAAGCAAGAAGTATTACTAAGGCTAACATATGGTAATCTATAAATTTACATTCTATTAATTCTCGGCTTAATGACGTGTCTCCAACAGAGGGGCCACTGGATGTAGAATCTAATGAGGTTAGAAAACTTACTGTCGTTTGACAGGACATGGAATCCATTTTAACATTATTTGATCTCATTAGCTCTGAAAACAAAATACAGGGAACAACTGGATCAACGGTAGCATGCACTACTATAGATGGTCAGGCTAGATATGCTACACATGTTGGCAACCCATTCCAGAATCATGTAGATGAAACCAGTCCAAATGGACCACTTTAGTTTGTCACCAAAAAATGTGAGTCATTGCTACACATTCTCCATCATTTTTCATTTTGTCTATATTTCATCCTTTCATAGTTATAGATATAGCCAACTCAACAATGTTAAAATTACATTTTCCTTAACTAGATGTTAGTTAAATGCATATCAACTAATATTGTTTCTAGCATCCGATTATACTATTCCCAAAAGACATACTCAGGACTCCAAAAATTTATTTGCAAGATCCATTAATCAACATGAGTAATCTCCAGTGCTAAACCTTTTTTTAAATGACTTCGCAACTGGGCACTGAAAGACAGGACATAGATTGTTAGTTTATGAACCTCTCGATGTCAACTCATGTTTACATACTCCATGATCAGCTAACTTGTTAAACTTGTTTGCAAAACTACTACTTTTTTGAACTACTTAAAACTCTTAGATGCGTCAGGTGCCATATTTTGGACTATTTGAACAACTGAAAGTGTGCTATTTGATTGGTAATCCATGTCTTTCCTGTGAATGCATCATTGCTGCTGGTTGTGAGGTCTTTTGTTATGTGAAATGTGCATGGGTTCCATTTTCAAGTTGTGAAATGCAATGGTGTGGCTAGGTGCTTGAGATGTGCCTCGTGGTCTGTTTTCTATGCACGGATACTTATATGAATACACGTGTATAATAGATGCGTAGATCCTAGGAGTGGTATGTCATTGATATACATCTGAATTATGTGACAACCACCGGAAACTGCATAGTAGTACTGCTTGAAGCAAAAAAAAAAGCAAGCATTAAATAGTAAATATGCTGCTATTGGCATGGGATGTAATTCCTTGGTGTCACTTTTCCAAGTGTATTCATAGTGGCTCACTAACCTATCATGTGGTATTCTTCTCTTGTGTGTCAGTTCTTCCTTAAGGCATACCTAACACTTGATAACATCAAGATTTCCCGAAGCAACTTTCTCGAGTGCTCTTTCCCGAAGGCTGGCCTTCGGGAACATATCTCCCGAGTGTTTGTGGCACTTGGGAACTTCCCAAATCCTGGTAGTGGTAGTGACCCATGACGGAGCAGCAAAGCACTATCTTAGTGAATATGGCAGGGAGCATTCAGGTGTGCTTAGTAGGAGACCCAATGATGTGTGGGGAGCTCTAACAGTTAGAGCTACATAGTTGTCTGACTGGGGAACTTGGCCCTTGCAAGTGACTCCAATATAGACTAGTGGTAAGAGATAACTCATTGATACCTAGAAAAAATTATCATGTCGAGTTTGCACTCTCTATCTTGTTTATCTTTCTTATTTACTTTTTCCTAAAATTGCATATGTAGTTTCTATGATTGGAATCTATGGTGCAAAACTTTGTTATGATAGAGTAGATACACTAGATAAACCTAAAGCATATTTAGGTACAAATTGATTTAGTTTATCTTATTGAATTGAATCGAATAGTTTTAAAAAAAACCCTAATTAACCTCCCCTCCTCTTACAATGTCACCAATCCTTACACTCATTGCACAAAATCTTTTTGAGGAATACTCCTGATGTAACTATGCTTGCATAACAAGTTTTCTAACTTTATTATCATTTTTTATGCATAAACCCAGTGAAATGAAAATCATAAATTTCCTATTCCCTCTGATTAGAAATATAAGTTTTGGATATGTCTTGGTCAAACTTTTTAAATTTTGGCCATCAATATATAATTAATTATGTAGATTGAGAACTTAAATCGAAACTATTAGATTCATCATTAAAATTACTTTCACAATATACAATTCTTTCTTATTTGAAAAAACATAATTTCATATAAATCACTTGTCAAAGTGTCATATTGAAGGTCGTATCAAGATCCTCACTACTACAGAACCAGCTAACACTGCCGGTTGCAAATCGGCCTTCACTGTCGGCTTTGCTTTCGACAGTGAAAGTTGAGGACTATCACTATCGGTTGTCTGCAGTAAAGTGGTTTCCTGGAAACAAAAAAAGAATCTGAGCTCGAGCTGGCGCTTGTGCCGAAGCCGCTCAAGTCGAAGCCACTCGATCCTGCCGCCAAGTCGTTCGCCATCATGGAGCTCGGGTTGCCGTTGTGGACCTCGCCAAACACACTGCCCTGCATGGACCCCCCCCCCCCCACTCCCCCTATCATTGTCACTACCCATGACAACTCAATGTCCCACACACGCACATCCAGATGCGGTGGCACGAAGGCCATCACCATAGAACATGTCGCACCCCCAACTCGTCGTCCGCATCGCACCGTCGTCCGCTCCCAGCCCTAGCTCGATGACACACACGCACACATCCAGATGCGGTGGCATGAAGGCCACCTCCACATAACACGTCGCGCCCCCAGCTCGTCGTTCGCATCGCACCACCGTCCGTCGTCTGATCCCAGCCCTAGCTCGACGACGTGTATCTCTGCCCCTAGCGAGATCCATGGCTGGATCCCACCATAGCTCCCCGCTGGATCCTACCATGGATCTCACGAGGGGAGGAGGAGGAGGAGGAAGCCGGTGGGGGAGGAGCTAGGGGAGGAGGACACCGGTGGGGAGATGGTAGTGGAGGTGATGAGAGAGAGAGAGACGCACGTGGTGGAGGAGAAAAGATAGAGGCACTTGCCATCGTGAAAAATCTCTAGAGCCGAACGTGAGGGTGAGCCAAAACTAGAATCGATCAGAATTTTGGGTCCGAACAAACTATCAGTGGAGGTTCGTAGCTAGAACCAACCATAGATGTATCAGTGTCGGTTTGTAACACGAACAACACTGGTACTAATATCAGTGTCGATTTTTAGCAGCTTCATCATAGTTCTGATGTGGGAGATTAAGAACCTACAGTGATATATTTTCACTATCGATTCTTGCACAACCGATAGTGATAAACTGACATCTATAGCTAGTTCTGTAGTAGCGCCTAAACGACTTATATTTGCAAGCATTAATAAAATAATTTATTTGCTAAGAAATAAATCAATTGCAACAGAAACAGGAGAAGCTATGTATTGAACGTCCTACCCATAACTATCAATTTGCGAGTATCATTGAGTCACCTGTACGTAATGTATAAATAGACAAGTAAATTAAGTCACCTGAATGTGATGTATAAATAGACAAGTCCCTTCATGTATCTCACTTATAACTGTTGTAAATATACTTACGAGTGACACGAGTTCTAAGTATATATGACTTAACTTGTAATTGCAATATAATTGACCGGTAAGCACATACGATTCTCTTGTAATTACAAGTCCAATTATACACACTTGTAAATTCACGTATAACCATTTACATGTTCATTTATATACTACTTAGAATTGAGTAAATTGTGCCTCTGACCGACCGATGGATTGGATTGTCTTAGAAACCTACATCTTTATTACTAGTGGTTGAACACAGACAGGAGCAGGGTTTCTAATTAAGTAGCTCTAACAACACAGCGATTGGGCTCGCCAGTCATTAGGAGAAGGATTTTGCGGTGCCGCACATGTCATGTCCCGCCCTGCAAGTTGTTGGCTGGAAAAGGCCAGTGCGTGGGCTGGCTAGTTTGGTAGATATTCATTCGAAACGATAGCCAAGGCCAAGCACTTGGGCCAGCACCAAGCTTTGGTACAGCTTGGTGGGCTTCCGCCAAAAGTCCGAACACACTGTAGAGTTTTTTTTTATTTTTTTATTTTTTTGAGTTTAAATTTAAATAAATAGATTCCCAACGAAAAGATTTGTAAAAGTAGGCGCTCACCGCCCTCTTAGAGGGCTGCAGCCCTCTCAGAGGGCGGGTACGGGTGCTAACCGCCTCCTGAGAGGGCGGTAGGCCTTCCCGCTCGGTGCCCACAGCCTACCGCCCCCTCAGGGGGCGGGTAGAGGTCCTTACCGCCCCCTGAGAGGGCGGTAAGGGCTCCTCCCGCCCGCCGTCCCGCACCGGGCCCCTGCGCCCAGAGTCTATAAAAACCCCGAAAATTGGAGAAAAAACCATAAAATTCGGAAAAAAAGAAAAGTTGAGAAGAGAGAGGAGAAGAGAGGAGAGGAGAGGGGAGGAAGAGAGATCGGCGAAGCCCTGCTGTATTTGGGCTGCGGATTTGGAAAAAAAATTCAGGTCAATCTTTTTATCCTTTTTATTGTTGTTAATTAGTGCAGTAGTAGTATATGACATAGATTTTAGATATTTAGATCTAGGGTTTAGAAAATTGTAAAATTTAGTTAGAAAATTGCACGATAATAGTTGAATATATAATATTATTTTTAGTATATTATTTTCAATTTGTTACCTGTAGTATATATATTTGTAGTATATTATTTTCAGTATGTTGTTTGTAGTATATAGTTTATAGTATATTACTTGTACATGCGGACGTATGAGTCAACAGTAGATGATAATTTGCGAACCTAGGGTAGCATTTAAAAACTATTTTATCCGATAATCAGAAATATAGTTTGTTGTCTTAACATGTGTTATGTTTGCGGGTGTTTTCAGGAATGGGAGATAAATTAATTTTTCAGATATATTATGTTGAGGGTGAAATTATGTACGGTCCCAACGGTGTAGTTCTCTTTGGATTTCGCCATGTTATGAAGGGGCTTAGTAAGGCTAATGAGAGGACTATTGTGGGGGTGTGCAAATGGCTCATGCAGTTTTTCCAACTGGATCCGCAGCAATATGAGCTGAAGTTGAAAGGTGTTCTGAGCCGTGCTAGTCATGGATACTTTGGTGAGCTTGTTCCCATAGAAGCCACATCAACTTGGAGGCAGTATGTAGATATATGCTGTGAACGTGGTATGCCGCTTGTTTTATTAGCTGCGGTGTACCTGAAAGATCAAAATGAGGTGGACTCTGAAGAAGCAGTAGCAGGACCAAGTGAGGCAGTGGAAGATGAGTCA
The DNA here is from genome assembly GCF_958298935.1 of Phragmites australis. Lineage (NCBI taxonomy): Eukaryota > Viridiplantae > Streptophyta > Magnoliopsida > Poales > Poaceae > Phragmites > Phragmites australis. Next base: position 16,456,759 of record NC_084921.1, read on the forward strand.
GAGGCGGCTAATGTAGGGTCCAGAGAGGAGATTGGTGATGTTCCAGACCTGCAGCCGATGGGTGTAGCTGATGAAGGGGAGCACATCCCTAGCATCATTGAAGATATGGATTTGGAGGATGAAGAGTTGGAGGAAGGCCTTGCCGAGGGGGATTCTTCTGATGAGGAGGGTAATGCTGCAGTTCCTGCAGAGTGGCGGGATCAAGAATTTTCAAAGTTGGTGGTTAGCGAGGCTGACCAGACACCGTGGCCATACCATGAGAATGAGGTGTCACAGGGTGCTATGTACCCTACAAAAGAGGCAGTTATTGATGCTGTGAAATTCTGGTCGTTGTCTCTTCGTAGGCAATTCAAGGTTGTTAAATCAAGTAAAAGAGAGTACGATGTGAAGTGCTTGGTTCCTGAGTGCCCTTGGCGGGTACACGCATTTAGAGGGAAATGGACAGACTACTGGCAATGCTCAATAGTTAAGGAAAATAATTGTCATATTGAGGAAATAGAGTTCGCCCATCGGAACCTGTCTTCTGCTTTCATTGCAAATGTTATGTACGGAGAGATTGTGGATAACCTAAGGTATGAGCCACGATCAATAATCCGTGCTATTGAGCAAAGGTTCCAATACACAATAAATTATGCGAAGGTATGGAGGGCGAAACAAAAGGCTATTGAGATTCGGTTCGGTACATATGAAGATTCGTATCACAATCTACCTCGTCAATTAGCCACAATTTGTGCAAGAAATCCAGGCAGCTACTATGATATCAAGCATTACCCCTCTACTGATGTGGAGTACAACGGAAAAAGAGTGTTGCAGCGTGCTTTCTTTGCATTCGGTGCAACTATCAAAGCATTTAGATATTGCCGACCCATCATATGCCTAGATGGAACATTCCTAACTGGGAAGTACAAAGGGCAGATATTGTCTGCAATAGGGGTCGACGGTAACAACCAAGTGCTGCCACTAGGGTTTGCGTTCGTGGAGAGTGAGAATGGGGACAGCTGGTATTGGTTCCTAGAGCGGGTGAAGCATGCAATTGTTCTTGACCGACCAGATGTGTGTCTCATTCATGATAGACATGCAGGATTGTTGCAGGCTTTGCTGGATATGTAACACGGTAGCGTGCGATGGGGTGTACCAGTACAGTGGCCAGATCTCAAAAGCAAGTGGTGCATGCGCCATATGGGTGCGAACTTCTACAGACAGTTTAAAAACAAAGAGTTAATGAAGCTCTTCAAGAAGTTGTGCAGTCAGAACCAACAACGTAAGTTCAATGCATTATGGGCAAGACTTGATGAACTGACTCTTAAACAAACTGCGGAGGCTGCACCTAGCCGTGAGGAACCAATAGCTCTCGGTCGGCTCCCAACCGATACTCCGCAGATTGTACGGAGATCTGGCTCATCTATTAGGAGCTTTTCACAGTGGATACGCAATGAGCCCAATGAAAAATGGGCTCTGCTGTACGACAGTGGTGGTGCCAGGTATGGAGTAATGACTACAAACCTTGCAGAGGTTTATAACTGGGTCATGCAAGGAATGAGGTCCCTACCACTAGTTGGAATTGTAGAAGGCATTTTGCATGGCACCTGCAAGTACTTCATTGATCGGTTTGCAGCTGCTAAGGTTGTAATGGAGGACAATCGTATGCTTTATGGCCGAATGCTATGTGAGTACATGGAGAAGGCAAATAGGAAGGCCCACATGCATCGCGCAAATCAAGAGGGCACAGCAGAGCACAGGTTCAGTGTCCTGTGTCGGGATAAGGGTCGGAGGGGGGGGTAGATGTGAGCAGCATGTTCAAGAGTGTGTGCTAAGGAGTGGGACATGCATATGTAGTTGTCAGAAGCCACAATTACTCCACAAACCTTGTACACATATCATAGCTGCGTGCGCGGAGCACCATATGCTTCCAAGGCAATATGTGTCACAATATTTTATGAAAGATCAAGTACTGAACACCTGGAACCAGGAGCTGTATGGTTACGGCATTGTTGACACTTTTACAAGTAACCCAGGGCCTTCAAGAATATATGTGCCTGATTTGGGAAAGATGAAGAACGCACCGGGCCGAAGACAATCTCGGCGGATTCGTAACGATATGGATGAATCCAAGGCTGGCCCTAGGATTAAGCGGTGCAGTCAGTGCAATGAAGTAGGTCACACTTACAAATATTGTCCCAAAAGTGCAGGCGGTGATGCACCTATTGTCTAGGTCAGCTAGTTTTGTACCATTTTAATATGTGTTAATTTCGCGTACGGTTAATTTGCATTCGAAGTATGTTGTTCTTGTATTTATTTCTCAATGTATTAATGTACATGTCTTTCAAATGCAGAGATGGCTCAGCCTTCAACCCCAGAGCTTTTGGACCCTGCCGTGGACAAGAAGCATCGCAGCTTCTTATCCGCCGAGCACCAGACGGACCTAGGAGTGTTTCGCCCACGAGGCCCTGGAGAGCTGCTGACGGTAGACGAGCGCTGGACCCACAGGTACTTAGAAAAGCTGATGGTGTTACATATCATTTCGCTACTGTTGTTACATATTATTGATGTACTGCAATACTTATAGGTTGGGAGCGGTCGGACTCCTACCGCTTTGCCGGTTGGTCGAGGCCCGATCGACGGAGAACCCCGAGGTTGCGGCCCGTCGTTTCTACTTCGATCGGTCGCTGATAGCAGCACTGGTCGACCGTTGGAGGCCGGAGACACATACGTTCCACCTACCGTGCGGAGAGATGACCCCAACCCTGCAGGACGTCTCCTACCTCTTAGGCCTTCCTTGCGCGAGAGCTGCGGTTGGGGTGATCGATATGCAGGCTGACTGGATGAACACCATGCATCAGCGATTTGGGCCGGTGGAGCGAAAGGCGGATGCACCCCCGTACGTGCCTGAGTTCTTAGCCGATGCACGAGGGCCAACGAAGAAATGGATCCTACAGTTCCAGGTATGGTAATATGCAACCTATCAATTTCTAACAAATTATGTCATAATGATTATTTCTGACACCAGTCATATATGCAGCCGGCGTACATCCACCCACAAGCCAACGCATACGCGGTCTCGAGACATTTGGAGGCCTACCTCCTTTGGTTGTTTGGGTGGGTGATGTTCACTAGTGGCCAAGGCCACCTCGTTACGAGGACCCCTGTGCCGTACGCCCGGTCGATAGCGGACGCGCATGCAGAGGATGTACCGCAGTTCAGCTGGGCATCAACTGTTCTTGCTGCGACGTATCGGGCGCTCTGCGACGCATGCATGAAGAAGGAGGCGCTAGCCACTTTTGCCGGGTGTCCACTTCTTCTTCAGCTATGGTCGTACGAGCATTTCACCATAGGTAGGCCGGTGGTGGATCGCTCCCCGTACCTAGAGGAGTGGTACGGCGAGATGGAAGAGGACGCGCCGACAATGGCCTCGCTGTGGTGTCGTCGACGGGTACGTAATTTACATTAACAGTTTCGTTCGTACTATGTTACTCTCTAAATATCTGTATTGATGTTTGTCACTCAGCCACACTGGGCCCACGAGCAGCCTCGTAGTGCGTTCGAGCATTTTCGTACCCAGTTTGACAGGCTACGTCCTAACGATGTGGTATGGGAGCCATACAACGTTCGGTCCGTTCATACACGTGCAGGGTCGGGATTGTCACCCTTGTGCACCCGTGACGAGGAGTACTGGCTCACCAAGGCGCCCCTTGTCTTCGACATCTACGTCGAAGAGTACTCACTGCAGCGCGTCATGCGGCAGTTTGGCCGTCACCAGGCATTCCCGCTCGTCCCCATCCGTACAGTCCCCTTGCACGTCCACAGGTACATTTGATAAATTTTAGTTTGAGCAACCTTCGTTTCAGTTTGCCTTACATTTACCGTGGTTTCAATGTAGGTACACGCGGAAAGGCCAGCCAGCTGGCCACCTCTAGGCGGACCGCTTGGCCCCTTACGTGGCAACATGGGCCCAAGCGCGACAGGACGTCGTTGATGAGGCGTGTCCCCACACCGAGGGAAACTTTAAGGAGTACCTACGGTGGTACGTACCTCGTACGCGGACTCGTGTTACCTACACCCCTGATGATGTCCGGGGCCACGTCGCATCGACAACGGAGACATACCCGGTGCATTGGGACGAGGACGCCGCTTTAGCAGTAAGTCATTTTTTGAAGTCCGTACTACATATTGAATGAACATAACCGTATACTTTAATTGTTCACTATTGTTCGTATCCGCAGACAGATATCATTTATGATGTAAATAGGGATGCAGCTGCTGCCATGGACCGCGTCCGGCAAGGGCATCACCTAAGTGCGTCGGATGTTGCGAGCTTCATTAGACGGGTTTTCGACAAGACGACGCGCGCCCTGAAACTCACCTCCTGCCGATCTACCACAGATGTAGCAGGGCCGCCTCCCAGGATGAGTGGTGTACACGCCGAGTCGTCTCGGCCGTCAGACGTGCACCGACGTTCTTCAGTGTCGGTACCCACACGACCCTTTCTATCACGTCTTGGAGGGTCCGAGCAACATGGTACGAATTATACTTTTGAAAATTATTGATCAATATCATGTACTTATTGTTATTAAACATTCATTAGGTCCGTCTGCACAAGTCTCGACGCAGCCTCACAGATTGAGCCCTGTACGTCCACAGTCAGGTACTCCGGGAACCCTTCTTCCTAATTTCTAGTACTTTCAGCAAAATAAGTTACAACTGTGCTCAGATTACTTCGGTGATGAGGCCGGTCCATCTTCGGCGGCCCCACACCCTACCCCCCTTGCAACGTACTACGGCACGTCAGCGTGGCCTTCTTCTGCTGCACCGTCGTACCACGCAGGTACAATTATACATTTTTTACTACTACTTTCAATACCATATTGTTCGTATCTAACGTGATTATTTGTTCACAGGCCCCTCCAGCCAGTACACATGGACGCCTGCCGAGCCTTCACAGTCCTCCTACCCTAGTCAGGAGGATGAGGCTGGCCCCGACACCGCATACGACATCGTCCGTGACTTCTTCGGGGGCACACCTGACTACGACGTCCTTCAGCGGTCCCAGGTTTCCAGTGCACCGCTTCGGACCCAGCCCACGCACGACGAGCCCTCGACACCGGTGGTCCCTACTAGGCCTACCAGACACGTCGGCCCATCTGACCCCCTCACCTACTTCAGAGGTCACGTGAGGGTTAACGAGCGGCATCGGGACCACGATAGGGCGCACGGACGACGGCAACGAGGGAGGCATGAGTAGCATTTTACATTTTTTGTAACTAATATATGCGTATTCGCTTCGTGATGTGCTCATATGTATTAAGACACGTTCACTTTGTATGGTCGACTTAGCATTTCGTAAATGCATTTCATATTCAGACACGTTCAATGAACAAGTGACCACACCACTAAACTTTAACCATGACTTGACAACACATGCCTCCTGCCGCAGGCTTTAAACAAGATGTGACAACACTACCTAGCTTTTTCAAATCAGTAAATAACAACACGGGTACCAATAAACGTGGAATCTCTGACCATGGGCAACGACAAAACTGTCACATTCTTCAAGATGGAATCCGATGCTCCTCCCGCCAGCTACGCCCCTGCCCTAATTCCTTTCTTTAAGAGCGAATCCAATGCTCCTGCCTCCCCCAACTATAAGTAGCCAAACCTCCTTACGGAGAAGCATCGCTCATTTCTCATATCTCTCAAGTGCAATGTCTTCCTCAGCTTCATCGAGCCCACCAAAGGAACATTGGGGAACTACCGTACCTGAAGGTCTCGAACCACCAATGTGCTTCTGTGGTGACCTTTGTAAGCTCCGCGAGTCGCAGGACATCTCATACACCTATGGACTACGCTTCTTCATGTGTGCCAACTACGAGTATGACAAGCCTCGCAATGCAACAACTGGTTATCGACCGGTACGGTAACAGATGTCCGCCTCATCTCTTCTGATTACGCACCCTCTTTTACTAACCGCTCATCTTGTTCCATTTGTTCAGTCCCCTCCACCGCTCTGTGATTTTATTCAGTGGCTTAACAATGAGCAAAATGACTCACAGAAGCTGTGGGTCGACATGAACATGAGGTGGAGAAGGGAAGCGTACACACGTCAGGAGTACGAGCAACAGCAAGAGGAACTTCGTCTCAAGCGGGAGGAAGAAGAGCGCATGAGGAAGGCGGCGCACGACCGTACCGTGGCTCAGGCTCGAGAGGCTGAGAGGGAACGGAAGCGGGAGAGAGCCCGCCGTGCTAAGGCGGCAGGTCCCGATGCCCTCCGAAAGGGAAAGTGTCCTAGATGCACGCAGTAGAGACTACCTAATGTAACCCGACATACTTTCCTTCCCTAAGGCATGTTATGATTAAGATCGGCGCACTAATAAGGTCTTAGTGCGAACCGTATATGCCACCTTTGTTTCCTCATCGTGTCGTCGCGGTTACAGTGTATTGTAATGTTTTCACCATGTGTTTAATACTATGTTTGTCCTCGTTCGCACCCCATACCCACGTAAAATGCTGCAACTACTAATTACTGATTTTTTTCTCCCGTTATTACATAACCTACTCCAAATTTAATTTCTTAATTTCCTTACACCCCTTCTTTTTTTTTCTTCAATTACAAAAATAATACATTTTTATAGGATAAAATGGAAAAAAATTAATTTCACATGAAAAAAGCCCCTAACCGCCCCCCAAGGGCCTAATCGCCCTCTCAGGGGGCGGTTAGCCCCTCTTGCCGCCCTCTGAGGGGGCGGTTAGGCCTACCGCCCTCTCAGGGGGCGGTTAGCACCGTACCCGCCCTCTGAGAGGGTTGCAGCCCTCTGAGAGGGCGGTGGGCGCCTATTTTTGCAAATCTTTTTGCCGGGAATCTATTTATTTAAATTTAAACTCGAAAAAATATAAAAATAAAAAAACTCACACACTGTAAGCTTACTCTAGCGCACTAAGGTCGGTTTGTTTTCTGCTTCTTTATCCGCTGCTACTGCTACAGAAATTAAAAGTCAAAACAAATAGAATTTTCTAAGAAGTTATATACCGAGAAATCAAAAATTTATTATAAAAGTCAACAGCCTATTTTCAAAAATAACTTTTCAAACATGCCAAAAACACAATTAAAAAAAACAGAAGTCCAAACAAATAGTCCCTAATAGTATGTTCTTAGACTTCGGCTTCTTAGATCTAAAAGTCTAAATAAACAAGTTGTTAAAAAATATTTTTTGAAGAAGCTAAAAACATACTTATAAAGAAATGAAGTAGAAGGTGGGGCTTAAAAGGCTTTTTTTTATTTTTATGTGCTGAGAAGTTAAAAATTTATAATAGAAATAGATAAAATCTAAAAACAAATTTTTAAAAAAACAAAAATAGTTTTTTTAAGTTAGAAGTCAAAAAAAAGACCCAAACAACTAACATGTATTTTTTTTTTTTTACTTCTACTTATAGCTTCCCTGAAACTAGGAGGCCAGACAAACGGAATTGCTAAAAAATAACTTCAAACAAAATTGCTGAAATAAAAAACATGCTTCTTAGAAAATAAACTAAAAACTAAAAAACTTAACTTTTCTAATTTTTTATATACTAAAAATTTAAATATTATTATATAAACCAACCGCTAAAATTTAAAACATTCTTTAAAAACTAAAAACATAGATTTTCAGAAAAATAAAAAACAAAAATCCAAACAACCAGACCTAAATAATAATACTACTAGTCGATGGGACTATACCTCTAAAAAAGTTGATTAGAGGCATAACGGCGAGACACCACTGCGTACTCCTAAAATCGCAAAAAAGTTGTACCTATAAATTGCTGAAGAATAGGTTATGTACCTGTCGGTGATATGGAAACTAGAGGTTCCTGAGTCACGAGGTCAGGACAGCAGAATGTCACGTGGCACCTTTCCTCGGGGACTATCTCCCCGAGGCCCGAGAAGATCTAGTTCCGGGAGGGGCGCTCGGGGTCATAAACAGTGGTTCCCGAGTACCCAAGTTCCCTGATGACCCGAGAAAGCAGTTCCGGGAGAGGGCGCTCGGGGCCATGAACAGTGGTCCCCGAGTACCCGAGTTCCCTGAGGACCCGAAAAGGTAGTTCCGGGAGAGAGCGCTCGGGGCCATGAACAGTGGTCCCAGAGTACCCGTAGTTCCCCGAGGACCCGAGAAGGCACCGTCTCGGGATAGGGCGCTCGGAGTCATGAACAGTAGCCCTAGAGCACTCGGAGTTCCCCGAGGACCGAGAAGAGATGTATCCGGGAGAGGGCGCTCGGGGCTAGGAATAGTAGTCCCCGAGTACCCAGAGTACCCCGAGGACCTGAGAAGCCCCTTAACGGTGGACCCCACAAGGGCTCAGCGGTGAGGTGTCAATTGGTGAGAGGCTCAATGCTGCATTTAAGAGGGAGCGTGGCCTGTCACTTCCAATCACTCCCCCCCCCCCCCACGCCTGTTGTTAGTCCCTGCCACCGCCTGGCAGGAAGGCGTGGGGACATTTAATGCGACGAGTCCCATCGCACATCATCTTGCGCGGCTTGGGATATCGTCGCTGGGCTCGTGGCATATCGCCTGCCGTCCTGCTGTGTCAGACTTGCTCTGACCGGACGGGCACGCGGGGTTGCTCGGCGACTGCTCGGTGGGCGCCCCTGCTGCGCCCGCTAAAAGGTGACGTAATAGGCAACAGAACCGACCAAGGGCGCAGTTTCAACCCTCGTAACATCAAACTGCATTCCTATGATAGTTGCTTTCTATTTATGACTCATGGGGACTCGTGCCCTCTTTTCTGGGCACGCCAGGCCTCCCCCGACGGGATAAAAAGGGGTGCACCTCGGAGAAAAGAAAAAATAAGCCAAAGCAGAAAAGTTTTAGAAGCTGAACAAGTCCGGACGAGCTGAAGTACAAGCTTTGACGGATCAAAGAAGAAGAAACTCTAGACTTAGATAAAAAACCTTGTAACACGAGAGATAAAAAAAGATATTCTCAGAGCATTAATAGCATACATACAGGAGTAGAGTATTACATTCCGTACGAACCAAACCTGTCTAAAACCCCTCGAATATTTACTCCTACTAGCAGCCGATTATCCCGTTCCACCTACATCTCACATACTCGCATTAAATTCACGTACAAGATAGATTCAAAATCATTCCTCGATCGAATCTCAAAAGATCTCTCAGAATCCCCGTTTGAGAAATTCATCCTCGAACAGTACCAATCATCCATACTAACATAGACAAAAGGGCAGAACATATAATGATAGATCTGAAAGGACAACAAAAAGGAACGAGAACATAACCACACCCAGTGGGGATCTTTCCTGAATCCTGCCATCCTTAAGCACAACACGCACATAGAGACAGAGGAAGTCCTTCACACACAGGTACAGACACAGGATACCAAGCACTGATAACCAGCACACAACAAGTGACCACAACCAGAGCAAACCACAAACAAGCTTGTACCACCGCCAACTCCTTCACAACAGCACACTCAGGAAGCTCTACCCAACTTCACGGCTCCCCAACCCACCAACACAGGCGCCCGGTCGCCCGCCTGTCACGGCTTCTTCGCCGCGCCACCAGCACCAGCACTAGCACCAGCACCGTGGATGCCAACCACGCCGCCGCCGCCGGGGGTGAACGGCGAGACACCACCACGACCGCCGACGCCCGGGAAGGCGGTGGAGCCCCCCGGCATCCCGCCGAAGCCGACCTGCGGGGTGACGCCGTTGGGGCCCGGGAAGACCCAGTTGATGGACGGGCCGGGATAGAAGCCGCCGAACCCGAACACGTTCTGGGGCCGGAGAGGCTTCTCCGGCTCGGCGGGGACGTCGCGCGCGCCATGGCACCCCGCGAGGAAGGAGGCGAGCAGGACGACGACGACGCTCGCGCTAGCACCGCTGCTTCTCCTCTCCATGGCTACAGCTCCTGAGCTCCTTGCTCACCGAATGCACAGGCTCGGATTGGCTGTCCAAGAACTGGCTGCTCAGCACCCTCATTTATAAGCTCTAGTGCCGAGAGCTGGTAGCGTAGTGCACTGTGAAGTACAGTACTGAAGCAAGAGCAGGCCGGGCAGGGCATGTTTGGCCTGACTGAAAGGTGGGTCCAATCAATGTTTCTTTGCAGAAAGACCCACATATCAGTGACAGTAACTACACTGGCAACAGAGGACACAGATGGGCCATGTAGCTCCTCTTACCCCTCACCCAAACAGTGCGGTTGTCTTAATAAAACGAAAAAAGCCAAGACTTGACCAACATAAAAATGACTCCACGCAGGGATTAGCAGTACAGCAATTTCATGCTGTATGAACAGCGTATTGGGTGCAGATATCGAGGCACGTAAGGAGAGGAGAAAATGAGGTTTCAGAGCGCAGTAAACGAGCATTCATACCAGGCAGTTACAGACAGCACGCACCAATTTACTTTTACCCACCGCCATCCAACTACCCACATTTAACCTACCATGATCATTTTCAGTACTAGAATCGAAGGGGAGTAAAAGTTAAAAAAATAAGCTAAGAAATAACCTACTCTCGGTTCTCTTTTAAATATCATTTTAATCTTTCACACACAAAATAAGGTTATAATAAATTTTTCCATATATGACATGTTTAACTCTCTCAATTTCTCATATATTTAATGAGTAGCATATAACCTATCAATCCATCACACTTATTAAATTAAAAGTTCACTTTCTAATAGTCTTTAATATAGACACTCTAATAAAACACCCGCTTGAAAACCTAAAATAACATCTATTTAAAACTAAATTAAATTTTTTAAATAAATCTATTTAAGAACAAATATAGTTGCAGCGAATCAAAGGGCAGAAAATGTTAGAATTCAAGGCGTCCAATTCTTCGTGGCAGAACAACGAGCCAATGGAAAATCGACAGGCATTGTGCCAGGAGAACAAGACAGGCAATACGGGAGTACTACAGTAAGTCTCAATAGACAAAGAAAGTTCTCGAACAAAGAGAGATTGCAAATTCCAGTCATCAAATCTCAGTAGCGTTGATCAGGTTCGGTCTGAGAGAATTTGGATAGCAACTAATTTAAAAGAAAAAATGTTAATGATATGTCAGCATTAGCACCATATTTGTTTTCTAGCCATTCTGATGCCATAACTGGGGAACCAAAAATTTTGGCCTAATTCGAGGTGAAGTAAATTCTTAAACCGATCAAATATGTACAGATACATTTGGAACATTAACTTCTAATATTAAGCAACTCTCAATGCAAGTACTCCCTCTATTCGCAAATGTAGATCGTTTTAGTTTTCTCAACTATTCTCTAAATATAAGTCATTTTCGAACTTCTTATGTATTTTTTTTCTCTTTTGTTCTCGTCTTACTCTTATTTAATAAATACTACTATTCTCACAAATAAATGAGTTATCTTTTTCAATGCAGAATAAATGAAGGGCAACAAGATCATTTAATCTACTTTCTTAATCCTTGTGTATAAATTTAAAACGACCTATATTTACAATCGGAGGGAGTATTTATCTCCTTCAGTCTCACATGAATCCTTTTTACAAATTCACTCTCCAATGCAAAGCTTCTTTCCATATTTTACAAAATATGCCACATCTATTTTTCTATTGATTCATATTATATTTGTTTCGTTTTATGAACACATGAGCACGAATATTGACCACCATAATGCATTTCTTAACTTATTTCTTGTGTTGAATTTTATGCTTAGTTTATGTCTTGTAGAAGACACTAACTCTCTTCTTTAATGACATACCATATGATAAAAATCCTTATGCGGCATGATCATTTAGTGGTCTTTTGGAACGGAGGAAAATAGGAGGAAAAACATAGGATTTCAATTCCCATGGATTCAGTCACTGTAGCACCGTTTGGTTTGTAGGAACGCCTCACAGGAGAAGTGAAGGAAAATTTCCTTCGGAGGTGATTTTGGAGGAAATACACAGGAATCAAAACATACACCCCGACCTCATTTTTTTTGGCCGGCTCGCGTAGGAACGAGGCAGTAGGTCGTCATTAGCGCTGAAGAACCAGAGAACAGAGAAGAACAGGGCAAAATCGATCATCATCATCCTCATTAGCCACTGGGCAAGAAGAACAGGAACAAAGAACTGGCAAAAACGAAAAGCACAGAGCTCGCCGCGCCGCCACCCACCACCGCTCGAGCTCGCCGCCGCCGCAGCTCGTCCCTGCTGCAGCTCGCCACCGTTGCCGCAGCTCGCCCGCGCCGCGCCGCTTGAGCTCGCCACCGTCGCAGCTCGCTGGAGCTCGTCGTGAGTGGATAGGAATGAACGGTCCAAAAATGAGCGTCGGAGCGAGTGGATGAGTGCCGGCAAGAAAAATGAGAATGGTTTTGTTTAATGACGATGGTCTTGTGTATTTCAATTCCCATGTACTATTTGCTAGCCCACAAGTCGGTGGAATCAGTGGCTTTCTAGTTTGATGAAATGAACAAATGCATGCTATTGATTACTTAATTGATGATTTTGTTCAAAATAGACTTTAATTAAGAGAGAGATGTTGTTCGACTTAAAACTTCCTCGCTAACAATTCCGGTGTTTTTCCTACGCCTTATCCAAATGACTACCTTGGAAAATTTCCTCAATTTTCCAACTGCACTCCTACCCAATTCGCTTTTCTTATTCTTAGTGTTTTTCAATTCCAACGTTCCAAAGAGCCCTTAATGTCTAAGAAATAAGCCAGGTGGAGCGGAGTGGCCTTATGCAACTATTTGATCTGTTTATACTTCCACTTTTATTAGACTTTTATCAAAAGGGAAGAAGCGTGCGTACCGATTTCGAGAAGTACTAAAAACAAAGCAATGAAGTATGAACATCATTAGACCATCAAGCGAACTATATAAGGAGACACGCTCTTTCAAGAGGGAAGATAAACAAAATTTGAGCTTTTACTCAAAAGATAAAATTTACACATAGTGTATCCTGTACAATATGAATATACTCTAGTACTCTACAGTGGCTGCTGGCAAAATGAAAAACAAAATATGAGCAGGCACCCCTACAAAATTCAACTCGACACAAGGGAGAGAGAAACCACCAAAAATTTAACTCAGCACAGTGGATAGACGATTACCAGTACTAGAAGCACCTAGTGGCAGATTTTGAGAAATCCATCTTCAGTTCCAACCAGGAACAATCTTGACAAAGGAAGCACAGCAATAGTCGAAAGAACAGAAAGGTTTTTGTGTTTCATTCCTCTGTCAGCCGAATACAAGTTCTGAAGTACAAGCTGCTGATGTCCAATCTGCATGGAAGTTTAAGCTGAACAATTACTCTCATGGGAGCCAAATGGAACTCCAACTCATAGCATATGTCAAATTGCTACATGGAGGTACACTGCTGTTGGAAGTAGAAATTTTTTGGAGAGATTAAACAGTGGCGGGTTGTGAAAAGGGTAAGTCTTACCTCACTTGCTGGCTTCGACAGGGAAGTAAGTGCAATTTTGTTTCTTGAAATTGATAGCACATCCTGACCCCAGACAGAAAAGTTGGAGATGCCATCTGAGTGGCTTCTGAAAATGGTAGACTGGGTTGCAAGATTCCTATCACATTTTTCAGCAAAAAAACTTTAAGAATTTTGTGCAAATTCAAAGATAAAAAAAAACTTGTAAGCCATAAGATATACAAGTAATACATATCCAGACATAAAAGAAGAAATAGGCACCTAAATTCGAGTTGAAGAGGACGGTGGGGGTGTACACCCACTCCTTCCACCAACTAAGCTAGGCTTAGTTCCTAATTTGTGCATTTAATGCAATGATTTTACCAATAACCAGTGTTACTAAGGTACAAACTGGAGATATTTAGCAAGAATTATTCCAGAAAACGAAATAGTAGAAGAAAATATTCTTGCACATGAATCTGTCTCAATGCCCGTATACATTAGAAAATAAAAAAGTTTTATCAAAATAGGTAAATAGCATAAACAAGTTATTGTATTAACAGAATAATACCCTCTGAGGTCCCACACTCGAAGAGTCCTGTCAAGTGAGCTTGATACAATTAAGTGATCATCCGGCGCTGCCAGCTTTATGCATAAATGGGAAGAAAACAATATCAGATCAGAAAATGGTGAAATCATCAAGGTTTCCTTGTTACATTTTGTGGTTGAGGGCTAGGGGCGATTTGGCGTACCTTTGTAATGTGTCCATCGTGTGCTCGCCAAACTGCAATGATGTTCCCACTACGCTCATCAAGCAATCGACAGTATCCAGAACTTAGACCTGCTGCTATCCAGGATGATGAAGCCACTGAGCTTCCTTTTCTAAGCTTGTCTGAGCCACATGAGCAAATAGCTGACACAAGTGATGAGAAAGATATTTCAGCCGAATCACTCTTCCATAAATGTAGCTTCTGATCCCGAGAAATGTCAATAAATCTGCATGAGCTCAACCAATGTGCAACCCCATAATTAGCAGACAAATTTGGGGTACTCCGGTAGAAATAGAGTGAAATAACAATGAGATGTGGAGAGAAAGAAACATGTTCTCAATTTTGTACCGCTAATACTTCAAGAAAAACAAATATACAAGGCTTCCAAACTCATATTGCATAATTACTACCAAGTTGATTAAAGAAAATTGTCTACCTATTTTGCTATGGCTTTGCAGCATGGCAACAGACCATGTGCTTCTGGCCATACATGTATTCCCCAATCAAAGAATAGGACCAAATGAAAGATATTTTTCTCAAGATATATTTATAGAGCATAATCAAATCAAACAAATCGATGATGCAAGATGAATACCTGATCGAACCATTTCCCATACCAGCAACAAGTCTACCTTCAGATTCCATATAATGCATAGCGGTATACAAACTACCACGAAATGCATTTGACAATATTCCACCTGAGAGTGCATCCTGACTAAGCATGTTTGCCTGCTCAATAGATGCAGTTTGTAGTGGAAAGTTTGTAGATGACTCGGCATGAGCTGCAATGAGCTTTCCTGTTTGTCCATTCCATATATGAATAGTGCCATCACAAGAAGCCACTCTTCCAGTAATCGACAGGATGCAGATGGAATTGACAACCTACGTAAAAGAGTTGATAAGAAATAAAAAATTTAAACATAACATCATTCACAAGAAGTTACAAAGAGTAGGGCGGTAGGACAATGAGTTCAAACATAAAACAAATGAAAGAGAGTGCAAGCAATCTAATATATGATATGTCAGGCCAAAGCACTAGTCAAAATCTCTATCACATAAGAAGATAAGTCATAAGTTTGTAAAAGATGTAACATGTGACATTTTCGAACATTATTGAAAATATATACATTACAGTTTTGATGTTTTGCACAGCAATAGCTGATCACATATTGTCTTAAACTTTAACTTCTCCATCTCTTGGGTACGATGGAGATTTAGTTGAGGACAAGAAGAAACAATTCAAGTCATCTGCATTGTAACAACAAAGATAATCTTCAACACCCCAAGGCCAACTTTTGTTTTTGCTCTCTTCCCAAAGTTGCTATTTACATTTCAAATCCTCCGTTTTTCATGCCTACTTTGCAAAAATTCGACGTTTTTTTTGTCAAAATTTTGAATGCAAGTTTTTCAGGAAGCTCCGGTCCAAGACTTTAATCCCTGTTGCACAGTGCTACCTTGTGAAATCTAAGTACTTATATTATGAATCCCAGTGAAATCTAAGTACTTATATGAATCCCAGTAAGAAATTGCTATGAAGCTAATTTTTCTCCTAGTGCCATATGCATCTAATGAGTACACATAATTAGTTCTAACTTCTAGGGGATAGTCTTTTTTTCCACAGTATGCACACTTGATCTTTGTGCATCCTATTTTGTCCGGACATAATATAATCTTTATACATTATTGATATTATATTCCTTAAGGGAGCAATAACTTTGCAAAAACAGACCACACTTCAGACAATAAACTAAACATTGGTACACAATGTTTACAGTAAGCTCAGAAAAAGCACAATCATATACCAAGAGAGAAAAAGGTCTTATTAACATTTAACACAGTAAAACAACTGACCTCTTCATGCCCATAATACCCAGACGTGCAGTTCATGTTTGGCAATTCCCACCTCTGGATACTTCCTTTAAAACCAGGGCCAACTCCTCCAGTAAAAACTGTGCACTCATCATCATGGACTGCTAATGAATGCAGAGCCCCGGGGTGAGCACGGGCTGAGTAAAGGACTGAAGCTTTGATCTTCCAGGGAAGTTCATCCCTCACACCACCACTACGTCCAAGAAAATCTGGAGCCCCCCAACTACTATCAGGGCTGGGGAACCAAAACCATGGCTGATTTCCAGAACTTGAAGTAAAGGAATTGTCACTAGATGCCTCATGCTCAAACTTAGATCCTAGCTTAGAAGCTGCACCATTCCAATCACTTTGAGCTATTTCAGATTGTGGCACGGACTGACCTACCCCATTGAAAAGCAGCTTGGTTGGAACAAACTCTGATGAGATATAGTTGCCAGGCCGAAACCTTTGACCTTTTAAATTTTCAGCATTCTTAGAACAGTCACCGAAAGGCTCCCACTATAAAGCGCAGATGGACAAAAATAAGAAGGAAAAAGAGCTCAATAAGAATCTCATCTCAACAATTGGCAGCACAAGAAAGAGCATAGCCTTACGTACCTTCCAATTATACAACCTTTGAAGAGCTTTCTCCAATAGAAACCATGTTGAGCAATACTCCCGAAGCTTCTCTATCCCAACAAGTGATGCCAAGAAAGGATACAGAAACAACCTACAATAGTTTACCTCAATAAGAAAATACATCGAACGTATAAAACTAATTATATTAAAACAAAGAAAAATTCTTTCTAGTTAGCACTTACACAAGATCAATTCTAGATTCCAGTTTAATTGGCTCGCTTTTGTTTCCTTCAGAAATTTTTAATCCTTTTTTAGGAAGGCTAAGGCCAGCTGACTCATGAGAAAAGGCCAGTTCAGCAAAAAGCTCCTTTAGTTGTGGCAAAACATATGTTGAAGTATTCTCTGGTCCAATTCGTTGACAAAGGTCAACAAGTGCAGTGGTGGCCACCTAATTATTACAAAGCAGTTTTGATGGCAAAAAAAATCAGTTGTACAAGTGATACTAATGGAAGAGACTAAGGAGAACTACTAAGGGGATAGTAATGTCAAGAGGAGTTATTGCCTGAATCACACGAAGATCCAAATGAATCTGCATAAGAACCTTTATATGAAGACAGACTTGGTCCTGTAAATGTGGTAGAAGTACAATGGGGAATGAATACATAAATACTACACAATTAAGGGTGAAAATGGATACGATTAAAAAATATTACATATTTAGAAGAGGAACCTGGGCACAAATGAATTTTCCTTGACTAATATGCCAAATATGGCAGCAAGATGTTCCAGTCAATATTGGTATTTACAAGTTATTTACAAGTCAAGCCACATCATCAGTATCTAAATCGATACCAGGATTTGATAACAAAATAGATGATACCAGCAAACACTACCAAATATGATGCATTTGCTAGGCCGAGTTTAGATATACATTAATGATGGGATATTTTGTTCAAATTCATTGGAATCCTGTAATGCATTGATTTAAATTGTGAATTCCTTATTCCGTATTGATTTCTACAACAAAACAAAGTAGCAATTCTATCAATAGATAGTAATCAAAGCTAAGTAAAATCTTACTGGGATCTGGTAATCATTGAAGTTATGCTTAAAGTCAAGTGCTATCTGAATTTGATGTGAACTTAGCTTTGAAAATATGGATTCCAGTTTGGTTCAGCTTCAACCCGATGCAAATTTTATCCATTTTCACCCCCTTGTTATATTCATTTGCTAAACATAGTTTTTGCCAGTGAAATACCTGAAGAAGCTCATTAAGAACAGCTTTGACTGGAAGAACTGACACAAGGCCTTCCAAGGCAGATAAGCTATCTATCAGAGCAAAAGAATTCCAACTGTGCTGTGGCTCGGACTTACTCATCTTTGATGAATCGATACATGAGAATATAACATTCCTAAGCAAGGGAAGGATTTGCTTGACAGTAAAACTTTCTCCAAGAAGTCCACCTATAATGAATAACATCAAGCAGTGATCACAGAACAAACAGTTTCAACATAACAAGAAAGCATTAGCAGGTTACCAATCCTGACCAAAGTATCGATTCCATCGACACATAAACCTTTGCCGAAACAGTTAATTAGTGGTACAACTGTCTGCAGAAAGTGGAGACTCCAATCAGTGATGCATGGTATTAGGGTGGTACACTAATAAAAGTTTCCACTTAGACTTGCCTGATGAACAGTTATTGGTATTCCTAGTTCGTCACTTGAGCCGATCAGAACAGTGGATGCAGCAGAGGCAGTAATCTTGTTAGGTGAATTGTATAAGTTTGTGATCACCAGAGGATGTACCTTCTCAATATAAGTTTGTTTTCCCAATTTCTTCCACAACTCTCGAACAAAAGAGTCTTGAAGGAGGGCAACCTTCAGGTGCGAATATTCTGCTGCCTGTAGCAACCACCAGAAGATAAGGCCCATCAGAAAGAAGAAAGTAGTGCTCCATCAAGGTTATTTATTGTGGTTTTCCCAGCTTCGTGGCAGGGTCCTAAAAAAGTTATAGCCAGCTATTTACGGTTTTCGCGGCAGGGCTCCAAAATAGTTATAGCGAGCTATTTAGAACCATGTGTTCCATAGATAAAAACTTTGAAATCAAGAAAAAACTACATGTGGATATATTTCCTACTGATATATCTTAACTGGCCTGTAAGATCTTCTGTATTATGTGCAGAACGAGCTCCTTAGTTGCTTGGATACTCAAGCAGTTTAGAAATTCTTTAAGCAGAGCCAAGGCCGACTCAGTGTCAACATCTGACAAAGATGATGAAACAAGAGATAGGCAGTAAGGTGCACACATTTCAGCAGCAAATTCTCCCATAGCTTTAAGTGCCCCTTCACTAGCAAGCTTAGCAACATACTTAATGCGCTCCCTAGATGTACACAAAACTTGAAGAGGAGCAAGAAACATATAAGCAGATCGAACTGATGGAGGAAAGTATGGTGACTCAAAAAGGTGCTTTGCTGATGGCCTCCTGCAATAAAAAGACAACATTCATATCAATGTAACAGTTTGTCTTTTAAATTCAAGAAAAACATCACCAGATGACCAGAGTGGTGGGATAGAAACTAGAAACATCAGATGTCGTTGCTGAAGTTACCTTTTCCACTCCCTCTGGATGCATGACTCAACAAGAAGTGTGACATGAGAAGGCAATTGTTGAAGTGCTCCTGGCATTATGCCATTTTCTTTGTATGCAGCTAGCAAGGCAGTATCAAAAAGTGGTCTGTGAAGATAGATTTCTGCCAGCATGCACCCAATAGAAAATACATCATTTGCATGTCGCTCATTAGCTGAATAAGACCCTTGATTCCAGAGCATCAGTTCTTGATAACCCATAGGGGGACCATCATCAGACTCAAAGCATTCAAGAAAGGAACTAAAATCAAAATCAGGTGCCACTGGCAATACACTGTCAGGTTGCAAGATCTGATCTGCAATTTGGTTATTAGTATATTTTGCTGAAGAGCTACAAGTTGAAGTGTCAGCATAATCATATATTGGATTCAAATGGTGTTCAAGCTCTGCAAACAAAGTTGATTGCTCAAATTCTTCCAAACAGTCAATTTCTGAAAGCATATTTGGAGAACCACAGCTATTTAACACTGCATCAGTTGTTGCATTCCTTCGTCCCACACAGCATCTAGAACAAGACTCCATTTTGTTGTGGTAGACTGCGTGAGGTGTGCTAACAAGGCGCTTAGGATGAGGCCTCGTAAAAAGCTGACGTCGCCCGATTGATTTCGGCCTTGATGGATCACTAGGAGGCAACATGACATTTTTGGCTTCAACAGATGCCTCCCCACTAAGTTTATAGCCAAAAGTTATGTCGATCCAATGATGCAGTTGTTGCGAGACTCGATCACCCTCTAAAGCATCCCTGTGCAGACAAATGAAATCCTCTGCGGATGTCGCCCAGGAAGGCAAAGCCAAATCACTCATTTCAGAATGAAGAGAAACGAAAATCCGAGGATCACTATAAAATTCTGGAATGCATTCATCAGGAGTCCATTGGTAAAGCCTTTGCATACTAGATGGGTATTCATTGGGCTCATAGACGGAACGCACAGCTGACCTCAAGATGGTCTTAGGTAACCTCCTTGCTTTGTAACTGCAGACAGCTAGCTCTGAGAGACACTCATCAGAAACATGATGCGGAACCTCAGATGATGAATATGTAAAATCCAACTGTTCATCACCCTTTGCCAACCGCCACTTACTTTTGGTCAGGTCCCTCCAACCATTATCAGAACTTTCATCAGGCATCACTGTGAAATCTATTACCCAAGGCATCACTGTGTGAAAAGCTGGATCACCCCACCTTCTACCAGCTAACTTGTTCAAGACAAGAAGGTATTCATAATTACTCAATTCACCTGCCCACCATTTCTTAAAGTGAGATTGCCAATCCAAGGATGATTGCAGTTTGAAACCAGCATAGATGGCTTTTGAAGAACAGTCCTCCATAGAACAGCATAAATTAGCTGAACATTTAGGATCGGCAAAGCCCAAATTGTGTTTTACAGGACAGGTATCACTTACACTCAGGTAAGGCCATAAGGAATCTGATATCAAGATGTTTGATGGTCTTAGATTGCCATGATGAACTCCTAAATCATGAAGGTATGCCAAAGCAGATATTATCTGGTACATGAGAAATCTAATATGCCAATCTGAGCAGAATGCCTCTGAACTGTAGTGCATGATATTTTCCAAAGTGTATGGAGCCTTTGGATGCAACAAGTAGTAAGAATCAGATGTTTCTAGAACACCTAAAACTGGTAAGATGTTGGGATGCCTCACACAGCCAGAAGTATGTAAGTCATCGAATGCTGAAAATCCAACAAAACTGAGGAAATCTAAACCAGCACTTCCACTAATTTTGTTTTCAGACAACAGATTTAACGAATTAATCACATTCTGTTCAGTTGACAAGTTCAGGTAACTTGTGATGAGCTCTCTAACCTCTGAATTGTGGCCTATGCTGAGATAATGAACAGGAATTAACATGGTAATTGTGCCTATGACCATTTGCTGCTTACAGAAGCCAGAGGGACTTTTATCATCTTCAGTGCATTCTTTGCCAGAAGACGAACCTGCTTGCTCAGTATATCGGTTATCATCATTATATATGCTTTGCTCTGCCGGAGGATCTATATGAATGCCATTCTCCAAGGACTTGTTGTCACTGTAGGGGATGAAAATGTGTTGAATTTTGTATATGTTGATACATCAATTTGGGAGCCTTTTGGAAATAAAGATTCCTTGAAAAGAAAATTACCATTGTTTACTACCAAAAGACGCTTTACCACCATGTAGTCCCACTAACACAAAACCGGAGGTATGCTGCCTGCAACATATACAGCACCACTTCTGAGTAAGGATTAGGGCAAAGGAGATGAAAAAGAAAACTGCACTAAGATGGAAAAGGGACAGATTTCAATGAACCTGAATGCAAGTAACTCTGATAAACACACACAGCATAGAGGTTCAAATGCTTTACCGGCATTTTTTTGAACGGAGCTTTACCAGCATTTGCTATGGTTTTGTTTTATGGATGGGTAATTTGCTATATGGAAAAATAAGAAAATTGCTCACATGATTGATTTGGATGCTTTTTATGAATCAGAATTTCTTGCAAGTCATGTTTAAAGAACTGTCAGTCTGTCATACATTTTATAGCTGTCAAACTGGGATGTCTACTACACAACTGTATTCCAAATGTCACGCCATAAAATCTTCGCATGTTCTTCTATAATATTCAAAATTTAAATAAGAAGTTTCAAATGGCATTGATAGGATAACTGATAAAAAATTATCAGCTACAGCTCAGTTGGAGATTAACTCCTTGTATTGATATGATCATAAATGGTCTAAAGTGTTGAGCTTATCTTTCATACTATGTTGTGACCTCATAACAATGTAACGTTATACACAGGTAACACAGCTACAGTCGAATGATACAATTTTTTCATAATGATATCGACACATATTGCAACAATATCCAAATATCTCCACATGAAAAGGCAAAAACTAAGTAAGCCAAAAATGCTTAGCCTTACCTGCCATTACTTTCCTCGGCTCCGTCAGATGCCATCTGCATCGAAGAGGAAACAAGCATTATGCCCAAACTACAACCAATAGCTCTTCCACGAGCACATGGACCAAACCAAACTAAACAAGGGTTTTAGGGAGAGTTGTCGAAGCCAACTAAATGCCGCCTCGCGACAGCACGCCGCGCGAACTAAAGAGGAAGGCATCAGCTCGCTTTGCGACCGGAGAGAGCACCCAGAAATCGAGAGATGGAGTCGAGGCGGACCTGAACGACGGCGGAGGAGGCGAAGGGGAGAGGGGAGTCGGAGAGGCCGTGGACGAAGGAGAGGCCAGAGCCGGCGAGGTCCGAGAGGACGCGCCGCTCCAGGCAGTCTGGGCACACTGCGCCCGTCTCCGGCGAGCAGACCATCGCCGGCGGCGAGGCCTGGATCGGAGGAGCAGAGGCCGAATTTCGTGTGACGGAAGGCCTGTGCTGTGGACCCCTCGAGGAATGCTGGACTGAATCGGTTTGTGCAGGGTTAGACATGGCCTTGGCCGGGGCGAGTGAGCTGGTCTGGCTCGACCAACTCCACCGAGTCAGACTAGAGGCGCAGCATTCACCGCTCGTCTCCCTTCCGGACGAAGCTGGGCAGAAAAAATTACAGATTTGCCACTTTTAATAAATACTAATTATCTGTTGAGACTAACGTATGGTTCAACCTGAATCTATACAACTAGATCTATGTGGTAAATTGACTGTCACTCCATATTAAAAATGGTAAATATGCAAATCTCTCGGGCACGGGTGCACGGTGATCATTAAAAAACCGAGTGCACGACTATTTTTTTTAGGAAAGTGGCTTGAAGGCCTATATTGCTAATATAAGGATCAGTACATTAGAGCAGACAAACCCTGTGAGGGCCAAATCAACAACAACAAAAAAGAAAGCAAAAATACATTGAAAGCAAGTCGGTCACCAGAAAGAGACCGTCGAAGAAACCAGCCACTTATACCAAGTTGGAGAAGAAGGTCCAATAACCATTAAAAGCCGCATGCCAGAAACCGTTGAACGCACATTAGCAACCTGCTTCACTTCTTGGTAGGTTACAATCTCCGCCATCATTCCCTCTGGTGGCAGGAACGTCAGCCCAAAAGGATTCAGGTGTTGCCAAACACTAGTAGGTAACACCGACAACCCAGAAACAATTCGTGGCACTATTGTAGATGAGAAATCTAGCCAGTGACATAGAAAAACAAGTCCATCATAGGGATATAAAATATAGTAGCCTTAGAGAAGAGCTTGGGCTACGAAAGGCATATATACCACTCACCAACTTTGCCGGAGAGGACATTGTAACCACCAACGCTCGAAATGATGGCCAGGACATCAGAGCTGAGATCCTCAATGAAGAAGCTGGGAGGAAATATATTCTCATACGCACCTTTAGTCGCAAACGAAGCCGCCATAAGGAGCCTGAAGCTCCACCGCCGAAGATGGACAGCGAGCAAACCCTGGAACTAGTAGTTAAACAACTAGCTAACTATCTACATATCACTCAGAGAGAATCAGGTCCCCCTTGCCACCCGACATCGGTGAGGACACCGAAGCCGCTGGATGTGAAGAGAGCAAGAGGAATCGCTAGCGAAGCTCGGGCGCGCGGCTGTCTTTCTTTTTGCCTTTACTGTATTCGCATGGGATCGAGGCTTGTTCGGTGCATGGCGATAGTGATCAAATGGGTTATGAGTAGCGTTATCCAAATGGCCCATGTCAAATAGGTTAGCCCCAAATACAATATTGTAGACATAGTTTAGACACGGTATAATCTAATATCTATTTCATTTGGACCAACATGGTGCGAAGCCTTAGGCCATGCTGGACCACCACCCTGACACGGTGGACCAGCACGAGCATAACCTAATAGAAGAGGGCTGGCAAGGCGCAGCCCAGGCATGAGCACAACCCATGAGACATGATCAGCCCGCAAGGTCAGGCTGCACCCCAAGGGTCACAGATTGTGCCTAATGTGCAAGGCATTACCCGTTTAGCCTGTTAAATTAAACAACTAGCCGTTTTTTACCATTTGAGTAAAAAATGATAAAAGTACAAAAACGCACAAACTATACATTTTTCCTTATCATTAATAAACCTTATTATTTACATCCAATTAAGTGTCGAAGATCTTTCCATGATTTTTCAATTTTTATATTTTTTGATTTATTTATGATTTTTTAATTTTTTTCCAACTTTTTGATATATTTCATTCCTAAACGGGCTAGCTGTGCCTCTCTTGGTCCATCAGGTCGATCGTGCATCAGGCCGACCCCAAGCTCTGCACGCCGACCCCAAGGCTCGATAAATCCGATGAGACCGAAGCCTCGGCATATTGGCTGGCACAGCACAATAGCTCGATCATGCCTACCTATGCCATGCCTATAAATCAGAATTACTATTTGGTTGAATTCCGATTTCGAATTCGGTTCCAGTTTCTCCTTAACAATATTTCTCTGATTAATTAAAATCACTTTGTGCAATCGTTTAATTAACTGGCTGGAGTCGAATTCTTGAAAGAGATGATAATTATGCAATTGACTAATGTACCCATATGTTGATTTGTTTTCAATAGCGTCACTCCCACTATTCTCTCTCTATTAATTAACACACAGACACACATATATATACACGACAAGTCTATTCCACGTCTAGATATACTATAGTTTATCACAACGCATACCCCAGTTTCAACTTAAAGGTAAACTAATTACAACCACGTGTCCAAAAGTACATAATTGCAACATGAGAAGCTAACAAGTTATAATCAATTACAATATATATATATATATATAGACATATATATATAGACATATATATATATACACGGCAAAGTTATGCGCAGAATAGCCTCGCTCTGCACCGCACGCGCCCCGGTCGAGCCACCCACGTGCGTGCTGCCTGACCAACCGAGCCACCCACGTGCCCCTAGTCTCCAACGTGTACAAACAAATGAGCTAACCAAACAACGCGCCACGTCACCCATCATCCCACCTCACCGGTAAAACTTTTGTTGATTCAAATTTTTAAAAACCAGTATCTCTCGATCCACAGATCCAATTTATGATCCGTTTGAAGCATATTGTTGGAAAAAATGTGCTTAACAAAATGAGATCCATGAAGGCTATATTTTGCTGAAATTTTAGGATCGTAACAGAGTTACATACCATAGTTACAATATGGTAGATACTCCAGTTACAATATGAAGAACACTACAGTTACAATATAGTGAATTGTATTATTGAGTGTCGACTAATTACAACATGGTAGACACTTTAGTTACAACATATTGAACACTACAGTTACAACATGTCTAACAATACAGTTGCAATATTATCAAGCAGTGCAGTTGCACATGGTTAAGCAGTACAATTGCAAACATGAAAAAATTAAATCAAATCAATTGCATTATGCAATTAAGATCAGTTATAATATGTCTAACACTGCAGTTATAATATTGTGTTGTGCTATAAGTATTGTTTCTCGACAGTCCTTCGGACCTTGCTTTTGTCTCTTTCTTGATTATTTATAGTATTAGCTAGTTCAACAGATCATATAGTTTGTGTTCCTTCTAAATGCTTCAGTGCTGTATGTATGTGGTAAAGAGTGCAGTCTTCCAAGTTTTTACTTTCATCTTTCTGTGACTTTGTGTCCCAATGCAATTCTTGTTTTTCGTCTCTTTGCATGTGTGAGTTGACTAGCATGAATTATTAACTAAAGCAATTCTTTTGTGAATAATTGTGGCAGGTTACAAGAATAGAGTTTATGCATTCCAAAGAGTAGTTACACAGAAAACCAGTAAACTTTCTGATGGGTCATGGCCGTACAGTTGTAACATAAATAAAATAAAATCAACATATTATAACACTACAACTACAATATGGTAGACAATCTAGTTACAATATACTGAACATTGCAGTTATAACATGATGATTGCTGTGTTGCATGTCGACTAGTTACAACAATGTAAACACTCTAATTACAATATGGTGAACACTACAATTACCACATGTCTAACAGTACAATTGTAACATGGTCAAGCAGTATAGTTGCAACATGAAAAAATAAAATCAAATAAATTACATCATGCAACTAAGAACAATTACAACATGTCTAACACTGCAGTTACAACGTGTATATTAAAACTACATAATCAAGCAATACAATTGCAGCATGATAGTAACTAAAGTCATGTTTTCTGTACTGTGCAATGCTCATACACCAGCAACAGCAGCTCAGATGTAGAACGGATGGGTAGCTCAGATGTTAACTATACCTCATGGTATTCTTTTTATTCTCTAGATAGCGGCAGAATGGACCTTATGGTTCTATTTGAAGGATCACAGGTAGTTTTCTGAATGATTCTTTCCATAGAGCTTATATGATACTATGGTTTTGATATATGCCATCTTGTGTGTTTTATTTCCTCTTTGTAGGAAGTCTCGAAGAAAGCTTATGAGCCAGTCTGTGAGCAAGTCAGAAGCATCAATGAAGAGCTGACTAAGTTGAGGTTGTATTTTCTCTTCTTCTTTTTTTATCTTGCAGCAGAGCTTGAGCATCAGGTTCTTTTTGTGTGTTGTAATCTTGTTTGCTCTTGATCTCTTCCAATTGTATTCCTCACACAATTGATTCTTAGTTCTTAGTTTCTTAGGTGATAGTAACTCTTCTTTAATATGCTTCATCCTGATTTTGTTCATACTCCTGTGAATACAGAGGAAGGAAGCTAATTCCATTTCACTCAGAAATGCGGAGTTGATGTATTTGATAGTTGATTACGAAAGTAGAACTCAAGGAAGCTATCGATGGAGGTCTATTGAAATTTAGTACTTCCATTATAATCAACATGGTAGACAATCTAGTTACAACATACTGAACATTGCGGTTACAATATGGTGAACTGTAGTATTGCATGTCGACTAGTTACAACAAGGTAGACACTCTAGTTACAATATAGTGAGCACTACAATTACAACATGTCTAACAGTACAGTTACAACATAAAAAAATCAAATCAAATCAATTATATCATACAACTAAGAGCAATTACAACATGTTTAATACTGTAGTTTCAAATATGCATATCAAAACTACATGATCAAGTAGTACAGTTGCAACATGAAAAAAATAAAACCAATATATTGTAACACTACAGTTATAATATTGTAGACAATCTAGTTACAACATGGTGAACGCTGTAGTTGCAACATGATAAACACTCTATGTCTGTAGTTGCAACTAACAGTATGCATGTATGCACAGAATCTTTTGTTGATTTGACTCGTTAAAATGCAATATCTCTAGAAACACATATCCGATTTTTGATCCGTTTGAAGCATATTGTTAGAAAAAATGTGCTTGACAAAATGAGATCCATCAAGACTATATTTTGATGAAGTTTTAGGATCATAAAGAAGTTACGTCTATGTATTTACAACATGGTGAACTGCAGTGTTGCTTGTCGAAATACAACATGTAGAACTGAGTTACAACATGGTGAACATTGCAGTGTTACAGTTACAACCACTTTATGTATGTAGTTGCAATCACTCTATACTACATGTTGTAACTCGTCTATGCACGTAGTTGAAACTAGTTGCAATCGCTACTCACGAGGTGGGAGCGTGTGGGTGGATGGGAGTGAGCTGGGTCAGTAGGGTTGCCGTGCACCAGAGAAGCTTGTTGGTTGCTCGGTTGAATGCTATTCTGTGCCTGTGCGCATGCTGCATGCACGATGCGCATAGACACAAAATAGCATTCCTGTGTGTGTGTGTGTGTCTCTATATATATATATATATATAAGGACCGCGGTTATATTTTAGATTGTACTACGATTACAATCGTATTTCTTATATTGTATATCATTAGACAAGGAATTTGTTAAGAGCAACGTTCATCCATAACACAATTACAACTCAAATTTTCTTTTATTTACGTCTGGTTATAATTCCCCGTCTTGCAGATTGTAACTACTATTTTTTAGATTGTAACTGGAGGTGGCATAACAGTAACTAGAGTTGAATCTATGCACATAATATATATACAATATATATATATATATATTATATGATTTTTTCCTTCAAACAAACAAAAGACACTTACATGTGGGACCAATAAAACAATCCACCAGTCCTTATCCTCTTCTCTGCTCATTGTTCTCATCCATGCAGTGAGAATTTTTTAAATATTATTTTTACAGGAATTTCAAAAATATTTCTTGAATTTGAAAATTACAAAAATAACCCATTGTGCGAGATGGTTCTGTGAAAATCAATTTTCGCAAGTTAGAGTAACGAAAAAATATATTTCACAGATTGGTTTAACAAAAATTTAATTTTTGTGGTTTGAAAGTGCAAAAATATTTTTACGTCCTGAAAGCACGAAAATACAAAATTTGTCGCGGGACCGAAATGCGAAAAGTAGTTTCCCTAGGACGGGTGTGTGAAAACTGCCAGTTTTCACATAACTGGCACGTGAAAACTGAGGGAGTGAAAGGAGAAGAAGGAAGTTGTAGGAGGAGGGAGAGGAAGGTGGGAACTGGAGGAGGAAGAGGAAGGAGAAGTAATGTGGGAGGAGGAAGAGGAAGGAGAAGTAATGAGGGAGGAGGAAGAGGAAGAAAGAGAAGGCAAAAAATGCATGTTTTTGTTAGTTTTGTTATTTGTTTAGGTTATGTAATTTAATTAGATATTTGTTAGTTTTAGATTTATGTAGAAATATGTGTTAGTTGTAGATATTTGTAGATTTATACTAAGATAAATGAGTAGGGGAATAAATTTAGAAATATGTAGAAATATTTGTTAGTTTTAGATGTATGTAAAAAATATTTTATATTAGGATACATGAGTAGTGGAACAAATTTAGATGTATGTACATATATTTGTTAGTTTTAGAGGTATGTTTTTATATCTATGTCAGATGTAATATTATGTAGATGTCTAATTTAATTTGCGATATTTGTTCTAGGTATAAGCCTTACAGTAAAATTTTGTTAGGTTAAATTTAATTTTTCCTTTATAATATCATTTTATATTTAAAGTTTAATTAGAGATTAAAAAAAGAATTTAGGTTATGCTATTTCATTATGTATGTAAGATTACAAATTAGAAAGAGAAATGGTAGGTTACATCTTAGGTTATGAAGATTTAGTTATGGGATAGAAATTAGATTATAAGAATTTTATTTGTAATTAATGGTAAAATAAGTTGATAATTTGTTTTGACATGTTTTTTACATCGCAGTTATATCAAACTCTATAAGTCTTGGAGTTTTCTATGGGAATGGTGAGATCCGGAATGGTCCATCTGTTGTTGATTTGAGCAATTTTTCGTTTATCATCATTAAGCAACCAAACTCAAATGGTACAAGGTTGAAGGAGATGATAATGTGGTTCACCCGATATTTTTAGTTGGACACTGACATTTATTCTGTTACGGTACAATGCATATGGACTCATACGTTAGATCCAGTTTTGTGGGAGTTAAAGCCAGTGTATTGGATGGACAAGTAGTTAAATGGTTGGAATGGTGTAGATGGTGTGGGGCTAAATATAATATGCTAGTGCAGGTATGTCCAAGAGAAGTGTATGATAAAGGGTACGACCATCCTCGGGAGGAGGAGGAGGCAACCGTTCTAGCTTCAGTACGCAGGCCAAAGCGTGCTAGAGGTAGGGCCCAATAGTTCAACTTTGGAGGTGGGAGCCATGGTTGAGGTGTTTGTTGTTCAACCTTGATGGTTAGAACCTTGGTTGAGGTGGTTAGTTGGTTAGGTCAAGATGGATGGAATCTTGAGGTGGTTTGCTATTTACTTAATTATTATCGGCTTTCAATTATGGTGGTGGGAACCATAGTTGAGATATGGGCCAATCATGATGGTGGGAATCGTGATTGAGGTGGTTGGTAAGTAGTTCAACTTTGAAGGTAGGAGTCATGGTTGATGTGTTTGTTGTTCGACCTTGGTGGTTAGAACCTTGGTTGAGGAGGTCAGCTAGTTAGGTCAAGATGAATGGAATCTTGAGATGGTTTGCTATTCACTTAATTATTATCGCTTTTCAAATTGTTTTACTTAAATGTTGTTTTATGCAAAAGAGTCATTTAGCCATATTTTTGTTAAAGCCTTCATATGCATATTATTTTCATCACAATTTGCTGAGTATGATATGTGGTCACACTTACTATAATCAAACACTCAGTTGGGAAAGAATTGGAAGACATGAACTTTCTACTTATGATCATCATGAATTGAATTACAATCAAATTGCTTTGAGTCGGTTAATCTCAGCAAATGGGCGAGGTAGGAAGACGTGGACGTGGTTGGATGTTATTTGACACGAGGCCTTGTGCTTATAGAGGTGAAATCTAGGGAGGTGTTCTACATCGATATTTTCCTATGGAGTTATCAGTGAAGATGAAGACTACGTTTAGAATCCGCTGCATTATTTTGGTTCTTCAACCTCGGGAAGTCTTTGGTAAGACGATTTGTCGATTAAGGTATGGATATTATAATGATTATCATCAATAAAATCACTATGTGTTGAGATTGATTTCTGGGCTCAACACATAGATGAGATTGGTTTGATTCTTGAACCGGTCTCGACACCTAATTCACCCCCTCCCCTCTTAGGATATTACCAATCCTTACAGACTCCGTTGGGGAATGAGACTTTCGGCTATCCTCTAGCCGAATTCTAAAACCCCATATATGTCTACTTTGGAGATTGACAAGGATAACATCATCATCGCATCCTACGACAAGTTACCAGAAGAAGCGCGCCTAGCGATCTAGGTTGACTTGGAGCAACATCAACAATAGCTCCTCTCGTACTACATAAATACTCGACAAGGTGTGTTCAAGAAGGAAGATTCTCCACCACCCGCCTTCCAGAATACCACCAACTTAAGTGCCCCCCCCCCTCTCTCATGAGGATGTTGCTAATATGATTGATCATTCCGTCGGTGCATCTATGGCTAATAGTGTTCAAAAGATGGTTGATGACACGTTGGTTAGTAAGATTTAGCCTATGATTTTACAAATAAATGATAAACAAAACTTGAAAAAACATGTTACTAGTAATATCAATGTTTCAATTCTTCCTGTTGTTGTTAAAACATTACCTAGTGCACCCAATGCTTACTTGAATAATCCTCATAATGTTCAAAATTATTTGAATAGTGTCGCACCTAGTTATACTACTTCTCATGTTATTAAAATTGATGTGATGCAAAACCCATATAAGGCATCGTATGCTATGCCCCATGCTTCAACTTTAGCTCAAGCTTATAGAGCCAATGGTTATCCTAATACGCAAACACATTATTACCATACCATAGCATATAGTGCTCCGCCTATACCACCCCAAGGGTAGGCATACCTTATGGGGCAACACCTAAGAAAAGCTTCACTATGCCACCTCCTATTACATCCTATGTGCTGAATATGTCTACACCACAGCCTGAGCTAGTAACTAACCTCGTTCGGCCTGTTACCGATTATGCTGAAATTATACGAGAATAAGTAGCTACCGTGCTAAGAGAATAATTCAGCTTGGAGGTTAAAAGAAAAGCTCGTGCATACCAAAATCCATATCATGAGCACTATGACATAATCCCATACCCTCGTGGTTTCAAAGTTCCTGATTTTGTGAATTACACTGGGGAAAATAATAGAACCACTAGGAAGCATGTGGGTCAGTTTCTTGCACAATTGGGTGAAGCCAGTTCTAAAGATATCCTGAAAATTAGATTGTTTCCTTTGTCAATATCTGAAACTATTTTTACATGATTTACATCCCTTGCTCATAATTCTATATATGTGTGGTCTCAACTAGAAGAAAAGTTTCATGAATATTTTTATAGTACTGACACTGAATTGAGACTTTTGTATTTAACATTGGTTAAACAAAAATACAATGAACTTGGTGCTAGTTATATTAGAAGGTTTAGAGATACAAATAACCAATGTTTGAACTTGACACTTTCTGAAAAAGACTTAGCCGAATTGGCTTATTTGGGCTTATTGTCACATCTTAAGGAGAAGCTAGAGGATTGTAATTTCCAAGATGTTAGTCAAGTCTTATAAAGAGTTCTGGCACAAGAGAGCTGGGCTAAAGAGTCTAGAAATTTTCAGAGGTCAAATGATAAAGTAAGAGTTGATTGTCCTAATGTTCACATGCTTGAGTATGAACATGAAAATTTGGATGATGGCAATGCTGATGTGTGTGTGGTTGAATGGGCTTGGTGTTCTAGATTTAAACCATTTGTTTCCTCCGCTCTTAAGCCAATACCTCCTAAGAATCGGTAAGGAGAAAACAAATTTACTTTTGATGTAGCAAAGTACGATAGAATTTTTTATTACTTGCTAAAAAAACAAATTAAGTTGTCTTATGGTCATGTAATTCCACCGCTAGATGAATTAAAAGGCGAGCTTATTCAAATGGCATAATTCTTATTCTCATGCAACTAACGATTGCAATGTTTTTCATCGACGGATTCAATTGGCCATCAATGAAGGACGATTGAAATTTGCGGATATGCAAATAGACAAGAAATCATTCCCAGTTAATATGATTGATCTCCATGGTAAGAGCATCCTAATTTGGCCAACTCAAGCTGAATCAAATAAAGCGAAAAATATAATTGTTGGTGAGGAAAGGCCTAAACCTTTGGGTGACAACAAAAGCTTGTTAAGAAAAGTGTTACTTTAGATAACTCCTAAAGGCAAAGAATCGATCAAGATTGTGGTGAACACCCCAACCGTCGAGGGGCATGACAATGCTAAGCAAAGAATGATCAGACCAAAATGCCCAGAGGTTGACAAGTAGAACATTAATGAAGTGAAGAGACACGATAAGGTTGAGAAACTTAAGCCCACCTTTAAACAACTTTTATCTAAATATGAGAAGGGCAAGAGCGTCCAAGCACATATGAGCCAGCCAAACAAGTTTAAGTGACCAAGGTCACCTTCAAGTCAAGGAGTGCATAATCATTAACAACCAAGGGATGATCGTGTTGTTGCCATTTACCCACCACTTGGTTTGTCGCTACCATTGCCGTGGATGCTCCCTCCAATGCCCTTTCCTCCTTGCCCAACGTGGGGCTATGAAGGTATGTGGATGTCGCCGCCTCCTATGCAATTTACTCCTTTTCATCCAGGATGGGCAGCACCAGGAAGGCTGGTATTTGATATAATATCACTTCCTATCCACGGTTGATTAGGGCCTATAAATCGGTCTAGTGATGTTCGATATGCTAAAGCTATGAAGAAAACATACTGGGCCAAGGAGAATAGTGTTTCTACTCAAACTTCAGATTTTAATGTTGATAAAATAATGACCACTGTTGTTGATATTATTTATATTGGTTCGATGAAAGTGGTTGCCGAAGAACTTGGCAAAGGACTGATAGTCTTTAGTGATAATCTGGTCAAGTCTAAACATGTATCTACTGCTATCCAATTTGCTCCGAAGGCTAATAATCATGAAGCAAGCAGTAACAAACCACTTTCTATGTACCTACAACTGAGGTGGTGTCTCTTGGGCTTATCTCACATGAAGAAAAGAAGATTACAAGGGATGCGTAAGTAAGAATTGATGGAGCAACAAACTGAAAAGTTATGGGATGCTACTTTCATTGAGGTCAAACCGATGCAAACCGTGAAGCAATTATGGAGACCAAAGCCAGATGTCATGGCAACCCCTTCGCCAACAACAACAGTGGCGCCTATACAAGACGATAAGGAAGATGAAGAATTGCTCGATTATGGGGATTTATCGATGCACACTTGTCGGTGACATGGGAACCAGGGGTCCCCGAGTCCCGAGGCAAGAACAACAGAGTGCCATGTGGCACCATCCCTCGGGGATTATCTCCCCGAGGTCCGAGAAGACCAAGTTCCGGGAGAGGGTGCTCGGGACCATAAATAGTGGTCCCTGAGTACCCGAGTTCCCCGATGACCCGAGAAGACCAAGTTCCGGGAGAGGGTACTCGGGACCATGAACAGTGGTCCCCGAGTACCCGAGTTCCCCGATGACAAGAGAAGTCAGTTTCGGGAGAGGGTGCTCGGGGCCATGAACAGTGGTCCCCGAGCACCGAGTTCCCCGAGGACCCAAGCAGGCGAGTTCCGAGAGAGGGCGCTCGGGGCCATGAACAGTGGTCCCTGAGTACCTGAGTTCCCCGAGGACCAAGAAAGAGCATATCCGGGAGAGAGTGCTCGCGGTTGTGAACAGTAGTCCCCGAGCACTCACAGTTCCCCAAGGGCCCGAGAAGACCAAGTTCCAAGAGAGGGTGCTCGGGGCCATGAACAGTGGTCCCTGAGTACCCGAGTTCCCCGATGACTCGAGAAGACCAAGTTCCGGGAGAGGGTGCTCGGGACCATGAACAGTAGTCCCCCGAGTACCCGAGTTCCCCGATGACAAGAGCAGTCAGTTCCGGGAGAGGGTGCTCGGGGCCATGAACAGTGGTCCCCGAGCACTGAGTTCCCCGAGGACCCAAGCAGGTGAGTTCCGGGAGAGGGCGCTCGGGGCCATGAACAGTGGTCCCCGAGTACCCGAGTTCCCCGATGACCAAGAAAGGGCATATTCGGGAGAGAGTGCTCGGGGCTGTGAACAGTAGTCCCCGAGCACTCACAGTTCCCCGAGGGCCCGAGAAGTCCTCCGCCGATGATCCCCACAGGGGCTCAACGATGAGGAGTCAACTGGTGAGAGGCCCGATGCTGCATTCAAGAGGGCGCGTGGCCTGTCACTTCCAACCACTCCACCCACGCCTGTTGTCAGTCCCTGCCACGATCTAGCAGGGAGGCGTGGGGACATTTAATGCACGGGTCCCATCGCGCGTTGTCAGAGGGTGAACTCAAGCGGGGATCCGGAGAGACCCCCTTTGAGATTTGGCCGGGGGGATGATTCTGAGTCCGCCTCGTACGTGAAATAAATGGGAGTAAATGAGATGCAGGTGGAGGTAAATGCTCAGGGGATTTTTAGACAGGTTCGAGCCGCACTGAGCGTAATACCCTACTCCTATGTGTATGCCCTATAAATGCTCTAAGAATGTCTCTCTGAGGATCTGCTGTGTTACAAGAATTTTTGTCTAAGTCTAGAGCTTCGTGCTTCTTCCGTCGTCGTCGTCCGGAGTTCGTCGGATGTGCCCTGACTAATCTCTGTGTGTTCTCCAGGCTCTATGTGTTCGATGTGTTCTAAAAAACTCTCTCTCTTCTCCGTGGAGCCCGCCCCTCTTTTATACCCGTCGGGGCGGGTAGCGTGCCCAGAAAGGATTGGCGTAAGTTTCAAGGCGCCATAAATGGAAAGCAATCATCATGGGCTGCTGCTTGAGATGACGGGGAGGGTTGAAAACGCGCCCCCATCCGGTCTTCGTCGTCATCATTCCGCTTTTCAACGGATGCAGCGGGGAGGGCCCGCCGGGCAGCCACCGAGTAGCCCGCGTGCCCGCCCGAGCAGAGCGAGTCTGACACAGCAGGGCGGCAAGCGTCATGCCTCAAGCCCTGTGACGTTATCCTGAGGCCCGCCCGATGACACGCGATGGGACCCGCGTATTAAATGTCCACATGCCTCCCTGCCAGACCGTGGCAGGGACTGAAAGCAAGTGTGGGGGGAGTGGTTGGAAGTGACAGGCCACGCGCCCTCTTAAAAGTAGCATCGGGCCTCTCACCAATTGACATCTCACCGCTGAGCTCTTGTGGGGACCACCGGCGAAGGACTTCTCAGGCCCTCGAGGAATTGTGAGTGCTCGGGGACTACTGTTCACAGCCCCGAGCACTCTTTCCCAGATATGCCCTCTCTTGGTCCTCGGGGAACCGGGTGCTTAGGGACCACTGTTCACAGCCCCGAGCATCCTCTCCTGGAACTTGACTGCTCGGGTCCTCAGGGAACTCGGGTGCTCGGGGACCGCTGTTCACGGCCCCGAGCACTTTCTCCTGGAACTGACTTCTCTTGTCATCGGGGAACTCAGGTGCTCGGGGACCACTGTTCATGACCCCGAGCAACCTCTCCCAAAACTCGGCCTTCTCAGGTCATCGGGGAACTCGGGTACACGGGGACCACTGTGCATGGCCCCGAGCACCTTTTCCTGGGACTTGGTCTTCTCGGACCTCGGGGAGATAACCCCCAAGGGAGAGTGCCGCATGGCACTCTGCTGTCCTGGCCTCGGGACTCGGGGACCCCTGGTTCCCATGTCACCGACAGCAGCCCCCAGGCCCATTGGCAGGCGATGGCCTAGAGACTGCGGATGGAGCCCTCGTTTTCATCAAGGCCGATCCCAGCACCGATGCCATGTGGCCTGTTCTTGGGCACTGGTCTTTCTGGCCCAGGCCTTCGGTACGGCCCAGCGGGGAACCGAAGGGACGTGTGTCCTTCCGACTTCCGAGGAGCGTGATAACGAGGCGGGAGGCGCGCGTGGCAACCGCGCAGATCGAGGATAGTGCGCCTGGCAACCGCACGGATCTAGGGAGATTCGCCTGGCACCCGCGCCGATCGAGCGAAATGCGCTTCACCGAATGCACTGCGGAAAGCGCCGTTTGAAATCCCAGAACATAAAAAGGAGAGGGGAGCGAACTATTGCCCCTTGCACCATTCTTGCGATCATTGCCCTTGTCTTCTTCTTCCTTGCGCTCAGGAGCTCTCGCCCTTCTTTCGGCTCGTAGCACACTCTCTCCCTAATCCCTTCCAGCACACTCCCCACCCCCAAAAGATGCTGAGGGCAGGAAGCAGCCGTCGGGACAAGTCGGGCTCCGACAGCGTGCTGCCGGAGTCGCGTATCGTGAATGAGGAGGGGGCGGAGAAAGTCTGCAAGCTCATGGTGCCCACTGGCCAGCGGGAGGCGTCGGTGGTGACGCCGGTGAGCTTTCCGCCCTCCACGCGCCGACCAGAGCGGATTGTCATCTTCGTCTCCTTCGTCGCCGCCGGGCTGGTGCCGCCCTTCTCCACCTTCTTCCTCTAGGTGCTCGACACCTTCGGCATCCAGCTCGTCCACCTGAGTCCAAACTCGGTGGTAATCCAGGTCGTCTTCGTGTACTTCTGCGAGATGTTCGTGGGAGTGCAGCCGTCGGTGGCCCTGTTCCGGCATTTCTTCATCCTGCGAGTGGCCGGGAAGAAGAGGGGATCCTCCGGCGTGGACGTCACCGGCTGCTGTAACTTCCGGCTGCGGGACGGGCTGGGTGAACTCTACATTCCTCAAGCGCTGCGGAGCAAATGGGAGGACTGGAGCCGAGACTGGGTCTACATCGACGTCAGCCCCCATGACCGCCTCACGCTGCCCGAGAAGACCAAGTTCCGGGAGAGGGTGCTCAGGGCCATGAGCAGTGGTCCCCGAGTACCCGAGTTCCCCGAGGACCCGAGAAGTACAAGTTCCGGGAGAGGACGCTCGGGGCCATGAACAGTGGTCCCCGAGTACCCGAGGTCCTCGATGACCCAAGCAAACACAGTTCCGGGAGAGGGTGCTCGGGGCTATGAATAGTGGTCCCCGAGTGCCCGAGTTCCCCAAGGATCAAGAAAAGGCATATCCGGGAGAGAGTGCTCAGGGCTATGAACAGTAGTACCCGAGCACTCATAGTTCCCCGAGGACTTGAGAAGTCCTTCGCCCGTGGTCCCCACAAGGGCTCAGCGGTAAGGTGTCAATTGGTGAGAGGCCCGATGCAGCATTTAAGAGGGAGCGTGGCCTGTCACTTCCAACCACTCCCCCCACGCCTCCTGTCAGTCCCTGCCACTGCCTGGCAGGGAGGCGTGGGGACATTTAATGCGGCGGGTCCCATCGCGCGTCATCCGGTGCGCCTCGAGATATCGTCACAGGGCTTGAGGCATATCGCCTACCACCCTGCTGTGTTAGGATTGCTCTGACCGGGCGGGCACGCGGGGCTGCTCGGTGGCTGCCTGGTGGGCCCTCCCTACTGCACCTGCTGAAAAGCGGGATGGTGACAATAGGACCGGACGGGGGCAAGTTTTCAACCCCCCCGTAACGTCAAGCTGCAGCCCATGATGGTTGCTTTCCATTTATGGCGCCTTGGAACTCGCGCCACCCTTTCTGGGCACGATAGGCCGCCCCGACGGGGTATAAGAAGGGGCGGGCTCTCCGGAGAAGAGGGGGTGCTTCAGATCGACCAAGTCTCACAAGTTGATGAATACCGAGACAAGCTAACGAAGAACAAGACACACGAAGCTCTAGACTTAGACAGAAATCCTTGTAACACAAGAGATCCTCAGAGAGGCATTCCCAGAGCATTTATAGCATACACACAGGAGTAGGGTATTACTCTAGCATCCGATCATTCATCCCGCCTGCATCTCATTTACTCTCATTTATTTCATATACGAGGTAGATTCAGAATCATCCCCTCGGCCGAATCTCAAAGGGGGTCCCTCCGGATCCCCGCTTGTGGAGTTCATCCTCCGACAGTGTGACACTTCACAAGTCAACAATATGATTTGCTTTGCCCTGTCTAGCAAGCAGCATGCCCTTCAAGCAGCGGAGTACTCTCTCTATCTCTCTCGTCACCATCTCATAATGTCCCATCACCGTCACCCTCCTTGCCGCACCCGAGACCCACCTCCCCTCACATCGATATTGCCTCTGCCCCAAATTCAGGTTCCGCAGCCTCTACAGGAAGCCGTGGAGCACATGGCAGCTTCATCCACCCCATGCTGCTAGAACTCGCCGACATCGGCAGTGCCTACAAGATCCTGCTCCTCCCCATCATCATCCACCCGCTATCCTGGCATTATCCCCTCCTCTCGATTTCGCCTTCTCCCGCCCCCACTGGTCCGTAGTCCTCTCAATGTCTCACTCCTTCCCCCACGTCACGCCACCATCACCTCCCCAGTGCATTCTGATGTCTGCACAATCCTATCCAAACGCATTAGCGATCAGTGTGCTCAATCGCCGCTTTCTCCATGCAATCAAACAAGTGAGGTGCCTTAATTCCTGCAGAAAACACTTGCTATTCGCTATCTCCATGCTTTCTAACTATTCGTACTTAAGAAACACCGATCCACGTCAGGACAACCAAAGAGCTAGGGATTACGTGAGGTTCCAGGTTGAAAGCAGATTTGCAGCGGATTCGTCACTCGGACAAGAAACTGCAAGGTAGAGCTCCGATGATCTGTAGCAGAGGCCTCGTGCAAGCAGTGAACAAGACTAGCATGTATCTAAACCTTGTATGCTGTATCTCTGAACCCTCCAATTCAGTGTCAAACTATCCCCAGATTTTATCTCCCTATTGGTTCGTAACACACAATGTACGCAATTGTATCAGTTTGACAACGCAACACCAACTGGAGGTTGAAACGCATGCATCAATAAGCGATGCATAATAGTACGAAGGTAGCTGCAATGTTTACCGAAACCATGCGTTACATCAGAGACCTCATCAATTCGAGTTCGCGTTTGCCACGTCCAACGGCGGAAGCAGGGGGAGAGAGGAGGAGAGGAGGAAAAGGGACCCCGGCTGCCGGGACCAGTGGGAGGATAATACACAAAACTCTGCCGCTCGAAGAATAATAATACACACACACCAAAATCTCAATCCACTTTGAACAATATAAGAAACCACACATGACACCATCATCTCCATCTACATCAAAGGAAAAATAGAGGTAGTTTCATCATCTTGCTAGGGCCATAGCCCCATATTCGATCCTCCACTTGGGCTAAGAGCCCACCGGCTTTCAAGGCCTTGTTCTCTTTGCGTAGCTCTGGAAGTTTGGGCAACACATGCATGTACCTGCTCACCGGATTGGGAGTGAAGGTAGAAGATGAAGCTCGAAGTGTTCATCTCCATCATTTCATGGGGTTTCTTTTTTGCTATCTGTGGATAGACAAATCGCATATTGCATATCTCAGCAATTCAATATACTCCATTCGGACAAATCGCACATAAATGTTAAACATGTCTTTGCAAATTACTGAATTTGGTTTGAAAAGCCATGTTTTTAGATATGTAAATAGGTGTTCACTACTTCATCATTCACTCCGTGGAGTCTTGTTTAGATATGTAGAAGTGACGACATAGCCACAGAGGCAGAACGCCATGCAGGCAATTGGTTGTCCAACCAAGCTCTGGATGTGTTGTGTTATTCTTGTTCGTGCCAGCACAAGTATGACTCATGTGACATGCCACTGGAGGTTGCATCACCTTTTATCAGGTATTGTGCCTGGTAATTTTGTTTGGAACCTGTGTCCAAGTTGGTGTGCTCACTCACCACTAGGAGTGAAAGTGCTTCTACGCTCTTTATATGGATTTTGGATAATTGATGATAAAAGATTAAGGGACTAATATGTTTATTGTGGTTATGAACAGATTTTAGTCATATTGAAGAAGTTAAACGAAGTTGGCGTCCCTAAAAAGGAAAAGAGAAGTGCCATGTAGTTACTCATTAGGTTTAAATTGTTTTTATTTTCGAACTTAAGTTTAGGAATACCGTTCTATCAAGAGGTATGTGTTTAGGTTGACTTGAAGATGTCTCAGTGCTCAAATGACTCTTTTAGGCCAAATATGAGAGACACAATCTCCCCACAGACACCAAAAAATTTTAGTGTTTGTTTACACCCGGAGTGTCTGGGCTAACCCGGAGTCTTCAGGATGCTAGAACCTCTGGGTAAGGCTCCGGACAGGGTGCTCAGGTAGATCCTAAGTGCTGAACCCGGGGTCTCCGGGTTGTCCCGGAACTCCCGATTCTGGTTAGTGGCCCAGAGTCTCCAGGTTAAACTCCGAGTCAAGCTCTCTGTTTGGAGGTATACCCGGATACTCCGGGATATAGTGAAGGTCCGGACCCTCCGAATAGGACTTCGGACAGAGGTCTCTGTGGAGCTTTTGAAGGCCAACCCGGATATACCGGGTCAGTACAAAAAGTACTGTAACGACTAGTTTTTAGGGGCTAGATTTAAATACTCTCTTCCCCCTTTCATTCATTGCTGTTGAACCAACTCAAACAAAAGACTTCATAGCCTCTTTAGAGCCCTACCACTCCTCTAGTGTATTAATTCTAGCAATGATTTGAGAGTGTGGGTTTAGAAAGTGAGATTGAGTGCTAGTGAGTTTAAATCCATCTTTTGAGCACTTGAGTTCTTCGTCAAGCCGTTTACTCGCATTCATTACTCTTAGAGCCCAGAGCTCCTAGACGGTTAGATGTCACCCGGAGAGCACCCAATCTTGTGGAGTGCCTTAGGAAGTTTGTGAAGATCATCCTCACCTCCGCAAGGGAAGAGGAAGGTTGAGTAAGCCCTGAGCTTGATCTTTGTGGTCGCTCGATGAGGATAAGGGTTGGGAGAGACCCAGCTCTTTGTGAGCACCTCAATGGAGACGTAGGATCGTTGGATCCGAACTTCGGGAAATAAATACTTATCTTCTTTAACTTCTTGCATACTTTCTTGTTCTAGTGGGCCTCACCTGTGGGTCCCACCTATGAATAGTGCCATTTCGTAATTTCCCAATTTAATTTTTAATTAAATCTTTCGGGAGCCATAACTTCTCCGTTCTCACTCTGATTTTGGCGATTTTTTCGCTGAAATTCATCTAAAATCAAGATCTACTCATCTATCATATTGTGATATCTATTAGGCCTCATTTGGCTTTCCATTTGGTGTTATTTGATTTTTCTCCATTATAGCTGTTATTGATCGTAGTCGCAATTGCAAAGCAATCAGAGTTCTGCGAGTGCTGCGTGTGAAGTGTCAGGAGCGAGGAGGATCCCGACTACAACCAAGAACTCGAAGAGAACTTCATAGAAGGAAATTCTTATCTCCTTGATCATATTGAACCTATGTTTTCAAATAATTTACATGATCAACTTAAAACTGGACTTATATCGCATGTGCTATGTATAACACTTTACAAACTGCTTGTAGTAGTTAATCCTATTAAACACTTGCCATGCCATTAATGTTATCATCCAAAACACATATCACCCTAGGATTACCTGTTATTATCTATATTAATGACAGACGACATCTTGATGTCTAGCATGCTTAGGATTGAATATGTCTCCTCGCAGATATCGCTTTTAAAACACCTCTCCTCGGAGATAAGACTTACTGTTATCAATGATAACTCATGTACCATGAATCCTTGATGGTTGTGAATTCCGTGATCGTTGTGAAATCCTTGATGTCGTGTGGGATATGGTGGGAGATGTGTAAAAATGGGTAAAAACTGCTTTAGCAGGGGCAGGTAGAGTAGTGCTCTGGACGATGATGCTTTTAGGGGCTTGAGTTACGTTTGTGGTATTCATAGTGGAAGATACCTGTCTTGACCGTTTAAGGACCGAGTCATTTTACAGCCATGCCTTGGCAACCCCGTGCAAACATGCGTCATGAATGGGCAGGACTCGACTTCTCCTTTACCGGACTGAGTTTGGCATCATACTACGAGGCTTGGAGCAGCGAGCAGTCAAGTGGCCATCTGCCCCGCTATTTGGAGGTTGCTAGTACTAGCCTAGGCATGAAAAGGGGACTGGCCTTCAGTACATGGACTCTGACGCTTGTGAGTAAATCTCATAGAAAAATCCGGCAGGAAAGGTGATTGAGTGTCTCGGTATGATTCGCTCCTCTACTTGCAATAGTTGGAGGCTGAGCATATCACGTGGGTAAAGTTGTACAATCTCTGTAGAGTGTAAATATATTCGAATAGCCGTGTTCACGGTCATGGACATGCGAAGGTAGAACCTTTTTGACTAGACTCTGGTGTGTGTGTGTCTTGATAAATGAGTGTGTGGACTAGATGTCCATGTGATGAGATTGCTGGCTGAATCCGTCAGAATCTGTGTGGTACTAGAGGTACACCAGATGTGATGAAAGGTACTACATAGTGAGTTGTAGCCCCTCTCAGAACCGAGAAAACCCCAGATATAGCTTGTTACCTGGTTTTAAACTATTTAAACTGTTTTAAAGTCAATCATAGATGATACAATTGGACACCTGCATAAACTACTTTACGCTTAAAACTAAACTGTAAAGCCTTATCATTGAATTGCCTCTTTATACATCTATCAAACACCTTGAAGTAGTATAGGGCTTGCTGAGTACTTCTCATGGTCATTCTTACTGTCATTCAGATGAGGAAGCCGATGCTGACTTCACCGAAGGTGAAGGCAAGGATGAAGAGTAGTCTTAGAAATCGTGCCCACACCCTAATCTGCTTGTGGCTTGGGCTTTTGCTTTTGCTTTCCGCTATTTTTTGTTGGCCTCTTGACCAGGTTTGTAATATACAATATGATTTATAAACCTTTGTACTCTATAACCTTAATAATTATGTTTGAAGTTTGATTGTGATATTACAACTATTATATTGTGCGTATCAGCTACTTAATCTAGGGACTGATACTGGAGACATAGAAGAACCCGGGTGTGAGGGTCTTACAGGAGTGGTATCAGAGCGAATGCTTGGCTGCAGGACGTGACCTTAGGATAGAATTTCTCGTAATTGTTTATTTTCCAAAAACTATGTTGTCAAAATTGCTTCAGTACTTATCTTTTGTCTTTTATTTTTTTTAAACCTCTTTTATGTTGGTTCTAAGCTGTCCACTTTTCCCCGGCAAATGGAAGACGAGGACTAGAACACAATGTGATGTCTACGAGTGAAGGGCTTTTCCAAGTTGTTGTGGGAAGCTTGTTGTTGCCTGGGATATACTCGATGCCCAAAGTACACCGGACGTGAGTACGACGAGAATGGATCTCAGAAATGCCAGGTTT
This sequence comes from Phragmites australis, assembly GCF_958298935.1. Lineage (NCBI taxonomy): Eukaryota > Viridiplantae > Streptophyta > Magnoliopsida > Poales > Poaceae > Phragmites > Phragmites australis. The sequence continues at coordinate 16,500,596 of NC_084921.1, forward strand.
TACTGTAGATCTTCGACTGTCCGAGATACCCCTGCTAGCGACCGTGGCACATCAGCACCATTGGAGTACGGTACCCTGACACCTACCAGCTGGTGGCCTATGAAGCATTTCAGCACCTGTGTGGGAGACGTGTCAGAGAGGTGGCACACACTCCCATGAGGCACTTTACAGCTGCCGCTGGCCAGAGAGCTACTTGGTGTGCACGCCTAACCGCCATGGAGGATGCAGGACATAAGGACAAAGAGGACGACACTATCGTGGCCGTCACGGCACAATACCTCGAGCACATGCACAATGAGACCTATCAGCTGTTCCAAGATAGTCGCTAGAGGGCAGAGGAGTCAGAGACACAGGAGAGAGTCCTCCGTATGATGCTGGATCAGACCAAAGTCCAGGCCGCAACCATTGAAGACACTGCAGTAAGGAACCATGAAGGATGGCAGAGGGCGGTAAGGTGCATCACAGGGACCTTAACAGACAGAATGCCATGAATGGCTCCCGAGTCAGAACAACTGCCAGGAAGAGCAATTTCAGTTTACCCGCAAGTTAGACCCAGCACATCGTCCTTTCAGGTGTACCCCTCCTACCAGCACATATAGCAGCAGCTATAGCAGACGGTAGGATTGGCTCCTCGCCAGTTCCAGCAGCCAGTGGAGGATTAGTACCCGCCGAGCTGATTCAGGATGAAGACATGCTGATACCCACCGACGACTCGGAGGAGGAGAACCCTAGCGAGCGTGAGCTCGTTAGTCACCACGATAGCGACAACGGTGAAGACAGGATCTTCGACCCCACTTCCACCCCGACACCAGCAGGGACCCTCTTACCTACTAAGTCAGCCACTGGCAACACCGCTGATAGGTTCATAGATGACGTGTGACGATGACGCGTCGTGACTAGCTAGTAGTAGGAGTAGATCTATTTGTTGCTTTTGCTGTAGATAACCCTGTAGTCAGATGCTCTATGAGCATGCTTTTGTCATTGTAAAATGAAGACTTTTGTACTAGTGACCTAGCAGAGATAGTCTTAGGTTTGTTTAATACATGTTTGTCGGAGGGTTAACTCCTGTCGCAGGGATCCTGGGGGACCCCTTTTTAGAGATTTGGCCTGGGGGATGATCCTGAATATGTTCGTCGGAGAAATAAATGGGTATGAATACGATGGCCAGTGGGGTGGAATGACCTATTACGGAACGGGGTAAATGCGCTGGTGTTTAGACAGGTTCGGGCCGCACGGAGGCGTAACACCCTACTCCTGTATGGATACTATAAATGCCTTGAGAATGTCCCTCAAGGATGTTGCTGGTTACAAGAATGTCTATCTATCTTAGAGCTTGGGGCTCCTTGTTCTTCGGTCTGCGCTTCTCTTCGCTACCTCGAAAACTTCTTCAGCCAAACACTCCTTTTTCCCTTGAGAGCTCTCCCTTTTGTCTGAAAGAAAAACTCTCCTTTTGTCTGTGCTCTCTTTTCTTTTTCGTTCTCTCCTTCTCCCTTGTGTCCGTGCTGCCGGCGGCTTTAAATACCCGCCGGCAGTAGCGTGCCCCGAACGGGAAGGGGGGGCACGAGTTCCAAGACACCATAAATGGAAAGGGCGTCATCATAGCCTCTGGGCGAAGTGACCGGGGGTGAAAAAAGTGTCCCACGCCCGATCATCCGTCACCATAAATGCACTGGCAACGGGCGCCGTGGAGAATGCCCACTGGGCAGCCGCGGAGCGACCCGGCGTGCCCACCCTGTCTTGTTCTCCTGCCACAGCAGCGCGGCAGACGGAACGCCTCGGCCCTTACGACGTTATCCCGAGACGGGCCAGATGGCACGGGATGGAACCCATGCATTCAATGACCCCACGCCCTTCTGCCAGAATGTGGCAGGAACTGACACTGAGCGTGGCGGGAGCAGTTGGAGGTGACAGGCTACACGCGCTCTTTAAATGCGGCCTTGGGCCTTTGACTGGCTGACACCTCATCAGTGGGCTCTCTGGGTCGTCGGGGAACCGAGTGCTCGGGGGTCACTGTTCACCTCCCCGAGCACTCTCTCCCGAGAATGCCCTTTCTTGTACTCAGGGAACCGAGTGCTCGGGGGTACTGTTCACCTCCCAGGGCACTCTCTCCCGGGCACGCTTGTACGGATCCTCGGGGGACCTCGGGGGCTGCTGCACGCAGCCCCGAGCACTCTCTCCTGGAACTTTCTTCAGTGGGTCCTCGGGATACTTGGGCGCCCAGGGGGCCGCTGCTCGCGGCCTCGGGCACGTTTCTCCCGGTACTTAGTTTTCCTGACCGTCGAGGGACTCGGGTGCTCGGGGGCCACCGTATACCTTCCCGAGCACTTTCTTCCCGGCACTTAGACTTCGTAGATCATCGGGGAACTCGGGTACTTGGGGCCACTGACTGTGGCCCCGAGCGCCCTCTCCCGGGACTTAATCTTTTTTACCTTGCGGAGGAGACTCCGCGGGATGGCGCCATGTGGCGGATTGCTGGCCTGGCCTCGGGATTCGGGGACCCCCGGTTCCTGATTCACCGACAATGTTGTTGGTGTTTATGTTTGGTGTTGATTCTTGTTGGTCCTTGCTTGCGTGATCGGTAAGGATTGTTCTTACTTTTATCTTGCTTACCCTCATCTTTTAGCTGCACCTCAGCTCTTGCTTTCTCTCTTATCTACAGAGAACAGATGGAATCATCCAGTCAATCATCTCACCTTCGGCAACAACTCTAGGGGGCTCTCATCGTTGTGGCCCCTTAGGTTGGATCTGAAACCGGAAGTGTGATCGGATCCAAAGGGAAAACCACTGCAGGCCAAGGTGGAAGAAGAGACAGGGTCATCAACTCTCAACCTAGCTAGGAAGTCCACCAAAGCCACCGCAGCAGTCAAGAAACCCCACCGCTCCAACCACTAGAGAATGACCTGGTGGCAATGATGGCCAATCAAACCCGCCTACTGGAGGCAGTAGCACAAGCACGAAATAACAACCGAAGGTATGGACCTCATAACAAGACGGTAGAGTTCGTGAGGATCAAACCTCCAACTTTTGATAGTACCGAAGACCCCTTGGAGGCTAATAACTAGCTAAGGGCCGTCACTAGAAAGCGTAAAGTTATCAACTGTGAGGGTTAAGAGAGGGTGAATCTAGCAACCCGTCAACTTGCTGGATCAGCAGCAGAATGGTGGGAGAATTACTGCGAGGCATCAATAGATGCCGATGCCATCACTTGGAAGGAATTATGTGAAGAGTTTCGGAAGTACCATGTGCCGGAAGGGACCATGGAAATGAAGGCTGACGAATTTTGTAGCCTAAAACAAGGATCAATGACAGTAAACCAATATATCCGGAAGTTCATCCGTCTTTCCTGCTATGCCCTGGAAGACGTATCAATAGACAAGAAGAAGCAGGATCATTTCAAGAAAGGACTGCATTGCAGCTTGTATGTCCGGCTCGTGCATGTCGTCTACCCCGACTTCAACACTCTGATGAATAGGACCATCCTTCAAGTAGAGACTCGTGCGCCCATAGAGGTAGAAAGTAAGAGAAAATTCTCTGACCAGGGGTAGCAAGGCAGTAGGTCCCAGGGGACAAGTCTCAACCGTAGACAGAGATTCCAATATCGGCAGCTGCAAACTATGAAGTATCAGACTCCAGGATCCACATCCTGCATAGTAGCATCCGCTCCCCGCATTTCCAGCTCAGTGCAATCCCAGCAGAGCAGCACCCCAACGCCAGCAGTTACGTAAAGAACATGCTACATCTGCCATCAGTCAGGTCATTATATGAAAGATTACCCCAGTGCCAACAAGAATAATGTCCCAACTCATTCAGCCCCCAGAGCCCCAGCAGCAGGAGCCAGACGAGGAGGTAACCGGTCAGCTGGACAGTCACAAAACTATGGACAAGGTCGTGTGAACCATATTGACGCGCAGGAAGCACCGGAAGTCATACTCAGTGAGTTCCCTGTCAATTCAACCCTTGCAACAGTCTTATTTGATTCTGGAGCTTCGCATTCGTTTATTTCTTCAAAGTTTGCTGCACTTCATAAGTTGCTAACAGTTGTTATTAAGAATTCTAAGCTGGTTTGATCCCCTGCGGGAAATATCTTGTGTCGTCTAGGATGCCCCAAGGTTAAACTCCATTTAAGTTGGGTAGAGTTCCTAGCAAATCTAGTTAACTTGAATTCAAATGGAATAGATATTATCCTGGGAATGAATTGATTAACCAAGCATGAAGGCTATAGCTTGCTAGTAGAAGAGTTACCCTGGTTAATCATAAAGGAATCAAAGTAGAATTTGAGCCTAAAGGACCTAAGTCTATCCCAATGGCATGCAACTTATCTACCCAGTCAATAGAGGGTGTGCCAGTGATATGTGAATACCCAGATGTATTTTCAAAGGAATTACCTGGTATGCCACCAGACCGTAACATAGAGTTTGTTATAGATCTCTTACCTGGAACAGCCCCGATTGCCAAGAGACCTTATTGGATGGCCATCAATGAGCTGGAGTTGTTAAAAGAGCAGATCAGAGAGCTGCTAGAAAGTGGGTTCATCAGACCTAGTTCTTCACCATGGGGATCACTAGTGTTGTTTGTAGAAATGAAAGATGGAAGTCAAAGGATGTGTGTGGATTACTGCTCATTGAATGAGATGACCATCAAAAATAAGTATTCACTACCAAGGATTGATGATCTGTTCGATCAGTTAAGAGGGGTCAAATACTTCTCTAAGATAGATTTGAGATCTGAATACTACAATTAAAGATCAGGAAAAGTGACATTCAGAAAACCACCTTTGTAACAAGGTATGGATTATATGAGTTCACAGTTATGTCATTTGGATTGACAAATGTCTCAGCATACTTCATAAATCTGATGAACAAGGTGTTCATGGAGGAACTAGACCAATTTGTGATAGTGTTTATTGATGATATTCTCATCTATTTACGGAGTGCCGAAGAGTACGAACGATATCTAAGGGTGGTTATGAAAAAGCTAAGAGCACACCAACTCTACACCAAATTCAATAAATGTGAGTTTTGGCTTCAAGAAGTGGTATTTCTTGGACATGTCCTCACGATAGAGGGAGTATCAGTGGACCCTTCGAAAGTTAAAGTAGTGGTTGAATGGATTCAACCGGTCAATATCTTAGAAATCAGAAGCTTCCCTGGACTAGCAGGTTATTACCACAAGTTTATTAAAGGATTTTTAAAATTGGCTAAGCCAATGACCAAGCTTCTCTAAAAAGATGCCAGTTTGAATGGGATGAAGCCTGTGAGAAGAGTTTCCAAGAACACAAGAAGAGACTAACTACCGCCTCGATGTTAAAGTTGCTAGATACCCAAAAGGACTTCATGGTCTATTATGACGCCTCACGCCAAGGTTAAGGTTGTGTATTGATGCAAGAAGGCAAGGTTGTAGCTTATGCATCTAGACAACTGAAGCCGCATGAAGAAAATTACCCAACCCATGACCTGGAGTTGGCAGCAGTTGTACATGCACTTAAAATATGGAGATACTATCTTCTTGGAAATAAGTGTGAGATTTATACAAATCACAAGAGCCTGAAATATATTTTCACTCAGTCAAAGTTAAATCTCAGGCAAAGAAGATGGTTAGAGCTGATAAAAGATTACAATCTAAGTATCCAATATTACCTTGGCAACACTAATGTTGTGGCTGACGTCTTGAGTAGAAAAGTTTACTGCAGTAGTCTTCCAGTACCAGAGTTAAGATCAGAACTTCTCGCAGAAATGCAACAATTGAATGTGCACATAACACAAGGGCAAGTTCACACCCTAGTGTTACATCCAACACTGGAAGATAAAATTCGTGAAGCCCAGTTAGAAGATGAAGAGGTTCTAAAAATAAAATGAATATTGGTTTAGATAAAGAACCAGGGTTTAGGGTGGATTAGCAAGGAATAGCATAGTACAAGGATCGATTATGTGTACCAGATCGGGAAAACCTAAAGGGAGTTGATCATGAATGAAGCCCACAACTCCCCATATTCTATTCATCCTGGATGTACCAAAATGCTAATGGATCTGAGGACCAAATACTTGTGGACAGGAATGAAGGTTGACATAGCAAGGTTCTTTGCTCGGTGTGACACCTGCCAAAGGGTCAAGGCAGAGCACCAAAGATCGACAGGATTGCTGCAACCATTGCAGATCCCAACTTGGACATTGGATGAAATCGGTATGGATTTCATAATTGGATTACCCAGAACTCAAAAGGGTAATAATTCCATAAGGGTTATCGTGGATCCTCTGACTAAAGTGGCTCACTTCATACTTGTTAAGCCAACCTATAGTGGAGACAAGTTGGCTGACTTGTATATTGACAATTTCTTGAGATTGCATGGAATCCCAAGCAGGATCATCTCCGATAGAGGCCCCCAATTCACCTCTAGATTCTTGAAGAGTTTGCATACCACTAAGGGAACTAAATTAGATTTCAGCTCTGCTTACCACCCACAGACTGATGGTCAGACTGAAAGAGTAAACTAGATCCTGGAGGATCTTTTGAGGACTTGTGTGATTACCTACGGAAAAGACTAGGAGAAAAATCTATCGTTCGTAGAATTCTCTTATAATAACAGTTTCCAGGCTAGCTTGAAGATGTCACCGTTTGAGGTATTGTATGGACAGAAATGTAGAACACCTCTGCTATGGTCAGAAGTAGGAGAGCAATAATAAAAGATGCAAAGGAGCAAGTTGTCAAGGTAAGAGAGAATCTAAGAGCAACTCAAAGTAGACAGAAAGGTTATGCATATAACCAAAGGAGGAGCTTAACCTTCGTGGTTGGGGACTATGTCTACCTCTAGGTATCTCTAATAAGAGGCATCCGGAGATTTCAGGTTCACAGAAAATTGACACCTAGACATGTGGGACCATATGAGATACTCAAAAAGATCGGAGTAGTGGCTTATATGTTAGCACTTCTTGCAGAAATATCCGATGTGCACAATATGTTCCATGTATCACAATTAAAGAAATACCTGAGAGTTTCAGAGGAACATGCTCCCCTGGAAATCATGGATCTACAACAAGATCTTCAGTATCAGGAGAGACCCATCCGGATCTTAGATGTGGCAACACGTCAGACCAGAAGAACAACAGTCAAGTTCTACCGAGTACAGTTGAGCAATCACACAGAAGCAGAAGCTACATGGGAACGCGAAGAGGATCTGAAGAAAGAATTTCCAAATCTCTTCGACGAACTTACCAAATCTCGGGGTCAAGATTCTGTTTATATGGGGTAGGTCTGTAACATCCTGAATTTTAGCATATAAATTTATTAAGCTAACTAAGGTTAAGAAAATAGATATGTGGATGCATATATACCAGTATATATACATTCATGTATATTAGATGTGCTAGTTGAATAAGTGTTCCAAAGTGCACTAGAATTATTTTCAAAATATTCCTTGTTTAAAATGTTTCTTATGCATTGGTTTATGGTTTTTATGGTTCTTGGTGTGGAAAATTGAAATTAAATGTCTCTCAATTTCAAATCTACTCTTAGTTTTCCCTCAACTCAAATCAAGTTGGATTCAAATCCCTTGAATTCAAATCCTCTTCTGAAGATCTTGATCCAAATCCAAATCAAAGTTTGAATATGTTCGTTTGAGTTGATCTTAACCCAAAGTCAAAACCAAATTCAAATACCTCATTTGAATTCATTCCAAAAATTCCTTCTCTTTTTCTTTTTCTATTTTCTCTCATGGGCTCACTCTCCACTTACTTCTCCCTTGCGCGACCCACGGCACCCGGCTCGGCCTCCCTTCCCTTTCTCTTTCTCCCTTTCCTCCCGCACAGTCGGCCCACTCGCTCGCGTGCTGGCCTACTCGCTCGCCCGTGCTCCGCGCGCCGTTCGGCCGTCCGCATGTCCACGCGTCACGCTCGCACCTCTCCCCCCCTTTCTCGTCCCTCCAGCGCGATGCGGCCATCACCGGCCGCCGTTTTCCCCTCTCCGGGAAAAATATCCTGCGCACCCGACCGACCTCCGCTTCTCCAGCTCTCTCCTTTCTCTCTCACTCTCTCTCCACCCATGTTTGCACGCCAATGTCATGTGACTTCCGTGCCCGCGCACGCGCGTGGCCAACGCAGTCCGGCCATGCCGCGAAAATAAGGTGGGTGCCGCCTCGCCACCTCACCTCCTCTCAGCTCACCGACGATCGCGTGACGCAAGCAACCGCACCGCCTCGCTGCTCCCTTCCCCCTCTATAAATAGCATAGCCCCGGCCCCCTCTCCTTCCCCTTTTTCCCATACATCGCTGCCACCGCCATTGCATGTCGCTGCAGCTCGCCGTCATTGATCAGCCGACCACGTGCTGCCCAGGAGCTCGAGGACGACGTCGCCATCCCTGTGCCGCCGTCCATTCACCAGAAGCCTGACGGAAGCCCGCGCGCGCCGGTAGCCGAGCTGCCTCTGTCGCCACCTCTCCGTCACATCACCGGTGGGCATCTAGCTTCTCACCATTTCCGAGCTCATTGAGCTCCCCCCCCCCACGCAACCCCCCTAGCTAGTATGTCATCGCCCCCGTGCTTCCTTCTCATGCGTAGCTGCGTGCCACCGAGCTTTTGCTCCACCGCCGTGTTTTAGCTCACCGTCGGTGTGCTTGTGCCTTTGCTTGTGGTCTGGCCATCGTGCTGTCTAGTCCAGGGAGCCTTAGGCTCCTTTTCTTGCAAGGAAATCATGCGTAGGCTAGGAAATCACGTGTAGGTAGAGTGAGATGTAGCCTCTCCCAGGACCGAGAAAACCCCAGATATAGCTTGTTACCTGGTTTTAAACTATTTAAACTGTTTTAAAGTCAATCATTGATGATATAATTGGATACCTGCATAAACTACTTTACGCTTAAAACTAAACCGTAAAGCCTTATCTTTGAATCACCTATTTATACATCTATCAAACAACTTGAAGTAGTATAGGGCTTGCTGAGTACCTTCCGTACTCATTTTTGCAGTCATTCAAATAAGGAAGCCGATGCTAACTTCGCTGAAGGTGAAAGCAAGGATGAAGAATAGTCTTAGAAGTCGCGTCCGCACCCTAAGCTGCTTGTGACATGCGGATGTACACACCGATTCATTAAACCAAATTCATCCAACTGTAATCATATGGCTCCCTTCGTTGCAATTAAAACGTGCAAAGTTAGCCTCAACCAAGTATTTCCCATCTGTGAATCGGTTACATTCTGCCCATACTGATATTACCACCCTACAGCATACATCAAAGGACATTGATGATCTATATGAGATATAATTATCCGTTAATCATATAATACATCGAGTCCCTCACAGGGGACATATTCATGGCCCGTATGCTCATTACATTTTGAGGACAATTTCAGTATTAGGAGGAGATTGATACCACAAAGAATGTTAGAAATCATAAAAGAATGACATACACATTCACCTTCGGTCCTCATATTCACGTACTAAAAATCTGAATCCTTATTCAGAATATCTTATATTTGTAACATATTGCAAATAATTTGTCAGAAGCGTTTACTCGTCATATAAGATGTCATCAAATCCGATTACCGCTATTAATGTGCTATAAAGAGTGGAGGTAACTAACAAAATCCCTCAACTTCCAAACCAAAATAAGAGGGGGAGAAATATGATCATAAAGAATATAACTTTTTGTAAGTATTCTCAGAAATAGGAGGAGAAATTCACCATAACAGTAAATACAAATCAACATTAAGTTGATAGACGTCTTATGGATATTCACCATCCAAACGCCTATGGATGTTTAACATCCAAATATCCAACACAAATATGTACTCAAATTACTCAAATTCAGGTATTGGATGATGAGAACACCATAACTACATTATCTTAGAAAATACACGAAGTTAAATATGATAATATTTTCACAAACTATTTATTTCATATAATCAATTAACACCAAAGACTACAAATTATGGATATATATATTTTTCCTCAAAATAGCCATACACCTTCAATTGGATTCAAACCAAAAGTCCTAGACAGAGTGCTTCAACACTCAACTTGGTCAAACCAAATGTGGTAATTAAGAAGAAAATTCTTTCGCTCGACAACACAATGTCTTCCCTACAGAAACAATAAATTTTTATTTCATAAGATGAAGAAATAGTGAGACGTGTAGCATAAGAGTTCACACAAAAATCCAACATTACTTACGATACTACATACCCTATGGTATATATAAAAATTATGTTCCCACATTCAATACCATTAGCATATCAAATAACTTTGATAGATTTGGACATATAAGTCCCTAATAGACTACGTATTCTGAATCTAAATATAAATCGTAATATATATTATGTATAGCTTAAAGACACTATATAACTTCAAACAGTTAATTTGATTATGATACAACTAACTAAAGGAGTATCTTTCATAAAAGGATTACTCCAACGATCGTATATGTGTTCATAATGAAATTTCATTTGGATTTTATATCATCTTCAAACTACACACGACAAAATATGTAATCATCTTATGACAGAATTTGAGATGAATGATTTGGTTAAAACCAAATTTTGCTAAGTCTACAACTTGAGCATATTTCTTTAAAATTATTTATCCATCAGTTCACCAATATTCAAATAATATTGAACAATCATATCCATCGAAACACTTACGATCATTCAATCCCTAACTATGAATCAAGATCAATTCATATATTAGGTTGTCGATGAAAAGATAAAATTCTATATCTTAGTACCATTAAAATGCTCATATATCTTGTAAACCGTAATAAGCCTGATTAGACGAAAATAATTTGCTAGTTTAAATAGCACAACTCTAACAACGCTAGTAGACGAAAATTAAAAAAAATATCCAAAGATATCTTTGTGGAACTAAAGATCTTGATTTTTATATCAGAAAATCACGATATCAATATAGTGAGGTATTTAAATACTACCTATATAACAGATTCCCATAATGTCAAATCACATACTGATTTTATAGTGACATAGCCTCTCATATGAGCTATCAAAATAAATTCCAGTTACTACTTCTATCTATTATTCTAAAACATCATGTATATGTATGACTTTACAGAATGATAAACTATATACAACAATCATATTGTATTGGTTCTATTGAATCACCAACTATTATCTATAAAAATATAACCAAATATATTACCTCTAAATTATTTTATCCTCATAAATTACAAAATAATAGGGAGATATAAATCTTGCAAACTAAATCATATGATAATCTCATATATTTTTCTATATAGTTTTCCATATAAGGTTTTTTATGATGCAATATTTACATTATTACTTCTATTTTCCCAATAGTTTTTCATAGGTTTTAATATGATCAATTGATCATAATTATTAAACTATCAATGAGTTTTCTTAACTATTTCTCATATGAGATTACGATAAGATAATAATCAATATATATATCATATTATTTTCTCCTTACATTTTTATTGAATTTTAAAAGAGTTTTAATGACATATCAATATATTATTTTCTTCTCATATTTTTCTCTACAGTTTTTAGAAGAGTTTAAACCAAAAGTTTACAACTAAAATAATTAATCAAGAGAGAGTGTTAAGAATAAATATTATGTGATTAATTAGATGTTAATTTAAAAAATTATGTCTATTGAAAAGGAGTCTCCCTAATAAATATGTCATATCATCATATCCATTCAACATATATAAATATATAAATATTCTTAATAAATACAATAATGACTCTATTCTCTACTTCATCTCTACCATTACTTGTATCGACGACGACGGTCAATCTAAGAAGGGGCCAGCAGCAGCGATTGACCGACGGCCTATGTGAGATAGTGAACAGTAATTTGTGAGACAATGGACAGCAGTTTGCAATGAACATGCACTGTCTGAAATAATGTGCTGACGGCCAACTCCAACAGAGTCGACAAACCATCCGCAAAACACTGTGCTTGGTACTTTTGTCGATTATGGTTCCCGTATTTGTTTCCAATAGCTACTTCAAGCCTGCATTTTCACTACTACAGTAATACGGGACAAAAAAACTATACTCAGTACTTTTGTCGATTATAGTTCCCGTATTCCTCTCCAATAGCTACTCCAAACCTGCATTTTCACTGCTACAGTAAAACGGGATGAAAATGAGGATCGGCAAATTTGTGACAAGAACAGGATCTTGCAATACTGTAGCTAGAGTATGCATGTGCGCCCGAGAGAAAGAGGAGAGTAATGAAATGTAAGAAATAACGTAGCTGTTAGAGATGAAAAAAATAAAAAATACAGTAATAGTATTAGAGAATACTGTAATAGTGTTATAAAAGATAAATTTTTAAAATTTCTGTTTAAGATGGTCTTAAGAGCCCGTTCCCTAGCTAACAGAGATAGAAGGGTAGTGAACGAGAAAAGGATAGCAATCGGCAGCACTGGACTGGGCTAGTACAAGACATTACTGTAGGAAAAAGGTGTGGACTGGGTTGGGCTAGACCCTCCATTCACCCTTTTTATCCTCCTGTGGATGTAGTTTCTCTGTTTCTAGGTTGGATATGACGCTCATAATCGCCGGCGGTTGAAAGGCGTGGGTCGCCGGACCTCGGCTTACCGTCATGAAAACCATGAGCATAGGACCAGTGCAAAACATCAGTAAATGCTGGTAGCTTGACCCAGGGTTACATAACTAAAATTAGGATCGCTCGTATGGCTGTGCAGCAAACACTGCTCCAAAAGTGCAAGCATATGCAGAAAATGATGCATCCTCCGCGATTTCCTTTCCTAGAGAAAGTTTACTGACAATTCATTTGGGAGCATTGATATCAGTAGACTGTAGAGCAGCAGCATACACGGATTATATCAATGAGCATAGCAGGCCCTAAATTCAAGTAAGCTGATCTGACTTAATTTATTCACTTCAAGGTGAGACGACACGAGAAAGTAACAGTTTTACTGAGTTATATAACCTTCATTCAGTCAGGGGCAAGGAGAACGCACAAAACAGAAAAACGAAAGGCCTCATCGATTCACATCACAATAGTTCTCAAATGTTTAACAAATTGACACATCCAATAATTCTCACATGTTATAAAGATTGACACATTGATAGAACAATTGGTATGATAGCCTTTCCATAGGATTTAAAATCCATCCAAAATCCTCAACTGAAGCGGCACAGAACTAAAAAAACGTATGCTAACATAAATAAGCTAGGCAAGTATCTTACATGTCGCTTATCATAATGACATGATATCAAACGATAATTCCCTGAAATAAGCACAGTAACTCGAGGACCGAGATCATAACAACAGAACGGAAAGATTAACTCAAACATGATTCGAATTCAACAGTGCTTGCTTTAGGATCGACAACATGATATCATGAAAACAAAAAAGTAAAAAGTAAAAATCGCCATGACAGATGCAGGTGTCCATACGGCAAAAAGGGAGTATCATCTAACAAGACTTGTCATTCCATTCCTCCCAACGGAATAGCGTAGCATCCTACGCCTGCTGGTTGTAAACGTAGGTGAGGCCGCACTTACCGCAGTAATGGCGGTCGAAGTGGTTGGCCATGAACGTCCCCGCGCCGCACTCGGCGTTGGGGCACTCCTTTCGGAGGCGGGTGACCTTGCCGGTGGCGTCATCTACCTTGTAGAACTGGAGCACGGCAAGCTTCACCTTCTTATGCTTGTGCTTGAGCTTCTTCGGCTTGGTGTAGGTCTTCTTCTTACGCTTCTTGGCGCCGCCCCTGAGGCGGAGCACCAGGTGCAGCGTGGACTCCTTCTGGATGTTATAGTCGGCAAGGGTGCGGCCATCCTCGAGCTGCTTGCCGGCGAAGATGAGGCGCTGCTGGTCCGGGGGGATGCCCTCCTTGTCCTGGATCTTGGCCTTCACGTTATCGATGGTGTCCGAGGACTCCACCTCCAGCGTGATGGTCTTCCCCGTCAGGGTCTTCACAAAGATCTGCATCTTGGCAGGCGCTTCCTCCGGCGGCGCCGCGGCCGACCTACCTTACCTGAGGCGTAGGGAGGCGGTGGTTCTCGCCGGCGGCGGCGGTATGGTGCGGTGTGGTCGCCTAGGGTTTTGGTGGAGAGAGAGAATGGTGACGTTTTTATAGCTGGGGTGAGGCGGTGTCAGGCGTTGGATTCGGGAGGGTTTGGATCGGACGGTGTACATGGGCCGGTAAAGAGTAGGTGTTGGGCCTTTTGGGCCTGGGCCTCGCGCTCTCGTGTTCTCTCTCTCCTCTCCCTCTCCCTCTCCCTCGCCGACAGCTCCGCTTCCGCCGCCCGAGCCGAAGCCAACAACCACTGACCGAGCCACGCTGCAGGGCCGCAAAGGAGGCGAGTGATTACTTCGGTGATGGCGTCGAGCAGCTCCGCCGGAGGCGTGGGCGGCTCAGGTACTAAGCCCCCAAAATCTCGGTGCTTTTCTTGTTACAAGATGGGATTCGAGTTCCCCGCGAAAAAAAAAGGGGGATTATAGTTGAACAAGGATCTTTGTGAGATTGGCGCGTCCAATTCCACCGTTAGTTTAGGGATCCTCTTGTGCGTAGTTCGTAAGATGTATCTGTCCGCTGTGTGTTGCAGCGGTTCTTGAGAAGCCTACTGTTCATGGTTTGTTTTCCTGGTTTGATGGGCCTTTGGATAATCTATGCGCAAGCCCTAGCATTAGAGGCTTAAAGGTTGAGAAGAAGCCCTTTGTTTGCGCATGCATGTGGGAAATCTGAAGTAATACGTTCCACTGCTATTTTCCTGGTAGTAATCCTGCTTTTGATACTTGAGCTCATGCAGTCATGCAGACAGAGTTTTATTCATAGGATATGTTTGCAGTTCGACTTGCGTACTGCGTAGTATATGGGAACTGATTCGGTTCGTGGCTCATGAGTGAGGAAGTAGCAGTGTTCCTGAATATTATGAACGTGCAACATATCAAATTCCCTCTTTGAGGGATCTTGCAATTGGGTTCTGTTGGGAGATGCAGTTCATTATAATTCTGCCCCGTGAGAACTGTTTGCTCCATCACAGAAGGCTTCCTCCACGGTTGATCTTTTTTATGCAGAAAAGGAGACAGTTTCCACGTTCTCTGCTGCAAATTGTAATATATGGCCCAGTACTCGGCACTAATCCTATTATGTCCTTCATACCTTTTTCACTAAGCCTGCATTAGAGAGAAGCAGCTGTTTGTTTATGCATGGTATTTGAATTGAAAGCATGCTGAAAAGATTAAAAAATCATTAGAATGTACAATGATTTCTTGTTAAAAGTGCAACTAAGGCCTATCAGACCCCCAGTCATTTTTCGTACGGGTAGTTTATCTATCATATTTTTTTTCCTATTAGAGGTTCTGCAAAGGTAAGTCATCTTTTATGTTTCACTACCAGGGGCAAAAGGTGTCGCTGCAGATGAAATGCTGCCAGCTTCTAGCTCACATCAAGAGTCCCATGATGCTGGTGTGTATACTATTATTTCGTCCAGCACATTGTAGTTGTCATGCATGATTGATGTTTTTTTGCAAAATTCAACAGGCTGTGGCCTCTTGGCGATTTTGGCTCTTTTTACTAGATATTATGTAGTAACTAGTAACCAACCACCTGACAAACTGGTTTATTATGATATCTTAGTTATCTTTTTTTGGAGTAATGCTTGAAGCGGTTACGGCTAGATGTTTGTTTTGTTACTGACAAGCTGCCATGGGTATATAAAACATATTTTAAGGATAACTGTGCAAAAAGTAAACACTAAATTATTTCTGTGTTAACCTACATGAGCTAGTATAGGAGTAACTCAGAAGTTGGCATTTTCTGATATATGTCAATGAACTTGTGGTATACATGCTCTGTATTTTAGTTTTCTGAACCGCACTATGCATGTTTGGCCCTTATGCACATTCTGTTATTATTATTTCAAGTAATGCTTCTTTGGAATTAAACACATAGCCTGAACCTTTTTCTCTGATAGACACAAAATCACGTGTGGAGGATGTTTGGAAGAAAATGAACAGTGGGTTGCCTAATAAGATGCCCAAACCTGCAATGACCAAACTCAGTACAGCAGCAAAAGAAGGGAAAAGTAAGCCAAGAAATGTGAGTAATCTTTGCACTATTAACCACAGTAGCAAATTGTTGTTGTCATATGATGTGTTGTACTTCTATTCAAGGCTTTATGACTTATCTGATGGTTGGAATTTTGACAATTCTTTGTTTTCTGGGATATTTTTTCCATAGAATTGGATGACCATTCTAGGTCTTGCACCAAGTAAGGCTTCTACAATTGATCAAGGCCCCCAAAATGGGAAACAACAGACACAACATGAAATGAGTGAGGATGCCAAAAAACTTGCAGCAAATGCTCTTGCAGCTGTCAAAGATGCCACCGCTGCAGCTTCTGGAAGAGGAAAAGTAGAGGTAATTCTGAACTGTCAACGTCACACATCCTTTATTTTTATTATTGGATAATGTAACATAAAATATCTCGAGAAAAATGTAATGGATTATGGCATATCTGTAGCTAAGTGTCTTTTCACATATCTTGTGCTATTTCATGTCCATTTTATTTGAATCGTTTTGAATCCAACTGGCTCAAAACTTGGAGTAGCATAGAAGTGTGGCCACTCCCCTATAGCATCATAATTGGGATATAGATGGCAAACTTCTGACAGTTTGCACAATTTGTTGTGACAATGCTAAACTTTTACTTTCGTATGATCCAACAGATAACTGAGGTAAGGGACTTTGCTGGCAAGGACATTGAAATCAAGAAGTTGGTGGATGCTGATTCAAAGGAAGCAATCGAGAAGGCCAAGGCAGCTGGTGCTTCCCCATCGGCTCTGGACAACATTCTTGAGCAGATAAAGAAGAAGCAGAAGCTGAGTGTACTGGACAAGACGAAGAAAGACTGGGGAGAGTACAAAGGAGATAATAGAGGCGTGGAGGAAGAGCTGGATGCGTACAAGAAGAGCTCGAACCAGTATCTCGACAAGGTATCGTTCTTGCAGAGAGCCGATTACAGAGAGTTTGAGCGCGAGAGGGATGCCCGGCTGTCGATGATGGCTAAACGGAAGAGCAATATGCAGGAGGATGATGTGTAGGCTTGAAATGTATCGTCTTTGGAGATCGTTCTCCACCCCTTTGTTGTAGACATTCTTTTTGAGATAATGATAGACCCCAATTTGTCAATGCGTTCTCGTCTCATTCAGTCTGTTGATTAATGTGACTGAAGAAGATGCAGTACCTGTTGATACTGCTCTAATGCATGCGCATATGCCAATCTGTCCATTTGCCATTGGCGAGGCTGGGTTTTCCAACGTTTCTGAAATTGGGAAACTGTGACATTATTAGAAGTTTTAGAGGATTAGTGTACTTTCGCAGAAACTGCAGGAGGAAGTTCGGAAGTACCATGTAAAAAGGTTATTTCTGCGTGTAAGGAAGGAAATTAACATAATACATGAGAATGCGATGGTTTCGCCACCACGGATCATTAGAAAATGTACTGATTGCATCTAAAAAAAATGTACTGATTGAATAGAATATATAGGTAGAAAAACATGTCGTGCTTCCACTCAAAATTGCTCGCGCCACAGCGTACTACTGAGACCTGAAAGCTCAGACTGAGCCACCCTCACACCTGTACGCCAGTTGCGTTGCATTTTCTTGTGGCCACCACTCGCCAAGATGCAGTAGCTGCTCAACCATACAACTGGGGACACAAGTGAGAGAGAGAGAGAGAGAGAGCAGCAGCAGCAGCAGCAGCAGCCGCCGCCGTCATGGCCGCAGGAACCGCCTTGTACTACCACTCGGCCGCAGGAAAGGCAAGGCTCGAGGCCGTCGCCGCATTATCGCCGTCTCTGGGCCTGAGGCCATCGCAGAAAAAGGTGTTGTTTATCAGCAGCAGCAGGTGGTGGATGAGGAGGAGACGGGAGGGAAAGGCGGGCAGCATCAGCATCAGCAGCAGGGCAACAGCAAGGCCTGTGGTGAGGCCCGGCTTGTTCTCTCCTGTGGCCATGGAGTGGCAGGAGTGCACGTACGCTTCTTTCCTCCTGATTTTCTTTGATTCCTTGCAATGCAATGTCCGTGCTAGGAATCCAATCCATGCCATGTGAAGTGCCATGAGTTTTTGGTTAGAATTGCTGTGACTTTCTGGTTCCAATGGAAATTAGCATTTTTTTTTCTTTCTTTCTTCTGGTAGGCTTGGAGAAAATTTCCCCCTTTCCTTAGCTGTTTGAGCTTGCTTTGCTTGCTGATTGGTAGCCAGAAGCCAATGTTTACTTGAAAAGGAGTAGGACTTTCTGATGTTAAATGAATCTTATGCTGTGCGTAGATCTAATTAGGGTGAAATGCAGAGTTAACAGCCATAAAACGGTGGTCCATGGAAACAACAACGAATAGCTTCTGTAATCTTGAGATGGATAAGGCTCAGTAGATGCTGGCTTGCATTGGATAGGGCTAGATTTTGTTGGCCCCAGGTTGTGGATGCTATTTATCCAATCTGTATATGTTTGACTGAGAAAGCTTTTTCCCATCATGAGGCAGAAGCTCTTTTGTTGTGGGGCAAAGTTTTACAATTTTTCTATGGCTGGATGCAATAAATGTTGACATGTACTTGCAATAGACAAGGCTTCTAGATATGATCATGTTAAGTCTAAACACCATTTAAACATACAGAATCCTAGATTACACCAAGATGGTCATTCTAACTTGTCCCATATATGCATGACTTCATAAAGTTTTCTTCTGTATAGACATTATTGTTCCTTCAGAATAGTAGAATCACTCTATAATTTTGTATGCACTTGAAAAGTGGGATAAATGTCAAATAGGAAATTGCTGTACAATAACCAGCTTGCTCATTAACTTTGTTCTGCAATATACAATAACCTGCTTAGCTGCAATAGTTTTTACAGAAATTTGTTCATCAACTTTTCCTACATTATGAATTTTATGACTGAATACTGTCTTGACAACAGCACTGAGCTTGAAGTTGATGTTCCATGTTCAGTGGCCTATCAGTGTTACTCAGAACGTGAGACCATCCCTCAGTGGATGCCATTCATCTCATCCGTCAAGGTGATTGTTGTGCTTTAGTCAGCATACCTTGCTTGGTGACCAATTTTTTACCACTGCGTTGCTAGGGATGGACAATGATGTATTTTCTTACAAAACCAAAATAAATAGGACCGCACAATGACAGTAATCATAAATCAAGGAGTACTTCACACCTAACTTTCAATAACTGAACCTACTTATGGGTATTACAGTCCAATTTTCCTTTCGAATGAAAGGTTCTCTCAGTAATATCTAGATCTTGGACTTTCCATCAATTGTAGTGGACATAATGCTTGGATTGTCCTTATTGACAGTGTCTCATTAGTTGTGCTCAATGGTGATATAAGCAACATACCTTTCGTATCGAAAAAAAAGCTTTTGTATGAAATTACAAGAAAGAATCACTGTGTGACATATCTAAGTCACATAACCAACTAGTCATATTAGACACGCCAGAACAATTTGACAACTGAAAATAGCATGAATCTAAGAGCAGAATGCTATTTTCTGAAACATATGTTTACCGAAAATATTATTGATGTGGGGAGATCCTTTTCCTTTCTTTTTAATTAAATATATAATTACTAAAAGTTTACTTTATACCTGAATTACCTTTTCAAAAAATCCAAGCAACCATATTTGTATGTAGAAGCTAAGTTTTCATAATACAAGAAATATAACTTTGAGAACCAAAATAAAGTGTCCTAATTTTTTGTCCAAAATATGATTCTTCCATGATTTTTTAAATAATATTCATTTCAAAGAAAATTGCAAAAATAATATTGGTTTTAGGAAAATTATGGAAATAGCATACTGTAGTTAGGCTAGTCGGCGACTAGTGACATGTCGCCATACCGTCTGGCGACATGACCAAGCTGCTAAATCGCCTAGCGGCATGATGTGGGTCACGACAATAAATTTGTTGGCAGGTGCGATAGGTCTCCTGTCGTCAAACCCAATGCGATAGGATTCCTCTTGCCAAACCATGTGGTGACATGATGCTTTTAAGGCATCGAACCGCACGAGCCGGCCGTTCCTCTCGCACCGCACCGCCCATGCACATTATACCGTCGCCCTCCGCAGCCTCGCGCCGACGCTGTGCCACCACTCGATGCCGAGCTGGGCCGACAACAGTAGAGTAGGAGGAGGAGGAGAGAAGGAGGAATGAAGGAGGTAGGAAGAAGAAGAAATGATAGGTTTTTTTTTGTTATTTTTGTTTGTAGAAATTTTAGAATAGTTTAGAAATTTTAGAAATTATTTTAGAATAGTCTTGGAAATTTAGAGTAGATTGAAATTTTAGAAACTATTTTAGAATAGTTTAGGAAATTTAGAAATTATTTTAGAATAGTCTAGGGAATTTAGAGTAGATTAGAAATTTTAGAAATTATTTTAGAATAGTCTAGATTTAGAGTAGTTTAGAAATTAGTATAGTTGTAATATATAGCATGATTTATGAAATAATTTAGACATTTTAGTAATGTTTTTTTGAAACGGTAGTAATATTTTTACTAACATATTAGCGTGATTATGATTGAGTTGTGTGTTATTTACTAATGTGCATGATTAATTTTAGCAATTATAGTACCAATAAATGTTTGAATTGAAGTGTGGTGTAGGTACAAGTGTAGCATAATTTAGGAATAATTTTTAAAAAAAATATTAGCAATAATTCTTGGGATGTAAGCGTGATGTAGGAATAATTATAGCTTGATTTAGGAATAATATTAACAATATTAGTAGCAATAAATCTTGGAATTTAAACGTCATTTGTGAATAAGTTTACCAAAAAATAGGGATAATTTCATTAATGTCAACAATTTAATGGATAATAATATGATTTTGGATCAAGGATGTCAGGAGTGGTTTTTAGTGTGTATTATGGTGAAAGGTATGTTCAACAATGCGATAGTGGGGTAGATTTAAGCAATTTTTGGGGTTTGACTGTTACTCTGAATAATTCGGGATTTAAGCCTATTTTTGCAATATTTTTAAACGGCCGTGTAATTTTGCATACACACACATACACATATATAATGAATGGCGATAGACTTTTAAATACTTTGAAAATACCAAAAGATGTCTGAAAAGGCTAAGCCTAAAAAGTGTATGTTTCAAAACGCTCACGTTTCTGAAAATTTTACCATGTACATTTTCTTTTTTTCTTAGTGCTGACTTAATAATATTTTGGTTAACAGTTTGAAAAATTAAGTACAATTACATCTTCTTTTTTAATTGTCAAAAATTTCAAAACAAAATCATTCAACCCCAAATAAAAATGGTAAAGGTCCTGTCGCCAATCCATATGGCGACAGGTCTTCCTGTCGCCAAAGGTTACGGTCATGTCGCCATATGGATTGGCGACAGGTCGTCTCGTCACACACACATGGCGACAGGCCTTACAATTTGGCGACTTGGTCATGTCGCCAGGCAGTATGGCGACATGTCGCTAGTCGCCGACTAGCCTGGTGACAATATGCTATTTCCACAATTTTTCTGAAACCAATATTTTTTTGCAATTTTCTTTGAAATTAATTATTTTTTTAAAAAATCATTCTTCCACTGCAGAAGCATGTCCTGTTTACCTTGCTATAAGCTTACACATGCAAATAAGATTTTTCTTATGTACATACTATTTTAAGACTAGAAAATCTAGATGGATTGTATGATGTGCAGAACTTTCTCTTGGCTGTATTATTAGGACCTGTTTGGTAGAGTTTTCAGAGCAGCTTTCCGGCTGTAATGAGGTAGAGCTCTGCTAAATAGCAGCTTTCAGCTTTTAGCTCCCTGAGTAGAATTCGTGAGAGTGATTCTCTAAAATGAACTAGAAGCTGGGGAGCTGAAAAAAGCAGCTTCCCCTGATTCACTTTCCGCATAGAATCATTTCCTCCATATAGTTTATTCTAGAGAATCACTTTCAGCCACAGAATCACTTCTCCTAGAGAATCACTCTTCGCAAAAAATTTGAATTAAGAAGAGCTTTACCAAACAGATCCTTAGACGTCCTTAGTTTCTGCTCTTGGCCCTGCTGCTGTCAAACAGCATCTACTAACATTCACTATATTTAAAGCCATTATATTTTAATATTGTCTTGTGCACTCTTTCCTTTTCATTAGCTTGGCTTTGCATAGATTGTGCTGCTTTACTTTCTTTCAGTTTCAACACACCTGGTTATGCAAATGATAATTTACAGATCCTTGAAGATAAACCAGAACTTTCACGCTGGAGTTTGAAGTATGAGGTACTTGGTCGGAATGTAGAATTTTCTTGGCTTGCTCGAAACATGACGGTAAGTATCTGCTATGATAAGGCTGCTCTAAGTTTAGCTGTCAATATTCAGTATCAGTGACATCACTTCTGCGTCTCAGCCTACTAAAAACCAAAAGATACATTGGCGATCTCTTGAAGGCCTTCCTAATAGGTAAACCTCTCAAAAAAATTACAGTTGTTGCATACAATATTTTTTTGAGCCATCCATGGTTTCAACTATTTTTGTTTTACAAAGCCTTGAAAGCCAACATAACCAATTTCGCTTGTTGCAGGGGCGCTGTCCGATTCTTTCCTAAAAGCTCATCCTCTTGTAGAGTACAAGTGAACATTCAGCCTCGTGAATTTGTAACACCCATCTTTAACTAAAGATAAAAAAATACATGATATTCCTTTTATTATTGATTGCAGCTGACTGTGGCGTATGAAATTCCTGAAATTTTGGCCCCGGTTGCATCGGTAAGCAACATATGCACACATCATATGCTTGAAATATTGATGCATTCTACAACTGTTGCGAATCTCTGAATTGATCAATCTAACATTCATGCACCAGGCACTGAAACCATTTATGGAAGGCTTACTTCTTAAAGGTTTAGAACGCTTTGCGGCATATGCGAAGGAGCGTCACAGCAAGATCCCTCAGCCGTGACGATCATTCCCATTTGCATTCAACACTCATTTTCAAGAATTCCAGTTTCATTCTAGTGAAGCCTCGGGACACAATAGGTGAAAAGATTGTATACTGTCATTCCGGATGTGGTGAAAATAATGTACAAGAAGAGGATGAATATTGTGGTTAATAGAAAGCTAAGTTCGGCTCTTGCTGTCATGTTATTGATCATTTTATCGTGGTAATGAACGCTTCTTGGGAGCAAATCACGTGCCATCACAACGAACTCGGTATCACAACGAACTCAGTATGGTTAATCTTGTGTAACAGATCGAAGATGAAGCACCCATTTTTCTGTAATCACCTCATATCTGTAGTTTGTAAATTGTAATCTACAATTGGCAGCTGTCATGCCGATTTAGTTTAAAAAAAGAAGAATTGTACTTGACAGCAAGACCAAAGTCCCAGAACAGACTGATTCAAGCACATGGATGATTCAACTTGGCCATGCAGCAAAAACACGTTCAGATTCAAGCTGGATTCAGAATCAAATGCAGGAATGGAGCAAAAGAACCGCATGAATACAACTCACGATGGTTGACCGCAATCTAAAAAACAGATGAAGCAAGGGGTACAATCGTATTCCTCTGCATGTACCACGAGTGCTAAAGCGTACGAAATAAATGGAGCATTGACTCATGGAGATACACAGCAATATAGTATCAGGGTAATTATTGGAACAGATATTGCAGCTAAGCAAGGAAACAGAAAGTGCTATAAGCTGTGGGCAACCGGCAAAGGGTCAATTCACAGTATCGCCGACAAAACAAAATGACAATCGGGTGGTAAAGAAACAAAAAACAAGAAATCATATGTGGATGGCTTTTGCGAAGGTTTGCAAGCAAGCCTCCTTGAGGGCTTCGCTCATGGTGGGATGCGCATGGCAGGTACGAGCAACATCCTCGCTCGATGCTCCATACTGCAAGGCGAGCACAGCTTCGTGGATGATTTCACCAGCATTGGGCGCCATTATGTGCACGCCAAGAATCTTGTCAGTTTCCTTCTCAGCCACCACCTTGACTATCCCCTCAGCATCATCAATGGCCTTCGCACGGCTGTTAGCCAACAGCGGGAATTTGCCCACACGATAGGCAATTCCTAAAGCCTTCACCTGCTCCTCAGTCTTGCCAACAGATGCAACCTCTGGATGTGTATACACCACACCAGGAACTGTGTCATAGTCAACATGGCCTTCCTTTCCAGCAATGAACTCAACACATGCGACACCATCCTCTTCAGCTTTATGGGCAAGCATGGGCCCAGGGATGGCATCCCCAATTGCATAGACTCCCTTCACATTGGTCATGAAGCGCTTATCAACAGGGATCCTGCCAGCCTTGTCTGTCTCAACACCAATAGTTTCCAGCCCGATCCCAGAAGTATATGGGGTTCTGCCAGCAGAGACAAGGACAACATCTGCTTCAAGGATGCTCTGCTCACCACCAGCTGCAGGCTCAAGTGTCAGCTTCACACCATCTCCACTGCTATCAACCCCGA
The DNA here is from genome assembly GCF_958298935.1 of Phragmites australis. Taxonomy (NCBI): domain Eukaryota; kingdom Viridiplantae; phylum Streptophyta; class Magnoliopsida; order Poales; family Poaceae; genus Phragmites; species Phragmites australis. The sequence goes on from NC_084921.1 coordinate 16,525,026, forward strand.
CTACCTTTGTTTTGAGCATGAACTTAAACTTCTGCTTCTCCAGCATGCGTTGGAACTGCTTCCTGACCTCACCATCCATTGATGGGACTATATCCGGCGCAAATTCAACAACAGTGACCTCTGAACCAAGGCGGTTCCAGACTGAACCCATCTCAAGGCCAATATAACCCGCTCCGATTACCACCAGTTTTTTTGGGATCTCTGACAAGCACAAAGCACCGGTAGATGAAACAATTTTCTTCTCATCAATTATGATTCCGGGAAGTGATTTTACGTCTGAACCAGTTGCAATGATTATGTTTTTGCCTTTGACAACAGTGCTACCACCATCAACCAAATCAACTGACACTTCTGAGGGGGAAGCTAATTTCCCAAAGCCTTTAACATAAGTCACCTTATTCTTTTTAAAGAGCCCTTCAATCCCTTTTGTTAGTCCTGCCACAGCCTTGTCTTTCTGAGCCATCATGGCTGGGAGGTCTACTTCAAGACTTGAGAACTTAACTCCATGGTGTGCAAAAGAACTCTTTGCTTCGTGGTACATATGTGATGAGTGCAGAAGAGCCTGAAATATGAAATTGGGAGCATGGGTAGAATTTGAAGTGTCCTCAATGAAGCACATTCATAACATATATCACCAAAGTAGATAATTCTCTAGGTGCAGTGATACAGAAAGAACTAGAATAAGATGTGCAGATCCAAGATAAATAATGTTCACCTTAAATCTAGAAAAAAGGAAATCCATGTCACTAGGTTGATAATCCAAGGGAATACTACAGTAGAAATCTTACATTAGAGTTATAGGAAGGACAGGCCTGTAAGCAAGAAGTTCAGATCCTGTGCAATGATGTTTAGCTTGTGTCCATAACAACAACCAAAAAAAAGTCTGCTTGGACAATGATCTGATGGAATAATCGAACCTAAATCATACTGTCAACCTACAGATCTATAAGCGAGGTGCTTACCTCCCACATAAAGATAAGACACTCAACACTTTTAGCGCAGGAGTAGTACTCTAGTGTAAACAAAAAAGAAGAAGAGGAACAACACAAAGCCCTTTGACCATTTATGATGTATTACATAGTTAAGCAGGTTGAAGCTGTACACCCATTTAATTCTTTTCATGAATGATAACCCCCAGAAGTGAATACGAAAATAAGAGTACAAAGCCTGGTACAAGAAGGTTCAAAGACACAAGATTGTGAAAGTGTGAATAGCTTCTAAATCTCAGTAGTGCAACTCATTAGGGTCATCTGGGGTATTGTCACACAAAATCACAAAGGGTTGTAAAAAAACGAATATTAGGAGGGCAGTTAATAAATTTAAAACTATTAACTGGAAATACTACGACTAAAGTGGAAGATACCATGACAATGACTCCTAATATTCGTTTCAACCAAGATACAGTCCAATAGTCCATGGACTAAATAAATCGCAAATGCTGCCAAAAGGCTCAGTTCCAACACAAAAAGAAGTGTTACACATAGAATCCAAATAATATAACATTGTTGATGAGTTCCTTACGTTGATCCTAGCGATGAATACCAGTAAATCGAACCAAAATAAGTACTCACTACATTTCAAAATATTAGTTCGTAACTGCCATGCACACAACAAATATTGCGGAACAGAGGGCGATGATGCTTGGAACAATACTGTAATAATTTTTTTAAGATTTATTAACCAAGCGGATGCTAACCAAGCAAAATTCGAAGAGATAAAATTTCACAAACACTTTACAATATTGTCTTGCACGAAATTCCAAATGCACAGAAGAGAGAAAGCAGAACAGCTCTAATCATGACAGCAGATTGAGTCGTATAACAATATTTGACAGTAGATTTGTAGCACCAAATTTGCGTGCCACCTACACACGCACACCCACGTGCAAGGAAGCAAGCGCGCACGCACACACTATTGCACAACTAATACCGCCAAACAAAACTGCAACTGAAACCTTAGCAGCACAGTGCAAAAAGGCTCTCCGAATCAGCACCTTATCCTCTGCATTACCAAAGTCCACGCAGCAGAACACCGCGCAACTCATCAACACGCGCAACAAACAGCAGCAGCAAGAACCTAACAGGTTACAGAAACCGCAAATGACCTAGTTTACCCCAAATCCCGCGACTCTCACAGATCTAACGCCCCCAATCATACAGCATCGCATCTCAAGGAAAGAAAGAGATCGAGAAGGCACGGCAATGGGAGAGAGGAGAAGAGGGGAGCGGGAGGCCTAGGGCACCACCTTGGAAGGGATGCAGCCGACGTTGAGGCATGTCCCGCCGAGGGTGCCCCGCTTCTCGATGCAGGTGGTCTTGAGCCCCAGCTGCGCCGCCTTGATCGCCGCCACGTACCCTCCGGGCCCGCCGCCAACCACCACCACATCGCTCTCCTCCTCCGCCGCCGCCGCCGCGAACGCCCTCCACGCGGACACGGCAGCCCCCGCCGCCGCGTGCGGCCGCCGCAGTACCGCCTCCGCCGCCCGCCGCCTCGCCAAGATCGCCAGCGCCATATCTCTCTCCTCTCCGCTCCGGGCTTCCTGGTCCCCTCTCTCGCTCTCTCTCTCTCCTTTGGAAGAAGAATCCTTCTTCTGCTCTGGAAAAGAGGAGAGGGAGAAGAGGATGAAGAGAAGGGGGGACCGTGGGAGGAAGCGAAATGGGAAGCGCCTATCGCCGCGGCGGTGGGGCCCGATCAGATAGGGTTCGCGCTCGCCTCCTCCTGGCCGTACGATCGAGGGCTACTTCGTCCCGCTCCAACAAAAAAACAAAAACAAAAAAGAAAAGAAGATGAAAACTTTGAAACTCTTCTTATTCTCATTTACTTTTGTGCTGAATTTGACTACGATAATTGGAACCAGCTTAGCAAGCCTCTGGCCTCTAGAAAATGGAATTAGGTAGCTTACCCTACGTGTGATAGGACTTTTAGTTGCTAATGTAAGCAAGGGTACTATAATGTTATCACTTGTTCCTTTTTGTACTAGAAAAAATGAAATAGTTGCCAACTTTTGTGAAGATATTTTGTATATACATTTGGATCATGGACCCTAGTCACCAAGTGGAATATTTAGAATTTTGCCCTTTTTAAAAACTTTTTTTACGCATTGATCTACGGAGAAATAATGTCGAAAAATGAATCTTTTTTTATGGCAATATGACATTTAGCGTTGTGATTGAATAGCACAATATTATGATAATTAGCGTTGTGTTAGCTATCGCATATGATCTTTTAACTCCAAAATAGACGATCGGTAGCATGACGTCAAATGTCACGGTGCTATGCAAAAGGGTTAATTTTCAGAAATTATTTTCACAAGGGTCTATTAATAAAATATGTTTTCAAAAAGTCAAAAAATGTAAAAATTCCACCCTGCTACTGGTGTAATTTTCATTTTCGGCTGTACATTGCAGCAACACACATTGCTGGCTTTCTTCATAGTACTACTAGTAGCTTTCTGAAGTTGGGAGGGACGAGAGTGAAGTTGCTGGCTCAGACTTCACACCCAATCCAGGAGGATATGTTGCCGGTCCTTGTCCACCACTGAAATCCTAGAGGAGGCACTGCCCTGGTGCCCTCACATGTCAATAGCACTTCCTCACAACCATCCAATACCAAAAGCTTCTCATTCTATCATTTATCATCAGCATTTTGTTTGGGGTTTGAATTCACATCTTGGTAAATAAGTATTGTAAATAAAAACTCAACCGATATGAGAGAATCTAAGTTACATTATAAATAAGAAAAAATAGACATCGAAATTCATGTTAAAGAAAACTTGAGTCTAGATGGTCTAGATATCGAAATTCACACCCTTGACCAACTGAGCTAAACTCAGTTCGTAAATAAGTATGATAAATAGCATAAACAACAACAGTTAAAGAGAACTCAAATTTAGATAGTCTAGATATCAAAATCCACATTCTCGACTAACTGAGCTAAACTCAATTCCTAAATAAGTATGGTAAACATAGCATAAAGGACAACAGACTGCGATCATTTCTCAAGTATATGTCTTACAACTCCCATTTAGAAACGTATTGTGTGGATCAACATTTTGCTCAAAAAACCGAGACCATTGACCCAGAGCAAAACAACGAGAGATATCCAATGTTACAAGTGGTACACGCATTCCCACCAATTTCCCATCAAGCGTCAAAATCCCAGTAACTGTGTTGTACAACAAGACTAACCCTAGCACTTCCTCTATCACTTTCCTACTTGCAAATGTTGATGTGGATATTATTCACAGCATACAGCTTGATACTCCGTCTTAAGCTTCTCCCACAGGCACATCATAAGCCTCGGGGTCTGATAGTGGGCAAGGACATAGTCAGCATCACATCCTTCGCTGTAGAAGCGGTCATCGGTCACAATGTTTACTTGCTGTCCGCTCTGCTTGTACTGTTGGATCCAAATCCCCATTGCCACGTCTTCGAGTTTGAATAGCTGAGGCAACAACAAGATCAATCTAGAGCTGCATCCAAGCGTAAAAAAAATAATACAGAAGGAAATTTGTGAATATGTTGTGAGTTCGTGTCCTACCTGAAGAGTCAGTTCCTGATGACCTCGGACTACAAACTTTGCAATGTCACGTGAGATTATGTATCCAGGACCATGAGCCCATGGTGGGTACATATCGAAAGGCCATTCCTGTGTTTCTCATGAGTGAGAAAAAGCAGCCAAAATAAATTGAATCTTGGTGTAGTATAATTGGAGCTAACAATACCTTCCGACTGATGAACCATTTGCTGTCCTTATCTCTGTGTGGTGAAGACTGGAAAGAAATAAGACCATATAGAAGGCCATCGGAGTTGCTCTTCTTCAGGCTTGAGATGACTTCATCTATCCTAACAAAAGCATCATCATCTGTTTTCATGATGTACTTTGCAGGAACAATTTTGGTCTGCAAATTTGCAATGAGCAAAATATAAGGTTTTGTTAATAGAATGTGCATACATTTATTTAGCTCTGCTCATATCATATGTGGCATTTGAAAATGTGCTAAATCAATACAACACCATATATAACATAACAAGCAAATCATGACAATCTAAATTCCAACAATTTGCCTCAACTTCCTCAGTTTCAAATTTTGTGAAATTTTGTAACTACACAACAAATGGTGAAGCTTACAAGTTGCACATCGATTATCCCATCTGATTATTGCACATATTACATAGTTATGCTGCAATTATAGTAGAAAGTAAAAAACAACAAAATCTGGAAAGATATAGCTATGGTTTATACTTCAAGGAAATATCTTGGCATAAAAAATCAACAGTTTCCAAAGGATCCTGTCTGCCAGCAATAAAAGAAGCATCAGAGGTTCAAGGAGCTGGGTAACCCCTACTATTTTTAGAATCCGTGTGGTCAAACTGTCAAAAGTTTACCATTGATATGTTCAAAACTATCAAGATCAGCTATGTGAAAATTATATTACTCGATTTGTCTTTAGAAATGCTTTAGTAAAAGGATAATTTTATTAGTTTATATGATATTAAGTTAGAGATTCAGCTAAAAAATATATTAAGTTAGAGAAAGTACTCCGTAGCCAAAGCTACAGTTCTAAGACCATGAAAAGTCAATAAGGACAGACATAAAAGAACGGAGGGAGTATAGTGTAACTGTAGTCAGTTAACTGCCTTGTAAAAATGCTCAACTGCACTTGTTTTAAAGAATAGTGTATGGTATGGACGAGTCAAGGAATCTATGAAACAAATGAGGATTTTTTTTTTTCTCGAACGCGCAGGAGAACTGCGTGTCATTTCATTAAAGAAGAAGAATAAAATTACAAATACAAATACAAAGCCAAAACAGCCAATCAAAAACAAACAAACGCACCACTCACAAAGGAAGAACGACCCTAACAAACCCCAGGAAGGGTCCTAGGCTACCCAGCCAACAAGCTTTGGAGCCCTGCCGCTCCGGCCATGCACCACATCGCCCCCTCATCAGCAATCAACCTCAAAAGCCCTGCCAGATTAGGCGAGTCCCCATTGAAAACACAAGCATTGCGATGCTTCCAAATCTCCCAAGCAACAAGGATGATGAGGGTATTAAGACCCTTTCTTTTTTGCTTGTCGACCATCTTGAGCGCTCAGCCCCACCAATTAGAAAAAGAAGCCAAACCAGGCTGAGGTGAGATGGATTGCATCCCCACCTTCGCAAGAACAACAGCCCAGACCTGTCGAGCAAACACACAAGAGACCAACAGGTGATGGATGGTTTCACTACTTTGATCACAAAGAGGACAGGCTACTGGATGAGGGAGCCCTCTCTTAGCCAATCTGTCCGCCGTCCAACAACGACCCAAAATGGCCAGCCACACAAAGAAACGACAGCGAAGCGGCGCCCAGGTCTTCCAAACGCGCTTCCAAGGCGCAAACCGGATGGATCCAACAAAAAAAGCGCCGTATGCAGACTTACTCGAATAGTCTCCAGATTCAGCAAATCTCCAAACATGATGGTCCTGAACACCCTGATGGAGTTCAAAGTCCTCCAATAAAACCCAAAGTTGCAGATATTCACTAATAGCCTGCACAGAAAGCGCGCCTTTGATATCGGCCACCCAATGTCGATTCTCTAGTGCTTGCTGAACTGTTCTTTGGTTGATTACTCGCCGGGGCACCAAGGTAACAAGGTGAGGAGCCACCTCAGCCACGGAACGGCCATGAAGCCAGCGCTCAGTCCAAAATTTTGTGTTACCCCCGTCTCCAACCACAGTGCTAACCGCTATAGAGAACAAGGCCTTAACATTTGGGTGCACCTGGATCTGCAACCCAGCCCAAGGCCTTGTCGAGTCAGTCTTCTGCAACCACAACCACCTCATCCGAAGAGCCCAACCAAAAGTCGACAGATCGTGAATACCCAGCCCTCCAAATTGGAAAGGCCGACACACCCGAGGCCAAGAAACCAAGCAGTTGCCGCCATTAGCTTGATCTCTTCCTTTCCAAAGAAACCCCCTTCTGCGCTTATCAATCTCCTTAAGTGCCCACTTCGGAAGATCCATAGCAATCATATTATAAATAGGAGTCGCCGAGAGAACCGCCCGCACCATGATTAGCCTCCCAGAACGGTTCAACAAAGAGGCCTTCCACCCAGGAAGATGATCAGCAACCTTGTCCACGAGAGGCCGCAGAACCGCCTTAGAAGGCTTTCTGACCGACAGCGGAAGACCCAGGTACATGCAAGGGAACTGCTTTATCTCGCACGGCATGACGCCCTGAATGATCTCCAAATCCCCCTCCTGGCAATGTATAGGAGAAACAGAACATTTCAAAAAATTGGTCCTGAGCCCAGAAGCCTCGCCAAAAATCTTAAGAATGTCCTTGATCAGCCCTAATTCAGAGATTACTGGCCGAATGAACAGAACCGCGTCATCAGCATAAAGAGAAACCCGGTGCTTAAGACCTCGAACAGGAAGCTGCTGCAGAAGACCATCCAGGTCAGCCCTTCCGATCAAAGAGTTAAGAACATCCATGACAAGAATAAATAACATGGGTGAAAGAGGGTCGCCTTGCCGAAGACCCCTCTGATGCACAATCAACTCCCCTGGTTCCCCATTCAATAAAATCCTGGTGGAAGATGAAGATAACAGGGTGCACAGAAGATTACACCATCGACGACCGAAACCCAAGCTCTGCAATACCTCCAAGAGAAAGGACCAAGAGACCGAGTCGAATGCCTTGCAAATGTCTAACTTGAGGAGAATATATGGGATCTTCAGCTTGTATAATTGCCTGGCTGTTTGCTGGACAAGCATAAAACTATCATGAATACAACGCCCACGGATAAAAGCGCTCTGATTAGCCGAGACCATGGAAGATAACCTCGGAGCCAATCTGTTAGCCATGATCTTTGTGATTAATTTTGCAAAGCTGTGTATTAAACTTATGGGGCGATAATCAGAGACCTGCAGAGCATCCACTTTCTTAGGCAACAGAGAGATGAAGGCTGTGTTTAAAAGACCCATTTTGGCGCCTCTTCCAAGCTGAACGGCCAATAAAGCTTGCATCAAATCCTCCTTAATTATCGCCCAACAGCACCTATAAAACCGACCTGTATAGCCGTCGGGTCCCGGTGCTTTATCCGGAGGGAGGTTTTTGATGGTAGCCCACACTTCCTCCTCAGAGAACAGCTCATCAAGAGAACCCAGATCGTGATGCTGCTGATGGAAGGAAGAGAGATCAAGAGAGGAACCTCGCTGGACAGCAGTACCCAGCAAATCTGAATAAAACTCAAAAACTGCAGCATGCTTCTCATCTTGGCTCGTCACTATCTGACCCGCCACTTGGAGCTTGGGAATGAAATTTTTTCTCTTTCTATATCTTGCTTGTTGATGAAAGAATGAAGTGTTAGCATCCCCCTCCTTTAGAAAAAGGACACGAGAACGCAGCCGCGCAATGGTGCGCTCAAAGGAGGTCAAACCAAGATAATGAAGCTTCAATTTTTTCCGCAGCCACTCTTCTTCCAGAGAGAGAACCCGATAATCCCTTGCAATTTCCAGACGGTGAAGGATCTCCTTAGCCATAGCAAGCTGAGATTTAATACTGCCCACCTTCCTCTGGCTCCAACTTTGAAGACCCCTACTCAACCTTTTCAATTTGACAAAGAATCGCTCAACAGGACATGCAGCCGCAACCGCAGCATCCCAATTAAGCCGGACAGCATCATGAAACCCAAGCAAAGAAGGCCAAAAACTTTCAAAATGAAAGCGGCGCTTACCACGAATATTCGTCTTGAGCCCAAGAACAAGAGGACAATGATCAGAGGCTGCAGAGGCTGAGCTTTGCAAAAAAGAATCCGGGAAAACACCCTCCCAATCAACCGAACAAAAGACCCGGTCCAGCTTAACCAGAGTCGGAGATTGTCGCTCATTAGACCATGTGAATTTTCGGCCATGAAGAGAAATTTCCTTGACTTCAATATCATCCAAAAGGCGGCGAAAGCGACCCATCATAGCCCGGTTTAAATTCCTGTTATTTTTGTCATCCGCTTGACAAATGAGATTAAAATCTCCCGCCACGAGCCACGGTCCAGCACACAAAGCACGGACATCGCGAAGCTCTTGCAGGAACAGCAGTTTTTGAGAATCCTCTTGGGGGCCATACACCCCAGTGAACCACCAATTATCTCCAGCATGATGAGAGAACTGAACCGAGGTAGAGAAGCAATCAACCCTCGAACCCAAGGCCTGACATACTGAACCTTTCCAAGCAATGAGAACACCCCCTCTTGTGCCGTTGGCAGACAGGGTAACATGATGATCAAACTCAGAGCCTAGCACCGAAAGCAACAGCTGGACAGAAAAATTTGCGACCTTTGTCTCTTGAATGCACACAATATCAGCCTTAGAGGAGAATACCATCTCTCTGACCGCATCCCGCCTCACCTTCTTGTTAAGGCCGCGTACATTCCAAATCAAAATGTTTGCTGGAATCATTGAAAAAACAAGAGCAGAAACGACCAAGATGCTGAAAGCAGATATTAACACCGCATTTGCCCATCCTCTGCTGATCTGACCTGCCCTGCCTCATCAGGAGACCATCCAAAAATGGCAGCAAGGGCAGACAAGTGCGCACGAGAGAGAACACTATCAAAGAGCTTACTGTAGGTGTCCTGATCTTGAAGAGAAAATTGCTCCCTGTCGGAAGATAACCCCAGCTTCTTCAAGATGTTTCTCTGCGTCTCCTGAACACCTCGACCTGGAGACCAGGGTGCCGCCCCAGCCAAACGCCTGCTGCGCCGAGGCAAGGAACTGGGCGGGGGGCCCTTCCTTCCTCTAACATGCACCTTAGGCAGAGGCAGGATACTATCAATGGGCTTGGACATCCGAAGGACGAACCCATGAAGACGAGCATCAGCCAGGGAATGAGGAGCAATGGAATGAGGAGAAATACACAAATCATCCGAGACCGGGCCAGTCACAGGGGCACTAGGCTGCACCGGACGGCGCCGTTGTCTGGAATACACCTGCAGGTGAACGGAAGCCGGCCCAGCATGAGAAGAGGCGGCGCCAGGCCCAGGAAGCACCCCAACCACTTCATCAGAGCCAGGCCCAGGGAGCGCCCCAACCATCTCCTCCGCTATAGGCACATCGCCCTCAACAAAGCAGGCAGACATGCAAATCTGGTCCCCCACTATGCACGAAGGGGCAGCGGTACACATCTCCCCAACCGCCATCTCATCAATGCAGTCGGACGAGGAGGATTTATTCCTCCCGAAGAATGGGGGGGACAGAATCGCATGCGTCCCGGGATTGACCGCCACCCTCAGCCAACTCAAGCCCATTAAGGCCGCCGTCTCCCTCGACCTCTGCATCATCCGCGGCAACCTCCTGGGAGAGCTCGACAAAGGCGGCGGAGAATCCATCAATACCACCTTCAGAGCCCGAAACGCCCTCATTAAAGACAGCCGAAACGAGAACCTTTCCACCGTGATCCTTTCCAACGCAGGTGGGCCCCAGCCTTAACTTCACCGGGCCCCACGTGCAATCCGCAACAGGACCCGAGGCGTTGGGATCGCCGATCATGCCCCGCTCCGGCGTAGAGCCAGAACGACGGCGCCGACGCCGAGGCTCATCATCCTCAGCCCCCGGCGATGGCGGCGAACCAGGAACGGAAAGGACGCCCGCCTGGTCCCTCGAGACCACGACGGAAATCTTGTAAACAAGAGTCCTCAGCTCCGACGGACCCTCCGCCGCCACAGCCACGGCCGGTTCCGCGACCAGAAGCTCCAAGACAGCCGGAATTAAACCCGGATCTTGAGACCAAGCCGTGAGACAAAAGACGGAGAGGTCGGAGCGGTCAGCAGTTGCCGGATGGAGCTCCTGAACCCAACAAAACGAGCCCAGCAGCCGCCTTGCTGTTGCCAAATCCCACACATGTGCAGGAACACCGAGGAGAGCAACCTCAATTTTGAACGGCAGCGACCTCCCGGTGGCATGAGCCAGCCTAGACCACCGCTTAGCCAACAGCGTGAAACGGGGGGTGTAGATAGGCAAACCCCCATTGAGCACCACCGCCGCTGAAGCCTCACTCGGCAGGAGAAGAAGGAAGTCCTCCGGCGCAGTGGAATGGATGGACAGATACTCGATTGGAAAACCGAACCTATCTGCGATCGCCTCCGCCGCTTCAGCCGGGGTGACCGCCGGCCTGGGGCAGGCAATCGAAAGGAACACCGCACAACGAAGGTCCTCTTCGGCCCTACAGACGCTCGCCGAACGCTCCACCACGCAAGACAGGCCTGGCCGAGAACCCACCAAGTCCTCCGCACTGGCCACCGGCACCTCCCGGACAGGAGATGAACCACGCGAACCAGGGACATCTCCAGAGGACGACGGCGGAGGCGGAGCCCCAGACCCGACGGAGGGCTGACGCCGACGAGGCCTGCGACGAGGACGACGACCACCCTGCCCACCACGCTGGCCCGGCGCCCCAGGATAAACGCAGGACGTCGCACCCGAGGAATGCGGAACACCAGCCAAGACCGCTCCTCGGCCACCAGCCATAGCATTGACCTCACCCGAAACAGGAGCAACAGGCGGCGAGACGCGGCGCCATCCGGAACGCCGATTCACAGAAAGGGCTTGCCGGCGGACCATGAAAGCTGATGCCGGACGAGGACCCCCGCGCGAGCACTCAAAAGCCCGATGCCCAGCAGACAAGCACCTGAAGCACCGAGTTCGATTCCGGCATTGAGCCGCGCAATGACTCACGGAGAAACAATTGAAGCAGCGCCCACGGAGGTCTCCAGGAACATGCTTGCGCGGCCGACGAGGAGGACGAACAAACTTGCGCCGAGATCTCCTGCACTCCACCCGCAACCACCCGTCCGCGTCCGGGACACGGCACAGGATAGGAGCTTCCGAGGCAGAACGACCACGGGACAAAGGCGGCCGCTGCTGCACCACGCCGGACGAGGCCAGTGGGGCGGCCGGAGGGACCTCCGCCCACACAGCAGCCACGTCCCGATAGGACTTGGGAGCCTTCCCGCGCACCACGTCACGAAAGGACTTGATAGAAGCCCCTCCCCGCGCCAGGCAGCCGTCGGAGTCAGACGAGGAGGGGCTCACATCACACCACCTCAGCTCCTTTGGACGACCCGCGTGGATTAAAGGACCGGCCAGCGGGGATACAGGGGAACTTGGCGCTCGGGCTTTAGGGGAGGAGGCCAAACTCAAAGGAGAGGAGGCCAGGAAGGTGGCCGCCGAGCCATGGACAGGCGCCGGCGTGGGGCTGAGGAGGTGGGGAGCGCCAGGTAGAGGAGGGGGCGGGAGGAGAGCGGCAGACATCCTTTCTACACCAAATGAAGCAATCATGACAAATGAGGATTTTGACAGACTGCTAGTTATATGAAACTGTACATCCACCACTAGGTTTACAGACTAAGCTGTGATATATTGATATTGCAAAACTATAGTTCAGATAAGGATCTCAGTTTTAATACAATTAAGTGACCAAAATTGTACAGAATCAAAATTTCTCCATATGAACCATCCTCAAGTCAGACTACCAAAATAAAAGGATACAAAACAATGCCACAAATAAAGGGCCAACTGTTATTTTAAATCATGCAAATAAAATATATAAAACCAATGCAGCAATGCATGCTTTCAGGATACTATCATTTTTTTTTATTAATTATAAATCCACTATCCCCTTATGATGATAAACAGAGTACAAAGGAAAGAAGTTTTCACAAGGCGAGAACATACCCCAAACATGCAAATTGAAATGGTCTTTAGAGTGATCAAAGTATAGTAGTCAACAAATGGAATCAATTGGATATCACCATACAATTGAGCTTCTCTCCATAATTCTATATTGACTTGCTCATTCTTATGCTGCATTTTGGGCATAAAGAAAGATGATGTCAGAATGAACCTTGAGTAGGTCACATCGAAAATAACTGAATATGGAAGATTGATAAGAAAACAAGCTCAGTTTGTATGTAAGGAGAGAAGGTTCACATTTAAAGAAAATTAATGGACACACATGACTCATGTCGTCACGACTCACAAGCATTTGTAATGCAAGCAGATGCGCTCACATACTCAGGAACGGGATTAAAGGTGAAAAAATACATGCGTCAGATGTAAAAAGGAGCCTAAAATATTTGTTCTTTCAATTTATCCTTTATAAGTTATTCTTTGTAGAAATTTCATCTTATTTTCCTGTCTGCTCTTACAAATTAAACTAAAGGAAGAAAGAGGGCTATCATGTTGGGACATTGACAAGGATATTCAGTTCTCTTCAGAAATTTTGAATTTTTGAAATAACAAAGGCTACATAAGATTTCAAGATGTAAGATGCAGCAAGCGATGAAAGCAGATCACCCAAATTATGCGATCCCTGTCCTTTTCTTTAGCCCTTTTCTAGAGTAGTAATCTGTTCTTAAGTAAGAAGTTAAGTTACAACCTTGTGGTTAAAATGCACAAACTAAGTGTTCCTTAGTCCAAAAACAAAATACAGTAAGAAATCCAGCAGGTTGTGATATTGTGTTCTCTACTACTATTCTGAACAACATGGGAGTTACTTCGACAATGGTGCCCTCTTCAGTGGAGTTTATGTTCTAATATGGTGAAGCTAGTGGGAAAATTGGGAAATAATTTGGGTTATGAAGATGCGAGAATAAGCAAGTGGTTCTTTGTCAACCAATAGGTTGTCTCAACTAAACAGAGACACTAGTGCAAAAGAAAGAACAAGAAACATTGTAACAACAATCAAGGAAAATCAAGTGAACTTACAAGACCAGTGAAAAACCGGACTACCACATCGCCTGAGCGGACAGCCTCATATTGCATCCACGTTCGCCTCAGGGCCATTCGTCGCTTGAAGTTGTTTCCAGTAGAGAAAACACCAACCAGCAGAAAAAATCGCTTCTTTGGTAGAGGTGGGGCCTTCAGAAGTGCGACACTAGCCATGTCTATATCTTCTGAAACTGGCAATCCATTTGCTAAGAATGACAAGAGCTCCAAATCACCAGAAACCTTGACTTCTGTTACCGACCATGGCTCCAACCTCTATCAAAAACCTAATAGGTTTCACAATTATGCAGTACTCACGAAAATTGAAGTATGCAGTCTTATTGCTTTGCACAAGCTCACCTCTCTATAGACAAATGATGTCTCATGTCGCCCATTTACAGTCATATGAAACCCCTCTACACCGGCCCATAATGTTACTGTAAAAGGCTCTCCTTCAACAATTGAGGAACTGTCACTTAAATGAGCACGTCCATTTGGCCTCTTCCCATCTTCAGGCTGGTTCCCAGTTACATTTATCACAGTATTGTTACTCGCCTGGATGATGCTGGCACTCACTTTCTCATTGCAACGAACAAGCCCATCAACTGCACTGGTCAAACTCATAGCAAAAAGCATTTTTCTTTTATCAGTACCAGCAGAGACTATAAATAACAAGATAGATGTTTAGTAATTAAAAACCTATAGATGAATATTTAGTTGCCAAGAGTTAGATGCTAAGGTTCATGATAAAGGATGCTAGAACAAAAGCAGACAATCAAATCATCAAATGGGCAATCTATATTTACTGGACCTTCCTGTCAGTAGTCAGCATCACTATAACTACTCAATAACACATAAAGTTTGTACCATTGTTATTAAATCGACGACTAATCGTAGATTAACCGTAGATTAGCCATCTGGTCAGTTCCTGGGCACCGACTAGAGCTGGCGACTTGACTTGCTGAGCTAGTCAACCGGTCGGACGACTAATTGGTGACTAAACACGATTAGCCGCCCAAGCCTGGACGCTCGACTTGGATGGCCCATGGGTAGAATTTTGGCCCAGCAAGCCCACACCCCACACACAGTAACTTATCCCCATATAAAAGCCAGCACCCAGCAGTGAAAACAATAGCCCCAATTATTGACTGGAGCCGCGCGCTGTCTGTCACTGCTCTGGCCTCCCATCGGAGTTCAGCCACCCTCCTCGGCTCCTCCCATACCTAGCTTGCTGCCTCTAGCCTCCTGTCGCCACCCTTCAAGGCTCATGCTCCTCTTCCCCCAGTCACTACCTCCTCCAAGCTGTTCGACTTGCCTCTGTCACTGCTGCATGTGGCCCTCGACACCGATGCAAGGTCAAGCCAACTTTGCAGTTCAACCTCCTCCTCCCTCTTCTAGTGAGTATTCCAATCATCACCACTCCTTATTATGCTCCTCTCCTAAGTTTTTGTTTCTCTGCTCTGTTCTACCATCTCCAATCTCCATCTATCCACCTGCAGGTGCCATGGTTAACTTGGAACAGCAACAAGCCACGGCCGCAGCTGCAGCCCCTGCCGCTGATGAGATCAATCCAGATGATCCAAAGCGGTGGGCTAAATCCAAAGACCCAGGGTGGAAATATGGGTTCTGGCCTGATTTATCGAAGGATATGGTGAAATGTAAAATCTGCAACAAGGTAGTCCATGCCGGAATTGGAAGATTTAAGCAGCACCTTGCTGGGAGTTATGGAGACGTGGAGAAATGTGAGAAAGCAAGTGCAGCAATCAGGAAAGAGATGGATGACTACTTGAAAAGTAATTCAAGGGTTGCTGAAGATGAAGTTGTCCTTGTCCATGAAGATGAACATGATGGCTGATTGGATTTGGCTGGATGCTGATTTGATGCTTTAGGATGTGTTGGGGGGCTTGGTGCTTTTGGTGCCTTAGTTATTTTGCTACTTTCTAACTTAGAAGTTCAAACCTGTCAAGCTATCTTAGTTTATTAGTTATCATCATGCCATCATGGCCTTTCAGATTTGAAAACTTGTTTAGTTAATTATGCACTTCAGCTTGCTTGATCAATGCTTAGTGGTTGCCAAGTGGCATATTATTTTCTATCTTGATATCTTTATACTCTTCCTTTTCTCTTTACCTTTTACTTGTCCAGAATATGTGAGATGTGAAATTTGATGCTGGATTGCTGGTCCAGCAATTTTATGTAGTTTTACCTCTTTCACTTATTTCACATGTTGCCCAGCAAACTTACTTTGTTCTTGCATCTTGCAGGTTGTTGCTTCCACATTTAAAGCAAAGAAATTCACCAAGAACAACTATATGTTAGGCTCAAAACAAGTGACCAGCTCATGATGATCTAGTTGCATTTCTCTCTTATTCCGTGCTTTACAAGATGTTAATATCCTTAATACATTTCTAAAACTTAGTATTCGCCTAGTCAACTAGCCGGCCAACTAGCCTTTCCTAGTCACGACTAATCATGACTAATCCCGACTAGTCGAGATGTTGGTAGTGTGGCGACTCGACTTTATGACTTAATAACCTTGGTTTGAACTGCAATTTTTTTAAGGATCTCACGCACATAGAAATACTAAAGAAGCACCATTAAACCCCCAATAAAAAGCATAAAGCTTCACGATTGCTAACTTTGATAAATCAGTCCACACATTCAAATTTGTAGTTGACCACTTCTTCCCCAATATTGTAGGATTCCAATAGGACTACAATAGACCTCTACTACATTTCACCATGTTAGTCCGACATCATTAGGAGCTGATCATGCCAAACTTGCCACAGGACACCAAATGGCTTGTAACATACCTAGTACACAAAGAATCCAACAACACCCTGTTCTTGGTCACGGTAGCATACAGCCATACACATGTTATTATGGTGATCTACACAACATTACTCACAAGTATCACAACATTGGTCATCAAGAGTGTTAACTGTAGTCTGTTGCTAACCATATCAACAGAGGGCATGTATAATGCAGGATGATATCATCGAAAGTTCCACATGATAACCTTGTGTACTCAAAGCTTAATCAGTAGCAAATGTACCTTAAGTAAATTTACCTATTTTATCATTCATTAACTCATGGAATACAAGTATCTTAACCATGATACCAGGATCATCCCTAGATCAAAAGCAGATCATGACAATATCTTCATTTGCTCCTCAAAGGGAACGCCCACCAATGCTGGTGTGAGCATCAAGTTGACAACAGTGTGATTATAGGAAAGGATGTATCATATAGATTGTAATTTGCATGCTCATGAATCTTTCTTTGATTATAGCATTTGACTGTGAGTATGTGATTTACAAATTGTTGTCACCAGTTAGCTTCTTATTCTTTGGATTTATTGGTCAAAAGCTCTGAAGTAAAATATCAAGCCTCATTACACTCATGAATTTTTTAGTTTACTTCCATAACCCACTTCAGCTCTGTAGACTCTTAAACCCTGAAGCAGACCAACTAAGTCCTGAACCAAGCACTAACCATGCCACAGTGACACTGGCACTACTTTCCTTCTGGCACAAATACTAATCTGTTGCATATTCTTGCACATGAAACATGTGACAAACTGACAATCACTGGAGCTGAGACTGAGAGTGAGACTCATCAGTACCTTACATTCCTAAGCAAGCAGTACAGGCATAAGCAAGTTTCAGACTTGAATCATAGACAAGACGAACTACACTTGAAATCATTGCATTAATCAGACATGCGGATTAAAACAAAATTAAGGCAGATAATAAAAACAACAGTCACCTTGGCTGCAAGCTGATATTGCTGCTGCCTACATCACCAACCGGCGGGCAGCGCTCCCAATCCTCCCACCCCGCATCGGGCGTCCAAGAACTCTGCTCCACCACCATCCCCGCGGCTCCCAGGCTCACATTGACGCGCACCACCACCTCGCCGCTCGCACCCACCATCTCCACCCGCAACTTAGCCGCCCCCATCCTGGGAACCCCGACCAACGTCACCGCGGAGCCCTCCGCGAGCCCGCAAGGGATCCTGGCATTCCCCTCGTGCAGATCCCCTTCCACGGACGCCTGGCAGCTTGCGCCACGACCGAGGGATCCATGGGAGCGCTGCCCCTCCTCGGCGACGGCTAGGGTGAGGTTGCGCCAGGCGGCGGCAGCCTCGAGGACTCCAGCGGCGGTTCCTGGGAGCGCGTCGGAGCGGGAGAGGAGCGGGCGGAGGAGACGCCAGGAGAGGTGGGCGGTGGAGTTGGCGGGGGGAGGGTAGAGGACGGAGAGGCCCGGGAGGGAGGGGAGGAGGTGGGCCACTGGGCCGGCCGCGGCAGTGGCGGGCGGAGGGGTGGGGGAGGGCGACGGCGAGAAGAGGAGGAGCAGGGCGGCGAGGGTGAGGATGAGGAGCACGCCGGAGCATTTCCTCATTGCAGCGGGGAGTCGCGACGAGGACTGTGGAACAGTGGACCTTGTGACGCGGAAGTCAAAGTGCTTTTTCACTCAAATAAAAAAACTATTTCGCTATTTATCTGATGACAGAAAATGAAATCGTAACTCGGCCATTTTCGTCCACCAAATTAAGGAAAAAATCAAGGAAATTCAGGAAATCATGCACATCTTTGGGCTAGCTACAGGCCTAATAGCAAACTTAAGCAAAAGTACAGCTAGGAGGTAAGTTTTGTATTTTTTTATTAAGTTAATCTAAAACTTAAAATGAAGAGATTCACTTCCGTCTAATTAATTTAAACAAAAATTAAACTACGTAGTAATCAGAACTACCTATTAGGTATCTATTTGTATCACTAAGTGTAGTCTATCTGATCCGTCGCAACTTAGAAGACATAATGCAATATTTCCCTTGTGAAATAAAAATCTCCCATGTAAGCACAAGAAATTAAGAAGGATTAAAGTTCAACACTCTTTGACAATGATATCTGCAAAACTATCAGTTTGAAAGGGAAGACATAATGCAACCTTTTCCTTGTGAAATAAAAATATTCCATGTAAGCACCAAGAAATTAAGAAGGATTAAAGTCCAACACTCTTTGACAATGATATATGCAAAACTACCGACTTAAAAGGGGCCGCTTCACTCTAGTAAATTTTATCCTATATGCAAAACTACCAACTTAAAAGGGGCCGCTTCACTCTGGTAAATTTTATCCTTCTTTTCATCCTACCTACCATTTAACAGTTTTTGAGAAGCGGACTTTAAAAAAGATAGACCGAGTGAGAAGGAATTTCCAATGAAAGGATCCGAAGAAGCTAATAGAGGGCATTGTCCAGTGGACTGGACATGAGTTTGCCGCCTACAGAAGCTGGGAGGTGTAGGAATTCTCAATCTGGAAGTGTTCAGAAGGGGCTTTAATCCTCAACCGTTGGCTGTGGTATGAACGAAAAGAACCAAGCAGACCATGGGTGGGCACAAAACCACCATGTGATGAGGTTGACAAGCACCTCTTCTAAGCATGCACCAAGTTGAACAAGATGCATGGAAGAAAGGCAAATTTTGACGCTCAAATAATTGGCTTAATGGACAGGCACCTATGGACATCGCTCCCAGCCTATTCCCTCTAGCATGGCGCAAAAAAATACCGCCCAACAGGATCTTACTAACCATAATTGGACCAGGGATTAATGAGTGATGAAAATGGCCACCACAAACCAAATGGCTGAATTCGGGCTGCTTTAGGGGCTTGTTGAGCAAGTAAAAGTTTCGGATCAGGAGGATGAGATATTCTGAAAATGGACTGAACATGGAGCGTATACAGCAAAGTCCGCTACCGGATCTAATTCTAGGGGTCGTTTAATGTTTTTTGATACACATGCTATTTGGCGAGCTCATGGGGCATGGAAGCACAAATTCTTTGCATGCTGCTACTTCAAAGCAAAATCCAAATCACGGATCAGCTACTTTTAGTGTGTTTAGTTGCTCGGACGGGTTTTTTCAGAGTTGTATCGTATAAACAGACTGAATAGAGTTATATGTGTAAAAAAAAAAGGGTGTTTTGTTAATTGTATCTGTCTAGATAGTCTGAGTTAATTTTCTGTTTAGTTGATTGAATCTGAGATCGTATGGACAGATACAATAATTAAGATTGTAATTAGTTACTTGTATGAATTAAGATAATTTTGTGACACTGACTAGTGAGCTTGCCTGTATGAGTACAGTCAGAATAAGACTATATATATATATATATATATATATTTTAGATTATATGTATCCACCAAGTCAACCTATGTGATCAGATGCAAGAGGCGTCGTACATCTTTGCTTACTCTACTGCTACACAAAGGAAGTTTAGGAAAGGGAAAAATACAAACCCCTCAAAAGTCACTTAGATTTTAATTTTACCCTAAAAGTTATTTTGTTACAAAAACCCTCAAAAAGTTTGATTTTGTTGAAAAAACCCTCCAAAAATTAAAAAAAATTAAAAACAACTAGAGACAATTCTAAGACCTTCTGTGACATTTGTTTTCAAAAATAATATCATTTACATCATATTTTATGGAGAGGAAGTTTAGGAAAAAAAAAAGAAAAATGTGCAGCTCATTTATTAACTCATGTTATTTTAACTTTGTCATGTATACCATTATTTTTACTACACAAATAATTGTTTAAGTAAACTAATAAAAGTGGTTTCACTAATTTTAGGGGTGTTATGGATTAGTTATGAATTAATCTATATACAACACATTTACTCAATCCTGCACGTTATAATAACTATTTCAAAATTTCATGTATTTTTAGAAGATAGAGGATCATGTAAGAAGATTAAAAAAATTTGTTTCATAATTTTTGGATTAGTAAATAATTAACTATGCATTTAACTCGAATTAATAAATGAGCTACATGTTTTTCTTTTTTTCTCAAACTTACTCCCCATGAAATATGATGCAAAGGATATTATTTTTTAAAACAAATTTCACCAAAGGTCTTAGAATTGTCTCTAGTTTTTTAGATTTTTTTTATTTTGTTTATTTTTTTTAAAATTTTTGGAGGTGTTTTTACAACGAACCAAACCTTTAGGAGTTTTTTGCAGCAAAAATAACTTTTAAGAAGAAAATCAAAATCTAAATGACTTTTAAGGATTTTTGCATTTTTCCTTTTAGGAAAAGGGAACAAGCTGGACCAACAGTGCTATCAATATGGTAGGTGATGATGCCGTGTCCCTGAAGACATGGTAGCTTGAATCAGTAGGAATTAGGCTTGCACAGCAGAAGAGTAACTGTCGCCGAAATCAGTAGGAAGGAGGCTGCGCAGAGAAGCGAACCGTCGCCTGCACATCTCTTTGCAGCTGCATCACGCATCGTCCACCTAACCGTCGCCGTCGGTGAACAGTACCTAATGAGCGGAGAGGGAGAAAGATATCATCTCTTCTTTTTAGTCATCTCTAATAGATATTTAAAAATTTATCTCCTTTAATACTATTATAACATCTACTAATACTATTACAGTATTTTTTATTTTTTTCATCTTTAATAACTATCATATTTCCTACCTTCCATTAATTTCTATCTCTCCTCGGACCCACAATCATTCACTAGCTACAGTAATGCGGCATCCATTTTCCATCCGCAAATTTGCAGCTAGTGATTTCCGTCGGCAACCCTGTAGCGCCAGAAGCCAATGCTGTTGGAGCATATTGCGGACGCCGGGGGAAGCAAATCTGTGGCACAGTGTTTTGGAGAACGGTGGCACAGTGATTTGTCGATCCTGTTGGAGATGACCCTAATTCTTAAAGGATACGATACATCTCTTTATATATAGAGAAGACCTATCTTGACTACTAAGCAAACTATAATCTCCTTTCTAATTTAAATCCAAACTATTCCTTAATTATAAATAAACTATTCCTATTCAAAAGATATTTATTTTCTAATCTGAACATAACTTGATTTGATGATTTGGCGGCGGTTGCAACCAGCCCTAGAGCTACCATGCCTTTCACATGCGATAGAGATCGGCGGCAGCCCTAGCCCTGGCTGTTGCCGTCGCCCTGCTGGGCAAGCCGAACAGGCCCCAATGGGCCTGACCCATGACATCTCCTCCGCCATTGATTTCCAGTGTGTCCTCACGCTGGACATCCATGCTCCAGCATGTCCTGTCCTCCTGGGGTGCTGATGAAGAGTTATCTCGAAGCCACACCCTGAGCACAATTCACCCAACACCAGTGCATTAGTGAGATTGCGGATGGTGTGGCTGATGCACAAAGTGAACTCATAGGACACATTACCGATGTAGCCACGAAGAGTGAAACGTTGAGGCATCGGGCACTTGGTGTTCCCCATCATGGCAGGGGTGCCAGGCACATCCACCAAGTAAAGCCATATGTCCACATGGTGGTAGAGATCGTCTGTCGATGGAGGAGAATCATAAAGTTGGTGACGGAGAGTGGCACTGGGCAATAGAGTCACATCCAAGCCGAAGAGGAATGTAATTATCGGAGTCGGACGGCTGACAATCAAATCAATGCAATGACCAAACAGCATCTCCGAGTGGTGCAAGAGCCGGGACGCTAGAAGAATTGCAAACTCTATAAACGACTTGGGCAATTGTGATAAACTCACAACCCGTATGATCAGAAAAAAAATTAAGTCTGTAGTAGGCACGGAAGAACGAGGCATCTCCTGAAGAAGCAAGACGTTCTTCAGAAAAACATGATGGGTGCCCACAAAGGAAGGCATATGAATGCCCATAGCCAAGTGATGAACCAAGACCTCATCGCCCGAGCCAAGGAGAGCATGTACTAGACGGTGAACAAGTGATGACGAAGTGGCATGTAGAGGCAATGGTCAAACAAGATGACAGTGTCGACCACTACCCAAGCTTGTGTGACCTCCTTCTGTCATATGCGTGCCCTGAGGTCAGCTAGCTCCGGGTCAGCCCAGACCATGCAACGGATCTCGTCAAGAAGGTCCGAGTGTTGTGAGAGAACCTCCATGGTTGTTGCCAATCACCATCCGAGTGTTGTGAGAGAACCTCCATGGTTGTTGCTAAAGTACGGTTGCCACCTAGTCTAGAGAACGAGCCCGTGCGGCCACCCGATGGTGCTGAGGAGGAAGTAGGCAAGGCCAGCACAAATGTTGGTGATTGTAGTACAGGGACAAGTGCCACCCGGAATGGCACCTTAGGAGGTGGAGGTGAAGTAGTGTCGATGCCGAGGAAACAGACGGTCCGGTTGCCGTGACGAAAACTCATCTCCAAGCGAGCGAAGTTCTAAAGGATAGGACCCAGGTTGCAAAGCCATGGAGTCTCCAAGATGACGTCGGTGTCGCTCGTCAAAGGGAAGGTGTAGTCGCCGATGTTGAAGAACACCCGCTCAAAGGCAAGCGATTGGTTGCGGTACAGGTCATGACTGATAATGCAATCGCCAGTGCCAACAGTAATCCACATCTGAATACGGTGTAGTGATAGCTCCAATCGAAGTGCGAGGAACTCGTTGATTATGTTGTGTGTCGCGTCGGTGTCTACAAGAACACGGAGTCTACCCTCACGTTGGGCTGCCAAGAGCCGCATTGTGCAACTACAGGGAAGACGATCCTCCTGATTGCCCCTTATCATCATGAGGGACGCTGCACTCTCGTCCTCTGCACCCGTGTCGCTGTCGATGAGTTCCAGGAGGAACAAGTGCCTTGTGCCCCTTGGAGAACTGCTCGTCGCAGTTGAAGCACAGCTTGAGTGGGTGGTGCTCTGCCATCTCCTTGGATGTGAGATTCTTGAAGACCCTAGGGTTGGCACCTCTAGCTTGAGGCACCACCCCCAAGGGTACCTTCAGTCATCGTCGTTCCCTCGGCCCTGATCGTCGAGGGTGTAGACCATGAAGAAGATGGATAGGCAACAAACTTGGATGTCGTCGAATGCTGCCCAGCCTCAGCTATGACATGGGCATGCCTCTCATATGCACTTGCCAAGCTCATGGCCTCCTCCATGTCCTTGGGCTCCTAGAGTTCCACATCCATTTTCAGGGACTCCATCAATCATGCGGTATAGATGTTTACCTGTTGTATTTCATCCAAGTTCCCTACGCGAGAAACAAGCGCAAGGAAATTCTCTGTGTGCTCATCTATAGAACCCATCTTCCGCAGAGCAGCAAGCTCGCCCAACAGATTATGGCATGTTAGAGGGCTGAAGCGGATGTTGATGAGGAGAGAGAAAGACTCCCATGTGAGTGGGTCGTGGTCCTTGGATAGGCGCATGTACCACTGCTGCGCGACGTCTGTCATGTGGAAAGAGGCTATCCAAACCCTCTCCACATCCGGAGTGTGTTGCCCAATGAAGAAGTGCTCACACCTATTGAGGTATGCGAGCAGGTCATCCTTGCCATTGAAGGTGGGGAACGACAACTTGTGGTACTTAGGTACCATGAAGTCGTAGCAGGGGGGTTGTCCGTCAAGTGGCATAGTGGAGGAAGAAGTCGGGATAGGCATCCCGGATGATAGAGCAACCAACCAGCCCAAGCTTTCGGACCAGCGTCAAATCCATGCAGGTCGATAACTAGAGATATCTTCTGGATGATATCACAGAGGCTACCCCTTGCATGCTACATGTTCCAGTCGGCAAGGGAGACTTCATTATTGAGGTTGCCAGAGGCCAGGCCATTCCAGGCCGTGCGTTTCACAATCAAGACATTCCGATCGGTTACACCAAGGTACAAAGTGGACTCAGTACAACTACTTTTCATGAAGTATAAGCTAGACATCAACACACCTGAGGGTATCGAGATTCTCGATGAGGCTATTGGAAACTTCATCCTGTGGCCTAGACAGGATATAATCTTCAGCCATCAGCAGTCATAATCGCCAGTGTCACGACCGCCCCCACGCCTAGCATCTCTGCCTTAGGCACCTCCACCCTAGAGCCAAGCCTCTTCTCCTCATGCACCTTCGCCCCCGTGCCCAGTATCTCCGCCACAAGCATCTTCGCATCGTGCTTCACTGTCTGTGACTCCGGCACCTCTGCCTCCAGTGTTTGTGACTCTGGCATCTCCGCCTCTAGCATCTTCGCCTCCGTCACATTCACCTAAACATCAGAGAGTCCCTATCATGGTTACCGCACACGAAAATACTCTAACATCACCAATGAAGAGGTGGCTTCTGTCCTCAAAAGCAAAGGCATCATCCGCTAAGGAATCTCCAGCGAAGGGCGATCTCGCGAAAGAGACTGGCAAAACATTAAGTACCCCTCCGTTGGATTTCTTGCCTACACCGAATGTTCCTGAGAAATATGAGAATTTCAAGCCATTTTTGTTATTGTTTCAACTCCAAGAAGGTCCATGGGAGAGGAAGAGATTTCACGAATGGAGGGCATGTCGCGCGGGGTTCTCCATAATAACTACTTCTGCCCTGATAACTTTTTTCTAAGCAGAAACTCCTATCTCATGGTGGATTTTAAGGATATGTAGACTTTGTTCCGCCACGACAAACGTGACATCAATCTCATAAGCTTGTGGTGCATGTAAGTGCCTACAATCTACCCCTACATTCATATACCTACCAATGTATGCTATAGAAGCTAATGACTAGTGACTTATTCTATAGGATGAAATTTACGATGCAGAAAAGTTGAAGTTACAGGTCGGTTTCATTAGTGCGCAACAAATTTCCCAGCCCACTTGGTCATAATGTTGAGGATTGTTGACCCTCAGATTAAGGGGAAGAGTAACAAGGAGAAAGCAAGGGTCATAAGAGAAATGACCAAAACATGCAGGTTTGAAATGTCAGCCTACATAGGAAAGGCTATGCTGGAATGCAAGACAAGGACTACGCCATAGCTCTCTACAACTTTAAGTAAGTGCGATACGTCAAGAAACTAACACAAGTATTCAAATTAATTAGTTGATCAAGAACCTAACATAAAGATTCATGTAGCGACCACTTTATTTGTATAATGCTGATGCCGAAGTCGAGCAAACTCGTGGTCCTTGACTCAGCCGATCTCCCCCAAAAATCCTATGTGAGATCATGTGATGAAGAATTGGTTTGATTGATGAAATTGGCAGAGAAAAGTGATTTAGCATAATGACATTTGGTTGATGTTCATGAGTTGCTAAGATATGCTTGGATAGTATAGTTGGTTTGATGCATTATCATTAGTTGGGTATGCTTATGTTAGCGTGTTGGTTTAGAGTTTACGTGGTGTTGCGTGAACTGATCTTGAGTCAAGTCGGGAAGGACTTGTGCTCGTACTCGATTGTTGTTTGATTCATGTGCAGGTGTTGCTCGAAGGCGAACATGATCAATGACAGATCGATGAGCTAAGTTCAGGGAGGAACTGAGGTTCGATGACTAGGTTCAAGAGGACTGAGGTCATGGTGATTGAGGATGTCATGCGGGACGTTCGAGCTGAGAAAACAATACATATGGAGACAAGGTTTCACGATGGACGTTGGAGGCGATCTGATCGTGAGAGGATGTGAAGATGAATTCCTGATCGAGTCAAAGCAACCACGAGGGAGTCGTGTGGTGGCTGCACTCGAAACAAGAGTTGGTGTTGGAGACGGACTCTAAGTTGGTTACGTATATGCATGTGTGCATGGGAGATGTGCATGCATGATTACGTAAGAGTAGTTTGCTAATTAGATTAATTAGCGGAAGTTGGTTGTCCTCTTGTGATTATATGAGGATAGAGACCAGATTGAATACGACAGGGAGTTGTAGCTCGATCCAGTCACGTTTGTGCGTGTGGCTACCCTATAAATAGAGAGGTTTGTTGTATTGGGTAGAGCACAATGAAGGGCGCGGAACAACTCAGCAGAGAGATAGAGAAACTCAAGAGAGAGCTATTTTGGGATTTCATGAAAATCCTTATTGGATTCTTTGGAGAGGCATCTTGTAAACTCATTTATGTAATGAAAATCAAGTTTCGTAAGTTGATGAGTTGTTAATTCGGAATTTTCTCTATGTTCTATATTCTGTATGTTTGGTTTTGGTTTTCAGTTAGTTTCATATATCTATGAAGTTTAATCTTGGTTTAATCCATCCAAAACCTTTCTAGAATATCTAGTGTTTGATTTGAGAAAATTTCGAGTGGATTTGGTTTGTTTTCGAGTAGCTTTTTGTCAACTCGACTAAGTTTTGATCTACTCGATACTGGTTGACACAGTCTGTTTCAACTAGGAATAACTTTTGATCCACATATCCGATTTACTCGATACTTGTTGGGTTAGTTTCGTATTTCAATCTAGTTTCTGCTGACCAAATTTGAGAGCAATTCGACCAGCATATCTTTCTGTACATCATTTTTACTAGAGCGTGTACAATCTGTTTTGAGTGGAATGCCGAGTTTTAATCGAGTTTCGATTTTGGTGAGTTAATCTTTCAATTTGGTTTCCGCAATCATTCACCCCCTCTGATTGGGTATTTTGCACATATTTGATCCTACAATTGATATCAGAGCCTTAATTATTTCTAATTGATCTTAATCGGTAATTAGAAACATGGCTTCAGATAAGTATTCCACAAAACCTTGTGTTTTCGACGGAGTTAATTTTCAGTTCTGGAAGGCGAAGATGGAGGCCTATATTCAAGCATAGGGCTTTGCAATTTGGGAAAATATCTACAAGCCATATGTGGTCCCTGAGAATAACGAAGTGACAGCACAGAACATGTCTCATGTTGAGGCGAATAGTAAGGCAAGGAACCTGATCATCCAAGGTTTGGGAAGGAGCGACTTCGATCGAGTAATCCATCTCAAATCGGCGTACGAGGTATGGAAAACACTCTGTGATTATTCTGAAGGTTCAAATACTATTAAAGAGGTACGTCAAGATTTATTTAAGAAAGATTACATGCGTTTTGAGATGAAGCCTGGTGAGTCTCTAGATGATTTCTTTGCTCGGTTTAATAAAATTCTTAGTAATTTGTGTGCTGTTAATATTATATATACTGATGCTAAGAATGCACGTCAATTACTAGGAGCTTTAGATATGTCAGTGTGAGAGATGAAAGTTACATCTATTAGAGAGTCTACTGTCATGAGTTCACTTACATTAGATGTAATTTATTCTAAATTAAAAACTCATGAGCTAGATGTTTTTGTTAGGAAGAACATTAATAAATCAATTGCTTTGGTCTCTCAACCCAGCATGTCTCATATTGAATCTTCTTCATCAAGTTTTTCATTATCTTCTATATCTTCACTAACTGATGATCAGCTTGAGTTGATTCCTGAAGAAGATTTAGCACTACTTTCTACTCGGTTCTCTAAAGCATTGTAGATTGTGAGTATGAGGAAGAGAGAAAGTGGAGGTCCTAAAAGATGCTATGAATGTGGTGATCTCAACCATATTCGTTCTAATTATTCTAAGCTTGCAGATAAAGCATCAAAAGAGGAGAAGGAGAAAAAGAAACGATCATTCAACAACAAGAAGAAAAAGAACTTTCTGAACCACAAGGTTGTGCATCGAGTTCTTTCAACGCTCGAACAAGTCAACTTGAGTCATTGATTCAGAGAGCAGCGAGGATGACACAACTAAGAGCAAGACATTGCGTGATTTGACTGGATTGTGTCTCATGGCAAGCAACAAAGAAAGCTCAACCGAGGATGAACTTGACAGTGACGGTAATGAGGTATTACCTACTTATGATGATCTATCTCATGCTATTGTTCATCTTGGTACACTCTTAGAGAAAAGTGACAAGAAAATTAAGAAATATGATGTTTTAATTGAATCTCTTAGTTCTGAAATTGCAAGATTTAAGACTTTAATTCCTGATGATGATGCTTGCAAGTCATGTGACTTAATTTATTCTGAGTTCACTTCTCTTTGAGATGTTCATGCTTCTACTCTTGAGAAACTTAGAGAAGAAATTGAGAAAAATAAGAAACTTGTTGTGTTGAATTGCAAACATGTTAAAAATGCAAGTTGTTCAGCATCTGATTTGCATGATTCAATTTCCTGTTCTAATTGCTCAATTCTTGAATTGATGTTGCATGATGCTAATACTAGAGTTACTCAAATAGCTAATGACATAATTACTCATGAGGTTCTTTCATGTTCTAACTGTCGTAAACAAAAGAAACCCATAAGTGTTGCTTGTGATAAGTGTCTAGCTCTTTCTAAACAGGTTCATTATTTGAAAGGAACTGTAGAACGTTTTTCTAAGGGAAAGAAAAATCTAAACCTGATTTTAGATTCATCTAAGTCAAGTACATGTAAACAAAGTTTAGGTTTTGATCCCTATGCTCGTTATAAGATAAATACACCCACTATTATTAGAACTCTTGGTTGTGGCAAATTTGAAACTTTTGCTGAATCTGAACCTAAGAAAGTTGTTTTTAAGTCTGCTGGATTTATATCCTCTATAATGAATGCAAATGTTACTTCTTCTTCAAAATCCATATATCGGGTTAAGTACACTTGCACTCATTGTGGTAGAGATGGACAATTAGTAGATTTTTGTTTTAGACTAGCTAAACCACAAAAGAAACAAAAGTCTAAGGCTAGGTCTAATTTGCGAGTGGAATCTATTTTGAGCGAAACACCGAGTTTTAATCGAGTTTTGATTTGGGTGAGTTAATCTTTGAATTTGGTTTCCGCAATCATTCACCCCCCTCTGATTGGGTATTTTGCGCATGTTGAGGGTAAATCCCTGACAGTGATTCCAGGGTATGTTGGACAGTGGGTGCATGAACAGTATTTCGGGGACTGGGTGTGTTTGTATGTAGATGATGGATTCGGGAGGGTTATACAGGTTCGGGTCTCCCGGAGGGTAACAACCCTACATCCTATGTTTGTGTTATCGTAGATCTCACTTGGTTACAGACGGTGTTCTAGCAATTTGCCAGAATTGATCTCTCTCTGGTTACAGACAGGGTCCTCATCCCTTTATATAGTTAGGAGAGGGAGAACTTACATGCGGGTCCTACACAGATAGCCTCTGCTCATTCTAATTTCTAACTCAAATCATCATTACGGAGTACCAGGCATGCTAACTTGCTATGACAACATTGTATATCGTGCTATCGCGCATCGTCTTTGCTTAGCCCGTAGAGCCTTATCTTGCTGCATTTAATGCGATGGGACGGAACGATGCCCTTCTGCACCGTCCCCGTTCGCTTTCCTCTCCACGCCGTCCTCATCCACTTGCCTCTACGCCGTCTCCGTCCACATGCCTCTTTGTGCCATCTCCGTCCACTTACCCTGCCAGGTGGCTAACAACATCTTATCTATCGTACAGCGCTGCGCCGACCTGTAGAGTCTCACTCCGTAGCCTTTAATGCTACGGGATGGGACAACGCCCCCTGCACGGCCCATAACTTTATCCGTCGGAGCTGGTGCCGGGTGAAGAGAAGCGTTCGAGTGAGTGCCCGATAAAGGCTCTTTGGATGGGTTGCGCCTAATCCGGTCCCTCGACCAGGGGGTTGGTCATGGATTTTTGTGAAGGCGTAGCAAGATTGGTCGCTGGAGGCCTTGCACTGGTCGTGGCAACCCATCGACCGATTAGCTTTTTAGGAGGGATGTTCCCCTGGCTATTTACACCCTTCGTGGGGCCTGTTAGCTGGGGTACCCCTTTTCTTGATACACTGACAGTAGCCCCCTAAGTTCCCTCATGATCACGGTTCGGCCTGACCCTACCACTTGGGTCCTAGGCCAAACGTAGTTTGCCCCAGGAGTGGTTATTTGAAGCCGTCTGTCCTCAAAGTTCAACTTTGAGTTCCGCATCACGGGGGGAGGTGTAAGTGTCCTGGGAGAGAGAAGAAAGGGGGAGGTACATTTATTGCCGTTGGACCTGAAGGACTCTTGGCTCTTTCTGCGTGCCTCCTCGCGTTTCGAGCGGTTCGAATGCTGTGTTGGTTGGGATGCCACTGTAGTCTTTTTAAAGGATGGGTGTTTGAGGGTCCTTCAAGTCCTCCTCTTGCATTCCTTCTTTCCTTCAAGCCTTTTGTGCCTAGAGTCCAGTTCTTTATCCCGTCTCGCGCTCGGCTCCGTAGTGTAGACAGACCTTGAGGTCATGGCGCGCTCCCCTCCCTTCTCATTGGAGAGGTTGATGATTTTGGATGAACCAGCGGAGGGGGATTTACCTCCCACCCACGATCCGCCTACCGCGGTGCTTCCAGACGAGGCTTTTATCGCGGTCGCGATCGCAAGATCAAAGCCGATACTTGCCTGAATGGCACTCTCGACCATCAAGCTTACGCCGTTCTATAGAAAGCCGTCCTCTGTAGGGCCGTCCTGCTCTCCTGCCCGGGCGGATCCCCGGTTGATGTCATCGATATTTGTGATGACTAGGAGGGGATCGATTGGGGCCTTCTGGAGAAGGAGATTGATGAAGAGGAAGAGTTGGAGAAGCGAAAGAGAGGTCTTCAAGGCGCGCTAGGGCCGGTCAATAGCTCCAGCAGGGCCTTTGCGTCGGCCGCACATCGTGGCCCTTACGCTGGTCACCGTCCGATCCTTGTAGTGGTGAGCTGCTGTCCCAGAAAGGAGTATAAGAGGTTCCTTGACTCGTTCAGGAGCAGATAGAGGCGAGGGTTCGGCGGGCTTTATATGCTAACCTCACACTAGTCACTAGAGTTAGGGAGGATATGGTGGGTAAGTATTGGGATAGTTAGCTCGATTGGGTATAACTAGTTGACTTGTAAGCTATCCTCCTCATAAATAGAAATTGCTAAGGTCATGTGGTGTCCGTCTTTGTTCTGGCCCCCTCCCTGGCCCTTGGCGATGGTCGAAGGATAAAAAATGGAGTCCCACGGCTTTTCGGATGGATTGGCCTGGACCACTGCTTGTAGTTTTTCGGAAAAACTTTCTTGGTGTTGATATGGAGAATTGGCTTAGCTTGTCCCATCCTGCTCGCTAATGAGGTTTTTGGCTGGTAGAACGGCCATAGCTCGACAAGTCCGTCGGTGGCGACCAGCGCTCGGCCCGAGTGAGGACTTGTGGCCTTGTCATCGTATTTTCGGCCGCTCGTACCCCTGTTATCGTGTGAGCATACAGGTTGGGGCTTTACCCCGTTCTGGGGTCTCTGGACGCTTTGTTGTTTGTTGCCCTGGTCACCAGGTTTGATAGTGGTCGTCAAGCATGGTCGCGCGCTGTGGTTGGAGGACCAATTTGCGGGGAGTCCGTTGCTGATCGGGAAGTCCTGCAAAACAGGGAGTCTGGTTTTTTGAGTTTGAGAACTTACAGGTCATATTCCACGCTCGTCCAGAAGGTCCTACAAAATAGAGAAAATAGGCCCATTTTCGAGCGGCCCTACACATAGAATTTGCGCAACAGGGCAATGTTCTAGGAGTTGTATAATTCATGGCCGTCCTCCATGTCTAACTTGACCGCACCAGGTCGAGTGACATCGACCACTTTGTAGGGTCCCTCCCATTTGGGGGAGAGTTTATTTCAACAGGCCTTATTCTGAATTTGCCTAAGGACGAGGTCGCCTACGACCAGTGTTTGTTGTCGTATCCTTCATTCGTGGTAGTGTCTAAGGTTCTGCTGGTACCAGGCAGCTCGAATCAGAGCATGATTGCGGAACTCTTCGATTAGGTTTATGTCGTTCTCTCGTTGCACCACTTGGTCGTCGCCCGAGTATTTGTTGACTCGGGGTGACTAGAGGGCGATTTTAGAGGGGAGCATGGCTTCCACGCCAAAGACCAAGAAGAAAGGGGGTTTCGATCGTGGCCTGGCTGGGGGTTGTCCGCAGCGACCAGAGTACCGTGGGAAGTTCGTCCACCCAATGTCTTGAATAGCTTTTAAGCCGATCAAAGACCCAGGTTTTGATCCCTTGCAGTATAATCCCATTTGCCCTCTTGACTTGTCCGTTGCTTTGGGGGTGAGCCACAGACGCATAGCTAACTTTGGTCCCAATTTTCTCGCAGTAGTCTTGGAAAGCACTACTGGCAAATTGAGTTTCGTTGTCCGTGATTATGCGGTTTGGACTGCCAAACCGCACTACTAGCCCTTGTATGAACTTAATCGCTACTGCGGCAGTGATCTTCCTGACGGGTTCGGCCTCGATCCACTTAGTGAACTTGTCTATTACCACGAACAGGAACTCAAAACAGCCTGGGGCTTTAGGGAACGATCCCACGATATCGAGCTCTCAGACAGTGAAAGGCCAAGAGAGTGATATGGTTTGCAGTGCCTTGGCTAGTAGGTAGGTATTTCGACTGTGGTACTGACACGACTCGCACCGTTTCATCAGATCGCGGGCATCCTGGAGGGAAGTGGGCCAATAGAATCCTTGCCGGAACGCTTTTTCGACCAAGGTGCGGTATGAAGTGTGGCTACCACATATGCCTCCATGGATATCAGAGAGCACTGTGCTCCCCTCTTCCTGAGTGATGCATTTCAATAAGAGGTTGTTGCTCCCTCAGCAGTAGAGGCGTCCCTCTACCAGGGAGTATCTGCAGGCTTACCGCGAGACCTTTTTCTACTGACGCATCATCGTCAGGGACTGCTCAGTTTTGAAGGTAGTCCAAGATCTGATCCATCCAGGTCGTACCCGAATCGAGCAGGGCGACCACATGATGGTTGCCCAAGGTCGACGGCACCGAAGGAGTCATTGCCTCCAAAGGTGTTGCCTCGAGTGCTCCATTTTTGAGCGGAGCATCCCCTTCACCTTGGCCCGAGACCGCGGTGGATGGCCGTGAGAGTCTTTCTTCAAAGACTCCGACCGGGACAGATTCTCGAGAAGAAGCTAGATGACTTCCGGGGTATGTCGAGGGTAAATCCCTGACAGTGATTCCGGGGTATGTTGGACAGTGGGTGCGTGAACGGTGTTTCAGAGACTGGGTGTGTCTGTGTGTATATGATGGATTCAGGACACCAGGTGTTATACAGATTCAGGTCTCTCGGAGGATAACAACCCTACGTCCTGTGTTTGTGTTATCGTAGATCTCACTTGGTCGCAGACGGTGTTCTAGCAGTTTGCCAGAATTGATCTCTCTCTGGATATAGACGGGGTTCTCATCCCTTTATATAGTAGGGAGAGGGAGAACTTACATGCGGGCCCTACACAGATGGCATCTGCTCATTCTAATATCTAACTCAAATTATCATTACGGAGTACCAGGCATGCCAACTTGCTCTGACGACATTGTATATCGTGCTGCCATGCATCGTCTTTGCTTAGCTCGTAGAGCCTTATTTTGCTACATTTAATGCGACGGGACGGAATGATGCCCTTCTGCACCGTCCCCGTCCGCTTGCCTCTCCGCGTCGTCCCCGTCCACTTGCCTCTGTGCCGTCTCCATCCACTTGCCTCTGCGCCGTCTCCGTCCACCTTCCTCTCTGCGCCATCTCCGTCCACTTGCCCTGCCGGGTGGCTGGCAACGTCTTATCTGTCGTGCGGCGCTGCGCTGGCCTGTAGAGTCTCACTCCATAGCCTTTAATGCTACAGGATGGGACAACGCCCCTGCACCGCCCATGACTTTATCCGTCGGAGCCGATGCCGGGTGAAGGGAAGCGTTCGAGCGAGTGCCCAATAAAGGCGCTTCGGATGGGTTACGCCCAATCCGGTCCCACGACCAGGGGGGTTGGTCGTGGGTTTGTGTGAAGGCGTAGCGAGATTGGTCGCTGGAGGCCTTGCACTGGTCGTGGCAACCCATCGACCTATTAGCTTTTTAGGAAGCATGTTCCCTTGACTGTTTACACCCTTCGTGGGGCCTGTTAGCCGAGGTACCCCTTTTCTTGATACACCGACACCTACGTCCTACCAAGATCTTATCAACGTTATACAGAGGTAAAGAAATTCCCATATATTAAATTCTTATAAATTATTTATGAATTCATAATTACTTATTGGCATTCGAATAGGGCCTACAAGTGGTACGCCACGAAAGATGGGATACACGACCAAGTCAGATACGATGGTCGTTCGTACACACTTTTTGGTAATAACACACCTCTAATGCTTGTATCTCACTATTTATGATGAAGAGTCTTATTAAACTAACAAATATGTTGCATTTTTTTTAAGTCCCATAAGCAAGGTTTCGATACCGTTCTTTGTGGATATTATGTTTGCGAGTTTCTTTGGGTAAACGGGAGGTATAAAATGAACCCTGAGGACGTAAGCCATCATTGCACTTGCACATTTTTTTGGTTCTATTTCTGTTGTCAGTAGTGTTTTAACTCTTTTAGTTGTGTTTTCATTTCAGGCATGGACGATCGAACGTACCAACACCTCTCTCACAGACGAAGATATCCAAAATACCCAACGTGACATGTGCCGGTTCATTATGCATGAAGTCATCAACAAAAGTGGCATATTCTTTGATTTTGGAGGCAAATTAGCTAGCCATCCGAGGCTTTGTGAGTAGGAGAGGAAAGACTCTTAGCAATGTTGGCTTGTGATGTAAAACTATTGTATTTGTGAATATTGGACTTGTGTTGATTCAAATGCTGTTGAAATCCTTGATGTTTGAAATATGTCTTGAAAATGTGTTGAAATCTGGATGGAATAAAATATATGCTCATTATTAATTTTGAATGAAATAAGTACCACAGGCGGGTCCTTATGTTACCCGCTGTCGAAATCTATCTATCTATAGGCAGACACTAAAGTGCGCTGCCTGTAAAAACCATTTCCACATATGGTTCCCTTAAGGAACCGCATGTGAAAATTTATTTTCACAAGCGGTCTATTTGCACCTGTGAAAATCGTTCATTTTCACATATCTTTGATCATAGGCGGTTGCGCTAAATGCCTGTGAAAACTGGTTATGAACCGCCTCTAGAAATAGTTTTTGTAGTAGAAGTGGGGTATCAGTGCTGGCTCATGACAAAAGACCGTCATTGATATGAAGACTATCAGTGCCGGCTTGTACCAAAAATTGGCATTGATAGTAGAGTATCAGTGCTGGTTTTTTGTCATGAGCTGGCACTGATATTGTTAGTCTGAGACTATCAGTGTCGGTTTAAAAAAGCACCACTGATAATATTTTTGAGCCGACATTGATGACCATTTCTGTAGTAGTGTGCGGTTGGGAGAAGGAAAGCCAAGACCTGCCCATTTAGAACGCATGGTTGCACTGGGGTGGCTAAGCATGACAATGCAGGATTCGGTGCTTAAACGGTCAGGGCAGGTATCTTTTTGCAATGAATACCACAAAGGTAACTCAAACCCCCAAAAGCGTCCATGACCAGAGTACTACTCTACCTACCCCCACCAAAGTAGTTTTCATCCATTTTTTACACCTCTCCTACCATATCCCACACGGCATTAAAGATTTTTTTTCATCAAAGATTCATGGTATATGAGTTAACATTGATAACAATAAATTGTTATCTCCAAATAGATGTATTTTTAAAAGCGACATCTCCGAGGAGATGTATTCAATCCTAAGCATACTAGATATCAACGTGTCATCCAACGTTAATATAGATAATGACAGGTAAATCCTAGGGTGATATGTATTCTGGATGATGATATTTAAGGTATGGCAAGTATTTGATAGGCGTAACTACCATAAGTAGTTTGTAAAAGTACAATACATAGCACATGCAATAATAAGTCAAGTTTTAGTTGATCATGTAGATTATCTGAAAACATGAGTTAAATATGATCAAGGAAATAGGACTTTCCTTCTCTGAAGTTCTCCTCCAAGCCTTGGTCGTAATCAGGATCCTCCGGATTTCTGATACTTCCTATGCAACACTCACAAAACTACGTTGGTTATGTAAACACGACTATGATTAATAACAAACTATACTAGAGAAGAATTAAATAACTCCAAATGGAAAGCCATAAGAGTCCTAATGGATACCACAATGTGATAGATAGGTACATGTCAAATTTAGATTAATTTGGTGGAAGAATTGCCGAAATCAGAACTAGAATGGAGAAGTTATGACTCCCAGAAGATTTAATATAAAATTAAATCAAGAAAATATAAAATGATACTATTCATAGGTGGGACCCACGTGTACAGTACTCAGGTTGGGCCGAATGGGTTTAGATTGGGCCTGGGCTTGGGTTGCATAGTACTCGGGTATCTCGGCCGGGCAGGCTAGTTTTAACAGGCTATTGAAGCTGGGCCGGACCACTGGGGCATGGCCTTTGACGGCCGGGCTAGCCTTAACGGGCCAGCGGTCTGTGGGCCGAGCTACGGCGGATTTTGCCGGTCGTATGGGTGAGGCCGAGCCCAACCACGTGCGTATGTGCACGTGGGATCGCCGGTTGGGCAGAGCAGCGAAGGCGAGGAGCGGTAGCGAGCAAGGGCAACAGATAAGCGCCGAAAAACTCATCATCGATTCAGTAGGGCTGCAGCTCGGGTCAAAGTATTAGGACCGATGGTCTATGCGGGCGCATGAATCCATATTAGAGGTTGGTGAAGGCAAGCGACCACTGGAGCGGGTCCAGTCAATGGTCGAAGGCGGCCATAAGGGTGACGGCTCGATCGACGGCGGAGGAGAGGGGGATTCGACTGGCTAAGGGTTCCTACAGGTGTGGCACGTCGTGGGGAGTCTATATAGAGGGTTCAGGGGCCAATAGCCTGGCCACGGCCTAACTGCAGCGTACGGTCGAGGCGCGGAGGTGCTTGGTCATCGTGAAGAGCCGTGCTGGCGACGGGCCGAAGGGAAAGTAGCACGTGAATAACAAGGAGAAGGGTGAGAGGAAGCTTACCGCGTGTTTGTCTGGCAGGGAGGGATGCTGCAACAGCGGTTTGATGTGCGCCTGCTTTGGGTGGTGGTCAGAGATGGGGAAGAAAGCGGCGCAAGCTCCAATCCGGTGGGGAAGGCACGCCAATCCAGTTGGGGATGGCGTCCGCGACTCCTCTCCTTGCTCCACGCACTCAGGCTCGGTCAATTTGTGCTTGAGTTCATCGGATTTTGGTGGTGGCTGTAAAAATTTGGGCGACGACGGTGAGATGGGGAAAACGGGAAAAAGGTGGTTGATGCTCTATTTATAGAGGGAGAGGGAGCAGTCAGGCGGTGCGGCACTCATGTTACACTGTCCTTGGTGGCGATATTTCCTGCGGCGTGATGGTGCCCACCCTTTTTCCCGTGGCATGGCGGTTCTACGCCGATCAAGAGTGTGTGGGCGCGTAAGTCGCAGCGTCAGATGCTTGGGTAGCGGGAGAGAGAGAGATCTGAGAAAGGGAGAGAGAGCGAGAGCACAGACAAGTTGCCAGACAAGTTGCCGACTCATTAAATGCACCGGACGTGGTGGCTTGGCAGGGATAGTGAGACGTCGTCACGCTGGAGGAGGGAGGTGGCGCTCGCCAAAGTCGCGTGGCGCCCAGAGAAGAACGAGGGCGGACTGTTGGATGGCCTGCCCGGGAGGTCAGCCGGGCTGGTTTGCTGGGCTCGCGCGGGTTGGGCCAGAGAGATCGTGGTGCATGCACGCCGATGAGGTGCGGGGGGGGGGGGGGAATGGGAGCCCGGCTAGTTGTGTGTGGGCCGAACATAAGAGAAGGGAAGAAGGTGGCCCGAGAGGAAAAGGAAAAAGAAAAAGATAAAGGATTGGGGGTAGATTCAAATGAAGTATTTGAATTTGGATTTGACTTTGGTCTTGGCATAGATTCAAATAAGCATATTTGAATTATGAACAGATAGTAAGGCTTTGAGATTTGGAAGGTGATCTGAATAAAAATATTTGAATTCAAATTGGATTTGAGCTAAATAGAATCTAAGAATAGATTTGAAATTGAGAGACATTCAATTTCAAATCTCCACTCAAAGAATCATAAGAGCAATAAACCAAATGCATATGAAACAATTCAATGCATGGATTAATTTAGAATAAATTTAGTGCACTTTGGAATACTTAGCCAAAATAATACAATTGTATTTGTATATATACACCAAGGTATATACACATTCAATTGTATATTTCTTGATTTTAGTTAGTTTAATTAATTATAAAAAAAATTAATTTTGGAGTGAATTTTGCTATAAACTATATGTTTAAAACTCAGGATGTTACAATTGGCACAGTAGTATTCCTCGACCCGAGACTTGTAAAGGTGAAACTTGTCCAAAAAGTCCAATAGAGATTGAGAAATACGTATTTCGATATGCTAAAACTGCAATACAAGGCCTTCATACTTTTACTCTATAAACTTGAGTATGTGTTTTCCTACCTGCTTGTTCTACTCATTATGTGTATATTATGTTACGATTAATTAGCTATGGTTACATCTATGTGCAGTTTTCACTGAATCCTCCTTATCATCTAGTTAAATATTAGAAGGAAATATCATTGTCTTCGACTCGCTAAGGAAACCAACAGAAAAATTTAAAGGCGTAATAAACTTGCTAAAATGGTAAACTTGATCATTTTGTTTTTACTCTAGTAATCTTCCATTTGATTGAATCTAAGTTTAATTGCTATTCATAATCACGCACAAGGTGTTCGCACGATATCATAAAAGTAGTGTTCTAACACGCCCCATTCAAAAGGATTTCTATGTTCGAATAGACTTCCCGTGTGCAAGGCAGGACTAGGGCACTAATTTATGTGTGTATTATGTATGTAACTTCATGCACAAATTCTACAGTGATAGTGTTGAGCTAAATGATGTTGAGATTTGTAATTTTACATACCAATTTTTAATTTATGTGCGTACTTCACAATTTATCTTGATTTGATCTATCCAGAATCATTCTAGAGCATCAAGGTAACGTTGTGAGAAGTTTGATTGGTTGATTTATTTAATTCTTGCATAATCATAAATTTGGTGTTTAATTTATTTTTGTCACCATCTATCTTAGTCTACTTGTGAATTTCATAACTCTTGATTTATATATCTGATTGACTTGACTTTTATTATAATAGTTTTGCATGGTTGTCTAGTTTCTACAATAAAAATTTGAGGGTAATTGGTCTGTTGGATCTTTCTGTACATTGGTTTTAATGACATGATAGCAATCTATCCCGAACTGGTTTCGAGATTAAATTGAATATTTTGTTAGGGTGACTTAAACTTCGAATTTGGCTTTCGTAACGATTCACCTATTTGATTGTATATTTCATGTGTAATTGACCTTTAATTTCATTGTAAAAACTCTAAAAAAAATTAGATCTCAGCCCGGAGCTCTACTAAACGGACCATTAATATGGATTGGCTTCTATACAGTCTGCAAGAGAGGCCGTTGGGGCCATGTTATGACAGACTTTTGATCTGCAGTTGAAGGTAATCATTTTGTCGTGGCATTGGTGGAGCGAAAGAAACAAAATCAGGGATGGTGATAGGCGAAGGACAGTAGCAGATCTTGCATATATCATTAATGTCCAGGCTGTGGAAGTGGCCGAATTAGCAAGAAAAGGAAGCAAAAATTCAGAGTTCGGAAATACCTGTGAATGATCAGCTCAAAACCAATTCTGATGGAGCTTTCTCCCATGACACGAGTGGATTTTGCTTTGGATCCTTTCCATGTAGAACTTATGGCATGTATGAAAGGGGTCAGGGCAGCTATCGAACGTGGTATGGGCCATATTGTGGTGCAGAGTGGAGACCCATGCATAGCTGATCAAACAGGCACCGGCGAGTTCAGAGTACGATCTTTCTACGGTGGGCGGCATTGTATGCGAACTCAACAACCTACTTCAGCAAATTTTTATTCGTTTTTCAGTTAATTCTGTCCCAAGAAGTGGTAATAAAGTAGCGCACACAATGACGGCGTATGGGCGTAAACGCCTGATAGGTGCCGAGTTGTATACAAGACTTGGCGGCGAGCAATTTTGCTGTGTCTTTTGGTCAATGGAATCGCATAATTCCACTTAAGAAAAGGGTGTCGGCTCCAATCACAAAAGGGTTGAGGGTTCACGGGTGGCCTCTCAGCATCTCACTTTAGATATAGGTGACGATGGTTACACTCTCAAGTTGATAAATGGACACGTATGGTCTGCCTGCTGTCAAATACTAGCATTGCAGAGACAGCAGAGATGGCCGGGATCGAGCTACGTGGGTGTGTGCAAAGTGAAATATATTCTCTTGCTTTCAGGAGAGCGGACCGTCTCGTGTCGCGTTCAGCTAGCCAGGAGCAGGAGGCAGATGGATGGCAGTCGCACTAGCTTGATGGTCACATGCATGCACATAGCTAGGCTGCACTGCCTTCCTTTTTCGCGTGACGTTTTGCGTGGAGGCTTCATCCGCAACAAGAAGGGCACTTTAATCTTTCTGACGGGAAGAGTTTTTTTCCCCTTCACTGACAGGAAGATGTTTATTCTGAGCAAAAGGAACGCCAACGCCAAACCTATCTACAGGTACTTGCAAACCCCGAAAACTTCTAAAACAACGAGGGATACTGAATTACTGATACTGTTAGGCGTGAATCGTGATATAGTTTGTTAGACATTTGAATCAGCATAGTATAATGAAGTACAACAAACTTGAATTTCAACCGGCGAGTACATTATTGTGAATTCCATTCTTATGTTCTTCACAGATTCCTTAAAAAATATATATTCTCCGGGTCAGGGAATAAAAAAAAATATATTCTTCAGTTCAGGGAATTGAAAGCGCATATTGCACCCCACTATATGAAGATCTCGTGAACAACTAGAAGCTTCCTTTTCGACTTGCACTGAATTTATTGGCAATAGTAAAGTAATCCTGAGCCGGTTAATGTCTTTTGTTTTCATGTGACAGTCTCACTGAGTCAAAGAATTAATAATCAAGTGACAAGATGCTTTGAGATAGATCTTAGACTCACGTGAACTAGTAGTGATGTGAACAAAGACCAGTACGTCATAGTTATAATCGTACGGTATTCATATATGGACCAAGTTAACCATCAGTTCGAGGCTTTTAACAGTTGATTACAGGAGCGGATCTACATTGGGTCACCCATGAATTTTGGCCAAAAAAACGTTGATTAGGAAGCTATATTATATATACATATATTAGTGAGGAAAAACATGGATATTTGATGTAAAATTCGTTTTCTAGTTCATTGTTTGATATACATCTAGATCATTATGTTGTATGTAACGATTTGTATTTGATATCTGTTATTATCGGCCATAATTTTAATATGGAACAATGTTTCGATGTCATCATCGATGACTCCGACCATCCATCTCTAAAATCCTGCATCCGTCACTGGTTTATTAGTAGTAGCAAGGTAATTAAGAACCAAATGGCAGGGTAGCTACTAGCGTGTCCTTCATTTGGTACATAAATGGTAGCCTAGCGAGATCCACTTTGCGGTACTAAAGCCACAGTAAAGCATAAACAAACGACACATTTTTTTTAGCTAACCCTAAACCTTCCTCTAACTCCTACCGCAGGTTCATTACCTAACACAATCTTTTCCGAACATGTCATGGAGTGAGAGAGGCTAGTGTCTCACGTTGATGCAACAATGGTAGTTGAAGCTTAGATACAAAAGACCACACCCGTACATACATAGATGTTAGATCCCTCTCCATGCGCTAAACTCTTGTACAGTACGCCCGACTACGACTCACGTATATATAGCGTCTTCATTTCCCTTGATCCAAACACTATAGCAAGCTAGATCTCTAGAGCCTAACATACACTGGCATTGGCAATGTCGTCGTTGACGAGGCCGCCGGCAAGCACGCGACCACAGCTGCGTCGTAGGGTGACATTGGTAACGGTGGTCGTTTCCATGTCGCTCCTCTCATTGCTGTGCCTTCCTATCGCCGCAGATGCAAGGACGCTGCACTACCACCGGAAGCACCGGAGGCACCACAGGCACCACCACACGGCCAACAATGGCCACATCTCTCTGCCCCCCGCCGCACTCCCTCCCGATGTCGACGGCGATTCGCCCGCCGAACCACCGGCTTTCCCTCCGGACGTCGGCGACCCGCCCCCGCCGCGCCCTCGCCACGACAAGCCGTGCCCAGTGCCGCGTCCTCCCTTAATAATGGCACCGATCGGCGCGCCAAAGCCCACGCCAGCTCCAGCCAAGCCACCGGCTTCCACCTTTGCCAAGTCGCCGCCACCCACGCCGGCTAATGCACCATCTCGTTCTCATGCCAAGCAGCCGTCACCCTCGCCGGCGGAGCCGCCCACACTTCCTCGCGCCAAAGCACCATCATTGTCTCCGGCCTGGCCACCGACTTCCTCCTTGACGAAGCCGCCGTCGCCTGCGCCAGCCAAGGCACCATCTCGTCCTCATGCCAAGTCACCGTCCCTCCAGCCGGCTGAGCCGCCCACACTTTCTCGGTCCAAGTCACCGTCGTCAACTCCGGCGAGGCCACCGTCACTCTCCCCTAGAAAGGCGCCGGCACCATCGTTCTCCTCTTCCAAGCCACCGTCGTCGCCACCCATTCATGCCAAACAGCCACCGTGCACCCCGGCTAAGCCACCACAGGCCCTGCCACCGAGAGTCGCTGCGGCCAAGCCACAG
This sequence comes from Phragmites australis, assembly GCF_958298935.1. Taxonomy (NCBI): domain Eukaryota; kingdom Viridiplantae; phylum Streptophyta; class Magnoliopsida; order Poales; family Poaceae; genus Phragmites; species Phragmites australis. The sequence goes on from NC_084921.1 coordinate 16,568,009, forward strand.
CCACCAATGCCTACGACGGTCAAGCCACCGCGGCTGGCCCCGGCCACGCCGCCATTGCCATTGCCATCGCCAACCCAGCCACCGCGGCTCCCCCCGGAAAATCCACGGGCAGCTCCTACCGTGTCAGCAAAGCCACCAGCGCTCCCTCCGACCATGTCAAAGGCTCCTCCACCGCCGCTCCCACCGGCAGCTCCAGTTGGCAACAACAGCTCAGCGGCCTGCGGCAACGTGTTCGACGTTAGGGCGTTCGGGGCGTCGGGAAACGGCTCGTGCGACGACACGCGCGCGTTCCGCTCGGCGTGGAAGGCGGCGTGCTCGTCCGACTCCGCGACGCTGCTGGTGCCGTCAGACGGCGTTTTCACCATCACCTCCACCATCTTCGCCGGGCCATGCAAGCCGAGGCTGACCTTCCAAGTAAATTTTCGCTGCCCCACAATTACACCCATTTCTTTCTTCTACGTGTGATCGTTAATCGTATCGCTGCAGATTGACGGCGTGCTGATGCCGCCGGACGGACCGGCAAGCTGGCCGGTGGCCGACGGACGGAAGCAGTGGATAGTGTTCTACAGGGTCGACGACATGATGCTGGCGGGGAAAGGCACCATCGAAGGCAACGGGGAGGAGTGGTGGGAGCTCCCATGCAAGCCTCACAGGGTACCGTCCTACAAAATAGTACATCGCTTGTCACGGTTTACCTCGAACATGTCGTAACATTCATGTTCGTGCATGTTCAGGGACCGAACGGATCGACGCTGCCCGGGCCATGTGACAGCCCTGCTGTAAGTACGCCGACCACTTGGATTGCACTCTGTTTCTTTCTTGAGCCCCATCACCTCACTCTGCTTTGCTCTACAGCTCATACGGTTCTTCCTGAGCAACGACGTGACGGTGCAAGGCCTGCGGATCGAGAACAGCCCGCAGTTCCACCTCAAGTTCGATGCCTGCCAGAGGGTGCGCGTCGACGGCCTCTTCGTCAGCTCGCCGGCGTTCAGCCCCAACACCGACGGCATCCACGTCGAGAACACCAAGTCAGTCCAGATTCTCAACTCCAGGATCTACAACGGTACAGTTGCTACTGATCGGCCACACATGCTCTGCATCGGCAAGAATCCAAGTATTATCAAGTGGCATTAATCTCTGAGCTCGATCTGTCACTTCAGGCGACGATTGCGTCTCCATCGGCGCCGGCTGCTCCGACGTCCACATCGACAACGTAACATGCGGCCACGGCCATGGCATAAGGTACTTGTCAACGCAGCAGGCACTTCGCTCAATGTCTTCTATGGCTGTAGTGTTTGTAGAATGTCTGACGCCGTTGGAATATATGGCATTTTTGGTTTTAATAGGTGGATTGGCGCGTTTACATCGCGTCTATTTATTTACAGATCATGGTAAAAAGAGAAAAATTAGATTTATCAATTTTAGACATCTCAAAATTTATTTATAAATTTATCAATATTAAAACATTTATTTAATTATAAAAATAATGATACTTTCATTTATGTATATAATTTTAACATATAAACGATAGTAATACGAACCTAACTAAATTTGTTTCATATTTTTTTGGAGTTTTAGATATTTTTCTATGCATTTTAGATTATTTTAGCCGATTTATCAATATAACTATTATTACTTTCGCTATTTTCTAGAATTTCACAAAAAAGTATGTATATGTATATATACAAGTATATATATGTATATGTATACATATCTGTATACATGTGTACATATACGTGGGACCCACATGAACAGTAGCTACAACAATTTTACCCCTAGAATTGCTCCAAATCTTAGCACTGTAATATATGTAATAGATTTATCTATAAATAATTTATGAGCGCAAACTAATAAATTAACATGTTCATATTACCAAAGCATAATCTAGTCGTGTGTATGAAAGCATTACATATGCCTAGATCTATTATACTCGAAGTTAGAAACCGCGGGAAATAAAGTACAAGTAACGTAGTTTTTACGTATTGGTCCTGCGCTATGGAGGTTGCTGAAGATTTTGGTTGCATCGTGTTGATGGCACAATCGATCCTGCTGATGACGTACCAAATTTGTTGATGATGACAGTGGACGACACCTAAGCGACTAGGAAGACGAACCGTGGTGAAGAACTTGAGCAATCGTGTAGAGTGCTTCTCAAAAACCTTATTTGCCCTGTTCCGGTGTAGGATCTCAAGAGCGAGAGTTTCAGAGACCAGCTCTCCCGATTGTCGGTGAACGCTGACGCTGGGATGAAATAGACTACAGCGGCAGCGCAACAGGAATAGAAAGAGGCAAAACTCTAACTTTTATACAAACTCACATAATGAGAGCGTTCCTAATTTAAGGGCAACTCTCAATGAGCAGTCTATTTATTTTTCTCACCCAATGAGGTGGGAGTCCTTGCATGTATGTAGGGAGAACTCCACATCTTCACCTTTATTGGTAATATGATACTAATAGAAGATGGATCTTATCATGGGCTACCTCTCCATAATATGGACCTTTGAGATTTATTAAGAATTATTATACAGGCTCCGTCCCTATAATTCTAACAATCTCCCACCAAATCTCAAAGTCCTATAGAAAATTGCCAATTTCCCATTGTTGTTTGATATACCAGTATTTCAGTGAAGACTGTTAAGTTAAACATCTATCAAGAACATCAAGCTACACTCATTCACAACTTGAACAATGGACTACGTCTTAAATTGTAAGTTTTGTACAAACAAGTTTTACTTAAAGTCATAACTGATACTTGACTGCCAGTAGGCTACCCCGCAGGTGCATCATATAAGTCGTACTTCATGGTCTCTTCATGAGTTTACTAAAGATCACCCAAATCTCATAAACTACGACCAACAGTCAGGCTAGTATAGGTGTGTTCTTTTAAGAATGCCATGTAGATTAGCATCTTCGCTACTTAAAGTCAATAGAACACATTAAGGCAATAGCCAAGCTGCCTTATAGATCTCTAAGAGTATTGCATCTTCACTCGAGTGGATCAAAAACAAAGGTACTCTCCTCCAATTAGACCAATAGCTTGTTCTTCCTAAGTCATAATTCACAGGATCTCCGATCACATAAGTTGGATTACCACTATGGTATAACTCACATAGGTCTCAAATCCACCTCCTTTGATGTATTATTTATCACATTCCGTGATAGTCCCTTTGTAAAGGGGTCTGCTAGGTTCTTAGCTGTTTGGATATAATACAAGGTTATCACTTCGGAGTTTCTTAGTTTCCTAACAGACTTCAATTATTTCTTTACGTGCCTTATGGACTTGTCATTATCCTTAGAACTATTTACTTTGATAATAATCATCTGATTATCACAGTTCATAAGGATAGCCGGTACCGATTTCTCAACCACAGGCAAGTCCATCAACAACTCACACAACCATTCTGCCTCAACAGTGGTTGTATCTAACGCAGTGAGTTTTGCTTTCATAGTTGATCTTATCAAGATGGTCTTTGCAAGACCTCTATGAGACAACAGTACCACCTAGATTGAATACATATCCACTTGTGGCATAAATCTCATCAGTATCAGATATCCAGTTTGAATCACTATAACCCTCTAGTACCGATGAGTACCCAGAATAGTGAAGACCATAACTCATTGTACCAAGTAAATAGCGCATGACTCGCTTAAGCGCACGTCAATGTTCATCACCTGGGTTAAAAGTAAACTTGCTCAATTTGCTCACAGCAAATGAGATGTCAAGCCTTATAGCACCAGCTAAGTACATGAGCGACCCAATAATCTGAGTGTATCTCAGTTGATCCCTGCCACTTTTCTTATTCTTTCGATGTATCATACTGGGATCATAAGGTGTTGGAGAATGCTTGCTGTCCTGGTAGCCAAAGTGGCTCAAGACCTTCTCAACATAATGAGATTGTGTAAGAGTAATATCATTCACTCCTTTGATTAACTTGATGTTCAAGATTACATCATCCTCACTTAGATATTTCATATCAAAGCTTTGAGATATGAAAGATTTGACCACATCAACCACATCAATGTTTATCCAAATATCAGTATGTCATCAACATACAAGCACAATATAATTCTCTCACCCCTACCATGGCGATAGTACACACATTTATCTACCTTATTGACTGAAAAGTCTGCAGATGTTAAAGTTATATAGAACTTCTCATGCCATTACTTAGGAGCTTGTTTAAGACCATACAAGGACTTCAACAACTTACACACCATACCTTCTTGACCTTTTACTACAAACCCATCAGGCTGTTCTATATAAATTTTCTCGTTCAACTCTCCATTAAGGACAGTTGTCTTAATGTCTATCTGATAAACGATAAGACCATGTGAGGCAACTAAGAAAAGTAGCACTCGGATAGTAATCAATCTCGCAACAGGTGAATAAGTATCAAAGAAGTCTTCGCCTACCTTTTAGGTATAACCCTTAGCCACAAGGCAAGCCTTGTACTTTTCAATAGTATCATCGGGCCTAAGCTAAGCTTCTTCTTGAACACCTACTTGCAACCTATAGGTTTGCAACCATCGGGTCATTCTATGACCTCCCAAGTCTCGTTTACGAGGATGAAATTCATTTCACTCTGAACAACCTCCTTTCAGTAGTCTGCATCTGGAGATGCAAACGCTTATGAAATAGACTTGAAAGTGTCATCCATAAGGTATACAATGAAATAATCACCAAAGGACTTTGCAGTCCTTTGTCTCTTACTCTTGATAGGAGCATCACTATCATGCTCCTCAGGATCTTGTTCATGTGTTTGTTCAATAATCTCAAAAGGTGTAGTGGGTTCAAGAATTATCTCTAAACATACTATGTAAATCTTTCATAAGAAATATGTGCTCAAAAAATATTGCATCACAAGACTCTATCATTGTATAGACATGCATATCAGGTACCTCAGATTTAACCACTAAAAACCTATAAGCAATGCTCCGATGAGCATATCCTAAAAGGCACAATCTACTATTTTAGGTCTGAGCTTGCACATTTTAGTTATTGGTACATTGACTTTCGCCAAGGTTCCCCAAGTGCTATTTTATTGGTACATTGACTTTGACACTACTATTTTATTAGACTCGAACACTACCTAAACCCTTAAACCCATCTCTATAGAGCAGGGAGCCGCTAAATAGATTTTTGTTTATAGTAGGGCCATGCTGCACGTTCCTTAGCTTCATGATCTTTCTCAGAATAAACTTCAGATCTACCATACCAACACCACGGTCCGAAGCATGTGACTCATTTCTCATTAGAACAGAGGAATTATGGGTGACCTGATAAGAAGAGAACATTGAGATATCAACACACATATAAACATCGGCACCTATATCAATCCACCAATTAGTAGACTGAAATATTGAAAACATTGAAGGTAAATTTTCATACCTTGCAGCTCCGTTTCCAACTTCGCCAATGGTCACCACATTAGCAGTCTTTGAGTTCTGCTTTTGTAGAGCCTTTCTTCCCTTGCGGTCTAGACAATCATTGGAGAAGTATCCAATCTCACCACACACAAGGCAAGGTAGTTTTATTGTGTTCATCTTCTTTTTCTTAAAGATGATAGTTTTGTTTGGCCTATTATCTTTTCCTTTGTTCTTGTTGTGGAAGAGCTTTTGCTTGGCATTAGTCTATCCCTTGCCTTCTTTTAGACTCGCATCCTTAGCTCGAGCTTTCTCCTCAACATCAAGAGACGTGATCAAACTTGCAACAGTAATCTCTTATCTCTTGTGCTTTAGAGTAGTGGTAAAGTTTCTCCACGAAGGAAGAAACTTGGCAACTATGTCTACAGCCACAAACCCGTATTGATCTTGAGGAGTTCGAGTTTCACCACGATACACTGAACCTCATGAGCCTGCTCGACTATAGAGTGATTTTCAACCATCTTATAATCATGATACTGCTCTATAATATACAGTTCACTTCTTGCATCTGATGCACCAGATTTAGCATTCAGTGTATCCCACAACTCCTTCGTGTTTTGTATGTGCACGTACACATCACAACGATGGTCACCTAGAATGCTAAGAACGCATCCTACAAAGAGTGTATTGGCATCCGTAAACGTCTTTTTCCTACTCAGTAGTAAGAATTCCATCCGGGTGTTGCCATTAGCCACCCAGTAGACATTCATAGCTATCAGCCACAGAGTGACCTTAACTTACCATATTTTAAAGTGCACACTAGAAAACTTGTGTGATCTCAGTGCATCGATAAATCCAGCCATTGATAAATCTAAGTGCCTACAATAAGATTTTTTTTTATTGAAATATATGTCACTTTTAGGTTTAATTTAATCCATAAATAATTCATGAACGTAAACTGATAAACTAACATATTTATATACCAGAGCATAATCTAATCATGTGTATAAAAGCACTATATACGCCTATATCTACTATACTCAAAATTATAAATCACAGAAAATAAAGTACGAGTAACATGGTTTTATGTACTGGTCCTACGCTGTGGAGGTTGCTAAAGATGCTGGTTGCACCATATTGACGACACGATCGATCTTGCTGATGACGCACCAAATTTATTGATGATGACAGCAGGCGGCACCCAAGCAACCAGGAAGACGAGCCGCGGTGAAGAACTTGAGCAGTCGTGTGGAGCGCTTCTAAAAATCTTATTCGTCATCTCTCGGTGCAGGATCTCAAGAGCGAGAATTTTGGAGACCTGCTCTCTCGATTGCCAGTGCACGCCGGCGTCTGAATAGAGTAGACTATAGTGGCAACGCAACATAAAGAGAAAGAGGCAAAACCCTAAATCTTAATTTATAGGTTACTCTTAATTAGCAGTCTATTTATTTTTCTCACCCAAGTAGATAAGATCATTGCATATATATATAGGTAGAAAACCTCATACCTCTACTTTCATTAGTAATATGGTATTAATACAAGGTATGACTTGTTACGAACTGTCTCTCCACAATATAAACTTTTAAAAATTATTAAAAATTATTATATAGACTCTGCTCCTATAATTCTAACTAACACAAGGTCTTCGTGTCCGGCAGCATCGGCAGCCTGGGCGTGCACAACACGCGCGCGTGCGTGTCCAACATCACGGTCCGGAACGCGCGGATCCTCGACTCCGACAACGGAGTCCGCATCAAGACGTGGCAGGGTGGCACGGGCGCGGTGTCGGCGGTCGAGTTCGCTGGCGTGCAGATGCAGAACGTCAAGAACTGCATCATCATCGACCAATACTACTGCCTCGGCAGCGGATGCGCCAACCAGTCCTCCGCGGTGCGCGTCTCCGGGGTCACGTACCGGAACATCAGCGGCACGTACAACCCGCAGGCCGTCGCGCCCATCCGCCTCGCCTGCAGCGACGCCGTCGCCTGCACCGACATCACGATGTCTGGCGTCGAGCTCCTGCCGGCCGGCGGAGGCGGAGGCGGCGCGGGGGCCCTGCTCGCGGACCCTTACTGCTGGAACGCGTACGGGGTGATGGAGACGCTCACGCTGCCGCCGGTGTACTGCTTGCAGGAAGGACGGCCCGAGTCCCTGCAGGATCAGCTCACGAGCTGCTGAGCAACCAAAATTTCTCTGTTTTAAAAAAGGTGTTCTTTCGAATTGTACATGTAATTTAACAATTTTGCTACTTTTTAAGTGCTTTTAACAAGCTTATTTTTCTGTCACCATGTTAGGCCATTATATCAACATATAACTGGTGTGATCCAATACCCTAGAAAATGATAGTAAAATAAGTCAGTTTCAAGCAATTAGGAAATAATCACACCATTATCTAAAAAAGTAAAGAACCAATTCTGGGAAGCCTCTTTAGCAAGTTGCAAATTGCAAACACGAAGTATTATGGACTGACATCATACAAATGAATTAGCAAGTTGGCCTGCGCAAATAGCACGGCTAGACATTATGATATTTATATTAATCCGTCACGTAATTGTAAGAAAACTGTTTGCTTAACAATGGGAAGATTAAACTAATATAAAATGCTTAGATAGAATGACTTAATTCAAATACATTTATCGTAGAACCCCTTGAATTCTAGAACTGACTTCTTAAAATTTGATTCTACTAAAAAATACACCAATTAGAATTTCAATGCAACTTGATCCATCCTCTCAATTACATCGTGCCAGATACCTTTTCTACTGTAAGTTATCCCGTCTACCTTCTGTTTTTTAGTTATTTTTTCATAGCTAGCAAATCTTTTTATGTTAACTCTGTTTTGTCTCAAATCAGCATGTCTTCCTTATCCCAAATATACAGCTGCCAGCCCCCACTATCATATAAATAATATTTATAAAGGTTTTCTATCTTTTTTAAGTCATATTCTTGAATGGTATGATCAAAGTAAGAAAACTAAGAATTAGGCATAGATGTATCGCGATTCTATTATCGTAATCAATGGCCATGTAAAATGGCTTTGACAAATAGAAAAAAAAATGTTATTTGACACAATTTGTAAGTTATACGGGACGCATTAGATTATTGCAAAAATCTTTCTCCGCATGGGAAGATGTCGTACCTCTGAAAATTACTGCTCGATCGCTTGCCCATGCGTTTCTTGTTTGTCTCTGAATGGAAGCGCAGCAATGCAACGCAACGCACTCGCTAGCCTAGCCATGCGCTGTGCTCATGCTCACACACAGACAAAGCTGTTGCGCGGCACAGGAGCCAGAGACCCTGCGCTAACATACATAATCTCGTTGCCATCGACTTGCAACTCCTATAGATTGGTAATCCGCCACTTTCCCATTGACCAGCAAGGTGAAGCATCAAAGTTCGTCGCCATTGTTGCTTTGTTCCTAATATTCATTTTTCCATTAGGATACCCATGGTTGAATTGCCTAGAGCTTCATCTTTCCCGTCCAGATTTTTTTAGAAAATGGATAAACGTATGGTTTTTTCATCCTTACATGCATACAACCTACATTTAATTATTACAATATCCGGAATAAATAGCCAACATCACACAGTGAGAAAATGAAATAAAATTGAAAAGTCACGCAGCTTACAATCTCTAACTATATGACCACCTGTGCTTAGTGAAGAGCTTCATTGCCACCACCTTTATGATATGACAAACCGATAGAAACTCTTCCTCTAATCCTCCTTGTGAAGCAGCCTCTCGAACCTTAGCCAATAAGTTTATTTGAAAAACGTCTGCATGAATGACATAATTGTTTTTTATGAAACACTATATCATTACTACATAACCAAATTACCTAAAACATAGCCGATATCCCAACTAAGATTCTTATCTTTTTCTTAGCTCCTATCTCCCGTAACCAAGTACCGATCATATGTGATATGTTCCTCGGTTTCTTAATCTCTAAGGCTATTCTGATTATATACCAGATAGTCTTAGATAAAGAGCATTCAAAGAGGAGATGCTAGATAGATTCATTATAATTACAAAAGCGCATTTAAGGCCGCCCTTCCAGTTTTTTTACCAGATTATCTTTGGTCAAAATCACCCCATAACTTATGTACCATAAGAAAATTTTTATTTTTAATGGGAACTTTAGATGCCAAAGCCACTTGTTTGGGATAATGATGGGTTGGTTTAACATTTGTTTGTACATCGACTGGACAATAAATTATCCTTTCCCATTCAGATTCCAATTGTAAATGTCTCTATCATTAGAGAGTTGGATATGAACAAGTTGCAACATCAATTATTGCCATTCAATCAGTTTGTTCCTAGTGATCGGTCGACGAAAGGATAAATTAAGAGGTATGCTTCTCATTACTTTCGCTACTGTGGTATGTTTATGTCTCACTACCTGGTACAACAAGGGATAAAGTTGGTTTAGCGGGCATTTACTCGGCCAAATATCATTCCAGAAGCGAGTTTGCTTCCCATTCTATACTTGACAAGACTCCATTTGAGGAATTCATTTTTAATTTTCATAAGACCAGTCCAGAAATGCAAATCTCATGGTTGTCCTTGGACTTGTGTGAATACTTTGGAACCAAGATACTTATTCCTGAGCAGTTGTTGTCAAACCCCATCCTCATTAAGCAACTTAAAAAGCCATTTGCTTAGGATGCAGATATTCTTGACCGAAAGGTTGGTAATTCTCAAGCCCCCTTGGTCCTTAGATTGGCAAAGAATATCCCAACATGCTAGTCTAATTTTTTTTTGAAAGTCTCATTGCCAGAAAAATTTGGATCATAGATAATCCAGCCTTTTAAGAATCCCCCGTGGGATCTTAAAGAAAGTCATCATGAAAATTGAAAGACTACTTAGTACTGAATTAAGAAGAACTAATCGACCTCTAGCTGACATCATCTTCCCTTTCCAACAACTCAACTTTCGTTCGAATCTATTTTCAACCCCCTTTCAGTCATTGTTTCTTAATTTTCGGTGATGCATTGGAATGTGAAGGTATTTAAAAGGGTATGTATTATTATTACACCCAAATAAATATCTATATTGGTCTTCACAATCCCTTGCCTCACCATAGCAGAACAACTCACTTTTGTGGAACTTTATTTTCAACCCCGACAGCTGCTCAAACACACATAGGATGAGTTTCATATTCTTAGCCTGTTCCAAATTATGGTCCATGAAAATGATGTGTCATCCGCATATTGCAGTATAGATAGACCATCATCCACCAAATGTGGGAACAAACCTGTTATTTGTCCATCCCTTTTTGGCTCTTGATATTAATATTGCAAGCATATCTGCTACAATATTAAAAAGATGGGTGATAGGGGGTCACCCTGCCTTAAACCTTTGTGCGTTTGAAAATAGGGGTCAAGCTCATCATTGACCTTAATTCCTACGTGTCCTTCTGACACAAAATTTTGGATCCACTCACACCATTGTGTGGAGAATCCTTTCATTTGCAGAGTTTATTGAAGAAAGGGTTATTTCACTTTATCATAGGCCTTCTCAAAATCAAGTTTCGATATCACACTATTCTGTTTCTTCCTATGTAATTTATGGATGGTTTCATGCAAGATTTTTATACCCTCCATAATGTTTCATCCTGTCATGAAGGCGGTTTGTGTAGATTTTATTACCTTTTCCACCACAATACCAATCATGTTAGTGCCTACTTTGGTGAATATTTTGAAGCTGACATTTAACAAACATATAGAACGGTACTGTTGAATCTTCAAAGCCATATGAATTTTTGGGAAAAGTGTTATGACCCCAAAATTAAGGCTATATATGGCCAGTTATCCCTGGTGGAAATCAGAGAACAAAGCCATAAGATCACCCTTGATCAATTTCTAAAAAACCTGATAAAATTCAGCAGGAAAGCCGTCAGGGCCTGGAGCTTTATTGTGCTCCATCTGAAAATCAGATACTTCACCTCATCTTCATTAAAGGGTGTTGTAAGGATTTCATTTTCATAGTAAATTTGCGAGCCTATCATTGAGGTAATGCTTAAAGGCCACCTCATTAGGTGTAAGTGGATTTATTTCTGCCTTTTTGTCGAGCTCATCTATTTTATTAGCCAACTGTTTCTTTTCTTTCTTTAAAATTCTAGCGGTATGCTTGGCCTAACCCCTCAAAAATTGTCTAAGGGATTTGATTTTGTTTTGTCATTTTTCAATGGCATTGGTTCCCCAATGTTCACTTTGCCAAATATTAGCAACCATGTCAAAGAAACCATCTTGAACTAACCATCTCAGTTCAAATTTGAAAGGAGGCTGTTTTCCGTAATGGAAGGGCGCATCTGCATTGAGCAATAACGGAGTATGGTCTGATCTTGCCCTATGCAGCGCCTTAACTAAGACCTTTGGATATTTGGCCTCCCATTCCGTACGCATGAGTATCCTATCTAGTTTTTCAACAGTTGGAGGATCAAGATCATTTGCCCATGTATATTGGCGTCCAGTCATTTCAATCTCCCGTAGATCCACTGTTTCAATCATAGCATTAAATAAACGGAGCCAACATGGATCAAAATTATTATTATTCTTGTCATTCGGTTTCTGCATAATGTTGAAATCTCCACTGGTCAGTATTGGGTGGGTTTTAACACTACAAATGTGAGCCATTTCTGTTAGAAAAGCAGACTTAAGATCATCTTGAGCTGGACAATAGACCACAAATAGAGCCCATATGAAACTATCTTCTTTGTTCTTAAGAAGGAACTTTGTGTAAAAGTCACCTTCCACAATCAAGCCAATGTCAAATAGTGTTGCATTGACTCCAACTAACATACCACCATATCTACCTCTTGGAGGCATAACATGCCACAGGTACTCAAGCCCACCACAAAGGTGTCTAAGAGTTGAAATATGAAAATCACTTATACCTATCTCCATAATGGCAAGGAAATCTAGTTGTTGTTCTTTTACTGTATCTGAAAGAAAGTTATGTTTAGCCAAGTCTCTCAGAGCTCTGCTATTCCAGAAGATGCCTTTCATTAAAGAAAATTTTTGGATGGGGTTTGGCTTTTTGGGCGGTTTATCTTGCCCTTGTTTTTTTTTCGCAGAATTGAACCTTTTCTTCCTTTGCACCGTGTTTATATCATAGCATATTTGATCTAAATCCTCATCATTGAGGACCTCAGTTAAATCACGTCACACGTGACTAAGGTGTGCATCAAGTCCATCCATCTCATCCTCGTCCTCAATCATATTGTCATGAGGAAGATTATGAGCACTTTGTTTATTTCCACTAGTATTAGATTTTTTACATCAACAGTAAGGTGGTGTACTTCAATATTCTTAATAGAAATAACATAGTTTAAAATCTCACAATTATTCCTACCCATAGAAACACCTATGTTTGTCATGTTGGAGCTAATAATGTCCAAAGGCGTAGAAACAAAGGAGTTATTAGGCGTACCTTCATCCAAGTTCCTTTTAGCAGCCATGTTCATCACCTTTTCCATTATATCTCCATCTCCATGAGACTCTGACCTCCTGCTTGTCCGCCTTTCCACTGTGCTACCCCCAGGGACTGAGGTGATATTAGTCCCTTCAGAAGCAACACTGATATGTCCTCTCTTCCCCTTCAACATAGAGATCCTCTCAAATCCCACCACTGTATCAAGAGATTGAAGATCCTCCACCATTGCAATATTTGACATGTTGGTCCGAATCCCACTTTCTTTGGATCGAGCTTGCCGAACATATCGAGGGAGCCCATGGAAAACCCATGAAACCTCATTGGCTAGCTTGACCAGAGTTGAGTAATCAACCTTCTTATTACTCTCATCCTACTCTCTCACGTCCACACTAATGTGTATAACTTCCTGCAGTAGCGTCAAAGCCACTTGGATTGTAGGTTCATCAAAATTCAACGAGGTCTTTGATGCTGCAAGGAGAAGCTTCTTTGCCGCTACCAGTGCACCATCCCACTGAGAAGCAGCCAAGTCTGGGACTGTCTGAGCCACATTGCTCAAATTGACACCCCCGCCTAGGCTCATCTCCTCCATGGCCGGGTTCACATGCGGATAATGGATGTGGAGGACCTCAGGCTCTGGAGTTTTGCTGACCACATGTGTTGTGATATCGAGTGCTGGTCGAAATGACGCATACTTCTGCAGCTCCACCAACACATCAATAGGCCAACATGCCTCTGACCAACATTCGGAGGCCACAACATCCTTCAGAGGCAACAGAGGACAGCGGGTGGGCGGCAGTCCTGCACCAAGGCTCCCACCGCACTCACCCATGGAAAGCCCCTGTAAATTCTTAGAGCGATCCCGAATGGCTGCCAAAACATCCGTAGGCCAGAGCACCACAGGATCCAGATCATCCACCCCTGAATGCTTCGACCCAGACTGGTGAATGGCCGGTAGTCCATCTCCAAGCCACACACCATCAACAACCCCAATGAGACGCCCAAAGAAGGTGACAGAACATGGCACCGTTTGGACTAAAAATCAGAGAATTGTTCGACAGAGAGTGTTGAGGCATCGTTGGATTGAAAATTAGCAACAAACACTTTAACTAGGGAGCTGTCAGAGCTTATGCTTTCCATGCCCTCATCACCAAGCTGAAAAGTATCATTAGCTATAGCAGAAACATTCGAGGTGCTCCCCTGATCACAATCACTTTTTGATCGCTTATTGTCATGATCTGCCACATCTTTCCCTTCTCAATATTTTATAGTGTCGGTCTCATTGTCATGATCGAAACCATCACCCTCATCAGGGACATTGCTAACGCCCAACTTATTAAGAGGTAGCACCTCCTCTAGCTTAAAGAATATTTTGTATATCCCATCATCTACAACGATGTCGATAGCTTCTAAGATTTGGTTAACATCAGACACTACCACACACATCCTAACGACCCTAGTCTTTCTTTGGTATCCCATGTCCACTTTTTGAGTGGCACCAAGAATAGTGCCCATAGCCCACAGTGGCAAGAAAGACCTTATTTCATAAGGGACACCATACACATTGACCCAGACATGATGCAGATACTAACATGGCTCAATCTTCTGGTTCCGTTCTTCAAAAACATCACCCCTTACTCATTACGGGTCTTGATCTCCTTAATTGCTACCATACACTGTAACTCAACTTGACATGGGAAAGCAACGATATATGCATCCTTCTCGTGTTCTTGAACCGTCCACGACCACTTCACCGGAATAAGATGGACCATCTCTACCTTAAGAAGCTCACCTGACAACTTGCCTTGCTTGATTCCGATGAGTGTCATCGCCCCATCTTTATTTTGTGGTTTAGTAGAGCCCTCATATGGGATTTGGAAGAAACATAGGCCGTCATTAGAAAAACACATAAGGTCGCTGCTGGTTTTTGAGCATGGAGAAGCAGACATTGATGAGTAAAGTGCTCCTCCTCACAAATAGTGCAGGAGAGGACCAACTTCTTCTTGCCCTTGTCTCCTCCCGATCCTTCACCTTTCTCCATGAGCATTTTTTTCCCTGATTCACAGTGACCGATGCATGAGATTGATCCTTAGTATTGGCAAGCTGCTGATTTGCCAGTGCCGAGTTATTGCAATCAACATCCCCACCATGATCTTTATCGTCGTTCCTGTTCTCCGCCTGACCCGCACCATGACATCCATGTGCACAGGGGAAGGAAAACCAGGGAGGCCGCGATCTGCCTCCACCACCACGGCCTCCACCTCTTCCGTCGAAGCTGCCAGCAGAGCCACCATCACTATCTGAACCTCCACCAGCCATAGCACCAAGAGCACCACCACCAGCACCACCTTGTGTCCGAATGCCACCACCGCCTGAAGCACCAGGAGCACATCTGCCAGCCATTGTGCCTTCACAGAGAGCCCATGCAAAAGAACGACGATCTCTAGAGATCGTACCTGACCAATTAGGGTTTGGGCGCTAAAAGACCCAAGACCTGAGAAATGACAACCTCGGGTTTTGTCTAGCCCACACGGAGGTACATGGTAGCCCAACAGATATTGGCAGCCCAACTATAGTTGTGGCATCGTCATTTGAAATTTGAAAGCACGGACTTTGTGGATTTGCATGCAAAGAGACATAGCCAGATCAAGAAAAAACACTCTGGCAACCTCCGTGCCCAGTAAACCTCGATATCACATCGTCCAAAGTCCTCCTAGGAGAAATCCTCAGCCGAGGCAATGGTCCTGACCATGGACGAATCGAAGATCCTCGCATCGACGACCGAACAACAATCGTCATCGTCGAACCTGCAGCACAAGCAACGGAACGTACCTTGTTCCAAGGAGAACCATCTGCTGGCACCGGCTGATCCACCGCGTTGGCGAGCTAGTGGTTGGCAAACCCCGACAGAGGAGCACCACCCACCAGCTGAGACGCCGATGACATTGGCTTGACGTGCGAAGTCAAAGAGACCTCCACCGGCCAATTTATCACCAAACTCTTCACCGAAGGATTGCTCGATATCGAAGCAATTTCTGAGTGCATGCGCTCTAATCCCAGCAGCGTACTCGGCAATAGCCTGCACAAGGTGTCGGTGGCCGCATAGATCACTGACGCCCTCATGAACCGCCTATTCATTCAACCACATCTACTTGTGTTGATCATCTTTCCTGTCCAGATGAAGCTTGGATGAGTTACTCTCTATTCCATCCAAAAATCTTTCTTGTCTAGGTGGTTGTTAAAATCATGCCGCAGAGTGTAACCGTTGTCCTGCCATGGGTCCGATGATTATCCGTTCCAAAGCTTTCTCACTGCTTCACCCAGTTCATGTTGTGCCACTCGTCATTCTTGATCTCCCCACGATAATCTTGGGCCATCTCCTCCACTGTGATTCACCGTCGTGTTGCCATGCCCACTATTCGCTAACTGTGTCACCGTAGCCTAATAATCAATGATCCTTGCCCACTACCCCAAGCTCCTGTCTTGCTAACTCCCACGCCTTCCAAGTGAGGAATGACGCCGCGCAGCCGAGCTCCTCACCCCTAACCTTACAATGTCACCGCCTGCCTCCTAATCCTCACGTGCCATCCCAAACTCGGTCTTGCTAACTAGAACGCAAGCGTGGCGTTGTTGCGCCAACATGCTTAAACATCATAGATTACCAATGGATGTTTCATAGTTATATTGTGCTCATAACTCAATTGGGCCAATATTTGTGCCCAGCCCATATGTATCTTAGATGAGGTGTTATTCTCTCTAGATATTTCTTTTGTGTTGTCAGTGGTGACCCATGAGCCTTGCCACTGTCTTTAATGCTCGAGTATTGTTTTGCACTTCTCTTGTTTTTGGTACTCATGGGATCCCCTGTTTGGTTATTTTGTTCTTAGCAAATCATAGAATTAAATGATGGCGTGCATAGCAATGACGAAAGCAAAATTGAACGGTGTATCATAAACCAGCAGTGAATTGGGACAATTTCTTTTATACTATTGGAAAGTTGCCCAATCTTGAAAATACCACTGGAAACTGACTAATACTTTAAGTACCACTCTTCTTAAACTTTAAGCCCAGAAATACCATTTTGACCATTTTTCGGTAGTCAAGCTGTGATGGACATGTGAAAAGACCATATTGCCCTTATGGACCATGTGTCAATGACTTCTTCATCTAATCTATATCTCTTCCTCATTTGCTTTGAGAAGCTGTCGTCCGCATCGCCCTCACCGTGCTCGCCACCCCCAAGATCTGCCCCTCCTGCTGGGGCTCGTTGTTGGCGCGTACCTCATCCCGCTACTGGCCAGCACCGGCATGCTGCCTTTGGAGACGATGGAGGAGTGGACTGATAGCTTCTTCTCTGAGGTCAGGAAGAGAATTGGAGAGCCCTAGCTACACGTGTGGATCTAGGCCATCGTCGCCATGTCCAACATGGGACTCTTTGAGGCTGAGATGAGTATCGACTCCTTCCAGCTCCTCGGCATGGCTGAGCCTCACCTCCACAATAGTTGTACACTGCTACTAAATCCATTGTGCTACTGGCCAAAATTCGCAAGCCCAAGCCCAAATCCGACACGTCCAAGCCTCGATGAGCTGAGGAGGTCACGCGACACTCCATTGACTGAGTCCCACCGAGATCGAGCACCACCGAGTCGTGAGCCATCTTCTTTTTCGACGCCAGCACGTTTTCCCGCCTCTCCATGATTTCGCCACCTCTCTGCTACCCATCTGTCTAATTCAAGCCCATGGTGAGCTCCGTAGGGTCACCCAATGCCTTTTGCATGCACTCGTTGGCCCTCCGCCCATCACCGGCGCGCTTGTCCTCGCACACCAAGCTCTGTCGTGCCACCCCGCTCATAGCCGGCCTGATTCTGGTCAGGCCCCCTAGTTAGGGACCCCTCAGATGGGTTCGCGTGCATGCGTCGGTGCTGTTTCTGCCCCTAACTACTGTCCCATGCAGGTGCAGCATGCTCCTCTACAGTGCTCGCCTTCACCCACCGCCCAAGAAACACCCACGTCACTAAGCAACCACGCCGCATTCAGGGGGCAACGCTGCAACCTTGCTAAGGGGAAACCCGCACCTGGATCCGGCCCTCCTAGCTGCACCCAAGTGCTACCGCCCTGTTCCCTACCACCCTGCGCATCGAGACTGAGCCTGGATGCACCGCCGCCAATTGAGCCGCAATATTTCAAAGTTTGACTAATGGTCCCCCCTAACAGAACTGACGGCAGTGGTATTTTCGGTCATCAAATTTAAGAATCATGGCACCTATAGGATTAGCCAGTTTCCGGTGGCATATATGGGATATGGAAAGTTTCCAATGGCATGGAAGGGAGTATCCCCAGTGAATTAGGATCATAATGTATGATAGATAAAGAATAACCTGGAATACAACAAATATATATTACATATAAAAGTTTCTATACACTTAAATGGTCATAACAGTTCCACAATAGAGAAGAGACTGATCAGGATGGATCTCATTTCCAATCTGTATTACTAAGAGAATTATATAAGTTATCATTTTGACAATAAATTTGAATTTAGATTTTCTTTCGTTTGTCTTTTTCTCCACAATGGTGCTTGTATTTTTCTTAGCCAGTTGACGCTATAGGAAGATCTCATTCCTAGTAGAGCCATAGTAGAGCAGTATAAACCAAGGAGTTCCAGCTATTTATAAAGTTACATATGTTTTGGTTTCAGCATCACCTTCTTTATTAGCTTATGCTGGATCTTCATCAACCTCAACCTACATGATTAACAGATTCCTCGCGTAGGGCTGGCAACCAGCCAGGTCGGGTCAGGGCCTCGTGGGTTTTGGACCCGACAAGGGTGGGTGTTGAAATAACCCCACAGGACCTTCGGGTTGGGGCCCCGATCCGAGCCAGGTCCGGGGCCGAGGTCACCCGCCTTAGCTCCCACGCGCCGCCCTCCAGCGCTTTGTCACCGCCTCAGCTCCGCCGTCGTGGCATGCACGTAGTTCGCCACTGCCGTCTCGCCTGCGCTCTGCCGCCCTCCTGTGCTCCATCGTCACCACCTCGTATTCGCTGCCCTCTGCCCCTCCCACACTCCGTCGCCATCGCCGCCCTGACTCCACCACCGTCTGCCCCTCCCGCGCTCTGCCGCCGTCACCTCGCCTGCGGTCCGCCGCTGCCCACCCCTCCCGTGCTCCGTCGTCACCACCTTGGTTCCACCGCCCTCAGCACCTCCCGTGCTCTGCCGTTGTTGTCTGCATGCAGTCCGCTGCCGCCGCCTGGCCTACGCCCTCCCGCATGTGGACTCGCGAACGAGTGTCGGGTCCCCGATAGGGCCAGGGCTTATTTTAGACCCGGTAACCATTTCAGAACCAGATCGGGTTTGAGGTATCGGGTTTTAGGTCAGGTGTGTTCTTGCTCCACTCGGCTCTAATCCCGACCCGTTGCCAGCCTTATCCTCGCGTAAGTAATGTAGTGGCACAAAATAAACAAAAAGAAGAAAATGGGTATTCAGCGGTGCAAGGCTGATAACGTGTTACCTATACAGTGAAATTTTCATATGGCAAATTGCTTGCATATCATTTCTACAACTATGTCACCGCACTGAATCATGAAACCAGAGCTGATACACTGAAATTTTGTTCTTTGTAGTGAAGGGTCTGACATTGGGCCTGACCTCCTGATAAAAAAGAAAAGAAAAATCAACACAAGGGGAGTCTGATGGTAACACAAAGGGTCTTAAAGTTTTCTGATGTAGACCAAAAAAAAGTAGTGGCTATATAATAATTAAGGCATATATATTTCTTCCCATATATAACAAAGTAGTTTACTTTTACAGGAGCGCGGGGTAAGACGATTCAGAGGGGAGCTACCTGCGAGGAGCGCGGTGACGTCCGCTCACTGCTTGACACGCTCACTTTCTTGGAAAGATGTAACACGATAAACAACGGAACATGACAATTTACTAACAAATGAACATGATGGAAAAGGACAAATCAGATTAAGGTTAATTAAGCATTAATCAAGCATTACGAGGGCTGTTTTTGGCACAACCTCTTCATAATTCTATCTGAAAGAGGGGAGAAATGAAGCATTAGGGCAACTTGAACAATTTTGATGAGCTGGTCTCTCCCCTACGCATCAAAGAATAATTGATCAACGGTTGCAATATTTTTTATTACCTATGATTCTTTTTTAGAAATTTCCTTCGAAGAATTCTAAACTCTCATAAACTCCCAGTATGACTATGTACATCCTTTTCTCTTAGATGCCTGCAAGATAATCAGATATAGTGTTCGGTTGTTGCACTTACCACTCACTTTTAGTACATCTCTCCTGTTTTTTTTTTCTTTTGATCCATAATATTAGAGGGAATAAAATCTGAGTTCTATTCAAGATAGTACCCTAATCAATTCAGAAGTGATGCAAAATCGAAAAGTAAGTGTAAATCCAAGATAAATAAAGGGCAACCAGTGACAATTTTTTTTAACAGGTTTGACTATATTACCATTAGAAAGGAAAAAGGTAATATTCAAATTATTCTACCATATATGTGTACTTTTCTGACTTACATAGCATGATGAACAAAATGAGAGTTTGATAGTAACAAATTGAGGCCACGATAAGAGAATACCTATACAAAGGGTCTTAAAGTTTTCTGCAAATTTTAGAACAAAAAAAATAGTGGGTACATAAAATTCAGGTATAGATATTTCTTCATGTTCAGTGAAATAATTTGAAGCACTATCTATTACTAGCAGTGTTGAGAGTTCAGAGAAAAATGGCCGTCGCACACAAAGAGAAAAGAAAAAGATCCATTAGTTCATCTAGGTATCTAGGATACTTATCAATGAGAACTAATAACCTTGTTTTCTTGATAATCTGATGGTTGCTCTTGCTGACATACACAGTGGGTGTGTATAGATAAAATGACAGTTGTGTTTCTACACATTTTTTTTTCCTGATACCAAGATTTTGCAACAATCATGTGTTCTGTCTAAATCGAATATATTTAGAAAGCAGAATACATCCAGTTCAGAATTCTATTGGAAAAAACTTTGCATTGTATCATAGAAAACATCCATGAATTGCAAAATGATAAGATGGCTCTATTATCCACTCGGATATTTTTGAAAGCAGGCCATTTGCTTATTGCATTTTTAGATTTTGTGTACGAAATATCTACATAAAATTTGAACCAACATTCTGATGCCCGGCCTCTTCTCCCTCATGAAACTCTTGACAGATCGAGTGTTTTCTGCGAGGTTAATGCCCAAAAATTCCATTTTTGATTCGTTTGCTGTGTGAAAATTTTGTAAATATATGCCTATAATGGTAGTTGTTTATTGGTGGGAGGAGAGGGGATGGCGACCATAGAGGTCGCTGGCAGCTATGGTGGCCAGTGGCTAGGGTTTGGGTGCAAGGATGCGGCAGTGTGAGGGAGAGAAGGCGAGGGTTAGCTAGCCACCAGACGCCTTGATGGCAAGAAGAATGGTTTCGTTTCTAATTATTGCTTATCTCTTTATTAATGGTTTGCCTCTCTTTATATAGAGATTAACTTGACATCTAAGTAAGCTATTACAATTTGAAAAGTAATGAAAAACCCTTATCTACTTAATGGCCAAGAAACAGCATGAACCCGGTTGCTGCTGCAGCACGCGTGGTACTGTTCATGCCCGTGAACAGTAACCCCGCGAGTAGGCTTTTGGGCCAGCCAGTCCTAATGGACCATGTATTGAGCTATGACCCATGACATCTCTCCCCCTTTTACTTATAGTTTATCCTCAAGTTGCTAATTGGAGAGAGTTCCACATGCTGCAAGGTGGGGGGCCATGGTAGAAATCCGAGGAAGCCCCATGTTGAAGAACAAGTTTTGCTCCCATACGTCTTTCTGGCGTGAGGAGACAGTGCTAGAGATGGTTGATAAATAACTCCATTCGTCTTGTGTTGATGATGACGGTGGCCCTAAGTCGAAGGAGTCTATATATCATTTTTGCGCCATTGATGTTGATGAAGAAGAGATACTTGGCGATGAGCTAGGAGAATACATGGATTATGGTGACGATGTCCTTGGAGATGTCGTAGAATCCCTCGAAGATGATTGCAGTGTAGTATTCCCTTATATCCACGTGCATCCTTGTCATGCCCATTGGAAGATTTGATCCTCATGGTTCCTATGGGAACAATGCAAGCAGGTAGGCGATGAGGACCATCCCAAGAGCGGCAAAGGTCAGTTTGTGAAGCATGTTGTGTGACGATGTGTACAACATTGTTGGAGGTGGTGTAGACAAGAATTGTGGACGTACGTTCCTCCTGAACGCTAATGGTTGTTGGATGCAATGGAGGTTGAGCAACCATTGTCGGTGTAGAATGCTCGAAGATGAAGTTGTTGACAACCGGATGGACGTGTTCATTGATCTTGGCCAATTGTAGTTGATCAACCCAACACAAAGGACACATGTTGTTCAGGCCATCGAAAAAGCATGCCTGGGGAACATCTAGTGCTGGTGGGGTGGTTCATGGTCGCTCCGCCATTGTTGAAGTAGAAGCGGTAGTGTCGTGGAACATGGAGATAACTGCGACCTTGGAGCCTTCTCTTGCCATTGTAGAAGGATGCGAATGACGACGTACGAGATGGTGAACCTGAGGGCATAGAGGATTCATCATTGAAGGAGATGGTCGACGAGCAGAGGCAAGTGGTCGCTGTCAAAGAGGATGTAGGGGGCAGCCTAAGAATTGACCTGGCCACTTAGGGTGGAGGAGGCCGAATCAGGCGGCCAATCTGCGCCACTAGGTACGGAAGCCATCGTCAGATCAGCATCACTGCAGGGTTGTTTGGTGCCAAGCTTGAAGGTTTCCCACTAAAGGACTTGCAGATAGAATGGGTGTCAGGCTAATTTACGCCCATTAGCAATTTAAAAAATAATGAGAGTCATTAGCAATTTACGTCATTAGCAAGTTCATGCTTAGGCTAATTTACGCCATTAGCAATTTACGCCCATTAGCAAGTTGTTGTTTATCAGCATCACTATATATTTGTAACGCCTCTTAATTTATCTGCGTCACTATATATCGTTATAGGGAAAATGATTGTAAAACATATAGTGGAGCATCTTTTATTAATTGTTTAATAGTATATTCACATAAAATTAGTGCTGAATTTGCATGTTTATTTTCTGTTGTAGATCATGGAACCTATCGCTAGTAACACTTCCAGTTTTAACTTGCGATCAATTCTTGAAAAAGAAAATCTTTCTGAAACAAACTTTATTTATTGGTGTCAGTGTAAAGAATGGTAGGATCCCCTCGCGGGCGGACCCACTTCGGTAAGATATCGGCAGGTGTTCCATGTCACGTTTTGTCTTGAACCATAGCCGCCTTGCTTGACCAGCCAGCAACCACGCAACCGGGCTCTCCGACCAAGCTCCGCGACAAGTCCCCAGGTCATAGGAGGAAACCCCGCGACTAGCCCCCTCTGGTCGCAGGGCAAGTACGTGTCCGAACAGTCTAAATCACAGTAAATGCCTTTTTACTCAAGTGTTTCCCTTCCCCAGGTCCTCTTTCGAGTCGTCCAAAGCATGGCCGACGCAGAGCTGTCGTGTCCCGTCTCGTAGCATTAAAAGCTACAGGACGACCTGATGGGTGTAGCAGGAGGTCTTTTTGTAAGCACATAGGCGGCACGTCGGACGGGACAAGGCAGTCCAGGCGACCGGGATGACGCAGGCAGTGGAGCGATGGGACAGGCTCTATAGCGCCGTAGAGCAAAGGGATACGTCTGCTCTTAGTAATGATGGGCCTAGGTGGGAAGCTCTAGCTAGGCCTGAGTCTATGGCTTAACTCAAGTGTAAATCCTCTCTCCCTCTGATATATAAAGGGAGGAGTACCAGGCTTGTAGGGGATAGAGAAAAAAAGAGAGGTCTAGAGGTGAAAGAGGTCGAGAAGAAAGCTGATCAAGAACATCATATGTACCTCACTTAGACACCAAGAAGAAGAATACATAGGATGTAGGGCTATTACCCTGAGGGGGGGCCTGAACTTGGATAAATCCCGGTGTTCTTGAGTCACACATGCACACCTCCAGATCCAACATACGTTTCCCGAGCGAAGATCACACACACATCGTTCGATACACCCGGAATTATTGTCAGGGATTTACCCACGACATTTGGCGCGCCAGGTAGGGGGGCGCGTTTCCGAGTTCGGGATTCAGGTTGTTGTAAGGTTTTCTTCGTTGGGTACGACCCAGACGGAGCCAATATGTCCCAAACTCAGGACATCGGATCAGGATCCGAGGGCTCCAGGAGGCTGCTGAGGTATCCATGCTCCCGGTGCCAAGGAGAGTTCATGGACCGCAAGCTTTGGGGGAACGGGTTTCTTCAGTGGCAGCCCCACCCAGAGGATCACTCACCGCGCAAGGACTGCCACCCCTAGCCCCGTGACGTAAACCAAAACCATCAGGCAGGTATGATTTGATCCGACAAAAGAATATCGGGGAACTAATCGCGTGTGTCGTTTCTCCGAGCAGGTTCAACCCCAAGACGAATAGAAGGGTCTACACCTCGAACTTCGAACACGAGTAATGATCACTCCCCACAGGAAGGGGAATCCTTGTTCTACATTGCAGGATTTCAAAGGGTCACGGACGCGGTACTGGTTGCTAAGCGGGGCATGCTTCCTCTCGACCAGGAAAAAGCAAGCATAGTACCATGCATCGTCAGGTACATGGTTCAATTCCTTTTTTTCTAATTGTTAAATACGAAGCGGAGTATGAGGGCCTCTTAACCGGAACACGAGCATCGCCCACGCGGGGAGAAACACCTACTAGCGATGAGTGAATCGCTACTAAGTGAAACCCCGTTGCCAAGGGGTCTTTAGTGCTTGGACCGGACGATGGCGACATACCTCTCCGAAGTGAGAAAGGTAGAGAAACGCTCCATCGGCTATGAAGTTACACACGTCCCTCGCAAGGATTTCTTCCCTGGCTGATGGGCTAGCCTGTCTAGCCTCTTCTTGCGAACCTGTCCCGGTCGGAGTCTTTGAGAAAAAGACTCACACGGCCACCCGCTGCGGTCTCGGGCCGGAGCGGAAGGGATGCTCCGCTTAGAAACAGAACACCAGAGGCAATGCCTCCCTCAGTGCTATAGACCTCGGGTGGAAACTATGTGGATGCCCTGCTCGATTCGGGTACGACCTAGATGGATCAAATCTCGGACTATCTTCAGAATCAAGCAACCCCTGGTGACAATGTGTCAGCAGAAAAGGTCACGCGGGCTAACCGCGAGAATCCTCCTTGGTAGAGGGACGCCTCTGATGAGTAATGTTGGCCTGATCTTTCGATAGGTAGCGATAAGTCGGTGGGTGGAGAACTCGACGTTGATGATCCAAAGGCTTCGACCCGAACAGATCGTCTCCCTTGCAATCACTACACCACAGCTCCAATGGTTATCAACCGTGTCGCGCGGTTGACCTCGCCAAGAAGGCTCAATCCTTGCAAGCGTACCGAGAACACAAGCAAGAACGTAGAAGATGCAATCTGAAATATTGTGAATAGAATTCAAGCACTCGAAGTTGGGGTTCCACAAACACTTGCGGCGGCCTAGTCAGTCTGGAACAAGAGCAAAAATCTCACAACTGTGTGTAGATCAATATCTAAGCAAAACTCAACCCTAATTAGGGTGGCGGCTACTGTATATAAAAGAATAGGGTCGGCCAAGGACCCCTGGACGCGTCCCTAATGGACTCCAACTCGTTACACGGCCCAACGGCCCAAAAGATGGTGGTGCAGCACCCTGACAGATTCTGGATGTCCACTTGTTTTGATGATTCCTGTTGACTCAGAAAGAATTTGGACATGGGACTAGTTCCGTTGGAAAGCTTATCTCCTTAGCTTTCCAACAATGTGTAGAACATCAAAAACGGAGTCCGTATGCGTCCTGGACGACAATTTTAGTACAGACTGGTCTTGGACTCCGAAATGGACTCGAACTGGATTGGACCTCCACCTTGGCTTGAGCGCCCTTACTGTTCTTCTCCCGTGTTCCTAAGTAACAATACATCATAATTATTCAGTAGCATCCCAACCTCATCAAAATATAAAGGAACACTAAGGAACGAGCTCACCTCATGATTTAGTTGACGTGCACGAGCTCGTGTCAATGGACCTATTGTTGGAGGAATACTCGGTGTGTGTGTATCCGAAAGAGTGATGTCCTCATCATCCTCCCCCTCTTGAATTGGAGTCGTCCTCGACGCAATGTCATCTTCTTCTCCCAAGTAAGGCTTTAAATCTGAAATGTTAAATGTGGGACTAACCCCATAATCTGCAGGCAACTCAAGCTTATATGCATTATCATTGATCTTTTCCACAATTTTAAAAGGACCATCAGCTCGAGGCAGCAATTTAGACTTTCTCAAATCAGGAAACCTATCTTTGCGCAAATGTAACCACACAAGATCACCAATTTCAAAAGTAATATGTTTCCGACCTTGGCTACCATAAGTTCTATACTTCTTATTCATCTTTTCAATATTTTCCTTAGTCAACTCATGCATTTTCAGAATCAAATCAGCACGTGTCTTAGCATCAAAATTTAATTTCTCAGATGTTGGTAAAGGAAGTAAATCAATAGGGGCACAGGGGTTAAAACCATACACTACCTGAAACGGACTTACCTTGGTGGTGGAGTGAACTGATCTGTTGTAAGCGAACTCAATATGGGGTAGACACTCTTCCCACATCCTCAAATTTTTCTTCAAAACAGCCCGCAACATGGTGGATAATGTGCGGTTTACAACCTCCGTTTGTCCGTCGGTTTGAGGGTGACATGTCGTCGAAAACAGCAGCTTTGTCCCAAGTTTATTCCAAAGTGTCCTCCAAAAGTGGCTCAAAAATTTTGCATCACGATCCGAAACAATGGTGTTAGGCACTCCATGCAAGCGAATGATTTCCCTGAAAAACAAATCAGCTATGTTTGTAGCATCATCGCTCTTGTGACAAGGTATAAAATATGCCATTTTTGAAAAACGATCCACAACGACAAATATACTATCCCTCCCCCTCTTGGTCCTAGGCAATCCTAAAACAAAATCCATAGAAATATCCTTCCAAGGCACACTAGGAACAGGAAGAGGCATATAAAGTCCATGTGGGTTCAAGCGAGACTTAGCTTTATTGCAAGTAGTGCAGCGTGCCACGTAGCGCTCGACGTCGCGCCTCATCTTAGGCCAAAAGAAGTGAGTAGCCAGTATATCCTCGGTCTTCTTCACTCCAAAATATCCCATCAAACCACCTCCATGTGCTTCCTGTAAGAACAATAGGCGAATAGAGCTTGCTGGGATGCATAGCTTGTTAGCACGGTATAGTAATCCATCATTCAGCACATATTTATTCCAAGTTCTTCCTTCTTTACAATGTTCAAAAATATCTTTAAAGTTCAAATCAGTAGCATATAATCCTTTAATTGTTTCAAAACCAAAAATCTTATGATCAAGTTGGGACAGCATGGTATAACGTCTAGATAACGCATCTGCAATGACATTGTCTTTACCTTTCTTGTGTTTAATGATATAAGGAAATGACTCTATAAATTCAACCCATTTAGCATGACGTTTGTTCAGTTTAGCTTGGCTTCTAATATGTTTCAAAGCTTCATGATCAGAATGAATAATAAACTCCTTGGGCCAAAGATAATGTTGCCATGTTTCTAAAACTCGCACTAAAGCATATAACTCCTTATCATACGTCGAATAATTAAGAGATGGCCCATTCAATTTCTCACTAAAATAAGCAACGGGTTTACCTCCTTGTAGTAGCACTCCTCCAATTCCAATGCCGCTAGCATCACATTCTAACTCAAAAGTCTTACCAAAGTCCGGAAGTTGGAGTAGAGGTGCATGCGTAAGCTTATCTTTCAGCATATTAAAAGCTTGTTCTTGTGCTGGCCCCCATTGGAACGGAACACCCTTCTTTGTCAACTCATTGAGTGGGGCAGCAATGGTGCTGAAATCTCTCACAAAATGCCGATAGAACCCTGCAAGGCCATGAAAGCTTCTCACCTGTGTGATAGTCCCAGGGGTCGGCCAGCTCTTGATGGCTTCAATTTTAGCTTCATCCACTTCAATTCCCTGTGGAGTAACAACATAGCCAAGAAAAGCAACTCTATTCGTGCAAAAGGTGCACTTGTCGAGGTTAGCAAACAAACGTGCCTCTCTCAAAGCAGTAAAAACAGCACGTAGATGATCAATGTGTTCTTCATGTGACTTGCTATAGATCAAAATATCATCAAAGTACACCACCACAAATCTTCCTATGAAAGCACGTAAAACCTCATTCATCAATCTCATGAAAGTGCTAGGTGCATTAGTTAAACCAAAAGGCATCACTAACCACTCATATAGACCGAACTTAGTTTTGAAAGCAGTTTTCCATTCATCTCCCAATTTCATTCTTATTTGGTGGTAACCACTACACAAGTCAATCTTCGTGAAAATAATAGAACCACTCAACTCATCAAGCATGTCGTCTAGCCTAGGAATAGGGTGACGATACCTTATTGTGATATTATTAATGGCTCTACAATCAACACACATGCGCCATGTACCATCTTTCTTAGGAACCAAAAGAACAGGAACAGCACAAGGACTAAGGCTCTCTCGTACGTACCCACGGTCCAAAAGGTCTTAGACTTGTCGCTAAATTTCCTTAGTCTCCTCCGGATTGGTCCTATATGCAGCGCGGTTTGGCAAAGTCACTCCCGGGATCAAATCTATTTGGTGCTCTATCCCTCTCAATGGTGGCAGCCCCGGGGGTATCTCAGCTGGAAAGACATCCTTATACTCCTGCAAAAGGTTAGTGACAGCAGCAGGCAAAGAGCTAGGTATATCATCAATTGAAAATAAAACCTCTTTGCATACGAAAGCATAGCACAAAGTATCATTATCTTGAATTTCAGCAAGGTCAGATTTAGTAGCAAGCATAACACCACCCTTTAACTTAATGCCTTCGGACCTAGGTGTGTTCTTCTCTTTCTTAGGTGGAAAAACAGATTGAGCTACTTGCTGATTTTCAGATTCCAAAACACGTTTTTTCTTTTCTTTTTCAGCTAAAGCTTTATCACATTGCACAATTTCAGCAGGTGTCAAAGGAAGCAAAGAGATTTTCTTTCCCTTGTGCATGAGAGAGTATTTATTACTTCTACCATGGTGTGTAGCATCGGTATCAAATTCCCAAGGATGGCCTAACAAAAGTGAACATGCTTGCATAGGCACTACATCAAAATCAGCATAATCATGGTAGGAACCAATAGAAAAATGTACTCTCGCAGATTGTGTTACCTTAACCTTACCGCTGTTATTGAACCACTGAATGTAGTATGGATGAGGATGTGCACGTGTTGGCAAGGAAAGATTCTTCACAAGATCGGAGCTCAAGAGGTTGTTGCAACTCGCACCATCAATTATGGTACGAACACGTGCATCTTTGACAATGAGGAATGTCTGGAACAGATTATGGCGTTGTAGCTGCTCCGCTTGCCCCATTTGAGAACTCAAAACTCGCTTCACGATGAAGGTGCGTGCTGCATAACTCTCCGTGGCAGCGGTACCACTAATCTCCTCCCCCTCACTATCCATGTCATGATCGGCTGCAAGATTAGCTTCAAATGCATATTCTTCCTCGACATCACTATGACTAACATATCCACCATCTGCTGTTGCGGAGTATGCTCGCTGGCTTGGGCAATCCTTCATGACGTGGCCAATACCTTGGCAGCGACGGCACACAATGCCCGTTGTACGACCCGTGGTAGCTGCACCTGAAGAAGAGCGTGGCATTGGATCATGCGAAACAGTAGATTAGCTCACCTCACGTGATGGTTGTGGTGCTCCTGCTGAACGCGCCCGAGTGTTGGAGGAGGGGGCAGCAGATCGTGTAGATGTAGAAGGGAATGTTGTTGCTTGTCCC
Organism: Phragmites australis; assembly: GCF_958298935.1. Classification (NCBI taxonomy): domain Eukaryota; kingdom Viridiplantae; phylum Streptophyta; class Magnoliopsida; order Poales; family Poaceae; genus Phragmites; species Phragmites australis. The sequence goes on from NC_084921.1 coordinate 16,597,735, forward strand.
GGTGGTACTTGTGAAGTAGATGTACTCCCAAAATTGTTCCGCAATTTCTGCACCTATTGTCGACCCTGCAGTTCTTTTTCTGCCAAGATAGCAAAATGGAACAACCTATTGGTAGTATTGTAATCTTTATAATCAACAAGGTCATGAATTTCACGTCTCAACCCGGAGTAAAAACGAATCATGGTATCCTCATCATCCTCTTGTATACTACAACGAAGCATAGCAATTTGAAGCTCTTGATAGTAATCATGCACAGATTTAGAACCTTGATTTAAGTGCTGCAATTTCTTTTTCAATTCACGTGTATAATTAGAAGGAATAAATCTATTGCGCATGGCACGCTTTAGTCTAGGCCATGATTCAGGTTCTAAGCCACTAGAAACTAAACCATTCCACCAAATAATAGCATAATTCATGAACTCACAAGTGGCTAGTCTAACTCTATGCATTTCAGGAACCATATGAGAACTATACTTTTGATCAACCGTCATTTCCCAATTCAAATAAGCATCAGCATCATATGCACCATCAAAAGGAGGCATTGAAAACTTAATCTTAGAATAAGGATCATCGCGACCGTTGCGATTAACATTATTACCTCCATTACCTTGACGACGTTGTTGTTGATCACGATGTAATTGTTCAGCACGAGGACGTTGCTCAGCACGCGCATCTTGCCCAACAAAAACCTCACCATCTTCTTGGTCACCATTATTAGTATCATCATCATCATGTGAATGGTCATCATCCTGTGGTGGCTGTCGCAACTCAAGGTCGTTGACTCGCGTGACGAGGTTAGCAATGCTTGTTCTAATATCTGTCAATAGTCTAGTATGATCCTGCAAGGCTTTGTTGAGTTCTTCCTTGGACACACAATCCTTAAAATCCGACGGAGAGCCATCACCTGACATGGTTAGTAGAAAACAAAGGACAACACAATATTATCCCTATCAACTACTAAGTTGTGGAAGGTGGAATCACACACACTCAAGCGTCTTACCACGCTCTTACAAATGTTCTTACCAACGCAGCAAGGAGGAACAACCGGTGACGAGTCTGGAAGCGTGGGATGACTGCAAGAGTGAACCTGTTCAGATCAAAGGAGGTGGAGCTTGGAAGGCACAATATGGTAGCAAGGATTAGCAATAACTGTAATCAGAAGAGCAAAACTAAATAAGTGTCCAAAGTATGAATCACAGTTGCTGGTCTATCACGTGTCCCTAGTCCTAGCACAACAGCTGAAACAAAGGTCAAAAGGATGAACAGAGAAAGACACAGCAAATAGCATAATGATCTGGGTGTTTTCTATGTGCTCCTCTTTTTTGTCTTTTAGCACTAGTAGGAATCACAAAAAAAAAATTGTATTTTTCTGATATTTTTTTTCTGAACTAGGAGCACACAAGCAACAACCACAGAAATTTTCAGCTCAAATGGATGCAAGATGTGGCCTATAGAAAATCAAGCACGTTCTCTGAAAGCGTGCGGAAACTTCACGGCCCGAATACTCAATCTTCCGAGCCGAATTTGGGAAAAAAATTTCGGCGAAACCCGGCGAAGCTAGGGAGCAACGGATGTAACTTTTTCTGTAGATGTCCGTAAAAATTTTTTTTGCCTGATTCCGAGTCCGTTTGAGAAAGTTATGGCCGTTTTACTGAACCCCTATCAAGTTAGGGTTTTTTCAAAGCACCTCTTGCAGAAATTGACCTCTTTAAGCTATTGCAAGCAATAAGATCGCGAGATGAACAAGGAGGGCAGCGGTGGTAGGGCAATTGATACAAGGCGGCTTGCGACCTATCTAGGGTTGGCGTGGCGGAAAGCAACACAAGGTGGCTCACGGTGGCAAATCGAGTAATGTGGTGGCTCGACTTGTTGGTGGGGATGGTGGCGATGGGATAACGGCATGATCAAAACAGCACGGAGCGTTGACTAAAGACCAAGAACATGACTCTAAAACCAGCAACAAGACTCGACCACGGACACAAACTCAACAACGCGCAACTGAAAACAAAAATTGCAAAGGCACAAAGGGTTCTAGGGCATCGGAAATTGACGAAATTTTTTTTGGCTTTTTTTGGACTCTAGGTAATGAAAAACAGACTAATTTAAAGGGGAAAACGAAATTACCTAACGGGCAACCTGAAAATCTGATACCAGTTGATAAGTAATGTTAGCCTGATCTTCCGATAGGTAGCGATAAGTCGGTGGGTGGAGAACTCGACGTTGATGATCCAAAGGCTTCGACCCGAACAGATCGTCTCCCTTGCAATCACTACACCACAGCTCCGATGGTTATCAACCGTGTCGCGCGGTTGACCTCGCCAAGAAGGTTCAATCCCTGCAAGCATATCGAGAACACAAGCAAGAATGTAGAAGATGCAATCTGAAATATTGCGAATAGAATTCAAGCACTCGAAGTTGGGGTTCCACAAACACTTGCGGCGGCCTAGTCGGTCCGGAACAAGAGCGAAAATCTCACAACTGTGTGTAGATCAATATCTAAGCAAAATCCAACCCTAATTAGGGTGGCGGCTACTGTATATAAAAGACTAGGGTCGGCCAAGGACCCCTGGATGCGTCCCTAATAGACTCCAACTCGTTACACGGCCCAACGGCTCAAAAGATGGTGGCGCAGCACCCTGACAGATTCTAGATGTCCACTTATTTCGATGCTTCCTGTTGACTCAGAAAGAATTTGGACATGGGACTAGTTCCGTTGGAAAGCTTATCTCCTTAGCTTTCCAACCATGTGTAGAACGTCGAAAACGGAGTCCGTATGCGTCTTGGGCGACGATTTTAGTGCAGACTGGTCCTGGACTCCGAAACGGACTCGAACTGGATTGGACCTCCACCTTGGCTTGAGCGCCCTTGCTGTTCTTCTCCCGTGTTCCTAAGTAACAATACATCACAATTATTCAGTAGCATCCCATCCTCATCAAAATATAAAGGAACACTAAGGAACGAGCTCACCTCATGATTTAGTTGACGTGCACGAGCTCGTGTCAATGGACCTATTGTTGGAGGAATACTCGGTGTGTGTGTATCCGAAAGAGTGATGTCCTCATCAGCCTCTACCACCAAGGGAGCAACGACCCTTTACTGAACTATATCGCTTAGGATGGGGGGAGCACAGCGCTCCCTAACACCCTCGGAGGTAGACGTGGAGGCCGGACCTCCCACCGCCTTCCAGGGTGCTCGCGAGCAGGTGAAAATGTGCGAGTCGTGCCAGCACCACGACCGGAATACCTACCTACCAGCTCGGGCACTGCAAACCATACCCATGTGGCCCTGATTAGGCCTATTCAGACGTCAGGCCAGGCCGGGTTTCAAGTCAGGCTTTGAAAAGGCTAACAGGAAACTCGCAGGCCTAAGCCCGACCTGAGCCCAACATTGGGCCAGGTTGCTAAGCCCGAGCCTGACCTAACATTGGATTTTTTCGGGTCGGGCTCGGGATTTTTTGGGTTTTTTCAGGTTGGGTTGGGTTTTTCGGGTTTTGGGCCTGTTTTGAAGCCTGAGCTCGGCCCGGTTAGAACTATGGGTCTATGTTTTGAAGCCCGAGCCTGGCCTGTGCACTAGTCGGGTCAGGCTTTTTCGGGTTGGGTCGGATCGGTTCATCGGGCCAGGTTGCCTATGAACAGGTCTAGCCCCGATCATCCCACCATCGGTCGCCAAGTTGCATCCATTACCTACACATCATGAGACAAACAAACACATTTTCCAACTTCAACTCTATTAAATCCAAAATCAAAATTCTCAGTTGAAATCACATTCCAAAAAGAATCATGAACACGGGACAAACGGACTTCATCTAGGGTACCCGGAAGTTTTGGTCCAAACCCGAAAGTTTTGAATACCCGGAAGTTCCAGGTATACCTCCAGATGGGGGCTCTTTTTCTTGATTTTTTGGTCAATCTGGAAGTTCCGAGTCCAGGCCAGAAGCTCCAGGTTCACGCAACCAAAACTAAACATCAGAAACTCCAGCGATACAAAAACTCTAAACGTCAGATAATCACCTGGAAGTTACAGGTACGGACCAGAAGTTCTGGGTTCACCAGAATCAGCATATCAAAGCTTAAGCAAAAACCGAAGATCATCAAACCAAATCAACATCAATATTAATCACTAATCACAAGCAAACCAATGCACATTTTAACTTGGTTTCTCAATCTCCTCCTTAATGATAGCATTGACAATTCTTAAAGCACAAAACATTGATTTGGAGAAATTCAACAAAAGAAGCTCATCCAAGTGACCAAAAACTCGAGAAAGAGCAAAATCATGTCACTTGGCATAAGGAAGATTGCCAAAACCCTAGGGGAGGTAGAGACAAGCCAAAAACCTAAAAATCCCAATAAAAGCAAAAATGCTCCCCCTTGATGAATGCATATTTTTCACATATTTTCCCCTTTTCATCATGCAAGATTCTTCTTTGTGTCCTATTGCATATTTTTCTCCCCTTTTGGCAATGCAAACATCAAGTACAAAATACTATGCAAAGCATGGACATGCAATCATAATGAGCTTTCACACGTATACCACAAAATATTTGCAAATGCTAGAAAATATCTAAGGGCTATGGACAGTAGAATGTGGAGGTCACAAGCGCGCAAAGGCTCAAAAAGATACAGTGTCATAAGAACACAAAGCTATACAAGCTAAATTGAAGAATTAATGGCATATTTAAGTTCACATAGTCGAATCATGTTAAAAGTAACTAACACATAAGCATCCACTCATACCGAGGCAATACAAGCATTAAGAACTAGCTAATTTCAATCTCAAACTAGGCAAACAAGCATTCATGATAATAGGCTCTGCAAATGCTCACTTATGAAACCAAGACTTAGTTAGATCAAGTGATTGAAAGATGAAACATTGAGGCACATTTCTTTGTTTTTTCTTTTTATTCTCAAGCTGCGTCTTATCCAAGTGAAGTATTGCATAACTGGGTATGGCAAATACATCTAGGCTTCAAGACAACTGTATTGGATTATATTTTAGCACAAGAAACTTGATTTTTTAGTATTATTTAAATTATCATAAATTATCAAGTTTTCATATGATTAAGTCAAGTAGTGCCTTTGCGACACAAGGAACACATGTCCCCTTAAGGTTCTATCATAAGTTAAACATTTGACAGATATAGAAAATATAGTGCAATATTCTTCAATCCACTATCTTGAACTAAGAAGCCTAAAACAAGATATTCATCAAACTAGTCTTAACACAAGCATTAACTAAGCCGAAGAAATTACAAATATAGTGATCAAGAATGTAGCATTTTATAGTCTATATGATTCATAAAACTGTCAAATTTTATTTTTAGGAAAGCTAGCTTACTTGAAATGTTTCATGTCAAAACATCAAGATGAGCCTAAGATTAAAAGCTTGCTCTGTACAACTACTCAATTTAGTCCAAATTCAAGTCTAACAACAAAAAATGCTAAAGACATATAAGTCAAAGATCAACTACTATGATTATCTTACAAGATGATATGCAATACAAATGCAACAGAAATAAGATAGAGTGTGTACAAAGGCAACTCCTCCTCACACAATGCTATAGGGATGTTACACTCCAAGCTCTCCTCTTAAATAGGAAAATCTTGTTGCATCTAGAGACTCGGTGAAAATATCGGCAAGCTAGTGTTGCATATCAATGTATCTCAAGTCAATATCTCCCTTCTCATTATGGTCTCTCAAGAAGTGGAATCTCACATCTATGTCTTTGGTTTTGGAGTGTTAGGATGGGTTATTGGCTAAGCTGATGGCAACATATTCAGCTTCAGTAGTTGACTGCGCAATACTAGACTGTTTGCGAGAATACCAACAAATAATAGAGGTGTCTAAGAAATAACAAGTACCCGAGGTATTCTTCCTGCCAATTCTGCAACCAGCAAAATCCGCATTCAAAAAACCTCAAAGAGAAAGCTAAAAAGATGCAGAGAACCAAATACCATACTCAATGGTGTGCTTGAGGCACCTGAGTATGAGCTTCACCGTTTGGCGGTGAGACATTCTTGGTGAATCTTGAAAGCATGCACACAAGCAAACGGTGAAGTGGATGTTGGGTCTTGTCGTCGTTAGGTATAGGAGGAAGCCAATCATGCTCCTGTACTCACACTGGTCTACCTCCTCTCCATTTTCATTCGGATCAAACACGGTTGAGGTAGTAATTAGTGTCGTCAGGGGCTTTGTATCGCTCATGTCAAACTTCTTCAACAAATCTTTGGTGTACTTTGTCTGGTGGACGCACCCATCATTGACATCTCAAATTCACTGCTCATAGTTTCTGCAAACTTGACCACAAATGCATGAGAAAAGCCACCAAAAATGATATCATCCACATATATCTGAATAAGTAGGAAATCATTGTTATGCATAAAAGTAAACAAAGTTTTATCCACCGACCTCATCGCATACCCATGCTCTAGTAAGAAAGACTTAAGCCTATCATACCAAGCCCTAGACGTCTGCTTAAGCCCATACAAAATTTTCTAAAGCTTATATACTCTATGTGGGTATTTAAGGTGCTTGAAACCTAGGGGTTGCTTAACATAGACATCTTCCTCTATGAAACCATTTAGGAAAGCACTCTTGATATCAATTTGATATAACTTAAAACCTTGGGATGCCACAAATGTAAGGAGGATCCTAATGGCTTCTAGCATAGCTACCGGTGTAAATGTCTGTCCAAAATTAATCCCCTCTATTTGAGTTAAACCCTGAGCCATAAGTCTAGCTTTGTTTCTAACAACTGACCCATCCTCCCTATGTTTGTTCTTGAAGACCCATTGGGTGCCTATAGTATGAATGTTAGGGTGTGGTTCTACAAGGACCCAAACATGGTTTCTCTCAAATTTTTCTAGTTCTCCATGCATGATATTGACCTAATTTGAATCAGAAAGAGCGTGTCCAATATCATAGGGCTCAAAAGAAGCAACAAATACAAAATCTATGAAATAAGCATATTGAGCCGATTGTGACCTTGTTACCCTCTCACTAAGTTCGCCGATCATCAGCTGTGGGGTATGTCTACGCGGAATGTGTCGAGGAATCTTACGTTATGAGATGATCTCCCCTTCAATTGTTGCTGGTGCAGGCTCCAAAGTAGCTTAAGTGGAAGTAGAAGCTGCAGGACCCTCTACCGGTATAGTAGTAGTAGGAGCCAGCTTTGAAGCAGGTGCAATGACAGGAAGTAGTGGATCATCCTCATCATCGCCGAGATCTGGACGGTCGCCATCCACAAAGATGCTTTCACTCATCTCTTGATCACCTGCACACTCAAAGACAGAACTAGCACACATGGTTGATTCATCAGAAGTCACATCACAAGATTCTATCATGGTTTTAGTGTCAAGATTATAAACCATGTACGAATGAACATGAAGGGAATACCCTAAGAAAAAATTCATTGGAAGAACGCAATTCGAACTTGTCAAGATTGACACGCTTTAGGATGAAGCATCATCAATCTAAAACTCTCAAATGTGAAACATTTGGCTTCGTCCCAAAGTGCAACTCATAATAATTTCATTCAAAATCGAATGCAAGTAAATCTGATTGGAAATATAGCAAGCTATACTAATAGCCTCTATCCAAAACTTTCTATGAGTACTATGCTCATCGAGCATCGTCCTAGTCATCTTCACCAAAGTGTCATTCTTCCTCTCAACCACACCATTTTGTTGAGGAATACGTGGGGCAGAAAATTGATGCTCAATGTCATGTTCAAGACAGAAAGCATCAAAGTGATAGTTCTTGAACTTGGTGCCATTATCATCACGAATTGCTTTCAATGCACCAGCGAGTTCCTTGAACAATCTCAAAGCTAAGCTCTGAAAGTGTGAGAACATTTCATCCTTGTTCACAAGAAAGAAAATCCAAGAGTAGTGAGAGAAATTATCAATAATGATAAGTACATATCACTTCACACCGGCCGAACGAACCCGGGAAGGACCAACAGTGTCCGTACAGAGAAGTTCTCCCAGAAGTTTAGTCATCACCAAATTAACTGGTGGGTGAGATGCGGCAACCATCTTTCCATGCCGACAAGAAGCACAAATAAGGTTCTTCTCAAACTTGAGCTTGGAAAATCTTCGGATCAAACCTATGGCACTCAAACGAGAAAGAAAATCAAAACTCATGTGCCCTAGTCTCCTATGCCACATCCAAAGCTCTGAAGACGGTTGAGCAATTAAACATCGAGAAGAATCAACAGAATCAGAACTATCAGCTCCAAATACTCTCCTAACTCTGAAAATCTGACAAATAAAAGTATTTGAAGAATCAAGAACTCGAGAAGTATCGCTTTTGAAATGCACTTCCAAGTCCTCATCTAACAATTGAGATACAAACAGGAAATTATATCCCAGATGCTCCACCAAAACCACATCTTTAAGAGTGAAACTCTTATTTATCTTTACCATACTTTTGGCTTTCACCCTTCCTTTTCGATCATCCTCAAAAGTGATGTACTCATGTCTCTTAGTCGGGGTGAGGCTGGAGAACCATAATGAATCTCTGGTTATATGGCGCGAACAACTAGAGTCGATGAGCCACTTATTTTCTAGGCCTCCTCCTGCCACATACATATGAGAAGAATAATAGGTGGATTGCTCAATACTGAGGTTAGACAAAAATCTCTTGGAAATCAAGTATTGGGTCATCCGCCCTGAAGCAGTAGAAGCAGGTGCATGCAAATCAATACTAGTGCGCTGAGAGCGAGTACCACGATAGGGAAAAACACGGTCCATCAAAACGCTACAACTCAAAGCCTCTTACACGTGAACTAAAACCATACGAATCATGGTAAAATCCACGTCGGGCACTGCCTCTAAAGGAGAACTGAAGAGCATCTATAACTTATGGGTGAGAGAGAGGAAAAGGCTCATATACACCAACAGATGAGCGGTACATGTTCCAAGTGCTCCACTCTCACTCACGCCGCTCATCTCTCCTATGGAAAAAGCAAAACCCAACCAAGTGACCCTCTATCTGGCAGTAGGTACAATTGTAGCGTCTCTCAGGTGCAAGACTGTCGGTCACTCTAGGCTCTCTCACAGGTGATCTCATCTTTGGCTATGTAGCTCTCTTGGATTGTGTTGTGGTTTTCTTGTTTGTGGGTTGTGGAGTGTGTTTCTTGATGGGTTGTAATGTGGCATTGATTTTGGACTTCTTAATTTTTAGGGTAGTAGGTGAGGTGAAAACAGTCTTAGCAACCCCATTGTAAGCCACCCTCTCAAGAAAAAACTCAACTCCAAGGCTAAACATGTCTTATCGGCACACATATTGATATTGGCCAAGATCAAATCTATTTTTCCCTTGCCTTCTGAGCACTTCTCCACAAGAGAAATGAGGTACTCATTCTAGGCTATGAGATTCTCAACCTGCTCTCTAACCCAGTTAAGCTTGTCCTTCAGGATGATGCAGATGGAACAGTTTGACTGTACATCCTTAGAACTATGGGCACTCTCTAATCTAGACTCTCGCTCCTTTATACGTTTGGCTTTCACATCAATATCCTTTGAGAGCAAAGGGTAATTCTTACAAGAGTCTAAGAGAGTAGGTATAGACTCCTCCTCAAAGAGCTTCTTCTTTATAGTCTCAAGGCGACTGGTAACTTAAGCATGCAAAGTTTGAAGACTGAAAAACTCACTCATAACCACAAGGCAACTATCACACTCCTCATCATTAGACCTAGACTTAAACAACTTAAGCTCAAAAGATGAATACTCTAACCTAGACTTGAGTTCCTTAACCTCACGATCCGCTTTCTTAAGTAATCTATCCTGGCTAACAAGCGAATCATTCAAGGTATCAACCTTAATAGAAAGTTGGTCATATGAGGGTGATACCTCAGAAGAATCAAGCTCGGGGTCATTGTCGTTGTCATCCACCATGAAGCAAAGGCCGGTGAAGTCCTTAGCCTTCTTTTTGTTCTTCATGAGCAGCTCCTCCTCTTCCAAGCTCTCGTCATCGCTTGAGGAAGTGTCAATGTCGCTAAGCGCCGCCACAAATTGAAGGCGTCTTAGCCGCCTTTTTGGCCATCTTATCACATTTGTTGAAAAAGGGCTTCTTAGACTTCTTGTGCTTGCCATGGTTGTGGTTGTGGTCTTCCCTCTTCTTGAGCTTGGAGCAGTCCACCTTGAAGTGTGTGGTGTCACCACACTCAAAGCAGGCCTAAGAACCACCCTTTCTCTGGTCTTAGTGGTTGTTGTAAAAACGGGTGAACTTCTTCACAATCAGTGTAAGATCCTCATCATCAAGCACATCCACCTGCTTCTCTGTGATAGAGACCAAGAAAGACAAAGCAAATCTACTCGGTGAAGTGTTAGCATAAGAAAAGCTAGCTCTAAGCTGATTGTCACCACTAGGTCCGGAAACCATGAGACTGGGAGTTTTCGAGACCTATCGGAGCCATCATGGCTATCTCGATGGATTTAAGCTTGCTGAAGAGTTCATCACATGTTAATGTGTTATAACTGGATGACTCTTTAATGTTCAAGATCTTAACTTTCTATATGCTACAGTCAAGAGCATAGAGAAGTTAGGTCGCTCTCTCGTGGTCAAAATAGGGCAAATACTAGTGGATCTAAGGTTGCTAATAATTCTATAAAATCTAGGAAACATAGCATTTAAGAATTCACCAGGCCCTTGCACAAATATTTGATTTTCTTGTTATATGTGCTCTGACACATAGCCTTGATTTGGTTGGTACCCTCATGAAAGACACTAAGGGTAGTCCAAATCTCATGAGCAGTATGAAGGTGTTGGATCCTGTCAAACTCATTTTGACTCAGACTTGTGAACATAATATTTCTGGCCCTGTTGTTGGCCTCATACTGTTCGATTCTCGTGTGAGTAATAGGAATCTCATAGTTGGAATAAACTATTTTCCATATTGCATTTCCTTGGCTTAGAAAATAAGCTTCCATGTGCACCTTTCAGTACAAAAAATCACGGCCATCAAACAACGGGATCTTCCCACTTCTCTACATTATCGTCTACAGATCACAAAGCTGGTTAAGGTCAACAGGTGATCAAACGGGCTTTGATACCAATTATAAAACCGAGAACAGCGACTAAAGAGGGGTGAATAGGTGCCTCAATAATTTCTTTCGAAACAGATGTCCTTCTCCTATTTTGTAACCCAATGCACCTTAAAAATGGATCATAACAAAATGCAATGCAAGACAGAAAAAAAATCATAGCGAAAACAGAAGAACTCAGAAGTTCCGAGTTGGATCCGAATGTTCTGACCTATTGGAAGTTCCGGATTGAACCGGAAGTTAAATTCAAAATCCAAACTTGAAAATCCAATCAATTGTGGGTCTCATGATTAAAATTGAATATTAGGTTCCACAGGATACCAATCCATGACTCATCCTCACACAAGACTAGGATCTTGAGAAGAAACACCCAAATATCAAAAAGATGAACACCAGATGAAGATAGTCTCTAAGTTGATAGATAATAGGCAAGAGAATTCAATACCAAATTGTGTACATTTATACGTGAATTTTGTATCTCTAGCAACAAGAAGAATCACTCCAACAAGGTGAGAAATTTCAGTTTAAGCACGAAAACGAAAATCACAACTGAAAGATGAAAAACTTGCAAACTCCCAAGAGAACCAATAGAGGAAAACTAAAAGGAGGTGAATCCAAGTATGAGAAGGAAAATAAACTTCATTACTCCCAAAGGTCATCCCTATTTTAACAGATTATAAAGAATTTTCTCTCAAAAGCTCTTACCTAGTACATCAACTAAGCACTTCTCTTCCTCTCCTCTAAGACCCTAGCACAAAGCTCTCATATGAATATCTTGAGAGACTCAAGTGGCTGGTTCCAAGAGCTCAACTAGCCATCCCCCTCTATTTGTAGCCTAGGTTCCTTGACCCCTAAGTTTTCTAACTTTTTCCCAAAATACCTCACTATTGTAATATAGTCATACCTACTACCGAGGGTATTTTAGCCTATTTTCTCCTCCACTCATCGAACGACCATGGGGCCTTCATGACTTAGCTTAGCATCGATGCAAGCTTCGCGATGTATTTTGAGGTCAAACCGGGAAACCCCTTACACACTTCTTAAAGCATGACTTACTACCACTTGCTTAACCTCAAGCAAGCATCCCGATGTCAATACGTGTATTCCGTCTTGCGATCTTGACCATTGGCAAGTCTCTCTCGCTCCCGATCCCTTGTCACTTGCACTTGCACTTGCACTTGCACTTGCACTGACATCCCTTTCGCTTGACTTTGTCAATATGACGTCTCCATCCATCATCTCTTTCGCTTGACTTTGCCAACACGTCATCTCCATCCATCATCAATGCTTTTCTTGACCTTTACGTGTACAACTAGAATCACCCTTACCAAAAAACTTTCAATGAAATTTAAAAACCTTACAAAAAAAAAACTGCCCACCAATTACCGTCAAAACCCTATCCCCAATTCCACATCATATGTCCCTCCCCATCCCAATTTTTCTAATTCCCTCGTGGTGGCGACACTTGGGCTCGGCTGCTCCTACCCTCTTCTCTAGTCACTTGGCGGTGCTCAGGCTCGGCTGCTATATTGTCTCGTTTCTTTGTTGTTATATGCAATTTGTGGTAATTAATTGCTTAGGGACAATTTCTAGCAAACCCATGGCATTTTCTAAAATTTGTTTGAATTGATTCCAATAAATCTAATATATCATGTTTACCGATGACTCCCTGCAAATTTTATTTAGCGGTAAAGAAAATCTTGCGCCACCCCGTTTTGCATCTGCCACCATTGGTCCCTCCTTCAACACATGCGTCCCTCTCCCCCAATCCCCCATAACCCCTTTGGTTCTAGCTCTGCCACCCACGCCGCACCACCAGCCCCATCAGCACTAACCCTCTCCCCTAAGCCGTTAACATCCAATCACGGACCTTCACCCCTTCAGCTTCCCTGCCGCAATGCCCGCCTCCGCATCCCTTGCACATCACTTGCCTCCCAACTCCCTGCACGCAGGATCCCCTCTAGCTCTCATTCTGTCGCCGCCTATAGATGGTATGAAGTGTAATAGGAGGAGGCAACATGGAGGATAGGGAACACGACAGCGGGAGACGAAGAGAAGAGGTGTGCAGGAGAGGTGATGTGGCGAGGTCGATGCAGTGACAGGGAGGAGGATGAAAGGAGCGTTTGCAGGAAAGATTGAGGCCAGCATGCAGCTCGCCTTCTCCTTTCGCCTCCGCCAGGGTGCTCACACCTCCTCCAGCGCCACCAATGCAGCTATATCCTCTTCCTCCTTGCCTGCCACCACCGCCTCCGGCTCCCTCTGGCAATTGCCATGCTCTCCGATCAACATGCCTCCTCTCCTCAACCACCATGGCCCCAACCTCTAAGCTGCCCACCTCCTGCAAAGCAATCACCCTCTTCCCCAGTGCCGCTCACATCTGTCCTCTCCTTCAATGGCAGTTTTGCCTCCGCAAAGGTGGTCCGAGCTCTGCTGCTCCTGCATAGCCACTTGGGGCATGTTTGGATACCCTGCTGAGCGCGTGCATGCACTAGCGGATGCAGAGCGAAGCAGAATGCGCGTGTTTGGTTGGCGTTCCTGACTGCACCCGCTCGTGCAGCTGCATCCGCCCAGCCAGGCTCGAGGAAACGCCGGAATCGGCCGTTTCCGTCGGGCCTGGCTGGGGAGATGCAAAAACATTGTGCGTACGATTTTTTTTATTTAACTTTCGATTTTATTTAGAGGCCCAAAAATTCTAAACATTTTCGTGAGCAAACTAGAGCTCATTAGCAACCCATTTTAATTAATTTAATCCAAAAAATCTAAGTTAATATTTAATTAAAATTCTTAAAAAATCATTAAAAATTCACTAATATTCTTATCCTGTGATGTATTAATTTATAAAAATATTTTCAACCCTAAGTTATTTGGTAAAAAAGTGAGTTTCTTTGTAATGCAACGTATACTCATGCGGGCAACCAAACACAATCTTTTCTCAGCCAGACTCAGCACATGCAGCCAACCAAACAGACCCTCATGCATCAACTCAGCCTAACTCAACTCAGCCTGCATGACTCGTACGAGACAGGCTGAGGACATTCGGGCAACCAAACACACCCTTGAAGGACAATGACAGTGAGCATGATGAGGCCATCAAGGTCGACTGCCAGAGAAAAAATGCAAGATTGAGGCTGTAGAATCATGCAAATTTGTTTGAAACTGCAAAACTTGGGGTAATTGGAGGGAGAACTTGATTTAGGCGTGCAAAATGAAAAGATTTGTCATGAATCAGGAGTTATATTTATCTTTTTGGCTCCTCTAATTCAGGTCAAGTGAGTGCAGTTTTTTTTTTCTACTTTTATCCTTCTTTTCCTTATTTGGGAATTCATCTACAGCGGCGAAGATACCACAGGATTAGGGATCACTTATCTGTGGATAGTGAGAACTGAGAATTAACAAGATATTTAACTAGGGAAGGTAGGGATTAGTAGACCCTCAATTTATTATTACATGATTGCAGGAGATATAGATGCATCACAGTTATAACCAATTGATTGCTATTTGATAGATGGTTGACATCGAGTTTTTTTCCAAGATTTGTTGATTTGCTAATCTTATCCTTGATTTCAATATATGATGCCAACTTTCAGTATAGGATAGCTATTGTGCCATCTAAATTTCGATGTTTACCTATTGTGAAGTGTTGCAAGTCTAAGACATTATAAAGGTAACTTCTACTATAATACATATCTGTGTTATGGGATCACTTACCTATAAATGCTGAATGAACATTCTCTCTTGAAACCTGAACTATCTTTCATTACAAAATTTTATCTAATAAAGTAAAAAAAAAAAAAAACTCGACCCACGAAGAGATATCCCCAAGGCATTTTACTAAGGTCGTGAAACCTCCCGAACACAGCACGCGACCAACACGCTCAGACCTCGCAATGGAGCACGTGCAACCAACGCCTGCTAGGGGGATTTTTTTATTGCGAGAACCGGGGTACGACAAGTGCGTTATCAACTAATGGTTTGCTTAATGTGTATTCAATAAGTCGGGCGAATTGTAAAGATCACCTGCTGGGCGAATTGTAAAGATCAAGAAATTGCTGAAAAATGCAGGTCAGAGGGAAACCCATATGTTGTTTCCCTTGGGCTTTTTATGGTTGTAGAGCTATTTGTTAATTCTAAGTTCCTTATTTGCTGCCGATGTTTATCTATCATCTGCATAGATTATAATAATTTAAACAAATTCTCTCCACTGAAAACTCAAACTTATAAGTAAACATTCTTCAAGAAAAATTAATGCGGCAATACTTTACAATGAGTTTGTTTGATTAATATTTTCACACTACTGCTGTTGTCTCTTGCTTTGCACTTTCCATCCACAATGCCGTACTGCGTAGTTGAAAGATTGGATTTACATGTAGCTCTATTGTATAAGTTGGCACTTTGTAGTAGCACGAAGGTATCTAAGCCGTGGACTTAGTTATTCACTGCCCAAAAAGTTCCTTACATTAATGATCAAATGATATTGTATATTACTATAACCACCCGTTTTCCAAATCAAGACCTTGGCTACACAAACACTCCAGCACAGAATACACTAATAATAACAAACCAACTGATCTTATGAGATTCTAAGACGGATGCAAACCATCTTCCAGGAAGAGGGGGCAAAAGCATGGATCCTAAGCAGGAGTGCAGGGCAATGCCGCCAACTAGACAACTCATTCTGGAATCGAATGATACAAAATTTGTTGCCAAAATTTTGCTGAACCACGTACAGGTACATCTATAAGGTGCTCCATTAGCCAGAACATGCCTCTCGGCCTAAGGATATAACATCCTGAAAAGGCCGGCTACTACACTCTGAAAAGAACACCTTTAGCACAGATATTTACATCTTAAGTTTCATTCGGACGTGCTACGCAACTAAGCGGGAGATTTGCATCAGGAACTTCCTACTCCGTGTGATACTCGACAATCCTTGCCAGTGTAAATAAGGATAGTCTTCAAGATTTAACCACCTACTTGGAAGAGAAGCCAAAACCGTGTCATTCCTGCTTCACCGACAGCCTCTCTGCGGGTTTCAAAGATGAGAAATATGAATTAATAAACCTGGCAGGCTAACTCAGGCCATATATGAGATGATTTAAAACTGGACTTACTTATGAGCTCGTATGTTACGATCATTGATGTACCCCAGAGAGACATGTTGAGAAACCTCGGTCCAAACCCTCTATAAAAGCCCCTCCACCCATCTTCGTCTAGCAGCAACCTGGTAGTTTTCATGACAGATGGCCTGCCACTACCGTAGTTGTCCATGACCTGAAATCACACACAGATATTAGCACCTGAAGATAGTTCTGATGTGTATCCCGTATGACTATAATCCCTCGTATTATAAGTTAACTGTGAGAAAATTATGTTACAGGTATATAACCTATTCATAGCGAAGATGATATACTTTAAACACCTGGTAAAAGATAATTTGCATACCTAAGGTATGATACGATCATAACAGTACTGTTGACATAATCAGCTAGCACAGGCAACAAGGAAAAATGCTGCAGTGCCAGCCACAGAATGTCATTTTAATGTATATGAGTATGGTTGCAAAACTGAGGAGGCAATGGCCTCGAAGCAGAGGAACAATAAGCTGAGACCAGACTTGTGTCACCCATGTCAGAGCTAACCAAATGACCACGCAAGCTAAATTAATGAAAGAAACTTTGTACTTCTCCATGCTATTCTGAAAAGCTAATAGGTATAGTTGCAAATGTTGAATAGTAAAGCTACCTATTGTTCACAAGGTAAAAATAGCAATGTAACTTCGTTACTCAATGTTTTGCATTCAGGGCACAAGGTCCAGAACGTTTGCAAATTTTACCCTGCACCTTGCAGCTACAACTCTAGTTTGTCCTAGCTGACTAATCATGTATACTAACAAGGGTTCCAATCATAATTATGCTCCATTTGCAGTATGTCAAGTGAAATTTTTTCAGGAAACCCTGTGATCTCCTGACAATGAAAAATTTTAGTCAATTTCCGAGTCCAAAATCCTGTCTAATAAAGAAGATCTTGACAAATAATTGGATTGCTAGGGTTGGAATACCACAAAAGAATGTGCTATCATAGTGAAAAGAGTCTAAATGTTTAGAAAAAGAACATTCTGCAAAGATACATAACTACATGTTCAGAAGAACAAATATATCTATTTACCTGAAGCCGTGTCTTAATGGTATCTATTGGCGTGGTGATAATCGACGAGCAAGCACCAGCAATTGTTCCTGCTGTTGCTTGGACAGCAACAAGCTCTGATTGAGATGGTTTCGTTTGTGAATCATTTCCATAACCCAAGTTCCTAAATTAGTATTGCAAGAATGTCAATCAAGCATGACACTACAACGTTTGGAGACTCAAGAAACAAGAAATGCTTGATAAAACTAACACACCTCCAAATAGCATGTTGAGCACCACCATACGCACTCCACCAAAGGGCAGAAGCTGGTGATTGAGTCAACATGGTGATTCCAAAACCTCGGTAAAGTCCCCGGAGCCCTTCAGTTCTGACAACCTTATTTATCACATCAAATGGGCCTCTATACGTAGCCATCCCTGGCAAACCTTGGACCATGAGCCTTTGGCAAATCTACAAGCACAGAAATAAGGAAGGGTACTATGTAAACCAGCTAACAAAATAAACATATCATGAACTACCCAGCAAAATACTGCTATGTGCGCTTGTTGAGAGAAACTAAATATTGTGTAATAGACTTCACCTAAATGGCAAAATGATTCCTAAAGCCATCAGCTCTTGTTGCATACAGAAATATAAATATAATCAAATAAGAACATCGTGAAATGGCACAATGTTTGTATTGCGTGTAACAAGCTTATACATCACAACAACAACATGGTGCTTAAACCTTAAAGCAATCTAAGAGGATATTGACAGTTGATAGGGTTTCAATCAATTGCAAGAAGTGCAGCTTCATTAAGAAAATTTCACCATCTAAAAAGCGAAGTCTCAATCAAATGAGTGTTTGATTGATATATAGATCAGAGTAATGATGTTATGCTTTCCCTTCTGGAACTGAAGATATCAGCATAAGGCAAACTTATTTACTGTGCCATTGGTGATTGGACCTCAAGGTAATACGCACAAAATGCAGAATCACGAACATATGGACCTACTATGGAAGGATTCTCACCACATCGAGAGGCACAAAATACGAGCTAGAAAAGATACTTGACACCAAGCCTGCCACGCCATTGGCTACAGCAATCCTTGATGCCTCTGACATATCAAAATGTTCGGAGTATTTAAATGCCATTTCTTTGGAGACCTCCAGTGAAGTAAGAGCTAAGACTCGCCCAGGTAGAGCTCCAATTGCAGCGGTGCCAAAGCCTCTGAAAATACCAGGAATGCCATCGCTTCTCAATATCCTCCTAAAAACGGAAAATCCAGACATATGTGCAAGCCCTCCTTCAGCAACCTGCATCCTTGTCTTCACAACGGCTGTTGGGTGCAGAGTACCTTGCTGGACTGTAAATAGGATAGCTCCAATCACATGAAACCTTGTCTTGTCCAACCTTCAGTGTGATACAAAAAGATAGCTATATCAGTTAATATGACACGATGGAGAACAAATACAAATAGCTCAATACAAATTCATAGAGCTACGTCACGAATAAGGGATTTGGTACAATGCTTAAGATCTGAACTGTGGTAATGTGTACAAGAACAGTTCAGGCATATTAAGAGCAAAGAGTTTGGTTTCTTGCTACTTGAGTACGCACTCAACTCGCTAGTGCCAAGCTTCCATACCAGTTGAACAAGGACGTCCATCTCTACTCGTTGCACACACCATTTTCATGCAGAGAAGTAAAACTGCTAGTCTGGATTGCACTGCGGGAAGTACTGTTCATCTCTGATTGTGAAGCGTCCCTAAGACCCTAACCAAACTTACAGCTTTGTGCTTGGGGGGGAATACAATTGATGTCGACTTGTTAAGCGTCCCTAACCAAACTTACAACATGACGGAAGGTCTAACTTTCGTTCCCCGTCTAAATCCACACTGGCAATCTCGTGGTTGCTCCCACGCCCCCATCCGAAAGCACTCCAAAAAAAGTTGGGGGGAAAACCCAATGCACCGGTGAATCGACTTCCTTCAACCAATCCCCACACTTACTGTTTCCCCGCTTCAGAGATTAACCGAGCTGCAAACCGCGAGGCCGCAAGCATCCTCCTCCCCGCACGCTACGCTGGGGCGAAGAGATTTGTGAATTTTACTCGAAGGAAATCGGGGCCGGGGCGCGTAGTACCTCTCCCAGTTGATGTTGGCCTCCGCGAGCGCGATCCCGGCCTCCGAAGTCTCCGCCGCCGCCGCCGCCATGGACTGCTACACAGGTGAGAGGAGGCTCCGCGAGAAGAACAGCAATGGAGAGCGGCGTTGGTCGTCTGCCTTCGCCTCGCCTGCTCGCCTGCTTCCTTCCTTCCTCCCTCCCTCGCTGCCGCGCCTGTTTCTATCGGCGCCGATGCGAGAGAATACGGGGAAAAAGAAGGCAGCGGCGGAGGTGAGGAGGGAGAACGTCACACGGCGCGACGCAAATACTCCGGAAAAGAAAAAAAATTATGGAGTTTTTTAGCCAAAAAAAGAAAAAAAAAGCTCGAGTCATTAGGGCTTTGGAAGTTTCCATCAAGGTCGGGTCGGCACCCCGCGGAGCGCGCCGCCTAACTTGCCATTCGGCCGGCCTCAGCCCACTGACGCGTGGGACCGGAACCGATCGCACGTCGTTGTGGGGCCAGGGAGTCGGTCGCGTGGCGTGTAGCTGGGGGAGGGCGTTACCTCGCTCGCTTCTCCTGCTCTCGGGGAGGAGGGAGGAGTCATGGGCGCGGAGCTGGCCAGCGACGCGTTGCGTCCGCCACGTGTCCCGCTAGATTGAGCCTTGTTGCCAGCCTCGCCTCGTGGGTCAAAAAAAGGTAGGTGGCGACTTTTTTTTTTTTGTTGTGCCAGGGCATGAAGCCAAGAAATTTTTTTTTTTCAAAGTGAAGCCAAGAAAGTTGAGCCTCGCCCGCAACCCCGGATTTCACGTGATGCTTTTAACCGAAATATGGCCCGTGTTTAACACTAACCATTATTCTAGGAAGGAGGAAGTCCCGTGTTTAACAGTTAACACTTTTAACAAAACATAGCTAGGAGTTTAGGATTGCACAAAAGAATTTTATCATTTTCATTCCCGTGGCCTTGCCTAGGGTACCGCGCGCACAAGATCGAAATGATGCGATTTTTATTTTGGAAAAAGTTCATTCCATTCCAATGAACTATTGCAATTGACCAATTATCTAGATAACGCTCCAAACCTTTTTTTTTTTTTACTCATTTGCCTCTAAACTAGTATTCAAACCGGATATTCACCTATAATAAAATTTGTCTTTGTTTCTTCTAGCAGAAGTTGCATTTTTAGTCCAGTTTTGTGACATGATAGATGACATTTTACGTGATTATTTTCATAAGTTGGGGGGCATATGTTGTTGTTTAAACATCAAGATATAAATATGCATAGAAATTATCGTGAAAAAAATCTTATATTGTTTTTGGAACATAGAGTGATGAGGATATATAATTATTTATTATATATTCTATAAATATGATGTATCTAAAAGAATACCCACGCCGTATGTGTTCTTTACTCATTCTGTTATGTTTCGTAATTGTCTTAGAGTATATAAGGCATGAGGAAAACATCGAATAGGTAATCGTACTCAACAAAGAAAACACCTCATATTTGGTAGGTCCCTCCTAAATATCCGGAGGATCAATGACTCGGAAAAAGTACGCTCGAAGGAGACTAAATAGGTTACACTCACCTCACCTCAACTATATAAGGAGATGAAGGGGTATGTCCAAGAGAGGAGAACGCAAGATGTGGTAACTATTTAAATTGTATTCGAATTAATCAAATTAAATGATCATTCAATAAGATGAGAGCTAGCACATGTCTATCTCTCGGCATACCAGATACGATCGCATCCACTAAGTGCTTAAAACGAATCCAATTCTGGTAGTCCCATCCAAACATGCCCAAGATCGAAGCACACACCTTTACAACAAGCTTCATTATATCAAGACCTAATAAAAAGTGAGTAATATAAATATATTACAAGTCTTTAAGTCATTACAAGTTCAACAATTTAAAGTATTACTTGCTGAAATAAAAGGGTGAGAGCCAATTAGACATGTTTGGACTCCCAACATATACATGAACAAGTGCTAGAATAAGAAAAATACATCAATTTTATATCATAAGCATGTTAATGTCACTACGTAGCGGAATAACATCTATAAACAACAAAAGAGTTGGTGTTATTTGCCCTAAGGCACCACCGAGCCAACACGAGTAGCACACCGCTACTCTTACCCATCACCGACATCGTCGGGTATGAAGTAGTCGTACACTAATTCATCATCACCTGCAAAAACTTAACGATGGTAACATAAGTACGAAGGTACTCGCAAGATTTACTCAATTAGGTGTATATAATAACCTGACTTCAAAGATAATGCATTTGGAATGGGTAGCGATGAGTAGGCCGCAAGGTTAAATGAATTTATACGAAAAGCAATTTATTAACTCAAGAGTGTGAGCACCTAACATATCTCAAAACTTGTGCTATCCTATCATGAGAATATAAGTATAAATATAACTAACATAAGAACATGCTCATCTCAACATAGAACATACACGATTCACTTCCCAAAATACAACATACATCCACATTCACCCTATATTGGAAACTCTATGATTGGTGTTCAATGGATATCTATAACATATATTACCAGGCCAAGAATCCTTGGCTTCTCAGCGATCGAATTCCTGTTGTTAACTGTTCATCGTTGTACGTCACGTAGGGAACCGTCGGATGGAAACAACAGCGTGGATCGCTAGCGTGTGTTCCCGCACCGACGCTACCAGCCAGATATTTTCCCAACCGGTGATTCCGAGGTAGGAGAAATAATAAAAAAAAAGGCAGAAGAGCCTGAGCTTCCACACTCTTCTTCTCCATCCCCTCTTCCCACCAGACCAACTCTGCCGTCCAGCTTCATCGACGAGATCTCCGAGTTTTCCCCGTGTAGACGGCATCAAGCCATGCAACTAGATGCCGGGGGAAGCCATTCATCAATCCGGAAGCCGAGCAGCTGCACGCCAGCGGAAGCAACGCCAGCAGAAGAACTTCGGGGAGCTCCTGCCGCATCAAGCTGAGCAGTTGACGCCGTCGTTCGTCCAACCGGTGGGAGCTCCTGCCGCATCAAGTCGAGCAGCTATACGCCGGCGTTCGTCAACCCGGTGGGAGTTCCTGCACGCCCGCGCTGAGCAGCTACACCCCGACGGAAGCTCTTCATCGACCCGGCCTGGGAGCTGCTGCTGCGTAGGCGCCATCAAGCCAAGCAGCTGGAAGAAGCATAAAGAGCTCTGGGGACTCTTCCTGCGTAGCCTCCATGAAGTTCAGCCTCCATAGCTAGCTCCAAAGAAATAGCCTGAAGAAGCATAAAAGGTCAGCTTCCATTTTCCTCACGCCAACTTCATCTGTCCATTTTTAGTGCTAGAGGTGTTCTGCATAGTAAAATCTCTGCCTGATGGTTTGCCCTGAATCAATGCCCTCAATCTATCAAGACATCTATTACCATGATTCTGAAGACCATAGCATGTAAATTCTGCTTGAAACTAGGAACAGCTTTCACAGTATAATGATCACAATTGGCTCTCTGAGAAAATACCTTTCATTGAAAATAACCTGATGGTTTGCCCTGAATCAATATCTTTAATCTATCAAGACATTACCATAATTCTAGGAACAGCTTTGACAGTATAATGATCACGATTAGCTCTCTGAGAAAATACCTTTCATTGAAAATAGCCTGATGGCTTGCCCTGAATCGATCATATTTTTTGTTGCAAGTTATTCATCAGTGTTGTGAAGCATATCTCATGAATTTAAGATTTGAACCATGCTGCAATTAAGCCTGTATAATGGTTTTTAGCTTTTGAGTTTTAGAAGCCTTGCTTACACATTTGCTTGCATATAATGTGATCTCTGGTTAGATTTGGGTTTCTTTTTTTATTGTTGGATTGAACTATTTATACACATATACAAGATGATAGTTGCTTGATTATTAATATCGTTGTGGAAATCATATTTTTCTGGTGAAAAGTGCCATCAGTTTTATTTTAGTAAAAGAGCACACTGAGGATTCACAAAAGGGCACTTAATAGTCGACAGTTTGACTTGATGACATTTGAAAGTATTAATTGTAGAGTCACAGATGACATTGGAATAGAACATACCTGATTCTTCTTACATTTATATGATATTATTCAAAACTTATATAAAATACATAGCATTCTTCTAAATAAATATATATCCCATTTATATCTGCGTTTGTTGCATCTATTAGATAGTTGCAAATTACTTTTTTTCCCTCCATCTATGAAGACATTACCATAATTCTGAAGACTGTATCATCTGAATTCCGCTTGAAACTGGGAGCAGCTTTCACAGTATAATAACCACGATTGGCTCTCTGAGGGAATACCTTTCATTGATAATATTAGAATCCACAGTGCAATGGCTAGAGTTGTTCTTCTGAATACAATGGCCAGAATTACTTCTCTGAGTGAATATCTTTCATTGATAACATTGTTTAATCTGTGTTTAAAATAGTATGATAGATAAATTTACATTTCCCCTTCTGAGTCAAAATAAGGGGGAAAAATAAAGAAAAAAAATGTATTGCTAGGCTTTAAGCTTGACAGTGCCACTGATTAGTTCATCTCAATATATATACCTCGATTAACCAAAAGATTATTCATATATATTGCTAAACATTAAGGTAAACAGTGCCAATGGGTCATCTATTATAAATTATCTGTGTTTGTTACATCTATTAGCTAATTGCAAATTTGTTTATTTTTCCTTTGGTCCTCTTCTATGTTTCATTCGCTGCTATATGAAATGCAAATCTATGTTTGTTGCATCCATT
This sequence comes from Phragmites australis, assembly GCF_958298935.1. Lineage (NCBI taxonomy): Eukaryota > Viridiplantae > Streptophyta > Magnoliopsida > Poales > Poaceae > Phragmites > Phragmites australis. The sequence continues at coordinate 16,621,772 of NC_084921.1, forward strand.
AGTTAGTTACAAATGTATTTGCATCTATTAGTTACTTGGAAATTACTTTATTTTTCCATCTGTCGTTTTCTATGTTTTATTTGCTGCTATATAAAATGCAAAACTGTCTTTCTTGCATCAATTACTTAGGTGCAAACATACCATAAGTAAATACATATATTTTAAGCATAACATATGATGAAAACATAATTAATTTTATAATATATAGACATATTTTAAGCTCATGTTATTTATAAACACCATTCTTTATTTGTATATCTATGTTTATCTCCCTCCTCTCCTATATCTTATTTCTTGCTATATCAAATGTGAATCTATGTTTCTTGCATCTATTAGTTAATTGGAAATATACCACATGTATGTACATGTATCTTAAGCATAACCTATGAAGAGATCATGATTATTTTTTATAATACATATATATTATTATATTACACTTTTTCTCCCTCTTTTCATATGTTTTCCTTGCTGTTATATAAAATAGAAATCTCTGTTTATTACATCTATTAGTTGCAAAAAAAAAAATGTCATATGTTGATTGAACTCGAAGACAATGACGTCGCCGGAATCGTTCTTTGTCACCAAATTCAGACATACCATTCATTTATCCTTTAGGTATGACAATGGCACTTTATCTTCTCTGAAAAATTTCCTATTCCAAAAGAGGAGGGGAAAAAAGTAGATGCCATCTTAACTTCGTTTAAAGTAGATATCGTGCTAACTTCATTTAACATTGTCTGAATATTACATTAATCAACAACTAAATTAACATTACAACGATAAATACAGGGCCACCTATACCAGAACAAGGTAGACCTTTTTCATCTGTTTTTTTTTTTAAAACCCTTCATGATGCACAGACAGTCTTCACTAATAATAATTAATATATCTTGCTATTTGTTCGTACAATACGTATACAGGTTCAACCAGTAACCAAGGTAATATCGCTACAACAAATACAACGACATCTACACCAGAACAAGGTAAATCATGTTGCATTGGGCCCTCCTCTCATTAATAGTGATTAATATAATATAAATATATCTTTAGGAAAAAAAGTTCCTCACTGTAAAAAAAAAAAGATTGACCATATGATTCTTTTTTTTAGAAACACAACATGGACGTATATAGAACATTAAAAAAGACATCAGGATGCAGGAAGTTAGATCTATATCTCATCAAATTTTTATTTAAACATTTATAAAAAATAATGATTAAAGAATATTTTCTCTTTGGTGTAGGAGATCATTTCTGTCCTATAGTATCTCCATACATTGCTACTGAAAATTGTGCTAAAAGAAGACGTGTTAACCGATACAAAGCTTTGGCGCAGCAAGGTCATTCCTATCCATCTTACATAAAAAATACCATCATAGACTACATATATTCTATAGATCAAAATACTATACGTATTTGTCTATTTTCTTACCGATTATGACTATCTTTACTTTTTTCCCCTTACTGATTTACAGCCTTAAGAATGGGTGATTCATCAATATCATTATTAGAATCAAGCTTTACCACACACAAAGAATACATATCTTTCTTGAAAGTTAATCCAATTTTTTCCCCTTTACATTACCATGAATTGTTCATTTCCAATATTGTACACTATAAGATATAGGTTCTTAGTTAGCTTCTTATAAGAATCAATATTCTATCTTATTTATTATACTTTCGTTTTGTTATAGAAACATACAAAGACAAATCATATTATGGTGCACCTGACTATGAATGTAATAAATGTGGAGCTATTTTCTGGTATCAAGAACGTGTTGTCTATCTCAGTTCATATACGAAAAAAATGAATTGTTTATAACCTATGTTGTCGTGGTGGGAAAATATCCCTACCCTCTTTTCAGCCTCGACCATTATTACTCCAACAACTTATGAGATTTAATGGTGGATAAAAAGCAAACAAGTTTATGCAACATATAAGACAATACAATTTTCTTTTTGCCTTCACCTCTTTGGGAGTTCATATTGATAGAAGCATCAACACTGGAGATGGACCTTATGTTTTTCGTATTAATGGAGTTGTACATCATCGTATAGGATCTCTACTACCTGAACCGGGAAATCAACCTCAATATGCTCAACTTTATATCTATGACACAGAACATGAAGTATCTAATAGACTTGCTATATTCGGAAATGATGATTCCTCTAAGGATCTCGATCCAAATATTGTTGCAGAAATCATTAAAATGCTAGATTCATGTAATCCATTAGTTCAAAAATTCAGGATGGCTCGAGACCGTTTATTATCTCCAAATGCTCCTAACATTTCTATCAAGTTAATAGGATCACCAAGAGCACATGGAGACAGATATAGCCTACCTACTACATCTGAACTAGCAGTTTTAATAGTAGGAGATTCATATTCCGAAATTGGTGAATTTGATATAATAGTTCAATCTCATGGTGGTGAATTTAAAGGAATACATCCCATTCATCCTGCACTAATGGCTCTTCAATATCCTCTCTTATTTCCATATGGTGAAATCGGCTTTCATCTGGGCATCAACTATAAAGAAGTTGACAATGAACAATCAAAAGGCCGTCAGGATGTGACAATGCTGGAATTCTACTGCTACTATGAACACTATAGAAAATATGAGCCAAATCCATATATTTGTGGCGGTCGTCTATCTGACCAATGTTCCGTAAATGCATATTCCTGTGTTGAAAGTCAACGGCTGACATATTATTATTTTCACCAATCTGAAACCTATCAAGAGATAACTGAAGCAATCAGAAAAGGTGCATTAATGGGCAAAGATGTAGGAGTCAAAATAACATTACCTTCAAGTTTTATTGGATCCAAGCGGTATTTAATCCAAAACTATCATGACTCGATGGCTATCTGTCGTGTATACGGTGCTCCAAAGTATTTCATCACTTTTACATGTAATAGCAATTGGCTTGAAATAATTGAAGCACTATGATGTGAACCAGGACAGAAGTCCCGGGACAGGAATGACATTGTTGTCCACGTATTTCATATGAAATTACATGAGCTACTAAAAGATCTTAAAGAAGGCATTATGTTGGGACCTACCATAGCTGGTAATTATCTCATAAACACCCTGTTTTGTTTTATTAATCTCTTCTGCAATTGTAAAAAAAAAATCCTGTTTTCCAATAATTTTCTTTAACCTTTTTTTACTTTCATAATTATTCATAAACATAAATTCCTGTTCTTGACACCTTTCTTTAACCTCTTTTATTTTTATAAAACTTTGTCCATACGGTTGTACATACTAATGAATTCTAGAAGCGGGGCCTCCCTCATTCACATATATTGATATGGGTAGCTAATGACAACCATGAATCATCACCTTCCCTTATCGATTCAATAATATCTGCTGAAATACCAGACAAAAATATTGATCCTTTAGCTTATGCACTGGTTGAAGAATTCATAATTCATGGTCCATGTGGCAAATATAATACTAATTCACCTTGCATGAAAAATGGTATCTGTACAAAAAGGTATCCAAAATCTTTCCCTGAAGAAACTTTTATTGATGAAGATGGATTTACTATATATCGGCGATGTTGCAATAAAAGAACTGTAACAAAAAGTGAAATTGAACTAGATCATCGCTGGGTTGCCCCACATAATTTACTCCTTCTAAAGAAATATAATGCACACATCAACGTCGAAGCTTGCAACAAGACCAATTTAGTGAAATACCTATTTAAGTATGTGATGAAAGTTCTAGATTGTGCAAGATTTTCTTTGGTCAGCAAATCAACAGGAGATAATTCTATAGGAGATACAGATCAGCCAGAAAATAATGATAATATTGATGAAATTATAGAATATATAAAATCTAGATATTTGTCTACTTGTGAAGCAGTATGGAGACTATTAGGATTTGAGATACATGAGAAAATACCAGCAGTTGAACGTCTTTATGTACATTTACCTAGAATAAATATAGTGACCTGCCATGAAGACGAAGATTTACAAGGTGTTCTTGATAATCCAAACTCCAAGATTAGCATGTTAACAGAATGGTTTGCTACCAATCAATCTAATCCAGATGCAAGAACGTTAACATATTGTGAATTTCCATCAAAATGGACATGGAATCCAGATTTGAAATTATGGTCCCGAAGACGATCTAAAACTCCAAAAATTGGAAGACTTAGATTCATACATCCAAGAACAGGTGAGCCTTTCTATCTCCGTATGCTTCTCATGGTAGTAAAAGGAGCTACAAGCTATCAAGATGTCCGAACCTATGAAAACATAGTATATCCTACTTTCCGAGAAGCATGTAAAGCACGTGGCTTAATTGGAGATGATTCCGAATGGTTTGCTCTGTTTGATGAAGCTATTATATGGGCTACATCATCTCGATTGAGACATTTATTTATGGTTGTTGTTGTCTTCTGCGGTATTACTGATATTTCTCTCCTTTTTGAAAAGTATTGGAGGTATATGGCAGATGACATTCTACATCGCATTAGTCAAGGATTACAAATTTATTCATACAAACCTCCTGATAATCATCTTAAAACATTATTATTCCAAGAATTAGACTCAACTTTCTCAAATAGGTTAATCATGGAAGAACTTTCTTATGATAGAGCAGCTTTACAAGCAGAAGCTGATCATATATATTCTATATTGAGTGAAGAATAGAAATAAATCTTTCATACAATTATCACAGATATTGATAAAGGCATAAAAACTATGTACTTTGTATCAGGTACATAATTTACCTACATATTTCAAGAATCTCTATTTATTATATATCATAAAAATGAACTTAATATTTTTTTAGGATTTGGTGAAACTGGAAAAACTTTCCTTTGGAATTGCATTATATACAAATTAAGATCCCAAGGTAAAATAGTCCTTGCTGTTGCTTCATGTGGTGTTGCTTCTTTAATACTTTCTGGTGGAAGAACAACACATTCTAGATTTCATATTCCTATAGATATAAATGATACAAGTACATGTAGTATTCATCGAGGAACAAATTTATCTGAACTTCTAATTAAAACAAGTCTTATATTATGGGATGAAGCACCAATGGCACATAGATTTTGTTTTGAAGCATCAGATCGAAGTTTAAGAGATATTTTATCAATCAATGAACCTGCAAACACCAAAGAACCATTCGGTGGCATGAAGATATTGCTAGGTGGTGACTTTAGACAAGTTCTTCCAGTAATAAACCATGGCAGTGCAACAGATGCGATTAATGCATCCCTTATTAGCTCTCCTCTCTGGCAATATTTCACGGTATTCAAGCTGACTATTAATATGCAACTTCAGAATCCTAGCTTAAACAATGATGAAAAACAAAAAATAGCTCGATTTGCAAAATGGATCTTAGATATCGGTGAAGGTAGGATTCCAGCTTGTGATGGTAACAATGATGCTGATGAAAGATGGATAGAATTGCCTCGGGAACTATTGTTACAACCAACTTATGATAATATCGAAGCAATAACAAGTGTGGTATATGATGAATTGACTAGAAAATATGCCTCTGTACAATACCTTGCTGAAAGGGTTGTGATCTGTCCATTAAATCACACTGTAGACGAAATAAATGATATAATGCTGAAAAAAGTTCCTGGAAATAGCAAGATATACTTCAGTTATGATAGCATTGTCAATTCAATAAAACAACCAGATGACTTCCCAGTTTTGTATCCATCAGAATTTCTTAATTCTATAACACTAAATAATTTCCCACAACATATGCTTACTCTAAAGATTGATGTCCCTGTCGTATTGTTACATAATATTGATCAATCAATAGGGCTTTGCAATGGGACTCGATTACTTATTGTAAGGTTAGGTGATCATATCATTGAAGCAAAAATCATCACAGGATACCATATTGGACACCAAGTTTGCATTCCAAGAATTGTTGTACATGGAAGCAGTCCAAAATGGCCTTTTACTCTGGCAAGACGCCAATTTCCAATCAAAATTTGTTATGCATTAACAATCAATAAATATCAAGGACAAACACTACAAAAAGCTGGTGTATATTTGAAAAGCCCTGTATTTTCTCATGGACAATTATATGTTGCAATTTCAAGAGTCAGATCACAAGAAGGCTTGATAATACTGATTGAGAATGATGACGGAACAGCTGGAACTACTACAAAAAATATTGTCTATAGAAAGATCTTAGACCATATATGATGTGGTGGTACCGTCAATTAATGACATTACTACAATAATATATCTTTTTGATGTAACATAGATTTTGTCTCAATGTTATATATGCTTCCGAAGAACAATGGTCTATTTCATGTGTATAAAATATTTCAGAGCTGAAATAGCATCTTCTTATTTCAATAACTACTTGCTTATACATAATGGTAAGTATCATTTTATTGTACTAACATCTTACTTTTCTCTTATTTTTTAATAGATGGCTACCACAAAGAATATTATCTGAAAAAAAAAGAGACAGATTGTATATGATATGGGGAATATTACCTATCAATGACAGTACTTGAATAACATATCCTTTTAATATAACATATATTTTATGTTAATCTCATATACCTTTATGTAGAAAGAACAATCTTGAAGGATATTTTTTTTATAAAAAAGACAGATTGTATATGATATGGAAATATTATCTATCAAATACAGCACTTCAATAACATATCCTTTTAATATAACATATATTTTAGCTTAAGGTCATATATCTTTATATAGAAACAACCTTCTTCAAGGATACTTTTTTTATGTATATCCATGCCTTTTATATTATATAATATGATATTAACCATGTTTTCTTTACGTAAAGAATTTTTTACAGAAAAATATCATCTTCTATTTTCAGCAGCAATTTGTTTATACATAATAATGTTTATCATTTCATTAAACTATCATTTGCCTTTTTCTGTTATTTTTAACAGATGTCGTGCATTTCACTAAAAGATATTAATCAAGGATCAGCCAAAGCAAGGATCTGTGTAAGAGTGACAAGACTATCAGAATATATTCTGGATGACAAACCAGAAAAGATCCAAAGACTTGATTTTGTACTATTGGATCAAGAGGTATGCACAAACATTAGGCGCCTTACAAAAATAAAAAAGTATACATCATTTACACTAATTTACTATACAAATGTACAGGGAAAAGCAATAGAAGCTCAGGTGCCACAACGGCATGTAGATCAATTCAAACCCCACCTTAAAGAAGGAGCTATATATTTTATTAAATTTTTCCAAGTGTTCCCAGCTAAAAACAACTATCGAGCAGTTGACCATATATATGATAAAATTCACGGGTCACACTGAGGTAATCGAATTTTCTGGTGCTCCTCCAACATTTCCCAAGTATGCATATACTCTAGCATCCTTTGATACATTAAGAACTAGAATTGATTACACTAGGGACATGTCAGGTAACAATATTCATCTACATATTATATGTTCCATTCCTAATATACGTTTATTTATTATAACACCATCATCTACCTTTCATAAAATAACATATACTTTAACATTACACAGACACAATAGGACAAGTGGTCTCTATTGAACCTGCTACAACAGTTTATGTGAAGGGTATTAAGAAAACAATACGACACATCTACATTTCAGATGGCCGGTATAGTTACATAATAACACTTACTGTAATTTATACACCAATCTTTACTCATTTTCATTTACTCTTTCTCTTTAGTCATACTAATTTAAATACAATACAGAAAATCAATCGAAGTTGTCCTTTGGAATCGTCAAGCAGCTGAATTCCCAGATGAACAAATCATTGAGCTAAGTAAAGAAAAACCATTTTGCTACTTCTTGGCATCACTACAAGATCACGTGAAGGTTAACCAATAATCCTCAATATTTCTTTATTCCATATTAGATCTAAATATATACTTCTCTGATTTTATACTAAAATAGAAAAAATATGCCCCATATATATATATATATATGCGTGTGCCTCTATATACATATATAGGTTTAGTCAGCTCACACCATGCCAAATTAAAAAAGAGCTGTTACTTAGTCGATAATATTGTTAATAAATACATTGGCATTACAATTTATGGTACATAAGTTTACATTCCCCTCACTAAATCAAAATAAAAAAAAATCTAAAACAAAGCTAAGACTCATAAAGAAAAATTCATACATTTCAATAGAAGATACTTGATTCTCATTAGATTTATATGACATTGCTCAAAACATCAGAGTTCAAATTTATTGCCTGTTTGAAATTATGTTTATATAATATATGACAACTTATTAACTATTTTAATGTAGCATTCTTCTAAATAAATATATTTTCCATTTATGTCTGCTTCACAATGTCTGCTTCTGTCAACGAAGTCCCTTTCTTCTTTCCGCAGCTAAGGCTGCTAAGAGTGCTTGATATGCAAGGCTGCAGTTGCTTGAGCAACAACACTTCGGAGTATATCTGTAGTTTTTTCCAGCTAAAGTACCTAAGCCTCAGAAAGACCAATGTCTGCAAGTTACTGCAGCTACTTGGAAATCTGAAACACCTAGAGACGCTGGACATTAGGACAACACTCATCAAGAAATTACCAGCCAATGCAAAGAACCTCGGTTGTATAAAGCTCAAATTATTTTATTTTCTGCGCCCTCCTGCTCTATGTTTTATTTGCTGCTATATGAAATGCTAATCTATGTTTCTTACATCTATTAGTTAGTTACAAACATACCATATGCATGTACATGTATATTAAGCATAGATATCAAGAAAGATGATTATTTTTTAATATATGTATATATTTTGAGTTTCAGTTATTTATAAACACAATTCTTTTACACATATAAATATATATGTAGTATTATTCTACTTTTTCTCTATCTTCTCATATGTTTTCTCCCTTTCCTCATAGGCCAATTAAAGATACAAGGTAGTACCACATGTTAATACCATATCAATCCTGTAATACCATAAGCAATAGCTTTACAAAATAAGTAAGCTTCCCTTAGCCCTACATGTTTCTAATGCCTTCAGCTTATATTTTTTTAACAACATGAATTCCTACTTAATCTTGAAAAATCTTCTACAGATTTGCAGGACTCCCTCATAAAGTGGCATGGTCTGGTTCAAATCTAACTACTTCAGATGTTATAATATCGTCAGTTAATGAATTAGCAAAAAACTCAAATCCACATCAAATTTATGTATGTACTTACTATTTTCACACATTTATTATGCAAAATCAAATCATTAATCATTGATAAACATTTAATAAACAGGGTAACATATATCAACTCGACGTTGTGTTGAAAACACTTTCACCAAATCAATCATGGTGGTATTTAGGTTGTGTATCATGCAGGAAAAAAATATTTCCAGAAGGAGATACATATAGATGTCCCAAATGTTTCGGAAACAGTGCTGAACCTATGTATGTTTTCTTTAGCAAATATCTATAACATAATTGACACAATTATATTCTTCTTTCTGACAAAAATATTACCCTCTTTGTTAATAAACAGGTACCGGATTACTATGATTGCAACAGACCCTGATAATATTATGGAAGATAATGCACCTACAATAGAAATTGTTTTCTTTGGAAACATTGGTGAACAGCTCACAGGAATTACTGCACTTCAACTAGCGGCGACAGCAGAAACAAACAATGGCTCAATCCCCTAAAAAATAACACGTTTATATAATCACAAATATACCTTAAGACTCACTGTCCCATTCTCATCCATGCAGAGAGATACTATATCATTCCAAGTAAAAAATATTGTTGCTATCGGTGGCCCTATCATTATTCCACCATCTATATTTCCTGCACCTTCAGGTACACATGACAACTTACAATTTAGTTCTCTTTGTTGGCTTAAGTTTTGGACATAATAACATTTAGCAAAGATATATTAAATTCTACAGATCTACAAGATCATCAAGATAATACTATCCAAGCTATGGCAACAAGTTTAACATCCTCATCTTCTGATGTAAGAGCTACACACAAAAAGGTAAATAAACTTCTTACTCTTTTAGTGTCCATTATCATCTAAACAGAAAAATAAGTACAAGAAGTTTATTTTTGTCTTTTTATAACAAACTAGCTGTTTCATAGGAATATTCCCAGTTTTTTTTTCAAACCATACATTTACAGTAAGAAACACAGTTGTTCTTTGACTTTGAAACACCAAGATGCCCTGCTTCTTCCTCTAAATCATCTTTCCACAAGAGGCCTAAGAGAATTCCTATGGCATGATCTCATTCACATATACACATATCATGACAAGAATGAGAGCATCGCATTTAGTTAATCTTCGTCCCACTCACCTCATTTTCAAGAATTGTACTGACACACCAAATATATATTATAATGACCTATAATTTAACTGATGCTCATTTAAGTGCCTTCACTTTTAGCATAGATACATCATGCATTATTACAGGACTTCTTCAAAACACTGTAGACACCTTGAAGAGCTAGATGTCCCGAGTACCAAAAAAAAAAAGGAAAAAAAACCTCCAAACCTAAATGTAATCATTTTACTACAGGACATCACAGACCAAGAAGATAATCCTAAAACACCATTGCCTTCACCTGGACAATTAGCAAGAATGCCACCGGTAAGTTTTATCTTTAGTGATACAAGAATTTACATTATTTCTTAATAATACAATGAACATCACATTCCTTTCTATGTTTTCATCAATTATAAGCTTCCAACAACGACAAATATACCTAGCAAGCGGCCAGGTCATCTTGAAGATCCAACTTTATCAGACTCTAAAATTACAGCATGGTAACCATAAATTCTAAACAACTTTTCCACATATTACTCTCATATATACTTGATAATATTCTAATTATTTTTCTCCCCCTTATACAGTGTACCTGGTATTCCCAGAGGTGAGAGTTCTACTAAAAGAAGACTCCTAAAAGAGTAACTTCTATCGATCATCTCAAAAATATGTTAAATATCTATGATGTATATATTGTCGTCTTTTTTCTTTTTAATCAGAATACTGTCTAATGTTGCATCAAACTCATATTTTGTCCAGCTATAATATCAAACTAACTATTCCCTGTACTATATCTAAATCTCAACTTTATATTATATACACTCCTCACAAAAACTTCGAACACCATGACATCGATGTTTTTTGACTCCTGTATCATTGTCCTCTTTATCTGAAGTACTTAGCAAAAGATTATTAAAGCATTCAGTATCTTCTCTTCACATCAGATTGCACCAAGAACAATTTTCTCCAAATAAGAAGATCTTGCATTTCTGTACAAATCCTTATTGTCCAGGATCTTGCTCTGGTGTGAAACAATTTTGTTGCTAATTCTCCTACACATGTTGCCTACTATTTGCTGATATAGCTAAAATATGTTCAGGTGCTCACATATACCCAACATCTCAATTTGGTACAGCCAGTACGGAGCTAAACATTTATTCTCCATTTGTTTCTGTGTTCCTGTTACTTAGTGTTGTGTATGGTTTTGTTTCAACCTATACACTCCTCACAGAAACTTCAAACACCATGATATTGATGTTTTTGACTCCTGTATCATTGTCCTCTTTATCTGAAGTACTTAGCAAAAGATCATTAAAGCATTCAGTACCTTCTCTTCACATCAGATTGCACGAGGAACAATTTTCTCCAAACGAGAAGATCTTGCATTTGTGTAAAAATCCTTATTGTCCAGGATGTTGCTCTGGTGTGAAACTATTTTGTTGCTAATTCTCCTGCACATGTTGCCTACTATTTGCTGATATAGCTGAAATATGTTCAAGTGCTCACATATACCCAACATCTCAATTTGGTACAGCCAGCACGAGGCTAATCATTTATTCTCCATCTGTTTCTGTATTCCTGTTACTCAGTGTTATGTATGGTTTTGTTTCAGCCGACATTGAAGTTTGGTTTAATTGTTTCCTTGAGTTAGGTCTAAACCTTTTTCTAAAAGTTTTTTGATGAAGATGGTCAGAAAATATGCAAACTCATTTTTGGATGCTATTATGTTAACCGTTGAGTTCAATTTGTATTATCTTAACCTATCAGGGAGTCCTTTCGATTTTTTTTTTCATGTGTCCCTCTCAAACCTCCATTACCCAGAAGCAAAGTTTTGCCATAATGCCAATCATTTCATTTCATTTCTTTTGTTCTTAAAAAACTGCAGCAAAGCAATATATTGAGAACAAAAGCTCAAGCTCCAGAATGTATATATTATATTCTTCACATAGATCTCGAGCTGGCGCAGCGTAGCGCGCCGATCCGTCTAGTTAAGTTTGCTCATGACTTAGAGCGCGACAATTTAAATTGATTTTACACCCTATAGGGGTATTTCTTTACCCATACGAAACGAAACCATGCGGTTCAAGCAACCGATCAAATTGCAAGAGGGGTACACATGACAACCTTTCCCAATTAAGCCCCAGTTGTTTGGAATATGCGTCTCTTGGTGCGGAAGGCACTTAGGTCTATTCCTAATGCAATCTCAAGTGTCTCTACAAGCCCTCACATTCACACCGTAGATATTCAAGCCCAAATGATTGCATCTACAAGAGATATTCAGCTCATATTTACCATATTCGGATAGTGAAAAATACGGACAAGTGCTTAAGCCAACGGCACCAACGATCGATGCTTAAACAACCTAGGCAGACCTATGACCTTCAAGACTACATTCCAGAACCATCCTTAGTGCCGTCCAAATCTTGTCTCATCCTCATATCTCATCATCCCAACATCGTTTTCATTGTGAACAATGATTAAGCCCTATAACTTGCGAACGATGGGCAAACCACCGCTTGACTTCTATCGATGACCTATACATTACTAATGCATTTTGTATAAATTTTTAAGTTAGACATTAACATGGCTATATCCAGATTACAAGGATGGAGATCAACAATATATCAAGGTAGGAACACATACAACAAAATAGTTATACCTGATTCTCGACAACAACTTGCTAAATGCATGACATACACATAACGATAACTTATCAAAATTAGACATCACAATGAACGAAAGTAAAGGTGAAGTATGCATAGATGCTTGTCTTGATGCTCAACTTCACAATCAACCACAACAAAGCTCGGATCAACCTCGGTCACACCCGCGTTGCTCTCCAGTTTGTCGATCACTAAAAGAAAGACGATGCATCATAATCAACATGATGAATGCTATGATGTATGCTCCAATAAGTATGCATGAGTGAATATGTAGCACACTAAGCTATGAATGCATTAACACATGAAATAAAGGAAGTCTCCTTGACAAGAGCACCTTGGTAATATCGGGAGTTTCGATATTCCATATCGGAATTTCTGATATGGAATATCAGAATTTTCGATCAGTCGGACCTTTCAAAATTTTGAAAACATCAAGTTCTTGGGAATATCGGAATTTCCTATGTTAGGATCGGAACTTTCGATGTTGGTTGGAATTTTCGGTATTAGGTTGGAATTTCCGTTGGTGGTTGGAATTTCTGATTTTTGCAACTATGGGGTTCTCAAGTTGACGATTTTATTTAATCGGAATTTCCAATATTAAAGTCGGAACTTCCAATAGTGATTGAAGTTTCCAGTTTTTGTGAACATGTGGTTCTCGGGTTGGCCATTTCTTAAATAATCAGAAGTTCCGATCCAAAAGTCGGAAGTTCTGATTGAAGTGTCGTGCTTGAGTTCGCATAGATTCTTCGGTCAATTCGACTTGCATGTCAAAACTCATTCCACATAAGCATGTGTTTTGCACCAATGCATGGATTCTAACCTTCATTGACCCTCCCATCACGCTAAACCTAAGTGCTTACTCTAAACCATTTCCCTCCTGTTTGCTCCTTTGCAACAAAGAACTTGGCGACATTTTGCGAGCGCGAGCTTGCAGCTCAAATGTGTGAGCCACATCCAAAACAAAATGTGCATTACCACCATGAGCTCCTAGGAAGCTTACCCCACATCCTTGGTGAAAGTGGTGATCGCCGGTTGGGGAAAAGAGAGGAAGATGCTTGAGGAAGAAGAACATTGTGGCTCCTCATTGCTTCAACTAAAAGAGATATCAAGAACGATATCAATCCCGTGTGCATGCACGAAGTGCTTGGATGGATGGAAAGCTTGAAGGCTAGGGAAGGCGATGGTGTGACATGCATACCTTGATTTGAACTCCTTGGAGGGGATTTGGGTGGAGAGAGGGGGAGCTTGCTCTCCTTTGGTGTGTTTGGGAGAGAGAGGGAGTGAGTGAGAGTGACGAGAGAAGAGGTGAGCTGCTGCAGCTGAAGGAGAAGAGAGTTGGTGGGGCCAGCTCACGCCCCCCCCCCCCCTCCCCAGATGTTAGACTTGTTCTCCTCTTTATACTTACAAGTGGGCCATTTTTCGCTGACCCATACCTAGCTAAACCTTCTACCCTTAGGCTATAAAATGGGTGGCACACATGCCCCTTTTTGCTCTAATGAAGCTGTCGAGCTCGTCCCATCCACTGGACACCACCATGCCTACCTCACCCCGGTCAGCCGGTCTGCCCTGTCCCATCACATGTCTCGCACGCGTGCTTGTGAAGCAGCCTGACACACCTGTGGACCTGTCCCATAACATTTAATGCTACGGGGCGGTGCATGGCACCTCTACGCTGGCCACGAACTGTCCATTGGGGAGGGGTGCCTAGGGAGGAAAACACTTGAGTGAAAAGTATTTAATGAGAATAGACTGGTTTAGTAAGTACCTGTCCCGTGACCAGCGAAGGCTGGTCGCAGGATTCCCTTATGTGGTAAGGATCCTGATCGCAAAGGCCTAGACTAGTCACGCGATGGGACTCTAGCCTGGGAAAAAAACTTCAGCCAACTGGTATTGACTGGTGTGGACCCTCAAAACAGGGGACCCCCTTATTCTATACACTAACAGTAGCTCCCAAGCTCTCTCACGGATGTGGTAGTCTAAGCGGTTCGCCGTGTGGTCACGGGTGGACCTGGTCGTACCACCTGGGCTCCAAGTCAACACAAGTTCACCCTGAGAGTGACCGCCAACGCAATCCACAATCATGGCAGGCCCAGAAAAACACATCATGAGGGGAGGTTTTAAACTTTTAGAGAGAGAGAGAGAGAGAGAGAGAGAGAGAGAGAGAGAGAAACATTGTGGGAGAGAGAGGCATTGATTTCCACCGGTCCTGAGGGGAATTCAGCCCCCAAAGAATGGTCTTTCGAAAATTTTGAGATGACCGAGCTCCACGCGACGGTTGGGATATCACGCTGGCCCTATAAATTAGAAAGCCAAAGCTTGCCTACGAATCCTTTTGTCATCCCCTATAGCCTCCAAGCCCATCATCTCCATCTCCACTCGTGTTCCTACAGCCACCCCTGCCACCCCCAATGGCGTCGTGCACCGGTGAAGAGCTAGATTTTCCCAAGTCCAAGTGCACTATGGTAAAGCTGAAGCAGATATACGACAACCGTCTTCTCTCTCACCGCCTTTCTTCGGGGTACCACCCGGGGGAGGACATGCCTGCTCCCTGCAAGGGGGAGATGGCCAGCCTTGTGCTGTCCTTTTCTGAATTCTTCATCATTTTCATCTCCTTCTACGATATCTACCATCTCCACCTCAATTCCAACTCTATCATCATGCTGAGCGTCTTTGCTCACATGTACGAGAAGTTCATTGGGGTCAAGCCATGCCTCGATCTCTCCAGGTATTTTTACACAGCCAGGCTGCAGACCGGGTCGGCCACCTAGAGCAGCGGATTTCACCTTCGTGATAGCATCACAGGCTCCTACCCTTGAGATAGGCCCTAAGTCGTCATGGTCGGGCTGGAGAGAAGAGTGGTTCTACCTTAAGATGGAGGATTTCTTGGACAACATCTACATGATGAACAAACCTGCACAGGTCTCCGAGAGCTGGGGGAACTCCCCCGCGACCACTTCGGAGCTATTGAGCCTCGCAATCTGGGTCAATAACCTTGCGAACGTCAGGCTAACAGGATCAAATGTTGCCCCATGACTTCATCAAGCGTCAGTTGTGGCCTTTGCGGAAAAGAGCACATCCGACATATATGTACATCGGGAGTGACGATGTCACCAGGGAGAGCTCTCTAGGTAAAATTGCAATCATTTCCATGATGCTCTTAGTTTATTCATGCGGTGTCTTAAGAATCCCCCTTATGCATATATCTCTGACAAGATCGTCAAGTCGCAGGTCAAATTCCTCATGGCGGAAGCCCCGAGGAAGGATGGCCCATCGCGAGATGCTTCTTCATTGTGCGACCTCTCCCTGTTAGAGAGGGCTCAGCTCAGATTGGTATGTTTGGTCTTTTCTCGAAACTTCCATTTTCAAGTCTTCTCCTGGGTCAGGGTTTCATGGTATGCATCACCGCAGGGTCTTCTCGAGGCCAATGTCTTGCGTTCAATAATCGACGAGATCACAAAGACCACCCGAGAAGTTGATCTTGCTACCATCATGCCTTCTCCACCACCCAACGCCACTCCGGTCGACCACCCATTTGGTTGCGATGTCGGCTCAGCTGATCAAGGAGGCAACCAGACTGCTCAGAGTCAGGTAGCGACCACGTTTGATGGTTCTGTGAGTGGCGTCGATCTGCAGAGGGTCAACCAGCATCGCCCTAACCAGACTCGCTCCAACCAAGTGCACCCCGACCAGTCTCACTCTGACCAGATGCACCCCACCAGTCTCTCCCTAACCAGACCAGGAGTGGTCAGGCCGCCGCCGGCCAAGCGCCTACACAAGGGAGGAAGAGACTAGCGAAGGGCCCGTCTACCATGGAGGCATCCAAACATGCTCATGGGATGCCGAGCTCCGGCGGCTCGACTGTTGGACTGTCCTCCCTGACCAGCTGACCCGACGGCTTTACACGGTCTAGGCTTGTGCTTAGCACTCCGCCGCCACAGTAAGGTCTCTGGTTAGGCGCAATACCTTGAGTTTTCTTTCTTTTCCTGATTTCATAAATATGTTGTCGTCGTAGGTCCTTGACCCCGCTCACGGTCTTAGTTGTAACTCATCCACCAGTACCTCAGTAACATGTTGTGCCCCTTAGCCCACAACAACTCTAACCTCGGGAGCATTGATCGTGGCTCCCACGCCTACTAAGCCGATCATGGAACCCGTTTCGGCCTTCGACTTGCTCTCCCTGGCCACCCGCTTCTCGGCCTCTATCCGCAAGTTGATAAGGAAGCGGCTGCCAATAGGTGTGCTGAACTAGAGAGGCAGCTAACCAAAGAAAAGGAGGCACGGCTCGTGCTTCAGCAGAAGTGTGATGAGCTCCAACGAGAAAAAGTTACGCTCGTTGCTGAACACACCCAACTCAGGGAGGACGAGACAACCACTCGTAGCATTCTCCAAGATGCTTTAAGGCGCTCAAGCAACCCCTGAGGAGCCTGGAGCTAGAGATCATTGAGCTGAAGGACCCACGCACAGCTCATGCATGGGCTTATGCTACCAAGGTTCTCTCGAAAAAGTTTTCTGATCCCTCGGATATTCTTGCAGCGAGGGGTGTCGAGGATGTGGCGCACGCGGTGAGGGATGCAGTGGGGTACGTCTTCCGGTGCTACCACAGCCACGATCCCAACTTCAACCTCGACCTCATTCGGGAGGGGGTTGCGATAGCCGGGTCCGTAGCCGAGGAGAGACTGCATGAGGAGTGCCAAGGAGCAGTGAACTACGTGTGATCCATCTTCCAGGTGGAGGCCGCTGGGGAGTAAATATCAAACTATAATTTAGGTTATGTATTATATTTTGATCAAACTATAAAAGGGTCCCCTGCTGAGATCTTGGAGGGTTGCCCCAATTCCTAGTATCCGTTGGAAGTGGTCGTTCTTTCTATTAAAAACTTGAAGAGTGGAAGACCTTTTTTTCAGTCCTCGAGATGACCCTGTCCAAAAGGCCAAACACCCAATTAGTTTCAGGGTACCCTCTTACTTGTTTGGGGATCTTGCCTGGCTGATGGCCCTAACACTATGTAGAGGTCGCGTCGGCGCAGAGAGTCGTGCAGGTCTGAGGGTTGGTTGTCCCGACATGGCGGGGGTCTCCGAGCGCTCCCTATTACTGAGGGAGGATGTGATCTTTCTTGCCATGGGGCCTGTCGCGATTCTTGTTGATCGTGACCTTTAACAGTCCTATCGACGGCCATGGTGTTTGCTGCCACAGTTTGGCGTCGGGCGGTCTCAACCAGGAGGGCGAGGTCATGCAACCATGGTGCTAACAGTGAACCCTCCGGTACTACTATCGGTGGGTGGCTAAAAAGTATTCGCATGGTTTGAAGATTCTGTGCAGATGTCATGGCCTTATAATCGAGCTGTCGAGTGCGAAGTGGTGACATATCTCAAGGGGGGAGCCCTCGGCATTTTGTACGACGTAATGACCTTGGCGCCGCCCCGCCAAAGACCGCGTCCTCTGCGATAGCTCCTCCAGACAAAGCTATGGTGGTCGGGGTTGTGTCAAAGCATCCCCATGTTCGGTGCTGGTCTGGTTTCCCTCTAGGCGTGTGGTCTAGGGATCATCGTTGGCACCCAGAACATGGGAGCCTCGTTGCCCCACGTTGCATGAACTGTTGTAAAAACTTCCTATTGAGCCTCAGAGCCTTCGAACTCCGATTCGGTGTCCCACACCTGGAGCACATCGGGCTCATCTAGGTCGTATCCTATGACGCACACATCATGGTGATCGGGATCCTCGAAACGGGACTCAGTGGTTGTCATAGATCCGGTCATAGGTAACCCAATCTAATCTACAATACTTACTAAAATGCAGAAATGCGCCCCCTACATGCGCTCAAACTGTGGAGGGTTAGTCCCTTACAATGATTCCAGGGTGTCCCGGTCGATGGATGTGTGAACAACGCTTGCGGTGTGCTTGTGTTTGTGATGAACTCAAGAATACAAGGGCTATCCAGGTTTAGGTCTCCTAAAGTATAACAGTCATACATCCTATGTATTTTGTTGTCGGTGTTTTTAAACTAGTTCCAGATCAGTCCCCCCAAATGCTAGACATGTTCTCATCTTTATATACAAGAGAAGAATAACTTACAAGTGAGCCCTTTTCCGTTGACCCATACCTAGCTAAACCTTCCACCCTTAGGCTATAAAATGGGCGGCGCACGTGCCCTTTTTTGCTCTGATGAAGCTGCCGAGCTCATCCCATCTGTTGGACACCACCATGCCTACCTCACCCCGGTCAGTCAGTCTGCACTGTCCCATCACCGGTCTCGCACGTGCGCCTGTGAAGCATCTTGACATGCCTGAGCCCATCCCGTAACATTTAATGCTATGAGACGGGGCATGGCACCTCTACCCTGGCCACAACCTGTCCACAGGGGGGTGCCTTGGGAAAGAAAACACTCAAGTGGAAAATATTAAATGAGAATAGACTGGTTTGGTAAGTACCTGTCCCGTGACCAGCGAAGGCTGGTCGTGGGATTCCCTTATGTGGTAATGATCCTGGTCATGAAAGCGCAGACTGGTCTTGCGGTGGGACTCTGACCTAGGAAAAAAACTTCAACCAACTGATATTGGCTGATGTGGGCCCTCAGAACAGGAGACCCCCTATTCTATACATCGACAGAAACCCTAGATCAAGTCTAGTCAGGTAAAATCCATACATACCCATTGAAGATCCATGGCAGAAACTATAATCACCCGACTATGGCTTTAGAACCAAAAACACGGAGAAATCCAACTGGATCTTGAGGAAGACAAGGCGCATGGTTGTTCTTAAGAAAAGTCAAGGCAAGGCAAGGCAAGGCAAGGCGTATGGTTGTTATCCTCCAAGAGGCCCCTACCTGTATAAAGATACGTGTCTCCTTTTGCGATTTTCTTCCTTGATCAACAAGTATCCCTATTTTATCTATAAATATATTGGCAATCATTTATAGATCGTCGTCATAGAGTATGGTGTCATCAATTGTCTCACAAAAATTGAACTTCAAAATACAACTTATACATGAGAAACCAAAAAGACAAATTTATGAGGAGATGAATTGAAGTTTAAATAACTCTGAAAGGTAAAATGAGACGAAATGTTTGTGGGGTTATCTGGTCAATTGTAATAGTTCAGATGAGTAAAATAGATCTTTTCTTTTTATTTAAGAATAAAATATGCTAGCGATTCTTATACGTGTTCCGTAGTGCATTTCAGGTCTCTAAACTCCTACAATGCATATTTAAACCCCTAAACTTCTTAGCTATTCCACTTGAAGTTCAACAAGCATTGAGTGATTAGTAGGTTAATAGTGTTGAGTGGGCATCTAGGTGGCGATCTCTCTCCTTAGGTAGACCTGACCTCAACCTATGCCACCGGCCATCTTGTACTTCCCTCCTTCAGTTCGTCCTCCCCTTCTTTACCATCAACATTTAGCACCATTAGCCTAATAATAATTCACTCCAAGCATTTTAAATATCGGCACACATAAAAAGTTTAGGTGGGCTCAATCTAGATTTTGAGAATTTAGAGATATAGATGATATTGCAGGACAAGTTTAATATCCACATTTACTCTAATTTTAATATCCACATATATGATATTGCATGTCGCCCAAAATCACCTAAAATAAACTCTTCCAACCTTGTAGAGTTTTTGGTACCACTCTTGGTTGAAGACATCGCCGGAGCCTTTTGTCGGCGACCTCACCGAGGTGCTGCCAGCCAGGCTCAGCGGTCTGACCACCACCTAGGCTAGTCTGACTGCCGGATTGTGACTTGGCTAGTTAGACTCAAGTCAGACTGCATAGTCAGAAGTTATACCACCACTAAGGCTAGTCTGACCACCAGAACCCACGGTCTGATCACCACCTGGGCTGGTCTGACCGCCATAACTATTCAGTACTGATCTTTCTTTGTTCGACCCCACGGTCTGACCGCCACTTGGGCTAGTCTGATTGCTAGCCACTCAGAATCCAGCAACCTTAGGTTGTCTTATGCGAGGTTTAAACCTCTTATAACCCAATCGTTTAAGCGTTCTTTTGAAATTGTTTAATGACATATCATATTGCATCTCGTTCACAATCATGCATCATAAGCATATATCTTCGTTCGTTCTTTTGTTCATTCAATGTGTTTTTCCATTAGTTAGAGAGTGACACATTGACAGTTCAAGCGGTTGAGGTTGATATCGAATCGGAGATGTACGTAAGTGAAGCACCGGAGAACCAAGACAATCATATAAGCATATTTCATCTTAACTTTGGATCTTGCGGTGTCTAATTTGAATAAATTATCTCTTTATGTATGTCATTCATGTTTAGCGAGTCAATGTCGGGTTTTGTGGGTAAAATCTATATTGATGCATGTGTTCCTACTTTTATTATTGATTATCCACATCCTTGTAACATGGATATAACCATGTTAATGTCTAACTTAAAAGTTATCCAAAATGCTTAGTGATGCATATGTCATTGGTAGAAATCGGGCGATGGAATATCCATCATTCGTGAGCTATATGGCTTAATCATTATTCATAATGAAAATGATGTTGAGATGAAGAGTTTGTGAGAATGAGACGAGATGTGGGCAGTGTTAGGGGCATACCAGAGAGAGGAACCGATGTCATATGCCGATTGGATTGATTAAGCACCGACCGTTATTTGATGTTGACTTAAGCACTTTTCGTACTTTCACATATTCAATAAATGTACAAATGAGCCAATTATCATATATCGTGCTAACACTTGACTTGTGGCCCCATGACACGTAAGAGAAAAAATGATGAGGAGAAGCAAGGTGGCGGGAAGCCGAAGGTGTCCAGGACACGCTCACGATAACCCTGGTGCCATAGTGGCAAGCGCAAGTGGGTAGTTTTAGGTATGAGAAATGTTGTCTCGGAGGGCAAGAGGATGGACCCAAGTCATGTGGGTAAAGATGTATCCCTGCAGGTGTAAGATCAATTCAAATTGCCGCGCTCTCAATTATGAGCATGCTTATATCCATCCGCCTCAATCGTAGAGTTCCGACGTTGGGTTGTATATGTTATGTTGAGAAGTGGCTAGTGAGGGTTTATATTGAGAAGAGTATGTTTATGTAACAGTTATGTTTATATAAAATGCTCTTGCATATAAATTCATTTAACCTTATAGCCAACTTCTTGCTTCTCATCCCAAATATATGATCCTTTAAGTCAGTTTATTATATGTACCCACTATGAGTAAGACTTGCGAGTATCTTCATATTCATCTTGCTATCATTGAGTTTTTGCATGTGAGGCTATTTCATACCCGTCGATGTCAGTGACAGGCGAGAGTAGTGGTGGGCTACTCGTAGTGACACGATGGTACCTTAGGGCAAACGTCACCATCTCTTTTGTTGTTTATTGATATTATTCCACTGTTTATTGATATTTTGTTCCTCCTAACGTTGTTGATGTTACGTTGAAACCTTAAATCGTTGAACTTGTAATGGCTTAAAGGCTTGTATTATATTTATATTACCTGCCCTTTATTATGTCTTATTATGATGAAGCATAGTGTAAAAGTATGTATTTCGATCTTAAGCACAAAACACATACCAGGACTACCGATATTGAATTCGTTTTAATCATTGACGGCTGCGATTGTTGTAGTGAGATATAGTTTAGAACGTGACATGCCGAGAGACGGACATGTGCTACCTCTCATCTTATTAAACGATCGACCAATTTATTAATTAGAATATAATTTGAATGACACCTTACAATTTGATACCCGAGAATTAGAGCAGCACTCATGATAAACTTCATGTGCCACGCTGGTGCCCCATTCGACAAATCCTTAAACAACTCATGTTCCCACCCATTTGTGATTTCTCAAAATCTCTGGAGCTGCCACTATGGACCAACTTTTTAAAGTTCAAACTAGCTAAGACCTGGAACTCAGGCCACTCCCAATACATAAGACCAAGCCCAAGGGAGTCCCTTCACGGGCAGATTCCCGTCGTGAAGGGATTCCCGTTTCCTTCAGCGCTCCCAACGATTTCCCTTCACGGTTCCCTTCACGACGGGATTCCCAGGGTCATTCCCTTCAGGACGGGATTCTCTCTCCGTTCCCTTCGCGATTCCCCTCAAAAAGAAGCTGTTGGAGATAAGAGGAAATAAAGGGAAAGGGAACGGGGAAGGGAATCAGGAAGGGAACGAAATGAAGGGAATATGGTTGGGGATAGTCTAATGTCTATTTATATTTCTTAGAGATTAGGAAGTGCATTAAATTAATGTATAGAAATAAGTATTGAAATGCATAGTGTCTATGTGACTTCTTAGATCAATAATTAAATGCAAGGACATATTTCTAGGAAGGCCTATGTCTAACAATTAACACTTTTAACAAAACATAGCCAGGAGTTTAGGATTGCACAATAGAATTTTATCATTTTCATTCCCGTGGCCTTGCCTAAGGTTCCGTGCGCACAAGCTCGAAATGATGCGATTTTTGTCTTAGAAAAAGTTCATTCCATTCCAATGAACTATTGCAATTGTCTAGATAACACTCCAAACTTTTTTTTACTCATTTGCCCCCTAAACTATTCAAACCGGATATTCACCTATAATAAAATTTGTCTTTGTTTCTTATAGCAAAAGTTGCATTATAAGTCCAGTTTTTTTTTTTTTTGACATGATGGACATTTTGCCCTGCGTTGCAAAAATATTTTGAGATTTTTACATGATTATTTTCATAAGTTGGGGGACATATGTGAATGGTTTAAACCTCAAGATATAAATATGCATAAAAATCATCATTAAAAATAATCTTATATTGCTTTTGGAACATATGGTGATGAGGATATATAATTATTTATTATATATTCTATAAATACGGTGTATCTATAAGGGATACTCATGTTGCATGTGTCCTTTACTTGTTCCGGTATGTTTTGTAACCGACATGAAGTATCTATGGTATGAGAAAAAATATAGGGTAGGTAATCGTACTGTGCAAAGAAACCACCCTCATATTTTATAGGTCTCTCCTAGATATCTGGAGGATCAACAATTCAGTGAAAGAGAATAAGTAGGTTACACCCGCCTCACCTGTCAGGACCCCGAACACGGGTTCCCCTGTGCCTCCTGTATCAGTCCCTGGATCAAGTAGCTGATACGCACAGAATTCAACAGAATAATATCAAATACATACTTCGAATACAAATAAGTAAAATAAATACCTGAAAAGCGAAAAGATGGTCCGGTGGACAAGAATCCACAGCAGACCAGCCAGGCAGAAGAGCCTACAGCGCAGCGGAGCGAAACGACGATGCAACCCAATGCCACAGGTAACTCGGGTGCGGACGCGACCTTAGACTTCTTCTCTTCGACTTCATCTAGGTTGAGGTTGATCTCCAACTCAACAATCTGAAAGCAACAAGACTGAGTACGGAAGGTACTCAACAAGTCCTATACTACTTCAAGGGGGTTGATAGATACATAATGAATGTTTCAAGGATAAGGCTTTACGGCATAGTTTTAAGCATAAAGCAGGTTTTATGCAAATATCCAGTTATATTCTCCACTATTAACCTTTTTAAATAAATGTAACAAAGATTTTGAAAACAAACTGCAGGCATCTTCTGTTGGTACTGAGTATCACCTCAAGTCCCCAACGTATTAGAAGGTGACCTGGTAACAAAGTTGTCAAACGGTTTTAAAACCAAAACGGTTCAGGCATCTTCTGTTGGTACTGAGTATCACCTCAAGTCCCCAACGTATTAGAAGGTGACCTGATAGCAAAGCTGTCGAAATAGTTTTAAAACCAAAACCAGGGTAACAAGTTGTATCTGGGGGTTTTCAGTCCTGGGAGGGGCTATACCTCACTCTGCAGTCCCTTTTATCACATCTGGTGTACCTCTAGTACCACACAGCTTCTGGCGGATCGAGTTAGGAACCACATCACACGGACATCTAGTCCACAAACTCACTCATCAAGACGCATGCACCCGAAGTCTATTCAAGTGAGGTCAATGCTTTGCATGTCCATGACCGTGGACACGGCTATTCGAATAGGTTTACACTCTGCAGAGGTTGTACAGCTTTACCCATACGATATGCTCAGCCTCCAACCATTGCAAGCGGAGGAGCGAATCATACCAAGACTCTCCAAACACCTTTCCTGCCAGGCTTTTCCACGAGACACGCCAAGTTCCAGAGCTGCATGTTCCGAAGGCCAGCCTCCATTTTTAAGCCTAAGCCGGTCCCTGAACCTCCAAACAGCTGGACAGATAGACCCCTGGCTGCTCGTTGCTCTCAGCCTCCTGGTATGATGCCCAACTCAGTCCAGTGAAGGAAAATCAAGTCCTGCCCATACAGGACGCATGGTTGCACGGGGTGACTAAGCACGACGGCGCAAGACTCGGTCCTTAAGTGGCCGGGCTAGGCATCTTCACGGGTAATGAATACCATCATGTAACTCAAGCCCCCATGAGCATCCTCCCCGGAGGATTACTCTACCTGCCCGCGCCAAAACAGTTTTCACCCATTTTTACACATCACCTTCCATGTCCCACACGACATCAAGGATTTCACCACAATCACGGAATTCACAACCACCAAGGAATCATGGTATATGAGTTATCTTTGATAACAGTAAATCTGGTCTCTGAAGAGAAGTGTTTTAAAAGCGATATCTCCGAGGAGACGTATTTTAAAAGCGACATCTCCGAGGAGATGTATTCAATCCTAAGCATGCTAGATATCAAGACGTCGTCCATCGTTAATATATTTAACAACAGGTATTCCTAGGGTGATATGTATTCTGGATGATGACATATATGGCATGACAGTGTTGATAGGGTTAACTACTACAAGTAGTTTGAAAGAAAATGCAATATATAGCACATGCGATAATAAATCCGATTTTAGTTGATCATGTATATTATTCGAAAACATAGGTTCAATATGATCAAGGAAATAGAACTTGCCTTTTTAAAGGGTCAATTCAAGATTGGTCTTGTCTCTTGAGTTTCCCGGGGTTCTTCTTCATCATTGGACCTTGCCTTCAGTTCCTTCCTCGCGTTCCTGCTTAGAACCATGACTTCGACTCTACGCATATTAACGACAAAAAGCGCACAACGACTAAGCAATTGAACACCAGAACAAAACCATTGAAATACCAAAGCGGAAGAAGAACGACAAAGAAAACGACGAAAGCTAAACCAAGCGGAAGAGACAAACGGCAACTCTAATCAACACGAAGCTAGTACACAGAGAAAAATAGGATAATCTAGCGAAGCTAGGCTAAGCTATTAACCTAGTTATTTTATCAACTTAAGAGAAAACCTGAATAAATCACGATTAACTAGGTAAACTCTTATTAGATTAACTGTCAAAGGACGACAGCTAGAGATTCTACGTGTAGGTGAGTGCACGTGTACAGACATGAATATATGTGTAATACTTACGTCTATATGTATGTGAGCATGTATACATATATACGTAAGTATAACTCTAGACGATTATCTGTGCTTAAGTGTGGAGATTAATATTCTAATCTATAGCACTAAAACCTTAATTACCTAGTGTTGTTAATTTCCACACTAAGTTATATTTATTGCTATCATAAAAGCATACAGATAATTAAATAATTAGATTAATCTATCCTTTGAATCTAATTAATTAATTATTAAAAGGGTATTCAATTAATTAATTACTAATGATAAAATATTCTATCATATTCTAATGATTGATATTTATTTATTTAACAGCTACACGAGTTAATTCATTACCTTATTTGAACTAAGATTAAATCTATAAACTATCACATAGAATATCACATGAAATATCAATTTATTCTTAAACACTTAATTGAAACAACATTTAATTATTCTTATTAAGAAATGGAATTAACCTACTTAAGCTAGGTTATCACATGCGACAATATTACGATTACAACCTAAACATCATTATCGAATTATCTAACTCGACACTATTTATTATAAGGTGAAATCTAAACCTAGATTAAGCGTTGCGACATGAAATAATTATTGAATGAGAAATTAAATGAACTCCAAAAATTACAAAATTTGACATGAAAGTAGATTATGATTTTAGAGGAATATCGGCGAAAGAATCGCCGAAATCAGAGTTGAAACGAGGAGTTATAGCGGACGGAAGATTGCCGGAATAGAAAATCCTGGAATTTAGAAAATGCCACTGTTTCACGGACTTGGTCTACGAAATTTGTGGACCGGAGGGAGGTTGTGAGGTGGGTGCACCGTGGACCGGATTTGTATGGACTCGGCTCATGGGCAGTGGACCGGAGGGCTTGCAGTGGACAGTCCACCACAGACCGTGGCCGGTGGACACGCCAGCCTGTGGGCCCACACGGCAGAGGGGCTAAAGGATAAGGCCGGCTGGGCCTTCGGGTTGTGTGGTGGCTCGCAGAGAGAGGCGGAGGGAGGGGCGGAGACCGGCGGTGGAGAGAGAGAGGGAAGGGAGGAGAGGCGCCGGCCGGGTGAAGCAGGCGGCGCCGGAGAGAGCTTGGCGGCGGAGAGAGGGCCGACGGGGGGTTCTCGGCCAGGGAAGCGGCGGAGTGACGGCACGCGCCGGTGCAGATGGTGGCGTCGGAGAGGAAGGAGGAGTCGGAGCTCGGGGAGAGAGAGCGTGGTGGCCTGGCGGCGGCGAAGCAGTGAACAGGGCTGTCGGGCTTTTCGGCCGGGCGCAACAGAGAGAGAAGGCCGGAGATGTGAGGCCAGAGCTCGCCGGAGGGAGGTGGCGGCTCGACATGCCGGCGACGGCTCAGATTCGGGCCGGCAGCGCGTGCGGCGGTGCTGCGCGACCAGAGGTGCGGCGGCGCTACGCAGTGGAGCGTAGGAGGCATGGCGCAGCGGCGACGGCAGCCGGGACGACGCGGCGGCGCGGCGCACGCTGCGGCGGCGGGACGACGGAGGCGCGACGCTGGAGGCGCGGCCAAGGGGCACGGCAGCAGCGGCTTGGCGCGCACGGGCGGCGCAGGTCGGCGCAGAGGGAGAGCAGTGGAAAGGGAGGCGGGCTCACCGTGACGAACGGCGACGGCGCGTGGGTGGCACGGCACGGCTGGGTCGGTGCGGCCGGCTGGAGTCGAGGTGGACCACGGCGGCTCGGTGTGAGCGGCTTGACGCCGTGGCAGGCTCGGTTCGGCGGGGTGGCGCACTGGCTGGACGTGGCCGAGCGGCCAAGACGGCGCGGAGGAGCTGAGTGCAGCGGTGCGGGAGGACGCACGGGCGCGAAGAGGAGAGGCAGAGGAGCCATGGTTGAGCACCTGTGTGTATGTATGCTTGTGTGTATGAAGGCTCGTGTGAGAGAGGAGCAAGGAAGGTGCTGCTGCTGTGCTTTGTGTATGCATGTATGTGCAGGTGCAGAGATGTGCTGCTGTGTGGTGGTCGGTTGCTTGCATGAGAAGGCTTGAGAGGAGGATGAGCTTGGCCGATTAGCTTTTGCTGCTCGGTGGAGATCAGGGAGCAGGCCGGTACGGGAGCACAGCACAGGCTGATGGTGGCCGGCGCAGTGTGCCAGGGAAGGGAGAGAGAGCACAGAGGGAGGGGATGGGCATGAGAAGAACAGAGAGAGAAAGAGAGATATTTGTGTATGAATATTGATTCAAATTGGAATAGAATGATTCAATTTGAATGCAATTGAATCAAATGGATTTGTGATAATTCAAATAAATATATTGAATTTGAAGTGGATTGTGTAATTCAAACGGATGTATTTGAATTTGTAGATGAAATTGAATTGAGATGGACTTGTAGAACAATGTGAATGGTAATTGGATTTGGAAAGATTCGAATCGAATTTGAATGATTCAGTTTGAATGCAATCGAATAGATTGAGTTGAAATTGCGAATCATTGAACTTGGCATGAATTGAATATAACGTGAATTATTCGAATTGCATGCGGGTATGAAATCGATAATGATTGATGAATCTGGATTTGAGATATATAGGATTAAACTCAATTAGTAGTATTCGAATCTGAGTTTGGCATTAATTCAATTAAGGGTATTTGAATTAGGAGAAAGATTCATACTTGAAGCTTCGGGATTTGAGAAATGTTTGAATTCAGAAGAATTGAATTCAATGGATTTCGAAAGAATTGAATCAAGATTGGGATTCGAACTTTAGAGACATTCAAATTCGAGTTGACCAAAGCTACTTGGGGATAATTCAATGGAATAATTGAATTATAGATTTTAGCTGGATTGGAAGCTCGATTTTCTCGGTTGGGTTTAGATTAGAAATTTGCCGAAAGGAACTAGAATAGATTCGAATTGAGAAGCATTCAATTTGAATCGCTACGCAAGGAACCATAAGAACCAATAAACCAAAATGCATATGATCAATTCAATGCAACGATTAATTTAGAAATTAACTTGGTACTTTCTAGAATACTTAGCCCAAAATAATATATTTGAATATATACATACGAGTATATATACATATTCAAATATATATTTCCTTGATTTTATACAAGTTTAATAATTAGATTTTTTTTTTTAATTTGGAGCGAATTTTGCTATATTTTTATGTGCTAAAATTCAGGGTGTTACATCACCCTGACTATATAAGGAGGGAGGGGTACATCCAAGATAGAGGGGAACACAAGCCTTTGACAAGCACAAGAAGGCCATATAAGCCCTAGTGCCTTCAGGATCTACTAAATTGTGGGACCCTAGACCAAACCTAGTCAAGCAGAATCTATACACATTCATCGAAGATCCACGACAGAAAACCAACATCACCTGACTATGACTTTAGAAAAAAGAACACGGAGAAATCTGACTAGATCCTTAGGACTAGGCACACACCCCTTATTTGTAATATATGTTCCTAAGAAAAATCAAGACAAGACACGACATAGGTAAGACTATAAAAAAGATCGAGGCTTGTGAGCTACTCGATCTTGCCTCGTTAATAGTCTGATTCTAGCTCGGCTAGATTTGTAATTGAGTCGAGCTCGAGCCTCATCCAAAGCTCGCGAGCTCTATCGAGCCGACCTCGAGCTTTGATCGAGCCGAGCTCGAGGTCCCTCACCCTCCTTTGTTAGAATCTCGATGGTATTGCTCACATGATTTTTTTTTCCTCATAGAACTGAGCTTTAAATGAGCCTTTCGAGCCAAGCAGAGCTCAAGCCCGACTGTAGGCTCGCCCGCCACCTCAGGCTCGCTCGAGTTTGATTCTAGATGGTATCAAGCTTGAGCTTTAGGTGGCAAGCTCGCTTGAGCTTGGCTCGTTGATAGCTCTAGACGTAAAGTTGTTATCTTTTGGGAGGCCCAGACTTGTATAAGCATATTTGTTTCCTTTTGCAATATTCTTTTGTGACTAGTAGGTATCCGTATTTACTATAAATATTTTGGTGGTCGTTTACAGATCGTTGACATAGAGTATGGTGTTGTCAATAGTCTCACAAAAATTGAACTTTAAATGCAATTTATACGAGAAGAAACAAAAAGACAAATTTCTTAGGAGATGATTGACCAAGTTTGAATAACTCTGAAAGGTAAAATGAGACCAAAAAAGTTTGTGGGGATATCCGGTCAATTGTAACAGTTCGATAAGTAAAATAGGCTTTTTTTATTTTATTTAAGAATAAAACATGCTAGCAGTTCTTATACTTGTTTCGTAATGAAATTCAGGTCTCAAAACTCCTACCATGCATATTTAAATCCCTAAATTCTTAACTATTCCGCCTGAGGTCCAACACACATTGAGTGATTAGCTGGTTAATAATGTTGAGTAGGAATTTAGCTGGCGGTCTCTCTCTTTAGGTTATCTTCAACTATATTCCTTTCATTTTGTTCTCTTTCTAATTTCTTTTCCCGTTTCTATTTCTTTTATTTTCTCTCATCTCTAACATTTTTCATTCAAAAGAATTCGTGAAAGGAAAGAAGAGAGAATCCCGTTCTGAAAGGAATGACCTTAAGAATCCCTTCGTGACGGAAACCATGAAAGAAAACCGTTGAAACGCTGAAGATGATAAAAATTCCTTCATAAAGGAATTTTAAACCCTGACGAAAAATGATTAGAGATGATCTTATATAAACCTAGCCTCGATCTAGACCACCAGTCATCTTGTACTCAACTCCTTCAATTCGTCCTCCCCTTCTTTCTTACCACCAACATTTAGCACCATTAGCCTAATAATAAGCATTTTGGATATCTAACGGCACACTTAAAAAGTTTAGATGGGCTCAATCAAGATTTTGAGAGTTTAGAGATATAGATGACTCCGCGGTACAAGCTTAATATCTACCTTACTTGACTCTAAATTTAATTGGAAATCACCGTGACATCCATCCATTGCATCCTGAAAAATGATGGGCCCGATAATCTTACGCAGGCTAGCATGGGAAGTTCTATGCCCAAATGGAAAACCGGCTTGTTCGTAAGCTGTAGCCGTAGCCGAGCCCGCCATTTGCTTAGGTTGAGGCCTAGCTAACATGCTATCACTTCCTAAAAAAAAGAATCATGCGATCACCCTCAAAACGGAAAAAGCTACTACATGTGATCTTGCTTTGAGTGCTAATCTAGATGCTTCTGGAGTCTGGACCATTTGATACCTGAGAATTAGAGCAGCACTCGTGATGAACTTGTGCCACGCTGGCGCCCCATTTACCAAATCGTCGAACAACTCCTGTTCCCACCCGTTTGTGATTTGTCGAAACCTCTGGAGCCCGGTCCGGACCAACATTTTAAAGTTCAAACTGGCTAAGATCTGGAATTAGGTCACTCCTAATGTATAGTATCTATCTATATTTCTGAGAGATTAGAAAGTGCATTAAATTAATGTATAGAAATAAGTATTGAAATAAATACAAGAACATATTTTTCCAATGTATATTTATTAGTTTCTAATCTCTGGAATATTGAAGCCTGTTTTTTTTAAAGATCATATTGCGCCTAACATACTAATGGTGTGTTTGGTTTGAGAAGTGGTGTGATGATGAATTATCTTACTTCTTATTTTCTTGTTTGTTTTGAGTAGTGAGATGCGTTGATCTATTATCACCTCATAAGCAAATATTTAGTATAAACATAAATAATATATTCATTTCTATCAAAATTCATAAAAAAGATCTTAGATCATTTCATCTAGATTCATCGAGGCCCCACGAGCCAGCACGACACCCACAGCAGGCCGTCCTCCACCCCGACCAAAATTCAAACCTCACCGAGGGGTATTTTCGTCAGTCCCCGTAGCCCGAGGGGACGTTTTAAACACGGCAAGACCGGCGTCCGGTCTTCCTCCACTCCGGCGTGGGCCCCATGCTCAGTGTCCTACACGTCAGTGGCTCCTGTTCATTCGTCCTAAATTTCGGAGCCTTTTCGCTGAAGCCGCGCAGGAAAAAGGTGTAGTTTTCGAAAGCAAATACTACCGTCACGTCTAGGCCAAATACTCCACCACTGCCCGGCGGGCCCAACCGACGAACAGGCCCACACGTCATTGTACGTACCCAAAATCCACGCCTCACACTTCCGGCCCCACCACACGCAAGGGTCCTTTCGACAGAAAACACGAAAATAAAATTATTATTATCTCTTGTTGTTTTGTTTCCCAAGTAAAGTGACTTTTACGTGGCAAACCTAGTTCCGATACCAAAACAAAGGGCACTGCTACGCGGGCCCGAACAGAAACGGGTCCCACTGTCATCGGCAGTAACGTTGCCCTCCCTTTCAGGCCGCCTATTCCCACCCGAAAAAGGGGAGCTGCAGGATTTTCAAAAAAAAAGTTCTGGCAGAACCGTCCAACCGTAAAAGAGATCCCAAAATAAAAGCGAAAAAAGAGAGGCGCGGAGGAGAGAAAGAGTTTTTTTTTTCTCGCCTGCCCATCTCTTGCTCCGCTCGCATTTCCCGCTTTGTTTGCGCCTCGTCGCTTCCCACCTCGCCTCCTCGCGCTCGTCGCTCTCTCTCCTTCCTAGGGTTAGGGTTTCCGCCGCCGGCGACCGGGGTTACGACGGGATCGCGTCCTGATCGGTGAGTCCCAGCCCCTCTCGCTCTCTCCTCTCCTGGACCTCTGATCTCTTCCTGGACGTTGCCGCTCCATGTGTTGGTTCCTGGTCGCTGGGATCGTGGAGAAGGGGATCTCATTGGTTGGGGCAGAGCGCGGCGTTAGGATGTACATGGTGCGGGATCTCTGACGGTTTCGTGTGCGGCGGTTTTCGGATCTAGGGTTTCGGCGCGGTCGTGGCGTGTGACTTGGAGATCTGCTGTTGAATTTAGGTGCTGATTTGTGCTTTCTCGAGGACGGAAAGAACGAATTTGTTTGGTGTCTTAACTTTTCCTTGATTTGAATCACTGTTTGTTAAATTCGATGGTTGGGTTTGCTGATTGATTTCGCTTCACAGACAGATCCTCCTAAAATTTACCAGCAGTATTTTTGCTGTTTTTATTGATGATGCGTGGTAAATTTTTGTTCACAGAAGCTTACCCATACATGCAAACTATGACAATCATTGATTATTGAAATTTGGCTGCTTTTTTACCAGTTGGTCCTGCTGTTATTACGAAGTGAAGTAATTTCGACATACCAATGCATAATGTTCTTCCATCGCTCAGTATTTATAAATCTAGTTGAGTACACATGCAAACGTTTGTAACAACACATATCCATTTTGGAACACTTCGCAATCTGCAAAATACTCCAATACAACTTATTTTCGTATTAGGGAACCATCCTATGCAAGTTAAGGAACCTTCTTGCAATTTGTTCTGCTGTTACCCTGTTAGTTTTGTTAGGTAGGTATATTGCTATCTTTGGGATTATGAATTCGGTTTTGTTATGCAGTCATACTAACATAAGATTACAGCTACTTTTTTGGCGCTTTTCCAGGCATGTTTAATCACAATATCAAACGTTATCTTTTCTCTGTGACCCTTGTGTGTGTGTGTCAGCCGTGGTAGTATGGAAAAAAGAACTTATTCATTGGTGTTATTTACGTGTAAGACACATTTAAGTCTGAATGGATACTAGTATGAAAATTGCTTTTCTATGTAGAATTCTAACTTTAGCTGTTTGTTCTAATATTCGTGATTATGATGTCAGAATTAGTTGAAGGCCTTTTATGATGCGATAAGTTTGAATTGATTGAAAGTGCATGTGCTCTCTATGTTGTGAAGGATTGTGTTGAGCTTGACCTTTTCCAGCCTAACCAACTTGGCAGAAGCTCTGATTTAAATGTTTGACATCACTCGCTTTGTTAAATACGGTCACAAAATTATGCTTGCACTCTCTATGAATAATCCTTTTGTTAGTAATGCATAGACATTCTGTTGCTTTGTCTATTGTTTTTATTTACTAGCAATTATGGTGTTATGGTGGCTTCCCTTGCCAACAACTTTCATATAAAACTTAATACAATGCATGCTTATTTACTAATTCTTATATGTCTACTTTACTAGTAAACAATGACACAATGTTAATATGCTGATAATGCATCTATGTTGCATTTTATGCAGTGCACCTTGCCATGTTCTAAGCTTCATCACGTTAATTTTTTTTGCATGATTCATAATGTTAAATTGTCAATAACAGCCCTAATGTTATTTATTCCAGCTGAGTTTGAACATTGAAGCATAACAAGGCACTTGTTCCAAAGTATCAATTGTATGGAGATGGGAATGACCCCTGAATTAATGTATGGACAAAATGTTTTTGTTCCTGCTACTGCAAATCCCTACCAATATGGTTATGCAGGTAAAATCTACTTTCCTGCCTTGACACCGTATCTGTTGTTGGTCCTTGCCTAGTTTCTGTATTCTGTTTGGTTGTAATTGACTTGTTAAATGCAGAAGTTGGATCACCTATGGAATGGTACAGTCACCAGAGCTCTTTAGGATACGATGGTCAAGATATTTATTACCCGGTTAGTACAATATAGAATAGAATACTTATTTGATACTTCATAATGCCTCTTTCAAAACACATGTTTTAACGTTTCCTTTCATATGGCTTGCAGACCGAAGGCATGCAGTGCATATACTATACGGCCCCTGACAATGGATCTATACATCCTTCCTACAGCCCATACCCTGCAGATCCTTCTTTCACATCCGATGGCTCATTTATTCCCCAAGAATATGTTGCTGACACTGCTAACTCGACATGCCAAATAGTCCCCCCATCCTATTACATTCCAGCTGTTCTTCCTTATGCACAAGATAGTGTCCCTGGAAGCACAACTACACCTCTTCACACCCCTAATGTTGCATATCTTCCTGGTATGCCAGGTTATGCTGCAACGTCTGCAAATGCAGCATTTCCTTTAATGGCTCCTGTCACCACAAAAAGTGACATTGTTGTGAATCCACCTATACAGTCTGCTATTGTCTCTTCAAAGCAATTTCAGGACCATGCAAAGCCACCGAAGGTTCAACTGTACAATTCAGTTGCACCCAAGCAACAACTGCCGGATGGGTCCATGGTGCCTGTAAAACTTCCTCATGTGTCACAGGTAGGCAAATTTACAAGTGTAGGCCCTCTTTTGCCTCTTTTGTTAATTCTAATCTATTATAGGAACTATTGATTTTTCCTGCAACACTGATTAGACTGACCATTCAAAAAGTAAATAAATAGAGCATTAAACGGATAGTGCCTTTGTGGAGCCTCCTGGACATGACAAATCTCATCATTCCTCATGGACATGACTAGGGATACCAATTGGGTACGACGCGTACGAGTAGTGCTCACCCATACCTGTACTCGCCGGTTTTTTACCCACTTGTGGGTATACCCGTGAACGCCCGTGGGCGAAGGGCCTTCCCTAAACCTGGGGGGCGGCGTGGCACAACAGGGTAGCGCGGTGGGGCGGCGGGGTAGCGGCGCGACAGGGTAGTGGGATGCGGTGGCGGCACGATAGGGGCTCGTGGTGTTGGAAGCGGCAGGATGTGGTGGGAGGCAGCGGGGTCGCTGGGTGCTGGAGGCGGAGGGAGGCAGCGGGGGCGTTGGAGGAGGAGGGAGGCGACGGGGTCATTGGGTGCTAGAGGCGGAGGGAGGCAGGAGGCGAGGTAGCTAGGGGCAGTGGAGGCGCTGGGCATTGGAGGCGGCGAGATACAATTGGAGGCGATGGAAGGTGGTGGGGTGCGGTGTTGCATACAAGAGGTGGTGCGTCCATGGCTCCATGCGTGTGGCGGTTGAGGATGAGTGACGAATACATGATGACATGAGAAGAGATTAGGGTTTGAAGGGTTTGGGCCCACATGTCAGAGGGCTACACGGGTATACGGGTTTTGCAGGTATGTGTATGCCTTACCCATACCCGTCTACCTGTCGGGTAGTACTACCCGCCCATGAATATACCCGTGTGTACCAAATGCTACTCATACCCTACCCTATTAGGGTTTTTACCCACGGGTAGATGGGTAATATGGATAAATTGCCATCCCTGGACATGACTAACCCATTGTAATCAAGGATAAATTTCCAATTGGTTCACTAGGGCACTTCACTCCTTACTGATTGTACCACATCACTGGGTCGCTAGCCTTCATTTCAAATTATCCTTCGGGATTGCTTTGGGCAGACTACTGAGGATTCCATCAAAACATCTTTAGCAAGGAACCCTTCTTTTTGGTGTTTTTTTTTGGGGCCAGTAACATAAAGGGGAATTTTAACATTTTTTTGGTGGAAGTTAAAGAAATCCTGAATATTCAAAGATATCTTGCATGGAGGGTGTCCTGAACATCATTTTTGTGGGTCTTGGTGTAGTTTAACACCCACAGGGGAGTTCAATATGGGTGTAGTTTAACACATACAAGGGAGTTCAATATGTGTAGTTATCCTTTCTTTACTGTCTCTGTTTTTTAGCATGCTTTGTAGCAAGCTGTAGTTTCTTAACATGGTGGCAAACCAATATCAAACTGACATGCTTTTTGAATAATGATTAGGCATCCGTGCATTTTCTTGAAGGATCAATATCTACTGCCAAGCATTCACCAAAGGCAAAATTGTCTGGAAACAATTGCTTTGGATATGTGGGTTCTGATCTTCAGAGGTGGGCTGCTGCCGAGAAATTTCAGCCTTCAAAGTCGAGTGGCCATCTGAATGGTCCTGATCAGAAGGTGCATTTATTGAATGAACATAGCTTAGGTGTTCCGGAGAAACTAAGCAATCAAAGGACCTCTGCCATAATTGTAAAATCTTACACGTCAAGGCTCCCTGTCGGTAATCCAGAGGGAACAATCCTTATCAAAACCGACCAATATAACAGAGATGATCTCCGAGTGGACTATACCTATGCAAAGTTCTTTGTTATCAAGTCAATTGGTGAGGCGGATGTCCACAAATCAATCAAGTATGGTGTATGGTCAAGTTCCTCCAGTGGAAACAGCAAGCTAGATAGTGCATTCAGGGATGCCGACAGGATATCTAGGAGGAATTCTACCAAGTGTCCAGTTTTCTTGTTCTTCTCTGTGAGTGTTTCTTTATTGAATCTCCATAATTTCATTTTTTGTTTGTGCTTAAAGTTTAACTATTGAATTTGTAATTATGTGTATCAGGTGAATGGTAGTGGGCACTTCTGTGGCATGGCTGAGATGGTTGGTCCTGTTGATTTTCAGAGGGACATGGACTTTTGGTGTCAGGATAAATGGGCCGGTTGCTTTCCTGTGAGATGGCATATTGTCAAAGATATACCAAATTATTCCTTGCAGCATATCACACTGCAGAATAATGAAAACAAGCCCGTCACACACAGCAGAGATACACAAGAAGTAAGTGTGACTCATCCAGTTTAGCAACTATTCTGCTGTGAAAATCATTCCAGCATATTAAATTTTAGGAAGTTCCATTTTTATGTAGTTACCAGGGTTCTAAATAGTTAACAATATTTGCGCTATGGTTGCGCAATAGCTGTTTTGGACCTCAAACACGAAGCAACAGGCCAATCTTCCGCTCTATGAGCTATAAGTGCTATAGCCCTAAATAGCTGTGCTATGTGCCATAGTTCTTAGGTAGAGATATCTCTGTTATCCTAAATATGTACCCACTTGCAAAAAAAAAAAAAACAAGTTAATTTCGAAATCCAACTTCGCTGGAAGGCCTAAAAACATTTCTTATAAGCTTAAACTATGCGAAAACCTTGTAAGATACCATATGTCGCTCATTTTTCAATACTCCAACACTTTTATTTTTTTACTGATTAAGTAATTTTGTTAAGAATATTATGACTTATAATCTTATTATATTATATTTAGTACCTTCTTATGTGGTGCCTTAATTATTTTTTCAAACATGAATTATACTATGCAAAATTTGTAATATTTTGTATTTGTTAATACTAAAACACGGCGAATGATATCTTCCGTGATACCTAGCGATAGCTTCTATAGCTTTTCTGGGACTGCCGTGAAGCCACAAAAATCGCTATTTAAAAGCTTGGTAGTTCGTAAAAGATCCTCAATTTCTCAGCGTTTGATTAGCCACATGCCATTTTTCAAGCTTTTTCTTTTCTTTTGTCTGGGTCTCATATCATGATCTTTTACGATATCTCATTTGCAGATACTGTACATCCCTGGAATATCTGTTCTCAAGATCTTTAAGGATATCAAGGTGAATGAGTGCCTATTTGATGATTTCATGAAATATGAGGAGGATGAGGCAAGAATCAAACAGTACAGGAGGTGCAAGCTGAGTCATAATGCTCCAGATTTTGTACCTGTCTCACAGCGTAGAGATGATGTATCTGACACTCAGCAGCAGACAAAAGTCAGCAGCATTCTGATAGACAGAACATTGGAGAAACAAAATGTGTCCGAGAAGCCACAGGATCTTAATATAATCAAACATCAGGATCCATGTGTAGAACTTGGTGAAAAACAAGCCAGTGAGGCTGGGAAAGAAAATGGACAGCAAGAAAACCATTGTAGTGGCAAGCAGAGTCAGGAGGATGCAGCGAAAACTATAACTAACCAGCCACCAACTTCAAGCCTAAAGACAGGTGTGGATGGGAAACAACAATACTGGAAGAAGGTTGAAAATCCACGGCAGCACGCTGGCAGCACTGCCAATGGCGCAACGAAAGAACCTGAGAAGTGTCTGAATGGAGTTGGTACCTCGGCAAATGTTGTTTCAGAGACCAGCCAAGAGCAAAGGATCATCGCCAAAGTTGGTTCACTTAAAATCAGTTCAAAGGTTGTGGAGGTTGACGATAAGAACTATGAAGTTGGTGTGGTGACAATTGGCTCAATGCCTGTCCGGGTTAGCAAATGTGATGGCTAGTGGTAGGTTTCTTTTTTGGTTCACAATTTACCTTTCCGGGTTTCTTTTGGGGTCCCAGCAAGCAGGGGCTGCTTCAGGTTTCATTTTCTTTTGGTAGAATGTCTGTCGTTGATGGTTCTCCCCCCCCCCCCCCCTCCCCCCCCTTCATTATGGCAAGAAAAAAAGAAAAAGAAGGAAGAGGATAGTTACATTCTAGTTTCCTGGTGGTGGAGAAAGATCTATAATTTTCCAGCATTTTGCTGATGGTTTCTTTTGGAAAGGAAAGAACAGACAATATAAGATGTGTTCTTTTGACATTAAGAAAAAGAAAGAAGAAATTGGGTGTTCCGGGTCCTTTGGTGCAATTGCTACTTAGATTTGCTGATTGCTTTACCGCACTCATTTTCTTGTATGATTTACAATGGATTAGTTTTTCGTCAAAGCAAGTATTTTCGAATACTGTGCCTACACCCACATATGCTCGCAAAAGGGGTGAAGCTTTGGTATGTGCTCTGGTTGGTGGAGTCCAATCGTGTTGCCCGGTAATCAGATCAGCTAGCTACTAGTACTGTACTAGCTTGTTTTATTCATGCTTTGTTTGAAGTCATATAACTTTGGAAGATTGAAATCGGATGTGACCTGTTAACATGTGGCGAGTTGTATGGGACCGTGAAAGCTCTTATCGATTGATTAGCAAGTGTGGTTGCGATGTTTCTTCATACTCATTCACGGATGCTGATTTCCTGATCTTTCCGGATCTCAGATACGTCCAAACGCATGACGTCGTCCTTGGTGCACATGCCCTCTCACTGCTCTTTGCTATGCTAGGTGCTTGTCACCTCACGCGATGTTGATGCGCAGGGACGCATCTTCACGCTGGGGCTGGAGCTGGCCCCCCTCTCCGACGGTTGAAATCTTCTTAACCTGTCGCTTGTCGGCGCACCTTTCCAGCTTCCAGCCGGCGAAAATAAAT
Organism: Phragmites australis; assembly: GCF_958298935.1. NCBI lineage: Eukaryota > Viridiplantae > Streptophyta > Magnoliopsida > Poales > Poaceae > Phragmites > Phragmites australis. The sequence goes on from NC_084921.1 coordinate 16,661,836, forward strand.
ATGAAGCTTGGACATGACATTGCACCTGCCGACGAGATCGATCGAGTGCTCGTCACGAACATAACCTGTGGCTGCTGTTTCGCAATGCGACCTTTGTGCTGCCTCTCGCTTTTCCATCCATGGCATCAGGTGTTTCACACCGTGCTTGGTAGAATAGAATCCCTGCGTCGTTCGCAACCGGAAAGTGGCCCTTTCATTCTTCCATTATGGTAGATCCAAGTACCGCTCGAGGACACGGATCCAGGCGAGTGCACGCTGGGTTGACTTTCCTTTGCCTTCCCGCCTACGAGCGAGGTCGATATAGATGCCAGTGGAGGTGGTGGTGGTGGCGTACTGGCGTGCATGGACCATGGAGTATTGATCAATACCGGCGGTCCTGCGCCCCAGCCTTTTCGGTGGTCCTGGACCCCTGGCCGCGGCTCGGCACCTACCTGATGCCACCCCGCCCCGCCCCGCCCCGGCCGCCTGACTAGACAGATGCGGCGTCGCCGTTCCAGCGCGTCGCGTCGTCCCCACCCCACCTCATCCACCAAACCTCCCCTTGACTCCGAGCGCCCCGGCCGGCCTTGCTCATTTTATATCATAAACACGCGCGCTAATGCATCGCCACCTTTCGCTTACGTTTCCTTTTGCTATTCGATCGTGGCGACAAGCCATGCATCTCATCCAGACATATAATCATCTCCCAACAACGAGGAGGAGCTACAAGCTAGCTAAGCTACTGAGGCCTTGCTAAGCCCAGCTCAACTGCCTACATATACGCAGGTTAGGTAGGTACACCACCGCACACTGCGACTGTGAGCCTGTTGCGTTTAGATACCTGGGGGGAGCCCAAGATAGAGGAGGAGAACGAGCTACTGAGCTGGTGTAGAGGATGACCACCAGCGCTTGCAACGCCACCGGCGCCGCCAAGGTCGTCAGCCTCAGGCTGCAGCACTACCTCGTCATGGCCGGGGTGGCGGCCGCCGTCTTCGTCGCATGCCTCAGGTACATGCCGGCCGCCGCCGGATACGGCTTGTCCTTGTCGGCGGCGTTGGCTTCCGGGGGCGGCGCGGCAACGCCGACGGAGCCTGGTGGCACCGTCGTCTCTGCAGCCCACGCGGACGGCGAAGGTGGCGGCCGGCCTCCGGCGCAGCCGTCGGTGGTTATCTTCAACTTCGGGGACTCCAACTCCGACACGGGCGGCATGGCGGCGGTGAACGGGATGAACATCGTGCTGCCGGAGGGCCGCTCCTTCTTCCGCCGCTCCACCGGCAGGATCTCCGACGGCCGCCTCGTCATCGACTTCATCTGTGAGTCAGCTGTTACTTAGCCCAACCGTAAATCGTACATATATTCATTCGTATTCCATTCCAGCCGCACTTCCTGTTACACTTTTACCAACAAAGTAAAATTAACGTCCTCTCAATCTCAGCACCGACACAGCATATATGCTAAGCTTCTAGCTCCTACTTGTGCACTAAAAACAGGAGCGCCAAACTATTTAATTGTATCAGATAAAAAGAGTTTGATTAATCCACTTCAAAAATAAAAAAAGACGACACTGGGATGCAAGTGGAGCAAAGTGATGAGGATATTGACATATCAGGCATCGCCATGATGGAATCACGGAGGAGGTTTATGTGGGCAGAAAAGTACATGTACATCTCTGGACAAAAGGGTCTGTTCCCAACAGCTGTGGGGGCAAAATCCAGTGCAAATTATTGAGATCAATAGTGGCCTCAGGCCCAGCGATCCGCTGCACTGCAGCCGTTGATGTAGCAAAACACTTTTTTGTGACCAATGACAATTTTTTTTTGTTGAGAAAATCAATAGCGCTAAGCTAGCAAGGCCCACAAGTAAGGGACGGAAACAATGATGATCGGAAATTAAATATACTAGGAGAATATATACATAGCATATAAAGTCGGCATCTTGGTTTAGAAGGAGACTAGTGGCTCAGTGGTGGGTATCACGTCTCATTCTTCAGCGAACGCTAGTGCTCCTGGCCAATTTTCCATACAAGAAAAAAAAATATACAAGCAAACACGTAATGATCCATGAAGGAACATGAGGGTCAGATTTACATGATCTAAAGCATCACATGTCTATATATCCGTCTCTTTTGTTTCATTCTTGGTGTTGCTCTATCGATCAGGATGTAGCACACTAGCACGTACGTAATTCTGCACTTTTTTCTCGATAATAAAAACGTAATTCTGTATGGTTCTGAAGCATGTTTTTGGCCGGTGTGTATCTCTTGCAGGCGAGAGCCTGCACACGCCTTACCTGAGCCCGTACCTGAAGGCGCTGGGCGCGGATTTCAGCAACGGCGTCAACTTCGCCATCGGCGGCTCCACGGCGACCCCGGGTGGATCTCCCTTCTCGCTTGACGTGCAGTTCCATCAGTTCCTCTACTTCAGGGCGCGATCCATGGAACTCATCAACCTAGGTTTGTGAATAATAAAATCCCCCTGGCAACCTCAATTTCGGTTACAAAGTAGTAAGAAAGCAATTACGGGCGTGTTTGGAACCTTTGCTAGCTTCACCTGGAACCTTTCTAGGCAAAACAAAGCAAAGCGAGATTCTGTTTGTGTGTCTGGTTTTTGTGCCTCCACTTTTCTCTTTCTTCTCCCTAGCAGCAAACTTTGGCGGTGGGAGTACAATCCCAGCAGCAGCAACGCGAGACCCACAATTAGTGAAGCTCAGTTCATGGCAACATGAGCTTGATTTCGACGATTCACAACGGCACCTAGCCAGATCAACGACGCCCGCCTGGCCAAATCGATGGATTTGTGGCAGCAAGAACTCATTTTTGACGAGATGTAACTTGATTTGTGCTGGGAGTCGATTGGTCAGGTGGATCGGGATTCGATTCAGCAGGGAAGCTCGCTCTGGTGGGATGTCAATTCGGTAAGGGAGCTCATCTCGAAGGGGAACCGCGAGAGCAAACGAACCTTGCCTGTAGCAGGAGAGCTGCCAAATCAGCTCTCCTGCAGGGGCAAGAAAATCCTTGCCGAGTGCAGAAAAAGGTTGCCAGGGAAAACAAGTTTTTGGCTGCCCTATCACATGCGTATCCTTACCGAGTGAGGCAAAACAATAACCGGCCTGGTACCAAACACGTCTATATGTACTCTTTCTTGACAAGAAAAATAAATAAATGACAGTCATATAAAAAAGATTGAACTGCAAAGTGTATGAAAATAGGATAAGGTAGCGGCGAGACGAGGCGTGGAAAGTAAATTTGTTTGTTGTGAGATGTGATGCAGGTCAGAGGCCCCCAATCGATCGCGAAGGATTCAGAAAGGCCATTTACACCATCGACATCGGGCAAAATGATCTGTCTGCTTATATGCACCTGCCGTATGATCAAGTGCTCGCGAAAATCCCTGGTGTAGTTGCTCAAATCAAGTACACTATCGAGGTAAATGTAATTTTCTTTGTCGAAATACTTATTAAATGTGGTTCTTTTCCTGAGTAAACAAACGATGCTATTTACTGAATCGATTGTTCATTTGCGTGTTGGAAATGCACCGATTGTAGTTAGGATTCCCCTCTTGAATCGGTTATTGATTACAGATCTAGTTAACTTTCATGTCATTGTCATGTGCAAAATTAACACGATGCGATCCCCAGCGCTGGCACCGGATACCCTCTGTAGCCTCCTGTACTGAAAAAAGAAGTTTTTTTTAACACGATGCATGCATGATGATAGGCTCTGTATTCGCACGGCGCGCGGAAGTTCTGGATCCATGGGATGGGCGCGCTGGGCTGCCTGCCGCAGAAGCTCGCCATCCCGCGGGACGACGACTCCGACCTCGACGCCAACGGCTGCCTCAAGACGTACAACGCCGCCGCCAAGCGCTTCAACGAGCTGCTCGGCGACACGTTGGGCCAGCTCCGGCGGCGGATGGTGGACGCCACGCTCGTCTTCGTCGACATGTTCGCCATCAAGTACGACCTGGTGGCCAACCACACCATGCACGGTAATCAGTTAAATTCCATACTACAACTATTTCCGATCACCAGCAGGGCTCCACAGGAATGGTTTGGGTTTCACTATCTTTTTCCCTGCCAATCGAAATTTTCTTACCTCCCGGTCACTTGAAATTGCACGACGCTTCTGGCAGGGATCGAGCGGCCTCTGATGGCGTGCTGCGGCTACGGCGGCCCGCCGTACAACTACGACCACTTCAAGGCGTGCATGTCGGCGGAGATGCAGCTGTGCGACGTCGGCGCGCGGTTCGTCAGCTGGGACGGCGTGCACCTCACGGAGGCCGCCAACGCCATCGTCGCCGCCAAGGTGCTCACCGGCGACTACTCCACGCCCAGGGTCACCATCGCCAGCCTCGTCAACTCCACGCAGGCCCACGACGGCTAGCAACTGGTGCATTCATGTACGGCTCGATCGATTCCTCACTGGTTCAGTTAATTTGTTTATGCTCAAGACGACAGTGAGAATCAAATGTGGCCGAGCTGCAGCGAATTCGTGAAGAGCTGGCTCACTCGATCAATTCCTCATCAGGAGTTCAAAGGAGCAATAGTTAGCGTGTGACATGATTGATTATTGACTAGCAAAAGAAAGGCGTGCAGGCCCAATGCAACCAAGTGGTTTTGTGGGGTTGGGGCGTTACATACATCAAACACATAGCATGCATGCATATGTGTAAGCTGTACAATCTTTTGTGCGATTCACGTGATTAAGAAACTGATGGAGTGCATGTTTAGCATTTTACCCCTGTAGCTGTTAAGTGGCAGCACTTGGCTACAGATGACAAATAATCGTATTACTTAGCACGCCGAGCCATTATCTTCGTCACGATGGCACGGCTAGTTTGAGACCATCCCAATCGATTTCTATCAGGGTTTAGAATTTTTTTATGAAACGATTTTCGTTCCTTTCAGCACTTCAACATTTTTTTTTCACGGTTATTGTCACGAATAGATTTCTAAGTTACGTTCGGGACGGGATTCTCTCCTTTCACTTCACGAATCTCTTCGAAAGGAAACTATTGGAGATGAGAGAAAATAAATGAAATAGGAACATATAAGGGAATAAGGAAGAAAATGAAATGAAAGAAAACGATCGCGGAGTCCAATGTAGCTTTCTAGTTTGGTGGAGGTGACTAGATTATTATATAATAACAGAAGATGACCAAACCTTTAGAGATGCTAGAAATACAGATAAAAGCCTAGAAATTCTCACAATAAATAAAAATAGCTGGCCCCTTATTAATACATATTGTGAGATTCATTTGATCAAGAAACTGATGGAGTGCATGTGTAACATTTCCACCTGTACTAGTTAACTGGCCACACTTTTGATACAAGTGAAAAACAATCATATTAGTTGCCACGCCGAGCCATCGTCGCCAGGATGGCAGGATCAGCTTACGGTCCAACATCAGTTTTGTTGTCTGCCTTGGACCTAGCATTACTAAAAAAGGCCATGGTTCAAAAAACCTTGACCAGTCGGTTTCAAAGAACTGGTTGTCTATTGTAAGAAAGACCATTTTACTTGGTCATAGGTCTTTTTGAAATCAATTTTTAAAATCACCCATTTAGGTTCTTCTTCTTCTGCATTTCATGAATGATCTCATCCAGGATTATAATGCCTTCCATAATGTTGCCACCAGGCATGAATGCCGTTTGTGTTGGACATACCACCTTTTCGGTAACCCCTAATCATGTTAATTGTAACTTTAGTGAGTATCTTAAAGTTGATTAACTAGACATATTGGATGACATTCTTGTATTTTGATGCATTATCGACCTTTGGAAGTAGAGTAAAGATCCCAAAGTTGAGGCTAAAAGGGGTTCTATCCTTGATAGAACTCATGAAAAAGTGCATTAAATCTTCCTTGATAACCTCCCATAGCACTTGATATAATTCAACTAGGAAGTCATATGGACCTTGGGCTTTATTATGCTCCATTTGAAAGATTGTCGCCCTAAGTTTCTTCTCATTGAAGGGTGTCTTTTGTCAGAGGTAATCATGCAAACCTAGTGTAGCACCAACCTTCGAAGTGAATAAATTTAAAAGAACAAACAAGTAAGGAAACGAGATGACTCTTTCTTGAAATTTTTCATAAGCATATATTCCCTAGCCTTCACACCAATCACGGGTTTTTATTATTTCTCTCACATCCCGTTGTCACACCCTTAATTAAGTTCATGTCATTCCCATTTAGGTTTGATTTGAATCCCTCCACTACTACAGAACACCACATATCTAACGAGACACTCTAGACGCAAAACAAAAACGAATACGAATTGGATAAGGCACATGGTTCTTAAAGTGAATAGTCTGACGATAGCTCTAGGGAGCATGGGAAAAAATAGCCCAGTATGCATGAAAATCGTAGACAGTTCTATTGAACAAACCATCCCTAACATAATGCAAGATGTTTCATCTTTAGAACCATCTGCGATATGTAACAATACTGTAGACATCTTTTAATACGAATCAACTACAATGCTTTTCTAGACGCTTTTTCAGGCAAGCCAACCGCATTATGGTAATGAAAACAATCGGTTTTCATGTGGAACCAACTAGAATATGAATAGTCAGGAAGTTGAGTGAACGACACTTCGTGCTATATATTCGCGCGCATTGGAGAAAGCAAATTAGGTTTTTTCATCACTCTCTCACTTTGCCCTTGAATTTATGCTATGGCCTCCTCATCCTCGTCGCCCTATCTGCTTACCCCTTCACCGCCATTGCCACTGCTACTAGCGTCGCTGCTCAGGTTGTTGTCGTCTATGCTTTTGTCCAACCGCGATGAAGATGCTGATGCCAACTGGGTGGTGGTTCTCTTCATCGAGATTGTGTATGATGATGAGTCACAGAGGACTAGGACCCCAAGGAGGTGCCCAAATCCAAGGAAGAGGAGTTGGACCCCGAGGAAGAGGTGGATCTGTGCAATGTCGATGTCATCGATGATCATGGAAATGATGAGGAGCCTGAGGAGAAGGGCGATGACGATGAGGGATACAATGATGAGGAGTACGAGGAGGATGAGCTCAAGGGGGACGAAGACTACGATAAAGACTATTCGGAGGAGCTTAACAACCCGTTTTGGTCCCAGCTGATGTGAACCAATGATGACAATGATGAGGATATTGTGGTCTCGAAGAGGAGGAAGCTGTAATAAATAGTACTAATGCAGCTAGTACTTAGTAACATGCAGGTTGTGCATGTAATAGAAAAGAAATGTAGGTAGTGCATCGATGCTAGCCCGTCTTCACTTAGGCTTCACGGGCACCAGACGTATTTTGTCTTGTTGTGTTATAGTATTAACCAATATGCAAAATGTGCAATATATATTTAACTTATTAGCTATGAAATGTGCACTGTGTATGAAATTATGGATAGCAGAATGCATGAGTTCAATGTATGCTTGAAAGATTGTAAACAAAAAATAGGGTATCGAAGATATGGCAGTTGGTTCTTGAGAGAAAAAATTACTATGATGTTAGATATTACAGTCAGTTCTCATTAAGAACTAACTACGATATGTCCTTTTAGGGTTAGGGTTTCATGGCCTAGACAAAATAGCCTAATTTCCCCTCCTAATTTTCATCTTCATCCCCTCCCAATTTTCAACTCCATTCCCTCCCAATTTTCATCTCGCTACCAGGCCTCCTCTAAGACTTCCACCTTGTAGCCCACCGTCCTCTACCCTGACTCCTCAACAACGATGACTCACCCCTGTCCGTCCTCGACAAGAGTCAGGGAAGGCGACACGCATGCTAGCGACGTCGACAGCAAGTGCGGCCATGCGAATCCGGTGCGACCGGATCTAGCACATGAGGAGGTAGAGGCACAGCTTTGAGGCAGCCGTTGTTCGTGCATGATCGGAAAACGACATAGGGGAAGAAGCCGATACCGTGAGCCAAGGACGAAGGAGGGCATGGTGGCCGTTGCGGTGGCACACCGAGGAGGAAGAAGGCTGGTGCGGCTGCCCGACTATGGCAGCGTGCAGATCGATGATGATGTGCAGATCAATGCCGGTGCTGTTTTATTTTTTTCTTATTTTCTTGGCATGTATGCCAATGGCTGTGATGGTAGCCTTCATGCCGACTATGTGTACATGATTCGTGCAAGATTTGGCGACGACCGTATGAGGTCAAAAATAGTGACTGTGATTTAGCGACGATGGACCCGTCCCTACCTCCTCATCCATGGTGGCCCTGGTCCTGAGCTAGTGGTGGGAGGTGGACGACATTTTTTTTCCTCCACGCATATCAAATATGATGATTATTGTCTAAAACCATTTGAGATATGTCATAAAAAGCCAACGATTCATCCTAGCAACTATATGCCATATGGTCTGTCAGACGGTTACTATTGCATGAGGTGATGCATATGAGTGTCATCACAGACTGTTCCTAGTGATTATCCATTTCTGATATGTGGTCTCACGAACAACTTATAAATCGTTGGCCATTAATGTCTCATCATAGACACTTTCTAGTAGATTGATGAGATACAATCTGGCATGAAGCTTTAGATCCGATTGCCATGTGGCAATCTATGGTAATATCTGGTTCCTATCTACAGTTGGTGTTAAAGGGAGAACCTTAAAGAGCCAACCCTAGTACAAGGGGTTTGGGTTGGATCAACCTATTACCTATGGTGTATCGGTTGTTATGCTAATAACATCATCGAGAAACTAAGTTGGTATGGCAGAACTACCCTTTCCTCCTAAACCTTTTCCTCGAGCCTCTTGTTTCAACTGGATTTCTCAATGGTGGTCAAGCGCATGCATGGTGATATAAAGGACCTCTTCTGAAAGAGCGTGGTTGCTCTACAATTCATTAATTGTATGAATTTTTACCTTGAGGAGTGTCTAATTTCAACTTTCTTCTCTTTGCAGTCAATTTTACAGGCTATTAGATCTACATCAAACAGCTTATATATATATGCAGAAGTTAAACTGAATTTATGGAGCTTGATACTCAGAACATGCATCTATCTCTTCGTGGATGAGACCGGGGAATAAAGCCCCTTAATTTTAAAAAATACTTCTATATGCAGTTCAAAACTGAAGTGAGTTTTTACTACTCTCACAATGTCCGTGAACTCCTTTCCACGCGCCTACATGAGGTTCGGAGTGTCATTCATAAATGGTACTCCGCTCTCATCCGCCCCATCCCCACCACATACCAGCATATATACCCCGACACCTCATGATCCCACCCACACACGGCATCCGGTACCAGTGGGAGACACCGCGTCCAACTCTGAGCTGCACGTCAGTCGTCACGTGCCATGGACAGAGGTCAAGCGGCCACAGCGCCATGGTCGTCAATGTCGGCAGCGGGCGCGGTGGTAGCGCTGGCGCTTGCAGTGTCGACGCTCGCGCTGCCGGCTGCCGCGGCGGCCTCTGGGTTCAGCTGCAGGCCCGGCGCGCGGCCGGTGGTGTTCAACTTCGGGGACTCCAACTCGGACACGGGTGGCATGGCGGCGGCCATGGGGTGGCACCTCACGCCGCCGGAGGGCCGCGCCTTCTTCCGCCGCCCCACCGGACGGTTCTGTGACGGCCGCCTCACCATCGACTTCCTCTGTGAGTCCACCCATTCCTATTCAATCCCTAAACCAGCACTCTTCAAGATTCTGTATTTCATCATCTCTGTTTCCCCCTTCAATAAAATCTGTATTTTGCTACATGGAACACAAACTTCTTTTGAATAAATAACAATTATTTTACATTATTTGTACATGCGCAAAAAGGAGTTTCTAGCTACAAGCTCTTGTGAACTCACTGACATTTATCAGAAGCCATAAAGGAGTTTCTAGCTACAAAGGCTACAGTGACTGACATTTATCAGAAGCCATAAACTGTTGTCCTTAGAAGTTGCAGATTTCAGCAAGGACACTTTCCTTGTGTCTACAGTGTCATATTTCAGCAAGGCCTGTCATGTGAACAACAGTGTAGTACTCTACTCGTAGACTAGTACCTTAGCTGGTTCAACTCCCTCCATTAGTAAGTTCATTTAGTCTCCTGTCCTTCTGAACATATTCATTGCCACAACAGCCTCTGCCCCAGCTGTTCTCAACAGCCTCTGCCCCAGCTGTTCTTTCTTTGGACACGGGAGAGGTAGAATCTCTTACCTCTCTCCGTCTATGTCTATCTACATTTCCAACTATTAATGTTGGTCGTTGCTTGTGTCGGTGCGCGCGTAACGAGAGTTCATCATGCCCAGACTTTGCAAGGATGGGCAAAGATTGATGATACTAAATGCAACAGCTTTTTCAAGTGAGTATTCAATACTTGTGCTTGCCTTTCGAATGGGGCAGTGCAACTGCTGCAAATGCCGTCGGCTGCATTTGTTGTTACACCCTTGAGTATTCGTTTTTTTAAAAAGAGTTGTACCCTTGAGTATAAACTAAGTGCTGTTTGTATGTAGTATGGTCTATCAATATCTCTATAGATGTAGAGACTTGACGTGCGAGAGTTGTACGGGCTATAATTGTCTTGAAAATATTTCATAACATTATGATGTCGTTAGATTTTTGTAACATATTGCAATAGGAACTAATGGCCAAAGTTACATTTTGAGAACCTTGTTGATGTCCAAAGCGTCAAATATGCATGCATGAAAGGAGTAAGATCTCTTCCGGGGTTGAGTTTTGACGTTTAAATTTTAAGTTACAGTGTAGGATGTTTTCCACCTTAACCTTGGAGGGCTTAACTTCCTATACTAAAAACAGGGGTGGTATTAACTTCCTATAGAAGCTAATTTATCTAAAGAAAGGGGTAACTGTTTCAAGATACTCTTTTTTTAAGAAACTGAATATTACTTATGGTTTTCCTGAGTCCGTAAGCCTTGCCAATGAAATGGTGGTATGGCCAGATCTAATCTTCTCCACTAAACCATCCTGCTACAGCTTAATCTTATAATCTCCATAAGTTCTTCCATACTGATTAGAGTTCATGAAACACTTCTAGTGGAGGAGAATATTAAGTTTACTGAATAAGCCCAAATAGACTGCATGCTGTTCCAGATGCCTAACATGTAAGAATTTTTAGAATTCAGAGGTACAATTGTTTCTGTTAAAGTTTTAGTTTCTGTATTAAGTGTATGAATTATGATAGTCTGGGTGCAAACTTGCCAACCTTGGCAGCCATATCACACAATACCATCTAACAATTATTTGCAGGTAGTATAACACTATTTGATACTAAATCCGTTCTTTTCTACTTGACATTCTAGAATCTGTGCCATCAACCTTTCTAAAGTTTGACCTTTATTATGTTTGAATCTATATAGATTTGTCATATGGAAATTATATCATTGGATTTGTCATTAGAAATACTTCCATAATATCATATTTTTATTGTTATATCTAAATATAAAGTTATTGAAAAGTAGGGGTCAAAGTCACATCTCGAAGACCGTGAAATATAAAAAACGTCAAGTAAAAAAGAACAGATGTAGTATTGTAAGTATGTGCCTATGTGGCACCCATTTGTACTCTCATACTGGGTGAATTCTCCATTGCAGTGGGAATTGCAAGTGGGAACTAAGTGAACAACAAACTATGCTATGTGAGAAAGAAAATATATGATAGGTTGTTGAAACATGAGATTATGGTTTCTAATGGATATTATGTGATCAGGCATAACTCATTATTCAAATTGTACTCCAGCTTCACGGAATGATAGTTGTATCATATAAAGAAGCTTGAACAACAGAAAACAATTGGAAGTGAAACACAAAACCTTGCAATGAAATTAATAAACAAAATTGTATCCCCAACTGACTATGTTCTGATCGAAAAGTGTAAGGGTAATCTTAGACCATGGAGTTCACTTTGGATATAAAAACAGGGAAACGAAAAGGGAGCTTACGGTCTAGTTTTGCCTGTAGCGTTTCCATCATGAGTAACAATTAGTGAGGACAAAATGACTTGAAACACAGCACCTATTGGTGAGAAGAAAACGCATAAAACATCAATTTTATAGAAAGGAAATATCGGTAGCAAATTTTGAAGATTTTGGGTCTCAAGCACATCATTCATCTCTGAACATACTCCTAAATCAGTGAGCCACTGTCTTCTAGAACATCCAGTTACATAACGCAGGGCCAAGGACTGTCTTCTAGACCATCCAGTTACATAACGCAGGGCCAAGGACGACTGGCTGAAGGAGATTCCTGCAAAGCATCAGACGATCGCGACACGAAACGTCAGAAACGTCGAGGGGGAAGCACGGCAGGGAGGAGACAGCGGAAGTGGATGAGACGACGAGCAGTGGAGATTGGGCGGCATGGACAGGAGGGGCTAGCGGGGCGGCGGATGGCTGGAGCCAGGAAGCGAGGAGGACTGAGGAGTAGGGGGGCGAGGGGGCAGCGAGGATGCGAGGGGAGGAGCAACGCGCACCTGTTGGGCTGTTCCATTCGACGCCAACTTGGGAAACGGATGGGGGTGGGGGAGGGTAACACATGGATGGATAGATGGCATTGGGAGCTCATGATCGAACGGTAGAAAACAATAGAAATGATGTGCAACATGGAAGAGCAGAGAAATCGAAATTAATGACACTTAGTGTGTTGCATCTATATAAGATACTAGTTGATACACTTAATACAGATATGGCCAAGTGGCGTTCGTGGCCACACGAAGCAGAGGCTCGGCCATTTTAGATCTGTGCAAGAGGAAGAAAAGGATGTGGCTGCTCGTTACCATGTCCATGGGCAGGTTTGGTGGTGGTGGGGTTTGAAGGATGTGGATGCTCTGGAATTTGATGTATCTCTTCCATGTACATGTCCATGAGAAGCACTGGTTAACGTTAGAAATTGTTGTTGGCTTGCTAACATTGTGTTTCATCCAGGTGAAAGCTTGAACATAAGCTATTTGAGCCCGTATCTGAAGGCATTGGGTTCCAATTACAGCAACGGTGCAAATTTCGCCATTGCCGGAGCAGCAACACTACCACGAGATGTTCGATTTGCGTTGCACATACAAGTCCAGCAGTTCTTGTACTTCAAAGATAGATCCTTGGAACTCATCGATCAAGGTTTGTTGAATGTTGATCATCCCCTTTCCCTTGAATCAGTTAATTCAAATGGAACAAAGATGAAAAACCCGTTGTATGTACAGGGCCTAAGGGCTTTAACTAAACAGTTCACTGTAAATTTACTGGCTTTTCTATTTGTTAAATGCAGGTCTGAGTGGTCCAATTGATGAACAAGGATTCCAAAATGCCCTATATATGATAGATATAGGACAGAATGATGTAAACGCTCTTCTGTCCTCCTTGCCTTATGAACAAGTTCTTGCGAAACTCCCACCTATACTTGCTGAGATCCAGGATGCTGTTCAGGTAAAGTTTCCTTTTTTTTTATCTTCTGGTATATATGATTTCGACAAATATTTTCTAATTGACCACCGCAAGCAGTCACAATTACACATGTGTTGCTAAGACATAAATTTGCTACGTGTCATAAGAAACCGATAAATTCATCAGTAATTTCTTGTGCCTGCTTGACCTACAAGTTATAAGCTAAGCCACACAATCAATCTCTGTATTCTTTTCATTTTAAAAAAATAAAAATTCCTGTATTGTATCATCAAAATTCAGACTCTATATAGCAACGGGAGCCGAAACTTTTGGATACACGGGACAGGGGCTCTTGGTTGCCTGCCTCAGAAGCTCGCCATACCGAGGAAAAACGACAGCGATCTTGATCAGAATGGCTGCCTCGAGACCTACAACAGAGCTGCAGTTGCGTTCAACGCAGCGCTGAGCAGCCTCTGCGATCAGCTGAGCACGCAGATGAAAGATGCGACGATAGTCTACACCGATCTGTTCCCCATCAAGTATGATCTTGTTGCCAACCACACGAAATATGGTGAGCAAACAAACATATTAAGTTTCCAATCATACGCACACACAACCAGATCTTTCAGAAAGCTTTGGTCACTCGCTTAACATTTCTGTTCTTCAGGCTTTGACAAGCCGCTGATGACATGCTGTGGGTATGGCGGGCCTCCCTACAACTATGATTTCAACAAGGGCTGCCAGTCTCCTGATGTGATGGCCTGCCACGACGGCTCAAAGTTCGTCAGCTGGGATGGCGTGCACCTCACAGAGGCTGCCAATGCCGTTGTGGCGGCAGGGATACTAAGTTCTCAATACTCCAAGCCCAAGCTCAAGTTTGATCAGTTCTGCAGTGTCTGATAGTTGTCAATACCTGATATTGTACCTTTTAGTTGAGGAAAATTAACAGGAGAGAGATGGCATGCCAGGCTCGAAAATAGTGGGCCTGCTTGGTTTATCTGTAGAGGAATGTGATTTAAGTCAATGCAATATTGTTGCTCGATGAAGAGAAAACATCCCCTCCCTTTTACTAAACCATGGGGAGCCCGAGTAGTTTACCGGGCAAATTTAGTCATGCCACATGAATGAGTTGCCTGTTTGATCCATTAGTCATGCCACATAAATTTAATGGAATGAAGGAGCGACCAAGGCAATTAGAGGGTGGACCAAATTTTGGATGGTCTTTTATAATTATCATCCAACACACTTCTCTTCTAATTTGGATAAGATCACATAGTTCCTAAAAAACTACTAACCCTAGAAACAATGCTACAAAAGTCTTGATGCAAAGCGGAAGCAAGAACACAAGAGGAACAAATGCATACACTCCGGCGGCTGACCGTGATTCGGTCCGGTCTCACAGAGAGGGGAACAAAAGATATTTGAAACTTTGTCTCCTTGATGATCTGATCACAGGCCTTGGCGGTTTGACCGCTACACTTGGCGCTCTGACTCCTAGCCACATAGAAAACACAACAGAAACTCTCTTAGGCTAACAAAATCCAAAGGTGAAATCCCATCAAAGGACCTCCAAATTCAATGAATTTTGAAACAGAGATACATCTAGACATGGAGAATCAGCAAAAAAAATTTATCCCAAAAGATCAAGAAATCATTACATATTTTTTTTTTGAGAAACCAGGGTGAGGGATGAACAAGCGCAAGAACTCTAAATTTGTGGTGCTCGTGAAATAGATTGACCCAATATCATTCAAAATATATTCTCATTCTTAGAACCTTGGATACTCATAATAATTCATGAAAAATCGCAACACAAGGAGGAAAACAAAAATCACCAAAAACTCAACCAAAACACTTTGAACTCGTGAATTCACAGCAAGTTCATAAACATATGATCATCCACATCATGGATCTACAAAGAGAACAACTTACATCGGGAAATCCAAAGAAATCCAAAAAAATATTCTCAAAAACTTGCAAGGGAACTGATAGAGGGAGTAAACTAGAACGGGAGGTACGAGATATTGAGACAAGCACTTACACTAGTTTGCTCTTCCATTACTTCAAGATGAGTCAAGATGTAGGATCACATAGATAGGTTTACTCAAGAACTCACCATGAACACCCCAAAAGCAACTCAACACCTAGCCTAATCACCCATCTCTCTTCTCTCTTCCTCTCCTCTCTCTACCTAAATCAAATGACTCTCTAGAGGCTCAAGGAGACCCTAGAACCAACCCCCTCTATTTATAGCCCATTTGGGACATTTTCCAAAAATTCCCCTGTTGGGGGATTGGTACCACGTTGACCCTCCTTGACTTCGGCCGGCCTCAGCCAACCCCAAAGATAGGAAGCGACCGATGATGCTAGCACTTCCGTTGGGCTACTTTGGTCACAGGTATGGATTCGAAGGGTGGTCAAGGAGCGCAACCCAAAGGTTAAACCTCCAGGAAGTCAAAGACCACTAAAGGAGTCAGCTAGGCCTGAAGTTTCAGCCGATGCGGAGCGAGGAGCTTGAAGGCACGAAGCCTGCATTAGAGCCCAAAGGAACAAAGCCCGAAGAAGATTCGAAGGATCGGTTGCCAAGGCTCGAAGGTAGTAGCGACCACGTGAATGAAGGCCCGGTGTGTCGAAGGTCTCATTGATTGAAGATAGCTATAGGGACATAAATGTAAAAATCCCATGTTTGTACGTCCTGTACTAGTACAATGACTGTAATACCCCGAGGATATTATGAGAATATCCTGATAGACAGGGGTACCCATGTAATATAGAGTTGGGTGGTTAGGGTATGACTATAAATACCAAGTCCCTTTGGTGTAATGGAACAATGAATTCCAGTTCCACTATATACTCATTTACTGTATTGTGATCCCAATTCCCACAATCACAATAGCCCTTATCTTCCAATGCACCCTACCCCCCACTAGGGGTATTTTCGTCCAACTTTTTCTTCTTTAATCCAATGTTCCTGACATCTTCATCTCTTTGCTTTGTCTTGACTCAACACGATGGTGCCATGCACATCCATCCTTCCCACAGTTTTGAGGCCAAACTGCGAAAACGGCTTGCACACTTTTCAAAGCGTGACTCCCTATCGCATTGTTACATCCTAAGCAAGTCTTCCAATGTTGACATGTGTCACCTCATCCCGTGATCTTGACCACCAGCAAGTCTCTCCTGGTCTTACTTCTCGGGGCCCTTTGTCACTTGCACCAGCATCCTGCTCGCTTTGACTTGGTCACCACACCGTCTTCATCAACCTTCATGTGCTTCTTGTTCTCTCAACGTGTTGTTGACGCTAGTTATTGTACCATTTTAGCATAAAATTCTCTTAATATATTACCAATAAATCATCATCACTATTTATTATTGCCAGTAACCTTGATGGTTTTCATACATAGTGTTGTCTGAGCATGCATTTCAGAATCAACATAAAAAAGGATAAAATCAAGCACTTTTTTAGTTCAGGGAACTAGGGGAGTTTTCGAGGGCTTAGTAGGTGATAATTGTCGAGACCTGTCCAAGAAAAAGACCAATCTCACCTATATGTTGAGCCCATGAATAAATCCCAACACATAGTGACCTCATAGATGAATATAATTACAATATTTCACTTAATCATCGTTAAACTTCTTACAAAAGTATCCTTCAAGGGCCAAGATCCAAATAAACTTCAGCGGAACTACGTAGACTCTAGTGCTTCACGATGACTCTATAGGTGCGACCAATGTAGAAAGCAATTTAGAATAATCCATCCTCAGTGATCTCTTTAATTCCTTCTCCAACTAAGTGTTTGTTGATAGCAAGAGTGAACACATATCATACTCAACAAATTGTAAGGAATAATGTTGACAATGAATAATGGATAGTTACCATATGTAGATATCTCAGGGTTTCCCATAATTCTTAGGGCATATATTTATCTCTAGAAAGAGGATCTCTGGATAAAAGAAAACTACTCGTAGGTACCCAAGGCAACCCGTAACCAGGAAGGTTTATCTCCATGAATATGTAGAAGGAGTCCAGAGGACGTACAACACCTCCATATATATACGGAACCAAGGTGCCATGTGGAGGGGGAGAAAGAAAAAGAAGTCGAACCAGATCAACACAAACAAGACAAGCCAAGAAAAGCCAAGGAGGAAATCATCGACTAGGTTTAGATCTATCTAGGCTAGTTACACCCCCTTGTAGTAGGCTCAGATCAATACAAGATAAACATAAAGTAGGGTTATTATCTTCAGGGAGGCCCGACCCTTTCTAAAAATCCATGTGTTTTCCCCTTGTGATTCATCTACTCAAAGCATCCTGATTCTTCAACCATTTTGTTAGATCAGTGGTTCACAAATCGTTGCCAGCTGGCGCCTTTCGTGGGGATCATGAAAAAGGGCATTGAAGAGTCTACACATGAAATGCCGAAAAGTTGTTTTTCGTTGAAAACTATTTTTTAGATAAAGGGTTCTACAACAATTTTACCTCTCTTCCCAATGAACTAGAGATTGATCGGATGGATTTCAGCGATGAACTTTCTAGCGATGATTCAACGACGAGGTAAGTCGATTTATGGATTAATACGCTAAAGATTATGGCATCGAGTTTGAACCACTCGATAGCCAAGACAACTATCAATGTCCAATTCACGACAATCAAGATGAATCCCCACAATTTCTAACAACATGAATTATCAAGATACCAAGCCGGAGCAATCCAATGAAGCATCCATGATGTATTTGGACACATCCTCTAATGGAGTTTACCCTCGAGAAGTTTTCACTATCGGAGATGAGGGTGATGATCTGGGTCATCATGATGGCAACCCCACAAACGAACGAGATCCTCTGGCCTCGGCAGTAGGTGATGGCCAGCCTATGGTGGGCACACCATCTCCTGGCCTTATCAGGGCCCCAGTCACACAATCTCCTGGTATCAACAGGGGGCTGACCACTTTAGATCCGTGACTGCTAAGAGGATCCTCCTTTTACAAGAGGCTCTCATGCACCCTCCGACCATGGATCTGGCTACCCCAGCCGGTAAGGATTGAGTGAACTCAACAGTCGACTTTACAAAGGAGATCATCCTATAGGCCAAGAACTCTCACCAGGCCCCGATTGAAAGCAACACTAATTGGGGTAGACTAGTCAATCCCCCATCGCTAGACGCGTCTAACTCAGAGAGGCATAATCCCAAGAACAAGGCTTCTCGGGATGACAATCGGGCAAACAACCGCCGTTGAACTTCACCGGTCAAAGGTCACTTGATCAATGATTTGCGTCAGGTCATTGACGACCAACAGAGACCCCCAGGGGCTTCCGAGGAGGCTTCTTCTACCCCTCATCTATCTAATTGGAAAACATCATGACATCAATCAAATCGGGACTGATCCTCAATTGCCGTGGGAAAGACCCTCGGGGGTGCTAGATCAATGGATGCCTAGCCTTCTCTCTAGATTTATAGAATGTAAGCTGGCCAGCAAAGTTCCACCTTGGGACAATTGAGAAATACAATGTAAACATAAATCCCATTGAGTTTCTCTAGATGTATACCATGACTATCCAAATAGCTGGTGGGGATGAGAAGGTAATGGAGAATTACCCCCCACGACCCTTGAAGGGACAACTAGGACATGGTTGACCAATCTATCACCAGGGATAATTTACTCTTTGGGAGCAGCTTTACGACGTGTTCCGAGCTAACTTCCAAGGTATGTACATTCGCCCTGGAACGAAAAACGATCTCCACCATTGCAAACAAATGGGGAAAGAAACCTTGCGCGAGTTCTTGCGCTGCTTTAGCAGTACCCAGAATACCATCCCGAAGATTAGCGAGTACGATGTCATCTAGGTGTTTACTCAAGGGGTTAAGAGCCGACGTTACTTTGTCAGAAAAGATCCTGACCGATTAAAGATCTCAGGTAGATCATTGATAAGTCCATGAGGGCCGAAGATGCGCTTGTCTACATCAAGGAAAAGACTGAGGGCATTAAGCGTCCTCAACCTGGGCTCGCTGGTGACAAGGTCGAGAGCAAGCACAAGAAGAACACCAAGGGAGGTAAAGGCAAGAAAGCTAAGTCTGATAAAGTTTTTGCAGATCTGCCCGACATCTGTTCTGACCAGCGCTCTGGTCCTTCTCGAGGCAGAAGCTTTATGCTAGGCTCTGGCGAATGAGATAGAAAGCCTTGGTGCGACTTCCACCAAACCGACAACCACAACATCTACAATTGCTGCTTGTGGAAAAAGTTGGTCCAGGCGGAGGTTGAAAAGGCAGCTAAAGGAAAGAAGATCCAGGTCGTGACCCAAAGCAGGGACTCTGATTTGGATGGCAGTGAGGATGATACAGACCCAATATCTTTCCAGCCAGGCGAGAGAACAATCGACCACATGTTCGGTGGTTTCGCATCCTACGAGTCCAAGCAGAAGTACAAGACGATGGCCCGTGAAGTCCTAGCTGCTACCCCTAAGGGTCGTCAGGCCATGAAGTGGTCAGATACAGAAATCTCCTTTGACCAAGAAGATTGCCCTGATAATTTCGTATGGCCAGGCAGCTTCCCGATAGTGGTCAAGCCTACGATAAATAGCTACAAGGTTACCTGAGTCCTTATTGATGGAGGGAGTTCCATGAACATCCTCTTCGCTAATGCACTCGAAGGTATGCAGATCTGTCAGATTGCTATCAAGCCGGTTACTCAAGCCTTCCAAGGTATAGTACCTAGGTCTTCGGCCACTCCTATCGGCCAGATATTGCTACCCGTTACCTTCAGGAAGCATGATAATTTTTGGATAGAAAAATTATGTTTGACGTGGTCGAATTTGAGATGACATATAATGCCATTTTAGGAAGACCTACCCTTGCAAAATTTATGACAGCCACGCAAAATGCTTATCAGTGCGTGAAGATCATGATACCTGAGGGAGTCATCACCATCTGGGGCTGCACAAAAGCAGGCTTATGCTGCGACAAACGGAGTCTGGACATGGCCACATAGCATCAACCCGACAAGGATACAAAAAACTCGAGGCATCAGGCCATCATGAAGTCTCACAAAGAAGTCAAAGCAATTCCTTTGGACCCAATGGAACCATCCCAAACCATCCAAATTGGCTCCAACCTAGATCCCAAATAGGATCTCGAGCTCATCACCTTCCTCTAAGCAAACACCAATGTATTCACTTGGCAACCGTCAAACATGCTCTGGATCCCCAGGGAGGTGATTGAGCATACAGTAGCTATTCGACATGATGCAAAATTGGTCAAATAGAAACTCTGATGGTTCACACCCAATCGAAAAGAAGACATTAAATAGGAAATTGAAAGGCTCTCTAAGGTAGGTTTTATTCAAGAGGTGGATCACCTCGAGTGGCTTGCAAACCCAGTTATGGTCATAAAGTCAAACAGTAAGTAGTGAATGTGCATCGACTTCATAGATATTGACAAAGCCTGCCCTAAGGACACTTTTCCTCTACCACGAATAGATCAGATAATCGACTGTTTAAGCCTTCTCGATGCCTATCCTAGTTATCACCAGATTAGGATGCATCAAGAGGATGAAGAGAAGACCTTCTTTATTACTCCGTTTGGAGTTTATTGTTATGTTAAAATTCCCTTCAGATTGAAGAATGCCAAAGCCACATACCAACAAGGAATGCAAATAAGGTCCAGACCTTGCAAATCATCCGTAAGGCCACGACTAACTGGGGAAGACCATAGTGAACCACCTAGGTATGCTGATGTGCCCCATGACCTTTGCACTTATACATCTGGAATATTGGCGTCGACTCACAAATATAAGAGAAAAGACAACACATAAACACCCAGATCCAAAAAGAACCAAATAGCACATAACAAATATCATCACACACAAGATCATGCTTTTCTAGACAATCTGGTGAAAGAACGAGTCAAATAGAGCTATGATTAAAAAATTATAGCTTTCTAAATATTAAAACAAGACAAAAAAGATTAACTACAGATGAAATTATGTGATTAGGAATTTTTCTAGAATTTTTTAAAGTCATATATGATTTTCTAAGATTTTCTAGGAATTTTATGGAATTTTCTAGCATTTATTTGAATTATAAAACTATATACAACATTAAACATAATTAAATAAAACTATTAAACTATTATCAAAATTATTTTGTAAATTATTTCTATTTTTGGAATTATTTTTATACTAGAAATCTATTTATTACATATATATATACTATTTATGATGTCATCAAAACATAAAACAAATAAAAAGAAAATAAATGCTGACTGGGCTTGACACGTAGGATAGAGCCTGAGGTGGCACTGCCATGTGTGCACAAAAGCTGACGTGCCATGGTGACAAGGATGGCTGGCGTGGCCCTAACAACATCACGTTAGGGTGATAGCTGACATTAAGTTCATAAAATCTGGACCGTTGATATGAGATAGGATGATCTAGATTTAACCGGACCAAATCGGTACGCTCTCTCTAATCTCAACCACCCACTTGTGATCCAATGGTGATCGACTCACCAAGCTCAGCTCCAGTGCGAAGGACGGCGATGCTGACAATTCCCGCAACAACGATTGACCGGAAGCTGGCTGGAACCTCGTCGTCATGCACCATACTCTCCAGTGAGCGACGGAACAATAGTAGCAGATAACCGCAAACATGCCTAGGGGACACATCAATGTCAACTAAGGCTCGATGAGGCTGGCAGCTATTGAAGGCGGTGATAGCTCTTGGTTGTTGTTGGAGGTGAGGTTCTAGAAATGCTCGAGCTCCTACAACTTAGGCAAAAGGTTTGTGGTGCCCGGGAGAGGCTCTAGAGCTACATATATATACATGTGAGGGCTTGAGGATTCATAATCGAGTCAACCTCGATTTGGTGACTGCGGATCGGGTCCAATCCCTATTTTCCAATTCAAATGAGCTGGTCCAATGTTCATCTGGGCAAAACGTCACGCGAAGCTTGTGGATTCTTCTTGATCTATCTTGAAGTCCAATTTTGCGCAAATTTGTTTGAATCTCATGTGGCCGGTAGACTCATCTTCGAGTTCAACTCGAGTTTGACTCGAGCTCAGTTGAAATTGATGTGGGCCACAACTTCTAGAGGTATCGACCTATCCATTTTGGCGATCGCAGAGTTGTCTTTGGCTCAGACACGGCGTATGTGTCGACGTCCATATCTGTTACCAGATAGAGAGCAGGGAGAGGAGAGGAGAAAGGAAAGAGAAAGAGAGAGGGGGAAGAGTTTTGCCGGGCCAACTCAGGCTGGCGCGTGTGAACTGGGCAAGACGGCATCAGTCTGTGAGGAAAGAGAGAAGGGAGAGAGGAGGTGGTGGACCGGGCCAGTAGGAGGGAAAAGGAAAAGAGACCGGGCCAGATTGGGTTAAACCAGCCTGAAAGAGATTTTAACCTTTTTCTATTCTATTGCTATGTATTTCCCATGTACATACATACACAAATGTCTGCAACACATATAGTCAACATAAATAAAAAAAATACACACACACACGCACATACAAGCACACAAAAGCAAAAAACAATTCAAGCAATGTTTTTATATACATATATGAAGAAAATAGCCTTTCTCATATATATATATATATGTTTTTATTTCCATTGGGTTTAGAAATTGATCTGTTACAATAATCAAGGGAAATAATAGATTTAAAGATGCTTCTCATATATCATGCAATAACATCTTTTGGCTAAGAACCACAACTATTAGCTACTGAGATAGAACTTAATGCACAACAAGGCTTGTAGATCTATCCTTTGCGTTGTTTATGCTTTCTCACAACTGTTACAACCATATGCCATTCTCTTATGCAATTACATTCATTATTAGAGCTAATTTGTTAGTGCAAAGTAGTTACTCCTATTTGGTTCACTTGCTGATCCTTGTGGATACGATAGATAATCTGGGAATACTCTGGGTAAAAGACTACATCAATCCATGCGCTTGTGATAGTAATTGTGCGCATAGCTAGCGCCAACAAGCTTTTCTTGTGCCATTGCTGGGGATCGACAACTTGAACATGTAGCGAACATGGCCTTTTTAGGGCATGTATGTAATTTTGGTGATTAATGACAACATATTCAGTGAGACTAATATATTTGTCAAGTATATGCTTTAGTAGGTCTCATGGATGCAACACACGAAGAAGCCACCAAAATAGGACAAAGATTGAATTGAATTGGACAAGTCCCAGAAAAATTGTACACGTTGAATGGTCCAGTGTAGAGGCATTGGTACACGTTGAAGCTTTCTTCCTAGCTGCTTTACCTAGCTGCTTTATACACACCAGATGGTTCGGCAATGAAGAGTTGGCTACACCAAAACATTTTCCAGAAATTGGTTTCAAGTGTTGAAGAGCTAGTTGTACATGCCGGATGGTTCGACGATTAGAGGCTTGTACACGACGGAAAAATGCACAAGAGAAGTAACTCGGTTGGCTAAAGTCTACACATTGGATAGTCCGATGATGGAGTTAAAGGTAACACCGGAACATCCGGTGTTCTTAATGAGTCTAAGTGGAGTTCCAACAGCTAGTCCTGAATGGACGATGGATACCGGAAGGTCCGGTTTTCGGAGGTGGTGCACGCCGGATTATCCGGTGTTCAAGAAAAGTGTGACCATTGGAGCAACGGCTAGTACACGGGGTTAAGGCTATATATACCCCTCGCTCAGTCATTTGAGTATGTTAGAGTCCAAAGAAGGTCATATACACTTGAGAAGACATCCAAGCCACCAAAGTGCTAAAAATAATCATCCAAGGCAATTAGCATAAGATTAGGGAGTGATTAGTGCTACTAGACCTAGAGAGAGTTGTTGCTAGGTGTTGCTGCTTAGAGAGGGGATCATCGAGTGATCCTACCTTGTACCAAGTGGTACGCCGGGGTATTAGAGTTTTGGTGAATCTTTAGCACCGTGAGCCATGGTGGCTCAAACTTGTTGACCCTCTGACTTGGTGTGGAGCGACGGCAAGACGCTTGTACATGGACGCTGAGACCCTTGCCTTGATGGCTCAAGCTCTGAAATGAAGACAACGGCAAGTGACCGGAAGAGAGGCTTATGATGAGGCATTGCCTCGGTGGCATGGTGGCTCAACCTACTTAAGGCCTAGGTGGCTCAAGGGCCATGGTCGGGTGTTGCTTGGGAGCAATAACTTATGTGGCTACTCCAACGTCAACTAGGGGTGGTATTTATACCATCGATACTACGTGATAAAAATATCTTGTGCTGAGTTTGCTCTCTCTACCTTCTTTATATTTTCGTATTTACATACTTGCAATCTACTTTTGCTGGTTTACCTTTCTAGAGTAGTTCGCTAGGCTTGGCTATAGGTTGCAAACTTTTTAGAACGGTAGAGTAGACACACTAGATGAACCTATAGCACATTTAGATAGAAATTGACATAGGTTTAATTATCTTGTGAAGTTTTTGAAGCTGATTAGTTTTAGTTTTCCTATAGGACCAGGAACGGCGACTAGACGGGGGGTGAATAGGTGCCTCAGCTTGTGGTCCGGCCATCGTGTCGTGTAGTCCGATTTTGTGCCACCACTTATACCTACTCAGACCACCATATGGCACCGCTCTGGCCACAGCACATCACCGATAAGCCCCCTACCGAGTCCGCGTGTCATGTAGAATCCCGACATCCATTCATCGTCGAGAACCTCTAGTGAAAACCCCGTTCTGGCGAGCTTGCCAGTGTGACTCCACCATGATTCCTCATCGCTGGTCGATCCCCTTCGCCGTTCAGTCGCGTCATGTGCTCGCGCACGCTGGTGGCCGGGCCACTGTCTGCGTGTCGCTCGGCCTGGCCAAGTAGGCTGTGGCCTAGGCCTAGTAGTGGCTGGTTGGACAGACCATGCTAGCCACCAAAGGTCGCGCCCTAGCGGGTCGGCCCAGCTCTGCAGCTCGCTAAGCTAGCCAGCCTAAACCCAAGCGGGCCAGCACTGTGCAGCCCAATACTATGCAGACCAAGCCCAACCTGACCCATCCAGGCTTAGACCCAGCCCAATTTGAGCCCATTTTGGCCTAGCTAGTACTGTTCATGAGGATCCCACTGAGTCACTATTCATATGGGCCTAGGCTACTATTCAGTGGGTCCTACCCGTGGGCCCCACTCATGAATAGTGTAGTTTCATAATTTTTTGATTTAATTTTAGATTAAATCTTTCGGAAGTTATAACTTGTTTATTCTGGCTCCGATTCTGGTGATTCTTTCGCCAAAATTTATCTAAATTTGAGAACTATCTATCCATCATAGTGTGATATCCATTAGGGATTATTTGGCTTTCCATTTGGTGTTTTTTGATTATTCCCTAGTTTAGCTTGTTAATGATCGTAGTCATAATTTCAGAATTGCCAGAATTTTGCGAGTGCTACGCGGGAAGTGTCAGAAGCAAGGAAGATCCTAACTACAACCAAGATCTTAAAGAAAACCTCAGAGAAGGCAAGTCCTATCTCCTTGATCATATTGAACCTATGCCTTTAACTAATCTATATGATCAACTAAAACTGGACGTATATCGCATGTGTTATGTAATGCGCTTTTACAAACTGCTTATAGTAGTTAATGCTATTAAACACTTGCCAATGCCATAAATATTATCATCCAAAATACATATCACCCTAGGATTACCTATTATTATCTATATTAATGACAGACAACGCCTTGATATCCAGCATGCTTAGGATTGAATATGTCTCCACGGAGATGTAGCTTTTAAAACACTTCTCCTCGGAGATAAGATTTACTGTTATCAATGATAACCCATATACCATGAATCCTTGATGGTTGTGAATTCCATGATGGTTTTGAAATCCTTGATGTCGTATGGGATATGATGGGTGATGTGTAAAAATAGGTGAAAACTGTTTGGCTGGGGCACGTGGAGTAGTACTCTATATGAGGATGCTCCTGGGGGCTTGAGTCACCTCTGTGGTGTTAACTGCCAGAAGATACCTGCACTTACTGCTTAAGGATCGAGTCATTACATCGTCTAGCCTAGCCACCCAGTGCAACCATGCGTCCTGAATGGGCAAGACTTGATGTCTCATTCACTGGACTGAGTTGGGCATCATATTAGGAGGCTGAGAGCAGCGAGCAGTCAAATGTCCATCTGTCCCTCTGTTTGAAGGTTGCGAGTACCAGCTTAGGCTTAAAAAGGGACTGATCTTCAGTACATGGACCCTGGTGCTTTGGGGTAAATCTCGTAGAAAAGCCTGATAGGAAAGGTGATTGGAGTGTCTCGGTACCATTTGCTCCTCTACTTGCAACAGTTGGAGGCTAAGTATATCGTATGGGTATAGTGTACAACCTCTACAGAGTGTAAACCTATTCGAATAGCCGTGTCCACGGATATGAACATGTGGAAGCAATAATCATGTTGACTAGACTCTAGGTGCGTGTGCCTTGATGAGTGAGTGTGTGAACTAGATGTCCATGTGATGAGGTTGCTGGCTAAAATCTGCCAGGATCTGTGTGGTACTAGAGGTATACCAGATGTGATGAAAGGGGCTGCGGAGTGAGGCGTAGCCCCTCCCTGGACCAAAAAAACCCCAGATATAGCTTGTTACCTAGTTTTGAACTATTTAAACTATTTTGAAGTCAATCCTAGATGATACAATTGGATACCTGCATAAACTGCTTTACACTTAAAACTAAACCGTAAAGTCTTATCCTTGAATTACCCCCTTTATGCATCTATCAACACATATATGAGATAGGACTTGCTGAGTACCTTCCATACTCACTCTTGTTGTCATTCAGATGAGGAAGCTGATGCCCACTTCATCGGAGGTGAAGGCGAGGATGAAGAGTAGTCTTAGAAGTTGTGTTCGCACCCTAGCTGCTTGTGGCTTTGGGTCTTTGCTTTCCGCTATGTTTTGTTGGCCTCTCATCCAGGTTTGTAATATACAGTATGGGTTGTAGCCTTTTGTTCTCTGAACCTTAGTAGTTATGTATGAAGTTTGACTGTGATACTACAACTAGTGTACTGTGCATATCAGCTACTTGATCCAGAGACTGATACAAGAGGTACAAGAGATTTCAGGACTGAGGTCTTACAAGAATGGTATCAGAGCCATGCTTGGCTGTAGGATGTGACCTTAGGATAGAATTGCCCAAGAAAGTCATCACCAACATGAAAGAGCCCTAATCGATTTGGGTTCTAAAGAAGACTTGAAGTCCACGGGTCGGCTTGATGGATATAGAGACTTGGCACACAAGATAAAGTGAAGTTTCAAGAAAAGAAATTAAGTGTACAAGATTGGACGCATAGATGAAGACATTGATCATCATATACCCAAATCCTCCATCCAAAGATAAAAGAGGTAATGATGGCTAGAATTTTTGTTCATGCATTTTATTTTGCATCTAGTACCTTTGTATTGTCTAGGATTGCATTTGCATATTTTATTTTCTAACAATATCTAGTGTTTCTTCTTTATATGCTATGAGTCCAATCTATAGGATAATTCCCTGTTATTATCAATGACAAGTGCATGTATCTCACAAGTATACGATACTTGTATGCACACTTTTAGGGGGAACATATTCTATGGGTTGTGATTTTGAGACTAACATGTGTTGCAGGTATGTAATGCTTATTCATCAATTGGTATATTTGTCAATTCATTTGTACATTTAAGCTTCCTCCATGCATAATATGGCTTAAACTTCCTATCTCTACATATTATCTAGTTGTGCATATATTGTTACATACTTACAAGAGGTTTATCACAAGTAGATCTCATCATATGTATGCACATATATAGGAAAAGTTTAAACTATATTATGTGATTTTCATGAATTGTGATCCATGTGTTTTCATTTCAAATGTTATCCACATAGCTCATGTCAATTGCATCCCTATAGTTGGTATCATACCTTTCAATTGAATTCATACAAGTGATATCATATTATTGGATCATGGTTCATGAAGATCTCTCCCGTGTGGTCTAACGCTTTTCTCTTGAGTTAAACATGTGTTTGTAGCTCTTTTGAGATTGTTGACAAAGGGGGAGAATTTTGATGACCAAAGCAAGTTCAAGTTGCATGATTATTAAGTGAGATGCAAGATTGTTCCTTGGACAGGAAGCAAGATGCAAGATTGTTCCTTGGATGGGAGAATTTTGCCGACCAAAGCATGATGCAAGAAGCGCATATGCAAGGATTACAAGTGATATCAAGGCAAGAAGCACGCAAAGCAAAGAGTTCTTACATGGGTTGATCAAAGGAATTGTCTCCATAACAATCACAACAAAGGGGGGGGGGGTGCAAAGTGAATGTAAGAAAAAGGTATGGCAAAGATAGGATCTTTCCCTTAGAATTGGTTCATTTTCAAATTGGTATCATTGGTTCAGTTTCAATTGATATCATTGGTTGTTCTTACCATGCATCCAAGAAAAGTGGGAAGGCCATGTGCACTTAACAATTTTTGTCATTCATTATTTGTGCACTTTACAATTGACATCATTTATTATTTGCCACTTTCTTTGGTTGTGTTGTCATCAATCACCAAAATCGGGGAGATTGTAGCGAACATGACCCTTTTAGAGTATATATGTGATTTTGGTGATTAATGACAACATAGTCAATGAGACTAACATGTTTGTAAGGTATATGCTTTAGTAGGTCTTATGGATGCAACACATGAAGAAGCCACTGAAGTGGGACAAAGATTGGATTGAATTGGATAAGTCCTAGGAAAATTGTACACACTGGATGGTCCAGCCTAGAGGCGTTGGTACACACCGAAGCTTTCTTCCCGACTGCTTTATACATGTCGGATGGTCCGATGATGAAGAGTTGGCTACGTTGGAGCATTTTCTAGAAGTTGGTTTCAAGTGATGAAGAGTTGGCTGTACACGCCGGATGGTCCGACCAAAGACTTATACACGCTGGACAAATGCACAATATAAGTGGCTCGGTTAGCTCAAGTCTACACACCGGATAGTCCGGTGATGGAGTTAAAGGTAACATTGGAACATCCTATATTCTCAATGAGTTTGAGTGGAGTTCCAATGGCTAGTAACAGCTAGTCCTGGGTGGACAATGCACACTAGAAGGTCCGATGTTCAGAGGTGGTGCACGCCGGATCTCAAGAAAAATGTGACCGTTGGTGCAACGATTAGTGCGTGGGGTTGATGCTATATATACCCCACTTGGTCATTTGACTGTGCTGGAGTCCAGAGAATGTCATATACACTTGAGAAGATATCCAAGTCACCAAAGTACTAAAAGTGATCATCCAAGGCAATTAGCACAATATTAGGTAGTGATTAGTGCTATTAAGCCTAGAAAGAGTTGTTGTTATGTGTTGCTTCCTAGAGAGGGGGATCAAGGAGTGATCCTATTTTGTACCAAGTGGTACGCAGGTGTATTAGAGACTTGGTGACTCGTCAGCACCGTGAGCCTTGGTGGTTTAACCTTGTTGACCATCCGACTTGGTGTGGAGTGGCGGCAAGACGTTTTTATGAGGACGGGGATACCCTTGCCTTGGTGGCTCAAGCTCCGAAGTGAAGACGGCGGCAAGTGATCAGAAGAGAGACTTATGGTGAGGTCTTACCTTGGTGGCTTGGTGACTCAACTTACTTGAGGCCTAGGTAGCTCAAGGGTCGTGACCAGGTGCCATCCGAGAGCAATAGCCTAGGTGGCTACTCCAACGTGAACTAGGGGTGACGTTTGTACCATCGATACCACGGGAGAAAAATATCTTATGCCCAGTTTGCTCTCTCTACCTTCTTTATATTTCTATATTTACATATTTGCAATCTATCTTTGCTTGTTTACCTTCCTAGAGTAGTTTGCTAGGATTGGCTATAAGTTGCAAACTTTTTAGAATGGTAGAGTAGACATACTAGATGAACCTAGAACATATTTAGATAGAAATTGATCTAGGTTTATCTTGTGATATTTTTGGAGCCGATTAGTTTTAGTTGTCCTAATTCACACCCCCTCTTAGGACGTTACTGATCCGTTCATAACCTTTTTGGTATTTTTACTTTATTCTTTTAGATTAGTTATATTTCTTTTCTATTTCATATACCATGTTTTTTGGCTAACATGAATAGGAATGTCAGGGCCAAAGACTAATAAGCCCCCTAACTTTTGGATGATCTAGACCTATCGCTGATGGAAGCCATGGCCAAACAAAGATAAGTTGCTACAACCGTTGCATCTGGTGTCACGTCGAAACTGCTGCATGAACAAGGAGATCCCCTGTAGGATGAGAAGTCGGAGTCTTCATCTTGAGGAGAGGAGTAGCCCCCGAAGCCCAAACAACCAAGAGGTGACATGGAGAGCCCGTTGATTAGGCCAACAACAAGTATCGAGCACCAAATCCAAACAAGATCCGAATGGTCAAGTACAAGGAAGTTGCATAAAACTTCGAGATTCGGAAATCATCAGATCAAGTCAAGACCACTCAAACGAGTGAGGAAATCAAAGCTTATGTGGTCTAGTCTCCTATACCATATCCACAAATCAGAAAAGTGTTGAGCGATAAAAAACTTAGAAGAACCATGAGAACCAAAGAAATCAACTCAAACACCCTCCCAACTCAAGAAATGCCAAAAATCAAACAACAAAAGAATCAAGAACACGAGAAGCATTCCCCTTAAAGCACACTTTTCAATCATCATCTAGCATCTGAGAGACCGATAAAAATATTATAGCTGGGATGCTCTACCAAGGTCACATCCTTGAGTGTGAAGCTATCATTTATCTTAACGACATTCTTGTCTTTGACTCTTCCTTTCTTGTCATCCCCGAAAGTGACATACTCATTGCGCTTCATCGAGGTGAGGCTGGAGAACCATCTAGCATCTCCGGTCATGTGGTGTGAATAGTCAAAGTTCATCAACCACATGTTCTCCAAACCTCCATCTGCCTCCTATATATGATAGGAATAAGAGGCCGATGGCTCAGTACTGGGGTAAGTTAGAAAATGCATGGAAATCCAGCATTGAACCACTTGACTAGAAGAAATAAAAATAGATATATGCACATCATTTCTTGAGCATTGGGGACGGGCACCACTACTGGGAAAGCGTGAGCTATCAAAGCATTGTGGAACAAATCCTCTGTTATGTGGACCAAAACCATATGAATGATAGCTAAGTCCACGACGAGCACAAACACGAGTAAAAGAGTGATGCCGATAATCATCATGAAACCGAGAGTGTAAGTGACCAAAGACTCATGTACATCATGAGATGGATGATACATCTTCTGAGAAGCCCACTCAGCCTGCTGTTTCTCATATCTCTTACGCCTATAGCAGAACTCTTCTAGGTGACCTCCACACCCACAATACATACAAATGTAATCTTTTTTTTTTCCAGAGGTTATCTTAGGAAACACTTTGACATTCTTGTGTGGAATAGGTGGGTTAAGTTTCTTATTCACAACTAGAGCTGGTTTGGTTTCAGAGGATGAACCATTTGTTTTTGGGTGTGTGTCACTTTTGGTAAGAAAAGGCTCACAAGACTTGATTTTATTCTTCTCATCTGCCAACATACCAAAAGAAAAAAACTTTCCCTCAATTTTACTATCTGTGTCACACCTCTCAAAGCACGAACCCAACCTCACACTTGTCCACTCAACACACCTCTTGGTATAGGATATCATTATGTCTATCTGATCCTTATCAGCCATGGTCTTCTTGAAAAGGGATGTGAGACACTTGTCCTCACTCAACAACCTACACATATCCCTTGACAAGGCTAACTTATTCTTAAGTGAGACACATATAGAATAGTTTGGTGCCACTTGTTTTGAATCGCTCGCCACTTCTAGCCTACACTCAAGTTCTTTAATTTTTGTGACTTTCTCATCAAGTTATAGAGTCAGCTTGGGGCAATTCTTGCACGCACCAAATATATGTGACCTAGACTTAACTTCCTATAGCTCATTCATGGCACTCTCATGTTGACTAGCAACTTGAGCATGCACACTTTGCATATCAGGTAGGTCTTTCATGACAACCTTATGAGACCTACACTCACTCTCGACATCATTTAGCTCTGACCTAAGCAAAGTAAGCTCTACCGAGGCACTCTCTAACTTATTATTAAGCTCCTTAATTTCACAACTTGCTTCACAAAGAAACATATTTTGTCTAACTAGCGCTTTATTCAAGTACTCCAACATCAGCTATATTGATTGTTTGGATGATTTCTTTGATTACTAGTATGCTTAGGGCTTATCATGCTTTAGTAAAGAATCAGGTTAAATACTTATAATAATCATGCTTTTGCAAAAAGTGTGAAATAATTTGTGTGCTTGGTGGTGTGAGTATGTTAAGAATGGTGGTGTTAATGAAACCCTAAAGCTTGATTTGATTGGGGTGAGTAAGGTACTCTATGAGGGTGAGACTACATTAGGAATAAGGTTCGCCTTTGTAGTATCCTTGCTGGGAGACACCTACCTCGGTCGTATAAGGATCAGTTTGTTGTGATATCCTACCTAGTGGTAACTCTACAATCACATATCTTGTATGTGGCAGAACTTGACCCAACCCCTCTAGCTTAGTTCGGTACCCACTCGTAGGCTAGTAATGGCAACATGAGCCAGGAGAAGATCCGAGCAATCTATGTGACTTCTTGTGATCCGACTGAAGATTCTAAATGAGCCATGTACACATGAGCCCTTGTTTGAGTGTCCCATGGGTGGATATTGTGGTGATGTTGGAAGGGTATGGTGTCTCGTTATGCCAACTCTGTTAGTTGCTAAGGTTGGAGTCTACGCATATCTGATGGGTAAAGTGTGCAACCTTTGCAGAGTGTAAACCTACCTAGATAGTCATATCCACATTCAAGGACACGCTAAGGTTTGATCACAATTATTAGCTTTATGCTGTGCGTACCTCCTATGTGTGATTTATATGTCCGTGTTTTAGAAAGTGCAGGTTATGTGCCGTGAGTTGAAGAGGACTAGGTGTCCGCCAACTATAAAACTTAGAAATTGGCGGGATGGATATATCTCCCCCAGAGCCAACAACCCCTAATGTCGACTTAATCTTACTTTTCCCTAAATGCTTTAAACCTTGTTTTGCCACCTAACCCTTGCATAAAAGCTAGCTCTCTTAAAAAATTTAAAGGTCTAAGGCCTTATCCTTGGACTACCCCCTTTAAGCATCTATGTACCCCTTGTACTAGGACTTACTTAATACCTTATGTACTCACTCTTGTCTTAATTGAGTTTAGATGAAGAACCAGAGAACAACTGCACTGATGATGGTGATAAAGAGTAAAAGAATAAGGCTAAGTTCACACCTGAGTTGCCTATAGGCATTGGGCTTAATTGTTATTTCCGCTATCAGTGTGTTGTAAAACTCCTTTATATAGGCCTGTTAGCCTTTGTAGTAAAGAACCTTGTGATGTATATCCTATAAGAGACTCTGTTTATGGTATTGTAGTATAATTGATGTGTGACAGTGATGTTATTCGGCTAGAAATGTGTGTATCAGTTATTGACTCAGGGACTGATACAAGATGCAAAAAAAACTCTAAAATGGGGATCTGACAAAGGGGTTGGGTAGCCTGAGTGGATGGTTGGGCAGCCTCAGAAGTTGGGCCGGTTGGCCTAAGGTGAGGAGCCAGGCGGCTTCAGGCTGAACCCCTCTCAGTTAGCCCTAGTAAGGGGGTCAGGTTGCCTGAGCATGGGGCTGGGCATCCTCTGTGCCGACCCATGAGAGGCACATTTTTGCTCGAACCTTCCAGGGCACCGATTTATTCATCATTT
The DNA here is from genome assembly GCF_958298935.1 of Phragmites australis. Classification (NCBI taxonomy): domain Eukaryota; kingdom Viridiplantae; phylum Streptophyta; class Magnoliopsida; order Poales; family Poaceae; genus Phragmites; species Phragmites australis. Next base: position 16,695,840 of record NC_084921.1, read on the forward strand.
TGGCTTCTCTAGCAAAATAAGTATTTACCCTATTTATATACTGGATTCCAAGGATGAAAATGGTGTATAACGTGAGTCAACAGTGCCCCCACATGAACCGTGACCTCCACAAACGATAAGGAATTTGATCCTTTGCCACTCAAAAAGGTGTCTTCGATTATTTTGCACTTGGAACAATGCCATTTTGATTTCCTTGCCATGATCATATTGTTCATTGTTTTCTTGTTCTTTTTTCGCTCTCTGTCCAAGTGAGGTGGCCGTTTTCCCCCGTCAGTCCATTTGGTCAAGCTGAACTGGTCTGACTGAACCCGTTCAGCTGGAGGCATATCGGTGATGGGTCAGCTGGACCTTTCGGCCGCACTCAGGTGGAGTGAGTGACTAGCTGGTGGAGCAGCAGAGCGTGCGGGGTGTGGTTGGTCGGATGATTACCGTGGCGAGGCTGCGTCGCACGCGGCGATGGCAAGTGTCGGGGTGGTGGAGCGTGAGTGCGAATGCAAGTGCGAGCGTGGTGGCGGCGGACGAAGCAGGCGGCAAATCTGCTCCCAGAGGCTGCGGCGGACGCGTGGCGAAGCGGGGGCGGGTGGAGGCGACCAGGGCCGAGACCGAGGCCGAGTGCAGCTGGAGCAACCGCTTGGTCATCCTCAGCTTGAGCTCAACACGCTGCCCCAGCAATGGAGGAGCACCAAACTGCTTCGAGGCGGCGAGGTGGTGAAGAGCAAAGCAAGCCCTGGCGTGGCCGTTCCTCATTGATTGGGGTTGTAGGGTTTGGCTGGGCAGCCGTACACAAGTAGTAGCAGGGGCACGGTGTGAGACGGGTAGGGAATATTCTGCACGCCCATATTATAATTTAGAAGGCCCCAATACTTATCCCATCTAAATGTTTTTCTCTAGATTTATCCCATCTCATTGTATGAGACAACTGGAAATTTTCCTTCATCATACAAGAATTGAATTGCTTCATGTGAAATCCAAGAAAAAATCATATAAAACTCCTCTGCTCCAAAAATACCCTCATTTGGAAGATCAATATTAATCTCTCTTGCTGGCTAAAACCCAAGACGAGAAATTTAATTTTTTGGAAAGGATGGTAAGGGCGTTGCCAATATTTTTTACAGAAGAAGAGAAATTAGAGTGACCCAACAGCATCTTGCAACTTTCGTCCTGGCCATACCAAGCATATTAGCTTGCACCGTTGCAGACACACACATATCACATGATGATACTGATAAATCGCGCGCCCGTGCACGAAAGGGAATGAAAAACGGAGCCGATGATAGAAGACGCACGCATGCAGTGCCCAGCTGCCCAACCCAACAAGGCGAGACTGGAGTCCGGATCGGCCGTTTTAGTCCAGAGCGCGCGGCACGCACGCACGCACGCACGCACGCAACCTTTGCTTGTGAACGGAGGCAAGGCCTGCGTCCTGTCGTTGTCTCGGCGCACTACGCCTCTGCTTGCTCGATCCATCCAGACGCGCGCACAAGTAGCCAAGTAGGTGACGCCCGAAGCGGAAACGGCCGGCGAGCTGAGCTGAGCACCCGTGGCTGCTTACTTCGCGGTTGCATCCGCACGTCTCCATGCACATGTCGTCCATCCAACGGACATTACTGCCTCTGCAAGTCTGTGACGCTGCAAATATATGGCTTGACCCGCCGGTTGTAGGCCATCGCGCGGCAGAACTGATCCTGCCCATGGAATATATAGTAGGGAAAGCGCGAGGACAACATGCATAGAAATTTCATAGAAATATAATTACTTACATAAAGGATTATCAGTGTCGGCTTAAAAACGTTATCAATAACAGTTTTTAAATTGGCACTAATTACTCGACACTGATAGTTATAGATTACAAATGCTGGTTTATAAACTAACAAGTCATTGGGTGCGCTCATATGCGGGTGTCAGCCAGGAGCTGCGGGAGGCGGTCGACGTGCATGGCACGCAACACGCTGGGTAGGCGGGCGCGTGAGCCAGAGGCGAAACATGTGAGTGCGATTTTCGGGAACGGAACACATGCTAGCAGAGTAGTAGAGATTCAGCGGCATGAGGTGGGTAGTTTCTGCAAAGTTTAATGGTAGTCTGCAGGGCTGGAGGCAGAATGTCCTGCCTGGTGCAAGAATCATTACGTATTTTTTAAGTAGTAGAGATAAATCGGCACTGATAATGAGTATCAGTGCCGATCCATAATAAGAAACCGACATTGATATACTTAGACTGACAGTGCCGTTTTGTAGTACAAGCCAGTATTGATAGTCTCCATATCAGTGTCGCTTTTTGTCATGAGCTAGCACTGATGTCCTCTCTGCCCTCTACAAAATTTAGCCATTGCCGACAACAGCACAAATAACATCACATACAATACATACAGTAAGATAAACATACATTCAAGTTTCACATGCATATATAATCATCTTAGGTCATATAATCTCACATATATACAAAATTCATTCATATCTTATCTCATTCATGCATATGTAAACATGTTATTTCACATGTCATTGACTAGAGTTCATAACTTAGATAAGTTTACAACAAAAATTAGTAATTAACATTGTTGGTGTATCAGGAACCGGGGGTCCCTGAGTCCCGAGGCCAGGCCAGCCATCCGCCACGTGTCACCATCCCGCAAGGTCCCTTCCCGCGGGATGAGGAAAATCTAAGTTCCGGGAGAAGGTGCTTGGGGCCACAGCCTCTGGTCCCCGAGCATCCTAGTTCCCCGATGACCCGCAGAATCCAAGTATCGGGAAGAAAGTGCTCGGGGAGGTGCCCGGTCACCCCCGAGCACCCTAGTCCCCCGACGATCAGAAGAGCTAAGTCCCGGAAGAGAGCGCTCGGGGGGCTGCGTGCGGCAGCCCCTGAGCGCCCAGTTCCCCGAGGATCAGTGCAAAAGTGCTCGGGAGAGAGTGCTCGGGGTTGCACGTGGCAGCCCCTGAGCACTCGGTTCCCCGAAGGTTCGTGCGAGAGTGCTCGGGGAGGTAAACAGTGCCCCCGAGCGCCCGGTACCCCGAGGGCAAGGGTAGGCATTCTCGGGAGAGGGTGCTCGGGGAGGTAAACAGTACCCCCGAGCACTCGGTGCCCCGACGACACAGAAGGGCCCCCGAGGGGCCCGCCGATGAGGTGTTAGCCAGTCAGAGGTCCGAGGCCGTATTTAATGGGCGTGCGCGGCCTGACATCCCCAACTGCTCCCGCCGCAGTGTCAGTCCCTGCCATGCTTTGGCAGAGAGGCGTGGGGCCATTAATTGCACGGGTCCCGTCCCGTATCATCCGGTATGTCTCGGGATAACATCGTCAGGATCGAGGCGTTTCGCCTGCCGCCCTGCCGCGGCAGAGGAACAAGACAGGGCGGGCACGCCGGGTGCCTCTGTGGCTGCCCGGTGGGCCCTCTCAACGGCGCCCGTCGCCAGGGCGCCTACAGTGACGAGTGACCAGACGCACGTCGCGTTTTTCCACCATCCCAGTCACTTCGCCCAGAGAAAATGATGACGCCTTTCTCAGTCGTGGCGTCTTGGAACTTGTGCCCCTTCCTTCCCGTTCGGGGTATGTCGCGGCCGACGAATGCATAAAAGGATGGGCATGCAGAGAGAAGAGATATATAGAGCAATTGGATTGAACAAAAGCCCAGGCAGTCAACCGAGACACTCAGACGAAGAAGACGAACCACACAACGAACCAAGCCAACAGACGAAGACATTGCAAGCAAGCCTGAGCAGAGCCCCTGCCGAGGAACAAGGAGCCTCAAGCTCTTAGTTAGACACTATATTCTTGTAACCAGAGACATCCTTGAGGGATCCCCCTCAGGATAAGTTATTGCATCCATACAGGAGTAGGGTATTACGCCCCCGTGTGGCCCGAACCTGTCTAAACTCTGGTGCATTTACTTCCCTTTGCACTAGGTCGATCATCCCCCACCACCGGCCGTTGCATTTACTTCCACTTCCATTTATTTCTCCGACGAACTTATTCAGGATCATCCCCCCGGCCGAATCTCTAAAAAGGGGTCTCTCGGGATCCCTACGACAGGAGTTAATCCTCCGACAAACACAAGCATATAACAAAAGGGTAAAAAGCGATGCCATTCAATTCTTCTTGTTAATCGAAGACCCTGAACTACGCCTTTTGCCTTGAGAAGAATCAGGTAACGAACTCCACAAACTAGGTGAAGGGACGGCGTCCGAACAACACCATTTGAAAATATGGTACCCCCAGACTCTGGAATGACATCGTCATTGATGAACCAGCGGAGTTGTTCCTGAAGTACGTTGATTCCCTGTGGTATGACGATACCTGTTTCCAATTTAAGGTCCTATAATTACCAGAATTGAATAAATCAATCTGTTTGAACATGAGTAGAAACTTAAAGTTAATCGTCAATATGTATACTACTTACCTCAATGTTGGTAGTGGTACTATAATTTTTTCGGTGAATCCATGTATGAAGTCACATACATTGTAGCCACACAAATTGTTGCCCTCGGTCTGAATCGTACGAGGAAAGTTGGTTACGACTTTCCATTCCTTTCGGAATGGAAAGTGACGTCCTTTCCTCTTGACGTAACGCACATACGTACACCCTGTACGTGTGTGATTGTTGACCGTAACTAGACTTAGATTCAATCAATTTGAAGTTTACTAAAGCATTAATGAAATGATTAGTTTACCTTCGTAGCAAGTCTACGACGGATTTGTATTCGGATACTGGATTTCTTTTTGCGTCAAGGACAATGATACTGCTATAGTTAGTCTGGATGAGAACGAGAGCCTAGTGAAAACTACACATATGTCACCATAGGTAATTAGTCCTAAGTCCTAACATCGTCATGCTCAAAAAGAGTCGAACAAACAGGGAGGGAAACACGTACTTAAAGTTATAAGGTAAAAGTATGTATCTCTTTAATTGGTACATTTGAATAAAATCAAGTGCATAGTCCTCAGTTGCTTGTGGCTGGGTGGTGACTATCGTCTGGTTTATTTTTATTAGGTCGAGGAATCCTACTTTAGTGATGCCCTTTTGACTGCATGTATGTATCTCCATTCTACATACACAAGAAGTGGAATCCTACTTCAGTAATGCCCTTTTGATGGCATGTATGTATATCCATTCTACATACACAAGAAGTTAAGATATTTAGACTAATTGTACAAGAATATATACTATGAATTATACATATAAGACACTTGCAAAGTCCACAAACTTATGAGTTGAACGCCGAGGGTGTCTTGCTAGTACAGTTGATACATTTCATCAAAATGAATCCAGATTTCGCCATCCCCATGGAGGAAATCACAATGATTGTATTTGAACACGAATATTTCTCTATCAGCCTTCGACTGTTTCATGTACCACGAATAGAATCTCTGCATTTGGTTTGTTAGCTCTGATAGGAACTCGACCAGTGGTTCGCCAAGGTTAAATTATCATTTAGTTGTTGCTTTTTCAACATTGGACTCGTCATAAAGTGCTTCTTTTGTCATTCCGGCCTCAATTAGAAAGTTTCTTCTAATTCTTCCTATTGTTCTACCACTCTTTGTTTTTTTACCTTCACGTACAACACCTCCTCAATAGTTTTTTACCCATGATGTGCGCGTAGTTAGATTTTAGCGATGGGTCCATAGGTCTGGCCAAATTGCGAAGAAACTTGGCGGTCGTTGCTAGATTAATAGCACTCTTCTCTGGCTGAGTACATTTGAAGTGTGCAGTGACATTGGCGTTCACTTCCCTTCTGATTTCCTCATCAGTTCTTAGATGCTACCTGTTACTTCTTAGCTACTACTCGCTACTGTGATGAAGTCAATTTTTGAATGACATCGACTTTCGAGATTGTGCAGGTGCTACTAGCTTCGGAAGCAGGATAAATGGTGGCAACGAAGGGGTTGGATATTTTCTTGGTGGCTTTGGAGGCGACGACAGAGATGGAGATCTTCTAGGTGGCTGTGGAGGTGATGATAGAGGAGGTAGAGATCTTCTGGGTGGCAGTGGAGGCGACATCAAAGGAGGCAAAGATGTTCTGGGTGGGTTCGACGACTCTGAACTAGACCCAGACGAGTCTGGATCTTCGCCAAACAATATGTTGTGCTTGCGCCATAGGATGATGGCCTACGTTTTTTGAGAGCCTCATTTCCCCTGCCTCTCCAGGGTAATCCAGCTTACTTGTATGGTACGCATGTATTACACTGTCCACGTGTACCCTAGCATATCCCTATGGTATCAGATGACCGTTAAAGAGAGTCCCTTCTACCCATTGCTCAGCTAGACCCCTAGCCACCATGGTGGGAACACCCAAGGTGGTCACAACAAGCCTGCGTGGTGTGCTTTCTATGATGTCATCCACGGGGGTGATAGATTAAGACTTCTCGTAGAAGCCCTATGGACACGCAGCTACTCTGGGGACCCACAAGGCTCGTCATCAAAGCTTTATCTGTGATGACTAACTACTCCCGCCTAGCTTGCTGCATAGCTGATGCTATTTTAGCATCTGTCATCCATCTCTCTTCTGCAAGTTCCTCTTTTAGAATGTCCATCATTTCGGACATATTTTCTTTTCTTTGTTTCTTGTAAGTGTTGGTGTTTTGTTTGAATCCGACCTTCTAAGGCCTCAAACCCTTGCTCCGTGTGCAACCATGTGAGGAACCGTCCAAATAGCATTCTAATTAATCATCAGGAGGATCATTATTCATAATCACAACCTCGACGATTAACCAGAATACCATTCCGGTAGTCCCGGCATGTGTTTTGTGCCTAGGATCGGAACACATGCCTTCCAACTCAAATATCACAACACAGTTTAATAGAGAGCAAGTAATTAAGCTGTATTACAATACTTAAACATGCAACTGTTTCCACAATTTACAACAAAAGAGGAACAACAACAACTACGCAGTGGAAGATAAACCTACACAACAAAAGAGTATGGAGCCGTATGCCCTTAGGCTCCATACCAAAAGCGCTGGAGTTTGGAGTAGAAGGTGCTACTCCTGCCCGCCACCCTGATCGGCAGGCACAAAGTAGCTGAACACTGCCTCTTCCTCGCCAACCTGTGAACCTGAAACTTAAGGGCAGTACCCTTAGTACGAAGGTACTAGCAAGTCTTACACAGTATGAGTATATATATTCTCGACTCCAAGGATTATGCATTTAAAGCTGTAGCAAGGATTAAGACATGTTTAAGTTCATTAAGCGGACAATTACCTAGACTCTAGGTGTAAGCAACTGACTTAACCAACCACCGACTCAAACCCTGCCAACCAACTGATCATAACAGATATATAAACAACAAGTGTATAAAAGTAAACCATTACCACCAAACCACCGACCACATACCGACCAAACCACCCATGCCACAACCCACATCGAAACTCTACGACCAAAACATGGTCGCTCGGTGGAGATAAGCGATAGCAATGCTCATGACCGAGAGCACGGCAGTTCGAACTGATTATACACCCTGCAGGGGGATACTCCTGGACCCACACGACACAGGGACCATACGGCTTGTGCCACCAGCTAAGATGCACACAAGGGGGTACCCGTGACAACCTTTCCCAACCAGGCCCAACCATGTGGATCAACCATAGCTCGGCGCGGCGGTATTAGAACTACTCCTCGAGCAAACTAATACCGCTAAAAGCCCGGACTCAAACCGGACTCACACCGTCTATGACGAGGCCCACATGACCACGTCTGCGAAGGTAATCAGCTCGCCTACCATTATATCAGCATGTGGTGAGTAAGGTAAGTGCTAAAGCCGACTACACCGACGGTCGGTGCTTAACCGGTGCAAGCGGTCTACGGTGTCCAAGTTCCCTCCCCGAACTTCTTGAGGACTCCTCGTGAGCAGATGACACCCCTAACACCGCCCACACCTCGTCTCAACTCACCACTCACCAAACCGACTCATCATCAACACAACCACAAGTGTGAAAAAGTAATAAGCCCTAGGCTCGCGACAACGGTGGACGCCGTCATCGACTTCTACCGGAAAGCCTAAGTACCACTAAGCATAGCGAACTATAATTAGACTGCGACGACACCACTAGGCTATAAGGAATAACACATGACATGTGACCGAAATGGGAGAATACATCGGCATAGGTTCTACCCAACTCGGTACCCGACACATGCAATGTATACATAAGCGTAGATAACATATTAGATTTTTCAAGTAGACACGGTGCAATATGGATGATGCTTGCCTTGCTGCCCTAGCTGCTGCTCACAATTACCTGAACCACGATCACCACCGTTAGAACCTTCGGGAATAGCCTCGCTCGCCTCGATCGCCGGATCGATGTTCTCGTGCAGCGGGTTGGGCCGACGAGGCTGTAGAATAGCGGGGCAACGGAGAGGGGCGGAGAGGAGGCTGCCAGCATTGAGGGAGAAGACTCGGCCGAGCTCAAACCACGCAGGAAACGCTGGGAAAGGAGGGGAAACGGCGGGGAAGAGCTTCGGCGACCCTCCTCGGAGCTTCTCCTGGCCCGGGCTTGGTGGAGGCCGTCAGTGGCGCGGTGATTTGGCCGGCGGCCGGTGCTTGTGCGTGCTCTGCGCTCTGCCCGTGTGCCGGCTGTGTGAGAGGAGGAGTAGAGAGAGAGGAAAGCAGAGGGCAGGGAGGGGAGGATAATGGCACGGTGTCGTGTCCTGGTTTCCGGCGACGTGGAAAGGTGGCTGGCCACCCAAGTCAAACAAGGCGGCCGCCGCTTGCTTTGTGAGAGGGGACGGCAGAGAGAGCAGAGAAGCCGGAGGGGATGACAAGCGGGCCCGAGAAACAGTAACCGGCCGGCAAAATATCCCCACTATTTTAGCCATCCAATTGAATGCCTTCCCAAGGTCCAAAATTGGTAAAACAAATTTTGTTTGAAACTAAAATTCATAAGAAACCCATCTGAACTTGTTTAACCCAGAATGCTTGAGCCAATTTTGAATAAAAATTGTTCAAAGATGCTATCTTTTCCAACTTGTGATAATTTTTATGCCTTCTAAACATTTCCCAAAAATTTGGGAAAATTCATTTATATTCTTTTCCTGGTATTTACTAATTTCTAAAATTGTCACCAACCCTATGTTCCATAGAAGTTTTGGGAGATGCTTTACAACGCATCAGTTAAACCTGGTTTAACCAAATTCGGTTTAATCCACATTGCATGTCTATACTACTCAAAACAAAAACAAATGATGCTAATGATGATCATTAGCGCTTAATTACGTGTTTAGAAACTCTGGGCCGTGACAAACCAGTATGCTCCTTGTTTCCCAGTGATAAGGTTAGCTTGTCATTTTCTCTATCTGCCTAGAAAGAGCCTTGGGAACACTGGATGTGGGCATTTCTAATCTTCTGTGTGATTTCCAGTTCTCATTCTCTTTTCAAGCATAAGCTTCCATAAGTCCCAAGAATCACCCTCTCCCAAACAAGTAGTTCTTCGCTCGTGGAATCCACTCAGCTGTCACATGTGTGACACTGCTTTTAGTTACGTCTTCTTTTGTCTTCTCCCACTCGTAAAGTTTCCTAATGTACCCGCACGAGCCAGTTCTGTGAGGGTATAAGTTCTTCTTGTAGTTGGTCTTGTTTGCTTCATTTATGTTTTTTGCTTCATATGAAACCCTGTACTTCACGAAATCATTCCAAAAATCTTTCATTGTCAGATAATCATCCCAGTCTGGTGTTCGATCCTTCAAGTGATAATCTATGTACAATTTACCCTTAAAATCCTTAAAAATTCTACCCATTATGACTATGGCCTGATGCTTCGCTATGGCCATGTTGCATCCTTTAGGGTACTCAAACTTTTACGACAACTTGCTCAACATAAAATCCTTAATGCTATCTAGAACCGCCTACTTGTTACCTCATTTGCCTCTTCAAGTTCTATAAGTGATTGTGACGTGGTCCCTTACAAGACACTTGCATATTGTCTTGAACAGCTCGAGTACATCTAAAGGTTTTATGGGCTTCTTGGCTGAATCAACCTTCATGATGACAAAACATTCCTCAGGCATCATGCTGGAACATCGGCCATGCCTCAGTTCTTCGAACGACTGACCCATCAGCGCAACATCAGTTTTCAGAGACGAGAGCACATCATTAGTGGTCGGACCCTCTGGAGCATCAGCGTGAGGTTTATTCAGGTTGAGGTATGCACTCGGGCTTCGCTCCGGAGCAGCATCTGAGACTGGTTCCTCGTCAGAGGAGGGGCCTTGTATCGGGGGGCACATCCGTGGGCGGTGACTTGATTTTGTACATGCCATTCCTACATAAAAGTTCCATCTATTCAAATTTCTTGCAACATCGACATTAGCATATATGACATCTAGCAGATACATGAAGAAATAGCAACTAGATTAACACAGATTATGCTTGAATGCATCAAATAGACATTTCAGCATACTACTTAGGATGCAAATGACCATTCCATGAAGCCAACATCTTTATAATGACAATGGCACTTCCTTCTTAGCTAACACCCATCACATTGATAGAATTCATGACAAAGCTTATAAAGGTGAACTTAGAGCAGCAGAATGTGGAGACACCTGTCAAGGGGATATGCAATGGTTTACATATTCTACATGAGGAGCAAAATGAGGCCATCGTTCTGTTGAACCTCAAACCAAGCAATATATTGTTGGGTGACAACATGGTGCCAAAAATCGCAGATTTTGGATTGTTCAGGTTGTTTGGTGAAGAACAAACCTGAATTCTCACCCAAAATTGTCGTATGATAGTTTATAATTTGATGTTAATGTGACTCAGAGGATACATTGCAACATAATGACATATTTTATTTACTTCATAGTTTCATTTGAGCTATGCTTTCTAATTATTACACATGTATGCAAAAATTGGACAAAAAAAATCGTATGTAGAATCAAAGTATAAATCACTAGAAGAAGAATACCTCATACAGGTAAAAAGATGCATTGAACATGGATTAAAGTGCGTGGAGACTAATCCAAAGAAAAAAGACCTACTGCAGGATCAATGCATGGCCTTTAATCTAGAGGTAAACTATGCATGGCCTTATTTAATCTAGAGGTAAAGGATTTAATCTAGAGGCTCTAAAGTAAAATATGCATGGCCTTATTTAAGATGAAATATCTTCAAACATAAATCAATTATGAAGCTAGTAGAGGATACATGGCTCTAGAATACTACTACAGAGGTGAAGTCTCAACCAAATTAGACATATTTAGTCTAGGTTTTCTAATAATTGAGATAGTAACAAGGTTAAAAGGTTATTCTAATAGTGAAGACATCTCGTCTAAGAACCTTATCAACAATTTAAGGAAAATATATTTGATACCCTCAGGAATCTTATTGACAAAGTCATTTGAATTGAACTTTCAATGGTGTAATTGAATCTCTTTATTGAAACTTTGCAGGTATGGCTACGGGGATAGGGACAACGGGGAGGCAACGTCGACGATGGGGATAGGATGGGGACGATGGGGCTCTGGGGACAGCGATGGGGATGAGGATGGCGGGGCTCTGTGGACAGCGACGGGGACAGGAACAGTGGAGCTCCAGGGATGGCAACGGTATGAGGATGATGGGCTCCAGGGACGGCTCCAGGGATGGGGACGGTGGGGCTCTGGGGACGGCGATGGAGATGAGGATAGCGGGGCTCTAAGGATGGCGACGGGGATGGGGACAGGGATGACGGGGCTTCGGGGATGACGGCATTGAGGAGATAGCGGGGCTCCGAGGATGACGGCAACGTCGGGGATGGGGACGGCAGGGCTCTGGGGATGATAGCGCCGGGGATGGGACGAAGGCATTGGGGAGGCGGTGGAATCGGTAGGAGCGTAAGGGAGGAGTGGAGAGGCTGTGGCCAAGTCCTGCTTATATAGGGATAGAGTATCAGTATCAGTTGTGGTCTACAACTGGCACTGATACTAGCATCTGTGCTAGTTGTTGAACCCAGCTAGCACTAATGCTTGAACTATCAGTGCCAGTTGTAGAACTCAGCTGGCACTAATGAGGTGTCTGGAGGCAATGAACACCAGATGATCCGGCATGCACAGACTCCAAACGCCATACCATCCGGTGTGTGTCATCCACTGAAACTACTACAATGCGAAGCATCTAGTGTGTAGAAAAGTTTTGGACGCCAGACCATCTGGTGTGTGTCTTCACCGCTAAGCATCCGATGTGTACGCTGGACCATCTGGCATGTAGAGTATCAGTGCTAGATGTGGTCTACAACTGACACTGATGCAGCGTTGGGGAGGCAGTGAACGCCGGATGATTTGACATGTACAAATTCCACATGCAGGACCATCTAGTGTGTGTCATCAACCAAAACTATAAACCATGAACCATCCGGTGTGTAGAAAATTTTCAGCACCAGACCATCCGACGTGTAGAAAATTTTCACAACCTATCCAATTCAACCTTCTTTAAGTCCTATCTTAACTTCAACTCATCCATGGGTTGTGAAATTTTTACTGAAGGCATATTCTTTGTACTAATTAAAGCGTAAATGGTAGCTGTAGATTTTTTACTTAGTGCGAAATAAAGCATATTCTTATTTTATACATGTCCTTGATACAAATTAATTATTACACCAAAGATGCTTTCATTTAATGATTATAGCTTTGTTATGTTCATGGCTTATGTAGGTAGGTTCCTTAGTGTCGTAAATGAGAGGCAGGTTGTTGAATTGATTGTAGTCTTCCTCATCGACGACATCCTCAACACCGATAATTTTTCTTTTTCCTTGAAGAACCATATGGCGCTCCTCCTTGTTAACTTGGTTCGTGTCCTTTACATAGAAGACTTGTGTAACATCTTTGACAAGCATGAATGATTCTTCTCTGTATCCAACGAGTTTGAGGTTGACGGTAGTCATACCGTACTTACTGATATTCACTCCACCTAGGAGTTTGACCCATTGTCACCGGAACAAGGGAATCTTCAACTGTTCTCCATATTGAAGCTCCCAAATCTCCTCTATGAATTCATAGTAGGTCTCCTTGTTGCCATCGTCGTTGTAGGCATCAATACAGACACTACTATTTTGGTTAGTGCTCTTGTTTTCTTGTGCTATCCTATAAAATGTATAGCCGTTAATATCGTATACTTTATATATATGAATCGTAGTTGACGGCCCATTAGCCAGTATTTCCAGCAGTTCATCATCTGTATCTTTATCCATCATGTGTCTACATAACCAACTGCTGAAATTATCTCTGTGCTCTCTTGCGATCCAATTCTCTGACTTTGTTGGATTTGTTGACCGTAGCATTTGCACGTGTATATTGACATACGGGCTCACTACAACTGATTGTTGTAGAACTATGAAATGTGCTTGGGTGAATGAAACATAATTTTTCGTATGGACGGTATTATGACCGAGCATCCCTTTCCCCTTTAGCCTTCCCTTATGATGAGATACATGCTTACCAATTGCTTTTAGATCCATATAGTCGATGACAAACTCAACGACCTCCTCCATTCCCCAGCCTTGGGCCATGCAAACTTCTAGCCGACCTCGATTACGAACATGTTTCTTTAGAACTGACATAAACCTTTCAAAAGGATACATCTGATGCAGAAACATGGGGCCAAGGTACTTTATCTCAAGCACGATGTGAACAATGAGATGAGGTATTATGTCAAAAAATGATGGAGGGAAAATACTCTCAAGCTGGCATATGGTATGGACCACGTCTTCCTGTAGCTGTTTGCTCGGATCGATGACCATCTGTGAAATTGCATTGAAAATAAACACAATTTTATGATTGGGTCTTGAATCTTATCCGGCAGAATACATCGAATTGCAATAGCAAGTAACTCTATTATCATCATATGACACTCATGGAACTTCATGACAACTAATTTTGAAGTTTTCATATTCACTAATATCTTTACGTTGGAGGAGTAACAGGTCGGAACTTTGATTACATGTAAGCAATTGCACAAGCTGGTCTTCTCTTCCTTGCTTAGGGTGTACCAAGCCGTGTAAAGTTCGTTTGCCGCGTTGCCTAAGATTTTAGGATGCATAATTTTCCTTAGCTTCATATCTTCTAGATCCAACTGTGCATTTAGTGTATCTTTTGTTTTGTCAGGTATGTCTAGTAAAGTACCGATCAACCTGTCAAACACGTTCTTCTCCCCATGCATGATGTCAATTGTGTGTCAGACCATCAAGTGCTTTCAATAAGGTAGGTTCTCTTTCAATAAGCCGTGGAAATTGATCTCTTTTTAAACAGAGGAGTGAGTTTTTCAGCTGAGAAATTTATATTGCCTTTCTCCTTACCAAGGAAACTCTAAGCTTCTTTACCATCTTATATACCTGTTCCCCAGTGTGAACCTTCAGAGCTCGACGAGTCTCCACTGTCCCATCAGCTCTTTTATTTCTACGGTATGGATGATCCGGGTGTAGAAACCTATACTGACCCATGTATACCATTTTCTTACAATTCTTCAGCCACAAACCCCCTGTTTCAACCAAGCACTATACACATCCATTGTAGCCTTTTAAAGTCTGTCCCGATAGGTTAGCAAGAGTAGGCCAATCTTGGATCGTTATGAACAGCATTGCGCGTAGGGTAAAATGCTCACATTTGTATTCATCCCACACCCGTATGTCATCTTTACATAGTACAAGGAGATCTTCAAGCAATGGTTCAAGATACACATCGATATTGTTGCCAGGTTGATTCGGCCCACTAATCAGCAAAGGCATCATAAGGAACTTCTGCTTCATACACATCCAAGATGGAAGGTTGTAGATACAGAGAGTCACGGGCCAAATGCTATAACTATTGCTCATGTTGCCGAAAGGATTCATCTCATCCGTACTCAATCCGAATATTATATTCCTCACTTTAGCTTTGAACTTCTTGTATTTTGTATCGAACTTCCTCCATTGCATTCCATCAGTAGGGTGTCTAAGCATTCCGTCTTTCTTGTGCCCTTCAACGTGCCATTGCATCAACTTGGTATTCACTTTGTTGGCAAACAATCGCTTCAAACAAGAGATTATAGGGAAATACCAAACTATCTTAGCAGCGGGTCTTTTATCCTTAGTCTTCTTCCCTACATCATCGCTATCGATATTGTCAACATTGCGCTTGTACCATGATGCACTGCAAACGCGTCACACTTCCAAGTCTGCATCCCTGTTGCAATAGAACATGCAATCGTTTTGACATACATGTATTTTCTGTACTTTCAACCCCAACAGTAGACAATCTACTTAGCGTGGTACGTGTTTTAAGGCAAGTCGTTGCCCTCTGGAAGCAAGTCCCTCAAGAATGGTAACAACTCATTGAAGCCCTTATCAGACCAACCATTGCTAGAGTTTATTTGCAGCAATATCAGCACAACATGCAACTTGTTTTGCTCTTTTTTACAACCTGAGAACACCGGTGTTTTATAGTCCTCTATCATGCGTTGGAACTTTTCGTGTTGCCTATCACTGGTGAAGTATTGCTCCGCATTGCGCAACATTGTTTAGGTCACCATCATTGTTGCCGACAAAAGTATCTTCGAATGCTAACATATCGATGTCTTCATCAGCCGTCATATCGTTGACTTTGTCTTCTCCGTCTGTGGCTACTCTTCATGTGCAACCTCCTTATGTTCACCGTACTCGGTCCAGCGGATATAGCTAGGCTTGAAAACCCCTATGAAATAAGTGTGCACGGATCTGCTCTATGTCTGAGAACTGCTTCTCATTTTTGCAATCAACGCACGGACATCATATATAGTGATCATCACGCTTATTTTTTGGCTTCCTGTACGCTGCGACAACCCTCAAAAAAGCATCCACGCCATGAAAGAACTCTGGGCTACGACGTTCAGCCTTGTACATCCATGTCCGGTCCATCTGCAAATTTATGATTATCATTACGTTTTATCAATCATTAAAAAACCAATGAACTGATAACCATGTAATATTTTGAAATGCACATCTAATTTATTGAATTACCTCATATCTTGATTGCTCCATATTAGATGGCACATCACTTTCTGACACTTGGTCTGGGTCGGAGGACCCACCTTCTAAATATTGTCATATCTGCTTGCGACTAGCGGGTGGATGTACCATCCCTACAACACAATATTCATATTCAATAAGTTGATCTATTTAGAGGCAATTTAATTTTTTTTACTAATTCACTACTAGAAAATTAGTGCTAGGTTTTAATTTATTTAGAGGCAATTTTAATATTTTTTTCTTAAATCACTACTAGAAAACTAGAGATCTAGATCACCATGGTATTATCACATACATTCAAATCTAGAGCAATTGAGGAAATAAATCTAACCACAAATAAAAAGTAGATCATTTCTATGTACCCTACAATGAGAAAATTATAATTTTTTACTCGATTATGGATCAATTGGAGCTCTAAGTCCTCCAAAATTCATCACCATGGAGCAATCACATACTTTCAAACCTAGAGCAATCTAGCAAGTAAATCTAAGTAAAAATAAAATATAGATCCTTTTTCTAACCTTAGAGCACCTTTGTCATGTAGATTCCTCTAAATTTTAAAGTCTCAAAATGCAAGGTTAGGCATAAATAGCATGAACGAAGTAGAACAGAGCTCCTCTCTATTTGCGCTTAGGAGAGAAGAAGGCATATTTTATATACTATATATTTATTAGTGCTAGCCCATAATACGAACCGGTGAGTATCAGTGTTGGCTCATGGTTACTAGCCGATACTGAATTATCAGTGCCGGTTTGTTTTAAGAGAGAATCAGTGGCAGTTCAACTCGGCTCAATCGTTGATCGAGCATGAAAAATTATGAACGAGCCGGTTCTATCCTAATCGTTACTGATGGGACGGTACAGATGACTTATTCTGTTATAGTGGTTATAAAAAAAGAGACGTAAGCTTTTACAGACTATATACATCAATTTAAGCAGACGTTCCAGGACGTCGTCACTTCAGTTAAAACTTCGTCAGGTTCAATAGCTTTTAGAGACTACATATATACACTTCATTTAAAATTTAAAATAAGCTCCGGATGCGAAGCCAGGATAACTTCCAGCACTGGGAGGAGTAGATCTAAGCTAACAGGATACTAAATGGAGAGAGAAACAAATGCTAAACATTGTAGCAAAAAAATTAAACTCCACACCACAGCACCAGTCTGAACATGTCGTGAGTGGTGACACGGTAAATGTGTACTATATTCTTCCAATTCCACATTGTGGATGCTCTTGGAGGACATAGCACATTCGCGCTATCCTTTTGGCACCGCCGGGGACCTCTGGCGCACATACCACATTTATCGGCCATCAGTATTGAACCAGACGAATGGATCCAACGTTGCAGCCAGCAAGTTATAGCGAGATATATACTTCACACAAGTTAGCAACAATGGAGAGTAAGTATAAGTAGTTAAAACGGCTCTATACACGAGAGAGCACAAGTCCCTATAGGGTGATGCTTCTGTACCGAAGCAAACCCCTAATGGTAATATTCGTCATTTTGCTCCAAAACAGCTGTGCGCTAGACAAAACTGTGCGGCATCTTGCTACGTTCACAATATAACTTGCATTCCTTCCTGGTTCGGTATCTATAACACACGTCTGACTCAAAATACAAGTTTTTCTTTCTTTTTTTATTACAAGAAATACTTAGGCATGCATACACATGCCACCGTCACACACCTAGAGACACACATACCACAGTGGAGATATATATGCATAACACTGAAGACACTCACGTGTGTAAATAACCTTTTTTTTCTTTTTCCATACGGACAAACTTTTGAGAACTTCAACTATAAATATCTATAATCACTTATTAATTATATTTATTCAACTTTTGTAAAGTATGCGATGAGATTAGCACCACGACTTCTGATGGGAGGCAACCTAGTGGACACGACACATCAATTGACAATACAGCATTTGTGGGGACTTTCAAACAACATTTACAACAAATAAGCCACAAAGTCGGAACATACTCATTCATCATGCAGTACAGTATTTTGTGTTCCAAACAGTCCCAGAGGCACTACCGAAGATTAGTTTCTGACAATATATCCGTAATTGATTGGGGTACCTTCGAGATCGTTGATTGAACACGAAGCGAGACACACGATGTAGACATGTTTGGGCCCTAGTTAAATTAATACCCTACGTCTTGTATGAATGATGATATATATGTATTCTCTCGATTACAAGCAATGTAGCCTATTACAAGGAGCAAATCAGATCTAAGTTAATTTAGAGCTGAAGTCGTCGAGTATTTTCTATGGTCTTGATGCTTGCGACGAGTTGCTTATGCATGAGTTTTCTCTCCTCCTCTCCTTCCTCTTTTTCTGGGGGGTTTGGGTCCCTGCTTTATATAGGGTTGATATGCCGCCTCCTATCCAATCGTAGTAGATAAGAAGTTCTCCATCTTGTCTACCAAGACAAAGCAGATGAATCTAACTTAGATACTAGTCGTTCTCGAGTTGGACAACCAATTGAGATCTTCTTAGTATACGTCTTCTAGATTTTCGAGTGTACCAGGTACCGCATATTCGGTTCCGTAGTATCCAAAGTTGTTATACATGTGCATGGTATACATTGTTCATATATAGTGTACTTATTACGTGTATATACCTCATAGTTAGATATTCGACAGTAGCCCCCTAACTCTAGTCAGGAGAAAATTTTTCTACAAGTGCCCACTCGAGTACTGCCAAGTCTACACCTAGTCGAGTAAGGTGGAGCAGGCTTGCAGTCAAAAGAATCAAGCAGAAAATAGATCATGTTCCGAGTATCGAGTGGAAATGCAATTGGGTCGAGCATCCTGCTGTTAACCGCACTCGAGACTCGAAAAGAGGACTAAAACCTCAACTAATTGACACCCAACTCCGAGTAAAGTTAAAAAAACCTTCAAAATTTGAAACATTGGGTATATGCGTATTTAATGCATTCATATGGGCGTGCAGAGATTCGCACAATGCCATTATCTCGTCTTTCACGCTGAACAAGGCGCCATAGAACGGGGGTGGTTACCAAAAAGGCAATAAATTTCTGGCTATTTATCTGTATGAACCTGGACTGTAGCAATTCTTCCTTACTCCTTCCCTCGACCTTCTCGCACAAGCTTCCATCTTTCTTCGCCCAAACACATGCCGCTGCCGGAAGACTTGAACTCATGGACTCTGGCTCCCCTGCGAAGACCTCTGCTTCTTCTTCGCCAGAGAAGCAGCCCAACACGAGGACCGTAGGTGCCTCCCCCGAGCAGATAGATGAGATGAAACACTTGAATGAAGTCTAGGCGATTTTGTCGATGCAAGAATCAAGGCTAAAGGAGCTTGAAGTTGAAGGGATAGTGCCTCATCACAATATGGTCGACGGGAGACCTGCATCTGGTGAGGAATTCCCATCTTGCCAATTCGACTACGAGATTGTAGTTTTTGAATCCTTCTTCCAATGTGGATTCAACGTCCCCCCTTGTAAGTTTCTTCTCAATATACTTGACTGGTACCAAATCGAGCTCCACCACTTAAATCCAAACTCCATCACTATGCTTAGTGTCTGTGTTTATCTTTGTGAAGCCTTTATTAGCATCGAGCTGAGTTTGAATCTATTCCGGTATTTTTATCATCTAAAGAGGAACATGGAGAACAAGTGTGTTGGAGGTTGTGGTTTCCAGCTGCGATCTGGAATGAAAAACTCCTATATCCTAGTATCCTTAATCTCCTCTTGGCAAAAGGATTAGAAAAAAACACTATTTTATATCTCCAACCCCAACCAGTCCATCCCCCGTTAATCTATAGAGGGCTCTTTCCCCTACAAAATCCATCCTGGACGAAGAAGCACCACGAATCCAACAACACCGCTTATCACATCATGATGATTGGTGAACTTAGGCAAAGTGGATTAACCGGGCGGCACGTAACCAAAGACTTCATTAGTCGAAGGCTAATCCCCTTGAAAACACAGGATCACTTCGCTTGGAAATATGCTGGAGATAGCGATAGCTCCAAGGACGCGATCAAAGGTAAGATTTATATAGCAATTTGCTGCTTCTGTTATCGCAATCAATTTCCTTTTTATAGCTTTGTCTCCTCTAGATATTGCTGCTCGATTGAGCAAACTCTTCTCTGAAGAAGCTCAAGAATACTCTGTGTAGCCCTACTCCCTCGTGAATCCTCGAGTAGAGGTGGGCATTTCTCAAGTAAGAGGGCAATGCTGATTACTACTTATTCAACCTGATTCAACTTTCTGATTCAAGGTCCCAGTCTTTCATCAAGAGCACATCCTCATGACTGAGGTCCTTGACCTTGATGACACTGACTCTTCTAGAACCGGCAACAAGGGGAAAATGCCAGCTGATTGAGGGGCCGAAGGATCTCTTCGGTCCAAGAGATCATCTCCGCTACATGATCCGGTGCCCCTCAAACACTCGCGGAAAAGAAAACAATTGGTAATAACATCGAGTTGTCACGTGATTATTTAGTCACTACTCTGGCTATCGAGTGTTTGCATACTAACGCTTGGTCTGTAAGGGTAGCCTTTCCACAGGAGATAGTCGGAGCCACTCCTCGATTGCCTCCTTGAGTAACCGACACGTCTGATGACTCGGTAATAAAGGTAACCTTTATCGAGTTGTCCCCCTCACATTGTTCATTTTTCTAAGCATTGGCTCGGTGAATCCAGAATCATGATGAATCATTATGGGCTTGTTTCTTGCAGACAATGATAGCTTTGGCTTCATCTGTCCCCCAGATAGCCCCTCCAACATAACCAATACTAGCTGCCGATATGATAAAGAAGAAAGTTACCATCAAAAGATAGAAGTAAAGTGTTTTCGCCCGCATCCCAATCAAAATAAGGTTAGATCTGATTATTTGTCTTGTTTTACGGTCTTCCTTCCTATTTCTTAGCCAGTTAATGGCAGTTTGCCAGGCCCAGAGAAGTTGAAGGAGAAGGAAACATGCGACCCAACTAGCCAGCCAGTTCTGGCTTCTTCTGACCCACCACTTCCACCTCTTCAAGTAGAGCAAACTTGAGCAAATGCGCCAAAGGAAAGCTCAAAGCCTACTGCAACCACAACCCTTGGACTAACTGTTGATACTTGGGCAAGGATAGAGGCTCACATGGCAGCTTCCAAGGCTCAATATATAGAGGTCGACCATGCTCTTCATCAAAGAGCCCTCAAAGAGACAGATAAGGAAGTGAAGATCCAACTCTAAGATGTTCTTGAGTCAATAAAGGTCTATAGGAAGGATGCTGATCAGCGAGAAGAACTCAGGGGTGCCTTGAAGGAAGCAAAAGCTGAGTGGGATGCAAAGGCCGATGTTCTAAAGAAAGCATAAAGTGATCGAGATGCCATGGCTGCTGAGCGGGTTACTACAGTTCAGCGCTGCAAAAACTAAGAGAACAGACCCTCGACCGCATTAACCAGTTGACCTCCATAAGTGCCAAGACAATGCTTGGTCTCCTCAAAAACTACAACCCTGATCTCGACACATTAGTAGTGACAGAGGGGTTCATGTGTTCAATAGAGGAAGCATCATACATTATTCAGAGTATCGAGTCTCAGATCCTTGCCTTCGTTGAGTCTTTAGCACTTAGCCTACCTGACAACAAGAGTGAGGGTAGCCCTTCTAATTGACTTGACTCAAAACATTTGAAACTTGTTTCGTGACAGGGATGTCTGTAAACATTACTGATATTTTTCATGTCTATTATGCTACTGTCTGATATTCCTTATCGATTAAATAGAGTTAGCATAAGTACATGTAAAAACTTATTATTAAGGCACTTAGACCATCCTTGAGACTTGCCGATTAGTTGTCCGTTAATGCGTGAAAACTTAACTAGATAGATGATTAGATGTGTTGGCCTTCGAGTAACCACTCGAAACAACCATGATAATGAGAAAAAGGTTAGTATAAAACTAGAAACAGGAATAACATGATAATCTTTTGCAAATTTTCACTGGCTTGCACTTTGACCAATGTTACGAACATGAACTCGACGGAGAACACACATAGAATCGACTGGAACTTCAGAAACTTATTAGCTATTAGGCGTGAGATGTCTAACAATATCTTGTGCCGTTATGCCTTATTAGGTATAGTTGTTCGTTATCAACCCAACACATGCCTCTGTTGGTTCTATCCAAAGCAGTCGGCACAAAGCCAGATAAACTTTTGCAAAAAGTACATCCGTACTTAATAAATATGATATTACTATGTAGCCCCTGACTCTCTGGCCGAGGAGGAAAACATACGCGATTGGAGAGTAAGAAAGAACATATCTGTACAATTAAAAGTATGCGATGTAGGCCTCAACTCTCTACTCGATGATTGGATCGAGTGGGGAGTAAAGCCGTAGAATCAAAAGTATGCAATGTAGCCCCAACTCTCTGTTTGATGTGATAATCAAGATAGAGAGTAGAGCCTTAGCATCATAAGATACCTAATGTGGCTCTTGACATTTCGCTCAATAACTAAGTTTAAGTAGAAAGTAGAGCATAAGCACTGTTATCAAACAATGTAACTCCTGACTCTCTGGTTAACGTGATAGTTGAATAGAGAGTGAACTATAAGCATAAAAATATATGATGTAGCCCCTGACTCTCTGCTCGATGACCGGATTGACCAAAGAGTAGAGCATAAGCATCAACTCATTCTTATTGGCCACATGCTCGAGGGTATAAGCCCCCGGACATACAACACCAATTATGTTATGGTCATCGAGTAAAAATCAAACAGTCGGGTAGGTGAGCATTAAAAACCCACTCCCGCTCATGCTCGTTTTCACCGCAACCTTTTATTTTAATGTATCATAATGACACTACACCCCTCTTTGCAGAGATTAGACAAGTCATAACGCCTCGGCAGCGCCTTGACTTCAGCCTAACGTGCCATGCGACCGAGTTGGCCTCGTCATCACGCCTAGTGCTATCGGATCTTGACGGCGCCGTTTCCATAGCATGACCCATTTCTACATCTATAAATAGGTACATCCAGGACAGTCCATTTTCACCCCATCTCCTTCATTTTCTCCCGACCAATGCACAGTAGAAACTCGTAGAGCTTGAAACCATGGCTTCCACTCCATCATCATCTCCTGAGCCATGCTCATAAATGGAGGGAGTAGGACCACTAGCCCCAAGGCCTCTCGCCATGATCCCACCCGATGTTATCATCGTTTCCTCTGATGAGGAATCTATTGAAAATCTTGAGAGGAGAAGGAACAGAATGTCTATCAGAGATCGTTGGCCCTTCACTAGCCACCTCCAGCATTTCTTAGATGCCGAGGCCGCGGAACGAATGGCACAAAAGTCGATGATGTAAGCTGCGCAGGAGGGAAATGAAGATGGTGGTGATCTTGATGAGATCCTCGACTGGGTTGCCAACGAGATCTTTGGCGATGGAGCCCCTGAGCCTCTAGTGGTGAAGAAAGTGCATTCGTCTTCTCCATCGACAACTGACAGATTACCTTTGCGTCCTGCGGAGAGCCACTCAACATAGTTAGTGTTGGTCAGTAGCACCAACAGGGTTTTCGCCTGGACCACCTTCCCTGGCCCTTATGCTAGTTGACGACCGATCCCTAGCGTGATCAGCTGCTACTCTGTATAGGAACAAAAGAGATTCCTCGACTCATTTGAGGGCAGTAGGGGTCCACATACTCCTGAACTCTTGGAGGTGGTGGATATTCACTATTTGCAAGAGCTAGGTGAATCCTTTCTGTTAACAACATGTAATAGGATAGTCAATTTAATCAAAATGTAATCGACTTATCTTTGACTTACCTTATCTATGAATGAAACTGCCGGAGTTGGTCAATGTGCCATGAGCTTTCGAGTATCTTACTGTTTGGAGTAGATAGTTGTACTGATCTAGGTCGAGTTACTTCTACTACTATATAGGTCCCTTCCTACTTAGGTAATAACTTATGGCGTTGAGCCTATTTTTGCACATTTCGTAAAACAAGGTCCCCAACAGCGAGTTTCCTAGGCAGGGCTTTCTGACTATGATATCTGCGCAATGCTTGTTGATACTTAGCCACTCGAATGGATGCTCGATTATGATACTCTTTGAGTAAATTGGTATCGTCCGCTCTTGATTGTCCTTCAGAGTAACTTTTCACTCGAGGTGATCCATACTTCAACTCTGTCGGGAGCACTGCTTCTACTTCGTAGACTAAGAAGAAAGGAGTTTCACCGGCGGCCCTGTTAGTCGAAGTGTGAATGACCCATAGTACCAAGGGAAGTTCTTTCACCCATCTTTTTGAGTAGGCCTTTAGCCTATCAAAAACCCAAGTTTTAATACAATGTAAAACTATACGATTAGCGCGCTCAACTTGACCGTTACTTTGAGGGTGAGCTACTAAAGTGAAACAAGTTTTAATGCCAAATTCTTCATAAAATATGATAAAGGTCTCACTTTTCAATTGGCTACCGTTGTCTGTAATTATCCGATGCAGAATTCCGAATCGAGTAATTATGCTCCTCATGAACTTCTTAGCTGCTTATGCGTTTATCTTCCCCACGGGTTCGGCCTCGATCGACTTAGTGAACGTGTCAATAGCCACGAATAGGAACTTATAACCACCTTGATCCCTTGAGAATGGTCCCAGGATATCGAAGCCCCAGACGAAGAAAGGCCAAGAAAGAGGAATTGTTTGCAGAGATTGGGAAGGTCGAGTGGTCTGCCTTTCAAAAAATTTGCAGCTTTCACATTTTTTGACCGGCTCGGAAGCATCTTGAAGGGCAGTCGACTAATAGAATGCTTGGTGGAAAGCTTTTCCGACCAAGTTGCGGTAAGATGCATGATTACAATACATGCCTCTATGGATATCCAGCAATATTTTATTGTTCTCTTTCTGAGTGATACATTTCATCAAGATTCTGTTACTCCCCTTTTGGTAGAGTTTGTTATTTACCAAAGCGTAGAGCTTGGACTTATGAGCAATTTTCTTTGTTGGCTTATCATCGTCAAGGATGTCTCGACCTTTGAGATAGGTTTGGTATGGAGTCATCCAAGTTGGTTTATGTTCGAATAGTGCAGCTATTGTGTCTCCAAGTTCTGCCTTATTGACTAGACTAGATTGCTAGTCGAGTTGGGCAGCATCCGTTCATCGAATTGTCAGGATAGGTTGTTTGAGGAGTTTCTTAATAAAGACTCCCATGGGCACTGGTGTTCGAGAAGAAGCGAGTCTAGCAAGCTCATCCGCACCAGAGTTATCACTCCTTCTGATGTGTGTTACTTCTAGCCATTCGAACTTTTCCTCAAGCTTTCGCACCTCGTTCAGATAAGCCGTCATATTGTCGTCTTAGCACTGGTACTCCTTTTGCCCCTGGTTTATGACTAGCTGTGAGTCCTCTTTCATGAGAAGTTACTTGATTTCAAGTGATGATGCTATGTAGAGCCTGTTTACCAGTCCTTCATATTCTGCAATATTGTATGAAGCTTTAAAATTTAATTGAACAAGATACCTGAGTTCATCACTCGTTGGAGATTTAAGTAAAATGTCAGCCCTTGAGCCTTGAAGCATGAGCAATCCATCAAAGAAGAGTGTCCAATGGTTCTTCAACGCTTGTCCATTCAACGATGAATTCCGCTAGTACTCCTAACTCAATGCTTGTTCGTAATGCATAGTGTACGTCAAACTCATTGTGCTCGATTGTCCATTGCGCGATTTGTCCAATAGCTTCCCTATGGTGTATGACATCACTCAGCGGATACATCGTCAATAGTGACCTTGGGCACTGAAAATAGTGCCGAAGCTTCCAAGAAGATATCAAGACTGCTCCTCTCCGTCCTCTTTTTTCTTCAGGATTTTGGGTTCTCGCTTTATATAGAGCTGATATGCCGCCTCCTATCCAGCCGTAGTCGATAGGGAGTCATTCATCTTGTCTACCAAGACAAAACAGATGAATCCAACTTAGATACTAGTTATTATCAAGTTGGACAACCAATCAAGACCTTCCTAGTATACGTCTTCTAGATTTTCGAGAGTATCAAGTACCGCAGATTTAGTTCCGTAGTATCTGAAGTTGTTACACATGTGCATGGTATACCCTATCTATATATAGTGTACTTGTTATATATATATACCACATATTTAGATATTCGACAGGCACATCATAGGGAGGGTCAACCAAATAATATATAGGGCTTATTTGGTTCGGTTTTTCTGGGCTTCTGCTTCTCAGAAGCTAGAACCCGAACTAAACAGTCCAACTGTGAGCTGTTTTTTAGAAAGTTAAAAAGCTAGTTTATGAGGAAATAAACTAAAAGCTAAGAAGTTGATTGAGAGGAGTTTCCCTAGCTTCTGATGTATTGAGAAGCTAAAAATTTAATAAATAATCAATAACAAAATGTCAGAAGACAGAAAGTAGGAAAGCCAAAAGCCACAGTCTAACTAAATAGGTCCATAGTTCCTTGTACCAGAGATTTTCTTTTTTGTTCTAAAAAATCTTAAATAAAATTTGAAAAACATATCACGCTATCATACTGAACGATATTTGCAAGCTGCATTTGTGGACCACTCTTGAGCTATATATGCCTATCTGCAGTTGATGCGCCCACAAGAGCACAACAATGGACACTGTACACCGTCCCATGCTACTCTATCTAAACGACACAGCCATTATCTAGTACAAACCTCCACACTATATAATTATATATATGCTGCCATGACAGAGCTCGATTAATTCTGAAATGAAATGATCTAACAAGAAAAAAAGTTTCGTGGTAATATAAGTTTCAAAAAGATAGTCGTCATATAATAATATCCATAGATGTACCAGAACTCAGCTCCTGAACTCCGAGTCTCCCGGTCAGTTGTTTGCATGGCATGGCACCATAACCTGAGTGGTGCGCGCGAGTGTGCGTCTCACTCGATCGGCACCGCGCGAACACAAAAATTTCATTGAGCATCGGACATATAGTTTATTTTCATCGTTTATTTATATTAAGATTTACATTAAAAAAATAAGTAAAAGATATTAATAAATAAATAATGATTAGATAAAAATGATAGACGGTCGAGATAAATATAGTTGCAGTTTCGGACACCGTGTGTGCACCCCAGCCGCCCACTAGGCCACTACGCGGCTATACATACCCGTGCCTCTCCGGGCTGTGCTTGCGTGACGATCGTGTGTTGCTATCCTTCAACGCAACCGCACATCCCATCCTTGCACTGCACTGCGCAGGCCGATCGATCAACTTGGTGACGTGCACCGAGGCATCAGACATGGCGCCACCTCCCACCCGCAGCGGCGGTGTGGCTTCTGCCGCGGTGGTGATGGTCGTGCTCGCGGTCGCGGTTCTTGCGGCGGTGTTGGTGGCCGGAGATGGCGGCTCGGGGGAGGGTGCAGCGGCGTGCGGGCGGCGCCCCGTGGTGTTCGCGTTCGGGGACTCCAACACGGACACGGGCGGCGCCGCGGCGGGGATGGGGTACTACTTCCCGCTCCCCGAGGGCCGCGCCTTCTTCCGCCGCGCCACCGGCCGCCTCTCCGACGGCCGCCTCGTCATCGACTACCTCTGTGAGTCACTCACTCCACCACTTCCCCGTTCCACGTAGGGATAGATGCAAAGTGCTTCCACGCACTGACGCTTAATCCCAATCCCCAAGTCTTTTTTTACATGACAAGCGTGCACGGTCGATCTCAAGAAAATGACATGCGCGCACCGATGATCGAGTTTCCACAGAGAGGCCAGACTCGCATAATCTGATCGATGGAGAGAGAGATATTTTCACCATCTATGTGCTTGGAGTTGCATTTCCCGGCGTGTAAGGAAAATTTGTAATAGCTCATGTGTGGACGTATGTCTTATCAAAACCGTTTATATGGATTGAGATTCATGTTATATGAGTGGATGAAAAAAATTATAAAATAGATAAGAGAATTAATATATAAATAAGTATTATACAGGGGCGGATCCAGCTCTATAGGAGTGGGGGCACGAGCTCCCACTCATTTTTATTGGTTTAGTGAAGTGTAGACGGTTTTTTACTGTAGTTTCAATGTTATTGTAGCGATTTCTGGGTTGGATCCGCCCCTAGTATCATATAGATAGAATGAACATATGAGTTAGATCATATACATCCATAAGTGCATGTGGAGTAGTATTTCCTACACACCACTATTGCTATCAGGCGCTTGCACCTCCACTGTTCCACCTTTGTGGTCTCCATTTGCTTGTTGATGATGGACGACACAGTGTGTAGTTCTCTTGGACAGCTCGAATCTTTGCTGCCTAAAACATTGCCATGTGGTGGTGGAGTGACCTTGGTGGTAGGTTTTCCCATTTTCTATGGATTGATGTATATTTCCATGAAGTATCGCTTGTGGAGGATGGGGCCATCCTTGCACAATTGCATTCATGTTGCGGCATGTGGGGTAATTTTCTATAGCTTTCTGGCCATTTGTGAGTTTTGTAGGTAAGTTGTAGCTAATAGTTTCACTATTATATAGTCGTTTTAAATATTTGTTTGCATCCAACGGACAAAACATATATAATCGAGCGCGTCTTCATGAATTCCCAGTTGACTGAGTAATAGGGGAATAGAGTTAACTCTGCATACATATTAGGTTACCCGCTAGAGTTTAAAAGTTATGAATGCTTATGTTAGATCCATCGGAGCACACCGAGATTTAAGAGGCTGCAAATAGGGGCAAATCGAAAATAATTCTATAAGGCATGGTCTCATATATTTGGAGCTTGAATCTAATTTATATGGTGGCACATGGTAATTTATTTCATTCTTTGTTTTTTCATCCATAATTTCTTTTGTTTTTATCATAAGTTTTATGATAATTTTTTCATGTATCACGTGATGAATTGAATCAGGTCGTGTAGGATTATTTCCCAAGAGCAAATCTAGTCTAAAGGCTGCTAGGGATTGAGTCGTGGGGCTAGGACCAAAAGTCCATAAAAGTTCAACTAGAAATAAAATAAAATCGAGGAGATTGAGCGACCAGACCAGGAAGAGCCGGAATGAAATGGCCAGTTCTTTTTTTCCGAAACGAGGCTTCACGCCATTTCCATTACTCCGAAAGAGAAACGGAAATACATTGTCTTGATGAACAGAAATACTTAGGAAGAAAACTAGATAAATAGCTAGGAATGAAATTGCCAGTTCTTGTTCAAGTCTAAAACTTCTCGCTAAAGGCCACTATGCACTACTACATAATAGACGTACAGTGTCGGTTTCAAACTGACTTTCACTACCGATTTTGGAATTGGCGGTACACAACAGGTAGGGATAGTCAGATTGCTATCACTGCCGGTTGTTGTCCACGGGCAATGAAATCTTTTTCCATAAAAAAAAGAAAAAAGAAAAGAAAAAGATGGCACACAGGACCTCGTCGTGTTCACCGCTGTGGATCCTACCATTGCAACGCTTTGCACGTAGAAACACAGTGACACGAAGGCCACTGCCACAGCACAGAAACACCCACAAGTCATCGTCGTTGACCCACCCACACGCGGAGATCCTCAAGCCCTCCTCTGCCGTGACAACCCAGGCAGAGCCACTCCGCTGCGCCTCGCGCCGCCGCCGACCCACCCATGCTTGGAGCTCCTCAAGCCCTCCTTCGGCGCGCCCCAAACCCAGGCGCCATTGATTTTTCAACTATTCGTGGCCGACAAGAGCCTATGGGCGACAAACACGCCGAGCACGAACCCAACGATGACCACGGTGACCATCTACTCTTTGTCGTCGACTACCTCCGCCCTCTTGAACCCGACCTCCTCTCACGCCGTCACAGCCTTCGCCTCGACCATCCTCACTACCACCATATTTGACCCGATAATTGGCACCTTGGGCATGGTGAGGGACAACATGCTGCCATCAAATCGGTCGGTGACCAGGGCATGGGGTGCGGTGGAGGCTAGGCAGAGATCCAGTGGCGAGAGAGGATAAGGGGAGGAGAGAGAGGCGGGACGGTGGGAGAGAGATACGATAAGGGAGACGAGTGGACATGAGGCTTTGATCAGATCAGATTTAGATTTTTTAGGCCAGGAGGGAGCGGACGTGAACTGCGATGACTAAACTGGATTCAATACCAAATTAGAGTCTGGCTCCTGGTTCACTGCCAGTTCATAACAAAAATCGACAATAATAGTATCATATCACTGTCGGTTTTGTTATGAACCGATAGTGATAATGCAATATCACTTTCGGTTGTTTTCTAAAACAGAAAATGATACTTTTTCCATACGATCCGACTGTGAAAAATATATTACTGTCGATTTTAAATTATCTGACAGTGATGAGGCAGTAAAAAAGACCATTTTTTATTTTTTATAGCGATAGTACTGTCTTTCAGTTCAGGGGCAAGAAATTGTCATCTCCTGTTGCTAGCTATTATTTTTATATGGGTCGATTTTCTCATTCAGTTTTGCTTGGGCAATAGCATGGTACGCAACAAAGCTGGCCGATCGATAGTGACTGGCCGGTCCCTGTCGTAACGGCAGTTCGTTTCATGTACGTCCTGGGACGCTCCTGGTGCTTTCTGTTGAGGTTATCAGTTTTCTGTTGAGTTTGAGTACTGTGTAGATTTAGATCTCCAATGAAAAACAGGGTTCTGGGAAGAGGCGTGACGGCTCCAGTCGTGCCATCCTCTCGTTCTTGTTCATGTGACCTGCTCTTGCTCTTGCTCTTGCTCATGTGACCTTTGCCTTACAATGTCTGCGTCACGAATGGCGAATGTGTGCTTCACAATCATATCACAGGTGAGAGCCTGAACATGAGCTACCTCAGCCCGTACCTGGAGGCCCTGGGCTCCGACTTCACCGGCGGCGCCAACTTCGCCATCTCCGGCGCCACCACCCTCCCCGCCAACGCCCCCTTCGCGCTCCACGTCCAGCTCCAGCAGTTCCTCCACTTCAAACAGCGATCCCTCGACCTCATCGCACGAGGTGCATTCATTTCCACCCCTGAGCTTCGCTGCAACAGCTGCAAGACGCAAACTCTAACCATGCAATGCATTGGTCATCGGTGACCCAGGCGAGAGAGGTCCGGTCGACGCCGATGGGTTCCGGAACGCGCTCTACCTCATCGACATCGGGCAGAACGACCTGTCCGCCGCGTTTGGGAGCGGGGCGCCCTACGACGACATCATCCATCAGAGGATTCCGGCCGTGATATCAGAGATAAAAGACGCTATTATGGTACTGCAAAATCAATTTGCTTCTGCACCTTATTACAATCATGCTTGGTTTGTTATGATTGTCTGCAGAAAACGATTATTGTTGAACTTCCACATCCATGGCTGAAATCTTTGCAGACTCTGTACTACAACGGCGCAAAGTACTTTTGGGTCCACGGCACCGGCCCTCTGGGCTGCCTGCCCCAGAAGCTCGCCGCGCCGAGAGCCGACGACAGCGACCTCGACCACAGCGGCTGCCTGAAACCCCTCAACGACGCCTCCTACGAGTTCAACAACCAGCTCCGCGCCGTCTGCGACCAGCTGAGCTCGCAGCTGCGAGGCGCCACGATCGTCTGCACCGATGTCCTGGCCATCAAGTACGAGCTTATCGCCAACCACACCGCCTACGGTGAGTCAGCTGCATCACGACCAGCCATCGGCAATCTCCTGATGATGACCATGCATGTAATCTGTGACACCGTTTGATTTCTCAGGATTCGAGGAGCCGCTGATGGCGTGCTGCGGCTACGGCGGGCCGCCCTACAACTACAACGCCAACGTGAGCTGCCTCGGCCCGGGCTTCCGGGTGTGCGAGGACGGCGCCAAGTTCGTCAGCTGGGACGGCGTGCACTACACCGACGCCGCCAACGCCGTCGTCGCCGCCAAGATCCTCTCGAGCGAGTTCTCCACGCCCAAGCTGCCCTTCGGTTACTTCTGCAAGGAATGATCGGTATGCGCGTGCCGTGCACTAGAGCACCGAAGGAGCAAGCAAATTGGGCGATTGAGATGGAAGAACTCTGTGTGTGTTCAGCGGTGCATGTTTTCTTGCAGTTGCAATCTATCATCAAAAAATTTGAGAATTAGTTTATGTGCAAGAAATAATTCGTGGCTTCTGTCCATAGGATATGCAATTCGAAATTCCAAGAATGGGCGACAGACTAGACCGCTGACCACTGATCAAATGTTAAGGCAAAAAATTACTTGGTGTTCATGGCCATCTTTTTTCTTTTCGAACGTGCAAGAGTAAATCTACCGTGCATAGAAAAGTCTGAAACAACTCTAGGTTCATTCACACAAAAAATAAGAAAAAGAAATAACTCTACGTTCTTGCAGCGTGTCCATCCCCGTAAAAGCAGAGTACGAGAGGCAGGCCTTGCTGGAACACGCAGAAAATAAATTATGCACTTGCATACAGAAAAATTGATACGCTGTATGATACATAAGATACAATGCACTGAGTATGCAATAAAGAGCAACCACACGTCCCGACATACCTAATAGTGAGTTCCTAGAGTTATTTAACCATCGCAATGCTTCAATGTCTGGCCAAGTAAAAATCTAAAAATATATAACCATATTTATTAAAATAGATAACATATTAATATTTACAAATCTAGTACGTGTAATTGGTACTAAAATATCAAAAAATCAATTCTGGTACTTAAGGGAGGTAAAAAAACTCCTGTATTCAGCACCTGAGGTGCCAAATACAGTACTATTCACCGTATTCGGCACCTCATGCGCCGAAAACTCCATGTTACCAAATACAGTGAACAAGGCCATATTCGACACCTCTGGTGCCGAACACAGGCTAGCCCCGCTCACATCGCGTCGATCAGAGCTTTCGGCGCATCAGGTCACGTCGTGTTGCGTCGTTTCACTTTTGCTACCTTTTTGAATGCACACGCTATCGTGCTTCGCTATAAAATGCGATTGCGCTGCCGTGTTTCGCTATAAGGAGCCGCAATGTGTCCAGAGAGCAGACGAGCAGCGTGAGCAAGGGAGGAGATGAGAGAAGAAGCAGTAGTGCAGCTCGTGCAGAGGAGAAGCAGTGTGAGATGAGAGTAGCAGCAGCACGAGGAGAGGAGAATCTGCCCGAGACGAGGAGGAGCAGTAGCGCGAGTTACAATAAGTACTTAAATTATGTATTTTTTCAATTATTTTTTATAATTATTTGCTTAGTTTGATTATATGAATTTGATTATTTGCTTAGTTAGTGTAATAATAATTAGCGTGAATTTGTATAATAGTAATTAGCATAAATTAGTATAATAGTAATTATTTGCTTAGTCAAAGTAAGTAGATTGTATAATAGTAATTAACGTGAATTTGATTAGTCGGTGTAATTAGATTATTTAATTAGTTTAATAACATGATGGTCTAGCGGTTGCACTTTGTGCTAGTGGTGGCATAGGGTAGTGGCCTAATGTATGCATGCTCTCTGTAGGTGAAAGTAGGGTATCGGTGCAATGAGAGAAAAAAGAGAAAAATAAAAAAATGGTAAATGATAAAAAATAATTTTCATGAAGATAAAAAAATTTGGATTGGACAGAAAGATTTAATAAAAATCACAATGCACCAAAATTATCAAATTGAATTTTTTAATTAAAGTGGTGTGCGCATATTTAATTAGTATTTTAATTCAATCTATTAAAATAGTGGTGCGCACAAGAACTCCATTAGTTAAAGAAAAGAAACAGCTATAAAGTCAAATAGAGCAATATTTTCAGTATCTTCTACTCACTGTAGATTAATCCATTTCTCTCTTCAGCTCACTTAACATAAAGACGTCTATAAATAGATTAATAGTGTATTTGTCAAATGTGAGCAATGAAAAATTGCTAGGAACTATAGGCATAGTAGTATTCACCGTAAAAAGGAGATGATCACCCGGGTTGAGAGCGGCATGCTGATGCTTCTGACTTCTGGAAGAGTAAATATGGTGTAAAGAAACATAGCAAAACTAGTTTTCAAAATAGTTTTGAAGTCAATTTATATTGAGATTGAATATTTGGTCAATATAACTTTCATGTTAGTTTAATTAATATTTTAATTCAATATTAATTATTAATTATTTTATTTAAATTCAATATTGATGATTTAATTAGCATTGTTAATTACTTAAATATTTAGCATTGTTAAGTATAGTACTATTTATTTTACATTGTTAATTTATTTATTATTTATTAAGGGGCGTAATTAGTTGTGTATCGTACATGCATCTAAGTAGTTATTTTATTACATATACTTTATTTAGCAGATACAATATGACTTTCAATATTTATTACAGAGAATGTTCCGTAGTTTTGTACGGGTGGCTCGTAACAATTCAGAGCTGTCAGCACATAGAGTTCGGTTGAGGTACCTAATAACCTGGATAGCCTGAAATCACATGTTATGAGCCTTTTGCGTATGAACCAGAAATCTCATACTGTTATCCTAGAGGGTGTGCGGCCACGGCTTTTTCCAAACAGTTCGGTCATTGTCCATACGTTGTTCGAGATAAGAAGGAACAACGCATATGCTTTGTACTCACGTAAGGTATTGGAGAAGAACTTTGATATGATGGTGTACGTAAATATAGTGTCACGACTGGTGCAAGGTGATGCAATGACTACCGTGGAACGATTAGGCCAGCAAGTGATCATGAAGAGGATAGATGATATGTCGAGGAGGGCAGTTCTGGTAGAGAGGAAGCTAGAGTGGACCCTTTTGAGATAAATGTAGGATGCATGGATGATGAAGCCGGTGGTAGAGGGGATGAAGAAGCTCATGACAATGATGACACGGTGCCTACGATTCAGTACTTTCATGGTGCTGAGCTGCTGGATTGTGTCGTCGTTGAGTATAACATCTTATCTAACTGAGGATTCTGGAATAGCGACATACAAGTCAAGCAACAGTTTCATAATAAGGGGGAACGTGCGTCCTGATGGAGGCGATGAAGATGGCAGCTGAAACGGGAGCGGCGAGTGAGACAATGGCCGAGGAGGTGCCGGTACCAGTCACAGCGACAGAGTCATCCTCGGTAGCTGGCTGTATGTCATGCCTGAGGGTAGGAGAGGAGGGGAGACCTGCATGCGACATGGCAACGAGGGAGAGAGGGAAAAGCGATGGCGGCACTAGGGTTTAGGCTAGCGATGGCACTAGGATTTAAGAACAGCGGAAGGATCCAAGAAATGGACCCGTCTGATACCATGGAAGAGTCTAAGATTTGGGAAGAGCACATTGCATAAATTGTGGTGGCCTTCGGTTTTATTATATAGCCATGTACAGGGTATAAGGGATGGAAATCCTGATATACAAGAAAGGAGATAAGACCGGGAAACAAACTAACTATACGAGAACTTACCTCATGTACATATAAAACATATACATTTGAACAATAAGGAAGCTTCTTCTGAACTTGGGTTCTGCAGGGGAGCGTCTTCAGCACTCTAAGCTTGACGTGTTGATCCTTGATGCCTATGAGACCTCTAGGATTTAGGAAGAGCTAGCAAAACGTGAGCTCACAGTCATTAAAGTACTTGGTTGTGTGCGTGAACGAGGACCCAAGAGTTTTTCTCGCTAAATCAGTGTCCGCTGTTCATCTATCTTTTTAAGCTGCGATTGAGTTCACTTCACCGATACTTCCTACGCCATGGTCACAGAAAGATCATACCGGTCAGGTTCTCCAAGCCTATGCTACCCTTCGGCTGCTTCTGCAGGACATGATCAGTTTCTACCCCATGTAGTAGAGCACAATGAGCAACTGAGGGATCGGAGTTGACAGGACCTGCGTGTTCGGCGGTGTGCTCCTGGGAATGGAATTTGCCATCCAATATTTTGAGAAGAAATAGTGTCACTTTTTCCCATCAGGATATATATATGCATTTGGAAATGTAGTTCCAGGATTACTGATCGGTTTGCGCATGCCGTGTAGTAGTAGAGCTCAATGAGCTAGAGAATTCGTGCGATTCAGTTGAGAGGCCGATTTGTTTCAAGAGGAATCTGTCTGTCAACCGGAAATGTAAGAAGTAGAGTAGTTGCCAAGAAATATTTTGTCGCTTTTATCCACATGAGATGCATTAGGAAATTTCAGGATCAATGCGCAAGAGACTAAACTGCAGACTACTGAGCAGTGTTCAGAACAAACTGAGTTGTGGCAATGGTGATGTTGTGGCCACGATCAGAAGTTTCCTGATGGGCAAGTGTATGTCCTTTTTTTTGCTTTTAGGAACATTCAAGACTAAAGCTACAGTGCACAACAAAATTCGAAACAATATAGCATTTGCAGTGTGTCCAAAGCTAGCAATGCGCCTAAGCAGAGTGCAGGGTATAAGGATTATTAGAGCACCTAGTGCCTTTTTAGTTCAGATCGGTTGTGAGCCACAACATCATTCGGAGCATTTGTTATCGACAATCAAATGCTCAGACAAAATTTTACTTGGTGTTCATGGCCAGCCTTTTTTCTTTTCAATCGTGCAAGAAATCTACCGTGCATAAAAAGTCTGAAATAACTCTATGTTCATTCACAAAAAAGGGAAAAGAAATAACTCTCTTGCATCGTGTCCATCCCCGTAAAAGCAGAGTACAAGAGATAGGCCTTGCTTGAACACGCAGAAACAAAAATTAAGCACTTGCTGACAGAAAAATTGATACGCTGTATGATACACAAGATACAAAGTACTGAGTTTGCAATAAAGAGCAACCATACATACTTAATAGTGAGTACCTGGAGTTATTTAACCATCGCATGGCTTCAATGTCTGTGGCCAAGTCTTTATATAAGTACCAGTTTGCCTTGCTGTCCAGCTCCTCGTGGAATTCTCGAGACACCAAAAACAATTGAATTTGGGGAAACTTTCTAGATGAGTTCTTTTTTCGAGAACTAGTTGCGTGAGGATAGGAGGCACCAGGAATGCATGTGTAAGCTAGCTACTTCTTTGTTGAGTTAGAACATAAAGCAAATCTGGACATAAGAAATGGGTTTGGCAGGGGAGCGTCTTCAGCACTGCAAGCTTGATGTATGGTGTCATGTGCGGGGGACTCTGGACCGACGTGGTACTGTAGGAAAGATTAGATAGCATTTACAGATAAGATTAGATCAGATTCATTAGAGATCATTTAAAAGGTAAACTTAGATTTGCTAAATTGATTTTCATTGGGAGTCCTATTTATAGAAGTCATATAATTAAATCAATCAACCCAGAGAAATCAATCTAGTTCTCAGTTCCATTCTCATATATCTTCCTTAATTTTCTAAGTCTTCCTAATCTATAGTGCAATCATTCACCTAACAACTGATTGTTGGCTATTCTCCTAGTGGTGTTTATCCTAACATGTGGATACGTAGATGTCTATGAGACCTCTAGGATTCAGGAAGCGCTAGCAGAACATGAGCTCACATTCATTGAAGTACTTGGGTGTCTGGGTGTGCGAGGACGCAAGAGTTTTTCACGTTAAATCAGTGTCTCCTGCTAATCTACTTCTGCCGCACAAGTTCGAACATTCTTCAGCCGCGATTGAGTTCACTTCACTGATGCTGCCTACGCCATTTTCATGGCAAGATCCTACCCTTCAGGTTCTCCAGGCCCATGCTGCCCTTCGGCTGCTTCTGCAGGACATGATCAATTTGTACCCCATGTAGTAGAGCACAATGAGCAAGTGAGCAATCGGAGTTGAGAGGACCTGCGTGTTCAGCAGTGTGCTCCTGGAAGTGGAATCTGCCATCCAATATTTTGAGAAATAATTTGTCACTTTTTCCCATCAGGATATATATATATACATTTGGAAATGTAGTTCCAGGATTACTGATCGGTTTGCGCATGCCGTGTAGTAGTAGAGCTCAATGAGCTAGAGAATTCGTGCGATTCAGTTGAGAGGCCGATTTGTTTCAGAAGGAATCTGTCTGTCAACAAGAAATGTAAGAAGTAGAACAGTTGCCAAGAAATAATTTGTCGCTTTTATCCACATGAGATGCATTAGGAAATTTCAGGATCAATGCGCAAGAGACTAAACTGCAGACTACTGAGCAGTGTTCAGAACAAACTGAGTTGTGGCAATGGTGGTGTGGCCACGATCAGAAGTTTCCTGATGGGCAAGTGTATGTCTTTTTTTTTTGCTTTTAGGAACATGCAAGACTAAAGCTACAGTGCACAACAAAATTCGAAAC
Organism: Phragmites australis; assembly: GCF_958298935.1. Taxonomy (NCBI): domain Eukaryota; kingdom Viridiplantae; phylum Streptophyta; class Magnoliopsida; order Poales; family Poaceae; genus Phragmites; species Phragmites australis. The sequence continues at coordinate 16,733,851 of NC_084921.1, forward strand.
AATATAGCATTTGCAGTGTGTCCAAAGCTAGCAATGTGCCTAAGCAAAGGGTAGGGTATAAGTTTATCTTCAACGGTTTTCCTTTAGGGCTCAGAATCTCTTTACAAAGAAATTTTCATTCCCTTCAGCATTCCAACGGTTTCCCGTCACGATTCTTGTTACGAAGGGATTCTCAAGATCATTATCTTCAGAACAGGATTCTCTCTCATTTTCCTTTACAAATCCATTCGAATGAAAGTTGTTGGAGATGAGAAAAAATAAAGGGAATAAAAACAGGAAGAAGAATCAGGAACGGAACAAAAATGAAGAAAATATAGTTATAGTCTTAAGATGATTAGAGCACCTAGTGCCTTTTTAGTTCAGATCGGTTGTGAGCCACAACATCATTCGGAGCATTTGTTATCGACAATCAAATGCTCAGACAAAATTTTACTTGTGTTCATGGCCAGCCTTTTTTTTCTTTTCAATCGTGCAAGAAATCTACCGTGCATAAAAAGTCTGAAATAACTCTATGTTCCTTCACAAAAAAGGGAAAAGAAATAACTCTCTTGCATCGTGTCCATCGCCGTAAAAGCACAGTACGAGAGATAGGCCTTGCTGGAACACGTAGAAACAAAATTAAGCACTTGCTGACAGAAAAATTGATACGCTGTATGATACACAAGATACAAAGTACTGAGTTTCCAATAAAGAGCAACCATACATACTTAATAGTGAGTACCTGGAGTTATTTAACCATCGCATGGCTTCAATGTCTGTGGCCAAGTCTTTATAAGTACCAGTTTGCCTAGCTGTCCAGCTCCTCGTGGCATTCTCGAGACACAAAAAAACACTTGAATTTGGGGAAATTTTCTAGATGAGTTCTTTTTTCGAGAACTAGTTCCGTGAGGATAGGAGGCACCAGGAATGCATGTGTAAGCTAGCGACTTCTTTGTTGAGCTAGAACATAAAGCAAACCTGGGACATAAGGATTGGGTTTGGCAGGGGAGCGTCTTCAGCACTGATGCTCTAGGTGATTGAGTTCACTTCAGGCCATTGAGTTCACTTCACTGATGCTAGCTACGCCATTGTCATGGCAAATTGGCAAGATCCTACCCTTCAGGTTCTCCAGGCCCATGCTGCCCTTCGGCTGCTTCTGCAGGACATGATCAATTTGTACCCCATGTAGTAGAGCACAATGAGCAACTGAGCAATCGGAGTTGAGAGGACCTGCGTGTTCAGCAGTGTGCTCCTGGAAGTGGAATCTGCCATCCAATATTTTGAGAAATAATTTGTCACTTTTCCCCATCATAATATATATATGCATTTGGAAATGTAGTTCCAGGATTACTGATCGGTTTGTGCATGCCGTGTAGTAGTAGAGCTCAATGAAATTCGTGCGATTCAGTTGAGAGGCCGATTTCTTTCAAAAGGAATCTGTCTGTCAAAGAAATGTCAGAAGTAGCGCACTTGCCAAGAAATAATTTGTCACTTTTGTCCACAGGAGATGCATTAAGAAATTTCAGGATTAATGCGCAAGAGATTAAACTGCAGATTACTGATCAGTGTTCGGAACAAAATCTCTGTTGTGGCGATGGTGATATTGTGGCCAGGACCAGAAATTTCCGGATGGGCAAGAGTATGTCCGTTGTTTTTTGCTTTTAGGAACTTGCAAGACTAAATCTAAAGTGCATAACAAAGTTCGAAACAATATAGTGTTTGCACTGTGTCCGAAGCTAGCAATGCGCCTAAGCAGAGTGCAGGATATAACAATCATTGGAGCACCTCGTGCCTTTTATAGTTCAGATCGGTTGTTGTCAGTCACAACATCATTCGGAGAATTTGTTATGGACAATTTCATGGAATTGTCCAGAAAAAAGTGATTAAGCGATTTGAGTTGAATGGACAATTTCATGGAATTGTAATATGTCGGTCATCAAGAAATTTCAGTAGTGCATTTGGGAAGGAATAAATCAGTGAGATTTTCCCATAGGAGATGCATTTGGAAATTTTAGGATTATTGAGCAAGATATTAATCAACTGGCTACTAATAAGTGTTCTGAACAAAATTTTCGTTGACCCAATAGTGATCCTTCTGCCCATAATAAAATCTGAAACGAAATAGTATTTGCAATGTGTCTAAAAGTTAAAATGCATCTCTCAAAGCAGAGAGCGAAAGATAGGGATGACAGAGCACACTGTGACTAGTCATACATATTATTTGCGGTCAACTGAGCATTTGCGGTGTTTGGGGCTTTGAGCTGTATGTACGTACATGGGTGCTAATTTTACTTCATGGTCTGGACATTTCGACACGGGAAATTTCGGATCCAAATCCCTACGAGTAAGTTGTTCTTAGTATTATATATAAAGGGCAAACTATAAGAAGAATGAAGCACTAGTAACTGGAGAATCAATCAACCAAAATGATACACGTACAATACATTGTCTGCTTTTTTAGTACTTGCTTCTGCAGTAAAGGGCAATTCCAAACTAAGCAGAGTAGTAGCTGGTAGTTATTTAACCATGGTGTTGGAATCTAAATCACAACATATTCAACATGTAATTTTTTTTATACCAGTTATTCATGACATCACATCAATAAAATGTGGCATTTATAATCATACACCAACTACCTAGATTTACATTATATTAATATCCTTGTTCATAAGAACATTCTAAGTATATTCTCGGTGCGCTACAATCATTACATCGTTTATAGGCTGTATCTTCACAGGATAGTATACATACCATTTGGCCTTTCGGCAACCTAGAGCACGAAGAGCTTAAGGCAAAATTTGATAGCATTGAATCTCAACCTAAGACACCTTTGAAACATGTAATAATCTCACTACATAAGAGAATGATGAATTCAAGTAAGAAGTAGAGAAACTCAAGAAGAACTTAGCAAGATTGAAAGGAAAGAAACATATCCAACCTTCTCAAGAAAACCATGATAATATGATGAATATACTTATGGAAGGTCTATCGTAACATACTTCAAGTATCATCGAGAATGTCATAAATCCTTCCAATACAAGTTAGTCGAGAAAGAGATCAAGAAAAAAATTCTCCAATGTTATCCATGACAAGTGCATATCTCTTACAAGTATTCAATATTTATATGCACATATTTAAGGGATATATCTTATAAGTTGTGATTTTGAGACTAACATGTGTTTAAGTGGTATCTTTTATGGTCTCATGAAGGGGGTCGATCAAGTATCCAAATTCTAAGAAAAAAATCTAAGGAAATTCAGAGATATGCAATGCTTATTCGTCAATTGATATTATTGTCAATTTATTTGATCTTTTAAGCTACATTCATATATAATATGACTTAAATTTGCAATCTCTATATATTATCTAGTTATGCATATGTTTCACTCTCATAATATGTATGCAAACATATAGAATGAGTTTAAATTATATTATGTGAGTTTTATGAATTGTGATTATGTTGTTTTATTTTAAATGATATCCACATTACTCTTTCAATTGTATTCCTATAATTGATATCATTTATTATTGGATCATGATTTATGAAGCTCTCTCCTAAGTACTCTAACGTTTTTCCTTGAGTTCAACATGAGTTCGTAGCATTTTTGAGATTGTTGATAAAGAGGGAGAATTTTAGCAACCAAAACAAGATATATGATTATTAAGCAAGATGCAAGATTGTTCCTTAGACTGGAGAATTTTGCAAGGGTCGTAAGGGAGATAGTGATGATGGAGAAAGGGGAAGAATTATCTCCATGATAGTCACAACAAAAGGGGAACAAAGTGGAGGTAAGAACAAAGTATGACAAAGATGATCTTTCCCTTTCAATTGATTCATTTTCAATTGTTATCTTTGGTGCACTTTCAATTAATATCATTAGTTTACTTACAATTGTATCATTGGATGTTCTTACCATGCATCCAAGCAAAGTGGAAAGATCTTGTGCATTTTACAAATGTTGTACACTTTATAATACTGGATGTGTTTCAAGTGGTAAGATCTTGTGCATTTTACAAGTGTTGTACACTTTACAATTGGTACACGCCAAATAATGCTCAGCGAGAAATGTCTCGGTTGGCTCAAATTACATGCCAGATAGTTCGGTGGTGGAGTTCAAGATAACAACATAACATCTGGTGTTCATAATGAGTTTGAGTGTGGTTCCAATGGCTAGTTTTTACTGTTGTACACGCCGAATGGTCTAGTGTTTGTATTGATGTACACACCGAATGGTCTAGTGTTTGTATTACTGTTGACATCGGATTATGAGGTGTTCATAGTGTTTTTTTTTTTACCATTTGTGCAACGACTAGTTCATAGGTTTGAGGCTATAAATACCCCCTAACTCGGCTATGTGAGTATGCTGGAGTTCAGGGAAGCTCATAGACACTTGAGAAGATATTAAAAGTGGCTATAAATAGCCACCAAAGTATTAAAAGTAATCATCTAATACAATTAAGCATAAGATTAGAGAGTGATTAGTGCTAATAGACCTAAAAAGAGTTGTTGCTAGATATTGCTGCCTAGAGAGGGGATCAAGGAGTGATCCTACATTATGCCAAATGGTACGGTGGCACCTTGGAGTCCTTGTGACTCGCCGGCACTGTGAGCCTTGGTGGCTCATGCTTGTTGATCCTCCGACTTGGTGTGGAGTGGCAGCAAGATGCATGTACGGGGATACGAAGACTCTTACCTTGGTGGCTCAAGTTCTGAAGTGAAGACGGCTACAAGTAACCGGAAGAGATGCTTGTGGCGAAATCTTGTCTTGGTGGCTTGGTGGCTCAATCTACTTGAGACCTAGGTGGTTCAAGGGCCGTGACTGGCTGTCGTCCAGGAGCAATAGCCTAGGTGACTGCTCCAATGTGGACTAGGAGTCACATTTATACCATCGATACCACGAGATAAAAATCTCTTGTGTTGAGTTTTCTCTCTACTGTATTTACGTTTTCGTATTTACATACATGCAATCTACATTTGCATGTTTACCTTGCTAAAGTAGTTTGCTAGACTTTAACTATATGTTGTAAACCTTTTGAACCATAGAATAGACATATTAGATAACCATAAAATACATTTAAATTAAAATTGATATAGGTTTGCCTTATAAATTTTTTAAAGCCCATTAGTTTTAGGTGTTTTAATTTACTTCTCATTTTTTATGACGTCGCCGATCCTTACATAGCCTCCATGTATCAATTTGCAATAAACCTCTTTAGATGGTTTGCTTGGTGTATTTTATGTTTTGCTCTAAGCCAACGTTTCGTACCAGGTTTACATTCTCTTGAGTAGCCCATTCGGATAATTTTTCAATGTATTGATGAATCTGATACTATGATATTTTAATTAGTGCGTGGTTGAAACTTCAAAAAAAAAATGAAATCTCACCCATGATGTCATGGTGGAACCATAAGGCACCATTTTTTCAGTGCTGGATTTGTTTGGAGCTTTTCTCATGCCCCAATATGCTCTCCGCTGTGTTCTCCAGGACCAAGATGCCATTCGACTAATTCAGGAAGGCTTGATCAATTTACTGCCATGTGGTTGAGTCGTAGAGCAGAAAGAGCAAGCAAATCGACCAATTGAGTTGAGCGGATGATTTCTTGCTATTGGAATATGTCTGCTATCAACAAGATTCAGAAAATAGTGTACTTGCCCACATATAATTGTCACTTTGTCCCTAGGAGATGCATTTGGAAATTCTATGATCGACAGGCAACAGACTTGACTACTGATCAAGTGTTCAGAACAAAATCTACTTCGTGTTTATGGCTCTTGTGACGAAGTTCAGAATGGCTGAATGGGCAAGACTACTACACTAAATTCTTCTTTTTTCCACGCAAAAAAATCTTCTTTTTTTGAATTTGCAAGGATAAATATACCATTGCATAACAAAGTTTAAAACAACTTTACAATTTGCTGTGTCCAAAATTTTGCAACGTGCATCGTGAAAGAACAGTGCGAGATGGGGATGACTGGAGCACATCTTGCGTTTTAAAAACAGAATGGTTGTTGTCATTACATCTCGACCAGAGCTTTTACAGTGTTTGGGCTGTATGTACGGGATTGTTAGTTTTACACTTAACTGTTTTTACTTTGTCGTCACTTCGCTGCTAGTCTTAGAAAAGGACATGCCGAAAGAAAATTAGGCACTTTCACACTGAAGAATCGATACACTGTATGATACTTACGACACGGTTGACTCTTATCCAGTAAAGGGAAACCGCGAACTGAACAAGTAGTACATGGGAGTTATTAAACCAAGGCATGGCTTCACTACCTGTGGGTAAGTGTTTATATTGCTTATCATGCTACTGCTTGTTTGCAGTGGAGCCTAGCTCCGCATAGCATATCTTGACACATCAAGAGACTTGAATTTGGAGAAATTATGTAAATACGTACTATTTTGGAGAGATTTCGGAGGCACCTGAAATGCTTGTGTGAGCTATCCACATTCTTCGAGCTAGACGCTGTACAGTGCAGTACACCGACACAGGCAACACAATTGTTGTCGTCAAGATCCTCTCCTCCCAAGTTCTCCAGGTCCAATGTGTCCTTCGGCTACTTCTGCAAGACATGATCGATTTGGATGCCGTGCAGTAGAGCACAAGGAGCCTAGAGCACATGTGCATTCAGCAGTTTGGTTTGCTACTTGCATCTACCATCAAATGATTTTAGAAATAATGTATCCGCTAAGAAATAATTCATCAAATTTGCCCATTGGAGATGCTTTTGGAAATTCTAGGATTAATGAGGCAAGATACTAGATTGCTGAAAATGGATCATTGTTCCGAACAAAATTCAGTTTTTTAAAATACTAGTACAACTCGTAAACGTATATAAACTCACACCACTACACACGTACTTACATAACACCTATTGAAGATCAAAGATGTGAAGCTTAGAGATTAATAAAGTCACTAAAGATATCTCGTTGTCGACGGTTCCATCGCATACCACTAAAAAAAAATTCTATCTTGATGAGACATACAAGGAACAAACATGTAGTTTAATCCATGGTCGGTAAGGATACAACAATCTCCACTAATTATCCAAGCTAAAGCTTGGTTCTCAACAAATTTTACTTTGTGTACACGGTGACCCACTGATTCCATGGAGCAGTTCGGAAATGGTGCATGTAACACCTTGTATTTTGCTCATTTCTAAAAATCACTAAATAATTATACATTTTCGAATTTACAACAAACTAAAACAAATACAATGTAAATATGGGCAAAGTATCCAAAATATACATCAAATTTTGAAAACATGCACAAAATAAACCATGTTGAATTTTGGAGTTTATGATTTTTCTTGGATTTTTGTATGTTGTTAAAATTTGAATCCAATTCAAATGCGAGCTATATTTATTTATCTGAAATGTTCAAACATTTCCAAATTCTCAAAACTCATCTGGGCTGAATCTACTCATGCAAAACAAATACAATGTAAATATTTGAAGGTGATATGACCTAGAGGCAATCATAGAGATGATTGTATCATACATCTATGTTTATGTACTTTTAGATAATGTGTTATTCCAAAAATGGCTATCGTTTACTTTTATTGGTAAGTATGTGACTTGTTTATATCATAATGTTATTCTTAGTTGATCTCTGGTTGCATATCATTGTGATGATACATAAGATCAGCACATGTATTGACTGATGATCGCGTTGACTACGGAGGCGTACCCGGTCCATTGGGACGAGGACGCTGCATTGGCGGTATGTTTTACTTAAGTCAGTAGTCCATACTCGAGGAATAAAAACTGTTGATTTTAATTGTTATTTCTTGTTCGTATCCACAGACCGATATCATTTACGATGTCCATAGGGATGTAGCTGGTACCATAGACCGCCTCAGGCAAGGGGTGCACCTCAGTGCGTCGGATGTCGCGGGCTTCGTCAAGCAGGTTTTCGATAAGACCGCGCGAGCCTTGAAGCTTACCTCATGCTGGTCTACCACAGATGTAGCTGGAGCGCCTCCCAGGTCTAGTGGGGTCCACGCCGAGTCATCCCGGAGGTCAGATGTGCACCACCATTCATCGGTGTCGGCACCCGCACAACCCCTTTTACCACGTCATGCAGGCTCGGAGCAAATAGGTACGAATTGTTAATTCGCACGGCGTTGAAATATATTCGTTTCTTACTGGTGTATTGATTATTAAACAAATATTAGGTGCACCTACACAAGCCTCAACGCAACCTCATAGACCGAGCTCTGTGCGTCCACCCTCAGGTACTGGGCGCCACTACATCCCCGTATTCAATATATTCAGCAATTCATCTAATGTTGTCCATAGGTTATTTCTGTGATGAGGTCGGCCCATCTTCAGCTGCCCCACGCCCTATCCCACTAGCACCGTTCGAGCTATACTACGCCACGCCCGCCTGGCCATCTTCTGCTGCACCGGCATACCACGTAGGTACAATTGTGCATTTTTTACTACTACTTTCATTTCCACATTGTCCATATCTAATATAATTATTTGTTCGTATGCCCCTCGAGCCAATACACATGGACGCCAGCAGATCCTTCACAGCCCTCGTACCCTAGTCAAGAGGATGAGGCTGGCCCGGACCCAGCGTACGACCTCGTTCGGGACTTCTTTGGGGGCACACCTGACTACGACGTCCTCCAGCGGTCCCAGGTACCCAGTGCTCCACTTCGAACACAGCCCACGCAAGACGAGGCCTCGACACCGGTGCTCCCTACTAGGCCTACCAGACAGGTCGGTCCACCTGACCCCGTCACCTACTCCAGGGGCCACGTGAGGGGTCAACCAGTGGCATCGGGACCACGATGGGGGGCACGGCCAACGGCAGCAGGGGAGATAGTAGTAGGATTTTACATTTGTTTTTGTAACTTACATATGCATATTCGATTCGCGATGTACTCTTACGTATTCAGACGCGTGTAATCTTTATGGTCCACTTAGCATGTCGTAATTGTATTTCTTATTCCAATGTGATGGCATGCTAGTTGCATTTCTTAATCCGACATGACCACACGCTACATTCTATCGTCCTCACCCATGTATGAACCATTCACGACAGACTAGAAAAGTATATCTTACAAAGCTACATATACACGAAGTGACTGCTTGCTTACTTTGTCGAGAGTGTAACTTTAATCACAAAGTGACCACACTACTGAATTTTAACTATGAAATGACAACACATGTTTCCTTGCGCAGGCTTTAGACAAGAAGTGACAACACCGGACAGCTTTTACCACACAATAAATGACAACACAGGTAAGCTTTTACCATCATCAATGACACAACTTTCTCATTCTTCAAGATGGAATCCAATGCTCCTGCCACCCTTTAAGTCCTTCCACTCACTCCTTTCTTCAAGAGCGAATCCAATGCTCCTGTCTTCCCTCACCATAAATAGCCGAACCTCCATACGTTGATGCACCACTCATTTATCAGATCTCTCAAGTGCAATGTCTTCCTCAGTTCCACCAAGCCCACCAAAGAAACATTAGGGGATTTTCATCCCTCAAGATATCGAACCACCGATGTGCTTCTATGGTGACCGTTGCAAGCTTCGCGAGTCGCAGGACATCTCATACACCTATGAATTGTGCTTCTTCATGTATGCCAACTACGAATATGACAAGCCTCAACATGGAACATATGAGTATCCACTGGTATAGCAACAAATATCAGCCACATCTTTGCCGATTTCGCACCCTATTTTCCTAACCGCTTATCTTATTCTATTTCTTCAGTCCCCTCCACCTCTCTGTGATTTTATTCAATAGCTCGACAATAAGTAAAATGAGGAACAGAAGCAGTGGGTCGACATGAACATGAGGTGGAGAAGGGAAGCTTATGCACGTTGGGAGTACAAGCAACAACAAGACAAACTCCGCCTAAAGCGGCAGGAAGAAGAGCGTATGAGGAAGGAGGCGCACGACCATACTGTGGCTCAAGCTCAGGAGGCTGAGAAGGCAAGGAAGCGGGAGAGAGCCTGTTGTGCTAAGGCGGTAGGTCCCGATGCCCTCCGAAAGGAAAAATATCCTAGATGCACTCAGTAGAGAGTATCTAATGTAACCCGACATACTTCTATTCCCTAAGGCATGTTATGATTAGGAGCGGCACACTAATAAGTAGGTTTTAGTGCGAATCGTACATGCCACCTTCTTTTCCTCGTCGTGTCGTCGTGGTTACAGTCTCATGTAATATTTTCCACCGTATGTTTAATATTATGTTTGTCGCCATTCGTAACCTCATACCCGTGTAATATGCTGTGAGTACTTCACATATACAATTTGTTCACAAATACTGATTTTTTATTCTCCAACAATTACGTAACCTTCTCCAAATTCTCGCTTTCTCAGTATACCATTTTCACTACTTTTCAACCTTTTTAATTCCAAATTTTGTAAATTCCCTATTTTAAATTTTGACCAAAAAAAACATAAAATTTTGCAATTTTCAACCAAAAAAAAAATGCCACCCGCCCTCCCAGGGGCGGTAAGCAGGCCTAACCGCCCTCTCAGAGGGCTACAGCCCTCTCAGGGGCTGCAGGCGTCTAGTTTTGTAATTTTTTTCACAAGGAATCTATTTATTTAAATTTTTAATGAAAAAATATAAAAAAAATCTAAATGGGGTAAAAAATATTTGGTCCAACCGGAGCCCAGCTCCTATTTCCCTCTCCTCCTCCCTTTCGCACGACTGAGACCGGCCCATCTCTTCTCCCCTGTCGCTGCTCCCCCATGTTCTTCCCCAGGCCCCAGCTCGGCCCTTCTCGACCGCCCCTCTTCTTCGTGTCGTCGTCGTCATTTTGACGCCGCACAACGCCCATTTCCCCTCTATCTCCCGATCGCTTTCTCTCTTCTACGGGTCTCACGCTCTCGCGTCCCATCACCGCAGCGCCGATGAAACGGCTTCGTCAGTGTGCCCCGAAGGATCACCGTCCTGTCCCGTCGTTGTGCTCCTCATATCGATGACCCAGGAGCCATGCCCGTGCCAGCTATGACCGAAATATCTTCACCTCCATTGCCTTACTGTGCGACGATGTGCACCACCTTTGTCGGTTATAAAAGGCCTGGCATGCTCTCCTCCCTCATTCCTCCTTCACTCATTACTCTCTCTCCTCCCTACCACAGATCCAGCTCGGGAAATCGTCGCCGGCCATCAAGCTCCGGCCACGAACCGCCGTGTGATAAGAGTGCACTTTTGAATGTGTGAGTATGATGTACGTATGTAGTGATGTGTGTCTGAGCTCAGAATTTTCTATTCGATTGCTCCATGGATAAAATCAGTCTATTTATAGCTTCTAATAAAGACTGAGGTGGTGGCAAATCAAATAGACCCTTAAAAAAAACTACTGGTTTCGACAGCCTCTATCTCGCTGAAATGGGTTGGCTGCTAGTGGCGACAGCCGATGTCGCCACATACTCATCCCTACCTTCAACTATACCGTGGATGCCTGATGCTTCCTACTCCTATGATCCTATCCCTTCGTCCATTCTCATAGAGACTATTTCGCTAGCCAATTTGCCCCCAGTTGATCTTTCTTTCATCTCTAGGGTCAATATATGCTATGGTAGACGAGCAACAGACAACAAGGCAGAGGGCACTAGTATAAAGACTGATACGCCAATTGCACCATCAATATATACACATCTACTTCCTGTTCATTTTGCATGTGCCCTTTGCATGCAAACTGAAAGTAATCAATTGGAACGCTGTCCTTTGTGAGGTTCAGATCCAAGTGCCCACCTTTTACACATGGCCATATATTAGCATGTGCAGCAGGAGCACCCGCACAGAGCCCCAAAACTTGGGGCCACGAATTTTATTTACTGTGCAATTAGTAGTAGTTAATTACACTTACTAATTAGCTGCTGGGTGTCGCGCCCGCTTCCCAGGGCACCACCGAAATCTCGTCACGATTCGGTTGTGAAAAAAAATACAACGAAACAAATGAACACGATAAGAAAAAAGTGAATACAACACGAAGACTTCCTAACAGGTCACCCATCCTAAATACTACTCTCGTCCAAACACATTTAACTTTGGAGTTTCGTGTAATTAAAAAAACTAAATTAATTTTGTGCATGTACAATTGATAAGCGTGTCGATAGCCATGAGAGCCCAGAAAAGAGAATGTTGTTTATGGTTTGTCCATAAATAATATATACTTAGAAAATATGTACACCGTACCGACACCGTAAACGGCGTAGACACCGCAAGGATTCTCTCCATTGAGTTTTCCGTGCCCAAGCTGCTCTTTGCCTACTTCAACAAGGCATGGTCCGTTTGGCGTGCCGTGCAGTAGTATAGCTCAGCAAGCAAGCGAAATTGAGCGATTCAGTTGAGAGGACAATTTCGTGCGAAGGGAACCCGTCTGTAATCAAGAAAATTCAGAGACAGTGTATTTGCCAAGGAATAATCCGTGTTTGTCCACAGGAGATGCATTTGGAAATTTCAGGATTAATGTGCAGTGCATGGGACTAATCTTGATCAGTGTTTTTATCGGTATTATCTATATACGTGTGATAAGAGCGTACTCATGGATGTGGAAGTGTGGTGTACGTATATAGTGATGTATGTCAGATGGTAATCGCAAAGAAAAAAGCAATAAATGAGTGCAATTTAAGAGTTGTTTGCGGGAGGAGCTGGTGAATGTGGAGTTGTTTGGAAAGGGATCCTCGGATGAGTAGACGTGGACCCTGCTGCACTGCTGCTTAGACGTGGGTCCTCGGATGAGTAGGCGGGTGCCCCTGTTGCACATGCTAATATATGGTTAGGGATGAAAACGGATCGAATACATATAGAATCGAATTTGAATAGTACGATTTATCATATTTTAATCTAAATACGAATATAGATCCAGATATCTTTAAATACGAATATGAATCGGATAGTTCGAATACGAATCCGCATTCGGATATCTACTCGATCTTCGAAATTCAGGTCGGAAATTTAAATTTTTGAAAAAAATTGACTGAAATTTGATAAAATTCGACTAAAATTTGTTCTAATTTGATTGGGCTGGAATTTTAGAAATTTTGTTCAAAATTCATGTTGGAAATTTAAATTTTTGATCAAATTTAACTAAAATTTGATGAAATTTGACTTAAATTTGTTCCAATTTGATTGGGTTGGAATTTCGTTCATATCTGAAATTTCTAAAACTTTAGCAAAATTTGATTCCCTGGTTGGCGGATACGGATATGAATCGGATATATCTCGAATTCGGATATCTACATTTGAATCCGAATCTCGAAAACGAATTCGGATATATCCATTTTAGTATCCATTTCAAAAACGAATACGGATACGGATATCTATATTCGTATTTTAACGAATACGAAATCGGATAATTCGAATTTTCTACCATCCATTTCCATCCCTATATATGGCCATGTGTAAAAGGTAACTTGGATCTGAACCTCAGAAAGGACAGCGTTCCACTTGATTACTTTCAGTTTGCATGCAAAGGGCACATGCAAAATGAACAGGAAGTAGATGTGTGTATATTGATGGTGCAATTGGCCTACCAGTCTTTATACTAGTGCCCTCTGCCTTGTTGTCTGTTGCTCGTCTACCATAGCATATATTGACCCTAGAGATGAAAGAAAAATCAACTGGCGGCAAATTGGCTAGCGAAATAGTCTATGAGAATGGACGAAAGGATAGGATCATAGGAGTAGGAAGCATCAGGCATCCACGGTATAGTTGAAGGTAGGGATGAGTATGTGGCGACATCGGCTGTCGCCACTAGCAGCCAACCCATTTCAGCGAGATAGAGGCTAATGGGTAGAAATCAGTAGTTCCTCCGGTCATCACACGGTTCGACTACTTTGATCTCATGTTTTTAATTAAACAAGTTTCATGTAACTGAAAAAAACTAAATTAATTTTGTGCATGTACAAAGAAGGCAGAGAAGAGAATGTTGTTTATGGTTTGTCCATAAATAATAAATACTTAGAAAATATGTACACCGCAAACGGCGTAGACGCCGCAAAGATTCTCTCCATTGAGTTTTCCGTGCCCAAGCTGCCCTTTGCCTACTTCAACAAAGCATGGTCCGTTTGGCGTGCCGTGCAGTAGTATAGCTCAGCAAGCAAGCGAAATTGAGGGATTCAGTTGAGAGGACAATTTCATGCAAAGGGAACCTGTCTTTAATCAAGAAATTTCAGAGACAGTGTATTTGCCAAGGAATAATCCGTGTTTGTCCACAGGAGATGCATTTGGAAATTTCAGGATTAATGTGCAGTGCATGGGACTAATCTGTTGACTAGTGATCAGTGTTCGGAGCAAATTAATTTTGCTTTGTATCAATGGTGGTCCTTGTGCGCATAATAAAATCTGAAACAAAATAGTATTTGCAGTGTGTCCAAAAGCTTAAAATGCACCTTTCGAACGAAGAGAGCGACAGACAGGGATCACAGGAGCGCATCCTAACTTCGTCATACAGATTGTTCTCGTCAACTACATCATCGTTAGGAGTATTTGCAATGTTTGGGCTGTATTGTTCGGAGCATAATATTTATACTTTAGGGTCTATTTTGACATCTGCACATGGGGAATTCGGATCCAAATCCCTACTATTAAGAAACTGCTGGTTTTATTTAATTTGAAGGCAAACTATAACATCGCGTTTGGATCTCAGAATTTTGGCCCAGAATCTCAGAATTGGAATTTGGCTCAATTCAATTTTGATGTTTGGTTCTTCTTACCCTGCAAAAATGAATTAGCGGTCGCTACATGAAAAGTAGACAAAAAAAAATAATAATTTAATGACGTATCATTATATGATATGTCACTTATATAGTCTTAAATCGGGATCGGACATTGACCCATTACTGATAACAAGTCATCAGTAATGGGTCATAATATTATCCGTCACTTTTCATATTTACTTCGTGAAAAACCCCATGGGTGACGGGTGACAACCATCACAGGTGATGGGTCCCGCACATGTCATCCCAAATGTGTTACTGATAACAAGTCATAAGTGACAGGTAAGGACCCGTCACCTATAAAGTCATAGGTGACAGGTCGTAACCGTGATCTGTCACTGAAGTGTGTCTCCCATGTGCCAGGGAGAAAGACATAAGTCATGGATTAATAAGTTAATCGTCACTTATATTATAACATAAGTGATAGATACCGTCTTCACCCGTCATTTATATTAAGACACAAGTGATGGGTAACTAGGTAACCTTTTCACCCGTCACTTATGTTATCACATCAGTGACCGGTAACAAAGTTACTCATTACTTATGTCTTAATATAAGTGACGCGTAAAGAGATTACCCATCACTTATGTGTAGGTCGCCCTGCAGGATTATCCTGTTTCCTGGCTGCATCCTGGAGCATAGCTAAGATTTGGCAGTCGTCTTCTCCCTGCAAACAATAGCAATGCATTCAAATCCATATCTGCAAACACACTTCATCACAGAATCACAAAGGCTATAAAGTTTCAATCAATTCGTTATAGAATCGTAAAGGTTACAAAGCTCCAATCAATTCATATTACATAAGACCTCACAAACTAGGGTTTCTGTAGTGCAACTCGTCGTGTGGGTTGATGACTTCAAATAGCATGAACTCAGTGATCTGTCGTCGAATCTCTAGGAGTGCACCATCATAGGAAAAAGAAACTAAAAAATCCTGCATAATTTGACGTGTAACCAATATCATGTTATCATGAAATTAAGCTAATTACTGAGATTAGTTACGAATAATCTTGTATTGAACTAACATCGGGGGATTTGATATCCTTCTCTTTGAGTGTGAGGAGCATGTTCCACGCAATATAGAATCTGCATGTATTGCCGGGTGGTTGGTGGTGGCATTGCTGAAAAGAAAATTTACTATTAGATCAAAAGGAGAAGAAAAAAGCAGCAATATAGAGCACTTGGTAATCTGTTTGGTAGTATTTATCGCGAACCCGATCTTGTGTATCAGTCTACGGCCATCTTTGGCATTGTAGCCTCAAAAAGTGCACCTTTTGCACGGATCGAGTCTCTTTTCTTGGCTATGTTGTTATTCCACAGGGAATAGAGGTGGATGAAGCAAAAATCGAAGCTATAGAGAGCTGGCCAACTCCTGAGACTGTTACACAAGTGAAAAGCTTTCATGGTCTTGCGGGTTTCTATCGGTTATTTATGCGGGATTTCAGCACCATTGCTACTCCATTAAACGAGTTAACAAAGAAAGGAGTAGTATTCAAATGGGGACCTGCACAAGAACAAGCATTCAAGTTGTTAAAAAAGAAGCTCACCCATGCTCCATTGCTCCAACTCCTTGATTTTGGTAAGACCTTTGAACTGGAATGTGATGCTAGTGGGATTGGAATTGGAGGTGTTCTAATTTAAGAAGATAAACCTGTTGCTTATTTCAGCGAGAAATTAAATGGACCAAGTCTGAATTATTCCACCTATGATAAAGAATTGTATGCTTTAGTTCGTGTGCTTGAAACTTGACAACATTATCTATAGCCCAAAGAATTTGTTATACATTCTGATCATGAATCGCTGAAACATATTAGAAGTCAAGCTAAACTGAATAAATGACATGCTAAATAGGTATAATTTATTGAGTCTTTTTCATATGTCATAAAACATAAGAAAAGAAAAGATAATATTATTGATGATGCGCTTTCTAGGCGTTATACTATGTTATCTCAACTTGATTATAAGATTTTTGGTTTAGAGACCATTAAAGACTTGTATACTACTGATTTAAACTTTAAAGAAGTGCTTGAACAATGTAAAGAAGGAAAAACATGAAATAAATATGTACTGAATGACGGATTGCTCTATCGTGCTAACAAGCTATGCATTCTAGCTAGCTCCATTTATCTTTTGTTGTTGTAGGAGACGCATGGAGGAGGATTGATGGCACATTTTGGAGTAAAGAAGACTGAAGATGTGTTGGCCGCTAATTTCTTTTGGCCAAAGATGAGATGTGACGTTGAGCGCTACATGTCACATTGCACCACTTGCAATAAATTTAAGTCTCGTTTAAATCCATATGGTCTTTACATGCCTCTTACTGTTCCTAGTGCACATTGGGAGGATATTTCCATGGATTTTGCTTTAGGATTGCCTAGGACAAAGAGGGGGAGGGATAGCATATTTGTAGTTATGGATAGATTTTCTAAAATGGCACATTTTATACCCTGTCATAAGAGCCATGATGCTACAAACATAGCTGATTTGTTTTTCAGGGAAATCGTTCGACTACATGTAGTGCCTAATACTATCGTCTTGGATCGTGACATAAAGTTTTTAATCACTTTTGGAGATCACTTTGGAATAATCTGGGGATGAAGCTACTGTTTTAAACTACGTGTCATCCCCAGACCAACGGTCAAACAGAGGTTTTCAACCGTACCTTATCGACCATGTTACAGGCTATTCTAAAGAAATATTTGAGATTATGGGAAGAGTGTTTACCGTATATTAAATTTGCTTACAATAGGTCGGTACACCGCACCACCAAGGTAAGTTCCTTTCAGGTTGTGTATAGTTTTAATCCCTGTGCTCCTGTTGATTTACTACATTTGCCTACTTTTGAAAGACTTAATTTAGATGCTAAAAAACGTGCTGAATTTATCCTTAAGTTACATGAAAATACTAAAAAGAATATAGAGAGCATGACTGGAAAGTACATGATTGCTGGAAGTAAAGGTAGGAATGAAACAAAATTTGAACCGGGTGATTTAATTTGGTTGCATTTGAGGAATGATAGGTTTCCAGAACTAAAAATGTCAAAATTTATGTCTAGAGCTGATGAACCATTTAAGATAATTGAGAAAAATAATAACAATGCATACAAATTGAATCTACCTGTAGATTTTGGGGTTAGTCTCACATTTAACATTTCAGATCTGAAGCCCTACTTGGGAGAAGAAGAAGAGTTTGAGTCGAGGACAACTCGAATTCAAGAGGGGGAGGATGATGAGCCCATGGCTCCTTCAGATATGATAAATACTATTAATATTTCTCAAATAATATAAGGTCCAATTACAAGAGCACGTGCACGACAATTAAACCACCAGGTGAACTTGTTTCTCACTATTCATGTTTCCTTGGATGGATTCCTAATAAATTCTTGTGATGTTTTATTGCTTAGTGATATAGGAGAAGTACTACAATCTTACTCAGACATTACCCCTCGAAATCCAAGTCTACTCGGACTCGAAGCTGAGCTCTAGTCATGGCTATAGTCGAGTCGTAGGATAACATGTCAATAAAACGAGCATAACTCTCTCATACGAAGTCCGTTTTAGGCAATCATGGACATTCTGGAAAGCTTACGACGAGACCTTTCCAATGTATATGAGCTCGACCAAATATTCCTTATAGTGTACTCAGAGTCGAAGGAATAAGTTGTTGCACCACCATTTTGGACCTAGTTGGGTCTTGTAATCGTGTCGGGGTCGGAGTCCAGGTTGTGCCTCTTTTCATGGATGCACAACCCTAGATCATCCTCCTCATGCCCCCCCTATATATACACAGTAGCCGTCATAGTTTAGGCTCGGATTTTGCTTAGATTTTTCTATTTTATACAATTACGCCGCTTGTTTGGTTTGTGGAAGCCCAACTCGAGTGCTTCATTGGTAATTAGCAATATTCAGATTGCATATACATTTCTTGCTTGTGTTCTCGATTTGCTTGCAGGAAAAGCCTTCTTGGCGAGGTCAACCACGTCTTGGCACGGTTGGTAACCACGGAGTAGTGGTGTAGTGGTTGCACGGGTTCTCAATCTGTTCTATTCAGAGCTTTTGGATCATCAACATCGAAACTCCATCAATCGACTTATCATATTACTTTTAGAAGATCGGACAAACGCGCATCACAAACAAAGGTGACACGACATTAGGGGTGGCTGCTCATTACACGTTACTAATGTCCTATTAGTGACGGGTCCTATAAGGACGAGTCACTAACAACAACCCCAGGCTTAGACCCATGTTAGACCTATCATTAATGACAAATCATTACTGATTGGTGAGAAAATCACTTGTCACTAATGATAGCAGTGATATGTCACTTGACAAGCCGTCACTAATGACACGGCCATTAGTGATGGGTAGCAACGACATACGCATCAATCACTAATATCTCAGTCATTAGTGATGGGTATCAGTTATCACTCATCACTAATGTTCTGCAATAGGTCGCAAGGCATCTCAACTCGGGTCTGGGCTGTTACGGCCTTTGAGTCAACCAGGAAGGGGGTGCCCATGCGCCCGCACGCAGATAAAAGGGGCACGGGTAGCATTTAGGGTTAGGGTTCCCTGCCCGGTCATTGCCCTGCCTCTCCTCGTGTGCAACGTGTGGCAGAGGTGGCGGGAGGATGACATCGCGGGTGCGATCGCTACCTACGCCGCTGCCTACCGCGCCGTCGACTGTCGCAATGGCAGCCTCTATTGACTGCTGCCATGGCAGGCTCTGGTGGCACCACCTCCTCCTCCCGCAGCGTCCTCGAGCACAACCGATTCTACAACCCTCCCCACGTTTTTGGCCAACAGCAGTAGCTACAAGGGCATCGGTCATCGTCCCCATCGATGTCACCGTCTACACTCTCTACGAGGTAGAAGTCGGTGCCTTCATTGCTTGGTGCAGTGGCTGCATCGATGGATGTGGATAGTCAGATGGATTCTGATGACTCCTCATCAACAACGTCATCAAAGCCATCGATGGCATCCACGGCGATGGCAACAACGACAGTGATAGCAGTTGAGGTGAATGCAACTGTGGCGGACGCAGGGGTGGCGGAGGAGGCTAGGAATTTGGAGATATTTGTTACCTCCACTTGCCTAAGGTATTCTGAGGCTTACTCTTTGCTACTTTAGCAGATTGCAGTGTTAACGGTGTGGTTGATAGAAAGGAGATCCGATGAAATTGCATAGTGTTATCATGGGTGTTGTTTCCCATTTTGTTTGTGATTCTAGGTAATTTCTTTTTCTTTTCTTTTTTGAGACAGATTCTAGGTAATTTCTGATACATAGTCGGTGGTGCAGCTCATTGATATAGGTTCCTAGAACAGTTTAGTACTGCATTTGCAGATGCAAGCAAATGGTTATGTGGAAAAAATGCATTTAAGATCAGAGAAGGGTTCGTATTTGGAATTTAGTCTGTACTTCTATTTTTAACTTTGATTGACAGTTTGGGATCATATGCAGCAGTTAATGGTAATAGCTGTTTGTTGAAAACAACAATGATTCTTCCAGGTGATGACCCTAATTATAGTCGATATGAATGAATAATAGTGAATTCTGTTCATCCAGTGCTAGTTGGCTTAGCTCTTAGTTTTACTTATAGTGAACTGGGAAAGGTGTCGCTCTCTCAAACTTCCAATTTCTTAATTAAAACTTGCTATACCTTTGATCCGTAAGTGTAACTTCTGCTTGTTGAAACTTAAAACTAGCATACTATTCAGCCACTTAGGTCATGTTGTTTCACCTGCACATCCATGTACTGCGTGTGTTATCCATGTACATATCCACTCCTATCTCAAGATTCTGATTTTGTATCAATTCTGAAATCTAACAAATACAGGCTGCAATTTGGGAGGCATAATAACATACTACTAGTGATATATGTACAGTGTTTGTTCATACACAATAATTTCAGTTTTTGGTTGAAAGATTGCTTTCCTTGAAAGAATAATTTTGCTTTTCTGCTGATTACGAGCTCTATATATTGGTTCTAATAATTTTGTTGTCTTGCAGACAAGCCTAAGGATATGGAGGAGTGGCGATGCTATGGATTCACGACCTTATTTCTGCGTTGGAGATCTGTGGGAGTTTTTTAAGGAATGGAGTGCTTATGGGACCGGGGTTCCACTGGTATTAAATGGCAGTGACTCTGTGGTACAGTATTATGCTATCTAGCGTAGAAACTGCAAAATGTCATGTAGATACATTTGTACTTTGTACGGTAAATAAAGCAATAGCAATATTTCCATAGAGATCCGATCTGTCGCTGATGAGTCCACATTAGTGACGGGTCAGGATCCGATCCGTCACTAATGATTATATATCAGTGACGGATCAAATCTAGACCTGTTAATAATATGGAATAATCAGCGACAGGTCGGGTCCAAACCCGTTGTAGCATCTAGGTCCCTAGGTAAATGGTAAATATTTCGGTGACTAATAACAACCGTATCATTATGACTAACAAGTGTGTTTTGGAGGGTATCAAAAATTTTAGTTCTCAATGATGATTGGGTATTCTTGTCCCTAAAGCGAATATATGGACAATCAAAGGAGATGTGTATCAAGATTAAGGATCTTCTAGTTCTAAGTGTGACAAGGGAGAGGAAGGACACTTAGAGTAGTATATGTCTTATTTCTTAGTCTTTTGACTGTACTATAAAGAGAGGCTAAGAGTAGTAGCTTGATCTAGTTGGATCTAGACTTGGTTTAACGCACACTTGTGAAATTATAGCACTAGGTAGCTCATATAAGCTCATGGTTGAGATGTCGTGAAGTTAGAGCTAAAAAAAGATTGAATTGGATGAGCTCAGTGAAGTTAGTCTTACCAGATAGTCCGATGATGTGACTCGTATTCTCATCGGAGCATTTTTCTTGGTTCAGACAGAAATCACAAGTGTTGATCGGATGGTCCAATGATTCACATGTAGGCATCACTAGAACTTTTTTTGGTGACACGTGTTCTGAAATTTTCAAAGAGTTGCACCGGATGGTCCGGTGTTACCCCCGTGAGAGCACCAGAGCTTTTTCAGCAGAAGTAATTTTTCCCAGGTGTAATTAAAGTTGAACTTATCGGATTATCCAGTGATGGAAAGATGAGAACACCAGAGCATTTCTTGCAGAGAAGATTTTTTTGTTCCAGAAGAAGCTACACTCACCTGATGGTCCGGTGATGGCAAAGAGGAATCACCGGACTAATTTTTGCAGAGAGGATTGCAACGGGTAGTCTAGCTTGGTTCTACTGATCGGATAGTCCGCTGTTGAACTAAGGCACACAGGATAAACCCACCGGATCATTTATCAGCAGTAACAACTAATGATAACTAGCACAGTGGACTCTAAAGATTATACTCACTGGATTATCCGATGAGTGTGAGGAGATGTTCACTGAATTATCCAGTGCTGACAAAAGTTTAGGTGGATAGTTAACGGCTAGATTTGAATCTTTAGCCTATATATACCTCCTCACTTGGTCTCATATGAATCTCATGTGACACTATAAGAGCTCATACACTATGTGTATCATCAAGAAGTAAGAGAGTGTACTTGAGTGAATTCCAAAGTTTTTAATTGAATATTAAGAACATCGTTAGTGCTTGGAGAGTAGAAAGTGTGCATTTAGCTATAGTCTAAGCTTGATCTTGGTCAAGTGAAGTTGTTGGGTTGTTACTCTTGGTTGTTCACAACATCTAACTGATCTTTGGTGATTGGAGATGTCTCAGTGAGCTCTTGTAGTTCTTCTGAGAGCCCCAGGAAGAACTATGTGCTTGGTTTGATGCCCACCAATCCAGAGATGGAGAAGTGACAATCATGAGTAAGCACTTGAGACTTCGTGATTCAAGGGGGAGCGATATCCTTTGTGGATGCTCTAACAAAGACTAATGGGGGAGTGCCAACTCCTCGATACCTCGAGAAAAAATTGATATTCACTTGTCCATCTCCTTACTTTCCCGTATTTACATTTAAACATTTACTTACTTGTAAGCTTTACTTTCCGTATTTACTTTGTGTTCTAGCTTGCTTGTTTTTCATGCTTCCGTCTAGTTTGATCATGTAGTCGTATTTCAATTCATCTACGCTAAGATTGCTACTTGTTCTAGAATTTGGTATGAGTAAATTTTTTTAAATAGCCCAATTCACCCCCTCTCCTCTTGGGTCATTCGATCCTTTCACCCGTCACTAATGAGTCCACATTAATGACGCGTTCGGAGTGATGGGTGTGGCACCCGTTACTCATAAGGGTGTGCCACCCATCACTCATGAGGGTTATCACCCGTCACTAATAGGTTTTTCTGAGGTAGTGATATTTAGGTCATTTACATTAAAAAAATTGTATTTATTTTTTATAGTATTAAGAAAATATTAAAGAATCATTTAATTTTATTTATAATGCATATTATTATCTAGTTTACATTATAATTTGTATCTAATTTACATAAGTATATTTATATATTATAATAGAAATTATTTACAATATATTAATACAAATGAAAAATGCATATTTCTTTGTACTTAAAGCAAGTCATTTATTAATTCAAATTAAAGCATATACTTAATTAAGAAAAATTAATATGTGCTTAATTAATACAAATTAAAGCATGTCCTTAATTAATGGAAAATAGCATGTGCTTAATTAATACAAAATAAAGCAAAACCTTAATTAATATAAATTAAGCTACTTTGTTTTAACAATAAGTCCTTCCTGATGATTGCAGTGTATATATGTAGCTTCCTCACTATCTTACATGAGACTTATGTCCATATTGTCTCCGAAAGGAGGTAGCTTGTCCAAATGATTGTACTCTCCTAGTCGATGATAATTTAAGTCTGACAATCCTTATTTTGTTTCGTAAAGAACCATATGGCGCTCCTTATTAGACTTGTCTATCACATAGAATACTTGTGTTACATCATTGACAAGTACGAATAGTTCTTCTCTATATCTGTACTTGTCAATATTCACACCCTGTAGGAGTATGACCTATTAGCACTGAAACAGAGGGACCTTCAAAGGTATATAGTAGGTGTCCTTCTTGTCAGTGTTGTCATAGGCATCTATACGAATACCATTGTTTTTGTTGGTTCTCTTGCTATTCTCGGCACTCATATAAAATACATATCCATTTATGTCATATCCTTGAAATGTTAGGATTATACCTGATGGTCCCCAAGCCAACCACCTCAACTGAAAACAATATATTTGTGTACTCATCATGTGCTTATATGTAACACATCGCCGAACTGATTTGTTTTCTCTCTCGCAATCCAAACCTCTTAATTCCCTAGGTTGTTGGTGCATAGCATGTTCTTGTGCATGTTAGTATACGAATCCACTACAACCGATTGTTGCAATAATGTGAAATATGCTTGTGTGAATGAATCATGATCGTTAGGAAGGATTGCTTTCTCACCTATCGTCAGACGCACCAATCGGTTTGAGATCCATGTAATCAATGCAGAACTCAACAACCTCCTCAATTCTAACACCAATGACAATGTAGCCTTTCAGTCGAGATCAATTACAAACAATTTCTTCATAACCCCTATGAACCTCTCAAAAGGGTTCATCTAATGCAGAAACACGAGGCAAAGAATTTGTATCTCTTTCACAATGTAAACAATAAGATAGACCATGATATCAAAAAATGATGGAGAACAACATATCTTAAGCTGGTATAGAGTATGGACCACATCATCATGTAGCTTCTCTAGTTTTACCGGATCGATGACCTTATGTGATATCGCATTGAAGAACGAACATAACTATATGATTTGGCCTCGGACCTTCTCTGGAAAAATGCCTTTAATTACAATTGGAAGCATTTGTGTTATCATCATGTGACAATTATGAGACTTTATGCCAACTAATTTCTTATCTTTCATGTTTATTAGTCCCTTTCTATTGGCAGAGTAACCGGACAGAACTTTGATACCATTCAAGCACCCGCACAAACTAGTTTTCTCTTCCCTACTTAGAGTGTATCAAGCTATGGGATAGTAGCATCATCAGTTCCCTCTTTTTTCAGGATGTAGCACCTCCCTGAGTTTGAGTTCTTCTAGGTCCTTCCGTGCTTTGAGTGTGTCATTTGTTTTGCCATGTAATATCTAGTACAATACCAATTAGTTTATCACACATGTTCTTCTGTACGTGCGTAACGTCGATTGCATGTTGACCATCTAACTCCTTTCAATATGATAAGTCCTAACATACTGATCTCTTTTTCCATAGAGGCATCTCATCACAGGAACTTAGGGCATGTGTGCTACCAGCTCCCTTTCCAAGGATAACTTTAAGATCCTTTATCATAGCAAATATGTGTACCCACTATGATTTTTTGGAGCTAAACCATTCTCATTTGTCCCAACAAAAGCTTTCTTGTTATTGTGGTTTTGTTGATTCTTGTGATGAAACATACGATAATGCATATACACCATTTTTTGATAGTTTTTTAGCCATAAGCTTCTTCTTTTCTTATTACACTTCACCACGACGTCACTGCTACCATTGAATTCATCATTGTTTCACTTGTATCGTGATGCTTTGCACACATAACACATATCCAAGTTTGCATACTCTTTCCAATATAGGATATAGTCGTTTGTATACACATGCTCTTTTTTTTTACTTTCAATCCCAATAGGCAAATAACCTGTTTGGCTTTATATGTGGTTTTAGGCAACATGTTCCTCTCTAGAAGCATGTCCAGTTAAAGATGTAATAACTATGTGAAGTTCTTACTGGATCAACCATTGCTTGCATTCAATTACATTAGTGAAAGCACGGTGTGTGACTTTGTGCAGTCCATCTTGCAACTTAGGAACAATGATGTGTTTAGAGTCTTGTACCATACGCTAGAACTTCTGATACTATCTTGCATTGGTGAAGTCCGCCTTCCCATCGTGCAACATCTAATCTAGATCATCTTCATCATTGTTGACCAACCAATCTACATCAGAATCATATCCGGCGTCAGTTGGTATATCGTTGTCTTTGTCTTCTTCGATAATGTTTTGACCTTCCTTTATAATCTCATCTTCATCGTGCTTGGTCCAATAGGTATAGCCTGGCTTAAAACCTCTTCGAATCATGTGTGAATGGGTCTACGCTGTGGTAGAAATTTGTTTCTCGTTCTTGCAATCAACACATAGACAAGATATGTAGTTTGACTTGTACTCCATGGCCGTTCTCAGAAAAGCGGTCATGCCATTATGAACTCTAGGGAGCAACAGTATGCATCGTATGTCCATCTTCGGTCAATGTACAATTAATTATAACAATCTAAATTTTAGTAAATCCATAAATGATCACATAATACTTTATTCATGATTTAGAAATCCATTAAATTAATAGACATCAAACAAGAATATAATGTTGAATAATTAAAATTAATATAATGAGGGGTAAATGCATTTAAAAAACAATCACAATTACAAAAATAATTTCAATGATTAATACTTGATCACACAATATTTTGTAAGTTATCTTCAATTCACTAAATTGATTAGCAATAATTAATTATGTAATGCTACTTAATTAGAATTAAAATTTGCCTTCACCTGCTAATGTAATTTGCTCATACCTATCTAGGTAACTCATTTATCTAGATAGCTATTAACCTAGCTGTATTATTAACTATATGAACAATCTAAACAAAAAAATAAAAACAAATTCCCCTTATGAGTTCATCCACCATAAACTATAATTGAACTAGATCCAAACCTTAAATTGGAGCTAGATCTTGATCTAAGAAATCTCCATACATGTACAATGAGGTAAATATAATTTGTTATCTAAAGTAGAGCTCAATTAGAGCTATAGCTCCTTAAAAATTCATCATTGTGGAACAATCATCTACTTCCAAAACCTAGAGCAATCTAGCAAGTAAAACTAACTACAAATAAAATTTAGATCAAGTTACTAACCTTGGAGCACATAGAGTATGTGGATTCCTCCAAATTTTGAAGCCTCCAAATATCAAGTTGCCACAAATGGCCAACGTCGAGCAAAAATAGAGCTCATCTCTATTCTGCTTGGGCATGGGGTAGGGGGAATTGACTAATATATATTGTACACTTATAACTATCTGCCAGAATCGATAATGATGTATCACTGTCAGTTCATAGCATGATATCACTATCGGTTCATGCCACGAAATGGCAATGATAAGGAGGATATCATTGCCAGTTCATGCAGCCTTGATGATTAATTAGTTGTTGGAGGTTATGAATCGGCATTGATACTCTATCACTACGAGTTCCAGTAGAACCAGCAGTGATAGTAGGTTGCAGATTAGGGTTTCTTCAGTAGTGTGCCTTTTCTAGTACATGGTAATTGGAAGGTGAAGTTTGGAGTTATTTAAACATGTAGCCATTCTTTATATTGCTCATCATGCAATTCCTACTTGCATTAGAGCCCAGATCATCATGGCATATCTTGACACATTTGGTTTTCAACTACTATTTCGAGGGGCTTCGGGTGCCTTCACTGTTCAAGTGAATAGTAGAGAGAGGCGCTTTTCCTTCACCAAAATCCATCTGCTGCAGATCGTGATTAGGGTTGTGAGATTAACTGTGTGATCATGACATATGTTTGCGTTGCACTCCTTTGCTTCTTTCTCTCCATTCGGCTCTGATTTTGCTCTTCCCGTTGCTCCCGACAGCCGCCATCATAGCTTGGGGTGACTAATCAGTGAACTAGTTCACTTCCCACCTTTGGGTTGTGTTTGAGGTGGCAGTTGGGCACGTGCTTGCAATTGGACGGAACCGTGGAGGGAGGAATCTTCATATCCCATTTGCTTGAGGAGCTTCAACTTGTAGGGGAAAACACTTGCCCATGGAGTTGCAGAACCAAGCGACAAGAGTGGGGATTGGGCCTCGCCCGTCGGAAGACAAGATGGCCGAGATGATAGGTCGTTTGAACCTCACAACAAAGGAGAGTGATGCTCTAGTGGTGGGGGACATTGTCGAGGAGAGCTTGGGACATATGATTGTGTGGTTATTGGTAAGGTCCTTTTGCAGGGGGTCTTGCACATTCAAACAATTATGTTGGCGCTGAGACCTGCATGGGGTAATCCCAAAGGATTAATGGCAAGAACGGTTGGGAATAACCTATTCATCGCAGAATTTGGTTCAATATAGGATACGGATAGAATCCTATATGGTTCACCATGGTCTATTGGCAATCGAACTATTCTGATTCAGGAATTTCAAACTTCCATGAGGCCAGCAAACATCTGTTGCAATGAGATGTCAATTTGGGTGAGAATTTACAATCTTCCCTTTGAATTAATGAATAAAGAGTGGGGCTTCAAGATAGCGGGGAAGTTGGGGTTTGTAGACATATTAGAAGTAGATGCTCAGGGTAGAGCCTGGGTGCTTATCTCAAAGCAAAAGTGAAAATTGATATAACAAAGCCACTTCATAGAGGTGTATCAATTTTCTTAATCAAAAGACAAGCCAAGGAGTGGTACGAGATAAGGTATAAGAAATTACCAATGTACTCTTATTCGTGTGGAATGATTGGACAATCATCTATTGAGTGTCCTACACCAGGTGAGCGAGATGGAGAAGGTTTGCTATTTCATGGTGCTAATCTGAGAGTCCCGGATGACAGAAAGAAGAAAGTTACTGCTGATAGGAATGGGCAAAGTTTGGTGTCAGTAGGGAAGAGTGGTGGTTCAGCTAGTTGGACGGATTCAATGTCAAGAGGTTCTAAATTCAAATCCTTGAATGATCAGACAAAGAGTGCTTCCGATTCAGGACACAAAATTGTAGGTTCTAATGATGGAAAGGGGCATGATGATACAGATTCAAACAAAGATATGAACGATAAGGGCCCAGGCCTGTCTACTAGAATAAGATCCAAGACTTTACAAACTGCGAGAAAGGAACCTGCCAATGACAAAATCCCCAATGTATCAAACATAGGTAAAAAAAAAAGCAAGTGCGAAGCACACAAAAATATGCAAGTAAGGCCTTAGCTTTGAAGGGCGCTGAAGGAATGACCCTATGGAAATGGCATTAGTGGTGGCTCAGGCAATGATATCATCTAATGCTAATTCTGCTATTGATATGGCTATTGCTGAATTAGATGAGGTAGAAATGGAGATGGCAAAAGAAGCAAAAGAAGGGAGGAAATCCTTCTTGTTTGCAATCGGCGGTGGCCGGCTCCCAGCCTTGCCGAGAGCCATGAAACTTTTATGTTGGAACTGTCGTGGTTTATTGGCGAGCTTCACCATTTGGTGAAGCATTACCGTCCCTCCCTCCTATTCTTATCAGAAACTAAAATGAGGGATAATAAGGTCAGGAATTTTTGTTGGTCTCTTGGTTTTTATGGATGTTTTACAGTTAACAGTTTGGGGAACAGTGGTGGTCTGGCTTTGTTTTAGGTGGAGGAAGTTTCTACACATCAAGTATCATAAACGTGCTAATAAAGTCAGAAGGTGGACACCTATGGAGATCTACTTTTGTTTATGGGGAGCCTAAAATAGAATTACACTACAAATTCTGGGACCACCTTGGTTTTATTCAGGCGTAGTGGTCAGGGCCCTGGATATGCTCAAGTGATTTCAATGAAGCCTTAACCAGTGATGAACACTTGCGCAGAGTACAAAGAGGTGAACAATAGATGAAGCTATTTAAGGAATGCATGGAGGATTGTGATCTCATTGACTTGGGTTTCTCGGGACCAAAATTCACACAGAACAACAGACAAGAAGGCAATGACAATGTGAGGGTGCATCTTGATCGAGCAGTGGCAAATGGTGATTTTTTACAACTATTTTGATGACTGCCATGTCGATGATATTATTACATCCTCCTTTGACCACTATGCTATTTTGGTGTCACCTAAGAGTGCCAGTGGAGAGGCATCCGGTGTATTCTCTGGTGCACTTTTCTTAATCACCGGACCTTCGGGCGTGTTGATCTTTGATCTTCAACAGCTGCAACATTCTCTGGTGAAAATGCTCCGGTGTGTTCAACCATGTGAACACCGGACCATCAGGTGAAGTTATTTCTCCTGGGACTTTTTCCAATTCAATCAAACTTTGTCATTACGTCGGTGGCTTCTTCATGTATCGCATCTAATGGACTTACTAATATATATTCTTGGCAAACATGTTAGTCCCAATGACTATATTATCATTAATCACCAAAATCACAATCATACCCTAATAGGGCTATTTTCACTACATCTGGTTCTCCAGCTAATTATTCAGAATTGAGAGTTATCGGTTGTTGTGCTTATACTCACGTTGATAATGGTAAATTGGATCCTAGAGCTGTTGAGTGCATCTTTTCTGGTTATAAATCTGATGTTAAAGATTATAAATTGTGGAATCTTGCAATACAAATGGTGGTGATTAATGGGAATGTTGTCTTTAATGAATCTGCTATGTTGTCTAATGCTCCTATTCAAAATTAGCAAAGTTCTAGCATGCAGGTGAAGTATTTTGTTAATGCAGAAAGTACACCAGATACTGTTGTACAAGGTGCACCTGTTGCTGGAAATTTATTTATTGATCATAATTAATCTAGTATTCCATCTTCTTCTCCTATTATGCAGCCTCCACAACATTCTATTACAGTTGATAGGCTTAGAAGGAAAATTAATCCACCCAAGAGGTTAATTGAGGAGTGTAATATTGTTGCTTATGCTCTAAGTTGTGTAGAAGAAGTTGAAAGAAATGCAGAACTTTCTAATTATAATGAGGCTATTACTTCTACTAATTGCAATAATTAGATGACTGCAATGCAAAATGGAGTCACTGGAAAAGAATGATATATAGGATTTAGTCAAATTGCCAAAAGAGAAGGATCATGTTCGTGGCAAGTGGATTTTAAAAAGAAATGAGGGTATTTCTCCTAATAAAGTAGTAAGGTATAAAACAAGGTTGGTTGCAAAGGGTTATAGCCAGACTTCAGGTATTGATTATAATGATGTTTTCTCCTCTGTTATGAAGCATAGTTCTATTCGCACTTTACTCAGTATTGTTACTATACGTAATTATGAACTTGAGTAATTAAATGTTAAAACTACATTCTTACATGGGAAGTTAGATGGAGATATTTATATAGATCAATCTGAAAGTTTTGTTATTCCTGAAAAATAAGACCTTATTTGTAAATTAAAGAAATCTATTTATGGCTTGAAGCAATCCCCTAAACGAAATCTCTTTATGGCTTGAAGCAATCCCCTAAATAGTGGTACAGGAGATTTGACTCCTTTATGCTCTCTAATAGTTTTAAGTGTTCAGATTATAATAGATGTGTCTATTTAAAGATTGTTAATAGTTCGACTATTTATTTATTTATCTATGTCGATGATATGTTAATTGTTGTAAAGGATAAATCAAAAATAGCCAAATTGAAATCATATTTGAGTAATGAATTTGAGATGAAGGATTTAGGTGCAGCAAAAAAAATTCTTGGCATGAAGATCATTAGAGATAGGAAAGCTGACAAGTTATATCTTAGTCAATAAGGCTATATTGATAAGGTCCTTCGTGGTTTTAATATGCATGATGTAAAATTAGTGAGTACTCCATTAGCATCTTATTTCAAATTATATTCATCTTTATGTCCTGATTCAGATGATATTGAGGACATGTTTAAAATTTCATATTCAAATGTAGTTGGTTCACTTATGTATATCATGGTATGCTCTTATTCTGATTTATCTTATACGTTGAGTGTTGTTAGTAGATTCATAACTAATCCTTGCAAAGAGCATTAGAAAGTTGTTCAATGGATTTTTATATATCTATGTGGCGCTTCTAATACTTGTTTGCAGTTTGTGAAATCTAGAGATGGACTTGTTGATTATGTTAACTCAGATTATATTAATGATTTGGATAAGATGGGGTCTCTGACAGGTTATATTTTCACCATATGTGGTTATGTTGTTAGTTGAAAAATATATTTACAGGCTATTGTTGCTTTATTAACTACTGAAGCTGGATATATAACTATTTATAAAGCATGCAAAGAAGATGTTTGACTGAGAGGCCTGTACACTGAGCTTTGTTGAAATAATTCTTATGTTGATATTTTCTGTGATAGTCAAAGTATTATTTGTCTTACAAAAGATCAGATGTTTCATGAGAAACAAAGCTCATTGATGTGAGATATCATTATATTCAAGATACTATTGCTCAATATGATATTAAAATATTCAAAATAAGCATTCATGGTAATTCTGCTTATATAATGATAAAGTCAGTTCCTGCTACTAAATTTGGGTTATACTCAAGTTTAGTTTGTGTTACAGTATGAGTTCTAAAGACTTTTAGTATCAGTAATATTTATTATTTAAGAGAGTTCATTGATGATTCTTTATTTGCTATAAGATGGAATTCATCTTAAGATGAAGTTTGTTGGATTGTGATTCGAATTCTTGTTAGGTCATATAAGAGATGCCTTCGGCCTATGTTTCATAATAGTCCATATTAGACTCGAGTCACATGTGTCCACCCATATAAATATATCTTGAAAGCTGTAAGTGGAGTTGAGATGCTTATTGTAATTTCCTGTACTATATATATCATTAATAGTATGAAGATTACCGATTGACGCACATGATTTTTTTTCTATAAGAATTTTTCATATAAAAATCATATCTCGTGGTAGATGGTATCATGCTTTATTTATAACATAGCATATAAAGGTTAAGTCTAGTAAGATTTTTTTATGCAAATACACATATGTACATGCTACCGCTAACACGGAAAAACCCTGCGAGCGCATCCGCGTCCGTGAAAAACGAAGAACGCTGGCGGGTATAGCTCGGTTCGCAAGGTTAAGTCTAGTAAGCTTGACGAGCTGAGATTTGATGTCTATGAGAGCGCCAGGATTTACAAGCAGCTAGCGAATGCGAGCTGCCTCTGCCTGGATTACTAGGAGTGTCGAGAACAGATCAGACGGCGTCGTCTGGGTTGTTGTGCACTGTGCAGTACAACGACCAAGACAACACCATTGTCACCGCCAAGATCCTCTCCTTCGAGTTCGACAGGTCCAACGTGTCCTTCGGCTACTTCTGAACAAGTGATCGATTTGCATGCGTGCGGTAGAGCACAATGAGAAACGGAGCCATCGAGCTGAGAGGACTCTCTCTTTTCAGCGGTTTGTTCTTGTAACTGGGATTGCCATCCAAAAATTTCAGAAATACTGTATTTGTTGACAAGAAATAATCCGTCACTGTTGTTGCAGAGAAAATGCATCTGGAGTTTCAATATCAGGATTAATGTGCAACTGACTAGACTGTTGACTACTTATAAGTGGTCAGGAAAAATTTACTTTGTGTCCGTGGCTCGATCCGTTCCTTCATGGTGATCCTGTGGTGAGGTTCAGAAAGTCCAGTGGACAAGAATTAATAGATCTTTGTTTTTTTTTTCCCGGAAGGAGCTGGAAGCCCGATTATATTATAGGAGTACAGTACAACACCCCTGTTTTACATAACTCACCTTGAAAAGGATAAAAATTACAATTAGATCCAGAATCACTCTTCCAGGAGTATCATCACTCAATCCCTACGCCGCCCGCCACCTCGCTAGAGATGGGGAGAAGAGACGTCTACGCTATGATTCAGAAGCCACAACCAAGAATCCCAAGGAGATATCAAACTTTGTTTAGCCGCAAAACATCTCCCTCTCGCACGCATCGGCTGTCATCCTCAGTGCCTTAGGCAGGCAAGAAACTGGTGCTACCAACAAAGTCAATAGCCCGGATGAAAGATCCTCTGCCGCCTACGAAGTCGACAACTTGGAAAATGAATATGGCACTGCCTTGGACAACCTCGAAGGAAGCAACGACGACCCAACTAAAGGAACTCGAAGCAAGGGAGCAGATCTTCCACCCTAATCGCTAATAGAGTAGAAAGAACGCACCTCGGCCTCTTCAAACCTGAATTAACGCCAAGGAAGACGCCATCACCGGAGAAGAAGCGGAGGATGCCAAAATCCCCACACCACACCGTCGACATGGGGAAACCAACACCTGAAGGACAAATCACCTTGTAGAGATCAACGACGATGAACAACAGCCGGCAAAGCTTCTACTATTAGCAGAACTAAACTAAAACACTATAGCTATAAGGGGAATGGGTCCCTCGCCTCACCATCGCCGACCGGAAGCCAGAGAAGGACAGGAGGGGCCAGATCAGGCCGAAGACAGAGAACTCGGGCAAAATCGCCTTTTGAGTATTGTATAAGGGAGATGCTAGAGCTATGAGTTCTTTGTACCTTTAATAGATCTTTGTTGGAATGCCTACAATGCATCAAAAAGTTTGCAATGCGGATCAGAAAGGTAAGAGATGAGGATCACAAAAACACATCGTGTCTCTTTATTGCAGATCTGCTATGATCAATTACATGATCATTCAGAGCATGCGCTCCCGTTAGGTAGTGCATGCAGGGTTAGGGATGAAAACAGATTGAAACAGTAGGAAAAACTCTCTACCAACAAAAATAATTCATACTGTACACAGATAGATCACGTAATAATATAAGTCTCAACTGAAAAATAATCATCTTTTTGTACCTTTAGCACTCAACACAACACACAGTCACACAAAAATTATGGTTAGGGACGACGCAAATGCAGGAGCTTGGACGGCATTAGCAAGTTAGCAGCCGACTAAAACTAGGTCACTAGGGTCTGGGTGAAGTTTTGGGATAGGGGTGATGTTTGGGATGGTCAGGTGGACTTGGCTTGTGGGTTATATTGTGATTTATGAAGTTTGATCTTAATTGGAAAAATAGAAATTTTGACAAGAAATGTCCGATTAAAAACGGGATACTGACAATACGGTCGGGAAAACAATAGAACCATCTTTATCATGTTTCCATGTAAGTCCTGAAAATCGAAAATAGTTGAAACAATGTAGAAAATGGATTGGAATGGACCGGGATTTATCCATATGCAGGGTAGTTTTACACATCAATTTCTAATTTTCTCTTTCACCTCTGTTTCTTGCCCATTTTAGATAAGAACACACTGAAACAAAAATTAAGAACTTGTAGACTGAAAACTCCATCTATTGAATTATAATCGTGTTTAGGCTTAAATGTAATTTTAGTAGGATTAAATAGTTGCTTAATCAGTGTAGTTAATAAATAAATATCTGATAATTATGTATAAATGCTAGATAATCATAAATAATAACTTAAACTAGGAAGAGTAATTATGTCACATGTAGAATACCATGTGGATGTATACTTGCGTATATATACACATGATCACATACATATATACATAATTAACACACATGCACGCGCATAAACATAAAAAACCCTAGTAGTCGCTTCATAGCTAGTTAACATGTAGAATCATATAAAAGTAGTTATAATGGTTTGATCAGGTTTTCTCTTTAAGTTCATCTAATAAGTGGAATAATAATTTGATTTGATTTTTACCAGATAACCATTCTTAGTCTTCATACTTCAGATTCACATAGTAGTAGATAACTGGAGAGTCCATCCCACTAGAACTCAATGCCAGAACCGAATTGCTAAACCTCGGTGTTCTTCCTTTGCTTTGGAGTCCGTTGCATTTTGTTTTGCTCTTGAGTCTGAATTTGGGTTTATTCGATTGAGCGCTTATCATCATTAAACCGCGTAGGTTAAAAGTACAAGAATATGAGGAAGGAGCTGAAGGGAAGGGCCCATTTGAGAGGAACCTGGAAGACCTAAATTACTAAGAAAGATATAGAGATGTCGATAAAGGCAAATTCTAACTCCTTAATCATGTTGAACCTATGTTTTATATAATTAAAACATCGAACATAGAACTTGATTATTATACTTGCATGCTATATTCATTAATTTAAACAATTATGATAGTAATGACCTATTTTGATTAAGCCATGATCGAACTTAAGATGCTCTATCATTTGCTATAATAATGATGGATGATGTATTGATACTAGTACTGTTAGGATTATTACTTCATCTCTTCAGAGATGTGATAATCAATCAATCAGGATACATGCTTTTACAAAAGTGTGTGTGGTGTTATGGTGATCGATGGTGTGCATGTATGAGTAAAAATAGATGGGTTGGAGTTAATGGAACCTATGTGGGGAAAACATATTTTGGTTTGGGTGAGTAAGTTATCCCACATAGATGGGACTACCTTAGAGCAGGTTCACCTTTGTGGAGTTCCTGTTGGGAGACATTTGTCCTGGTCATATAAGGGTCGATTAATGTTATATCTTACCTGGCAACCACCGTACAATTTCATACTCTGTATGGGCAGGGCTTGGCCTCACACCCTATTAGTTGAATCCGATATCTACTCGAAGACTCAGAAAATCTAAGTGAAGTTCCGTGATCCAGCTAGGGGTTCTAAGTGAGCCTTGAAAATTCTATGTGAACCCTTTATACCATAAGCTCCTAGTGATATGTCTCATGGATGGATATCGTGGTGATACTCGGTGGGTACGGGACCTCGTTATCCTCGATCCACCATTAGCGTGTGGCTAGATGCGAAGCATATAGTGTGGGTAAAGTGTATAACCTCTGTAGAGTGTAAACATATTCGGATAACGGTGTCCACTGTCAAAGACACGCTATGGTTCGGTCTCAATGATTAACTTTATGGTGGGAATACTATTTGATGCGTGAGTGGACTACACGTGGGGCCATGAACTGGCCCATATTGACCAGCTTAAAACTTGGGAACATGAGGGATATATCTTATCTCTCCAGGGCCAACAACCATAATTAATGATTCAAGTTGATTTTTGCGGGTTATATATTATTCCACTGCATTTAAAAATGGTTTTTCACTCAAAACTAAGTCATATAGCCTTGTACTATATTTTTTACCCCTACGCATCTATCGAACATTTTGATTAGTGTTAGAGCTTGCTGAGTATCTTTCATACTGAAACTTGCTTGTTGAATTCAGATAAAGGAATTAGCGCATGAGTATGATGGTTAAGCATAGAAGATTAAGGCTATATACGCACCCAGGTTGCTTGTGACATTGGGCTTAACGAGTTTTTCGTTGTCGACTTCTCTTTTGGATAGCTGGTCGGCTGTGGATGTAAAAATCCTAAGCCGCAAGGCCATTGTATGGGTTTATTTAGGTATTATATCTATTTCGAAGTATGACTATAATATTATTCTGTTGTAATATGTATGTATCAACTATTGATATAAGTCCTGATACAGAAGGCACAAAGAAACCCGGAAAACGATCAGACAGAGACACTCTAACATGGTACTTTACAATGTGAACTCAGGCTTCATGAAATTATCTTACACTGGACTCGATGGAGAGCAAGGAAGTAGTTCCAGCTTGATGCAGTAAATGATCCATCGATGAAGCATAGATGAAGCGGCGTGGATTGCAATTGACGTTGTAGAGTGGTGGCGACTGGCGCGGATGCATTGCCTAGAATCATACTGCCGCTCGCTCCCTTGTTCTGTGTTACTCTTATAAGAAGCAAGAATGCGACAAAATCAGGTGTCTCCTGTTTGGATGTCTCCAGTTCCCTGTGAGGACACAACATTGCTCCTGTAAGTGCTTCAATAAACACAGGCTGGAATCTATCTGTTGCAATCGCTCTCAAAGGGCTAGAAATTATCTTGATAATAGGAGAAAAATAATAAGATCTGCACCGTTGATTTTTCACAAAGATCAGTAACCAAATATTAGAGTTCTTTTCAGTTTCGCATGCCGTAAAGGATGGGTGTGAACATATTCCCGGGATATTGAAATAGAATTACATATCAAATACAATCCAGGAATAACCATGTCGAACAATTCATAAACAACTAAATTCGGATGAAAAATACAAAAAATAGAGGAGTTCATATCAAACTCGATCCAATAATAAGTGAATTTCGGAATAAAAGTTAAACAAAACTAGCAATTTGATTTCCATACGAATTTGAGGCAAAATAATTAAATAAAGAGTCATTGATAAACACAATTAACAAAAAAATAATGTTCGGATTAAAATATTAAAAGAAGAGTCCTTATTAAATACAATCCATTAATAACTGAAATCAAGGTGTTTCGGCATGAGGATGAGATAAATCAAGATGTGCTTGGTAGGGTTGCTGATGATCTGAATCTCTGGGCGTTTTGAGCAGGTGATGCCCATAAATTTGTTCCCTTGGATTGTATTGGCATCAATTTGTTTCCCATGTGGTTATAACCCTGTTCTTTTTTATCTCTGTTTCTTCTCCGGTTTTCCTTGTGATGTAACTTCTCAAGTTGTAACTCGACCCGTGCTCGCTGATTCAATATCTTGTTCAGGCTGGCGTAATTGCCCGTAGTAATTCGGTTAAAAAAAACAAACTAGGATTGATTTAGCCTGGTCTTGCTTCATCTCTATCGGAATCTCTTGACTTTTAGGGCCCTGGTTAGTGGTAGTAGATGTTTGGTAGTGGAACATAACACCAGGAAGCAAGAATGATGGTTAGGGCAGATTTGTACTCCATCATTACAACCGTGGGATGCTCCAATCCTCCTATGTTTGGGTCAGAGTTGACCTTGACCAGTTAAATGTTGATTTAATATGCTTCTGTTTATTCTAGTGAGTATGTTTTTGTTCTTGAGCTCCTTTACTCGGAGATTTGTCCTCTTGATGTTCACTAAGCGCTGGCTTTCGGTCAAAGGGACCCGTGCAACTTTCGACAGTGGTGTTGATTCAACGATCAACCCGTAGAGGCACATCTGCTGGGAACGATCATATTAGGATAGGAATGGAGCGATTCATAGGTATCCGTAGATCCATCTAATTTAATTTAACTAAATGATTATTTATTTAAAATAATTAGTTAATTAATTAAATTAAATTAGAGTTGATCTACGAATCGATTTCACGCCTATCCTATATCAGATGGTTTACATATTCTTTCACATTAAACTATTGAAGATAGGGAAATTTCTTAACAAATGAGAGCAGTTGGCGAGTTATTGACCACATGCATAGACAAGAAGCTGGCTCATAACTGAGATTTTGCGGAGAAGCAGTGTTTCTTTCCGTTAGTTCGTTAATTGGGCATCAATTTGTTGAATTTTTCTGATGGTTGCTTATATCTACTGAATGTTGGCCTTGATTCAGACCTGAAACTCTGAAATTGCAACGTACTGTAGATGTTAACATTGCACAGTTTCCGCGATTCATGATTGACGTCATGTCTCAAATTGAGTCCCGATCCTCCTCTCTTGCTCGCTGGCCATCCGGAATGGGCTGCATGTTTCCACGTAATCTTCTTCTCTTTGAGCGATTCCGAATATTCTTGCTCGCTTCTTCTCTATTATCTCTCTCCCATTTCGCTACCACATGACAACACCGCAATAAAGCTGTTATTTGCACTGGTTTTGACATTTGCATTACTGAAATAAACAGTTTAAGTTCAAGATAAAAATTAGACTTGAGTAAGTGTTGAGAGATCAAAAGATGTTATTCATCCTTCTAAGCTTAGCTCTTAAGAGTCTTAGATGGATGTTTTATTGATTCAAGCACACTAAGCATCTTCTCAAGAACTTTTTGCACCGACATCGAAATACCCTAAGGGATGAGCTGAGATCCTTTGACTTCACTCATCTGTAAAGTCAGTGATTTCAAGTGGATTTGAGCCATTAGATTAAAAGCAAACAGTTCAGATCTGGTGCTACAGTACTTTATAAATAGTAAAATCGTGCTACAGTACTTGCTACAGCACTCAACACAACACACAGTCACACAAAAATTATGGTTAGGGACGACGCAAATGCAGGAGCTTGGACGGCATTAGCAAGTTAGCAGCCGACTAAAACTAGGTCACTAGGGTCTGGGTGAAGTTTTGGGATAGGGGTGATGTTTGGGATGGTCAGGTGGACTTGGCTTGTGGGTTATATTGTGATTTATGAAGTTTGATCTTAATTGGAAAAATAGAAATTTTGACAAGAAATGTCCGATTAAAAACGGGATACTGACAATACGGTCGGGAAAACAATAGAACCATCTTTATCATGTTTCCATGTAAGTCCTGAAAATCGAAAATAGTTGAAACAATGTAGAAAATGGATTGGAATGGACCGGGATTTATCCATATGCAGGGTAGTTTTACACATCAATTTCTAATTTTCTCTTTCACCTCTGTTTCTTGCCCATTTTAGATAAGAACACACTGAAACAAAAATTAAGAACTTGTAGACTGAAAACTCCATCTATTGAATTATAATCGTGTTTAGGCTTAAATGTAATTTTAGTAGGATTAAATAGTTGCTTAATCAGTGTAGTTAATAAATAAATATCTGATAATTATGTATAAATGCTAGATAATCATAAATAATAACTTAAACTAGGAAGAGTAATTATGTCACATGTAGAATACCATGTGGATGTATACTTGCGTATATATACACATGATCACATACATATATACATAATTAACACACATGCACGCGCATAAACATAAAAAACCCTAGTAGTCGCTTCA
This sequence comes from Phragmites australis, assembly GCF_958298935.1. Classification (NCBI taxonomy): domain Eukaryota; kingdom Viridiplantae; phylum Streptophyta; class Magnoliopsida; order Poales; family Poaceae; genus Phragmites; species Phragmites australis. The sequence continues at coordinate 16,773,972 of NC_084921.1, forward strand.
TAGCTAGTTAACATGTAGAATCATATAAAAGTAGTTATAATGGTTTGATCAGGTTTTCTCTTTAAGTTCATCTAATAAGTGGAATAATAATTTGATTTGATTTTTACCAGATAACCATTCTTAGTCTTCATACTTCAGATTCACATAGTAGTAGATAACTGGAGAGTCCATCCCACTAGAACTCAATGCCAGAACCGAATTGCTAAACCTCGGTGTTCTTCCTTTGCTTTGGAGTCCGTTGCATTTTGTTTTGCTCTTGAGTCTGAATTTGGGTTTATTCGATTGAGCGCTTATCATCATTAAACCGCGTAGGTTAAAAGTACAAGAATATGAGGAAGGAGCTGAAGGGAAGGGCCCATTTGAGAGGAACCTGGAAGACCTAAATTACTAAGAAAGATATAGAGATGTCGATAAAGGCAAATTCTAACTCCTTAATCATGTTGAACCTATGTTTTATATAATTAAAACATCGAACATAGAACTTGATTATTATACTTGCATGCTATATTCATTAATTTAAACAATTATGATAGTAATGACCTATTTTGATTAAGCCATGATCGAACTTAAGATGCTCTATCATTTGCTATAATAATGATGGATGATGTATTGATACTAGTACTGTTAGGATTATTACTTCATCTCTTCAGAGATGTGATAATCAATCAATCAGGATACATGCTTTTACAAAAGTGTGTGTGGTGTTATGGTGATCGATGGTGTGCATGTATGAGTAAAAATAGATGGGTTGGAGTTAATGGAACCTATGTGGGGAAAACATATTTTGGTTTGGGTGAGTAAGTTATCCCACATAGATGGGACTACCTTAGAGCAGGTTCACCTTTGTGGAGTTCCTGTTGGGAGACATTTGTCCTGGTCATATAAGGGTCGATTAATGTTATATCTTACCTGGCAACCACCGTACAATTTCATACTCTGTATGGGCAGGGCTTGGCCTCACACCCTATTAGTTGAATCCGATATCTACTCGAAGACTCAGAAAATCTAAGTGAAGTTCCGTGATCCAGCTAGGGGTTCTAAGTGAGCCTTGAAAATTCTATGTGAACCCTTTATACCATAAGCTCCTAGTGATATGTCTCATGGATGGATATCGTGGTGATACTCGGTGGGTACGGGACCTCGTTATCCTCGATCCACCATTAGCGTGTGGCTAGATGCGAAGCATATAGTGTGGGTAAAGTGTATAACCTCTGTAGAGTGTAAACATATTCGGATAACGGTGTCCACTGTCAAAGACACGCTATGGTTCGGTCTCAATGATTAACTTTATGGTGGGAATACTATTTGATGCGTGAGTGGACTACACGTGGGGCCATGAACTGGCCCATATTGACCAGCTTAAAACTTGGGAACATGAGGGATATATCTTATCTCTCCAGGGCCAACAACCATAATTAATGATTCAAGTTGATTTTTGCGGGTTATATATTATTCCACTGCATTTAAAAATGGTTTTTCACTCAAAACTAAGTCATATAGCCTTGTACTATATTTTTTACCCCTACGCATCTATCGAACATTTTGATTAGTGTTAGAGCTTGCTGAGTATCTTTCATACTGAAACTTGCTTGTTGAATTCAGATAAAGGAATTAGCGCATGAGTATGATGGTTAAGCATAGAAGATTAAGGCTATATACGCACCCAGGTTGCTTGTGACATTGGGCTTAACGAGTTTTTCGTTGTCGACTTCTCTTTTGGATAGCTGGTCGGCTGTGGATGTAAAAATCCTAAGCCGCAAGGCCATTGTATGGGTTTATTTAGGTATTATATCTATTTTGAAGTATGACTATAATATTATTCTGTTGTAATATGTATGTATCAACTATTGATATAAGTCCTGATACAGAAGGCACAAAGAAACCCGGAAAACGATCAGACAGAGACACTCTAACATGGTACTTTACAATGTGAACTCAGGCTTCATGAAATTATCTTACACTGGACTCGATGGAGAGCAAGGAAGTAGTTCCAGCTTGATGCAGTAAATGATCCATCGATGAAGCATAGATGAAGCGGCGTGGATTGCAATTGACGTTGTAGAGTGGTGGCGACTGGCGCGGATGCATTGCCTAGAATCATACTGCCGCTCGCTCCCTTGTTCTGTGTTACTCTTATAAGAAGCAAGAATGCGACAAAATCAGGTGTCTCCTGTTTGGATGTCTCCAGTTCCCTGTGAGGACACAACATTGCTCCTGTAAGTGCTTCAATAAACACAGGCTGGAATCTATCTGTTGCAATCGCTCTCAAAGGGCTAGAAATTATCTTGATAATAGGAGAAAAATAATAAGATCTGCACCGTTGATTTTTCACAAAGATCAGTAACCAAATATTAGAGTTCTTTTCAGTTTCGCATGCCGTAAAGGATGGGTGTGAACATATTCCCGGGATATTGAAATAGAATTACATATCAAATACAATCCAGGAATAACCATGTCGAACAATTCATAAACAACTAAATTCGGATGAAAAATACAAAAAATAGAGGAGTTCATATCAAACTCGATCCAATAATAAGTGAATTTCGGAATAAAAGTTAAACAAAACTAGCAATTTGATTTCCATACGAATTTGAGGCAAAATAATTAAATAAAGAGTCATTGATAAACACAATTAACAAAAAAATAATGTTCGGATTAAAATATTAAAAGAAGAGTCCTTATTAAATACAATCCATTAATAACTGAAATCAAGGTGTTTCGGCATGAGGATGAGATAAATCAAGATGTGCTTGGTAGGGTTGCTGATGATCTGAATCTCTGGGCGTTTTGAGCAGGTGATGCCCATAAATTTGTTCCCTTGGATTGTATTGGCATCAATTTGTTTCCCATGTGGTTATAACCCTGTTCTTTTTTATCTCTGTTTCTTCTCCGGTTTTCCTTGTGATGTAACTTCTCAAGTTGTAACTCGACCCGTGCTCGCTGATTCAATATCTTGTTCAGGCTGGCGTAATTGCCCGTAGTAATTCGGTTAAAAAAAACAAACTAGGATTGATTTAGCCTGGTCTTGCTTCATCTCTATCGGAATCTCTTGACTTTTAGGGCCCTGGTTAGTGGTAGTAGATGTTTGGTAGTGGAACATAACACCAGGAAGCAAGAATGATGGTTAGGGCAGATTTGTACTCCATCATTACAACCGTGGGATGCTCCAATCCTCCTATGTTTGGGTCAGAGTTGACCTTGACCAGTTAAATGTTGATTTAATATGCTTCTGTTTATTCTAGTGAGTATGTTTTTGTTCTTGAGCTCCTTTACTCGGAGATTTGTCCTCTTGATGTTCACTAAGCGCTGGCTTTCGGTCAAAGGGACCCGTGCAACTTTCGACAGTGGTGTTGATTCAACGATCAACCCGTAGAGGCACATCTGCTGGGAACGATCATATTAGGATAGGAATGGAGCGATTCATAGGTATCCGTAGATCCATCTAATTTAATTTAACTAAATGATTATTTATTTAAAATAATTAGTTAATTAATTAAATTAAATTAGAGTTGATCTACGAATCGATTTCACGCCTATCCTATATCAGATGGTTTACATATTCTTTCACATTAAACTATTGAAGATAGGGAAATTTCTTAACAAATGAGAGCAGTTGGCGAGTTATTGACCACATGCATAGACAAGAAGCTGGCTCATAACTGAGATTTTGCGGAGAAGCAGTGTTTCTTTCCGTTAGTTCGTTAATTGGGCATCAATTTGTTGAATTTTTCTGATGGTTGCTTATATCTACTGAATGTTGGCCTTGATTCAGACCTGAAACTCTGAAATTGCAACGTACTGTAGATGTTAACATTGCACAGTTTCCGCGATTCATGATTGACGTCATGTCTCAAATTGAGTCCCGATCCTCCTCTCTTGCTCGCTGGCCATCCGGAATGGGCTGCATGTTTCCACGTAATCTTCTTCTCTTTGAGCGATTCCGAATATTCTTGCTCGCTTCTTCTCTATTATCTCTCTCCCATTTCGCTACCACATGACAACACCGCAATAAAGCTGTTATTTGCACTGGTTTTGACATTTGCATTACTGAAATAAACAGTTTAAGTTCAAGATAAAAATTAGACTTGAGTAAGTGTTGAGAGATCAAAAGATGTTATTCATCCTTCTAAGCTTAGCTCTTAAGAGTCTTAGATGGATGTTTTATTGATTCAAGCACACTAAGCATCTTCTCAAGAACTTTTTGCACCGACATCGAAATACCCTAAGGGATGAGCTGAGATCCTTTGACTTCACTCATCTGTAAAGTCAGTGATTTCAAGTGGATTTGAGCCATTAGATTAAAAGCAAACAGTTCAGATCTGGTGCTACAGTACTTTATAAATAGTAAAATCGTGCTACAGTACTTGCGCTATGTTTATCTAGACTCAGTTTACTATGAATCTCTGACAAATCGGAAAGGATAATACCTTGCAAATTTTGGTTTATACTAGGATTTTTCCTTCAAAATTAAGCCAAACAGGCAATCACCTTTTAGTTTGATGGTCGAGAGTACGAATCCAGTTATAAAGGTTTAAATTCTGATACTTATAATTTATAAATATGAGTTTTTAGTAATTTTTTAAGTGTATGATAGGAGACAAACCATCGGATAAGTGTAGTGGCGTGTACATATGCATCGTCTTGTAATGTAATTTTTTTTGGTAAAGTTAGGGTTCGGACGTCCGATATATTAGACGTTGTAACTGGTCATCGCAACATTAAAGACTAACATCTGGAACATTTGAAATCAACATTCGCAATATAAAAAAGACACAAAAAAACACATAGATTCGGACTAAAAAATTATCCATTTAAGTTAATTCCTATATTCTGATATACAATATACGAAAATAACTTCTGCAACAAAATTTTATAACATCTGAAACATTCAATTTGAACGTCTGAAATATTGGAAATACAAAAATATAGGAATTAACTCGAATGGATAATTTTTTTTCAGATCTGTACATAAGAGATTCCGGGATGCAACATTCTCGAAGAATTTCTATAACAAATTTTTATAACGTCTGAAACATTAAATTTAAATGTCTAAAATATTAGAGATATATAGGAATTGAATAGATAATTTTTTCGAGCTTAGATCTATACACAAAAGATTCTCGAGATGCAACATAAAAAATAACTACGATAATAAATTTTCATAAATTTAAAATATTAGAGATACGAAGATATTTTTTACCAACCCAATAATATAGACTGATTAGGCCATGCGTAATACAACGGACGTGTGAAGTGGAGCATTCACGGGAAGAAAAAAAAAGCCAAACAGCACATTAGACTTTATAGGTCATCAGTTATGCAAAAGCTACCCTATCTCGAGAAAGAATTGCACCCCTATAGCGACTAGCCATTAATATATTTTGCATTTAACCCCCTTCTATTCTACACACCTTTCACTTTTGATCCTCATCGTCTCCCTCCCTCGTCGATCTCGAGGGATTCTCCTAGAAAATCAGTAGAATCCGGCGAAGCAGCAGCCAAGATTCACTTGGCGAGAGCGAGGTGCGGAGGAAGAATCCGATGGATCAGCTGCCCCAGGTAATAGCTCCGCCCCCTTTCCCTCTTCTTGCTCCGCACACAAGTTTCGGGTCGAACAGTTTGATTCCTCTTCTCACCTCTAGTTTTGGCTTGGAGTTGGGATTGCACCAGATCCATCGTTTTCTTGGATTGGGATCTTAGGCCTGCGTCGGAGCACAGATTAGGGTTTTCTTTGAACCGCGTCTGAATCTTATTTAGGCCGCTGATTCTTGGATAGAAAGAAAGAATCGTGAAATTGTTCTCATTCCGAGATCCGAGCCAGTCGTCAGAGTTTAGTTTCTAGGACAAGTCGGTGCAATTTGATTAGTTTTCTTGTAACTATTACCTCTGCTCAACTCATGTGAAGCTTACTTGAGATTGAGTATTAAGGTAATTTATACTTCTTTTGTCGCAGGCAGTTAGCGAGAATTATGCAAATCCAAAGACTTGCTTCTTCCATGTGCTCTTCAAGGTACCCTACCTGCTGGTCCTAATAGTATATGCAGAACTGTAGTTAGGTTTTAGCTGATTTTGATTATTTCTCTGTGAAGGCAGCGGCATTGGCATTCTACATATTGTCTACGCTGTTCGTGAACAACTTCGTCATCATCTTTGTCATTACTGTGCTCCTCGCAGCACTTGACTTCTGGGTCGTGAAGAATGTCAGTGGCAGGATACTGGTTGGGTTGCGGTGGTGGAATGAGATTAACGACCAGGGCGAGAGTGTCTGGAAGTTTGAGTGCCTTGATGGAGATGTTTGTATTTGCCTTCTCGTTATCCTTGTTGCTGTTCAGTGCAACTGCACACCCACTAAATTGAATTAGCCGTTGTGTTGCAGTCTCTTGCTAGGATGAACAAGAAGGACTCATGGCTATTCTGGTGGACTCTTTATTTGACTGTAAGTGATGTTGAGAACACTATTCTTGATTTCCATTATGGAAGTAATTCATATGCAATAATGTTACAAGCCTTTCAAGTTTTGATTCTCTGCTTCAAATGTATCCTGTGAGTGCATGAACAAATTGAAACCTCACAAGGAATATAAATACGGTCAAAACAAATATTTGCACTGCTGCTGAATACGCTACTCCAAATAGAATACAACAGTTGGTACTAATGAAGTATGATAAGCTAGATTGACAACCTGGGTAAAATCTTGTATTCAGCTCATATGTTTCAGACTCGTTATACCTTGGACTTACACTGTGTTAAAATTTCCCTCATTTTTCTTTTAATCTATAAGCTCAATAGAAGCGTATGATAGTTGTGCCTCTGCATAGGCTTGGTAACAAAGCTGTTATATATACTTGGTTTTTAGTTGTTGTTGGTAGTTGTTGTTGAGATTATAATGGATCTGAAGGGATAGGCTCGTAGGCATTCTAGGACGAGAGTTTTTCGGTAATTTGTAAATGCATGATTCCTTACAACTGTATTTCTTATGATTTGTGAATGTAAGTATTAGGCAGTGCTTAAGGGGTAATTTCGTTGTAAATATTGCGAACTGATTGATGGGGATGGTTGTAATTTCGTTGCATTTGTGTAATGAAATCAGGGGTAAGCCCGTTCTGGAAAAAGGCAGTGCTTAAGGACTTGCTACAATATAAACTTTGTTTCCCTTAACATATTATCAGTATGTATAGATGTGTCATGTTATTTCCTTTGAATATATTGTCAGTTACCTATGTCAAGATGAGTACAAGTGTTGTACAACTTAGTTTTTTTTTTTACTTTATTGTACAATATGTCAATATATAAACCCAAAATATGTCTGCTATCCAGATATGGTGGTAAACCAGTTATATGGTTCACTGTTTTCCTTTTGTCAAAGATCTGTACTTTAGAAAAGTGTGAACAGTAGTGTTACCTGGACAGAGAATTACTAGAGCTGGAAAGTAACATGGACTGAATGATGCAACATGGAAAACAATGGTTTAATGCCTGATGTAATAGGCAAAGTAAGCATGATGCCTGAACTTCAGAATTGTCGCATATTGTTTTTATTCATTTGTTCAGCAAATACATTTATTTCATCATTGAAACTAGAGTCCTGGCTAGGTTTTAGGTGTGGGAATTCAGGAAGCATATCTAATACTACATTTGTTGATTGACATGAGCGCTAGGGAGAATAAGTGATGAAGCATTTTCAAATCGTAGAGGTTATATCTGAATTGGGTAGGTTCATCTTTTGCTGTTATGGGGTGACATGGATAAGTTTTGCATCTTTATAGTTCTTTTCTGTCTTTTCAAGTTTTTTATGTTCCACACCATTTGTATTTCAAGAGTTCTGCGTATTTTCATTTTTCTGAATGTGGAATTGGGACTAATTTTAAATGTAGGACAATTTTCTAGAACAACTGCCGAAGGGGAAATCAGGGGAGTTGTAAAATTATTGAGAAACCTTGTATAGCTATATCATAGTGATCCACATACTTATCTTGCACTTGATATGTTTGTTTTATTTTGTGGTCCTTAATATAGCTTTCCAACAGGTGTTTAGAATATTTTTTAAATAACCATCCCTTCCATGTTTTCAGGCTGCTGCATGGATTATTCTTGGGATATTCTCACTCATCAAACTTCAAGCTGATTACCTTCTTGTCGTTGGAGTTTGCTTGAGCCTAAGCATTGCAAATATTGTTGGGTTCACCAAATGCAACAAAGGTGCTTATTCTCCTACTACATTCAGTGTAACCCTGATGGACGATGAGATGTGGTGGCTTGAACTAGCCAGTTAGAATAACTTGTGATTATTGAAAATAAACCACTCGAATTTCCTGTCAATTGATCAATCCAGAGTTCTATAATTATATTGTCTGTATAAACAGAGCCACAACTTCATGAGTTTGGTTTGACTAATTGCAAAGTATAGTTCCATTAACAATAGAATACTGTGGACAATTCTTGTCTGGACCAGTTGCCATAGCCTGCACCCTGAAGTTATCTTTCTGATGCTTTCCTATCTAATGCTAGGTTGATCAGTTTAGATGGTTCCTTCTCTAGCATCCTTGTTTTTAGTACAGTCTTGTTCATATGACCCACTTATTCTAGTTTGGATAGCATGGGATTGATTTCACTGGAGCATCCCCTTCAGTAACACGGCTCATATAGTCATATCAATGGATGCATGCCATCTTGTTGTTGCATGCTGTCAGCTTCATATGTTCAGACACGGCTCATTTATTCTAATTCCTCCCTTGTATTGCTATGGTTACATTGCAGATGCCAAGAAGAACATCCAGGATTGGACTAGGAATGCGCTTCTATCGGAGGGTGTCAGGTCACGTCTGCAGTCTGCTTTCGGTGTCTGAACAGACAACCTAGTGTTACGTATAGTGCTGTAGAATTTATGGATATGATGATGGCATTTTTATTTTGTTCCACTAGCCCAGTTTTTCTTCTCTACCCTATACATCTTCCTTTCCCCGAATGCCCTTGATTTTGTTCGATTCAGTGCCACCAAAGAGATTGATCTTGTGACTAGAGCATAAATGGCACTCTCAAGAAAAGCACACCTCTCAGCAGTCATACTCACTAGCTCTTGATGAACTTTGAAGTTGGTTTGGCCTTCTTATTGATGGTGATGTGTTGCTGCATAACTGCAAAATTAACTGTAAAACATTCTGCTTGTGATAGTTTGTACTCCCAACTGACGACTTGAAACCTTTTTCATGTATAGTAACATATATATAGTACTATATAGTTTACCCTGTCGACCCTTGATCACCGGAAGATTTATGTGCTGTTGAGAGGATTGTTAGAGTGTAATTTTCGTCTGTTTCATATAGGCACCGACAAAATGCACAACGTCAGAGCTGACGTCAGCTAGACCCTAGATTCCTGCGAGGCTGCGACCAAGAGAACTGTGTTTGGTCGACTGCCCAATTTCTACTTGTTTTGCCTTTGCTTAGAAGTTAGAAGGAAGGGACTGTAGTATCATTTGAAACCCTGGAGATCGCTCCAATTACCTACTTACATCAATTGCATCTACTGCCATTTTCTGCTGTAGGAGGAATAAACAAAAAAATACTAAAGAGTAGCTCGTGAATTAATCTCAGGAAACTACTCTGGTCGCAAAACAAACATTCGCACGCACACACAAAAAAAGTAAACCAGAAATGTGTGCGAAGATTTTTTTTCTGCTTTGATATCGCTTCTGTATTTGTAAACACTAGGTCATTTTAGCAATTGCAAAGCTTCATCTTTTACCCTTTTCTCCCTATGAGCTCACGTGCCTTCCCTGGTAGCGGTAGGCCGGTAGTTACTGCGATATTTTAGGCCGGTAGTTACTGCGATATTTGTTCATCCCAAAAGGGCGTAGCATCACAAGAATCGCCATGAGCGACGTCCGGTGTATGCTACTGTAGATATTTGAGTAGATATTTGATCTGTCGCGGGAAGATAAATTGTTTCCCACGACAAACACACCATCACAATTCGAAGATTTTTCGCACATTTGGGTTGCTGAAAGCGAAGCTTTTTGGGGGGGTTGCATGTGAAATTCAAGAACAGCGACCAGCCCACGGTTGTTAGCCAAGTCGCTCCATCTCTTGCGTTATCATCTCGGTCGATCCGCGTCGGATGTTATCCGTGCGAGCCACGGAAACAACATTTCCCTCCTTGGATTTTCGTTTTCGTATAAGTCGTTTATCACTACTTGTTATTTCCTTGCCACAAATTTTGTCACGCGAAATCATATATGGGCACACGACAGCAACCAGGCACCAATATACAGTGGTAGATCTACTACCAACAAGAAAGAGGCTCTCTCTCTCTTCTTCTCTTTCTCTTTTTTTTTTCTTCTTATTCACCTTTCATGCTCAAGAAATTAAAAGGGCTTAGAGGGCTTTTAGGTGCTCCCGGGTTAAGGGCTTAACCCCCCCCCCCCCCCCCCTGCCAATGAGGACCGAGCCTGTGCTGCATAGCCTCGTGTTCATTTTTTTAGTGTTTTACTTCCAAAGGAGTTGCTTTCTTGGCTGTCGTCCACATGGTTTTTCTATTTATATTTCTTTTCTTCCACAAAGGCATAGGAAGCAACGCATTTGTTTCTGTGAGAGATAACATTATTCAGAAAATCTTTTTTCTCATGTGTTTCCAGCTGGTCCAAGCTTTTGGTTCTTGGGAGGAGTGGACACGTGGCGGAGAACGCGTGGCTAGGAGAGAAAGACTTGCAGGCTAGGAGAAAAAGGTGTCCGGAATGTCATTCATGTCATTCCGTAAAGCTTATCCATTTAAAATTTTATTCCCGTTTTCCTTTCTTATTGTTTCTTGTTTGGTTTGGAGCCTAAATTCGGATTCAGATTTCTGGCCAACGGAACAGGAACTCGGAAAGAGATGAGGCTTCAAACTTTGATTCTTTTTGTTTCTGGAATTTTCATGTTTTATGGGGAGAAAAATATAGATGCTGAATTTTGGGATCCGCTTCATTATGGCATTTGTCCTAGCAGCAAAATGACTTGGCTACAGAAAGTGTTCATAGTCACACGCACGCTGGGAGCCGCCGGTGCCACCGAAGAAAAAGGTGTCCGGAATGTCATCCACGTCACCCTTCAAATCTTATCCGCTTGAAATTCTATCCCCGTTTCCCTTTCTCATTGTTTTTTGTCTCGTTTGGAGCGTAAATTCAGATTCATATTTCTGGCCAACGGAACAGGAACTCGGAAAAGAGATGAGGCTTCAAACTTTGATTCCTTTTTTTTTCTTCTGGAATTTGCATTTCTTATGAGGAGAAAAATAATGATGCTGAATTTTGGGATCCGCTTCATTATTGCATTTGTCCTAGCAGCAAAATGATTTGGCTGTAAATAGCAGTGCCACCTACGGAAAAGGTGTCCGGAATGTCATCCACGTCACCCTTCAATTCTTATCCACTTGAAATTCTACCCCCTTTTCGATCTCTATCCTCTTGTTTTTGGTTCGGTTTGGCTTTGTGGTGGCCAGTGCACCCAAATTCAGATTCAGAATTCTTGGCGAACGAACAGAAAGAGAAATTTGGCTTCAAATTCAGATTCTCACCGGATTTGACACCTTTTTTAAAACAAAAAAACTGAAGGATGGAGTTTTTAATCCGCTTGTGTGGCTCTTTGACTCGGAAGCAAAATCGCTTGGCTGGAAATGCATCTGAATAACCATGTGAAGTTATTCCCGTCAGAGATATGATCATGACGACACTGACAAAACCTTTGATCCGTTTGTACGATATCATATATCGTCCCAACATATTTGTTCAAAAAAAATTCGTCCCAACGTGTATGAGATCCACGCGTCGTTGCAGTGCTGAACACACATTTAAGTAGGCGATTTTGAAAGGGTTTGTACAACATTTTAATTGGGATTTGATTACTGAGATATACTGCTACAGGGCATGCATGCGTCGCCATGTGGGCACATGGGGTGATCAGTTAGTTTCCTGTCCAAATCTGTGCTCAACGAAAGGGGTCAGAGGGACAACCCCACAACAACGTTAAGAGGTGACCCGTCATGTGTCAAAAGACAGAGTAACACATCAACAGGTACATTTTTGTTAGAATATACTAAATCTATTTTTTTTTAGTTATTTTAGCTTTCGACGTATAGAACAATGTTACAATAAATTATTTTATACATGACATGCTTATCTCATCTCGATTTCTTCAACATTCAACCAATAATACATAAATCATCAATCCACTACACTCATTGAATCAAAATTTTATTTTCCAATAACCTTTAATATGAGCACTCTAGTAAAATATCACCTAGAAAACCTAAAACAGCATCTATTTAAAAACAAAATCAAATTAAAACGACATCTATTTGATAACAGAGGTAGTATGAACTTATTCTATTATATTTGTATAATTCCAAATAAATCTCAATTACCCAGCTATATGAGGAAGGTGTGTTTCTTTAGTCCCACCTTTCTATGGATGTGGATGCAAAACAACTTAAAAGGATTTCTGTCGGTGAATCAGGAACCAGGGGTCCCCGAATCCCGATGCCAGGCTAGCAATCCGCCACGTGACGCCATCCCGCAGGGTCACCTCCGCAAGGTAAAAAAGACTAAGTCCTGAGAGAGGGCGCTCGGGACCACAGTCAGTGGTCCCCGAGTACCCGGGTTCCCCGATGATCTGCGAAGACTAAGTGACGGGAAGAAAGTGCTCGGAGAGGTAAACAGTGACCCCCAAGCACCCAAGTCCTTCGACGACCAGGAGAACCAAGTACTGGGAGGGGTGTGCCCGGGGCTGCGAGCAGTAGCCCCCCGGGCACCGAGTACCCCGAGGGTTCACTGAAGGAAGTTCCAGGAGAGAGTGCTCGGGGCTACAAGCCGCGGCCCCCAAGCACTCGGTTCCCCGAGGATTCGTACAAGCATGTCCGGGAGAGAGTGCTCGGGGAGGTGAACAGTGGCCCCCGAGCACTCGGTTCCCCGAAGACCAAGGAAGGGCGTTCTCAGGAGAGAGTGCTCGGGGAGGTGAACAGTGACCCCCGAGCACTCGGTTCCCCGACGGGTCAGGAAGCCCCTCCGTCAGTGGCCCTCGCAGGGGTCCAACGATGAGGTGTCAGCAGGTGAAAGGTCCGAGACCGCATTTAAGAGCGCGCGTGGCCTGTCAGCTCCAACTGCTCCCACCACGCTGGGTGTCAGTTCCTGCCATATTCTGGCAGAAGGGCGTGGGGACATTAATTGCACGGGTCCCATCCCGTGCCATCCGGCGTGCCTCAGGATAACGTCGCGAGGCCCGAGGCGTTCCGTCTACTGCGCTGCTGTGGTAGGAGAACAAGACAGGACGGGCACGCCAGGCCGCTCTGCGGCTGCCCGGTGGGCCCCCTCCACGGCGCTCATTGCCAGCGCCATCATGACGACTGATGACCGAGCGCGGGGCACGTTTTCAACCCCCGTCACTTCGCACAGAGGCTATGATGACCCCCTTTCCATTTATGGTGCCTTGGAACTCGTGCCCTCCCATTGGGGGCACGCTACTGCCGGCGGGTATTTAAAGCGGTCGGTAGCACGGACAAAGAAAGGTGGAAGCGCTCAAGCTGAAAAAGCCCGGCAAGCTCTGCACGGTTGAAGAAGTTAAGGAAGTAGAGAAGATCGAGAAGTCCAAGAGCACCCAAAGCCAACAGATACACACAAACCGAAGAACAAGGAACCCTAGGCTCTAGGATAGACAAACATTCTTGTAACTAGTACATTCTTGAGAGATATTCTCAGGATATTTATAGCATCCACACAGGAGTAGGGTGTTACGCCTCCGTGCGGTCCGAACCTGTCTAAACCCCCAGTGCATTTACTTTATTCCGCACTAGATCATTCTACCCCACCAGCCATCACATTCATATCCATTTATTTCTCCGGCAAACATATTCAGAATCATCCCCCCGGCCGAATCTCTAAAAAGGGGTCCGTCCCTCAAGATCCCTGCGACAGGAGTTAACCCTCCGACAACTTCTCTCCTCCACCCACTTTGCATGTGTGGATGAGAGGACTACAAGAACACGCGCACGCTCACTCGCCTCGCCGGGTCAGACCGTGGCCAAGGCGTGGACACACGAATCTTGCGTGAATGATTCGTTGAAATTGGGTTCAGATGCTGCACAGGTCCGGCTTCTTTTTTGCGGTTTTATTCCTTTCAGTTGCATAGGCAAACAGATAAATATATGAAAATCGTGTCGGTCAAGACTTCGATTGTGGCGGCGTACCTAACTCTAATCGTGGTGCGTCTCAACTACGCTTCTCTCCCTCTATTTATAGTTGTCAGCTGCCGCATAAAGGTGAGACGCGAGTTGGATATTCGCAATTAAGATTTTGCCAATTTCTCTTTGATGTGCAGTTGCACGTAGACTACTCCATCTTGCTGCACCGGCGTGCACCGATGAATAGAAGAGCAGGTCTCCAGAACCCATCGCTCTTGGGATCCTGTACCGGGAAAGAGCGAATAAGGTTTTTGAAAAGCGCTCATCGCGACTGCTCACGATCTGCTTCATCTGCATCATCATGTGCTACTTTGTCTACATTGCCACTGTCGTCACCGTTTGCTACATCAAGATCAACTTTGACTACTTCATCTTCGTTATCGCCTACTGCATCGACATCACAGGGGCTTCTGCATCTCACGTTGCCATCGGGTACGTACACTGCAATCTTACTTAAGTGTTTAATTGAGTGAACTAGTTGATATACTACTCAAGTGTTTTAGTTGATACATTTCTAGAGTGAGCTAGTCAAGATCCTTCTCGAGTACCTAGTCGAGGCTGATTGGAGTTGATCGAATTCTAGTCAATTCTACTTGAATTTTGTCAAGGCTCGTCCGAGCTAGTCAGATAATTGATTATCTGAATTTATTCATATTCATGTTATATCAGAAATTGAATTAAATTAAATTTGAAAGTGCTATTATTTTCAACTTATTTCATGTAGATCTGTGATCTTTGGGTAAAGGCTGACACAACATATTTGCCAAGCTTAGGTCCAGCTCTCATATGCAAAAGAACTAGCTAGGGCACTCAAGTCTTTTTTTCTCCTTCATGCGAATGAGTATACGTTTTGGGGGAATGGGTAGACTATGTTAGTATAAATAAAAAAAATACCATGTTCAATTAGGGAACCTTGCGAGCATAGGATTATGGATCGTTATCACTAGATGTGCAGAGTAACAGAAGAAGAGTTGAAGTAGCTCTGCCCAACGTCGCATGCGCCAGTGTAGAGAAAGTAGTCAATCTCGTCACGAATCGAATGTCTCCTCTTTGCATCCTCGTTGTTGATCAGTACCACATCAACGCCTCCATAGTATCAACATGTCTAGGGGTAGAACATCGTGCACTGGTGTGCTAGCACCACGTACCTAGCTAGGGTTTTGTGGGGAGGTTTACGGCTAGGGTTTTAGGGTGGTGAAGTCTGTCACGCCCATAACCACTACGCCTCTATTTATATAGGGTTTGATAATGGGCTGCCACGTTGAAGGCCCATTACGACTCTAATTTCTCACATAACATTATTCATGTAGCTCACATACGGATCCAATCTAAGTTAGTGTTCCAACCAATTAAGTGTGTAATCCATTAAGTTCATGTGTAAATAGCTATGACCCAGAATCCCTTTTCGAACCACACGTTAATAGTACTACCTAGCATAACATATTAACTCCCGAATACACACAAAGATCATATCAGGTGAATCTTGAAACCAGTCAATCTCAAGGAGAAACACGTGATATCCTTATGATAGTTCAACCATTCATTCGATCTTGTAATGGATTACTAAACTTGTGATTTAATTCTTTAATCACATTGGAATGATTATACACTTTCTAATCTAGTCACATCAATGGGTCTAAAGATATTTCTCCCGTTACCTAGGAGTAGGTCTATTAAAAAATCTCAAAGCTCATGAGTTATCGAGTTCGACTTGTTCTAGGCTCAATCTCAAAATGAGCCAAACTTGAGCGTTGGCCAAGGCTTGTGATCCTCATGAGCTCGACCTCAATAAGGCTCGTGTTAATGAGTATTGTGGTTTTTATTTGAATTTGTCACCTACCAAGTCTATATAGCCTTAACTTTTATTATATATCTCCAGGCCCAAGGAGACGTTGCAAGAACTGAAAAGTGAGAGATCATCCTCAAACCTAACTAGACGACCACATCACAACAACCAACCAAGGCAGCAAGGCCTACTCAAGCTTTATCGAGATTTCTTCTGTTACCGAGCTTAGGTGAATTGACTTGAGCCTACTCGATCTTAACTCGAGCCGAGCTTGAGCCCACCTCCAAGATCACCATCATAGGCTCGCTCATGCTCAGCTCAATCTTTTGACAACTCTATATAGGAGGGCAAATTATATCTTTGATCGCTCATACCTACAATATATTTCATAGCACTCGAAAAGTGCTTTTATAACTATCTTATTATAGAGTAGCGTTTGAAAACTCATAAGTACTATTATATATTTTGAGAATCAATGATGATATCAGATCTAAGAATTCTACAGGTACACCATTCGACTACAACTAATGACACATCATATAACAATCCAGCAGCGTCTCATAGTGGGTCATTCGATCACCATATTCCTTAACATACGTCCATATTATTAATTTGATGTCTTCATATCTATGATCCATTAAATATAATTATCAATCAATATATATGTTGATTTATTAATTATCATTATGATATGAGACCAATGATCATTTAAAGTAATATCATAACATAAATGAAGAGTTTCACGAACGAGTCACATATTTGCTAATCAATATAAATAGTGATTATCCATATAGTAAAATAACATATTATTTAAAAGTAAATAAACAAAGACATGCTATAATCGCTGCTATAATTTTCTATAGAGCATATCACCGTCAAATAACATATGTGTCACAAAATAGATGTACTCAGAACCATTTCAATGCTCCTAAAAAGTCTTGCTTGCTGCAGCAGATATATTGACGGATGGTAACTTCCTTGCATAGAAGAAAACTAGTCGACAAGCTCTACCAAATACATGATCGTAACTATGCCATCCACATGAGCACCGTAAGTCGTTATACTATGACACACTCAAGAATTCTAGGAAGAACCTCGCTATCGAACAAGACTTTTCCTTCTCGAGCCAACTTGGTTTCAATTTATACACCAGGAGTACGGAGGAACCCGCCTCGTAGCTTCAAATTTCTTACCGTGTGAAGGTAAAAACGAAAATACGTGGCCGTATAGCGGAATTGGAAAAATCGAAAGAAAAATCGCAAAAAAGACTCGTACACGCTACTTACTTCAAGAATTCCCCCCACCCCCACCCACCCCCACACACACTTCTACTGACCACCTTAACCGTGTGGTCGGCCGTTTGCCCACCTTCGCGGATGATTACAACTAGATCTCACAAGGCAGCCTTCCAACACCTTCCTTTTGGAAAGCAATTTTTATAAAACTGAGTCCTGAGTCTTGAACCTGAGCTATGTCCGACACGTATGCTGCAAAGTACAGAGAGACGGCGAAGTTAAGATTGTCACGCGTAAGAGAAGATCTCGCAGGGTCTTTACTACCGGAGTTCCCACAGTGAAAATAGTAAGAAAAATAATCCAACGGCACGACGTCCGCTGTTTAAAAGATATAATATCGGCGGGTTATTAAACCTGTCACGGCGTCAGGATGCGAGCGGTGGGCGGTGCGCCCGCAGGCGCGCACATGCCACGGACGGGCAAAAGGTTGCAGGCGTCACGGGACTCGCTCTATCTCTCTTTCGCGGGACCCACGCGTCAGTGAGAATACTTCGGCATGGGTCGTTGTGCTGGTGCGTCGCGGGGTAGCTATCTGTCCGTGGCCAGCGCTACTGGTCCAAACGTGACGGTGGCGTGCGCCTCTTTTTAATTTTTTTCCCCTACACGCTTTCGGTTCGACGATTCGCATCCCGCACGAGCTGGCAGACGGCTGGGTCCCAGGTGCTTCCGACCGTGTATTGACAGGAATACCCCCACTGTCCCTTGCGTCCAATCGTCACAGAGTGAGTGGTTCATAAGAATTCATCATATATCCTTTTTCTTCTGAAATCAATCTAATGCTAGTTCTGATATCTTGGTCACCTCCATTAGAAATGGGTATGGATTGATCTATAAATATCTATATATATCTACTTTAGTTTAATTTAATTAACTAACTAGATTAGTAACCGATGTAGGATAGATATTTAGGGGTGAAGGGCTAACATCTTTTACTTCAAGAAGAGATTCTCTTCCCTCATCCATACACAAAAATTGAAAGGAGACTCCCATGATGTGTTAGCCAGTAGGGGTTGGAGCCCTCCAGCCCTTCCCCTCATTGAATCCACCTCTAAACTAGACAATATGAGTAAAAAATGATCTAGTTAGTTGATTAAGTAAAATTAGAGTAGGTAATAGGTTGATCTATGCCCATCTCTATCTCTATATAGTGTAGGCCTTTTCTCATCTGATGTTTGAACACCGTCCATAAATTTGGGAGCCATGCTTTTGTTTTAACTTGTTTCTCTTCTCATGAATAGTGAGGTACTAGTGTACTACCATTTCCTTTTACTTTTGAGCTTACAAAAATATCATGGTGAGAACATAGCAGTGTTGTGATGGTAGAATTAATGGAGAAGCGAACGTACTAAACACAACAGGTATTAATTTTCACTTAGACTACTCTAAATAGGAGTTCCATTTTTATTTAATGAGGTGTCATATCAGCATTTTTCATGATGCGACAAACTAATTAAGAAGATAGAAATCAAAGTATTGCATGAAGATCATATGAAGTAACAAAATAAAACTATATATTGAAGAAAAATATTTTAACTATCAATTTATTGCTATCTTATTGATGTAACACTCTTGGAAATAATAAGATAAAACTCCTGTTAGGAGTAGTCTTGAACCCCATTCCCATGTCCACAAGCAACGTATTCGTGTTACAACGGAGGTATGTAGCATGCATGGGTAGAAACTAGAACAAAGTCACCTTTCATCATCTCCTAAAAATCTAGAAAACAACCATGCTACGCTATTTTTGCTTAATGCTTATGAGATGATATCGTATTTGCATAATTAGTCGTGTTCACTAACAAAATAAGGACCAAATACTAAGGGCTCGAAGGCTCAACACGTTAAATGTTGAACATATGTAGATCATGCTTTTGCCAATTTTTACCCACGTCTAAAATGAAATTAACACGTGCTGCCAAACTAAAATTAGAGCAACCCTGTATAACTCATCAAATTCCAAGTAGTAACAAAAATTGAAAGGCATGATATCCACGATGGTAATTTCTCCCATTCCTAAATTCCAAATAGGGAGAGTGACCTCATCCAAAACCCCCCATTTAGCCAAGGGGCATACAAAAAGAAAAGCTACAAAAACAATCGCTTTTAAAACAAGGTGGGTCCCAGCAACTACCCGCCCCGAGCTTTATAAAAGGCCGCCTCCCCACCCCTCTCCCCTCCATTACGCTTTCTTCGCTGCCCCCGCACCTAAACCAAACTGCACCGCGCCTTACAGTTTCGCAAATCGGCCCCTCAGGGACCCATTATTTACAAAAGTTAGCTTTGCTTTTGCTGCCTTTTTACGCCTACCCCCCTGCAAGTTTCTTTGCCCCGCGCTCTGACATTCGCCGGAGCTTGCCATATGAATGGTCAAACCTCGATGGGGCTCGCCGCCGCCGCCGCCGCAGCCGTGAGGCCGTGCCGCCGACGCCTCCTATCGTCCGCCTCCGCCGCGGCGGCCGCGACGTCGGCCACCGCGACCCCACCCTTCCCCAGATGCCCCAACCTGCACCACCACCCGCACGGCCGCCGCCTTCCATTCCTCGCCTCCGCGGCTTCCCAACACGCCTCGCAGACCGGCCCCGTAACCTCCCCCACCCCCGTCCCCATCCCCGCCGACCCCCGCGCCGCCGTCTCTGGCAACCTCCCCTTCTTCGACCGCGTCCTCTTCCCGGACACGTTCCCCCTCGAGACCCCGCTCGCGGAGAAAGAGGACGCGGCGGCGGCTCAGGCCGATGAGGCGGTTGCGCCGGCCGCGCCCGTGAGGGAAGAGACGGAGACGGAGAGGGAGGCGTGGAGGCTGCTGCGGAGGGCGGTCGTCAGCTACTGCGGCGCGCCGGTGGGGACGGTGGCGGCGGAGGACCCCGAGTGTACGGAGACGCTCAACTACGACCAGGTCTTCATCAGGGACTTTGTGCCATCCGCGCTCGCCTTCCTCATGCGCGGCGAGACCGAGATCGTCCGCAACTTCCTCCTCCACACCCTCCAGCTGCAGGTGAGCGTCTCGCTATCAATTCGGATCCTCCTTAGCTCCTCGTTTGGTCAAAAATTTAAATTGGAAAAGAATTTAGTGCTTTGTGAGTAGTGTTAATGGCGTGCACGTTAGGTTTTTCTCTGAATTGTGGGAAGAGAATACCAAATTTTGCATGGCTAGTAGATATTTGAGGATTTTTACTGTCATTTGGGATCATTTATTTATCAACGAGTAAAAAAGATCTTTTGGCACTAAATGCGTACACTGCGTGTGGTTATTCAGGTCTGAGATGAGTTCTTCTATATGGATCTATTTTCTGTGTGGGAAATAGAGATAAAATTTCCATTTCGCCGTGTAACTACGTTGCTTTCGTACATGTAGTGCGATGAAGTAGACAGGGTATTAGGTCGAAGCCTTCTGTGAAGCTGTCCCACTCGTCAAAGAAAGATCAGATTTTACCAGAGGATCCTGGTGCTATTTTACATGGCATTAAAATGCAAAAGCAGATATCCAAATTGAATAATTAAGATTATATAGCAGGTGCAATTGAGATTTGATGGTAAAAGTCTGAAATGAGCTGTTACTATCTTATTATTCTTTAGCAATCCTGCTGAAATCAACATTCCATATGCTAATTTTATCAATCTGGGATCAACCTGAAAGTGAGATCGTACAAAAATATTATTTTCACTGCCTCATTAGGGCCTGATCAATTAGAAGAGTTCTTGTTTGAAACCTCTTACCAAATCTCAATTACATGGAGGCAGCTGCGGGGCTGGAACTAGAGGCCGGTCCGGCGCGCCATGGGCTCGGACACAAAATTGTTCGTGGAGCCCGAGTCAAGTAGGGCGTTGAATAGTGAGTCACCCATGCGTAGCTGGACCTCCATGGTTTCACTGGTCCGTACTCCGGCAATGGCGTGTAGGGAGATGTGCGGCTCCTCCCTGGTGTCCTCCTGTGCACCTTCCTCGACTTCCCCGTCATGAGTTCGAGAAGAAATAGGCGCTTGCACTGTTGGTTGTGCCCTCTCGAATATTTCGCGTCATAGTTGGAGCAGAGTCCTTGGCGGCAACGTTCTTCCATCTCCTCCAGTGATAGTCAGCAGATCGTGCGGTCACCCACTGTCACCGTGTGTGGCGCCATGGTCCTTGTGCTTGAGGACGAAAGCGCATCCGCCTTGGGCTGAGTCTGCGTAGATGTGGTGGTCGGTGGTGTTTGCAGCACGCCCCGGTGACGCGACCCGTGCACTGCTTGCAGCACCACAAGTTCAAGGCGCTTGAAGGAACGCACGAGGCTCATTGTCATCTCCAAAGATTGGGGATTCTGCAGTTGCACGTCGAGGCTCAGCGACTCCTGCAGGCTGACGATGAACAACTGTACCTGTTGTGCTTCGTTGAGGGATCCTGCGCGCGCGAGCAATTCCAAGAAACGATCCTGGTAATCGATCACCGTTCCCATGTGGCGGCTTGGCAGAAGAACTTGAGAAGTTTCCAACAATTAAAGATCCAGATCACGAAATTGCATTTCAATTATTTGTGAAAGGATATCAATTGCTAGAACCCTCGATAAAAGAAAGGGATGCCGCCAGATCACCGAGCGGGTTGGAACGCAAAGGCGGGCCGTAGCGGAGGTGCAATAGCTCAGCGAAACAGCGCCAGGATGGCGTGCCCTCCTCATGTTCGATCCTCATGTACCAAAGCTGCGCCACGTCCAGGAGGTGGAACGATGCTAACTAGACCTTCTCTTCCTCCGCGATGCGCTGTGCGCGGAAGAATGACTCACACCGATTGATGAACGGCAATGGGTCGCCCTTTCCGTCGTACTTGGGGAAGTCCAGTTTATGGAACCGTGGAGGTCGCTCATCACCTCGCCCCTCGGCGTAGGTGCGGGTGTTGTCGTGGAACAGAACGCGCGAGTTGTCAGTCCCATGTGGGATGATATCACGTTGTTGCTTCTCCAGACAGGAGATGGCGAGATTGTGGGCAGCCTATTGTTGAGAGATATCGCTCAACGTGCCCTCGATGGACTCGAGTTTGGCCAGCTTGGCCACGATGTTGCCCAGTGTGGCCATGAGGGCGATGCCAGGATCTCTGTGCTCGGCCATCGCGTTGGTAGTAGCAGCAGCAGCTCCGTATTATTAGAAACCAATCCTAACTGAAAATCCAAACTCAATCCTGATGTTAATAACCCAAGCTAACTTAAGCTAACTGAATCTAATGCCTATCTTATCCAGCAAGCACTGAATCCGGCACCTGATCTTGCATCGAGCTGGAGTCCCTTTGCTTCTGGCGCCTGCTGTAGGTCCGTCCCCACATAACAACATTTGCCAATCAATACCGCTAAGATGCAACACTTACTTTTATTGTTAAACTGAATAAAAATATTTTTGTCGTTCCTGAACTCCTTGTTTGCTTGTTTTATATGAATTTTTGTAATTTGAGCTAGCTTCACTAATCACTCCTTTTATTTGATGAGTAGAGCTGGGAGAAAACTGTTGACTGTTACAGCCCTGGGCAAGGGTTGATGCCAGCTAGCTTCAAGATTAGGACCGTACCACTTGATGAGAACAACGAAGGATTTGAAGAAGTCTTGGACCCTGACTTTGGCGAGTCAGCTATTGGCCGTGTAGCTCCTGTGGATTCCGGTATATCTCTTGTGCCAACATAAGCTGCATATAAGACTCTTCCTTCTTAAGTTATTTATTGTTATAGATAATTAGGAATCTTGGCATCTTTGTTCTGCTATTTCAACCCAATTTATCTGTTGGCAGGACTGTGGTGGATTATTTTGCTGAGAGCTTACTGCAAGATTACAGGGGACTATGCTTTGCAAGAAAGAGTTGATGTGCAAACGGGAATTAAACTGATCCTGAATTTGTGTTTGTCTGATGGGTTCGACATGTTCCCAACTTTACTGGTTACAGATGGATCATGCATGATAGACAGGAGGATGGGAATACATGGACATCCTCTTGAAATCCAAGTAAGTTGAATTTTAACTGCTTATGACTTAATTGATTAATGCCTTAAAGAATGGTCTTTCCTGAACAACTGTGTGAACTTACTCTTTTATACTTGCTGTAGATAGTGAAACTTTGGATAAAATTTGGAATCTTATTCACTAATAGGAAAAAGATGCTGTGATGTAGGAATCAATTATTTTTTTGCAGTACTAATTTAATTTGAAAGAATACTTTGCTAGTCTGCTATTTTGGACCTAGATTTATTTAACATATCAGTGAATGATCTGTACTTACAAAGTTTTTTCTGCTACTCAGGCTTTGTTCTACTCTGCTTTACGATGCTCACGAGAAATACTTGTTATGAATGATGGATCGAAAAACCTCATCCGTGCCATTAACAACAGGCTCAGTGCGTTGTCTTTTCACATAAGAGAATATTACTGGGTTGATATGAAGAAGATAAATGAGATATACAGATACAAGACAGAAGAATACTCTCATGACGCAACTAACAAATTCAACATTTATCCTGAGCAAATCCCTTCCTGGCTTGTTGACTGGATTCCTGAGAAAGGTGGTTACCTTATTGGGAATCTGCAGCCAGCTCACATGGATTTTAGGTTCTTCTCTCTTGGCAACCTTTGGGCAATAGCTTCATCTCTTACTACTCCAAAACAAGCTGAGGGGATTCTTAACCTTATTGAAGAAAAATGGGACGATCTTGTGGCAAACATGCCCCTCAAGATATGCTACCCTGCAATGGAAGATGATGAATGGCGCATTATTACTGGCAGTGATCCTAAGAACACGTAAGCATTCTTGCTGTTTGAGTTAATCTTTCATACTGTCGTGTCTTTCGGTTGGTGACATATCCATTTTGTGGGTCCCTATTTCTTTTCTAAGATTGAACTTCTCTTTCCTAAACATCATATCAATTGTTGAAATCTTACCATTTTGTGCATGTGCAGCCCATGGTCGTATCATAATGGTGGATCTTGGCCAACCCTGCTGTGGCAGGTACATTGATATTGGAGCAATGTTTTCATATTTCTTCATCCATTTTATGCTTATAGATCATTGCCGACTGATCTTTGTTTCTGTTTATAGTTTACACTTGCCTGCATCAAAATGGGGAGACCGGAGTTGGCCCGGAGAGCCATTGCTGTGGCTGAGGAGAGACTCTCAGATGACAAGTGGCCGGAATACTATGACACCCAGTCTGGAAGATTCATCGGGAAGCAATCACGATCTTATCAGACATGGACTATTGCTGGTTTTCTGACCTCGAAGATGTTACTGGAAAACCCAGAGCTGGCTTCTATTCTGACCTGCGATGAGGACCTTGAGTTGCTTGAAGGCTGTGCTTGCTGCCTCTCTAAGAAGAGAGCCAGGTGTTCACGCCGTGCGGTCAAGTCAAATGTTGTTGGGTAAAACGCCGAAGCACCTATTCTTCTTTCTACCGCGGATGAACAATGTATACTACCGACCGAGAAGTAACCGAGACAGAGACTCTGCCCATGTACATCAGTATAGGTTTATATATCCATCCATTCATTTCCTCACTGGCCGCTCTTCTTTTTTGCTGAGCTGCCATTGATGGGAACTACCCTGGGTGATACCGGTGGTCGAAGAGAGCAAAACCTATTGAAAGTTTGTGCTCTCATGTACAAAGAAAAAATGAAATATGTTCTTGTATTCGATCTGCCAACTGCTCCTTATTTGGGAGGGCTGTGAAGCCCTAACCATTGTATCTCTTGTCAGTACTGAAGCTGTGTGTTGTATTATTCGCAAACTAAACTGTGACACTATGTTCATTTCATCAACTATAAGAGTACTATGGTTATACATTTTATCTGCTAGATGTTGAGATGCTATCTGGATGTTCGGTTGCTTGGAATTACCATATGTTGTATTGTCCACATTGTGTGTTTGTGAGTTCAACATGTTGCATTGTTTGTGGTCCTAACCGTAAGATCTTTTTAGTTTAAACTAGTGATTTGGGAATTGTGGATAGTTTTAGTAGAATAAATTTGTATAGATGAGTCGAAGTATTATTAGAAACCAATGTATGGCTGTGAATTATCTCTTCCAGTTTGTATTCTGGTTTCTGGATTCTCTCTACGGGCCTCTTTACCAGAACATCACAGGAAGGAATTCTTTTCGAGTTCATCCAAATCCTGTGGCAGCAACCACATGAAGTTGACAGCAAACTGTAATAGAGACCTAGATGGGCGGGGCGAGGAAGCATGCACCCCCAGTATTGCCTCTCTGTCATCCTTTTTCTGAAAATACGTATGAGAAATGCGTACCTTTGAAGTAAGAAATTCAGTACACCCTAAGTATGGAGGAAACTAAGTTATGTCTGAGATTCACACATACGCCACCTTAAAAGAGATACAGCCTGCAACCAAAATGCGAAGACAACCTGCTCTAGCCTGAAGGAGCTAAAGTTTCCCTCCGATGGTTCCCCAGACCCCGCACTCAGTTTTTATTTGACTGCAATACTTGCTGAAGATTTGGTATGGCTCCATGAAAACAAGATCATTCCTTTTTGCTCCCAGAGTGAACATCCTGTCAATGATGATCAAAGAGCCTAGCCCTTCCTTCTTGCTTTTTGGAAGGTTGACTGTGCTTGTGTAGCACCAGTTTAGAAGACTTTAATTTGTAACTCTGGTGGTGTTGAGTTGACCCATTGAAACCTGACTGGCTAAGCACTTCATACCGAACCTGACAGCTGAAAATAGAATCTAGCAGGAGATGCTCAACATTGTCTAAGTCTAATGTCCAGACTCCAGACACTTCTATGCAACACTCGCCATATGACATATTTCACCGTAAAGGAGTCTACAATTCAGTGGTTCCATGGGAAAAAAATATTATATGAGCCAATGAAGAATGCCAAATATGCTAATTTTGCTGAATAGGAGGTGCATGGGAAAACTGAAATGGTCATGCTGTAATTGGAAAACTGAAAGCAAATTCCCAACTGTTGGTATTCCGACAACGCTAGAACGTAAGGGACCCTCAAATATCTTCAACCCAGGCAGTTTTAACTTTCCGCGAATCCATCTATCCTTCCAAAATGTTCTGACTAGCCTGAAGCCGAAATTGAGCCAAGGCTTGTCAGGTTATGGCCTTTCTCAACTAAAGCCAACTAAGGCACAAATCATTTACAAGGGTGGCAAGGTAATGTATAGGCCACCATACCAAGAACCAGGAAAACAAACAGTGACTCTAACTTCCTCTACGCCTTTCCATGTTTCACTTATTGCAAACGAATAGTGAAAGAAAACCTGATGGAGTGAACATCCATGCATTCTAAACAGTTCGCAGATACCAACATGACCAAAAGCTCTATATTATGTTTAGGAGACAGGAGCTAAGCTAGCTTAAGCTAACTTAAGCTGCTTAAAACCACTAAGTTAACTTATGCTGCTTAAAACCAGTGATCTTCACTCCCAGTGGACTTCAGGTTGAAAATCCACCCTTGTGCTGCCTACTCCTACAATGACATAGTACATATAATGAATTAGTAAAACAAAGCTGCAACTTGACAGGCACACAACTGCGAGTCTGCAACCATCTAATTACTTTTTAAATCAGCAACAGCAATTACCCTATCACAGGTCTCTAGTACCGTCAATGAATTTCCATTTTAGTAGCAAAAGTCAAGCACTTTGCCACCGATGTTGTTCTGCCTGGACTCATAGTCCATGATACCGGCAGAAGTTATCAGCACAATGTGACCAAACTGTGCACAAAATAGTAGAACAAGGTACAGCCCAAAGGTTCAGATATACACAACTCCATAGCACTACGCTCTAGTACGGTCAAGAAACTAACGTTTCGAGATGGAAGCAGCTAGGCCGTCCATCCCTCAATATCTTTGATACCAACACCAAAGCGAGGATTAATTGAGAATACCACACATGTTCAATCTGCCACTCAATCCGACCACAATTTTGCCAGCATTATGATCTTCAATGTGCTCAAACTCACCAACGTATCCTACATAACAGAGCACCTATGAGGAACATATCCTCCATGAATTCATCAACAGAGTATCCCTTCGCCATGTCGCTCTAGCTCTCGCTCCTCCGCCACCATCCCCGCGCACTCCCTGCTTCGCTCACCACCTCAACCCTCCGCTCCCACCATGGTGTTTACTGATCTGAAGCCCAGAGCCTCGGATGGGGGACCGCCCTCCTGTCCAGTCGGAGGGTTGGGACTTTTCTCCAGGCAAGAAGTTCCAAGCGGAGCAAAAAATGGTACGATCAGGTTTTTTTAACGCCGGAATAGCAAAAAATGGTACGATTTTTTTTAACGCCGGAATAGCAAAAAATAGTATGATTAGTTTTTTTTTAATTCAGTGTGAAGAATTTATAGTTGCCGGACTATCCGATGAGTTAAGTTAATTATTGAAAAAACATGCTTTAAAAAAATAGTCCAACGAGATATGAAGTGAACGTCGGACTATCCGGTCAACATAGCTCAAGTTTATGCTAAAAACATGCTCTCTAGACAAATTAGTCCAACGGATGCCAGACTATCTGGTGTGAACAAAGGAGATTTCGTGTAAAAAAATATGATCTCTGGAAAACACAGTCCGGTGAGGTACTTAATGGACGTCGGATTATCCGGTACGTGCAAATGAGATTTTTGTTCAAAAATTGACTCTCTGGAAAACCATCCAGTGAAGCCTCCGGCGAGTTCATTTCAGCCATCGGAACATTTTATGTACATTAAAACACACTTTAGGGTTCCAGCCGAATTAAACTTGCCGAAAGATTCGGTATCTAGAAATTTGTTCTCATCGGAACATCCGGTGTTCATATCAAATCTGAGTTTTGTGGTTTAGATTCGAAGATTTATTCGGATTTCTTTCACGTTTTTGGCTGAACAGAGCGTGTTTAGGGTTAGAATAGAGTCCTACTTTGATTCTCTATGACCAAGACCACACCCCCTTATAAATAATTGAGGGTGGAGGCCGATTGCAAAAAAACAACTTAGTCAATCACAACTATTGCATCTGCTTTTCGTTCTACTTCACTTTTATGCACTTTTGGGTAGTTTTAGAGTAGTTCTTCACTACTACTTTGAATCCCCGTAGTTTGGGTGATAGTTCTTTGTCAATTTGCTCGTAAATCCTTCGGGCAGTGATCCCCAAGGTTGCTAGTCAAAATCCTTTGCTTTTTTGGTTGTAAACAAGTCATGTGTCGCTGTGAAAAATGATAGTTATCCAAAACGGATCCGTGTGTTACGTGAGATTGCCAAATTCCTCGCCCAACACAAATTGGCGACTCCGCTGGGGAACGACAGTTCACCATCAACACCTTCACCTAGGGTTTCGGCGTCTACTTTATCACCAAGCTACTACTACGCCATGTCTAAAGAGGAGGGAGCTAAAATCAACATGGACAATATCATATTGCTGATGCTTGAGGAGCTTCCTGAGGAGGATTGTCAAGCTATTGAAGCTTAAAAGCGGGTGGTGGAGAAGTTTATGTTAGCATGCTATCAGAAGACACGTCAAGGTGTCATTAAGAAGGCGATCCAATGCCAATCATCCACACCAAACATGAGGTAAAAACCAATGTAAGTGATTCCACTTATGATATACAAGAGCACATTGAACATATGGTTGATCAATCTGTTTGTGCTGCTATATTAATTCTGAAACATTGGTTAAAAGTCTAAATCATGTACTATCTAGTAATGTTAGGGCTTTGTTTATTAAATTGCAAGATGAAGAAGGTAAAAAACAACCCCAATTGCATTATTCTAACACCTCGAATTCCAATAACAATAGCAAAATTTAGCAATCATTCTTAGGTTCATCAACACAATTTATGTCACCTTTGCCTACACAACAAAATATGCCGGGGCAACAAACCCATAACTGAGCCAATTTGAGTTCGACCAACATGGTGACACCACCATTTAATACACCGAGCACTAGCAAACCGGAGGTCTCTTAATTTGTTTTTCCGGTTCCAAGCACTTCATCTAGCATAACTAGTTCGGTTCCATAGCTAATGGCCAATCTAATGAATTTTAGCAAGCATGCCATTAGTTCCCGATAACACCATGGCATATAGCACACCTCCTATACCCCCACAAGGTACCGGCATAACTTATGGTCCATTGCTAGATACTTATTTTAATACGCTTTCACAAAATACTCCACATATGCAGCCCATAGTTTCACACTCTTATGATATGCCGCAACCACAACCTTTTAGACCGCAACCATATGCTAATGTGTCATCAAATCGGCCCATGGCCGAAACGCTTTTGGGGCCTAAAAGCATCAAAGAGCAAATGACTAATATTTTGAGGGAACATTTTGGGGTAGCACTTAAAAGTAAATCACGTGTTTATCAAAAACCATACCCTAATTATTATGACACTATTTTATATCCTCGTGGGTTTAAAGTTTCTGATTTTGTTAAATCCAATGGGCAGGATGATTGAACCACAATGGAGCACATAGGATAATTTCTTGCGCAATGTGGTGAAGCCGGTGGTAATGATGCTTTAAGATTATGCTTATTTCCTTTTTCACTTTTTCGCTAATGCATTTACTTGGTTTACTTTGCTTGCGTCTAACTCTATTCATCCATGGACACAAATTGAGCAAAAAATTCATGAATATTTCTATGTCGGAGACACATAGTTGAGGTTAATTCATTTGACATATGTTGTACAAAAGTATAATGAGCCCATTTTTGAATATATTAGGAGCTTTAGAGTTACTTAAAACCGATGTTTTAATGGAACTCTCTCTGATAGGGATCTAGCTGAATTAGCTTTTACCAGTTTGCATGCTCACATCAAAGAGAGGTTAGAAGGGCAAGAATTTTCATATGTGAACCAAGTATTGCAGTGGGCTCTGGCTCAAGAAAGCCATTCCAAAGAGCATAGAAAAGTTTAAAAATTTAGTGAAAAACACAAAGTGGATCGTTCGGGTGTTAATGTAGTTGAATATAAGGACAATTCATCGGATGATGATAGTGCAGACATGTGCATAGCCAAATGGGCATGGAAGCCTAAGTTTAAGCCATTTGGATGCTCTGCTTTAAAGCCGACTCCACAAAAGAATTGGCAAGAAGAGATGAAGTTTACATTTGATGTCATCTCTTGCTACAAGAAAAGCAAATTAGTTTGTCTCCTAATCATGTCATTCCACTACTTGAGGAGATTAAGAAGCGTGCATATTGTAAATGGCATAATTCATATTCTCAACCTACTAATGATTGTAATGTCTTTTGTCGACAGGTTCAATTAACCATTAATGAAGGACGATTGAAGTTGCTGAAAATTCTAAGATAAAGCTTGATAGTGATCCATTCCTTGTCAATATGATGAGCTTTGAGGGGAAGAAAGTCTTAATTCGGCCATCTCAAGCCAAATCCACTAAAGGCAAAGAATGTGATCATTAGTGAGGATAATATGAGGCCAAAGAAGGTCAAGCCTAAAAGTCCAGAGGTTGGTCGTTGGAAGGTCAATGAAAGCAAGTGTAAAGCTACTAAGAAGCTTGAAAAGCCAAAACCTACACTTAGTGCACTTTTGGCTAAATATGAGAATGGCAAGGCTAGCCAAAAAGGAGGCAACCAGCCAAATACTCTTAAATGTTCAAGATCACCTAAAAAATGTGAGTTTGAAGAAAGGAAGAGGCAATGGAAGAATAATATTGCAGCAGCTCCGTTTCCTCCTTTTGGGCCACCATTGCCTATGATGTAGGGGCCTCCTCCTACAGTGCTTCCTTCGTGTCTGCCATGGGGTTAGTAGGTCCACCTCTTATGCAATTTGCACCATTCCATCTGAGGTGGACAACATTCGACCAGTTATCTCATTCTAGACAAGACCAGTTTGGTTCAAACAATCAGTCAAATGATGGGAGGGATAGAAAGGAAGTTAAAAGGTACATCATGTGAAGAATACAAGTGTTTCTAATGAGAAATCAGATCTGGACAGAGAGGAAAAACAACCGGTTGTTGATGAAAACAAAGTGCAAAACAATCGGCTAGCGACGGTTTGGTAGGTGGCAACAAAGAGGAAGATTGAAGGAAAGATGTCCTGCCCAGAACTAAACCACAATCTCGATGGTGTCCTAAAAGTCTCTCACATTCCTAGAAGAGAAGGCTACAAAGATTACGCAAGCAAGAGATGAGAGAAGCGTAAGTTGAAAAGGTGAAGGATCGAGTGTTTAATGAAATCAAGCCGATGTTGCCTATTCGACAGGAATGAAGAGTGAAGCAAGTTGTAGCGCCTATTGTGACACCTAGTTTCATTTTGCCACATGATAGCATGGACTTCAATATGTTTTCATTTTGCCTTCGAAGTTTCAAGCCATTGATGAAGAGGTTGCTAAACTAAATCTTGGTCCGAAGAAAACCATATTTGAGAATCCTAAAGAATCGAGCCAACATTTGAGACCATTGTATGTTAAGAGACATATTGATGGAAGGTCGATTTCTAAGATGCTAGTGGATGGTGGAGCTACCGTAAACTTAATGCCATATTCGGTTTTCAAGAAACTAGGAAAAGAGGATAATGAGCTCATGAAGACGAACTTGGTGCTTAATGGATTCACCGGCAATCCTATGGAGGCTAAGGGAGTGATGTCTATGGAGCTCACCATTGGGAGCAAGACGGTGCCTATGGCTTTCTTCATCATCAATGTGCAAGGTAATTACAACGTATTATTAGGACATGATTGGATTCATGCAAATCGTTGTGTACCTTCTAATTTGCACCAATTCTTGATTCAATAGGTAGATGATGAAATAGAGGTTGTCCATGTGGATACATCGGCTTTTATTACTTTAGCCGATGCTTTGGTAGATTGGCAACACGGGAATGTTCAATATTTATCCCGTCAAGATCTCTTGGGTTATGATTTCTTAGTGTTATTAGAGATGATTTTGTATCCGTGTTTGTATAGCCGATTTCTTCATCTTGGCTTAACAATATAATATTATAAATGGATAAACAAAGTAATTTAGATTGGTTATAACATCTTGTGGAACAATATCAGTCAAAAGAATGATATGTGTGAAACTATTGATGATTTTGATGAAGCAGAAAAGCTAGGACATGGTTTTTCATCGGCCAAACCATTAGAAGAGGTATTGTTCCTAGGCTGACATTTGTGAACAAAAACATGCATGATGTCCAAAAAGGTGAAATGGTTGCATCGCTTAAGGAATATATCAATTGTTTCGCTTGGGAATATCATGAGATGCATGGACTTAGCTGTGAGCTTGTAGAGCATTGGCTTTCCATAAAATCAAGTTTTAGACCTCACAAACAATCAGCTAGAAAGTTTAATCCTAACATGTATGGGTGGATCAAAGAAGAAATAAGCTGGTTGCTCGCTACGGAGTTTCTTCGTACTTGTAGGTGTGCTGAATGGATATCCAATATTGTCCCGATTGAGAATAAAAATACCAGTAAGTTGAGAGTATGCATTGATTTTAGAGATTTAAATAAAGCTACTCCTAAAGATAAATATCCTATGCCTATCGCTGATATGTTGATTAATGATACTTCAGGTCATAAAGTCATTAGTTTTTTGGATGGTAATGCGGGTTATAATCAAATTTTTATGGCCGAAGAAGATATGTCTAAAACGGCTTTTCGTTGCCCAGTTTTTGTTGGTTTATTTGAATGATTTGTCATGACGTTTGGTTTAAAGAATGCCTGTGCTACTTATCAAAGAGCTACGAATTTGATCTTTCATAATTTACTTGGTGTTATCTTAGAGATATACATTGATGATATTGCTGTCAAATTGGATGCTATGGATAGTCATTTAGCCGATTTATGTTTAGCTTTTGAAAGGATACACCATTATGGTTTAAAGATGAACCCGCTCAAGTGTGCTTTTGGTGTATTAGCAGACAAGTTTTTGGATTTCATAATACATGAGAGAGGCATAGAGATAGATCCCAATAAGATAGCAACCATAGGCAAGTTAGGGGCACCACAATCGAAGAGGGATATCCAAAAAATGCTAGGAAAAGTCAATTACTTGAGGCGGTTCATATCTAACTTGTCCGACAATGTTAGTGCCTTTACTCCTATACTTCGGTTAAAGACAGAAGCCGATTTTTTTTTTGGGGGGGGGGGGGGTTGAACAGCAAAAAGTCTTTAATGAGATAAAAAAAATACTTGTCATCACCCCCCGTGTTGAGGGCACCCAAATCTGGGATTTCATTTCGGCTGTATGTTACTGCACAAGAGACGATGATAGGTGCTATTCTTACACAAAAAAGTGAAGGAAAAGAATATGTGATCACTTATTTAAGCCAGTATTTCTTGGATGTTTATTGAAAAATTGTGCTTATCCTTGTACTATGCATGCACCAAGTTGAGACATTATTTGCTTTTTAGTATTTGTGTGGTTACGTGCAAAACCGATGTTATTAAATACATGTTGCAAAAACCGATTTTGGGTGGTAGAATTGAAAAGTGGGCGTATGCTTTGTTGAATACGATTTGACTTATGAACGGTTAAGATCTATGAAAGGCCAAATTGTTGCTGATTTTGTTGTTGATCATTGCATTGATAATGATACATCAATTAGTGTTATTAGTGTGTGTCCATAGAAACTATATTTTGATGGCTCAGCTTGTAGAGAAGGTCAACATGTTGGTATTATTTTAATTTCATCTAGAGATGTTATTTTTGAAATGTTGATTTTTTTATAATACTTTTGTACCAACAATCAAGCCGAATATAAAGCCTTTTTATTAGGTTTGCAAATTTTAGAATCCATGGGTGTTGAACATACATAAGCATTTGGTGAGTCATTATTAGTGGTGCAGTAGGTTTCTAAGGTTTTGCAATGATGAGTCATTAAATAGCTATTTAGGTAAATGTTTAGATATCATAGCAAATTTAGATGATTTCACCATTACTCACATATCTAGTGAAGAGAATATGAGGAAAAATAATTTAGCACAATAAGCATATGCTTATAGAGTAAGTAGAGGGATGTTTTTTGTGTTAGAAAGACCGTTGTTGACTTCTGCTAGTGTTCATTTGGCTGAACAACAAGAAGAGAGTTCGGTTTTTCCCCAAAAATCATATTTTCCGATTGGAGAAAGCCGATGATTGAGTATTTAGAAATCATAATTCATCGGTAAATAGAAAGATTAGACAACAAGCTTTAAATTATGTGATGTTGGATGGTGAATTATATTACCAGACCATAGATGGGTTTCTTTTAAAGTGTTTGGGTTCGGAGCAAAGTAAAATTGTTATAGGTGAAATACATGAAGGTATTTGTGGTATGCATCAGTTGGCTCATAAAATGATGTCGTTGTTAAGTAGAGCTGGTCTTTATCAACCGACTATGTTTGATGATTGCTCTAGATATTACAAAGGATGTGAAGCATATCAAAAGTTTGGTTATATACAATTTTCTCATGCTGCTATGTTGAATCCAATCATCAAACCATGGCCGTTTCGAGGATGGGCTTTGGATTTCATCGGCCAATTTCATCCTTCATCTTCCAAAGATCACCGTTTTGTTTTAGTTGCTACAAATTACTTTACAAAGTGGACCAAGGCCGTTCCCTTGAAAAATATGACGCTCAAGAGGTAATCAAGTTTATTTTGGAGCATATCATTTATAGATTCAGTATACCACAAACTTTAATTACTGATCAAGGATCTTCTTTTATTTCTCATCAAGTACGTAAGTTTGCCGACTCATTTATAATTAAGCTTCTCAATTCCCTACCATATTATGCTCAGACCAATGGACAGGCCAAGTCAAGCAATAAAACTATGATTAAGATCATAAAATAGAAGATATAAGAACATCCAAAAAGATAGCATGAGGTTTTGAGTGAAGCATTGTGGGCTCATCGCATATCTAAGCATAGTGCTACCAAAGTCACTCCTTATGAGTTAGTGTATGGACAAGAGGCCGTTTTGTCCATTGAGGTAAATCTTGGCGCGTTGAGAGTGGCACGATAAAATGACTTGTTGGCCGTGGATCATTATAATGCTATGGTAGATAGGATAGATGATCTCAATGATGAAAGGCTTAGAGCTTTGAGAGAAATTGAGAAGGATAAATTGAGAGTAGCTAAAGCCTACAATAAGAAAGTGAAGGCAAAATCGTTTCAAGTAGGAGATTTAGTTTGGAAGATGATTTTATCTATTGGGTCCAAAGATAATAAATTTGGGAAATAGTCTCATTGTTGGGAAGGTCCTTTTAAGATTGTAGGAATCGTACCCGAAAATTCGTATATGTTGTAATATTTACAAGGAGACAAGTTGCCTAGAGCTCTCAATAGGAAGTACTTGAAGAAATATTATCCGAGCGTTTGGCAAAATGATTGAGGAGGTAAGTATACATGGCTGATGTAATTTACTATCATCCTAAGGTATAGTTGTGCATGGCCAATGTAGTCATGATCGCCCTAAGAACATATGTATATGACTGATATATTGTTTGTATCGCCCTAAGTCATAGTCCAAGGTAGATAATGAGATATTCATGATTATACTGCATAAGAGTGTTTTTTGGTACGCAAACTTTACCAAAAAATAGGGATAATGTGCTGATAGCAAAAAAGGCATGACCTAGGTTTTTTTTTGAATGACGGATAGTCCAATGTGGATAATTTATAGTCGCTGGATTATCCGGTGAGTTAAGTCAATTATTGCCCAAAAAACATGCTTTATGGAAAATAGTTTGGTGAGGCATGAAGTGAACACCGGACTATCCGGTCAACATAGCTCATGTTTGTGCCAAAAACATGCTCTCTAGACAAATTAGTCCGACGGTACATCCAGCGGACGCCAGACTATCCGATGTGAACAAAGGAGATTTCATGCAGAAAAAACACTCTCTGGAAAAACAGTCTGGTGAGGTATTTTATGGATGTTGGATTATGTGGTGCATGCAAATGTGATTTTTTTTTTTGTCAAAAATTGACTCTCTGGAAAACCATCCGGTGAAGACTCCGATGAGCTCATTTCAGCCATCGGAATATCTGGTGTACGTTAAGACGCAATTTAGGGTTCTAGCTGAATTAAACTTGCTGGAAGGTTCGATGTTTAGAAATTTGTTCTCACAGAACATCCGTTGTTCAAACCAAATCCGAGTCGGTTTGATTCGAAGATATGTTCGGATTTCTTTCGCATTTTTGGCCGAACAGGGCGTGTTAGGGTTGGAATAGAGTCCTACTTTGATTCCCTAGGACCAAGATCATGTCCCCCTTATAAATAGTTGAGGGTGGAGGCCATTGAAAAAAAATAGTCAATCGCAACTATTGCATCTACTTTTCATTCTACTATATTTTTCTTGCTGCTACTTTGAATCCCTGCGGTTTAGGTGGTAGTTATTTGTCGATTTTCTTGTAAATCGTCCGAGTGGCGATCTCGAAGGTTGCCGGTCGAAATCCTTTGTTTGTTTTCTTGTAAACAAATTGCGTGTTGCTATGAAAAGTGATAGTTATCTAGAATGGATCCGTATGTTGCGTGGGATTGCTAAATTCCTCGCCTAACAAGGTTCACATCACCCCTCCTCATCAACTTATGGTTGCTTCTTCCTGTTGGCTGTGTTCTGAAGATTCACTTTTTACCTTATGGAGAATTCTGTAAGTTTGGTGTTGAATGCTATTTTTGGCGGTGCGCCTACTAGTTTTCACGTTTCTTTTGAATTGGACCGCCATTTTTGTTTCTCGGTAGCCTCCAAGGAGGTGTCTTTCTTCATCTACTCCAAGAGAAGGATTACTACCTCTTGTTTTGATGCTTACTTTCATCTCTGGAGAGATAGAGGCTCCAGTTGGGGAAAAGAAAGAGAGCTTTGGCTTTAGGAAGAGGAGAATGGGTTCTTTTTTTTTAGCCAAAAGGCAACAACCCCGCTTTTATTGAAAGCAACATAGTTTACATCCAACAATACCGACTGGGAATACCAGTTTATCAAAAAGCAACATAGAAATAAAATGAGCAAAAGAACTACAAACACTCTACATCCGAAGGATTGCACACGGTAACTTTGAAGTTCTTAGCCCATAGCAGCACCCTTGCTGTCAAACTATCCAACTTCGCATTGTCCGTTGCCCTCAAGAGGATGCTCCACTTCTGCAGAAAAGAGATACCAGTAAACACCACATCAATCGATTGCCTAGGAAACTCTCTGTTAATAGACATCTTGTTTCACACATTCCAAAGAGCCCAAGCAAAACTTTCAAAAACAACAATCCTATCTGATAACTCACTCCAAACCGATCCGGAATCCTTCCAATAAAAGATCAGAGATAGAGAACAGTTGGCCTTCCCAGCCAAAAATCTCTATCAACATACACAACACAAAATGAGCAATCGGGCATCTAAAGAAAATGTGATCAGCAGTTTTCACACATTGACAAAGAGCACAACATTCACTTCCACGCCAGTGCTTTTTCTTAAGTTGGTGCCCAGACATGATTTTGTCCTGAAAGAGTTGCCATAGAAAAATTCTAATATGAAGAGGAACCTTGCATTTCCAAAGCTAATCCGCTAGCTTACTAGAAACCCCACCAAAAGTCAAAAATTGGTACATAGATCTAGTTGAAAAAATCTTATTAGGAGTAACAGCCCAGCTGACAACATCCTTGTCTTGAGTTAACTGAACATTGCACAGAGCATAAAGAAGATCAGCCCATTCCACCACCTCCGCGTCACCAAAAGGCCTTCTAAAATCAATTTACCATTCTGACTTATAGCAATCAGCCACCTTGGCTGTAGGGTCAGAGCAAACATCATACAGATGATGAAAAGCAATATTCAAAGGTGTATCTAACAGCCAAGCATCATTCCAAAATGAAGTAAGCATACCATTACCTCCTCTATGAATAGCCCCCCATTTAAACAAGTGCTTGACTTTATGTTATCCTTGCCAAAATTGAGAGCTCCTTGCTGTAGTAGATCTGAAAATATCACCATTAGGCATGCATTTTGCTTTTAACAACTTACACCATGTTTCATCCTTGTTATGATACAACTTCCAAATCCACTTAGTCAATAAACAAGAGTCATCACTCCTTTGAGTAACCCCTTTTTCTTAGCCTTATCCAACATGCCAGCCAGAGTGTCAGCCCCAATATTGAACATAAAAGGAGAAAGAGGATCTCCTTGTCTCAAACCCTGATATAGTCTAAAGTATGCACTTCTTCTACCATTTATGTTAATGCAAACTTTATCTCCTTGGATGGTTTGCATTAACTACTTAATCCATTTATCTGGAGAGCCTTTCTTCTGCAAAACCTCCTGAGTAAAGTCCTATCTCACTTTGTCATATGCTTTCTCAAAGTCCAATTTAAGGATTACACCTCTTCTATTAGTTTTCCTTAACTCATGCATAGTTTTATGAAGTATTACCACCCCTTCGAGGATATTCCTACCCTTAATGAAAGCTATTTGATTAGTGCTAATCACCTTATTAGCAACAAAATTCTATCTGTTAGCCAGTAATTTGCCAAAAATTTTGAAATCCACATTCAACAGACAAATTGGCCTAAAATGTCTGATATTGTTAGCATCCTTAAGCTTTGGGATGAGAGTAATCACACCAAAATTCAATCTCTTAAGATCAAGAATCTGATTATGAAAATCTTGAATCATTGCTATAATATCATTCTTAATTAGTCCCCAAAAGGCTTTGAAAAAGGTCACTGAATAACTATTCGGACATGGTGCTGAATTGGTTTTCATTTCAGAGATAAGCATTTCCACTTCTTTCTTAGTGAAAGGAGAAATTAATCTGGTTTTGTCCAAGTTTGAGAGTAGTCCCTGTGGTCCCCAAAAATTCTCTATCAATCTGATTCCTTTGTCAGGATTGGACCTAAATAACTCCTTGTAAAAGGTTGTAATATGTGCCTCTAAACCCCCCTTGGTTAGAGGATGTACCATGGTCTGTTTCCAAAGAAACAATGGAGCATTTCCTTCTCCTCCCATTAGCCATACAATGGAAAATGTCAGTATTTGCATCCCCTTTCAGAATCCATCTTTGGTCACATCTCTGTTTCCAAAAGATTTCCTCCTTGGAAAAAATCATCCCCAATTCACCTTCCAAAGAATACCTTTCTCTCCATTCATCAGCAGAGTGCCCTCTGTTCTCAGCTAGATTATCCAGCACCTCTAACATAGGCAGGATAGAGTTTTTCATTTGTTTTCCAGCACTTGTGAGATTAGCATTCCAACCTCTAAGAAATTGTCTAAGGAGGCTTAGTCAACCATGCCAAACATCCATAAAATATCTATCTTTGCCCAACTTTCCTTTTATATCTAGCCATTTTTGCATGACAAGAGACTTAAAACCTTCTTGCAACATCCATTGTTGCTCAAAATAAAAAAAAAATTCTATCTTTTCTGAGAATTCTCTCCAGAATTTAGGAAAATTAGGTAGTGATCTGGCCCTATTCTAGTTTGGCTCCATGCAAAACAGAAAGGAAATTGCTGCTCCCAATTAGTAGATACAAAAATTCTATCCAAATTGATCATCATTGGGACAACTTGCATATTTGTCCAAGTATACTTAGGCCCACTCCTCCTAATTTTCAACAACTGATGTAAGGAGATGGACATGTTAAATTTTTCCATTAAATTGTAATCCACATTAGGAGTATTCTTGTCATTAACAAACCTTATCAAATTGAAATCCCCACCCATGACAATCGGAAGAGAAGAAAAAAGGCATTTCCTAGAGAGTTCAATAATGAAACTAGAAGATCTATCATGGTTAGCTGGGCCATACACAGTGAGAATCTCCCACCTAAAATTAATGAATCTATGTCTAACAACCATACTCACATAGAACTCCCCAATCTCAAAATCTTCCAATTCCATCACATCATCTTTAACCCCCATTAAAATACCACAAGAATGACCTACAATAGGCAGCCATTGCAAAGAAAATGAAGACCACTAGCTAATTCAGGCAACTCCTTGTTGGAAAACTCAGATTTGATAGTTTCTTGAAGACCAATAATATCCATCTTTTCCTCCACAATATATTCCTTAATTTGTCTTCTCCTAGCTGGTTTCCCAAAACCTCTTATATTCCAAAACATAATCTTCATTTCTTCTTTGTTGGTTGTCCCTTCTGATTCCTCAAGGAGCTAGATCCTTTTCTAGCCTAAGAATCAGAAGAGAAAGTCACCCCCTTGGTGACATTGTCAATTGGTTCCATTTGTAATTCATGCCTCAAATCCTCAGCAACCCGTACTAAATTAGCTTTTTTTCTTTCTAAAAAAGCTTTATAACTAGCTTCTGCAATAGCAGCTCTAGCTAGCTCCTCAGCTTTCATGGTGCTAATATGTGAAATCTCCCCAGTTTGAGTAGGTAAGAATTGTATCTCTAGCTCTCTAGCCACACTTTCTAAGTACTCATCAGAGGTATCATTCAAAATTGTAAAGGAGTTAGAAGAGAATTCCGTACTTGGGATGTCCAGATTTTGGACTTGGACATGACGAGTAGCTTTTTCTTCGATGTTATCCCTCCCTGATTACTAATTCTTGAACTCTTGCTTGTAGCTATCACAAGGCCCTTCCTTTTCCTGACAACATGGTTTTTCTTTTTTGTTCTAGGTAATGACCACCCTTGGTTAGATTCATCACTCTCCATCTGCTCCTCAACTCCTTGAACATAAGTGTCATCCATTATAGAATCAATGGGAAGCTCCTTTTCAGCAAGAGATTGGTGTTCACATCTCACTAAAGCTCCCCCTTGATTATGTGAAGGTAGGCACAAATTAGGCCATTTTCCTGGTGACATAAGATAGAAGCCCTCCAAGTTGTGCACTAGGATATGTCCTACAGGAATAGTCATGTTCTCCTCAGAAACTTCCAAAATTTCAACTTGCCTAACTGCTGAATTTCTACCATTCAATAACATAGCTTGTGGACTAAGAATATCCATATCTTGCTCTCTAGCTCTGTTAACTGTCTCCAGTCCACCTGACTCTGGGAGGGGAAGCACCTTTAAGGACAACACTTTCTGAACTTCCTCACCCTAGATACCATTATCCTCAAGATGCCCCCCAAGAGGCCTATTTTCCTTAATTTCCACCACATCAGACCATGTGTTAGTAGGATGATTCTTATCCTCTAGTATAGGAATTGCATCTTTGCTAACCTCCACCTGCTGCAATTCCTGCACCACATATATTAACTTATTGTCATGACCAGAGGCCATCTTGGAAAGCTCATTAGCCACTTCCTAAGGTGAAGTCTTAGTATCACCAGGAGCCTCCAAACATATTTTTGGTGAAGGATACAACTGATAACCCTTGAGATTATAATCACCAACTTTATCTTTCTTCTCCAATAGACAGCATGCCATATTCTCCACAGCCACCATGCTAAGAGAAATATCTATGCCCTGTGAAGTTGCCAACTTCTCTGATATGTTGATAGAGGATTCAGAGGAGACTTGAACATCTCGTTTCTTTGTTTTATAACCAAAAGAGTTCTTTGGCTTCTCAGTACCTTTTCCTTTAGGAGATAGATCACCAGCTTCCTCTTGGAGCTCCAAGTAATCATCTCCATAGTCATCCATATCATCATCATTCCCATGATTATCATCATTATCAGGTTTTTTAGGTGGGGGAGGGGGTGGTGTTCTTTACCTTTTAAGCCTTCCGCAACAAATCTGACTTCATAACCTGCTCGGTTAAAGAAAATCTCCTCAAAACCCCTCAAATTGGTAGGGTCTCTAGAATTCAATTTCACTCTGATAGGACCAGATCTGACCAAACTTAGCTCATCAACAAACAGAGGCTCCCCTACCAGAGAAGCAATATCTTTGATCACTTTCACCTCCTTGGCAAAAGATGGAATTCCAAATTTTTTAACCCATGTAGTTTGCAAGATAGCAGAAGCATCACGATCAACTTCATATTTCAAAATTTTAACCTTAAGCCCATGTAGACTCAGATCAACCCAGTTAACTTGGAAAAAGTTTCAAGAGATCCTTTGTTTGGAAAAACCACCACATACTCATCATCAGAGAATCTTTTCACCAGCCAATCCCATTTGGCATCAAGTAAAATTTTCATCTCCTCAATTTTCTTTACAGAAGCAGAACCCTCCATGATTTGGACTATCCCAAAAGCTTT
This sequence comes from Phragmites australis, assembly GCF_958298935.1. Lineage (NCBI taxonomy): Eukaryota > Viridiplantae > Streptophyta > Magnoliopsida > Poales > Poaceae > Phragmites > Phragmites australis. The sequence goes on from NC_084921.1 coordinate 16,816,318, forward strand.
ATCATGAGTTGTAGTAATTCTAGGGATATCTATACTATAGAAGCGCTGCCCAGGAATAGCAAAACCATACATCTGGACCTTGCCAACCTTAAAATTCTGAGCACCACATTTAGTTGCCATATGTCCTTCTCGTTTGCATTTATATCATATAGGCACGTTTTGATAATCCAACTGATGATGCCCCAACCATGTGCATCTAAAGCATTTAACCTAGCTAGGATTTGTAGGGACATTATATTTCAGTTTCTTACCTTTGAAATCAGCTCTTGGAAAAGACGCTGGATCCCTTCTTTCCTCTCTTTTCAATGGTGGTTGATGTCCTCCCAAGAGTTGTTCTCTTCTGCTAGCAATCTTCAAAGGCACACCCCTTGGTGTCGATCTCCCGTTCCCCAACTCTCTCGGTAGTGACCTTGTCTACCCCTTTTCCTGATGAAGTAGATTCCCACCTTGAGCACCACCACCTTCGTGTTGATGTCGTTGTCGCCAGCTTCCTTCGTGACAGTGGGCATCCATGCCCTTTTGGAGTTGGAAGCGGAGATCTCTCTCGTGACACTCATTAGATAGGAGGTCGTCTTCCTCCATCCAATCCTCATCTGTAGAGCGCTTCCACGAACGATTTGGATGTCGATCTTATTCACGCCCCATCTTGCACACCGACACAAAAAGGATTGAACAAGCTCTGATGGTGGACGCTGCCACCGCACCTTGTGAGCAGCGACCCCGAAATGCTTGATCTCCGCTCGAGTAGCTAAAAACCCTAATTCCCCACACTCATTCGGCACACTGAGCTTTGAGACCCACACCCAACGGTGGATCGGGACCGGATGCCATGAGTGGTTGAAGATTTCCCTGTGAGAAAGGCCAAACTGCGGCCTAATAGGAGGCCCATCTCCATTGTGTGGAAATACCTTCCCACCATTGTTGTCCCTCGAAATGCCTTCCACCCGATTTGAGTACTCCAGAAGGACTGGTAGTCCCTCATTGGAGCCAAACTGCTCCTGCTCCCCCAACGCGGCCTCCCTACCTGGAATACAAGCCAATGTTGACTCCAATTGAGCAGACGCTTCAACCAAGTCACATAGAACCTGCTCCGATTCCTCCCTTGGTGATGACGGGAACAACAATTGCTTAATTTCACGAGCTTGTTGCTCGCGAGACTCACACTCCTTGCGTTCCATCAGACGAGCCACACCCCATGAAATCGGCATGCTTCCTCCGTCCTTCACCAATGAAACACGCCACCATGGCGGAAGGTGACTTCGTGATTCGCTCTCCACTCCTTTTTCCTTGAGACATCGCTGCAACCCTTGACCTCGTTTCGGGGAAAATTCCCTCGTCTCCTCTCCACCCGGCGAGCGAAGCTCGATGCGGTGGCGATGGCGATGATGCGACGAGGAGGAGTCAGAAGCAGAGGAGGAGTTCATCTCCGAGGTTCAGCAATCCCTTGGTCTTCCAACAAGATCCACCGTCCTAGCTAGGGATGGAAACAGATCGAATACGTATGGAATCGAATTCGGATAATACGATTTACCATATTTTAATCCGAATGCGAATACGGATCCGGATATCCTCGATTACGAATATGAATACGAATCGGATAGTTCGAATATGAATCCGCATTCGGATATCTACTCGATCTTCGAAATTCAGGTCAAAAATTTAAAATTTTGAAAAAAATTGACTGAAATTTGTTCTAATTTGATTGGGCCGGAATTTTAGAAATTTTGTTCAAAATTCATGTTGGAAATTTAAATTTTTGATCAAATTTAACTGAAATTTGACTGAAATTTGTTCCAATTTGATTGGGTTGGAATTTTGTTCATATCTGAAATTTCTAAAACTTTAGCAAAATTTGGTTCCCTGGTTGGCGGATACGGATACGAATCGGATATATCTCGAATTCAGATATCTATATTTGAATCCGAATCTCAAAAACGAATTCGGATATATCCGTTTTAATATCCATTTCAGAAACGAATACGGATATGGATATCCATATTCGTATTTTAACAAATACAAAATCGAATAATTCAAATTTCCAACATCCATTTTCACCCCCTAGTCCTAGGTTATATGCTCATGTTCATTCTCACCCTTCAACCAGAATGGGGAAGTTTCCTTGCCCCATCCTTTCTCATGCTGATTCTCGTCCCCCGTCAATTGCGTCGAGTTCGTCTAGCTGGGCTTTTGGGAAAAGCCCGCCTTTGATTGGTCCCTCTGAGCAACACCGCATGCTCCCGAGTCAGGCGGTTGTCCGCAGACCTATGCCCATAGGGTGGCCTTTCGGCCTGGATAAGACAGCTCTCTCGGGCCCACCAACACAAGCAAAAGATCTAGTCCAGCGTCCTGGGAAATCTTCTCTCGTCCTTGCTCGCATCCCCAAGGACAATTGGTTGAAAAGTTGGAGGCCCCCTAGGAAAAGCTCTTCAGAAGTTATGGAATTCCCTCCCCGGTTCAGTCCTTGCAGTACTGATGTGCCGCGCAGCGCTCATGCTTCGTCATCTCACAGTAGCCGTGTGCCCGTGGCACTTACCAGTAACCCTCTCTTTGTACTATCTTGTCACCGGCTGTTTATTGTATCAATTTTGATATTATATTTTTAACGAAAAATTTATAAATATTTAAAAGTATACAATATTAATGAAGTACATTTTATGAAAAATCTAATAATAAGAAAATTTTATATATCTATAAACTTTTCGTAGAAAAAAATACAAGATCAATATTACTACAGTAAAAAGCTGATGACAAATAAATGAAAGAAGTTAGTAGTTGTTACTACTGCTTGGGCCCGGGTAATCTTGTCAGAGCTTGTGCCAATGATACTAGATGTTAGAGCTGCTAGCTTATGGGCACAATTTAAACATTGTTATAACAAAATAATCAACGGCTTAGATAGAAAGCCAAGATCTCCCAAGAAAACTACCCAAATAGTATTTTGGACCGCCGAACATTTTTCAACCCTCTAGTAGTTGTGAGGGATGCTTAGTGACAATTTCTCCCTAGCCACAACAAACCACTTCATCTCCACATTGTTGAAAGGGTTTCTTGTCCTGATGGAATCACATGAGTGCTACAATGGTCAACTTCACGATTGATCCTCTGAGATTCATTCCACCAGAAATGGTGGTGGAAGATGGTGGAGATGATAGGACCATCCGTGCCCGTGTTTCTCTCTCGAGTAGCCAGGTGCAGACCTGTCGAGGATTAATTTCTGATAATAATTCTGAAGTGTACCAGTCAATGGACGTGTGAATAATGCTTATAGCGTTCGTGTGCTTGTGATGGGCTAAAGAACACGAAGGGGGTATCCATGAGGCCTCTTGAAGCATAACAACTCTACATCCTGTGTATTTTGTTATCAAAGTTTGTGAACTGGGTACAGATGAGTTTTTCGGCTCATGCCCCTTTTTCTTCCCTATAAAACGGGTCCTCCCCTCTTTATATACTAGAGAAAAGGAGAACATACAAGTGCCCTGTTTAGTAGACCCATACTTGACTAGATATTCTATTCTTGGATCATTATCATGGAGGACCTGGTGAACCCAACTTGCTCTGAGAGCTCTGCACACCTGTCCCATCCGTGGCACACCGCCATACTTGTCTCCTCCAAACTCTCGGCCTGTCCCATCACCGTGCGCTACAGGATCATCTGCCAAGCCGTCCTATCCCTGTGCCTCACGAGTCTACCTGCAAAATCATCCACTTGCTTGGCCATTCTGCAGATCATGCCCATACGTCATATGGCGCAAGCCGATCTGCAACACCCCACTCCGTAGCAATTAATACTACGGGACGGGGCACTGCCCATCTGCGCTGGCCATGACTTTGTTCGCTGGAGGAGGTGCTTCGAGAAGGAAAATACTTGAGTAGACATCAATAAATACAATTAGATAGGTTAGGTATGGGCGTCTCGCGACTAGCAAGGGCTGGTCGCGGGATCATATTATATCACAAGGTGGTTGGTCGCACGAGCCAAGGGCTGGTCGCTCGATGGGTCATGGTTTATGAAATACCACCTACTGGTGCCACATCCACAAGGAGGATGGTCGCGTAAGCCAAGAGCTGATCGCGTGAGCCAAGGGCTGGTCGCTCGATGGGTCAGGGTTCATGAAATACCCCCTATCAGTCGCCACATCCCTCGTGGGGCAGTTAGCTAGAATGCCCCTTACTAAATACTTCGACAGTAGCCCCAAGCTTCTCCGTGGTCGTGGTCAAGTCTAGTCGTACCACTTGGGTCCTATGGGAACATAGTCCATTCATATAGTGGTTGTCGACGCAATTTAGCTTTTAGATTTTGATTATGAACTTCACGTCATGTGGGGAGGTTAAGCATCCTAAAAAAAGAGAGCGAGAAACATTGATTGCCACTGGGCTTTAGGGACTTTCCGGTTTCCCATGCGTGCCCCCTTGGATTTCGAGCGGTTCGGATGCCACGCCTGTTGAGGTTCCTTAGTACTTCCGAGAGTGAGGTATTTAAGACGAGATAGGTATGAGAGGCTAAGGTGTTGGTGTCCAAACGCAGCCACACATGCCTGGTTTTGATCGGTAAGCACCGTAAGCCCCTAGGGTAGTAATTGATAGGATCAGGGACATCCCCCGTGGTAGTTCCACTCTTCACCCTAGGCATGAAACAATAGCTAGCTGGGCTATAAAAGCAGGACTTCACCCAGTCGACCACCCATCAAAATTTTTGCAAGGCAGTAAGGCAACTCTTCTTATGGATCATGGCATCCTCTTCCCATTCCTCACCGAGAAGGTCGATGATCTTGGAGGATTTGGCAAGGGCCAAGTCACCTCTGACACCAGCTCTGCTTGCTGTGGTGCTCTGGGGGCAGACAATCTCCAAGTCCTTTCTGCGGGGTTGGAGCCAGTGGCCATCGTGCTTCCCTCGTTACAGAGAGGGTTTCCCTATCTCTGTCACCCAATCTAGCCTGTGCGGTTGCCCCAGTCGAGATTATCGACATCTCCAACGATGAGGGGGAGATCGACTGGGACATTCTAGAGGAGGAGACTGACAATGAGGAGCAGGCGAAGGAGGTGCAGAAGGAGGGTCAACCGCGTCCGTCAGCGCCGGTCAGCAGCTCCAGCAGGGTCTTCACACCAGCCACCCTATTTGGCTCTTACGCAGGTCATCATCCGACTCTCAGGGTGACCAGCTGCCGCATTAAGAAAGAGTATAAGAGGTTCATTGACTTGTTCAAGGGCATACCTCAGAATTCTTGTAGGTGGTGGATCTTCACGATATGCAAGAGTTAGGTGGAACCTTTCCGTCAACCTAGCTTTAGCTACTCGAGTCGAGAGGGAAAGAACAAGCATGTAATAGGATAGTTAGCCCGGTCGAATGTAATCGACCGCCTATAACCAATATTTTCCATGAATGAAAAATGTTTTGGCCCTTTTTGACGGCCTCGCCGATGGCTGGAAGACCACTCGGGAGCCCTGTGGGTTTTGGACCGTCTGGTCCTAACCGCTATTTGGAGTGTTCAGAGAGTTTTCCCTGTGCTGATGCGGCGAGTAGGCTTCTACTGGTTTACTCTGCTTGCTAGTTAGGCTTTTGAAGCGCAGGATGGCCCTTAGTACGACATGTCCCTCGGTAGCGACCAACGCCCGACCAGAGTGGGGACTTGTAGCCTTGTGGTCGTTGTCTTGAGTTGTTTGTACCTTTGACATTGTACAAGTAGCGATCCCACACCGTTCATGATCCTTCTTCTATCTGGCCATTTTAACTTCCTGGTCACCAGGTCCCATAGTGGCCATCGAGCATTGTCGCGTGTTGTGGTTAAAGAGCCAATCTGGCAGAGGTCCGTTGTTGGTCATGAAATCCTGCAAAATAGAATCTGGTCTTTTGAACTTTAAAAAACTTACAAGTTATATTGCATGCCTGTTCGGAAGGTTATGCAAAATAGAAAAACAGGCCCATCTCTGAGCAACCCTACACATAGAGCTTGCACAGCAGGGCGACGTTCCAGGAGTTGTGTAATTCATTGCTGTCCTCCATGGCTAGCTTGATCACACTAGGTCAGGTGATATCGACCACTTTGTAGGGCCCTTCCCACTTGGGGGAGAGTTTATTTTGATCGGCCTTATTCTGAATTTGTGTAAGGACGAGGTCACCTACAACCAGTCTCAACTCTCGCACCTTGCGGTTGTGATAGTGTCTGAGGCTTTGCTGATACCGGGTAGCTCAAATTGTAGCATGTTCGCAGAACTCTTTGATCAGGTTTACATCATCCTCTCATTGTGCCACCTTGTCGCCGTTCGAGTAGTTGGCCACTCGGGACGATTGAAAGGCGATCTCGGAGGGAAGCATTACCTCTGCGCTAAAACAAGGAAGAAAGGGGTTTTGGCCGTAGCCCTACTGGGAGTTGTTCGCAGTGACCAGAGTACTATGAGTAGTTTGTCCACCCAACATCTTGAATAGCTTTTAATCCGATCAAAGACCTGGGTTTTGATCCCTTGCAATATCATTCCATTAGACTTTTTGACCTGTCCGTTGCTATGTGGGTGTGCCACCAACGCATAGCAATCTTTGGTCCTGATCTCTTCGCAGTAGTCCTGGAAAGCACTACTGGCGAACTAAGTCTTGTTGTCCGTAATTATGTGATTTTGATTGCCAAACCGCACTACCATCCCCCTTATGAAATTAATCACTGCTGCGGTAGTGATATTCCTGACGGGCTTGGCCTTTATCCACTTGGTGAATTTCTCGATTGCCACAAACAGGAATTGAAAATGGCCCAGGTCCTTAGGGAATGGTCCCTTGATATCGAGCCCCCACACAGTGAAAGACCAAGAGAGTGGTGTAGTTTGTAGTGCTTGGGCTAGTAGGTTGGTATGTCGGTCATGGTATTGACATGACTTGCACCGTTTCACTAGCTCGCTAGCATCCTGGAATGCTTTTCTGACCATAGCATGATATGAAGGGTGGCTACCACATATGCCTCTATGGATATCAGAAAGCACTGTGCTCCCTTCTTTCTGAGTGACGCATCTCAATAAAAAGCCATTGCTTCCTCAGCGGTAAAGGTGTCCCTCTACCAAGGAGTATCTGTGGGCTTGCTGCGAGACCTTTTCTACTAATGCATCATCGTCAGGGTTTGGTTGATTCAGAAGGTAGTTCAAGATCTGATCCATCCAGGTTGTACCCAAATCGAGCAGGGCGATCACATGATGGCCACCCGAAGGAGGAGTTGCCTCCAAAGGTGTTGCCTTTGGTGCTCCATTTTCAAGCGAAGCATCCCCTTCACCTTGGTCTGAGACCGCGGTGGATGGTTATGTGAGTCTTTCTTCAAAGATTCCAACCAGGGTTCATAGGAAGAAGCTAGATGGGCCAGCTCATCAGCTAGGAAGTTGTCCTTACGAGGTACGTGCTTGACTTCAAAACCAAAAAAAACATCGCTCCAGTCTTCTCAATTCGGTGAGGTATGCTGCTATTGTCGGATCAGAGCACTGAAACTCCTTTTGCACTTGGTTAACAACCAATATCGAGTCCCCTATCGCTAATAGGCGTTTAATCCCAAGTACGGAGGCTGCTCACTTTCCAGACAAGAGGCCTTCGTATTCTGTAATATTGTTAGTGGTTAGAAAATATAATTGAACTACATACCTGAGGAGGTTGCCAGTTGGTAAGGTTAGGACAACTCCAGCTCATGCTCCCTTTAGCGTGAACGATTTGTCGAAGTGCATGGTCAAATGCTCGTCTGCCTCTGGTCGCTGTACCTACTTGGGCTCAAAGGACGACCACTCGACCATAAAATCAATTAGCGCCTAGGAATTGATATGAGTTCAAGGGATGAACTGGAGATTGAACTCCCCAAGCTCTACTGCCTACTATTCTTCCTACCGCATCCCTATTGTAGAGAATTTCTCTAATCAGGAGCGAGGAGGTTACCCTGATTTTGTGGGTTTGAAAGTAGTGTCTGAGCTTGCATGAGGCCATCATAATGGCGTATAGCAGCTTCTGAGCTTGTGGGTACCAAGCCTTCGCGTCATGTAGGATATTACTAACATAGTATATTGGTCGCTGAAGACCTTCTTGCTCAATGACTAGTACCACACTCGTGACCTATGGGGTAGCTGCAATATAGAGCAAGAGCTTGTTGTTTGGTCGAGGTGCGGTCAGTGCAGGAGGGGAGAAGAGGTACCTTTTTAGATCTTGGAGTGCCATTTTTGCTTCTGCGGTCCACCGAAAGTGGTCGCTCTTCTTTAGGAGCTTGAAGAGCGGCAACCCCTTCTCTCCCAGCCTTGAGATGAACCTACTCAAAGCTGCCACATATCCTATTAGTTTTTGGACTTCCTTTAGCCTGGTCGGGGATTTCACCCAATCGATGGCTCTGATCTTGTCAGGGTTTGCCTCTATCCCTCGATTAGGAATGAGGAAACCGAGCAACTTCCCTGATGGGACTCCAAACATGCACTTCTTAGGGTTCAATTTTATGTGGTACTTCTGAAGGTTGTCGAACGTTTTTTGTAGATTCGCGACCATGTCATCCTTGGTTATACTCTTTACGACCATTTCATCAACATATGCCTCGATGTTTCTACCGAGCTGTGGTCAAAGAATGAGCTGAATAGAACGCTGGTAAGTGGCACTGGTGCTTTTCAAACAAAAAGGCATTTTTATATAACAAAAGGCACCGAAGGGTGTCACAAAAGCAACCTTCTCCTCATCACCCCTATACATGCTAATCTTGTGGTACCCCAAACATGCATCTAAGTAGCTTAGAAGATCCAGCCAGCGGTTGAGTCAACAAGATGGTCGATCCGGGGTAGAGGGAAGATATCTTTCAGGCATGCCTTGTTGAGGTTGGTGAAGTCGATGTACATCCTTCAATTACCATTATGTTTTTGGACCATGACTGGGTTAGCCAGCCACTCTGGGTACTGTATTTCTCGGATGAAGCCTGCTTCCAGGAGCTTGTTGATCTCTTATGAAGTGCTTCCTTTTGCTCAGCTATGAATCGACATGCTTTTTGTTTGAGTGGTCATGCGTCAGGTCGTATGGACAACTTGGCTCGATCACGTCCCTAGGGACTCCGGGCATATAAAACAGACTCTGTGAAAAGACATATGCGTTCGTTTAGAGGAAAGTGATGAGCGCGAGTTCTTATTTGGAGTCCAGACCGGCCCCTATCTGGACCGTACTGGTCAGGTCAGAGTCGTCAAGGCATACTGCCTTGAGTCGCTCGTCCTGGGTGGCGGCGATGTGAACCTTCACCGTGTGGTGCCTAGGCATGGAATTCTCCGACTGTGACCTGGGAGTTAGCTTGACCATGTCGAGACTCCTCTTATCGCAGTGCAGGGTCGTCTTTGTACTAACAAAGATGGTGATGGCCCTGGTCAAACTAGGGATCTTGATTGCCCGATACACGTAGTGGACGATGACAATGAACCGAGCCATTACTGGTCGATCTAGATCATGTTATAAGCGGTCTCGAAGTCCGCCACATCAAACAAGACCTTTTCTTTCCTGAAGTTACTTAGCAAGCCAAAAGTGACGAGTAGCTCGACCGAACCCAAGGGCTTAGCCGAATAGCCCTGGGTAATCCCAAAGAAGGGGGGAGACAGTTTCAACGCGCTCATTGGGATTTGCAGGGCATCCAACGCATCAGCGAAGAGGTGGTTAATGGAGTTCACTCCATTGATCAGCATGCCAACCATTCGGATGTTTTGAATAGTGGGTTCAACCACAATAGGGTAGCGACCAGGTCGCTTGACACTCGTGGGGTGGTCAGCCTGACTAAAGGTAAGGGGCACCTCCGAACACTTCAGACGCGGGCTTGGGCCCAGCGTGATCACCCACACTTCCCAGACCATCGACTTGTATTCCCTATTTGAGGAATATGTTGCGGCACCCTCGAAGATGTGGTGGACCATGTGGTCGGCCTGCTGGTACCCTAGTGCCGACTGGTCGGGGTTGGCCCCATCCTCGCCATCCTCGTCGTGGCTGGATTTACGCTCTCCAAGCTCCTTGTCGATGATGCCCCCCACAACCTTACACTCGGTCAGGTCATGGGCATATGTGTGGTGGATCGGGCAATAGCCGTGACCCTTCTTCCCCTCTCTCTTCTTAAAGTGCCGTCATGGTTGGCTGGTTTGCTTGATTGCTATGATTTCAGATGGTCCCTTCTTGCGTTTATTCTTCTTTTTCTCCTTCTGGCTGACTCCTTTGGAGGAGGCAGGCTGGTCAAAGGTAGGTCACGACCTGGTGTCAACCTAACGCTCTCGGGTCTCGACAGCCTATTCGCACTTGTCTGCAAGCTCGAAGAGCTTGGTAGTGCTTTAGATTTTCTTGGTGGCCAGCTTCTCGACCATCTTTTGGTATTTGACCCCTCTTTTGAATGCTATGACCATGGATTCACTCGTGATCCTTGGAATGGTGTTTCGATGCTCGGTAAAGCACCGGATGAAGTCTCACAATGACTCACCTTATCACTGCCTGACTTGGTATAGGTTGTCCTTGACCCTGGTAGGGAATAGGACCCCTGGAAGTTGGCAATAAACTGGTCGCACATATATTCCCAGGAGTGAACCGACTCATAGGGGAGGTTCATAAGTTAGGACCGGCTAAACCAATCAAGGCGGTCGGGAAGTAGTTGTCCATGACTTTCCCGTGGCCTCCTATGGCCTACACCATGGTGGTGTAAATTTGCAAAAACTCCTCGATGTTGGTTGAGCCATCACACTTTTCAGCTAGGACCAGCTAAAACTTGTTCGGTCAACGCACCTCTCGTAGCCGGGTTGATAGAGCGTTGCACCCTGTTTTATAACGGGGAGTCACCTGCTGATGGGCGATAGTGCGTGCTCAGGGAGAGAGACGATGGTCAATCGGTCCTGGGGATGGGATTGAGGAATTTGATGCCTCCCTTCGTGGGGGAGACGAATGGTAGGGCTGCTTGCCCTTTTCCTGCTCTCACTAGGTGTGGTCTTCCTGCTCCCCCGTGGCCACCTGGCTCTGGATCATGCAACAAAGGTTACGTTGGCGTAGATAGTCATGCATGTCAGAGGGTTGGGTGTCTCAACACAGCGGGGGTCTCCGAGCACTCCCCGTTACCGAGGGAGGATGAGATCTTTCCTGTCATGTGGGCTGTTGCGATTCTTGGTGATCGTGACCTTCATCAATCCTAGCGATGGACGTGGTGTTTGTCATTGTAGTTTGGCATAGAACGGTTTCAACCAGGAGGGTGAGGTCACACAACCATGGCACAACTAGCGAAACCTCCGATTCTGCAACCGATGGGTGGCTAAGATGCATTCGCATGGTCTGCAGATTCTATGCAGGCGTCATGGCCTCATAGTCGAGTTGCCGAGCACGAAGTGGTGACATATCGCGATGGGGGAGCCCTTGGCATTCGTGCGGCGTGACAACCTTGGTGACGACACCACTAAAGACCACGTCCTTTGCGGCAGCTCCTCTAGGCGATGCTGTGGTAGTTGGGGCTATGCCAGAGCGTTTCCATGTCTGGCGTCGGTCTGGTTCCTCTCTAGGCACGTGGCCTTGGGATCATCACCGGCACCTGGAATACTGAAGCCTCTGCTGCCCCTTGTTGCATGAACTCTCATGCAAACTTATCATTGAGCCTTGGAGCTCTCAGACTCTGATTCAGTGTCCCATTCCTGGAGCACACTGGGCTCATTTGGGTCATATCCCATGATGAACTCCTCATGGTGACTAGGGACTCAGCAGTTACCATGGAGATGGCTATGGGTAGCCTAATCTAATCTTTTACACCTACTGAAATGCAAAAATGCATCGCCCTACCTGGCACACCAACTGTCAAGGGTTAATCCCTAACAATGATTTTGGGGTGTACCGTTTGGTGGATGCGTGAACAATGCTTGCGGCATTCGTGTGCTTATGATGGACTAAAGAGCATGAAGGGGGTATCCAGGTTCAGCCCTCCCAAAGGATAACAACCCCACGTCCTGTGTATTTTGTTATCAGAGTTTGTGAACTAGTTATAGATGAGTTTTTCTAGCTCTTACCCGTTTTTCTTCCCTACAAACTAGGTCCTCCCCTCTTTATATACTAGAGAAAAGGAGAACTTACAGGTGGGACCTGTTTAGCAGTCCCATGCGTGGCTAGATATTCTATTCTTGGATCATCATCATGGAGAACCTGGTGAACCCAACTTGTCCTGATAGCTCTGCACGCTCGTCCCATTCGTGGCACGCCATTGTACCTGCCTCCCCCAGTCGCTCGGCCTGTCCTATCACCATGCACCGTAAGATCGTCTACCAAGCCATTCTATCCCTGCACCTCGTGAGTCTACCTGCAAAATCATCTACTTGCTTGGTTGTTCTACATATCCTATCCCATTTGTCGTGTGGCGCAAGATGGTCCGCAACACCCCAGTCCATAGCAATTAATGCTATGAAATGGGGCACAACCCATCTGCGCCAGCCATGACTTTGTTCGCTAGAGGAGGTGCTTCAGGAAGGAAAGCACTTGAGTAGAAATCAATAAATGCGATTATATAGGTTAGGTATGGGTGTCCCACGATCAGCAAGAGCTTATCGCATGACCATATTATATCACAAGGAGGTTGGTCACGCAAGCCTCGTGCTGGTCGCTTGATGGGCCAGGGTTCAGGAAAATCCCCCACCAGTCGTCATATCCCTCATGGGGCCTATTAGCTAGAATGTCCCCTTGCTCAATACTCCGATAAGAATACATCATTGGTATCAATGATGACGAAGAAATCAACCCCTAGGAGTATCATGTCTTCATCCCCTAGGTTAGATATTACATCCAGAATGAGTTGCATCTCCAAGTGCAGTATAGTTGGTACCACCCTTTTGGAATAGGGCATTTCTAGCTCTAAGATTTCTTTCAAAGGGAGTAAAGATGGCAACGTGTAGAGAATACCCGCATGCCCGCAAGTAAGAAACCTGACGGGTGTAGGTTTGGGTTTCAATATTTGCCTGTGGGTGTTGTTGGGGAATGGGCTGGCTACGGTAGTCTAAAAACAAAATTTTTACACCGCATTCACCCAGGAAACCATGCAAGTAGGAGATCACATATAATTACCACTTGATGCACAGTGCAGCGAAAGAAGAGTTGGAGTAGACTGATCCAATGTCATGCGCGTCAAACTCTTCGAGCAACTTCTCGATCAGGTCCGTGACTAGCCCCACGCAGGTGGTCATGCTCCTCGACCAGCTCCGAGTAGGTGGTCGTGCTTCTCGACCAGTTCCTCGACTAGTTCCTCGAGCAGGTTTGCTGCTTCCTCGACCAGCTCCGAGTGGTCACGTCGTGCTCCACAACCAGTCAAGCAAGTATGTCAACAAGCCATGTAGGTCCTCGACCAACTAGATAGAAGCATCGTAATCTTCACACTGAGGAGATTAGCACTGCAATCGCATCAGCGCCTCTATGGTATCCACACGTACTGCGCAGGATCACTGAGCGCCGATGTGCTAGCACCACGTGCAGCTAGGGTTTTGGGAGATCATGTGCAGGGTTACGTCTAGGGTTTTGGGAAATCTTCTGGGAGTCATAACGTCTCCATTCTGGCTCTAATTTCAATAATTCTTTTGCTGAAGTTCATCTAAATACGAGATCTGCCTATCCTTCATAGTGTGATATACATTAGGGGTCATTTGGCTTTCCATTTGATGTTATTTGACTCTTCTCTACTATAGCTTGTTGTTGACCATAGTCGTAATTGTAAAACCGCCAGAGTTTTGCGATTGCTGCACATGAAATATCAGGAGTGAGGAGGATCCTGATTTTAACCAAGGCTTCAAGGAAAACTTCATAGAAGACAAGTCCTATCTACTTGATCATATTGAATCTATGGTTTCAAATAATCTACATGACCAACTAAAACTAGACTTATTATCGCATGTGTTATGTATTGCGCTTTTACAAACTACTTGTAATAGTTAATCCTATCAAATATATGCCATGCCTTGCACATACATATCACCCTTGGATTACCTATAGTTATCTATATTAATGATGGATGACTCCTTGATATCTAGCATGCTTGAATACGTCTCTTGTGACGTCGCTCTAAAATGCATCTCTTCGAAGAGGACAATTTACTGTTATCAACATTAACTCATATACCATGAATCCTTGATGGTTGTGTATGCCGTGATGGTTGTGGAATCCTTGATGCCATGTGGGATATGGTAGGAGATGTGTAAAAATAGGTGAAAACTATTTGGCGAGGGTAGGTGGAGTTGTATTCTGGGTGAGGATGCTTTTTGGGGCTTGAGTTATCTCTATGGTATTCATTGCCGGTAGATACATGCCTGACCGTTTAAGGACTGAGTCATTGCGCCATTATGCTTAGCCACCCCTGTGCAACCATGCATCCTGAATGGGTAGGACTTGATTTCTCCTTCATTGGACTGAGTTAGGCATCGTACTAAGAGGTTAAGAGCAGCGAGCAGTCAAGTGACTATTTGTCTCTCTATTTGAATGTTTCAAGAACTGGCCAAAGGCTTAAAAGGGGGTTGGCATTCAATACATGGCATCTGGTACTTGGGGGTAAATCTTGTAGAAAAGCCTGACAGGAAAGGTGATTGGAGTGTTTCAGTATGATTCAATCCTCCGCTTGCAACGGTTGGAGGCTGAGCATATCGCCTGGGTACAATGTACAACCTCTACAGAGTGTAAATCTATTCGAATAGTTGTGTCCATGGTTATGGACATGCGAAAGTAGTAACCCTGATGACTAGACTCAGGGTGCGTGTGTCTTGATGAGTGAGTGTGTGGACTAGATGTCCGTGTGATGAGGTTACTGGCTCAATCCGCCAGGAGCTATGTGGTACTAGAGATACACCAGATGCAATGATAGGGACTACAGAGTGAGGTGTAGCCCCTCTAAGGACCGAAAACCCCTAGATATAGCTTGTTGCCTTATTTTTAAACTATTCAAACTGTTTTAAGGTCAATAGTAGATGATGCAATACAATACCTGCATAAAACTACTTTGTGCTAACTAAAAACATAAAGCCTTATCCTTGACTTACCATTTTATGCATCGATCAACACTTTGAAGTAGTAGAGGGCTTGCTAAGTACCTTCCGTACTCACTCTTTTTATCATTTAGATGAGGAAGCCAATGCCAACTTCACCAGAGGTGCAGGAGAGGATGAATAGTAGTCATAGAAGTTGCATTCACACCCTAGCTGCTTGTGGCTATGGGTCCTTGCTTTCTGCTGTGTTTTGTTGGCTGTTCGACCAGGTTTGTAATATACTATATGGTTTGCAAACCTTTTGTACTCTGAACCTTAGTATTTATGTACGAATTTTGAATGCGATACTACAACTGTTGTACTGTGCATATCAGCTACTGGATCCAGGGACTGATACAGGAGGCATAAGAGATCCTGGGTTTAGGGGTCTTGCATCAATAGGGACTGAAAAACTTTCTGATGGTTCCTGAATCTCTTCGAGTTGCACCGTGCTCCACTAACTTTATTTTAGAGAAACTCTTTCTCTAGAAAAAACACCATTCCATGCGACAAACACTTTGTCTTCTTCCTAGTTATAGAAGTAATATATCCTTTGGTTTCCCTAGGATACCCCACAAAGAAGCATTTATCTGATTTGGGAGTGAGCTTATCAGAAGTCAAATGTTTTACATAGGTCTCACAACCCCAGATCTTAAGAAAAGACAACCTGGGATGCTTCCTGGTCCATATCTCATATGGTGTCTTCTCTACAGCTTTAGGTGGAACCCTATTTAAAGTGAACGCAACAGTTTCTAGAGCGTATCCCCAGAAGGATAATGAAAATCAGATTGGCTCATCATGGATCGGGCCATGCCTAGCAAAGTTTGGTTCCTCCGTTTGGACACCCCATTCCATTGAGGCATAACCGACGGAGTTAACTGTGGAACAATTCCATATTACTTTAAATGACCACCTAACTCATGGCTCAAATATTTTCCTCCACGATCAGATCATAGAAATTTAATTGTCTTGCCAAGTTAATTTTGTACTTCATTCTGAAACTCCTTGAACTTTTCGAAGGACTCAGATTTGTGCCTCATTAGGTAGATGTAACTATATCTACTAAAGTCATTGGTAAAAGTAATGAAGTACTAAAAATCACTTCTGGCGATAGAGCTCACTGGTCCACATACATCTGAATGTACAAGGGCCAACAACTCAGTTGACTTCTCTCCTTGACCGGTGAAAGGCGCCTTAGTCATCTGGCCAAGTAAACAAGCATGTATTAAATGATTCAAAATCAAATGAATCGAGAAGACCATCTTTATGGAGCCTCTGCATGCACTTCTTATTTATATGACCTAAGCGACTATGCCAAATAAAAGTGGAATTCAAATCATTAAGCCAAGGATTCTTCACATTAATGTTATAGACAGATATTTCCTTAAGATCTAGAATATATAGTCCATTCACCAATGGACAAATACCATATAGCATACCATTCAAATAAATCGAACACCATTTGTTCTTTATTATGAATTCATAACCATCTTCTTCTAAATATGAAGAAGAGATAATATTTTTGCCCAAGGCAGGAATACAATAATAATTATTTAATTCCAAAACTAATCCTGAAGGTAGCGACAAGGAATAAACACCAACGGCCAACGCGACAACTTTTGTCCCATTATCGGCACGAGCATTTATCTCACCTCTTGCACACTTCCTAGACCTTTTCAGTCCTTGCAACGATTTGCAAGTATGAATCATGATTTGGTATCAAATACCCTTGAATCATTAGGACAAGTAGTAAGAATAATTTCAATAATATTTATACCTGAAGTGAAAGTCTTACTTCCCTTCTTCTTCTTGAGTTCTTCCAAGTATAGCTTGCAGTTCCTCCGCCAATGGCCAGACTTATGGCAGTGGTGGCAAGCATCATAAGCAGCAGGGTCAGCCTTGGACTTTCCAACAGGTTTAGGTTTTGAGCTCGAGATCTCATCTGACGTTTTAGCCTTAGCCTTGCGCTTTCTCTTCTTGCTATCCTTTTGACCAATCATCACATGATTAGAGCTTTTCTAATGCTTTACTCAGTAGTCTTAAGCATTTCATTCAATTTAGCCATGCTATTCTCCATGTTATTCATATGAAAAATTCAAAATGAATGGCTCAAAGTTCGTAGGGAGCAACTGGAGAATCACATCCGTAGCCAACTCAGGGCTAAGGGGAAAACCAAGTTTTTTTAGAATCTCAATGGAACCAATCATCTTGATCACATGAGGATTAACTAGAGTGCCTTTTGTCAACCTGCACGCAAACAAGAACTTGGAGGTGTTAAATCTCTCGGCCCTAGCTTGGTTTTCAAACATGCCTCAGAGTCCCACAATCATATCATGGGCATCCATGTTCTCATATTGCTTCTGAAACTTAGAGGACATGGTGTCAAGCATGAGACAACTAACATCAAGTGAATCGTTGGTGTGTTTCTCGTATGCCCTCCAATCAGCGGCAGATGCATTATCAGCTGGTTCATCAGGATAGGGAACCTCTAGAACATACTCATTTTTCTCTTGTTTGAGGACAATTCTCATATTTCTATACCAATCAATAAAGTTTGCTCCTAAAAGCTTTTCTTTTTCAAGAATCGAACGCAAATTACAATTGTAATTGATGTTAATAGTCGGTGCCATAATCTACAACATAAAATAAACATGCAATGTTCAACACTATGTTTATGTAAATATTTCATTAAACAATTTAACAAAAGATACTCTCATTATATGAAACCGTCTCCCTCTAACGACATATAATGGGTCAAGATCTATATTTAACTAAGTTCTAGTGAGGTTTGGCAACACTGCTAGAAACCTAGTGACATAGGTAAGTAACACTTCAATAATGATATCATATACGACTCTTGTTTGTTGGGTGGCATCCAATGCCCCGGCGCGCAACACCATGCCCCAAAGCACAAAACTGTTTTGATAGCTTTGTTAAGTAAACCAATACTATGCGTGTGGATGTCTGACATCCACCCTATTTGGTTAAAATAAATGATGGCACTCTACTTTAGTAGACCTACCAAACAATGATCAAAACCTATGTAGGTGTAGCTATTGGAAGGGCATAAAATACTCTAAATTTTTTGAGGAAAACTACTCTATTAGGATGATCATATCTATCTCATGGAAAACATGAATAAAATAGCATGACCAAAACATAGATAAACATTACAGGCAATCATATTAACTGTGACATAGTATGACCCCTTCATGTGGTTATCTCCATCGCCACGGTCTTGTCCTCCGGATCATCATGCTTCAAGTGTCCATGATCATGTACCAGATTACTATTCTTAGTAGCTAGCATGAATTGCATGAGAATATGAAGTATCATAAGTCAGCACATAGCCCGTAATACAATAACACGATAGCCTTCGATGCAATTAACCATGACATGCAAGCCATGAAAATTACAAATATGCATCATACACACATAAAGGCCATACTATTCACGTCATTCCCTACAAAAACAAGTTAAGCACATAATCAAATTCTAACGGCATGATGTAAACATGTTATCCTTAAAAGCCCTAGGCTCCGAAATACATAAATCGTATCTATGAAATTGCAATGAAAATCTCATCAGTTTGATCATATCAAGCCGATTCTGAGTCGTTCACAATACCTCAATTTCCACTAGATCAATCATATTGATCATCACGTGAGATTTTTCAGAAATGACAACAACACACACAACCTCAATCTACTGCTCATCTAGCCATGCAGCAGCTCGCACTGTTAGCCCCGATGGTGATTCTTGCCGATAGCGGCAAGTTGCACGCGTGGCTAGATGAGAGATCAAGCTAATCTTTTGGTCATATAGTTCCATTTACTCACACCTCATCCGACCCCAATTACAACAAACCATGCAACAACCAATCCATCACATGAACCGATCAAGATCCAATCTTTTACTACCACATATAATCTATATGTGACCGATCTAGATAAAAACTATGCATGTAGGCTCTGATACCACTATTGGGGAATGTGTTGGCTATGCTAGCCTAAAAACAAATTTTTTCTATTGCATTCACCTAGGAAACCATGCAAGTAGGATATCATATATCATTACCACTTGACACAGTGTAGAGAAAGATGAGTTGGAGTAGACCGATCCAACATCGTGTGCGTCAAACTCCTCGAGCAGCTTCTCAATCAGATCCACGACTAGCCCCACACAGGTGGTCATGCTCCTCGACTAGTTTCGAGCATGTGGTTGTGCTTCTCGATCAGTTCTTCAAACAGGTCCGTCGCCTCCTCGACTAGCTCCGAGTGGTCACGCCGTGCTCCATGATCAGGCTAGTAGGTATGTCGACCAGTCGAGTAGGTCCTCGACCAGCCAGATAGAAGCATCTCAATCTTCATGTCGAGGAGATCAGTGCCACAATAGTAGCAGTGTCTCTATGATATCCACACGTACTGGGCAGGATCGTCGAGCGCCGTTGTGCTAGCATCGTGCGCGGTTAGGGTTTTGAGAGATCGTGTGGAGGGTTGCAGCTAAAGTTTCGGAGTGGCTTACCTATCCATGCCCCACCCCATGCCTCTCCTTATATAGAGCTTGCTAATGGGCTCCCATGTTGGAAGACCTTTAGGACTCTAACACCTCATGGATTACAATCCAATGAAACCATATACAATCCAATTCGTATGTTTTGTTCCAACCCATTAAGTGTGTCACTCATTAGGTTAATGTACAAACGGCTAAGATTAGGGAACACTTTCCAAACCAAAATCATAGTGGTCCCTAGTAGGATATCTTGACTCCTGAGTATACACAAAGATCATATCGGCTGAACTTTAATATACACATGCACCGATCCCTTTGCTTCACGATACTAGTCAAGCTCAAGGCGAGATATGTGCCACCCTTGTGATAGCTCGACCATTCACTCAATCAAGTAATGGATTCATCAAGATTAACTCTTTAATCATATTGGCATGTTCATGCATTTTCTCAATCCAACTAGCTCGATGGCCCAGAGATATCTCTCCCGTTATCAAGGAGGGAAAATTTTCATCTTGATCGCTCACACCCCATGACATGTTTCATGACAACCCCGAAAGCTACCTTTATGACTACCCAGTTATGAAATAGCATTTGTCAGCCCCGAAGTATGTCACTACATATTCTGGGAATCAATGATGATCTCAGATCTACGGATCCTACAGGTACACCATCTAAGATAACAATTGATGACACATTAAAAACAACAATCCCAACAGTATCTCAATGTGGGTCTATCCAACATCATCTTCTCCAACAAAAATGACCACATTATTGACCTAGTATTTCTATACCTATGATTCGTGAAGCATGACAATCAATTAATACATGTGTTGGTCTTATGAATCATCATAATGATACGTGACCAGGGAAAAATTTAGAATAACATCATGATACAAACAAAGAGTTCCACAAACAAGTCACATTATTCAAAAGTACATAAACATAGACGTGATAACAATCATCTCTATAATTACCTCTAGGGCATATCACCTTTAGGTACAGGTGCAGGTTTGATCCTAAACCCAATGGGAAAAAGGTCTCTGGTAAGAAAACCCGTGAACCCGTAAACCCGATCCAATCACCTTACATGTGGGCCCAAGTCATCACTAGGTATATAAACTAGGAGCTTAGGTATATAAATCCGCCCCAATTAACCGTAAACCCGTGTTGTGGGCCGACATACGAACACGCAGGTACAAGATGCCCACGGGTGGTGGGCACGGGTAGCATTTCTGGGCAGCCTCTACCCATTGGCATTTTACCTGTTGCCATCTTTAAAAGGGACCATCTTTTGAATAGTAACCCCATAAAATAGATGACTTTTAGGTTAGTTTCATTCAACATGATAGAGTTAAGAAGTTGTTGATACAACATAGGTGGTGTAGGACAAGTTGCTGAGGCCAAGGGTGCTGCAACAGCATAGAGGCTCCTCCTTCTACAGGAGGCCCTCATGCAACCCCCTACTACAGATCTGACAACCCCCACCAGTAAGGGCTAGATCAACTCGGTGATCGGCATGGCAAAGGAGGCTATCACACAGTTCGAGAACTCTCATCAAGACATTACTGTGAATAACTCTAACTAGGGGAAGTCTCGCAATGACCCTTCCTGTGGTGAACCAGATTTAGAGATCTTCTCAACAAGACGACCCGAGATGATAACCGAGTACCTAGCCATTGTAGGGCCTCCATCAGAGATCATCATATCAACAATATGTGTGAGGTTATCAATCGATGAAGAGGCTCAAAGACCCTTGAGGAGGAATCAACAATGCTTTAATGGTCTAATCAGAGGATGTCCCAATGACGCTCGATTAGAATCCAGGGCAGATCTCTAACCCCTGTGGGTATAACATCCGTGGCTACCTGGACCCAGCAAGTCGCCATCAACTGGTGCCAAGCATTCTCTTCAGATTTGCATAAGGTGAACTATCTATCTAAGTTCCAGCCTGAGTCGATCGAGAAGTACAATGGGAACATGAATCCCATTGAGTTCCTATAGATCTACACTACGGCCATCCAAGCGACCGGTGGGGATGAGAAGGTAATAGTAAATTACCTCCCCACAACCCTTGAATCTAGGACCTGATTGATCAACTTATTGCCAGGAATAATCTATTTGTGGGAGAAACTCTGCGATCTATTTTGAGCCAACTTCCAAGGTACGAATGTTCGCCTTGGCACAAAAAATGATCTCTTCCATTGTGAGTAGATAGAGAAGGAAACCTTGCACACGTTTGTGCGCCGCTTCAGCAACACCTGAAACACCATCCCCAAGATAAATTACTATAACATCATCCAAGCATTCACTTTAGGCGTTAGAAATTCATTAAGATCATCGACTAGGTAGCTAAGGACAAAGAGGCATTCCCATTCATCAAGGAGAGAGACTAGGGCATCAAACACCCTAAGCCCATAGGCTTGACAATGACACAACAAAGAGCAAGTGCAAGAAGAACTCCAAGGGTGGTATGGGCAAGGAAACCAAAACTGACAAAGTTTATGTGGATCTACCTGACACCCATCCCGATAAGCTTTTTGGCTCATTCCAGAGCAAGAATTACACATTGGGCACTGGCGAACGTGATGGCAAGCTTTGGTGTGACCTCCACTAGACTGACAACCATGGCCTCCACCAGTTCCGCCTATGGCAGAAACTGGTCAAGGCCAAGATTGACAAGGCCAAGGCCAAGGGGAAGAAGGTCCAAGTTGTGACCTAGAGTAGGGACTCCAGCTCTAGCAGCAGCAAGGATGACTTGGACACAATGTTCTACCAGCCAGAAGAGAGGACCATTGACCACATGTTTGGCGACTCCGCATCCTACGAGTCCAAGCGACAATATAAGACAGTGGCTCGAAAAGTCTTAGCTGCTATCCCCAAGGGTTGTTTGGCCATCAAATGGTCAAACGTCGAGATCTCCTTCGACTAGAAAGATTGCCTAGAGAACTTCGTACGGCTAGGCCACTTCCTGATAGTTGTCGAGCCAACAATAAACAACTACAAGATCTCCTAATGGCTTATCAATGGAGGGAGTTTCCTGAACATCCTCTTCATAAGCACACTCAAAGCGATGTAGATCTCTTGATCTGCTATTAAGCCAATTATGGAAGCCTTCCATGTTATAGTACCCAAATCTTCAACCATGCCTATCGGCCATATATCACTCCTCGTTACCTTCAGGAAGGAAGACAACTTCTGAACAAAGAAGATTCTATTCGACGTGGTTGATTTCGAGAAGGCATATAACGCCATCTTAGGATGACCAACTCTAGCCAAGTTCATGGCTGCCATGCACTATGCCTACTAGTGCGTGAAGTTCCCCGAGCCTAAGGGAGTCATTACTGTCTAGGGTTGCTCTAAGGTGGGTCTCTGCTGCGATAAGCGGAGTCTTAATATGGCATCTCAGCACCGACCCGACAAGGAACCCAAGAGCTCAAGGATCAAGGTGAACGAGAAACCTTCATCATGACCGTGACTAGTTTGTAGCTAACGTAATAGCACTATGCTATCCTCGATGTAGTAATTTCCTTGCATATTGGCTTAATCTAGTATGTGTTGTTTATGTTTAAGATATTAGGATTACAATAGTTTGTGAAACATCAATTAGCTTGGTAAGTCCCAAGTGTAAGTACTAAGAGTACCTTCATAATAATAAAGATCATATTGCCTGAAAAGTCACTTGAATGCATTTTCTACCTTATTTGTTTTCTCATTAATTCCAATGCCTGACAACGGGTAATTCACCATGCGGGTACATCATCCCACGCGCGCATTCGCGGTTGCGATTTTTTTCATGACTGAAAGGCAATATGAGTTCTATTCACTTTATTACATTATTCATTTAGACTGCCTACCCAAAAATCCTTCTTGGATAGACAATCAGGGGCTTATCAAGTACTCAGTACTGGAAACTAAAATTGGCATATTGTGTATATTCTGACAGAAAATTCCAATGAGAAGGGATGGATCATTATGTCGTGACTTCGGGGTTGAGAAAAGGTTCCTTATTGTATTCCACAAGTGCCTGGGGGCTATGATTCATTCCACTCAAGCGGACCTAAGGATGACCATAATAAGCCCTCTGACTAGAAACTGATGCATTTTGAACTAATTGAAGGAAGAAGTGATCAAGTTTACCATGATATGTTGTCAAACACATCCAGTACCAGGCACCCGCATCAAAAGCAAACATCTAAGATATAATTATTAAATTCTAACAAACTACTGACTTTTTATTTTAGATTACAGGAATAAAAGTATCAAGACGATGGCTCGAACCAAAAGTCCATCAAATCTATGTATCCCTTGGCCGACCCAAGTATCTCCTCCACCTTTTAGGTCAACTCCTCCTTCATCTCCCCTGGGAAATCTTCTTGGAGGATGTTGATGTCGATGTCCTCTAACTAGTGCATTCAGTATAGCCAGCACTTGAGCATTCGCCTCTTCCATGCCCCGCTGGGCCTGGCTCAAGACATGCTTGGACACCTTCTATTGGAGCAACCCATAAGCTTCAGCGAGCTTGGTGGCCCGAGTGGCTAGTCTGACAGTGTCGGTGTCTCCCATGGGCTCCACCTGAATCCATACTTTAGTGAGCAAATCTTGGAATACATCCAAGGCCACGACAGTTGGCGTCTCCCACGGGCTCCACCTAAATCCAAACTTTAGCAAGCGCATCCTGGAATACATCTAGGGCCACGACAAGCTATTCTCAAGTAGTGGACATCCAAGCCCCCTCCTGGGCTAGGGCATCATGAGTCTCAAAAAGCTATGCAGGACACCACATTGAAAATGAAAAGGGTGAAGAAGTCGCATGTCCAGGTTGTCAGGGCTTACCTTTCGACCGACCCTCTAGTTCAGCACGCATCTTCTCCTTCTCAGCGACCTCCCAAATGAGTTGATGGCACATAAGCATCAGGTCAGTACCTATTATTTCATCGTCTAAATAGTTACCTTGCAGGGAAACACTTACTGTAAAGAATGAGGTGATGACAACCTCCCGGGCGCGACCACTCGGACCTTGGACGATTTCTCTCTAGGTCATGTGTCTGGGCAGCCCATATAACAGGTTCGTAACTTCCTAGGGCGATGAGACCTCCACTTCTTGCCTTTCACCAGCAGTGCTTGGGGCTCGCTGGGCTTACTCCCACCTCCCTCGGAGGGTGCGATGTCTAGGTTTTGAAGCGGTCAGGACTTGGTGGCTGGGTGCTACGCTCCAAGCATCCTATGAGAAAGGAACCCAAAACTTGTGGTCCGATAAACACATGAAAGATGTCCATAAGTGACAATATATACCTAGGCTATTTCACACCTTGGAAGAGTTTCAGCGGGACAAGGATGGAGGCCGGCCTCTTGGATGGCTTCTCGGTGCCGCCTATCCCTACCTCTGGCATAGGCAGGGTCACATCGGTCAATGCACACATGCCAACGATCGCCTATATGGGCACAGGGTCACATCTAGTCTGTCACATATATGCGCACATGGTCAATTACCACAGCTACAAATGCTTTGACAAAATGTTTAAACTTACTAGAGTTGGGGCCAATGCTCCAAGTGCTACAGTCGGGGTTGGATCCTCCATGGTTGTTGTCGGGGTCAGGTCCTCGGTGGCTAGAGTTAGCACTGGAACCACTGGAATCAGACTTTGGGCCAAGACTTTGGGGTCTACGGTTGAAGCTGGGTCTGATAGATCGGTTGCTGATGGATGCGGTGGCATTGTGCCGCTAATCAACAAGCCATCACCCGCCAAGTATTTGCCCTCATCCAGTGCTTCACCACTAACGCAGGACTAGGCTGGTGACATAATACCACCACCCCCGCTCCCACTTGGGAATGTAGTCCCTGTGACCCCGACCTCTTCCGAGTCCTCATCTCAAACGACCGAGTTCTTGGCCTCTGGGTTTGGCCGATCACGTCCTGGAAACTTCATGATTCACGCCAGCCACTACGATGAGTTACAAATACATGGAAAGAAGACAAAATAAGGAAATGTGAAGGCTCATGAGGCTTATCGACAAGATACTCACCCGATTATTAGCCTCCATCTCTACGATGGGAATTGGGATGCTCTCGTGATTAGGCTCGAGGGCTGAGTCAAATAGAAATTTGGTCCTCTGCTCCACCACCTTCGATAGGAGATCTACATATGAAAAATGACACGTAAGAAACAATCCCACAACTTTCCTAATAGCTACTCGGGATAAGTCGGTACATGTCTCACCTTGACGGCCCAGGTCCTTCGCGACTGTAAACTCCCAAGCGCCAGAGATCCTCAACCTTAGATTGCTCAGGCAATGCTTGATGAAGTCATTAGCGACATCACACACTATCAACCTCTTCTCCTTTAGCTCTTGGATCTTGGCAATAAGAGTTCAACGGATGGCAGATGATGGTCTCCCACAGTTTTTCCATCCACAACTGCCTCGATAGCAGTGCAAGACCCCAATACAGGAGTTTGGGCATGCCGGGATGGTAGTAGAACCATTTCGTGTGCTACCCTAACCAGAAACTCTTTGTGGAGAAGTTGACGTACTCTACTGACTTCCCTTCTAGGAGTCGAAATCCAGCACCACCGATGACCTTGCCTGAAAACCCCTTTAGGAGGTAGAAGTACTTGAAGAGGTTGATGGAAGGGTGTAGGCCTAGGAAGGCCTCGCACAGGTGCACAAAGACGCTGAGCATGACAATGAAGTTAGAGTTGAGGTGCATAAATCAAGGCAGTAGAAACTAATCAAAGAAGCTGTAAGGGGGGAAATGGAAACCACAGTGGAAGATATCAAGGAAGACAACATTCTAGGTGGTGTCTAGACTAGGGATTGTCATGCTCACCACTAGTTAATAGGCGATTAAGTCCCCTGAGGGGATGGCCTTGTCGTGCTCCACTTGGGCTAGAACCTCGTTCGAGACCTCGGATTCTGGCCAAGACGGGGTCACAGGTAAAACAACGCTAGTAGCATAACTCTCCACCCTCTCGGTCTCCTTGCGGCCCATGGTGTCGACAAGAAGAAGTTGGTGGATTTTAGGGTTTTGAAGGCGGTTTGAAGCGAGAGATGCACAAGAAAATAGCTCAAGGAAAGCAATAATGGAAGAGGTAAACCCTGTGTGGTCTCATGTCTCATTTTATACGGGGATGACATCTCTCTGGATGGCTCTTCAACTGAAGCAATGATGGTTTTGAGTCTAACTCGAGGCCACATCTCTTTCTTTAACGTCATGTCACATTTAATGCTCGATGCATGCGGGAGTAGTTGGAGCAGTAACATAGAGATCCCGATGCACTCACCGCTATGCATGCACGGTTTCCTATCATCATCATGATCTTTTTGTCAAGTAAAGAGTCTCTTTACCACCATGCAAAACTTCCGCTACGGCAGTTCAAATTTCAAAACAAGCCAGCAACAGGTCCTTTCAAAAGCTTAGGATGAATTTTTTTAGATGACTTGGAATTCCTACTTGGAGGCAATACCTTCTTGAGGGCTCACCTAGGTACTCAAAGGTATTCAGAAACATGAATAGATGACCTGAGGAATCTAAGAACCCGGTTAGACGCATCATCCTAGCCGGAGGACCCAAGTCCTATTTAGTAACGCAGTCAGTCAAAATGTTTACCTTTGCTGACAAGAATTTTGATCTGTCGAAACCTCATTTCACATACTGGTGAGGGGCTTGATGATGGGTAGTGTAAAACTTCCATATTCGAACACCCTAGGTTTCCCTACATTTTTGGGGTATATCTCTATCCTCAGGAAAGAAATCCCTGGACGTATGGAAACTGTCCGCAGATACCTGAGTTATCTCATAAACAAGAAAGTTTATCTCCAGGAATGATAAGGAAAGACTCTAGGAGTCGTACGATGACCCCCTATATATACAGAGTCAGGGGACCCTATGGAGTACAAGCCATTAGAAATAAACATTTAAGCTTGTGGAAGGTTTGCACCTTTGAGCCCTCCGCAACTTAGATGTCTATTAGCTTCTATCCCCGACTACATACATGGGAGCTCTCTGATTAGGTTTAAATCTATCTAAGCTAGCCAAGCACCCCCTTGTACTCACTCCCAGAGATTAATACAAGACCAACAAGATGTAGGGATATTATCCTAAGGAGGCCGAACCTGTAAAAGATCGTGTGTGCACTATGTGATTTGTCTACTCGAAGCATCCTTTACTATTTCTATAAGTTTGTAAGTTTGGCAGTTCACCAATCATCTATATGTTCTAACACTGGCTCTAAAGTGGTTCTTTTAGTGGTGTTCATTCCTACTACCTCAGTTGTCCCTTTATGCTTTAGGCTCTGCTCTTCCATTTGGTGTGCGATTGACTGGTTGATGGCGCGTTTTGCTATGTGGGGGTTTGTATGTTGTTCTCATATGCTAGGCTATGAGGCGTTGGACCATCATTCTCTTCACTTGGCGCACTTATATAGGTTCTGATCGTCGAGCTAGCGTCCATAGTTCCTGTCACATCCTAATTCCTAATCATGTCATTAAGCATAATTTAGCATCATAATTATCATGTTTAATTGTTAAGCATTTTGGATTTGCTTTTTAAATTCATTTGGTGGTTGACTAGTGCTATGTGTTATGAAATTAACCGATGTTAGAATTTTTGTTAATTTAGGTCTCGCCTAAGTTTTTGGGTGAATCCAATTTAAAATTGGGTTCATCTCATTTTGTATTTTGCGACACAAAAATCCGTAGAATTTTTGGAGCTATAGATCACCTTTTGGGTTAATTTGAAGAGGGGAGGGATAGACATTAGAATGCAGCCGAACTTTTCTGCTTCTCTTCCACATGGGCCCACCTGGCTGGCCCCACACCTCATCCTCTCCCTTGGCTGCACAAGGCAGCAGCTCCACCCTCTATCTCCCTCTCCCTCAGCTCACTCCCTTCTCTCAACGGCAGCAGCTCTCACTCTCTCCTTCTTCCCCCTCTCCCCCAAACTCTCTCTCTCTTTCACCCAAAATCTCCCTCAATCACTTGAAAGCAAGGTATGCATGTGTTGCCATGGTGTTCACCACCTCTCTAGCTTCCCATCCATCCAAGAATCACTCACTTGCACGAAGATTTGAAGGATTTACAAAGCAATTTTGTCACACTTGTTTTTCTGAAATTTCAGCAGCTGTTCATATTTTCTCTAAGTCTTGCTCCCTCCGATTCTTCCTCAAACCGATGGCTGTGAACAAATGTTTTTGCTTGGTTAGATTTTGAGTTTTAGAGCTGCAAATCGAGTAGTGCGAAACACCTTGTGTTCTTGATGAAATGGATATGGTAGGAGGAGAATGGATGAGATAGCTAGCGAATTGAGTGTGTAGAGCGAGTAAATTAAGTTTAGAACCATTGTATTAGTGCCATTGCATGTTTACGTGGTTTAGATTTTAACATGCAAATAGAATCGACCCAAAACATTTCTTCGCGAAGTGCTCTCTAGAACAACACGGAGTGTCTGGGTAGAACTCGGATAGTCCGGGTGAGCCCAATTGAGTTTACCCATAAAAGTGTTGTTTAGCGAGCATTTTGAGTTTGGAATCCTTAAATTAATGCTTATACATGTTTAGGTGGGATAGGTAGTTACATGCATGTTGAATCAACCGAGGAAAATAGCCACGAAGTTCAAGTCCACCAGAACCCGGAGTATCCGGGTACCACCCGGAGGTTCTGGGTAATTCGGTTTAAAATTAACCGAGCACCTCCCTCGGAGTAACAATCCGGCCCAACACGGAGGTTCCGGCCTAACACAGAGGTTCTAGGTGACCCTAGCCAAAAATACCTGATGACCCTTGCCTGGAGGTTTACCCAGAGATCCCGGAACCCAGAGTATCCGGATTGCACTATTCATCATGCGTTTTTTTTGTTTTTTTGCTAAAGCTCGTAAAATTCATAATAAATTCTCTGTAGTCCCAAAAATTATGAAACAAAATTTTTTGCTTTCATAATATCCTCCTATACCCTATAAAAATATCTCCAACCATGAAATAATTAATTAACTTGTTAAGATAAATTAATTATGTTAAGACTTCATTAATTCACCGTTAATTCTTAGCAAGCCCAAAATTAGTGAAACCGATTTTACTAGTCTCCTTCTGACTTGTTCTAACTAATAAAAATGTTTTCATGCATTATAAAGCATATTTTATAGCATTTCATCATATACTTATTGCGATGCATTCGTTTCTTTAGTGATCGTCGAATCGGAGAGTAACAGGTTACCGCGAGGAGGTTTTGGTGGTTGATTTGGATTGGAGCAAAGCAAGGAACTAAGCATATTGCATTCTTTGTTCAAATTAAATGGAGTCTCAATTGATAAATTATTCTTTATGTATGTATGCATGTTTAGCGAGTTGATGTAGGGCTATGTGGGTAGAACATATCTTTTTGTATTACCACCATGTTGATCTATTGACGATCCTTATTCCTTGTAATCTAGGATGATTTTGTCGATGTCTAACTACAATGGTTAATCAAAATTCTTAGCAATGATTAGGTCCATGGTAGAAGTCGAGCGACGGTGCTGCCGTTTTTTGCGAGCTTAGGGCTTATTACTATTGTTCACAATTATAATTATGATGTCGGGTTGGATGAGATTTGAGAATGAGGCGAGATTTGGGTACTGCTAGGGGTATCTGGATTATCCGGAACCTGGATTATCCGGGTACCACCCGGGCGTTCCGGGTAATTCGGTTTAAAATCAACCGAGCACCTCTCTCGGAGTAAAACCCGGACAATCCGGCCCAACTCGGAGGTTCCGGCATAACTCGAAGGTTCCGAGTGGCCCTAGCCAAAAATAACCGAGGACCCACCCAGAGGTTCACCCGGACACTTTGGAACCCGGAGTATCTGAGTTCAACCCGTTGTATCTGGATTGCACGGTTCATCAAGCGTTTTTTTTTTCGTGTTTTCTTTGCTGAAGCTTGTAAAATTCATAATATATTCTCTGTAGCTCCAAAAATTATGAAACCAATTTTGTTGGTTTCATAATAGCCTCCTCTACCAAATACAAATATCCCCTTCCATGAAATAATTAATTAACTTGTTGAGATAAATTAATTAGTTTAAGACTTCATTAATTCACTATTAATTGTTTGCAAGACCAAAATTAGTGAAACCAATTTTGCTAGTCTCTTATTGATGAGTAATGTTTGGTCTGATCTTCCGATAGGTAGTGATAAGTCGGTGAGTGGAGAACTCGACGTTGATGATCCAAAGGCTTCGACCCGAACAGATCGTCTCCCTTGCAATCACTACACCACAGCTCTGATGGTTATCAACCGTGTCGCGCGGTTGACCTCGCCAAGAAGGCTCAATCCCTGCAAGCGTACCGAGAACACAAGCAAGAATGTAGAAGATGCAATCTGAAATATTGCGAATTGAATTCAAGCACTCAAAGTCGGGGTTCCACAAACACTTGCGGCGGCCTAGTCGGTTCGGAACAAGAGCGAAAATCTCATAATTTGTGTGTAGATCAATATCTAAGCAAAACCCAACCCTAATTAGGGCGGCGGCTACTGTATATAAAAGACTAGGGTCGGCCAAGGACCCCTGGACGTGTCCCTAATGGACTCCAACACGTTACACGGCCCAACGGCCCAAAAGATGGTGGCGCAGCACCGTGACAGATTCTGGACATCCAATTGTTTTGATGATTCCTGTTGACTCAGAACGAATTTGGACATGGGACCAGTACCGTTGGAAAGTTTATCTCCTTAGCTTTCCAACCATGTGTAGAACATTAAAAACGGAGTCCGTATGCGTCCTGGGCGACAATTTTAGTGCGGACTGGTCCTGGACTCCGAAACGGACTCGAACTGGATTGGGCCTCCACCTTGGCTTGGGCGCCCTTGCTGTTCTTGTCCCGTGTTCCTAAGTAATAATACATCACAATTATTCAGTAGTATCCCATCCTCATCAAAATATAAAGGAACACTAAGGAACGAGCTCACCTCTTGATTTAGTTGACGTGCACGAGCTCGTGTCAATGGACCTATTGTTGGAGGAATACTCGGTGTGTGTGTATCCGAAATAGTGATGTCCTCATCATCCTCCCCCTCTTGAATTGGAGTCGTCCTCGACGCAATGTCATCTTCTTCTCCCAAGTAAGGCTTTAAATCTGAAATATTAAATGTGGGACTAACCCCATAATCTGCAGGCAACTCAAGCTTATATACATTATCATTGATCTTTTCCACAATTTTAAAAGGACCATCAGCTCGAGGCAGCAATTTAGACTTTCTCAAATCAGGAAACCTATCTTTGCGCAAATGTAACCACACAAGATCACCAATTTCAAAAGTAATATGTTTTCGACCTCGGCTACCATAAGTTCTATACTTCTCATTCATCTTTTCAATATTTTCCTTAGTCAACTCATGCATTTTCAGAATCAAATCAGCACGTGTCTTAGCATCAAAATTCAATTTCTCGGATGTTGGTAAAGGAAGTAAATCAATAGGGGCACGGGGGTTAAAACCATACACTACCTGAAACGGACTTACCTTGGTGGTGGAGTGAACTGATCTGTTGTAAGCGAACTCAATATGGGGTAGACAGTCTTCCCACATCCTCAAATTTTCTTCAAAACAGCCCGCAACATGGTGGATAATGTGCGGTTCACAACCTCCGTTTGTCCATCGGTTTGAGGGTGACATGTCGTCGAAAACAGCAGTTTTGTCCCAAGTTTATTCCAAAGTGTCCTCCAAAAGTGGCTCAAAAATTTTGCATCACGATCCGAAACAATGGTGTTAGGCACTCCATGCAAGTGAATGATTTCCCTGAAAAACAAATCAGCTATGTTTGTAGCATCATCGCTCTTGTGACAAGGTCTAAAATGTGCCATTTTTGAAAAACGATCCACAACGACAAATATACTATCCCTCCCCCTCTTGGTCCTAGGCAATCCTAAAACAAAATCCATAGAAATATCCTCCCAAGGCACACTAGGAACAGGAAGAGGCATATAAAGTCCATGTGGGTTCAAGCGAGACTTAGCTTTATTGCAAGTAGTGCAGCGTGCCACGTAGTGCTCGACGTCGCGCCTCATCTTAGGCCAAAAGAAGTGAGTAGCCAGTACATCCTCGGTCTTCTTCACTCCAAAATGTCCCATCAAACCACCTCCATGCGCTTCCTGCAAGAACAATAAGCGAATAGAGCTAGCTAGGATGCATAGCCTGTTAGCACGGTATAGTAATCCATCATTTAGCACATATTTATTCCAAGTTCTTCCTTCTTTACAATGTTCGAAAGCATCTTTAAAGTCCAAATCAGTAGCATATAATCCATTAATTGTTTGTAAACCAAAAATCTTATGATCGAGTTGGGACAACATGGTATAACGTCTAGATAACGCATCTGCAATGACATTGTCTTTACCTTTCTTGTGTTTAATGATATAAGGAAAAGACTCTATAAATTCAACCCATTTAGCATGACGTTTGTTCAGTTTGGCTTGGCTTCTAATATGTTTCAAAGCTTCATGATCAGAATGAATAATAAACTCCTTGGGCCAAAGATAATGTTGCCATGTTTCTAAAACTCGCACTAAAGCATACAACTCCTTATCATAAGTCGAATAATTAAGAGATGGCCATTCAATTTCTCACTAAAATAAGCAACGGGTTTACCTCCTTGTAGTAGCACTCCTCCAATTCCAATGCCTCTAGCATCACATTCTAACTCAAAAGTCTTACCAAAGTCCGGAAGTTGGAGTAGAGGTGCATGCGTAAGCTTATCTTTCAGCGTATTAAAAGCTTGTTCTTGTGCTGGCCCCCATTGGAACGGAACGCCCTTCTTTGTCAACTCATTGAGTGGGGCAGCAATGGTGCTGAAATCTCTCACAAAACGCCGATAGAACCCTGCAAGGCCATGAAAACTTCTCACCTGTGTGATAGTCCCAAGGGTCGGCCAGCTCTTGATGGCTTCAATTTTAGCTTCATCCACTTGAATTCCCTGTGGAGTAACAACATAGCTAAGAAAAGCAACTCTATTCGTGCAAAAGGTGCACTTGTCAAGGTTAGCAAACAAACGTGCCTCTCTCAAAGCAGTAAAAACAGCACGTAGATGATTAATGTGTTCTTTATATGACTTGCTATAGATCAAAATATCATCAAAGTACACCACCACAAATCTTCCTACGAAAGCACGTAAAACCTCATTCATCAATCTCATGAAAGTGCTAGGTGCATTAGTTAAACCAAAAGGCATCACTAACCACTCATATAGACCGAACTTAGTTTTGAAAGCAGTTTTCCATTCATCTCCCAATTTCATTCGTATTTGGTGGTAACCACTACGCAAGTCAATTTTCGTGAAAATAATAGAACCACTCAACTCATCAAGCATATCGTCTAGCCTAGGAATAGGGTGACGATACCTTATTGTGATATTATTAATTGCTCTACAATCAACACACATGCGCCATGTACCATCTTTCTTAGGAACCAAAAGAACAGGAACAGCACAAGGACTAAGGCTCTCTCGTACGTACCCACGGTCCAAAAGGTCTTGGACTTGTCGCTGAATTTTCTTAGTCTCCTCCGGATTGGTCCTATATGCAGCGCGGTTTGGCAAAGTTGCTCCCGGGATCAAATCTATTTGGTGCTCTATCCCTCTCAATGGTGGTAGCCACGGGGGTATCTCAGCTGGAAAGACATCCTTATACTCCTGTAAAAGGTTAGTGACAGCAACAAGCAAGGAGCTAGGTATATCATCAATTGAAAATAAAACCTCTTTGCATACAAAAGCATAGCACAAAGTATCATTATCTTGAATTTCAGCAAGGTCAGATTTAGTAGCAAGCATAACACCACCCTTTAACTTAATGCCTTCGGACCTAGGTGTGTTCTTCTCTTTCTTAGGTGGAAAAACAGATTGAGCTACTTGCTGATTTTCAGATTCCAAAACACGTTCTTTCTTTTCTTTGTCAGCTAAAGCTTTATAACATTGCACAATTTCAGCAGGTGTCAAAGGAAGCAAAGAGATTTTCTTTCCCTTGTGCATGAGAGAGTATTTATTAATTCTACCATGGTGTGTAGCATCGGTATCAAATTCCCAAGGACGGCCTAACAAAAGTGAACATGCTTGCATAGGCACTACATCAAAATCAGCATAATCATGGTAGGAACCAATAGAAAAATGTACTCTCGCAGATTGTGTTACCTTAACCTTACCGCTATTATTGAACCACTGAATGTAGTATGGATGAGGATGTGCACGTGTTGTCAAGGAAAGATTCTTCACAAGACCGGAGCTCAAGAGGTTGTTGCAACTCCCGCCATCAATTATGGTACGAACACGTGCATCTTTGACAATGAGGAATGTCTGGAATAGATTATGGCGTTGTAGCTGCTCCGCTTGCCCCATTTGAGAACTCAAAACTCGCTTCACAATGAAGGTGCGTGCAGCATAACTCTCCGTGGCAGCGGTACCACTAATCTCCTCCCCCTCACTATCCATGTTATGATCGGCTGCAAGATTAGCTTCAAATGCATATTCTTCCTTGACATCACTATGACTAACATATCCACCATCTGCTGTTGCGGAGTATGCTCGCTGGCTTGGGCAATCCTTCATGACATGGCCAATACCTTGGCAGCGATGGCACACAATGCCCGTTGTACGACCCGTGGTAGCTGCACCTGAAGAAGAGCGTGGCATTGGATCCTGCAAAACAGTAGATTTACTCACCTCAGGTGATGGTTGTGGTGCTCCTGCTGAACGCGCCCGAGTGTTGGAGGAGGGGGCAGCAGATCGTGTAGATGTAGAAGGGAATGTTGTTGCTTGTCCCGGTGGTACTCGTGAAGTAGATGTACTCCCAAAATTGTTCCGCAATTTCTGCACCTGTTGTCGACCCTGCAGTTCTTTTTCTGCCAAGATAGCAAAATGGAACAACCTATTGGTAGTATTGTAATCTTTATAATCAACAAGGTCCTGAATTTCACGTCTCAACCCGGAGTAAAAACGAATCATGGTATCCTCATCATCCTCCTGTATACTACAACGAAGCATAGCAATTTGAAGCTCTTGATAGTAATCATGCACAGATTTAGAACCTTGATTTAAGCGCTGCAATTTCTTTTTCAATTCACGTGTATAATCAGGAGGAATAAATCTATTGCGCATGGCACGCTTTAGTCTAGGCCATGATTCAGGTTCTAAGCCACTAGAAACTAGACCATTTCACCAAATAATAGCATAATTCGTGAACTCACAAGTGGCTAGTCTAACTCTATGCATTTCAGGAACCATATGAGAACTATACTTTTGATCAACCGTCATTTCCCAATTCAAATAAGCATCAACATCATATGCACCATCAAAAGGAGGCATTGAAAACTTAATCTTAGAATAAGGATCATCGCGACCGATGCGATTAACATTATTACCTCCATTACCTTGACGACATTGTTGTTGGCCATGACGTAATTGTTCAGCATGAGGACGTTGCTCAGCACGCGCATCTTACCCAACAAAAACCTCACCATCTTCTTGGTCACCATCATTAGTATCATCATCATCATCATGTGAATGGTCATCATCCTGTGAATGGTCATCATCCTGTGGTGGCTGTCGCAACTCAAGGTCGTTGACTCGCGTGACGAGGTTAGCAATGCTTGTTCTAATGTCTGTCAATAGCCTAGTATGCTCCTGCAAGGCTTTGTTGAGTTCTTCCTTGGACACACAATCCTTAAAATCCGATGGAGAGCCATCACCTGACATGGTTAGTAGAAAACAAAGGACAACAAATATTATCCCTATCAACTACTAGGTTGTGGAAGGTGGAATCACACACACTCAAGCGTCTTACCACGCTCTTACAAATGTTCTTACCAACGCAGCAAGGAGGAACAACCGTGGAAGCGTGGGATGATTGCAAGAGTGAACCTGTTCGGATCAAAGGAGGTGGAGCTTGGAAGGCATAATATGGTAGCAAGGATTAGCAATAATTGTAATCAGAAGAGCAAAGCTAAATAAGTGTCCAAAGTATGAATCACAGTTGCTGGTCTATCACGTGTCCCTAGTCCTAGCACAACAGCTGAAACAAAGGTAAAAAGGATGATCAGAGAAAGACACAGCAAACAACACAATTATCTGGGTGTTCTCTATGTGCTCCTCTTTTTTGTCTTTTAGCACTAGTAGGAATCACGAATTTTTTTTCGTATTTTTCTGATATTTTTTTCTGAACTAGGAGCACACAAGCAACAACCACAGAAATTTTCAGCTCAAACGGATGCAAGATGTGGCCTACAGAAAATCAAGCACGTTCTTTGAAAAGCGTGCGGAAACTTCACGGCTCGAATACTCAATCTTCCAAGCCGAATTTGGGAAATTTTTTTTGGCAGAACCCGGCAAGGCGAGGGAGCAACGGATGTAACTTTTTCTGTAGATGTCCGTGAAATTTTTTTTTGCCTGATTCCGAGTCCGTATGAGAAAGTTATGGCTGTTTTACTGAACCCCTGTCGAGTTAGGGTTTTTTTTTTCAAGCAACTCTTGCAGAAATTGACCTCTTTAAGGTATTGCAAGCAATAGGATCGCGAGATGAACAAGGATGGCAGCGGTGGCAGGGCAATTGATACAAGGCGGCTTGCGACCTATCTAGGGTTGGCGTGGCGGAAAGTAACACAAGGCGGCTCGCGATGGCAAATCGAGTAATGTGGTGGCTCGACTTGTTGGTGGGGATGGTGGCGATGGGATAGCGGCGTGATCAAAACAGCACGGAGCGTTGACTAAAAACCAAGAACACGACTCTAAAACCAGCAACAAGACTCGACCACGGACACAAACTCAACAACGCGCAACTGAAAACAAAAATTGCAAAGGCACAAAGGGTTCTAGGGCAGCGGAAATTGACGGATTTTTTTTGGCTTTTTCTGGACTCTAGGTAATGAAAAACAGACTAATCTAAAGGGGAAAACGAAATTACCTAACGGGCAACCTGAAAATCTGATACCAGTTGATGAGTAATGTTTGGCCTGATCTTCCGATAGGTAGTGATAAGTCGGTGGGTGGAGAACTCGACGTTGATGATCCAAAGGCTTCGACCCGAACAGATCGTCTCCCTTGCAATCACTACACCACAGCTCCGATGGTTATCAACCGTGTCGCGCGGTTGACCTCGCCAAGAAGGCTCAATCCCTGCAAGCGTACCGAGAACACAAGCAAGAACGTAGAAGATGCAATCTGAAATATTGCGAATTGAATTCAAGCACTCAAAGTCGGGGTTCCACAAACACTTGCGGCAGCCTAGTCGGTCCGGAACAAGAGCGAAAATCTCACAATTCGTGTGTAGATCAATATCTAAGCAAAACCCAACCCTAATTAGGGCGGCGGCTACTGTATATAAAAGATTAGGGTCTGCCAAGGACCCCTGGACGTGTCCCTAATGGACTCCAACACATTACACGGCCCAACGGCCCAAAAGATGGTGGCGCAGCACCCTGACAGATTCTGGATATCCACTTGTTTTGATGATTTCCGTTGACTCAGAACGAATTTGGACATGGGACCAGTACCGTTGGAAATCTTATCTCCTTAGCTTTCCAACCATGTGTAGAACGTCAAAAACGGAGTCCGTATGAGTCCTGGGCGACGATTTTATTGCGGACTGGTCCTGGACTCCGAAACGGACTCGAACTGGATTGGGCCTCCACCTTGGCTTGGGCGCCCTTGCTGTTCTTGTCCCGTATTCCTAAGTAATAATACATCACAATTATTCAGTAGCATCCCATCCTCATCAAAATATAAAGGAACACTAAGGAACGAGATCACCTCTTGATTTAGTTGACGTGCACGAGCTCGTGTCAATGGACCTATTGTTGGAGGAATACTCGGTGTGTGTGTATCCGAAAGAGTGATGTCCTCATCACTTATGACTTGTTCTAACTAGGAAGAATGTTTTCATGCATTATAAAGAATATTTTGTGGCATTTCATCATATGCTTATTGCGATGCATTCCTTTCTTTAGTTATCATCGAACCAAAAGTAACGGGTTATCGCGAGGTGGTTTTCGTGGTTGATCTTGATGTGAAGAAAAGCAGCAAGGAAAGCAACTAAGGATATTGCATCCTTTGTTAAAATTGAATGGAGTCTCCTCAGTTGATAAATTATGCTTTATGTATGTTTGCAAGTTTAGCGAGTAGATGTCGGGTTATATGGGTAGAACCTATATTGTTGCATTACCTCTATATTGATCTATTGGCGATCCTTATTACTTGTAACCTAGGATGATTTTGTCGATGTCTAACTACAACTGTTAATGGAAATGCTTAGCAATGTTTAGGTTTGTGGTAGAAGTCGAGCGACGGTATGACCGTTGTTCGCGAGCTTAGCGCTTACTTACTATTGTTCACAATTATAATTATGATATCGGGTTGGATGAGATGTGAGAATGAGGCGAGATGTGGGTAGTGCTAGGGGTAGGTTAGGAGAGGAGCCTGGATGGCATAGACCACTTGCATCATTTAAGCATCGTCCATCGGTGTCCTTAGCTTTAGCACTTTTCCATGCTCACCGCATACCCGAATATGGGACAGGTAAGCCAAGTACCATAAGTCGCTGTGTCCATTTGACTCATGCACCCGGGGTGTGAGCAAGGGCTTGTAGAGGCACCTGAGATCCCCCACTAAGACATCGTACGCATGGGTTCTAGGTGGCCTCTACATGCATCGGGCATGGGGACAAAGGTTTAGGGTGGGTACATGAAAGGTTGAGGCGTGAATCATCGCTTGCAACCGACGGGTTGTATGGAGGGCGGTCTCATGTCGTGTGAGTCTAAGAGTACTCCCATGCAAGGTGTAAAATCAATTTGAATTGCCATGCTCTTGGTTACGAGCAAGCTTTTATCCATCCACATCGGTCGTAGAGTTATGAATGTGGATGTTTGGTATGGAGGGTATGTTGGGTATGGTTGGTGATGATTCTTGGTTACATGAGATGGATCCTTTTACATTTATGTGCCAGTTGGTGTTTACAGGGTAGATTGAATATGTGGTTTGGTTAAGTATAGGTGCTCACACATAGATGTTAGGTTGCTTACGCATATGAATATTTACTTAACCTTATGGCCTTTTTCTTGCTAATAACTCAATTCATAATCCTTGGAGTCGGGCAATTTATACGTGTCCTATATGGTTTAAGTCTTGCGAGTACCTTCGTACTCGCGATGCTCTTTTAGGTCGGTAGGCGAGGAAAGGTTAGCTTCTGGCTACTTCATGTCCGCTGGTGCCGGCGGTGGGCAAGAGTAGTGTCGTCTACTCATGTGGCGAGGGTTGGGTGGAGCCTAAGGGCATATGGCTCCACCGGTCTTTTTGTTGTTGTTAGGTTTTAAATCATCCGCTGCGTAGTTTTATCTCTTTTGATGTAAATTTTTGTAAATTTGTTTTTGCTTAAGAACTTGTAAATAATGTTAATTACCCGCTCTTTATTTAGCTATATTGTAATGTTGAATATTGGAAAGGTATGTGTTCCGATCTTGGGCACAAAATACATGCCGGGACTACCGGAATGATATTCTGATTAATCATTATACTCATGATTATTTAAATGATCGACTTAATGATTAATTAGAATATTATTTAGATGGTTCCTCACAGTTCCCCAATCCACTCACACTACCTCAGTCAAGCAGGGCCACAGTATGCAGCTCTTATCTGATAACTCTGTTGCTCCTCCTCCTCTTGTAGCGTTTTTTTTTATGATCTAAGCCCCATTGACCCCATTTTGGCTCCTTTTACCTATGAATACTCAGAATAGAAATAGGAACATCCTGAATTAGAATGTTAGAGGCTTGAATCATGAGGATAAATGGTCAGTTGTGAGGTGCAAAGTGGAAGAGAGCTCGTGTGCGATCTTTTGTCTGCAAGAAACTAAAAGGGAGGTAATTGACAGTTCATTAATAAAAAAGATATCCCCAAAGGGATCCAAAAAATTTGCCTTCATCCCATCTGCTGAAGCATGAGGTATTCTTATCGGCTAGAATGGAGCTCTATTCATTGGGCATGCCACTTTTATGGCTAGCTTCGCTATAACCATCTTTTTTTCTTCAATCCACAATGCTAAATCTTGGTCCCTCACATCAGTTTTATGCATGATCCCTGTCAGGGGGAAGATAGGGCTACTTTTGTGCAATGGCTGTTCAATTTTGACAGTCAGGATTTGGGGTGATTTCAACTTCCATCGTTAGCAGGCGGAAAATATTAAATAACATGCTTATCTTTAATGAAGTCATTAGCAGGTTGGGTTTGATTGAGGTGCCTCTCAAGGGAACAAATTACACCTAGAGTAACATGCAAGAAGACCCCTTGTTAGAGCAATTGGACTGGTGTTTCACCATAATCCAATTGGACCACGCAATATCCTAATACCCTACTTATCCCTAGGCAAGGCCTACCTCAGATCGCATTCCTTGCTATGTACAAAAGGGCACCAGCATCCCCAAGTAATTGTGTAGATTTGAAAATTTCTGGCTAGATCAGCCAAATTTTATGGAATTAGTTCAGAACTCCTAGAGCATCCCTGTAAAAGCTAGTAATGGGGCACATAAGGTTGCAGCCAAATTCAAGAGGCTTAGAGAAGCTCTAAACAAAAGGGCTAAATCTCTTTCCACGTTGAACAAGATCATCAAGGATTGCAATGTAGTTTTGGATATTATGGATAAATTAGAGGAGCAAAGACCACTTTACACTCAAGAAAATAACTTCAGGATTATCCTTAAAGTACACATCTTACATGTTCTTAACGCTCAGAAGGAGTATTGGAGAAAGAGATGTACTATCAGATGTGTTAGAATGGGAGATGATAATACAAAATTTTACATACGGCAGCCACTGAAAGATACAGGATTAACAACATTACAAGCCTTGAAGAGAGTGATGGAAGTAGAGTAGTCTCAAGCCATGGTGAAAAGGCGGCAATAATTTGGGAGTCTTACAGGGATAGGAGGGGTCACTCTAACATGCCAATTATGCTCTTTGACCTGGATGATCTTGTGCAGGCAAGGGAGAATCTAGGTGTGATGTTTGAACCCTTTTCCTCATAAGAGATTGATGGAGTTGTCAAGGCTATGCCTTTGGACAAAGCTCCAGACCGTGATGGCTTCAATGGGTGCTTTGTCAAAAAGTGTTAGAGTATCATTAAAGGAGATTTTTATCAACTATTTAATGAATTCTACAATGGTCAGTTGGACTTAGAATCCATCAACAATTCTTTTATCACTCTTGTTCCCAAAGTTAATAATATGATCAAGGTTAATGATTTTAGGCTGATATCTCTCCTGAACACGGCCCTCAAAATGCTTACTAAGGTGTTAGCAAACAAACTTCAGACAGTGTTCCTCAAGCTTTTTCATACAAACCAATATGGTTTCATCTAAAGCATATCAATCCATGACAACCTTGGGTGGGCCTATGAGTATCTTCATCAATGTCACCAATCCAAGAAAGAAATTGTCATTCTGAAGCTTGGTTTCAAAAAAAGCCTTTGACACAATTGAACACCAAGCTATTCTTCAGACGCTGAAGCAGTTGGGTTTTGATGCAAAATGGATTGGTTGGATCCAAACCATTTTAGGGACAGGCGCCTTGGTTGTTCTCCTAAATGGGGTTCCTTGGAAGACTTTTCACTGCAAAAGAGGGGTTAGGCAAGGTGACCCCCTCTCCTCTTCTCTTTGTTCTAGCTATGGATCTCTTGCAATGTATCATAAACAAAGGTAAGCAAAGTGGATTGTTCAACCTACCTATTGATCTCACTCACACAGATGATTTCTGAATAGTCCAGTATGCAGATGACACAATTATGATCTTAAAAGCATCATAAAGGGAGTTGCTCTACCCAAAAGGTATCCTTCAAAGCTTCTCTCAGTCTACGGAGTTGAAAGTAAACTATGCCAAGTCCTGTCTGGTTCCAATTAATGTGGCTTGTGATAAGGTTTGTTAGCTAGCAGGGGTATTTGGTTACAAGGTCAGGTCTCTTCCATTTACTTACCTTGGTCTATCCCTCGGGATCACTATACCTAAAGTTGAGGATCTCACCCCTATGATGAACAGCACTGAAAGAAGACTAACGATAACCTCCTCTCTGCTAGGTTTGGCTAGCAGATTGACTCTAGTTAATGCAGTTCTTTCCTCTCCGTCCACCTACACAATGTGCACCTTGAAGTTGCCA
This sequence comes from Phragmites australis, assembly GCF_958298935.1. NCBI lineage: Eukaryota > Viridiplantae > Streptophyta > Magnoliopsida > Poales > Poaceae > Phragmites > Phragmites australis. Next base: position 16,858,952 of record NC_084921.1, read on the forward strand.
AAGAAAGTGATTGATAGGGCAATAAAGCACTGTTTGTGGTGAGGGACTGATATTGCAGCAAAAGGAATGTGCCTTGTTGATTGGAAACAGGTTTGCACTCCCAACGATAAAAGAGGTTAGGGGCTGATTAACCTTCATATCCAAAATGAGGCTCTCCTTGTCCAAAATGAGGCTCTCCTTGTAAAACATCTTCAAAAATTCTAAAACAAGGGAGACATTCCTTGGGTTAATCTAATTTGGAATGTGCATTATGAAGGGGGTCGTATCCCACATGCCATTGTGATTAAGGGATCCTTCTAGTGGAAAGATATAATGGAGTTCTATGGCCATTTCGGAAGGGTTGCCTAAGGAACGTTGGGGACGAGTCAACTATCCTTCTATGGCATGATGTTTGGAATGGTCATTATCTGAAAAGCTAGTTATTAAGGATATAACATATTTTTGCCCTCAACCAAAATATCTCCATAGCTCAGTTTCTAGTTGATAATGATCACGCCAGTCACTTCCATACCCCTATTACTGTCCAAGCGTATGAGGAATTACATGTGTTATGAGAGAAACTTAATGCAATTTAGTATATTAACAATTAGAAGGACATTTGGGCCTACTGTTGGTCTTGGGACAATTATCATCAACAATAACCGAAGGGGTTCATTCTAGGCAAAGAGAGAAGAGTGGAGATGGGAGGAATCCTCCTCCTCTGCACTTGACCTCTTGGGTCCTTCATATAGGTGGGCGAGGAGAGATAAATCTTTCTCTCCCGCCTTTGGTGGGATACAAATATTACAAGGAGACCCTTGAGCCTTTACATGAGCTACTTGGTTACATGGGCTTCTTTGTAAGCCTGGGCCTTTCACGCAACAGTAGCCCCTTAGCAGGGAGCTCTGATGGGACAACGGGGCAAACAACTATAACTAGGGAAAGGCCTAGACTTATTTTTTACATGACTGTTGGAGTTAGATACAATCTAATAATTATGATTCCTCCTGTTTAGCGAAGGGTTCTTTGGTGAAGGCGAGGGCCGATAGTAGTTCTCTTTTCACCTATGAAGACCAAAGGTGATGACGAAGTTGAAGGTGATATGCCCTAGAGGCAATCATATAGATGATTGTATCACACATCTATGTTCATGTACTTCTAAATAATGTGTTATTCCAATAATGACTATCATTTACATTGAATAGAAAGTATGTGACTTGTTCATAGAGCTCTTTGTTTATATCATGGTGTTATTCTAATTTGATCTTTGGTCTCATATCATTGGGATGATTCATAAGACCAGCACATGTATTGATTGATGATCACGTTTCACGGATCATTAGTATGATACCAAATCAATAATGTGGATATTTATGTTAGAGAACATGATGTTGGATAGACCCATTTCGAGATACTACTAGGATTGTTATTTATTTTGTGTCATCATTTGTTATCTCATATAGTGTACCTATAGCATCCTTAGACGTGAGATCGTCATTGATTCTCAGAATATGTAGTGACATATTTTGGGGCTGCCAAACACTATTTCGTTACTGGGTAGTCATAAAGGTAGTTTTTAGGTTTGTCATGGAACATGTCGCAAGGTGTGAGCGATCAAGATAGAATTTGCCCCTCGATAACGGGTGAGATATCTCTGGGCCCCTTGAGGTAGTTGGATTGAGAAAGTGCATGGCCATGCCAATATGATTAAAGAGTTAATCATGATAAATCCACTACTTGATCGAGTGAATGGTCGAACTATCACAAGGGTGGCACGTATCTCGCCTTGAGCTTGACTGGTATCGTGAGGACAAGGGATCGATGCATGTATATATCAATGTTCAACCGATATGACCTTTGTGTATCTCGGGAGTCAACATGTCCTATTAGGGACCGCTATTAACTTCGTTTTGGAATGGGTTTCTGAGTTGTAACCATTTGTACATGAACCTATTAGGTCACACACTTAATGGGTTGGAACAAAACATACGAATTAGATTCGTATATGGGTTTGATTGGATAATGATCCATGAGGTGTTAGAGTCCTAAAGGGCTTCCAACGTGGGACCCCGTTAGTGAGCTCTATATAAGGAGAGGTGTGGGGTGGGGCATGTAGGGGAGAGCCACTCTGAAACCCTAGCCGCAACCCTTCACATAATCTCCTAAAACCCTAGCCACGCGTGCAGTGCTAGCACATCGCTGCTCTGCAATTCTGCTTAGTACGTGTGGATACCGTAGAGCGCTGCTGATATTGCAACACTGATCTCCTCGACGTGTAAGATCTTAATGTTGTTGCTTGGCACTGGTCGCAGAGCATGACGCAAGCACTCGGAGCTGGTCGATGATGCGGCAAATCTGCTCAGTGGCTAGTCGAGGAACTGGTCATGGAGCATGATGTGACCACTCAGAGCTGGTCGATGACGTGACAAATCTGCTCAGTGGCTGGTCGAGAAACTGGTCGAGGAGCATGACCACTTGCTTGGAACTGGCCAAGGAGTATGATCACCTGCTTTGAGTTGGTCGATGAGCGTGACCACCTACACGGGGTTGGTCACGGACTTGATTGAGAAGCTGTTCCAGGAGTTTAACAGGCATGATTTTGGATTTGTCTACTCCAACTCAGTGGTAACAATCTATGATCTCCTACTTGCATGGTTTCCAGGGTGAATGTGGTAGAAATTTTTTGTTTTACGCTAGTATAGCCAACCCGTTCCCCAATAGAAGTGTGGTGATGCATCGAAGTCATGGTCAACCTAAGCCCCACGGTGAACACTGACATTGGCGCTTGGCCGCTCTCTCAGTGCCTGGCGAAGTTGAAGGCAATACTTCCTCTGTGAGTCAAAGGCACGACTCCAACTTACTCATCGTAGCAAAAGTTGAAGTCCGCTACTAAGGCTCGCTGAAACCAGTGATGTCTTCATGTCTTCGCTCATGTGCGTCGACCAAAATCTTAGAACCCAAGACAGGACTTTAATCCGGGTGACCTCCGTAGCCCCTCTTGGCCGATGTTCGTGAGTGGTGAAGTATGCCACGTGGTTGACGTAGTTGAAGTCAATGTGGGCAAATTCATCATCTACTTTCGAGTGGTCGACGCAGTTAGAGTCGATGAAGGTGAAGTTATCTCAGTCGTAGCGCCTTTATCGATGTAGTCAAAGCCGATGAAGGTGAAGTCTTCATGGTCAAAGCCCCTCTGTCAATGTAGTTAGGGTCGATGAAGGCAAACTTCTCATAGTCCTAGCCCCTCTATTGATGTATCCAAAGACGATGAAGGCAAAGTCATCGTGACTAAAGCCCCTTTGTCGATGTAGTAAGAATCAATCAAGGCGAAGTTGTCGCAAGTCGTAGCCCCTCTGTCGACGTAGCCAAAGTCGATGAAGTCAAAGTCGATGAGGGCAAAGTTGTCACGACCATAGCCGAAGGCGAGTTTGACTCTTTGAGTCAATGCCAGGGTCAAAGGCGATGATGACCCCCGTCTGAGTTGGCATCAATATAGGCAAAGGTGACAATGACTTTAGAATCTCATCGACATAGCCGAAGTGAAAAGCAATGACGACTCCTGAATCGATGTCGAAGTAACTGAAGCCAAAGGGGTCAGTGACCCCCTCCGATTAGCATCGAAGGTGATGGTGACTCCATTTGAAATCTCATCAATGTAGCCGTTGCTAAAGGTGATGACCGACTCCCTTTGAGTTAATGCTAAAACTGAGGGTGACAAGGACCCCCCTGGGTCAACATCGAAAGCTAAGTCGACGATGACCACTTCTAGAGTCTCATAAACATATGCGAAGTCAAAGATGAGGATGACTGCATCGATGCCAAAGTCAAAGACAATGATGACCCCCTCTGGGTTGATAGCAAAGGCGACGACAAACCTCTCTGGGTCGATGCTGAAGCTGAAGGCGAGGGAGGGACTCACTTTAAGTCAATGCTGATGCCGAAGGCAACGACGACTCCATTTGGAGCCTCATCAATGTAGTCGAAGCTGAAGGTGAGGAATGACTCCCTTTGAGTCGATGCTAGAGACAAAGGCCACAATGACTCCATCATGAGTTGATGCCAAATTCAAAGGTGTCAACATAGCCGAAGGAGTAGCCATTGTCGATGAAGGTGGTTGGCAATGTACCGTGTACGATAGGACGTTTGGTTCCATGGTGCAAAGCATCGTGTCTTTTTAAGACTCACAGTCTGAGGTCTGAGTGGAGCATTGCCTTAACCTAAAGCTAAGCGGCACCTCGGTTCTCTTTGATGGGCCTTTGTCTGCCTTTTTAGTCGATTGGTGTGCTGCCTTTACCTTATGACCAGCGGCACTTTGACTTCTTGTCCTGTAGGACAATAGGTGCTTCGCATCCTTTTTGGAGATGAAAGATGCATTAACCTTTCGGAACACTAAGGCCATAGGATACATTCTGGAGTATGAGTAAACTTATATAAAGAACAAGCGCTTTTGTGTGCTCATGTATTGCGTGCCAGCTTAGATTAACAAATGAATATTTCAGCATAATAATCGATGCATGCTAGGACTACTCGAGCCGAAGCCTGAACTGGTTGACAAAGAGCATAATTCACCTTTGCCCTTGCATTTTTGTTATCAACAACTAACTCAACCACTACAAGAAGTGGCCTCTTGTGACAGTCAAGGCATTCCACATGTGCCTTCACCTGGCATATCTTTCGATAGCTATTTCAGGTCCCCTCTGCACCTAACGAAACCTTTTCCCTCTAGTCGAGGCATTGCCTTCCAACATGCACAAAGTATCAATTAAACAAACACCATCTCCCCTGACTTTATAGCCATAGGGACCTTTGGTAGCAACATGTGCAGATCATTAAATGAACCCCCACCCCGAACTTTTTAGTCGTAGGGACCTTCGCCAGCAATGTGTGTGAATCAATAGTTAAAAATGCTAGCCCGTAGACCTTTTAGCTGTAGGGACCTTCAGCAACAATGTGTGTGAAGCATTAGTCAAGTGTTGCTTTGGCAGATTTATGATGTTTCTGCTCATGTTTCTTAATTTGAAGGCCAAGCGTGCATTGGCCGAATGGTGTATTTATATTTTGTTTTAGTAGTCAAAGTTTTCTAACTTTTCTTTACTCCCATCTATCAAAGGGGACTTGAAGGGCCATGTTCCTTAAGAATTACAATCTAAAGATTCGAGTGATGAATTGCCATTACCTCAGGCCAAGCAATCGAACTGTCATGAACATCTGGATGGGAGCAGTCAACAGGATCTGCATTTAGCCCGATGTTCTGCTTCAATAAGTCATGACCTTCACTCTCCTCAAGTGAGGAAAGGAGGTCAAAATTGCAAGAAGCTGCCTGTCCTTTTCTTTCGTGAAAGGTATGATCTAGAGTGTGATTCTAATCCTGGGGCCCCTAACTAAACCAGAAGAACCATCGAGAAAGAAAAGCTTTCGTCATAGTAGACTGGGGAAGAAGGCCGAGTGGATGCTTTCCAGCACTGCCAAAACATTTTTCGGCCGAAAGCTCTAGGGGCGGCTCGCTCCTCCTACCAAATCTTTGTAGTTGGATAAGCGGCATCCTCTCCTTCACACTGACAAGGTCTCTCTTACAACCTCCTTTGCACCTCGATTCTTCATCTTGTGGGCCATAGCCCGCTCTTTAAGTTGATTGGTGTGCTGCCTTTGCTCAAGGACCAGCGGCACGTCGGCTTCCTGTCCTGTAGGACAAGATGTGCTTCACATCTTTTTCGGAAACAAAAACACAAAATAACCGATGTGTACTTTGGTGTATGCACATGAATAAATACTTCAATGCATTGATATAATGCATGTGTGCAGAAAGTAGAAGACTTACATGCATATGGAGAATAGTTATTTTGATGTATTCAAGTAAGACAATACATGGTGCAAGTACTTGATACTTCAACTTTTTTTCTACAGGGGTGCCTTGCCTCTGGCGAGGACAAGCAACACCTCGACTTTTTCCTACAAAGGTGCATTGCCTTCGTTTAGTTGAGCAACACTTCAAAATTTTCCTTTTCGAATGTCCATTTTGACTTTCAGTGCAGGGATGGCACTCTTAGCTCCTGATTTGTTTATGATCTATGGATTTGATTGATCTTTGGAGTGAGCACAAGCACTCTTGGCCCCTGTCTTTTGTAATCCAAAAGCGTGAAATACCTTTGTTGCGGGGACAACCACTCTTAGCCCCCATCTTTTTGTAATTCGAAGGCGTGCACTACCTTCTGTGCGAGGGCAACCGCTCTTAGCCCCCATCTTTTGTCATCTGAAGGTGTGAAACGCCTTTGGTGCGGGGACAACCACACTTAGCCCCCATCTTCTGTGCATATGCTAAATAGATGCATGCGGGGTGCAATGGAAGAGTAAATGCTTTAGCATAATAATAAATGTGGCCATGAAGGATAAAACCTTCGGTAAATGAGGGATAAGTCCCATCCTATGAAGATTAAGAATTCATGCATATGAGAAATAAGAGCTTCTTCATGTGAAGGCTAAAACTTTCATATGGGGAATAAATATTCTCTAGAGTGACAAGTAAGAATCTGCAAATGAAAAGAACAAATGCTTCGATGCATTTATGTAATAAATACACAAAAGGTAATGCTTCAGCATTTATGTAATGAATATATGCTTCGACACAAATGTAATGCAAGAGCACGAAAAATAAACGCTTCAACATACGAGTGAAGATTAAATAGTTTGATGCATATGTGATGCAAACGGGTGAAGAACAAACGCATCGACATGTTCGTATTAATGAATATTTTTTCATATAAATGCAATGCACGCATGTAGAGATAAATACTTCAACACGTAGCTTTAATGCACGTGTGAAAAGTAAATGCTTTGATACACGCAGATGCGATGGATGCTTACAAAACGTAAATGCTTTGGCTCATGATGTGTCACACCCAGTTTTAACGGATAAAACCAAGTACGGCTTATGTGTGCCCAGGAAGTTTAACACATATAAGACATCACAGGTGAAGTAACAAAAGTAATACTTTAACTTACAACTGTTTAACTAATACATTAAATACTTCACCTAAATAACTCTAATAACTAAATGACAACATCTAAACGACGGTAGTGGGATGAAAGCATTGGCGACCAAGCACTCCACAGGCACCAACCGGAAGATACGCTCCTAGAACTCTAGGTCGTTGTCTTGGTAGTCTTCAAAGTCTCCCACTGAACAGCATATGTATTGGGGGAGATAGCAATGGTGAGCACATGGAGTACTCAGCAAGTGTGGTAAAGTAATGACATGCTGGCTTATATCAAGAATAAGCTAACACAAGGTATATTTGCATAAATGCGAGTAAATAAAATGGTAATCTAATTGAAAAACATTAAGCAATTGTTAAGTGAATGTAACCCAAACCACCCAACAACTATCCATCCAAAGGTAACCATCCCTAAACTACCACCATCCAGTACCTCCTGTACCAACAAGACCATGACCAAACCAACTAATCATGTGAGGATCAAAGTCTCCCATAACCGTGGGCACGGCTGTTATAACAGTTTTACACTCTACAGAGGTTGTCCAGCTTTACCCACAAGTCGTGATTTCCATGTTGCCGTGTTAATGACACACTTAACACATGTTAGTGGTGTGCCGCTAGGAGATCACTACGAAGCATTGTCCATTGATTAGGTCCTGCTACTTTAACGAATGCCAGCCAAATATCTAACCAATATGCTAAGCCATACCCATATTAGCCTCGTTGTTGGTACGGTAATTCTTGGGTTGTCGCTCCATGAACGGGTCCTTATATGTGAAACTTGGGCAAAGAATATCCAATAGGGAGATAACCAACCAACAAAACCTAACAACACTGCTTGGAACATATCCACAAGCCCACCACATAATCAACCATTATCAAACAAACTCGTTGCCCAAGACCTAGGGTTCCATGTTACTAAAACAAGTTCATCATCACCATGGCATATGTCCACTAAAAATGTATATAACACTTCCCAACATCCCAAAAGCATAGCTAAGCAAATCTACCCAAGAGACTCATCTCAACTACCACTTGGGCCTCAAGGAATGTAAAGGAAGAACTAGGTAAATCCTAACATAGGTGACTACCCATCAAGTTGACAGACATTGCATGTAATTTTGTAAAAAAAAATTTAAAGCATAGGTTGAAGATGATCAAGGACACTTGCCTTCACCTTGCTGTTGCTCAGTGTACTCTTGCTTCTGGTTTTGATGTTCTTCAAGTTGACCTGGGGGGTTGTTGACTAATCTCACAATTACCAGCAAAGCACAAAAATAAAATACACTAAGAACAGAGCACAAAATAATAGAACAAAAAGATAAAACCTATCTAGAAAGAAAGAGCACTAAAAATGAATCTGACAACGCGAGAATTGCTTAAAACGGAGCTACGACGAAAAAGATATGCTAAAACCAAGATTAGGGTTCATTTTAATTAAGAAAAGGACTTAATTGTAATTATTAGAAAGTTTAGGGACCTTTTTGTAAAAATAGAGGGATTGATTTGTAATTTTGGAAAATTTTAGAGACTTAAGTGTAGAAAGACAAGGCTCATTTTGTGATTTCAGAAAAGTATAGGGTCTAAATTGCAATTCCAATTTCTGGGAATTACCCAAATTATTGTTGTATTCGAAAACTCTTTATTTAACACGTGGCAGCTAACTGGCTTAGATGGCTTGCGTGGCGCACACATGGCACTAAGGTGGCTCCACGTGGCAATGAGGTGGCTTGTTGACTCGGCCTAGGGTTTGATCGGCAGGGGAAATGGATCTAGGTCGTTAGATCTATATCCGACGGCCACGGGTTGTAGACCGGGTGCACGGATATGAAAACAGAGAAGGGTGGACGCGGCTTACGCTTCACACTGTGGACTGACGGGCGAAGCTAGCCTGGATGCGGCAGAGAATGGCCGGACTTCCGTTGGAATCAAGTTCCGATGATATCAGAACTCTGGCGAGCGGCGGGCCGGGACCACGTGCGTACGGGGAACTCAGTTGAGGCATCTGCAGGGGCGTCAGAGCGTCAGAGTGGCTTGGCTACGGCAGCGATGGCTTCGGACGGTGAAACTTGGGTGCGAAGCCTCTCCGGCGGTGCAAACTAGATGGCAAGTTGGGGAAAAGCAGCGAGATTCTTTGGGGAGGGCAATAAGGCGCATATTATAGGCATGGGGGCTTTGAGAGGCCGAATCTATCACAAAAAGGCTCACGGCAATGGCGGGCACAAATCCGAGTTGAAATCCCTCCTTTGAATGCGAATTGCTTGGGGATAAGGCAGCTACCGGGCTCGGAGATCACACGGACTCAAATCCAAGTGCTTCTAGAAGCTTAGCGGCTTGGTTTGGGCGTGGCATTACACTGATTGCAGTGGCCGGCCCTGAGTCGGAGTTCGACTCCAGATTGAAGACATTCCTGACGGGCAGGACCCACACGTCGACGGCTCGAGCGAACATGGACTCCAGGCGGGCGCGTTCATGGGAGCAGGCAGCCGCGTGGGACGGTGGGCCGGCTCGGACAGCGCGGCCCATGCGGGAGGGAGCAGGAGCGGGCGGAGGAAGTAGGCTGGTGGGCTGGGCCAGAGGGAGAGAAGAGAAGAGGGAGCCCGAATAGGTTTTTATTCTTTTCCTTTATGATTTTCCTTTTTCAAAGCTTTGAAATTCTTTTGACTTCAAACTAGCACCCAAAATCAAACCTACAGCCACTAAACAAAACATATCAAACCTACAGCATGAATTCACAATATACAAATAATTCATATATCAAATTAGATCTCCTTTTATAAAATAGCATTTAACCTTTTGAAATTGTTTAAGCTCAAAATAAATTCTAGCAAATTTTATAAATTTGCAAAAATTGAAAATTAGGGTGTTACAAACCTACCCCACTTGGAATGAATCTCACCCTCGAGATTCAGACGGATCGGTGAAGAGATGAGAAAACTCCATCTTCAGGTCTTCTTCTCTTTCCCACGTTGCTTCATCTTCCGAGTGGTGACTCCACTGCACTTTGCACATTGGTATTACTTTGGTTCTGGTCACTCTTTTTGAACTCTCAAGAATCTTCACGGGATACTCTGTATAGGAGAGATCTTCCTGAACAAACAAGAATAGATAGCATGGCGCATATGTAATGCAAGTATGCGAAGAGTTACATTGTCATGTAATAGTGAATTATCTTATGCCAAGGGTAAAAACCTGCAAGCAGAGCATTAAAACTTGCATATACTTGTGAAGGGTAAAAACAAGTACTATGGTGCATATGTAATGCAAGTACATGAAAGGCAAATGTTTTGGCATTCATGCGAAGAATAGTTCGTTTGATGCACACGTAATGCAAGTGTGCAAAAAATAAATACTTCGGTGTGTAGATATGATGCACATGAAGAGATAAATACTTCGACGCATAAGTGCAATGCACGCGTGCAAAAAGTAAACGCTTTGCGCGATGCATGTTCATGAAAGGTAAAATTTATGCTGAAAGAAGCAGTTGTAGCTTGGACTTATATGTTGCAGATTGCTTCTTTGTACGAAGGCCTTTTTCCGTAGGAAGGGTCTTTCCAGTATGAAGGATCTTCTTGTACATAGGCTCTTCCCAGTATGAAGGCCCTTCCCTGTATGAAGGGTCTTCTCTATGTGAAGGCAAACTTGTCTGAAGGCCTTTCCCTATATGAAGGGTCTTCTCTATATGAAGGTATGCTTATACGAAGGCCTTTCCCTATATGAAGGGTCTTCATTGTATGAAGGCATGCTTGTACAAAGGTACTTCCCTATATGAAGGGTCTTCTATTTACGAAGGATCTCCTTATATGAAGGGCCTTCTTTGTACAAAGGGTATTCTTGTACGAAAGCCCTTCCCTGTACAAAAGGTCTTCTCTATACGAAGGTAGGCTTGTACAAAGGCATTTCCCTGTATGAAGGGTCTTGTCTGTATGAAGGCAGGCTTGTACGAATGCCCTTCTCTGTATGGAGGGTCTTCTTTGTATGAAGGATGAAGGATCTTATCTGTATGAAGGGTCTTCTCTGTATGAATGATCTCCTTGTCCGAAGGACTTTCCTTGTACGAAGGGTCTTCTCTGTACGAAGGTAGGCTTGTATGAAGGCCCTTCCCGGTATGCAGGGTCTTCTCTATATGAAGGATCTCCCCTGTACGAAGGGTCCTCTATGTATGAATTGTCTTCTCCCTGACGAAGGTAGCAAGACTTCCCGTTACATGAGAAATTCAAATGAGAGCAATTAGCATGGTAGAATTTATGCAGAAAGAAGTAGTTGTAGCATGGACTTATCTACAATAGATTGCTTCTATGTACAAAGGCCCTTCTCCATACGAAGGGTCTTCCCAGTTCTTGTATGAAGGCTCTTCTCTATACGAAGGGTGTTCTTGTACAAAAGCCCTTCCCTGTACAAAGGGTCTTCTTTGTATGAATGCAGGCTTGTCCAAAGGCCCTTCTCTGTGCGAAGGGTCTCCTCTGTACGAAGGCTTGACGAAGGGTGTCCCTAATAAAGGCTTGATGAAGGGTGTTTCTCGTACAAAGGCTTGGCGAAGGGTGTCCCTGAGGATGGCTCGATGATGGGTGCTCCCCAATGAAGGCTCGATGAAGGGTGTCCCCTGAGAATGACTCAATGATGGGTGTTCCCCGACGAAGGCTCAACAATGGGTCATTCTCGACAAAGGTCGACAAAGGTTGTTTCCTGATGAAGGCTCAATGAAGGGTCATTGTTGACAAAGGTCTGACGAAGGGTGGTCCCCGACGAAGGCTCAACGAAGAGCGATTCTTGACGATGGCCTGACAAAGGGTGTTCCTCAATGAAGGCTCAACGAAGGGTCATTTTTGATGAAGGCTGACAAAGGGTGTTCCCCAACGAAGGCTCGATGAACGGCCATTGTCGATGAAGGTTTGGCGAAGGGTGGTCCCTGACGAAGGCTCAGCAAAGGGTGGTTCTCAACAAAGAACTGACAAAGGGTGTTCCCTGATGAAGGCTCAACGAAGGGTCATTATTGACGAATGCCTAACAAAGGGTGGTCCCCAACAAAGGCTTGACAAAGGGTGGTTCTTGACGAAGGCTTAACGAAGGGTGTTCCGCAACGAAAGCTCGAGGAAGGGTTGTTTTTGATGAAGGGTGTTTCCCAATGAAGGGTCATTTTTAACAAAGGGTGTTCCCCTACGAAGGCTCGACGAATGGTGGTTTTGGACAAAGGTCTGACGAAGGGTGTTCCTAGACAAAATCCCAATGAAGGGTGTTCTCTGATGAACGCTCGATAGAGGGCAGTTCATGGTGAAGGTCTGACGAACGGTGTTCCTCGATGAAAACCCAATGAAGGGTCATTCTCGACGAAGGGTGTTCCTCGATGATGAACGCTAGACAAAGGATGGCTCTGGACGAGGGCTTGATGAAGGGTGTTCCCCAATGAAAGCTCAACGAATGGTCATTCTTGACGAATGGTGTTCCCCAGCGAACGCTCGACGAAGGGTGGTTCTGGATGAAGGCTTGACGAATGTTGTTCCCCAATGAAAGCTCTATGAAGGGTCGTTCTTGACGAAGGGTGTTCCCCGACAAACACTCAATGAAGGGTGGTTCTAGACGAAGGCCTGATGAAAGATATTTATCGACAAAAGCTTGATAAATGGTCATTCTTGATGAAGGGTGTTCCCGGATGAACGCTCGATGAAAGGTGGTTCTGGACGAAGGCCTGATGAAGGGTGTTCCTTGACAAAAGCTCGATGAAGGGTCGTTCTTGATGAAGGGTTGGCAAAGCCTGACAAAGGCCTCTTATCAAAAGGCTTGCATTTGGTGATGAAGCCTGATGAGGGCCTCTCTCTTTCGGACTAGGTACCCATGGTCAGCGTCATTTGTTGGGACAATTATCATCAGTAGTGACAAAAGGGGTTCATTCCATGCAAAGAGAGAAGGGTGGAGAGAGAAGAAATCAGCCTCCTGCGCACTTAACCTCTTAGGTCCTTTATATAGGTGAGGGAGGAGAGGTAAATCTTCCTCTCTGGCCCTTGGTGGGGTGAAAATATTACAAGGATGCCATTGGGCCTTTAAATGAGTTACTTTGTTACATGAGCTTCTTTGTAAGCCTAGGCCTTTCCCATAACAGTTGGGGAACTCAAAACTACTCAGCTCAAAAGTTATATGCTCTTCCTTTCAAATCATTAGCTCCCCTGGCTCCTTTCCTTTGGATCTAGAAATTGAAGTGCCAGCAAAGATCAAAGTCTTCATTGGCTTCTCTTTAAGGATGTACTCAATTCCAGAAATCTGCTCAGAAGAAAAAATTTCATAATTGTGTCCTCTGCAATCAAGCCATAGAGGAAACAATGTTTCACCTATTCTTCGGTTGTGGTTTTAGTGTCATATGGATAGCGATTGGTCTAACTTGGAACTACGAGCTATAGAGGAAACAACGTTTCACCTGTTCTTTGATTGTGGTTTCAGTGTCAGATGCTGGACAACAATTGGTATAACTTGGAACTATGAGCTAGATTTCTTCGAGATGATTCAAGAGGCTAGAAATAATTTTAAACATAATTTTTTCATGAAAGTCTTCTCTATTGTAGCTTGGGAAATCTGGAAGTAACGGAACACTAAGATCTTTGAGAGATCTCCAGAAAATTTCTATAGATGGAAGGAATGTTTTCAGGAGACGGCTTATGTTCAAATTCATAGAATGAACCCATCTCTTAAATAACTCGTTGTTCATAGCCTGGCTACAGAATACTTGCTAGAGTTTATTTCTTTTCTCCCTTCCCCTCTATTCGTTCTTGTATATATACTCTTGTTTTAACAAAATCTTGCAGTGGGGTATTCCCTCATTGTTTTTCATTAAAAAAATATCCTCCATGAGAAGCAAATAAAACAGAATATGCAACAGAGAAGCAAAGCAATTGAATGCTAAAAGGATGATAACACACCATGTACAATTCATGTATGTTGGTGAAAGAAAATGTCTTCCACGAACAAAGTGCGGCAAGAGCTTACTCACATGAATGGCTCAAGCTTGGAGAAGAAGTGGAGAGGAAAGGAATGCTCAATGTGATGATGGCAAATGATATGTGTCCTTTGGCTGGGATGCCAAGGGTCAATATTTATACTGATATTCAGAGTGTGAATGTACAAGCGTGCCCATATGAGGTCAGTAGACATACAAGTTCTTTTTTTGTACAATAGGGCATAGGGGCAGCCCCATAAATCATCGCTATGGCTAGTGAGGTGGTTGTCCTAGCGGCTGGTTGTCTAATCTGGTGCCACACTGCACCAGTGTGTCAGCGACCACCACTTGATGGTTATTAAATTCTTGTCACTTCACTGCAAGTGGGAGGCGTCCCTACGTGGCCCCTCCTGGTTGATCTTTCTGAAGGTCCGATGTGTTCAGGAGTTTGGAGGGCTCCGAAGGGATGGCCTCTTGGACACCTCCAGAGCCATGGGGCCTCAGAGGGGTCCTGACCCTGATGGTCCTCGAGCCTAGACCGGTGGAGCCCAAGAGTGTCAGGGGTCCTTGATGGTAACACCGAACAGTAGCCCCTCACGAGAATGGCCTATGGTGTGGTCGTCCTTGTGGTACTCGGAGCAGGGCCTCCAGCGACCCTTGGCTCGATGACCATGGGCCCTCAGCCCTCCTATTGTTTAGAAGTTGGGAGTGCCAGTCCACCAGTTAGGTGGAATACCTAATGTCACCTACGAGGGAGGACATTAAATGCAGCCTATGGTTAATGATGTAGAAGTGCTCTAGCTGGGTGATAGTGGGACGTGTGGTGCCTTCGTATTGGGTGGCCATGGAGAGTGGTTCTACTTCCCCAGGAAGGTGGGGAAGGGCGGGGTAGGACATGCTCCCGTGCCCTGAGGCGGCAACAACTCCTCCTTGGGCGAATAAAGCAGGAGTCTTGGTCAGTTGGCGTTCTCATCCAACATTCTCTCCTCTTTTTCCCCGTGCTCTCCCCAACACACCCGTCAGCTACTGCGCGTCCACTCTCCATTACCATTGAGCATTCCACACTATAATTCCAGGGTCGTTATGACTTCATCGAGCACATGGGGCATTTGGGGACTAGGCTGCCATGCCGGCAGGAGCTGTGGGGGCCATGATTCCCCCACCATTTCCAAGTCCACCATCGAGCATGGAACTCCATCGCGCCAGTAAGAAACACCTCTGGCAGACCTGCCTGTTGGGGGAGTCAATTGTCACCGTCGCCGATCTCGACCGCATGGTTGAGGAGGGGAAGATCCCCTTAAAGTTGGTGGCTCACCTTCGAGTCAGAGAGGTGACCATAGCCCCGTAGAGTCATGAAGTGGTGGTTTTTAGGCCTTCTTTGATGCGAGGCTTGGGTTCCCGGTGGTGCCGCTTCTCGAAGGGGTGTTCCATCACTTCTATGTGGAGATCCCCCAACTCTCAGCCAATGCTATCGCCCGTCTAGCCATCATCGAATGAGCCATGTGGGCGGAGGGCTATGAGGGTCGGGCGGAAATATTTGCTGCTACCCATAAAGCAAGCCATCAACTAAAGCCTCAAATGGAGTGCGGGGAGACAAGGGCCCTCTATTTTGACAATGTTCATTTTCAGCTCTGACCAGAATAATTAGTGGTACACCGGGTGGATGAAGGGATGGTTTTATTATGATGTAGGTTTTGTATCCCCCTCCGCTCTACCAACCGGGACATCTAGTATGTTCGGACCCCTGTGGTAGATGTCCATGAGGCTCAGTTGCCTTTGAGGGTGGTGCTTCCTCGGAGGGTGGCCCGGAAGATGAGCATGCATGATCTCGCGAAGGAGTTCATGATCATACGCCTCCGACCTCTTCAATCGGGTTGGCACCATGTCTTCGAACAAGGTGGGGGAAGGTGGGCTGAATGCATATTTTGGGTCCACCAAATATTCCGATGAGTCTGTTGTCTAGCTTTGAATCGGCAGATGTGAGACGTATTTTTCTTTTAGAGAGTTGCCTCTAGCTGGACCAAGTAGCTGAGGTGGTGGAGAAGTTTCTGGGCTAGCCCTCCGTCATAGAGTGGGACCAACGCATGGAGCTGGTGGAGAGCTCAAAGCGATACAACTTGATCAGCTTCCACCTCGAACTAGCGGCTCTGACTTGGTTGACTCCAATGGAGCCCCACGCCATGGGAAAGTGTGGTCATGTCATGGGCTCTGCAACTTCGATGATTACCCCTCCAGGCTCGGACTCCGCCTAGCCGCATTGGTTTGTGTGGAAGCTCGGTGGCCAAGTCATCTGAGGTCGTGTCAGACGGGGTGAAACACAGAAGGCGCGTAGTGGACGCCAGGTCTACAGGTGGTGCTACCAAGGATGAGGCCTAGTTTGAGGGCCGTGACACCCGAGGGGTTATAGCCCCTATGGCCCCAACTAGCCATGGCCAGATTACAGGAGGGATCGAGGCGTCCCTGGGCAACTCTATGGCATGGGATCTTGCCAATCCCTTTGCCAAAGTGGATGTTACGAGCCCCATGGATATGGCGACCAGAGGCGTAGGTAATACCTTTGCTACCCACCTGCCTTTGTTATCTCGGTGCCCCAGTGCTTGAGGATCTTGACCTTCATATTCCTTGTGGTATTCAGAGGTAGCTGAATCAGAGCCAGCCTTAGCCTCTGCTCCTGAGGTCGCGGCACCCTCGGAGGACCTAGGGACTATTCCGGTGGTGCCTTGAACTACCACTGCAAAAGCTTTGGTGCCTCTCGTCCTTGCGCGGGGCCATGGCCTGGACCTTGTGGCCATCATAGGGGGAGTCAGACCCTTTGAAGTGAGCACCCCAGTGCTCTCAGTGAGGAGCTTGGGTTTTGAGGCTCTGACCTTGGACGACTTCACTCTTTGCCCCGAGGTGTTGAGTGCCTTCGCTTCAGCCTCGTCACTCTTAAGGAGCAGAGAGATTGAAGCATCTCTTGCTTAGAGGCCTCCGAAGGAGGTGGTGACACGTCTAAGTGTAACTTCTGTACATATGATGCAGGACTAATAAAGTGATGTGTTGATTTTACTCTTCATCTATACTCTGAAGATTCTTCCTTTCCCTACCCCCCTCGCACTTTGCGGTCGTTTCGTGGCCAGAGGGTGTGACAGTAGGAACACCTAGGTGTCTTAGGTGTGGGAGGAGTGTGTGATTCTTGGTACTAGTATCCAAGTGCGTTTAGTTGGACCTCGATGCGACCGAGGTTGATGCCTTCAGGTGGTGGAGGGTTTGGATCTCGACATGACCGAGGTTGATGCCTTCGGTTGGTGGAGGGTTTGAACCTCAAAGCGACCGAGGCTAATACCATCAGGTGGTAGAGGGTTTGGACCTTGATGTGACGGAGGTTGATGCCTTCAGGTGGCAAAGGGTTTGGATCTCGATGCGACCGAGGCTGATGCCTTCGAGTGGTAGAGGGTTTAGACCTCGACGTGACCGAGGCTGATGCCTTCGGGTGACGGAGGGTTTGGACCTCGATATGACCAAGGCTGATGCCATCGGGTGGTTGAGGGTTTGAACCTTGATGCGACCGAGGCTGATGCCATTGGGTTGTAGTGTTTTTGACCTCGACGCTCATGGCAGAGAGTTTTGATCTCGACAGTACCAAGGCTATACCTTTAAGGTGCTGGAGGGTTTTGAACCTCAATGGTGCTGAGGCTATGCCTTCGAGGTGCCAGAGGGTTTTGGACCTCGATGCTCATGGCAGAGAATTTTGATCTCAATAGTATTGAGGCTATAGTTCGAGGTATTCTATTTACACTAGTTGAGTAGAGATCTAGTTTGAGGTATGGTATTTACTGTTGGCACCTAGTAGTCATTTGTAATAGAGAATATCAACAGCTAGGCAAGCTATTTTCAGTCTACGCTAAACTCACTATATGAAATATTTGCCAGCTAGATAGGCTAATGCTGGGTGGTCGTAGGCAGGCGTACCTTTGCACAAATGAGACCTCCACAGCAAGGCCAAAGGCTCGGAAACCTCTGTGGCTTCAAGGCAGTGGAGGGGTCGGTGCCTCTGGCCTAGGTTGTCTACTGAAGGGGTTGGGCCACGTGGGTGTCCAGAGCGACCAGAACGCGCCTATCGGAGCCTGGCAGCCCCTTGCGCGGCCAACATCGCCAACATCGAACCCGACATGGGAGGCACGCCTAGGCCTCTAATCGCTCTGGAGGCTCAGGCAGGGCCCCCTATAGCGGAGGTTTGCCAGGCTCAGTTGCAACTAAGGCTATTTGCGTGGGACGGTTCTCATCGCTAAGGTGTTGCACCGTCGGTGGTGGATTCGGAGGTGGCAGAGCTAGCTGAGGGGGGTTCTCCAAGGACTGACTATACACCTAGTGGCTAGCTGCAGGCTTGCCATCCCCAGGTCGCCTGTCACCGGCTCTTTCCCCTGCTGAGGTGCCCTGCCTACCTCTCAAGATACTCCTCTTGGAAGGTTACGAGGGTCGGGTAATCTTCGGTATTACGGGCACATCCGGCCCCGTGCAGGGTGCACCAATACCCTTCTTCCAGCTACCGACCGGGGGCGTCATGACGCCCGGGGAAGGGTTGGAGCGCCCTCGGCCACGCCTCCTGGACTGGGATGGATTCAAAGCCCCTCGCACATGGTAGATATTGTGGACACCGTGTCGATGGAGTTTATGGGATCTGTGTGCACCGGAGCCCCTGGTCTCCTTAGAGCCCCCTTTCACCGCAGGAGATCGAGGAGGCTAGGGGCAAACAGGCCCTCAGAAGACATCGGCTCGACAAAGGTGCCCTGGATGTTGGCACAGAAGGCATCTCGGAGCTGGGCCCAGGCATAAGTGCTCCTGGGTTCGAGCGCCAGAACCATAGAAGGGCAGCCTGTACAGCCACAGCCTCAGTCGTAGCCCCTTGGGGTGCTGCGAGCTCCTCGCTGTATTGTTGTTGGAAAGCCTCGAGTTAGCCCGGGCTTACATTTCGACCAATGCCAGGGTCACTGCTGGATCAACAGTGGCCATCAAGCCCCCGCTCCGCCCGACTATGAAACTATTGGTGACACATCATGTGCTTGGTCATGCTGCCATGCAGACTTTCACATAGTTGTGGTGGTGGAGCCAACTGCTTGGGCCAACGCCCTGGTGGTCTTCTTCTTTGGTGGTGTCCTACCTCTCCTAATACTTTTACGTCATTCCTCACAGACGGCACTATCTGTTGGTGAAAAAAATATCTTCCATGAATAAAGTACGATGAGAACTCACTCACAGGAATAGCTCAAGCTTAGAGAAGAAGTGGAGAGGAAAGGAATGCTCAATGTAATGATGGTAAAAGATCTGTATCCCTTGGTCGGGTGGCCAAGAGTTAGTATTTATATTGATATTCAGAGTGTGAATGTACAAGCGTGCCCATATGAGGTCAGTAGACATACAAGTTATTTTTTGTACAACAGGTCATAGGGACAGCCATATAAATCATCGCTAGGGATAGTAAGGCGGTTATCCTAGCGGCTGGTCATCTATCCTGGTGTCGCACTGCACCAGCGTGTCAAGCCGTCACCACTTGCACCAAGTGTATCAGACGGCCACCACTTGACAGGTATTAAATGACAATCACTTCACTGCAAGTGGGGGACGGACAAGCAAAGTCGTGAGCTTAATGGTTATCGGACCTAGACTGGTGGAGCCTAGGGGCGTTAGGGGTCCTTGATGGTGACCCCCTAACAATGTACAAGTGGCAGACACATGATTTTGTAAACTTTATCTTATATCCAATTGCAATTGTCCCTACTTCAATCTATCAAAACCAACTTGCAAAAGTTAAAATTACCTCCAATTAAATCCATCTATGCTGGGCAAAAGTTGTGGCATGCTGCAATACACAGCACTAGTTTGCCAGTACTTGAAAAGAAAATTGTCATGAACGTGCTAGCATTTTCAATCATTCGCTACCCTTTTCGGTATTGATCGACCTCCAATCACGATGCCCAAGGGAAACATCACTTCTCACAAGTGTTATGACGGTAAACGCAAAAAACGTGAGTTGTGAGTGGTACAGTCCTTCTGTGTAAAGTCCTTAGCGACTGTGTAAAGTCCTTTTCCTTGTTTACGGTCCTTGGCGACTTGCTCGTCAGGGGTTTGTTTTGTTTGTAAAACTATTTTTCTACTTAACGAAGAACAATGCTCTTATTATGTTTCGTCGAAAAGAGATGTAACAAAGGTATTTGTGGGAGGTGCATTTGCAAGTTGCGACTTAGGTGAATTTTTGGGTTTACTTACAATTTTGCATTCAATGGAAATGAAATAAAAAATAAATAGTCACAGAACTATAATAAGTTGATAGCGTCACAGAACTACAAAGCAACAACACTCGAACACTCACAATCTCACTGCGCGAGAAGGAGCCAAAATTCTGCCTACAACTCTACACCAGATCCCTGTAACAACCACTAAGCTTTCACGATCTTCCGCTGCTATTGTTCACTGCCGTCCCCACCGACACCGCCGTCGGCGTGGAACAAGTCGAGGCGGTTGTGGCTGAGGCGGAGCGCGTACATGGCCTTCTTGTACTCCGCCCAGGTGAAGGGCCTGTACCGCCGCGGCGCGCCGGGGATCACCGTCTCCGGGAGCGCCGAGATCCGCGCGTGCAGCGGCGGCGCGGCGAAGTAGATGGTGGACAGGCGCGGCCTGCTGGTGCTGGCCATCACCCTGTGCCGGATGCTCACCAGCCTCCCGTTCGTCAAAGCCTGCACGTTACGTTACCAAACAATTATTGAACACCAAAAAACGTTTAGTTGCAAAGATTGTTTTTAAAAAACAATATCAACTGCAACCAAGATTGTAATTTAAATTTTAAGCTCCTAAAAAAATGCAATTTAAGTAGTACTCCTATATGTGAATGCAGCGATAAGAGAAGAAATGTGTTACTGCTGACCTGAAGGAGATCACCAGCGTTGATGAAGAACGCGGACGGGTCAGCCGGCACCTGGACCCATGCGTCCTCGCCGCCTCGGCCGTCCGGCAGGAGCACCTGCAGGCCGTCGACGTCGTTGGCCCGGAGCACGCTGAGGATCTGCGGGTCGGTGTGCTCGCCGAACCCGATGCCCCTTGCGGCGGCGGCGCCACCGTTGCCGGACTTGGGACCATCCACCGTGCAGCTCCGATCACCAGGAGGATCCCGGGTGGCGCGAGATGGAGGAGGGTAGTGATTGATCCTGAGGAGGGAGTCGCTGTCGACGGCCGAGATGAGCCGGCTGAGGGACGCGGGGTCCCTGAGGCCGAGGCCCTCGCCGAGCAGGTCCAGGACCTGGCACGCGAGGCGCCTCACTGCGTCCACGTACTCGTTCACCGCTTGGCTGCAGAGATCGGAGTGTCAAGTCGTCATCCACATGTTCGGCAAGTAAAATGGCTTGGATGGTTCAATGGTTTTCATACTAAATTCAGATGAAATGGTTGCAAAGATTTCCACTCTATAAAAATGCAGTGTCGACCAGACCCAAAAAAAAAGATGCAGACAATCTCAGTCGGTTCAGATAATTTGATATGAGAATACTGGGCAGGCAAGACAGGACCAGGAGCCTTAGCCTTTTAGGGTAACTGGAGCGTCTAGTGGATTCATCTGTGCGATGAAATGTAGGAAATGAAATGGCAGATTGGGAAACGATTGATTGACGTATGAATCGCAGCGACTGATAAAAGCTGCGATTTCAAACAGCTGGTCGAAACAAGATGGAAAGGATATGTCACCAAGTACAGAACTTCCCCAAATCAGGATCGCCAAGGATACGAATGATTGGCTGCTCCAAATTAAAGTGTCTGACATGTTAATTTTAGTGTCGACAAACTCTTGACTTGCGAAGAATACTAGTGTGTGGTCAAGTGCCAAATGCTGAGATTTACCATGCCGTGCAGATGCGTTTTCAGCCACGAACTAGCTGTGCATAAAACCATATATATGTACTCTGTTGATCAGGATCGCGCGTTGTTTTGTTTATCTGCATGCAATTCATGCGCTGCGACAGAATTTCCAATGGGCAAATTAAAGCGATTGACATGATCTGTCAGGTCACACTTTCTTCAGCAAGGGAAGGCTGCTGAAAGACCAACCCCATTGGTAGGGCTCGGCTAGTCTGCTATAGCAATAGCAACCTGAACCATTCGCTCCAGCATATAATTTATGAAGACAGGCTAGAGTCTGTCACATCATAAAATGTTAAATTTTATTTCCTTTTTAAAGACGTAGTATATATATTTTTTAAAGATGGATCCCATCAAATATTATAAAAATTCCTCCGACAACTCTCATTTCCCTACTCTAAACAAACAACCTCTTCTAAGATATTAGTACTATTTACTAGCAGAATGTATTCCAGTGTGAAGCACATAAGAATCTTTTCCTGCTCTAACAAGGCCCCTCCACGACACTCCTAGGCAGGACAGTTCGTACTCGATTTATACCATATATACCCCCCCTCCCCTGCATCGATCTGATGCGTAGCTCTCTTTGTTTGCCTCCTCATGGCATGGAGGCCATTGGTGTACCCTTTTGATATGACCTTTCTGCTTTCCACTGACCGTTGCCAGTGTTTCTTGATAAGGAAAAATGAGAGACCATGTCACTTGCCTCTCCATTCCGATTTTGATGCGAAATGGCAAGTGCACTTGGGGACAAATCTATCTAGTTTTGTTTGTTTGATTTCTTTTGTTTTTCAGAGAGAGAGGGAGTGTATATGCAACCAAACTGCTACAATAACTACTTAAGTACAGCTCGAGTATAACTTAGGATCTAATGGCTGAGATCATTTATATATAAACTCGTAAATACATTGGATGATTTAAATGTATGGTTATACTCGAGTTGTGCTCACATGGTTGTACATAAAGCACTTCTCATATGTAAATATGTGTCATCAAGTTAATAGTAGCTCCAACGGTTACATCTATCTACTAGCTATAATTTATCATATTATTACGATCTTATTTAATAGATAATATAAATTACTATCTCTCCAATAATCTATCTTTAGGATGGACCTAAAAATAATGTGTTTCACATGCCAGTAATATTTTTCTAATTCCCCCACCCCTCCTTCCCAACTCCCCATTGAAACTGACACATCGACGTCGTTTTCTCAAGCGACGTCTTCCGCCAGCGGCGGCGAGCCAAGACCTCTTCCACCAGCAACGACGAGCCGAGGTCATAGTTTCACCGGCGATCTCCCCCACCAGCACCTACTGGATTCTCGTGTCAACGACCGTCATACGAGAAAAACAGTGACAGATGCATAACAACTGGGTAGAGGACTCCACTTCTTTCCCCCTTATTTTCTTCCCCTCTCTCTCCTCTTCCTCTTCTTCTCCCTCTCACTTTTCTTCTTGCACTCCTTCATCCATTACCACAAAGAATGAGGGGAGGGGGGAGGGGCTGCATGGTTCACAGGCCAGTAGGACGGCTCAAGCCCCCAGCCCACGAATCCGCCCCTGGAGAGAAAGGAGATCATGGGTGGAGGCCACGAGTACCTCAAAGTGCATTATCAGCTAGTGCCGAATCGAGCGCTAGCTACTCTCTCTCCTCACCCTCTCTCATCTCCACCTAGCAAAAATAATTGACGTGGAGCCCCTATAGATAGGGGATCTGGCTCTGTTGGAGCTGCCCTTAAAGCTAGAAGATTCTTGTTCTTGCCTGAACGAATTAGCAATTTTGTTCTCTGCCACTGAGCCCTTTACGTGATGAGTGGCTGAGTATCTGTTTGTCTTTGTAAGATTACCATCATACAGTACTGTGTAATCTTAATGTCTTCTTTTAGATAATGGAAAATCATTCTGACCTCTGAAGCTGAAGCCATGTCTGCACCAAGTGTTTTTTCCCTATAGGGCTATAACGATATGAATTATTACGCCTTGTATTTGGCCAATAATTGGCCCTTTACATAGCTAATGATACGTGGATTTAATTGATGGGGCCTCCTACAGTGGCAATGTTTTTTAAGGAAAAGCCACCTGGTGCACGTTATTGATAAACACAATTACAACGTTCAAGAGAAAGGCAAGAGAAAACTAGAGGTTCATCGACCCCTACGGTGACAATGTTGGATTAGGGTGATTTAGTTGAAAAAACCTATAAGTAATGACTACCTCCGTCTCAGAATATTTATTCACATCCGACCATGCGCACTAACCAAAAAAGTACCAGATCTGAGAGCATGTTAGTGTGAAAAGACCCAAGAGCATGTTAGCGTAAAAAGATCATACATACTCCTACTAAATGGCACAACACAACCACTTTTTCTCTTCTAAAGCATTTAATTAGGGGCGGAGAGTGAAAACATAAAAAAATTATACTCTTGAATTCCTCCATAGATAATATTTTGAAATAGATATTTCCGAAGTCATGGATAAATATTGTGAAATAGAGGGAGTAATTTGTAAATAGAAAAGTCAATTTTATTCTTGTGGAGAGAGAGAGAGTCTTCAGAAGCACACTTTTGCTGTTATACTGAAAGTACATTCAGGTTTACTACTAGCTAGAATCACATGAACTCTGTTAAAAAACCAAACGTGCATTGCATGCAAATTTACCATCCATGCATGCATGGGAACGATCATTTGCATAGTTAGTCTGTGCAATGGATGCCATTGTATCAACTCAAGTACACGTGAGCTAAATATATATCCGTTTGGATAAGTTTTACAGAGATGCAATATTCATATATACTGCTATAAAAATACAAATATTTTCATTATTGGTCAAAGATGATACCGTAGCTGCCATATATGTGAAACTAGCTAGCTAGTGGACATAAAACTAAGAAAAGGCATAGCGGGGGAAGAAGAGGGAGCTGTGAATTGTCGCCGAGAATATAATTAATATATATTTATATATATCCGCAAATCCAATGATAAATGAAGGCTATATATGTTGATAAATCTAGGCAACCTAAAAGAACAACAAACGTGACACTCGACACTGTTTGCAAGAAACGGCTTTTGCAATATTCCGACGCCGAAAGTAAATACACATGACAATGACTTTTGCACCATATATACATATATATAACATGAATTTACATAAATATAAGTCGAAAACCAAGCAAATTTACATGAGGGATGATGCAGATTAGATCAACAGGATACCGCAAATAGAGGATCAAACGAAGGCAGTATTTAGCCAGTTCGTACTTACATGCAGCATGAAATGATCATCAAACAAGCAATTAACCGTTCAAATAAGTGAAGAAAATAAAAGAGAGAAAAGAGACATTTATGCATGCATGCATAAGGCGTACCTGAACCTTGAAGGATCCTCCGTGTCGATGGCCTCTGCCTTGCGCGCCACCGCGGCGGGGTCCGTGTGCAGGATCAGGTACTCCAGCTCACCGACGTCTCCGTGTGCCCCGATGTTCCGGCTGCCGTACCCCAGCGGGTCCGGCGGCCCCGCCGCCTGCTTCTCCTGTGCCTGCCGCGCGAAGAACGCCGACGCGGCGGCGTCCAGCCTGGCGGCCACGCGCGGCGGCACCCCGTGGTTGACGGCCTTGAAGAAACCGCGCTCCGCGCACGCCCGAACCAGCCGGTGAGCCAGCTCGCCGCTCCCGGACGGCGCCGACATGTCCACCGTCGGGATAATGCTGAGTGGGAGAGACTCCGGCGCCATCTCCCAGCTTGCAGCGGAGGGCATCACCATGGCGCGCGCGTGCTCGAGCTTCTGAGTAGCTAGCTTGCTTGCATTGTGCCGTGAACCCGTGCGTGCGTGTTGGAATGGTGGTGTGGCAATGGCACACATATATGGTGGGTGTGCCGTGGAGGTGGAGATTCCGATGGGAATGCTGACCGCTTGTTCTGGTTTTGACTTGGTGTCTTGGCTCGGAGAAGAATTTGTCACGGATGATCAAATGAACCAGTTGGATGAGCCCTCCCTTCCTCTAAATTGCAGGCCGAGATCTAATTTTATTCCTTGGGCCTGTCGACGCACAGGTGATCCAAGATCTTATGCGGCTATAATGTCGAAGTGTGGCAAATATCACTATCACGTAAAAGGTTATTCTTGTCCACTTTTTACCGCCGATTCGAAAAAATATGACATTACTATAGAAAATATTATATTGTTTTCTTTTACTATCGATCCTAAAATAACCAGCAGTGTATCATTACCGATTCTTATAAAAATAGCCTATCCAGTAAAAATCAGTAGTGATAATCATATATCATTATCAATTCAATTAAAAAATCAGTAGTGATACTTTCAATACCGGTTCATATAATAAAAAATAAATGAAAATTGATAATTTTTTCATACGGAGTCTGATGAAGACTATCACTATTGGTTCTAGCCCACCTTCAGAAATTAATAATTTTTTTATATAGAATCAGATAGAGATAAACTTTATATAAAATTATATCTCTTGATGATATCTACAAATCTGTAGTTGATAACTTTTTTATTGGAAACTATATAGATGCCCAAATAAACGTCTAAATACTATCAAACGAAAACCACGCCTTAGACCACAAATTAAATTACGGGATCTGATATAAGACAAGTATGAATGATCGAGACAAACCACATACAGGGTCACCAAGTTCAAAACTGCAACTTCAAAGACTTTTAACGTGAGTTTGCTAACTTGAATTGATGAAACATCTAAGTAACATTGACTTTTGGATACTGCACTATATCTCTAAAAAAGTTCAAGTAAATTAGAGAAGGTTATTTTTTGATCAAAAATTTTAAAGGTCCTGTCGAGAGTCTTTTAAGTCTTTTTTTAGTGAACAAGGTTACAAATGTAAACACTATTCTTTTCAGATACGCCTCCTCGTTTGCTTCAAAAGTAGAGGTGGAACGTCGAAATCGGACTCTGTATGCAAAAGTTATGGCTGTTTTACCGAACGATGTACAGATTGGAGATAAACTTTTTCATACGGAACTGGATGGAGATAAATTTTATATGAAAATTATACATCTCAACGAGATGTACAACTTTATAGTTGAAAACATTTTCATTTCAAGCAATCTAGATATCCAAATAACCGTCCAAAAATTTGAGCAGAAAGGGTCAAAAGAATAAATTTGTCATAGCCATCAGGTAAAAATATGAGTTGAGATGGTAAGAAAGTTTCACGCAAGTGGTGTGATTACAGGTTCGACTCTCACAAACTGCGTGGATGTATAAATTGCCATATTTGTGGGTTCAACTTCTACAGAAACCGTGGGGGTCATCACAAGTCAGAAAAGCCACAGAGGGGGCGGTGGTTTGTTCCTCTAAGTGAAAAAAAAAATCGGTCTCAAAACAATGGATCTAGGACCAAATATCACTGCCAGTTTATAACTTAAACTGACAGTGATAACTTTATTACTGTCCATTCAAAAATTATAGTGATGTCAATTTTAAAACAACAATAATGACATTTTTCTAAATACTGTATACAACCCAAGATGCAAACACCACCACCGTACTAGTGGGAATTGAGTTTGTCATGTAACATTTTGCTGAGAGTAAGTGTGCATTCATGTCTAGGTTCTATTTTCCTAGAAGAGGTGTAGTCAGTTTCGGTTAATATGGATATTCTTAAGGTTTCGCAAACAAAGTTGGGTGATCAAGTGTTAAAAAAATGAATAATACATCATTTTAGGGTGTGACTCCTCGTCGATGCCTAAATCAGGAGGGTTCAATCTTCTGGTTCTTCTCTGACCGACTGTTTCTATTTTTATTGGCAAAACAAAATGTCTTTCGTGAATAAGTGCGGTGAGAGTCTCTTCTAGAGAGGAGGCTCAAGCTTAGAGAAGAAGTGAAGAGGAAAGAGAATCAGTTGTGTTGTTGATATTGATAAGAAAGATCTCTCTCTTGATCTGATGGCTAAGGGTTTGTATTTATAATACTGTCAAGGTGCAAGTATATAAGTTTGCCCTTACAGAAATAGTGATACCAGCCATCGCAATACCATATGGACCTAGGGCTGGTTGAATCACACAACCTAGGTCTAGGCAGAATACTTTTACTCCTAATTAGAAGATATTATCCACTATAGTAAGTGCAATGGTGTAAGTGGTCCTAAGGACGATGTACTGGGCCGACCGCCTATTACGACGCCGCATTGTCCATGGTGTAAAGCCGGTCACCACTTGCGCTGGAATGTCAGAATGACCTCCACTTGTATGGGTATTAAATGCCAGTTACTTTCTTGCAAGCAAATGACGCATAGCCGGCTCCCTCTAGCTCTTTTACTAAGACCTGATGGCTCACCCTCTGGGCTCCAAGGAGACTACCCTACCCTTCGGAGGATAGGGGCTTTGAAGGGCCCACCCAGGCTTCAGAGGGCAAAGGCTCCGGAGAGCCCTAGAACCTGACAGACCTAAAGGGTCTTCGAAGATCCATGATCCTTAGACGTAAGCTGGCGGAGTCAAAGGTGTCGAGAGTCCTTTATGACGACCCCTAACAATTTCATTTATGTTTCTCTCTTCGTTTGGCAGTGCATCGCCTCCCCTGCCTCCTGCTCCACCCTCCACTTGCGTCTCTGTTTGTTCCCTTCACCGTCCCAACCACTAATAAATAACAACTCCGATTGTATGCTACTTGACTCATGGCTCCACCAGTGCCATCGCCACCTCGTGGCCCGTCCTGCCACCACCCACCACGTTGATCTGGCCACCACCAAAACCCTTCCTGTAAGCCTGGCCCCCACCCAGACCCCCTAACCCCAAAATCGTAAACCTCGCGAAGACACGTGATGAACGGGTAGTGTTGACTGGATTTTATGGTGTTTTTAGACGATTTGATCAGTGTGCACATAAACATGAATGATTTGTTCCATTTTTCTCCGTAGTGCACTGTTTGCATTGTGACTCCAAATGTCAAGCCCCGTAAACGATGCACAAAGGCAAGTGCTTGTTTCTTTCAGTGGACAATCAAGAATGAAAAAGTAATCATTGGTGGTCTATAGATGCAGGACTATATACTACATCTTTATGATCTATATCTAAAACTACTGGCTAGCTATAATGTCAAACTAGGCGGCCGCGTCCATTTTTTTTCACAGAATATGATAAAAGAAATCAAAAAATTATGTTCATCAATTTTAGGCATATCAATATTTATTTATGAATTTATTAATATTTAATACATTCATTTAATTATGGGGGAAAATATTATTTTTATGCAAGCACATAATTTTAATAGGTAGACGACAATAATACAAACCTAATAAAATTTGTTTCAAATTTTTTATTTATCAATATAACTATTATACATTTCGCTATTTTTCTGAAATTTCCAACATAATATATTATACATATAAATATACAGATATGTATATACATACATACATATCAATATAACTATTATACCTTTCGCTATTTTTCTAAAATTTTCAAAAATTATATTAAACATGTAAATATACAGATATGTATATACATACATACATGTATATGTACATATATACATATATATACATATCCGTATCCGTATATATACATACATACGTAGTAGGATCCATATGAGCAGTAACTACAGTGTCATGAACAATAGATACAGTAACTTGGACCCTAGAATCACTCCACCTCTTGGAGCTTTAATATATAAGTATTGATTCCAGTCATATATTGTCCATATGCAAAGCTTACACAAGTACGTACGTACGTACCAATACAAGAGGGTGACATAGAGGATCCAGTGCTCCGGTGAGTGAGGAAGCGTTCCGTCCAAGTATAGCTCATCGCATTGCCGTCCTCAATTGTTTAGTCGTCATTGTTTAAGTAGCCGGAGCTAAGCAATGCTAGCACTCCGACATGCATGTAGATGATGCCAATGCCCAAAAGGAGAACCCCGATTGTATTCTCCGTTCAAACATGCAACACCCAAAAAGAGAAAGCCTCTCTTCTTGTCCGATCCTAGCTGTGCATGCAGCTGTGCTGCCTTGGCCTTAGCGTCGACATTTCATCACCTGCCAGCACATGATCAATTTATACTTATATTAATTATAGACTCTGAGAAAGTTCCTTTGTTAATAGGAGAAAAAGAAAAAAAATATCATCATCTATCTATTGTCGGACTGGAGTTATAACGGCCAAGATGCAATCTTAAAAGAAAAAGAGACAACCGGTGAATTTGGAAAGTCTAAATTAGCAATCCTCTCGTACGCAGAAAAGTTGATAACATCGTTTTCTCTCATACAGTTCTGCCTGCTTCGTTCGACGTCAATCGGAATCAACGACGAACACAACGACTTAATGTAATTTGTAAGGGCCCTAATCTAAAATAATTTCTAATGTATCGAATATTATTTTTACAATTTGTATATTAATTATTGTTTCAATTCAATGAGATTTTATTTTTGGTTTCGCGCTGGATTATCAAAATCTCATCACCGACCCTGCATACTCGGTTTCTTCTAAGAGTCCATGTTTTCGAGAACGTAATGAATGGATTTAGAAAAAGCCGGGATTAATCCCAGGAGTCCATGCTCGGTTCGATCTAGGGGTCCTTGTGGATGTCACAGACACTCGTGGACGTGGTCATTCATGGGTCGCCTAAATCCTGCTATCTTTCGCCTCCTGAGGTGAGTCTAAGCTGCGGTGCTAGGTCCTTCAGTGCAGTCGGATAACGTCGGAACCGATGGATCAACACTCGCGAGTCAGCTTCATCATTCACGAAGCCCCGGTTATGCCACGACACACTACAATAGAATTAGTCATTCGTACCGGGTCATCAATGCCAGTTAGATTAGAACCGCATTGATAAAGTATCAGTGTCGATTCATAACATCCCGAACTCGATCAATTAATGAGCTGTGAACCGGCACTGAAACTTAGTATCAGTGCTGGCTCTTGAAAAAACCGACACTGATACTTTAGTGTCGGCAAGTAATCTTGATCAGGCACTAATACTTTTTATCAGTGCCAGTTCATATTAGGAGTCGGCATTGAAAATTGGATCGGATCCGAAATTTAATTTTACTCTGATTTTGGCTCATGTTTGAGGTCCAGCTCCATCCATCTCTCCCATATCTGTACCACATCGTTTCTCTCTCTCCCTTATCTCTTCGGTCCCCACTACCATCCTCTGCTCACTGCTGCAGCACCCCACGACGCTTGACCCCCTCTCGTTCCTCCCCTACATGTCGCTCAGCTGTGCGACCCCGCCCTGCGGTGCTACGCTTGTGGATGCGCTTCTTCCTCATCGTCTTCTTTGCGAGCTTCGCCTACTATGTGCTACCAGGGTACCTGCTGCTGATCTTGACCTTCTTCTTGTGGGCGTGTTGGGTGTGGCCACACAGCATCACAGTGCAGTAGGTTGAGTTCGGGTACCATGGCCTTGGCGTCGGCACCTTCACGCTTGATTGGCACTACTACAAAAGTTATTTTTCGAGACACCTAGGTTTCATTTCTACATACGGTTCATATGACAAATCATCTGAGTAGTAGGCTGAGGCCCCATACGGTCTTGGGCCATCTGTGAAAATTAATTTTCATAGGTGGTTTCTTATGTGAACTGCCTAAGGAAATAGCTAGATTTCTGCAAGTGGTTCCTTATGAACCACATATAAAAATGAAGTATTTTCAGATACGGTTCCTTATGTGAATTGCCTGTCATAATCTCTCCATAAACAGTCCCTCTCAGTGGGGAGCTCCATTCAGACAGAGCTCATTGTGTCCGAACAGTACAATTCAAAGGCGATCGTGGATTTTCAAAACAGAGGGGGAAGGTTTTTTTTGAATTTCTTGGAGGAGCCATCTAAGGTAAGGGTATCTCATCCCTAGCTAGCATCTTTATAAAGTTTAGATTTAGATTTAAAGCTTAATTAGGGTTTAAATGTGATCTAGAAATGCTCATGGTTCTAGTTATTTAGATCCTCGAATTAGTTAGTGACCAATATTGATTTAATTGTGTAGATTCACATGATTCTAACATTATATTTCAAAAATGTAGCTTAAATTTGATGTTTTTAGCCTCTAGGAGGTTTTGTCATGAATGGGCAATTTTTGGATAGATCTAGATCTAGATCTAGATCTAGAGGGAGAGGGAGAGAGAGAGTAATGAATCCATATTATTTTATACTATAAATTTGTGCCAATGTAGATTCAATTGTGTAGACATAATATAATCATAACAAGCCCATTTTTTCCTTTTTAAAAAAACTTTTTTATTGCGATTTTTTAATTAATTAATATAACTTTATGGTTGAAGTTAAAGATCAATAGAGCATAGATGTATGATGCGCCAAGACATATAGAAATATATATCAAAAGACCCTCTGCTTTTATTGAAGCCGCCGAGAAGGACGATTTGACTAAGAAGATAAAAGAAGTATATTGTCCATGTTCTTACTGCAAGAACTAGAAATTGTGGGACAAATCAAGTATAATCAAATCACACTTGATCTTGATAGGGGATCCAATCACGGAAAACACCGTACATGCGAACCAAATGAGGATATCGCTGCAGATCAAGTGGATGGTGATGTTGAGGGAGTCGAAGGCGACACTGATGTTATGGATGATGATACCAATTTTGATCTGGAGAAAATATTGTGCCACGTAGAACCGCATGCTTATAGGACATGAGAGATTTAGATAATTTTGAGGCATTATAGAAGGCATCAAAGGAACTTTTATCTGAAGAATCGAAGGGTTATGATAAGGAGTTTAAGTGTTGCATTCGGTGCTTGAACTTCTAAGGTTGAAGGCCAGCAATGGATGGTCCGACAAGAGTTTCTTGGATCTGTTGAGTCTCTTGGCAAACATGCTTCCGAAGTCTAACTCCTTGCCCACAACCACTTATCAAGCGAAGAAGCTTATCTGCCCGTTGCCATTGGATGTGCCAAAAATACACGCGTGTCCGGCTCATTGTATCCTCTACCGTAAAGAGTACGAAGCCTTAGATGGATGCCCAGTGTACAATGTGAATTTGTACTAGAGGAATGATGATTGTGAGGACAACGATGCTTCAGCCAACGCGAAGAAGAAGAGTAATGCTAATCATGATGAAGAAGACATTTTTTCCAATGCAGAGAAGAAGAGAAGAAGTCCTCCCATGGCGATGTGGTACCTACCAGTGATCTCCCGCTTGCAGCGTTTGTACTCGAACCCTAGGGACTCTGAACTAATGCGTTGGCATTTTGATAAGTGCAAGAAGGATGGAACTAAGGTTTGACACCTCGCTGATGCTAGCCAATGGAGAAAGTTCGATGTCATGTATCCAAATTTCTTTAAAGAGCAAAGAAATGTAAGGTTCACATTGAGTACCGATAGAATGAATCCTTTCGATGACATGAGCACCTCACATAGCACTTGGCCAGTGGTCCTGGCCATCTACAATCTTCCTCCATGGCTATGCATGAAGTGAAAGTACCTTATGTTGTCCATTCATATCCAAGGACCGAAATAACCTGGTAACGATATAGATGTGTTTCTGGAACCATTGATGGAAGATATGGCAAAATAGTGGAACGATGGAGTTTGGGTGTGGGATGAGTTCTGATGATAGTACTTCACGTTGAAAGCCATGATTTTCATTATCATCAGTGATTATCCCGCCCTTTTTTCCCTATTGAGACAGGTTAAAGGGAAGCAAGGATGTGTAGTATACTTGGATGAAACCGTGTTTGTGTACCTTCCGTACTCACATAATGTAGTGTACACGTGGCACCAACGGTTCTTACTCAAAACACACAAATACCGCAAGATGAAGAAACATTTTGACAACACGATTGAGCAAGGTACTAGCCCAAAACCTCGCAGCGGGGCACTAGTTTTTGAAATGGTCAAGAGCATCAAGATTGTTTTTGGGAAGCCACCGAAGGGTAAAAAGAGGAAGAAAAGTGAGACATCGACCGTCATGCAGTGGAAGAAGATGCCAATTTCCTTTAAGTATTTGCCCTACTCAAAGGATTTGGACATTCGCCACTGCATCGATGTCATGCACATTGAGAAGAATGTGTGTGATAGCATCCTTGACCTCTTACTAGACATACCGTGCAAGACAAAGGATGGAATCAAGTCATGTAAGGACTTGATGTATTTTAGAATTAGGCCAGAACTACACTCTGAAGACAGACCAAATGGGAAATATTATCTTCCCCTAGCTAGCTACTCTCTAATACCTAAGGAGAAAAAGGCATTGTGCAAGTGCTTATATAGGATGAGAGTCCCGACTGGTTACTCATCCAACATCAAGAAACTAGTCTCAATGAAAGATTTGAAGCTAATCGGCATGAAGTTTCACGATTGTCATGTGATGATGATGCAGATGCTCCCTATTGCAATCAGGGGAATGAAGCCAGAATACATAAAGGTGATTAGCACACGGTTGTGTCACTTCTTCAATGCAATTGCTCAGAAGGTGACCGATGCTGAAAAACTCGGTGCTCTACATAGTTACTTGGTAGAGACTATGTGCCAACTTGAGATGTGCTTCCCTTCATCCTTTTTTTATATCATGGTACACCTTTTGGTTCACATCGTGAATGAGATAATTGCACTGGTCTCTGTATTCTTACATCAGATGTATGCATTTGAATGGTATATGGACATTCTCAAGGACTATGTACGTAATCCTGCTCACCCAGAGGGTTCCATGATCGAGGGCTACAGTACCGAGGAAGTCATTGAGTGTTGCATCGATTACATAAAAGATGTAAACCGATTGGTGTGCCTATATCTTGACATGAGGCGAGGTTGCCTAGGAGAGGGACCAAAGGAAAGAAAAGATTCATCGATCATGATTACATAGCAGTGGAAGAAGCACATTTCACCATCTTGTAGCAGCTCAAGATAGTGGAGCCATACGTCGAGCAACACCTGAATGAGCTTCACACAGAAAATCAAGGCCGCTTAGATGATTGGATCTTGAAAGAAAACAAGTGTCGCTTCACCACATGGTTCAAGAACCAAAACCTACCAAATTGTGAATCTGTAGATAAAAAAGGTGAAAAATGTTGGCTTGTGGCCCATCAAGTTTAGTTACGTCATAGCAAGCGTACGACATTAATGGGTACATGTTTTATATCAAAGCATTGCACAAAACAACGGCGTTCGAATAGAAGCCTATGACACAACAAGGGAAAATAGAACCTACTATGGGTTCATAGATGAAATCTGGGAACTCGACTATGGAGTGAATATGCAGATCCCTGTCTTTTGGTGTAAATGGGTCAAACATCCAAATGGCGTGGCTTCGGACAACTACGGGTTCACACCTGTCGACCTCAGCATTGTAGGCTACAAAGATGACCCGTGGGTACTCACTCATCATGTTGCATATGTTTTCTATATAATTGACCTCGCGAATGAAAAGAAGCACATAGTTGTTGCTGGAAAACAAAGAATTGTCAGAGTTGAGAAT
Source organism: Phragmites australis (assembly GCF_958298935.1). Taxonomy (NCBI): domain Eukaryota; kingdom Viridiplantae; phylum Streptophyta; class Magnoliopsida; order Poales; family Poaceae; genus Phragmites; species Phragmites australis. The sequence goes on from NC_084921.1 coordinate 16,894,144, forward strand.
GTGGAGAATGAGGAAGAATATAATCAGTTTGACAACGTGCCGCCTTTCGGAGATCTAGAAAAGATCAAACTTGTAGAAGCGACCCTCGATAAATCTGTGATGCCCAATATGCGCTTTGATGGTGTAGGAAAAACAGTTCAAGGCAAATAGTGCCATGTTATATAACTTAGTTTCTAATGTATTAAGGATATGTATTAAATATACACATATCAAATATGTAATAAAATAATTTTTCCTAGGAAAAAATAAAAACACATTTAAAATGATTTCCACAGGCGGTTTTTAAGACAACCACCTGTGGAAATGCATTCTATATAAAGCCAGCGTGAGGCCCTAAAACCCTAGTCCCATTGACAAACACATCGTCATGCTGCGAGGCTATCGTCCGCCACCGCCGATGCTATCCTAGAGACCGAGCGCCGCGCCCTCTCCCTCTGGCTTCCGTTCCGCCACTGTCTGCCATTGCTGACTCTGACTCCTTCCCAGAGTCCGAGTGTCACGCCCTCTCCCTCCGACATCGTCCGCCACCGCCCCGACACCATCCACTCTGAAGTTGCCTGGTTCCCACCTCGATGTGGTCCACCGCCCGCCATCTGCCCCGATGTCGTCTGCCGCCTCATCTTCCCCGTGCACCCTCGCCGCCTCCCCGCTGGTAAGTACAGATCAAGTGATTCCCTGTTTTGTAACTTGATTTGTTAATGGATCTGGTAGGATCAAAGTCTATGATCCTTTGATCATTTTGCTATCATGGTCAATAATGTTTGGATGTGAACATATCAGAATGTGCATACAACAATATTAGATTGATGCCTTGTTCATTCTATTAGGAAAGATATACAACAATATTAGATTGATGCCTTGTTCATTCTATTGGGAAAGATATACTGAGCTTAGGAGTTAGGATGTTCTAAGATGAGCTAACTCTTCTGAACTCGACTATGTTGTGGTAGTTTAAGTGACATGTTATAGACTTGTATATTTCATGGGAACATGTAACAATGTACTAGCTGCTAACTAGACTTTGTATGTCAAACTCAACTTTCATTTGGAAAGATTACATTTAGCAGGCTACAAGACTATGATGTTCAGCTTGTTTATAGTATGTGTTTTTGTTAATTGTTTTAATTAAATGATAGTGTTTTACTTTAAAATCTTTGGGAGTTCTTTGTTATTGAGATATTAGTTAAAAACCACTTCAATGTGCTATTATAATGATTTATGCACTACATTTTTTTCTAAAGCAAGCATACATTTGTTAAACTATTGTTTGAAAGCTTTTGAAACTCCTTTAGAATTTGTTAAACCATTTGCAAAGAATAAGTTTATAAAGATTGGGATGCTGATGGACATAATTTAAATTGAATAGTATTCTATTCGTTCAAGTGCACTTTACTTGTCTGATGATTTACTATACGAAAGGTTTAAAACACATACCTTGATTCCTTTTATTTCCTCTAAAGTAATAATACCCATTGCAATTTGATCTTTATTGCATCTTGCTTCATAATGGCATATTGGAAGGAGAAATTTCATTGACAAACCATTGCATACTTGTCAGTTTTTGCTAGGCAACAATGATCTAGTGGTCGATTAAGTACCATGAGGGAGAAAAGGATAGTAAAACCTAAGAAACCAGAACCAAGCGGGAGGTCAGATAGGAGCCCAAGTCCCCTTAAGAAACTAGAAGCACAGAGGATGCTCACAATAGAGGGCGCCCTACACAAAGGACGCTCGCAATAGAGGGTGCCCCCTTACGGGGGATGCTCGCAATAGAGGGCGCCTCGGCACAAGATGGACTGGATGCAAGCAAGAGATCAAATAGGAGCTAAGCTCGCACCAGTCGTCCTCATCTAACAACAGCAAAAGCTTGGGCTCATATCACAGTCTGAGCCCTATTTTGTGCATGCGGGAGAGCCGAAGTCAGGAAAGTAGCCCTGACTATGATCTCGCCGAAGAGGTATTGAGATGAGTGCATTTTATACTTCTTAAATGGAGGAATATGTTTTGTTTATGTTAACTCCTTTTTTTCTCTTGAGGATGAGGGTGTAAAGATCTTCACGTCGATCATCCGCGCCACAACCTTTCATTCTCTTTGTGCCCGAAACTTCAGGTCCCTCTAGGAGTTCCCTAAAATGAAAATAGGGCGAACGAAGCAGAAACAAGTTACCGTCTGGCACTTAAACAATAACGCAAGTCAGTGTTGAAGGGGAGCCTGTTGCACCTCATGAGGCCTGTGCTAAATTCCGCAATAGTTGTGGATTTTTGTCAAGGAGTACGTCCCAATCACAATAATTGATTGGCGGTTGCTGCCGGATGAGACGAAAGAGTTCCTGTCAGTAATATTGCAGAGAACCATCCGATTCCCCTCGGGAACAGAGGAAGCCACCAAACAGAATGCATTGAAAACTATGGGAAAGAGCTTCTGGGCCTGGAAGATTGAGCTGAATAAGGACTTTGTGAAGAAAAACTTGATACCCTTTAATAAATATGGAAAGATTACGTCAAACCAATGGGACATAGTTTGTTTGGCAGAAGATCACACTTGAGGCTATCAAATTGGGTGAATCATTCAAGCACCTTGCGAAGAAGAACAAGTACCACCATCATCTAGGCTCATCTGGGTACACCACCAAAAATTTATAAATGGAGGAGGCAAGAAGAAGAGGCTACCCAGGCTGGGAAACCTAACCCTTTGGAAAATTATGACGAGCAAACCAGGAACTGGGTTTACGCTCTATCAGAACGAACCGAGTCTGGGGACTTAGCCTTCAAAAGCTCCGAGACCATGGAAGTGACCCAGACCATTCAAGACATCACTAATGAAGGGTCTTTAGAGCTCGATAGGGAGAATTGCTTGCTTACCAAGGCCCTGGGGAACAAGGAACACACGGATCGCACTCAAGATATCGAATCAAAAGTGGGATAGAAGAATGGGTTCCCAGATGCCTTGGGCCAGTACAAGACTCGTAATAGATATCAGAAGACCCTAGCAGAAGAGATACAAAACAAATTAAGGTCCAGTTAATGAAAATATGGAATGAAAAGGAGAAGGAAAGGGCGGCATTAATGATGATAGAGCAACCAACCAGCCCAGGCTTTCGGAGCCACGTCAGGTCCATGCAGGCCAATAACTAGAGATATCCTGTGGATAGTATCACAGAGGCTATCCCTTGCATACTACATGTTCCAGTCGACAAGGGAGACTTCACTGTCATGGCTGCCACGAGCTAGGCCATTTCAGGCCGTGTATTTCACAATCAAGACAATCTGACTAGTTACACTAAGGTACAAGTGGACTCAACACAAATAAATATCAAATGATGATTGCCTTATAGTAGTAGGCCAATTGGTATGTAGATTGTTGTAGTTGTTCTGGTGTTTATTGTTACATTTGTTGTAACATGTGTACAAGATATGCTGGATTGAGCGATATATACAACACTACTAGATTTTAGTTGAAATCATTTTCGTTTCTAAAATACAAGCTTTTTTTGGCACTGTAATATGTATCAGCGCTGGTTGGTAATAAGAACCTACACTGATGCAAGCCAGTATTAGTGCCAGTTCTCTGTTAGGAACCGGCCAGTTCTCTGTTAGGAACCGGCACTGATAGTGCGAGTATCATTGCCGGTTCTCTATTAGGAACCGGCACTGATAGTGCTTGTATCATTGTTGGTTCTCTTTTCTGAATCGGCACGGATACTGATTATCTGTGTCGAGTAATCAGTGCCAGTTAAAAAACCACCACTGATGGAGTTTTTGAGCCAGCACTGGTAACTATTTCTATAATAGTGACAACTTACGGATTAAGTCAACGTGAACCATGAGAGAAGAAAGCAAAACTCTGCTGCACACGAACTTGTGAAACTTGCTAAATGATTGAAACACTGTAATGCGGAGATTATGAGCGCATGTGTGTGTAGATTTTTTTAATTGCTTAGGATTGCACTCTTTTATTTCTGAGAAATTAATGAAATCCCTCTTTTTCTTGTGTCAACTATTTGTGAACCACCAGTCTTACGAATACGTGAAGAATGTAGGGGATACTTCCTGTAGCCAACACACGCCAAACACACAGAGATTTATATATAGGTTCATGCCTTCCGAAGGATAATAGCCCTACGTTATATGGTCTTGCATTGATCTCGAGACAGTATTATAAGGGGTGGACTCTTGGCTAGCCTAGATATAAATTAAGAGCTCCTTGCATTGTATTCTCGGTGAGATGTCAATGTAGATCGCAAGTACAGAAGGCTCGAGATCTTGAGGCTCCTGTAGGTTTGGAGCTTGTTTGTTGGACTTCAATGGACTTGTCCTCCGCAGGGTCCTCTGGTTTCATATATATATGGGGGTTGTCGTGTGTCTCCTGAACTCCTTCCCAAGTAGGATTCTGTTATCCTTAGAGACAAACTTCCATATCTGCGAGATATCCTGGTACCTGCAGGCACTTTTCATACGTCTAGGGATTCCCTTCCCAGGCACAGACATATGCCTCGAGAATACAGGAAACCCTAGGGGATCTAAATACATATATATATTGTAGTTTAATACTATCCATCGTCAAGCCCCTATCAGTATGTAAAATAAGGGTTTGATGGATCAAAACTTAGTCTAACAAAGAGAGACATTTCGATGGACTGCATCTTCAAGTGGTCACTCGGGTCCCTGGATAGGATGGTATGTCTAGCCGATATCTAGGAGTCATCAATCATCTAGTCATGATTGTGAATACATTTGAGTACTCATGTGAGTCCTCGAGTATGTATTCCATCCGAGTAGGAATTCTGAGTTGTCTAAGAAATATCTTCTCAACCTTTTGAAAGGATAGGGAGAAAAGACTCATTGCTGACCAAGTTTGAATTTTGAACTGTCTCATCGAAGACTTTGTGTAGTGATGAAAAACATCTTTCCCTATTAAAGGATCATGATGATGTTTAGAGACTGTGCGCATCCGGTGGGGTAGTGTGTTGATTTCCCTGTGGTTATGTTCCAACTGGTCCCGTGTGCATCGAAAGAGATTCAGAGCATTCAATGCGACAAGATGTTTGTGCAGGAGATCATGGCCCCAAGTTGTAACTAGAGCCATTACTACGCTAGTAGGAGTCCCGTCAAGCTCCTCTTCATCCATGTATAAAAGGGGAACTGAGGCAGCTCATGTGACATTTACTTCTTCCATCATCGTGTTCCTGAAGCCATTTTTTCCATTGCCTCCTGCCTTGCGCCTACAACCACCACCCAAAACCCTAACCTTTCTTTTTTCCCACCATTCAGCCACCATGGGCCGCAAGAAGCTCGATAGGCTAGAGTGATCCAATGCTGCCACAGCTAAGTCTGGTATGCCACCATGGGCGGTGTCAGACGTCTCAGAGGAGGTCTTGGTTCAGTTGGAGCACGTAGAGATCATCTCTCTCATGCTCTGATTGCCTACGTGCTGGCAGAGGGACAAGAGATCATCATCCTAGTCACCAATTGTTGTGGTGTTCATTGATTTTTCCCGGTGTTGCTTCTGTTTCCGCCCTTCTAGATTCTTCCTCTATGTGCTCAGCTTTTATGGCATCAAGCTCATCCACCTTAACCCCAACTCCATCATCATCCTCAGTGTCTTCACACACTTGTCTGAGGCCTACCTGGATGTGCGCACCTCTATTGACCATTGCATGTACTTCTACGTCTTGAAGAAATTCTTGGGTTGGGTCGCCGGTGGCACCATATTGCGCCTCTGTGACTGGAAATTGGTAGAGTACATCGGCTTCTCCATCGAGAGCTCCCGGTTGGGGTAGCACAAATAGTGGTTCTACAGCTAGTCTCCCCCACCTGAAGTTAAGCATCGAAGACTCGCACCGCTCACAAAGCCAGTGTGGATGGAAGCACTGAATACCACCACTACCACCTAGACTATCATCACCGAGATCTAAGACCTAAAGGAACGGAGACTGGCGGTGTGGGATGTATCTTGGGATTTCGTCAAGCGCGCCTATGTCCCCTAAAATTGAGGATTTCTGGCATTTGGGAGTTCACAGCTGGAGAGGACCCAGACCAAGAAGGTGAGATAGGTACCCACCTATCCTAAGATGTTATCGAGGGTACTAAGGGCATATTTCTCATGAGTTGTTCTTATCTACAGATCTCTCCATGGAGGAGGTAGAGCAGAGGACCAAATTCCTCTTAGAGATAGCCCCAAGCCCAACTGCCAGAACATCCCAATCCCCATCGTAGCAGCCGAAGCTAGCCAAGGTTCTTTCACCAGGACTAGGGAACATTATGTTCTCTCAACGGTACTGGTAAACTCAGATCACCCAGGTCGAGTGCGAAGTGTATCCAGTTCCCAAGGCTAGAAATACGGCTTTTCTAAAGACCATGGAATGTACAAGAAGAGGAAGAGGTCGGGTGCAGTGGATGTGGATGCATTGACACAGGGCATCACATGGAAAAGTTTATGCAAGCATCATGGGGCAGCTTGCAGCAAAAGGAATAGAGATTTCCATCCCAGAGGAAGCTAGCATCGGAACTGCATGGAAGAGTATTTACGCCTCCAAGGAGGTCGATACAATTGGCCTGCTAGAAGGGCCCATGCCTTGCAGCCTTGTAATCAGGCCTAGAGGGTATTACATCAAGGTTGCAAGGGGTCAAATGCATCCATACGTCCATATCTTATATACGGTCCTGATATGTGCTTGCTACGACGGGGTTATGGTGGACATGGTACATATCAATGCCACCAATCACGTATTGGAGCTCCCCCCAATGATGAAGTCACAACTCTAGGTGAAGCTCTTCGTCAAAGGGTCCAGTGGAAGAGGGGCGACATCGTGGTCTCCAGTGCATCCCAGTCTAGACAAGCTTCAAGTGCATCGCTGTTGCGTCCCTCACTTCCAGAGAAGACAGCTTCACTGCCTTCTCCTCCTCCAGAGAAACTGGCTTCACTACCTTCTCCTCCACATCTAGCGGTCTCGGTTCCAGCTCCAATTCTGTCTCTCCTAAAGAGCTCAAAGAAGAAGGAAAAGGAAGCCGAGAAGAAATGCTCTAAGAAGCACCTACCAAAGAGGTCGAATGCCATTGTATTGGTGAAGAAGTCCACGGGCATTAGAGCAGCGTGGACTAGTGCCAACATGAAATTCCATTATGAGAAGCCCTTGATGACGGTAGATGACCTAACAAGGATATGACAAGCATGTGTCAACCTGCATAATTACTATATGTAGACTTCTAGACACACCAATGCTCAATCCATAGCCATATAGTACAAACGATGACACTTCTTAACTAACGACGGCTACTTCCTTGTGGGTTTACTTATACGACATCTTCAACCATGATGTCTTGGACATATCGTTATTATGAATCTTCACATTGTAAGTCTCTTGAAACTGGACATTCATTAATTAATACCACTAAGTCTTGAATCTAACTATATTCTTATCTGTAGACACTTGATGAAATAAACAAAGAAGAACAAGGTGCCCACCAGATTTCTTGACCCTGAGGCCATTACAACCTCGATCATCCAACTTCACCCCGACTACGATGTGGACTATATGGTCAGGCAATGAACATTCCAAAATGGACTACTTGTTGGATGCCCACAACACCGGTGGTCATTGGGTCTCACTGGTCATTTGTCTCAACTAGATCTAGGTTACTCGTTCAGTTATGTCTTTCTCCCTGGCACATGGAAGACGCACTTCAATGACGGGTCACGGTTATGACCCGTCACCTATGACCTCAGATGTGACGGGCTCTTACCTGTCACTTATGATTTGTCATCAATGATGTATTTGGGGTGACGGGTATGGGACCCGTCAGACGATTGTCACCCGTCACACATGGGCTTTTTTCATGTAATGTTCATTATCTGATTTATAGCGTTGCACTAATTTTCTAAAGATCATTTGATTTTTTCAGGTCATATTCCAACTATGAAATGTCCCACAATTGAAGTTTCCATCTTCTTATATGCTTTTGTTCCTTATCTACTTCTTGTACGATGAGCTCCTTTCATGCTTTGGCTGCTGCGATATATGCTAAAAAGTGTTGTCCTTAGTAGTCAAATGGTATAATTTTTACTTCTTAATGTATTACTATTGTCACCAAATATTATTTTTTTATGGGGCCTCTAATTTTTGTTTCACCCCTAGGCCACCGAGATGTTAGGGCTGGTCCTGGACAAAGGCTACCTACTCCAAGCGGTTATGGCAGTCATTACCCATGGTATATCTTCCTACGTTCTTAAATGTTTCGTATCCATAGGTTTGTAACCCATCATTACATTATTTCTTAAATGTTTCATATCCATAGGTTTGTAACCCATCATTACACTATTTCTATGATATACTATTTTTATCATTGTGTTTTATATGGTACAATTAGATTCAAGATTTTAATTGTTTGACAATCTTCGTATTATTACAATATTAAGTGATATACAAGGTAAAATGAAATTACAAAATTCTATAAAGTAGCCTATACAAAATTCAGGACCCTCCAGACCCCCGGAGCCGTTGGCCCTTCATAAAGATCAACCAGGAGGGGCTCACAGATCGCCCCCCCCCCCCTCACTTATAGCGAAGTGACCGAGATTTAATACCAGTCATGTGGTGATGATGCGCCTTGGGTAATCCTGATGAGGACATCACTCCCTCGGATACATACAATGATCCTCCATTGAACTTTCAAGGTCCAATCACAAGAGCTCGCGCACGACAATTAAATTTAGAGGTGAGCTCGTTCCTAAGCAACTCTTTATATAATTTTGAGAATAGATTACTACCTAATGATTATGTGTTGTTTAGGAATCATGGAGAGGACAAGGAAACACATAGAGGAAGGCTTGGAGGCGTGGAGGAGCAGCTAGGACGTCCAACAACAGCAGGAGGTCCAGTCCAACTCGAGTCCGAATCAGCCTCGGCCTCCAGGACCAGCGAGCAATAAAACGGACGCCCAGGACGCATCCGGACTCCGTTTTCGACGATTCACATATGGTTGGAAAGATAATTTCATAAGGAAACCAATGGCGTTGGTTTGAGGTCCAAATTCCTTCCGAGTCAACGGGAAACGTCGAAACAAGTCAGCGTCCAGAATCTGTCCCGGTGCTGCGTCACCGTTTTTGGTCCGTTGGGCCATGTATCGTGTTGGAGTCCATTAGGGACGCGTCTAGGGGTCCTTGGCCGACCCTAATCCTTTATATACAGTAGCCGCCGCCCTAATTAGGGTTGGGTTTTGCTTAGATTATTCTGTCAAGAACAGTTTCGCCGTTTCGTCGGTTTGTGAGACCCCAACTCGTGAGATTAATCATTCATCTGCAATTTGGTTGCATTCTTCCTTGTTCTTGCTTGTGTTCTTCGATTCGCAGGCAAGGATTTTAGCCTTCTTGGCGAGGTCAACCGTGCAACGCCGGTTGATAACCAGAGGAGACGTGGTGCTGCGATTGCGGGGTTTCGGATCGTGTTGTTCGGAAGCCGGATCGACTTGTGTCTCGTTTCCACCAAATCGAGAGTTACCAGAACCTTTCGGAAGATCGGGAACCCTTGTTCATATTAAGTGGTATTCAGAGCTTCAGGTATACCGTCAGGTTCATATCTACCCTTAGTTTCGAGTGTTTTTCGCCTTCGTTCCATAGTCCACTGCCATATCGTTTTTTTTTTCCTGTCCTACAACCCTTCCGCGCCTTTAGCTTTTGCATATTTCAGTTTCAGAGTTCGTCGTGTTGAGTTTGTGTCCTGGTCAAGGTCTTGTTGCTGGTTAGGTCGTGTTAGAGTCCAGTTCGTGTGTTTTCCCCCACCGTTTCCATCAAACCCTAGCCTCCGTCGCATATTTTCCCCACTTTCTTCCCGTTTTGTCCTCTAATTCGGAGTCGTTTCTCAAATCGGGCATAACTTTCGCATACGAACTCCGTTTTCAGAAAAGTCATAGAGTTTTTCGCATCGAAACAGCGTTTCGGATCCGTTCGTCCCCCGCTTCGCCGGGTTCGGCGAAATCAGAATTCCCAAATTCGCCTCTGAAGTTTGAGTTTTCAATTTCCAAATATTTTTCTCATTTTACGGCTGAACTTCAGAAAATTCTACAGGCCACGTCTTTCACTTTTTTAAGCTCAAATTTTCTGTGGTTCCCTCTTGTGTGCTCCTAAGTGAAAAAAAAATATCAAAAAAATAAGAAGAAAAAGTCGAATTTTCCCAAAAAAACAACGACAGCCCAAAAAAATAGAAAAAAGAGAGGGGCAAAAGAGGAACAATATCTAGAGGAGCACATAGAGAAGGGCAAAGTGAGCTGTGTTAGCGTGTGCTGTTTAGTTCTTTGTTTCTGTTGCTCTTGCTATCCATCATACTTGTTTCTCCACCTTGTTTAACACACATACTTGGTACTTGCAACACTTTAGGCCAGCAACGAGAACAAGTACTTGGGACTATAATTCAGCATTACTATCTGTTTCTGATTTGTGTTCCACATATACATATTTGTTCTCTTTGTGAGCCTTCCAAGCCCCACAGATTCTTCTGAACAGCATTGTTTTGCATCCCTGCAATCGCTCGCACGCCTTCCAGGTATCCTTTGCTTTGCTGGTAAGAACCCGGGTAAGAGCTTGGTAAGGTGTCTACCTTTGCTGATCTTGATTGAGAGGCACCACTCCACCTTTGTAGTACGATTATTAGGGATAACCTTCACTGTTTGTTGTTGTGTTTGTTTCCACAATGTCAGTTGAAGGAGATAAAACGCCAAAGGACTTCAAGGAGTGTGTCAGCCAAGAGCAGCTACAAGCTGTTGTAGACAATGCTCAGAAGGAGATGAGGGAGACAGTCATCAAGGCTGTCACTGAAGCGATAATTGAGATGAAACTCGCAAACGCGGTTGAGCGGGTGGACAAACGGTTATCCGAGCTCACCGACAGGGTAAATGCTTTGGAAAACCGTCCTGTGCACAACGAAGATGTGAATGGCAGCAACACCGGTGATGAGTTGTATGATGACGATGTTAATGTTGATCCAGCGGCGACATTGCAAAACAGATTACGGCGTCGTCTTCGCACTAACACCACAGGTATGGGTGGCGTTCCACATCACCACCACCATCGAGGTATGTATAATCGAGCTCCTGAAGATCCTTATGCTAAGGTTAAATTTACTATACCTTCTTTTTCGGGACATTATGATGCTGAGGGATATCTTGATTGGGAGATGACAGTAGAGCAAAAATTTAGTGCCCATCAAGTACCTTAACAACATAGAGTTAGACAAGCCACTAGTGAGTTTAAAGATTTTGCTATTATTTGGTGGACTGGTTTAGCTGCAGATGGTGCCACACCTCGTACATGGGAAGAGCTTAAGGTTGCTATGCGTGATAGATTTGTTCCCCCATCTTATCATAGAGACTTGCGTAAGAAATTGATGCGCTTAGAACAGGGAGATAAATCTGTGCAGGATTATTATGGTGAGCTTCAAAAGGGCTTGATGCGCTGTGGCATAGTAGAGGGAAACGAAGATTCTATTTGTCGATTTTATTCAGGTTTGAGACGTGAAATCCAGGATATTATTGATTATAAAGAATTTAACAATGTCAACCAGTTGTTTCAGTTTGCTATGCTTGCAGAGAAGGAGTTGCAGGGGCGTGAGCAGCAGGGCAAGTACAAGGCCAGCACCACATACACGCCGCGCACAGGACCATCCTTTGGGCTGTCCAAACCATCCACTTACAGGGCTCCCTCACCAGCGAGCAAGCAACAAGCAGCTACGGCACCAAATCCGGTCACTACACGACCTTCAAGCTCAGGTAAAAATTCTGTTTTGCAGGGACCTTCCAAGAGTGCTTCCTCTGTTGCATCAACGGGACGCACCTCTGGCATTCAATGCCGTCGCTGCCATGGATTCGGTCATGTGCAGAAGGATTGCCCAAGTCAGCGGGCATACATTGCAACTGAAGATGGGTACATCAGCGCCTCTGACATTGAAGAAGAAGAAGAACCAGTTGTTGAGGAGAGCAACGAAATCTTGGGCAGTGATGACACAGCGACCTATAGGAGCATCATTGTGCAGCGGGCGCTCAGCACAAAGGTACAACAACCAGAGAAGCTGCAACGCCATAACTTGTTCCAGATTTTCTTCATCATCCAAAATCGGCGAGCACGTGTCATCATCGATGGAGGTAGTTGTAATAATTTGGTGAGTTCAGATTTGGTCAAGAAGCTTGGCTTGACCACACGCCAACACCCCCATCCATATAATCTTCAGTGGTTTAATGATGCTGGAAAAGCTAAGGTAACACAAACTTGCAGAGTTTCTTTTTTCATTGGTTCCTATGCTGATTATGTTGACTGTGATGTGGTACCTATGGAAGCTTGCTCACTTTTATTGGGTCGACCTTGGGAATTTGATAATGATGCTATACACCATGGTAGAAGTAATACATATACTTTTATGCATAAAGGAAAGAAAATTACTTTGGTTCCTATGACCCCTGCTGAAATTGTACAAGCTGATAAAGAACGAGCTGCTAATTTGCGTGATACTAAATCTGAAAATCAGCAAGTTGCTAATTCTCTTTACCCACCTAAAAAGGATAAGTCTTTACCTAGTTCTAAGGTAGAGGGCATAAAATTGAAGGGTGGTGTTATGCTTGCACTAAAAAGTGACCTTGCTGAAATTTCTAATAATGATATTTGCTACACCTTGGTTTGCAAACGAGTTTTGTATTCGCTTGATGATGTTATTAGTTCGATACCTCCTGTTGCCACTAACCTTTTGCAGGAGTATGATGATGTTTTCCCAGCTGAGATACCCCCGGGACTGCCACCTATGAGAGGGATAGAGCATCAAATCGATTTGATCCCGGGAGCAACATTGCCAAATCGTGCTGCGTATCGAACCAATCCCGAGGAGACTAAGGAAATTCAGCAGCAAGTCCAAGAGCTTTTGGACCGCGGGTATGTACGTGAGAGCCTTAGTCCTTGTGCTGTTCCTGTGATTTTGGTTCCTAAGAAAGATGGTACTTGGCGTATGTGTGTTGATTGTAGAGCCATCAATAACATTACTATTCGATATCGCCATCCTATTCCTAGACTTGATGATATGCTTGATGAGTTGTGTGGCTCTGTAATTTTTACAAAGATCGACTTGCGTAGTGGTTACCACCAAATTAGAATGAAACTTGGAGATGAATGGAAAACAGCTTTCAAAACTAAATTCGGATTATATGAGTGGTTAGTAATGCCTTTTGGTTTAACTAATGCACCTAGCACTTTCATGCGTTTGATGAATGAGGTTTTAAGAGCTTTTATTGGACGATTTGTGGTGGTTTACTTTGATGATATATTGATTTATAGCAAGTCTTTGGATGAACATATGGATCACTTACGTGCTGTTTTTAATGCTTTACGTGATGCACGTTTATTTGGTAACCTTGAGAAGTGCATCTTTTGCACGGATCGAGTCTCTTTTCTTGGCTATGTTATTACTCCACAGGGAATTGAGGTGGATGAGATGAAAATTGAAGCCATAAAGAGTTGGCCGGTGCCCCAAAACATCAAACAGGTGAGAAGTTTTCTTGGACTTGCAGGTTTTTATCGTCGTTTCGTGAAGGATTTCAGCGCCATTGCTGCCCCCTTACACGAGTTGACAAAGAAAGGTGTGGTGTTCCATTGGGGTAAGGCACAAGAGGAGTCCTTTGACACTTTGAAGGACAAGCTTACGCACGCGCCATTGCTGCAACTTCCAAATTTTGGTAAGACCTTTGAGCTAGAATGTGATGCTAGTGGAGTTGGCATTGGAGGTGTTTTGATGCAAGAAGGTAAGCCCGTTGCATACTTTAGCGAAAAATTGCATGGCCCTGTTCTTAATTACTCTACGTATGATAAGGAATTGTATGCACTTGTACGTTCTTTAGAGACGTGGCGTCATTATTTGTGGCCTAAAGAATTTGTTATACATTCAGATCATGAATCGCTTAAGTATCTTCGTTCTCAAAATAATCTGAATCGTAGACATGCTAAGTGGGTTGAATTTATTGAATCTTTTCCTTATGTTATCAAACACAAGAAAGGGAAGGATAATATAATTGCTGATGCTTTGTCTAGACGATATGCTTTGTTGTCCCAACTTGATTATAGAATTTTTGGACTTGACTCAATAAAAGAACAATATGTGCTTGATCCTGATTTTAAAGATGTATTGCTGAACTGTAAAGAGGGACGTACATGGAACAAGTTTGTGATCAATGATGGATTTGTGTTTAGAGCTAACCGTCTATGCATTCCAGTTGGTTCCGTTCGTCTTTTGTTGTTGCAGGAAGCACATGGAGGAGGATTGATGGGACATTTTGGTGCTAAGAAGACAGAGGATATGTTGGCCACACATTTCTTTTGGCCAAAGATGAGGAGAGATGTTGAGCGGTTCGTGGCACGCTGTACCACATGTCAAAAGGCTAAGTCTCGCTTGAACCCACATGGTTTGTATATGCCTCTTCCTGTTCCTTCTATTCCTTGGGCAGATATTTCGATGGACTTTGTTTTGGGATTGCCTAGGACTAAGAGGGGGAGGGATAGCATTTTTGTTGTTGTGGATCGTTTTTCTAAGATGGCACATTTTATACCTTGTCATAAAAGTGATGATGCCGTTTATATTGCTGACCTCTTTTTCAAAGAGATTGTTCGCTTGCATGGTATGCCTTCTACTATTGTTTCAGATCGCGACGCTAAATTTTTGAGTCACTTTTGGCGCACTCTATGGAATAAGTTGGGTACAAAACTATTGTTTTCTACTACTTGCCACCCACAAACTGATGGCCAAACGGAGGTAGTGAACCGCACTTTGGGTACCATGTTGAGAGCTATTTTGAAGAAAAATTTGAAGATGTGGGAAGAATGTTTGCCCCACGTGGAGTTTGCTTATAATCGGGCAACACATTCTACCACCAAGGTAAGTCCTTTTCAGGTAGTGTATGGTTTTACCCCTCGCGCTCCTATTGATCTTTTGCCTTTACCTACCACTGAAAGAACACATAGTGATGCTAGTGCACGTGCTGATTTTATTCGTAAGTTGCATGAAACAACTAAAATAAATATCGAAAAGATGAATGAAAAGTATAGAATTGCTGGTAGTGAAGGTAGGAAAGAAGTCAAACTTGAACCGGGTGATTTAGTGTGGTTACATTTAAGAAAAGATAGGTTTCCAGAGCTGCGTAAGTCTAAATTAATGCCAAGAGCTGCTGGTCCTTATAAGATAATTGAGAAAATAAATGATAATGCATATAAACTTGAGTTGCCACCCGAGTTCGGGGTTAGTCCTTCTTTTAACATTGCAGATTTGAAACCTTACTTGGGAGCCGATGATGAGCTTGAGTCGAGGACGACTCCAATTCAAGAGGGGGAGGATGATGAGGACATCACTCCCTCGGATACATACAATGATCCTCCATTGAACTTTCAAGGTCCAATCACAAGAGCTCGCGCACGACAATTAAATTTAGAGGTGAGCTCGTTCCTAAGCAACTCTTTATATAATTTTGAGAATAGATTACTACCTAATGATTATGTGTTGTTTAGGAATCATGGAGAGGACAAGGAAACACATAGAGGAAGGCTTGGAGGCGTGGAGGAGCAGCTAGGACGTCCAACAACAGCAGGAGGTCCAGTCCAACTCGAGTCCGAATCAGCCTCGGCCTCCAGGACCAGCGAGCAATAAAATGGACGCCCAGGACGCATCCGGACTCCGTTTTCGACGATTCACATATGGTTGGAAAGATAATTTCATAAGGAAACCAATGGCGTTGGTTTGAGGTCCAAATTCCTTCCGAGTCAACGGGAAACGTCGAAACAAGTCAGCGTCCAGAATCTGTCCCGGTGCTGCGTCACCGTTTTTGGTCCGTTGGGCCATGTATCGTGTTGGAGTCCATTAGGGACGCGTCTAGGGGTCCTTGGCCGACCCTAATCCTTTATATACAGTTGCCGCCGCCCTAATTAGGGTTGGGTTTTGCTTAGATTATTCTGTCAAGAACAGTTTCGCCGTTTCGTCGGTTTGTGAGACCCCAACTCGTGAGATTAATCATTCATCTGCAATTTGGTTGCATTCTTCCTTGTTCTTGCTTGTGTTCTTCGATTCGCAGGCAAGGATTTTAGCCTTCTTGGCGAGGTCAACCGTGCAACGCCGGTTGATAACCAGAGGAGACGTGGTGCTGCGATTGCGGGGTTTCGGATCGTGTTGTTCGGAAGCCGGATCGACTTGTGTCTCGTTTCCACCAAATCGAGAGTTACCAGAACCTTTCGGAAGATCGGGAACCCTTGTTCATATTAAATCCCCAGTGCTTAAAACCCTTATATCAGTCACTGGTAAATAAGATTCTTATAACAGATGGAACAATAGTCATACAACAAAAGGAGTGGTGAAATAACTCCACCAAGCTAATAAAACATACAACACTAAGCAGCAGTGCACGAACAACATAGTCCACGACATCAGAGTGCACAGTAGGGACAGCATGATGAACACACCACTCCACAGGCAACTCGGGTGCGGACGCGATCAAGCCTACTCGTCAACCTCACCGCCGGCGTCGGTGTAAACCAGATGTTCCTCAGAAAACACAAGCAAGGGTGAGTACAAATGTACTCAGCAAGTCTCAACCCTTTCCCTATACCAAGGGGTATAAATACATGCATATAAAATAATAAGGATAAAGCTGTAAGGTTAACTTTTGTGGAAAAGATAAGTTTACGCATGCAAGGTTCATTTTATAAGGTGGGCATTATGAAAACAACATATCATCAAGTGAAGGGGGTTTTCTGGTCGTGGTGGAAGTTACCAGGGCCTAAGTTTTAATGTTGCCGGGCACTTCGTCCGTAGCAACTCACGACACCCTGCGAGATCTATTTCCCCAAAATGGGCACACTCTGTCCACTCACACTCCAAGGGTACACACACAACCCATGCTAGTTGTTGTGACCGAACCGTAGTTCGTCTATAGCCATGGACATGGCTATTCGAATAGTTCTACCTCTGCAGAGTGATACACTTTACCCACAAGCTGAGTTTGGCAACAAACCACCATTGTGGCAGTATGACTCAACAAAGCCATTACCCACCCAAGCATCATCTCACTACCCGCCTGGTTCCTGACCTTTAACCAAGCCTCCAACCGGGTCAATAAGTTTGTACCTACCAGCACCTACTCCATAGCCTCCCATTGCGCACCTGCCTCCGGACGACCAGTAGATTAGCTGGCGGGGTTTAGACTAAGCCCTATCATATACAGGATCGAGTGGCTATACTATAAAGACTAGGTAGGATGTCACATCAACTCGGTCCTTAATTGAGCCAAGGAAAACATCTCCACACTGAGTCTACCACACAGGCAGCGTCCAAAACTCTCAAGGCATTCCCCACGGGAACCTTGATTTGCCCTGGCTCTAACCAGTTCTCAGTTATTATCCTTAACCAGTGAACATTTCTATCCCAACAACTCAAACAACACAGAGCACCAGGTTTTACCCATTTCGCTAATCGTAATTAAGCATGAAGTAACAGTAACAATTATAGTCCTAAGCATACTAGTATTAAGGGATTCATCTTAGTGTAATCAATATTGTCAAGACGGATATCTAGGGTTATCAAGGTTATATACGAGATGATAACAATCAGGCTCTACAAATGGACTTAGCTAGATCAACAATTCAAATTATGCTGATAAATAATATTTCATGCAATTATTTGGTGGAAAATGGCTGCTACGAATTGTGGTGATAAAACTAAGTACAATATGATCAACAAGGAAAATGGAGCGGGACTTGCCTCCGTTGAAGTCCTCAAGAAGGTCCTGCTTGAAATCCTACGTACCTGGCTCCTACTCCTCCTCCTCGATGAACTCTCCAACCTCTAAAACATGGCACACAACAAAACAAACACACAATTAAATACAAATAAATTTTAAATAAATATTAAATTTATGGAATTGGATAGGATTTTAATTTAGATGAATATCGATGAAAGAATCATTGAAATCGGAGCTGAAATGGAGGAGAAACGGGCTTCTGAAAACTAAATCCAATTAAGGGAAAAGGTTACTATTCACTGGGCTAGCATTGTGTAGGCTTGAGTCGGTTTGTGGGCCAGGGTAGTCTAGTCCAGGGAGGATGATAGCGGCTAACGGCATCGACAGCTGGACCCACCCATCGGGCATGAGATAGGGAGGGGGAGGGAGACATCACGGCGATGGTGTGAGGCTGAATAGGGCTAGGGTGGCACAACCGTCTTGCACTCAGCTCACCAGAGCATCGCCGGATCTAAGCTCTAGGCCACCAAATGCGATGGTGAGAGCATGAGTAGGAAGAGGAAAGCAAGGGGAACTCTTTTTATGGGTTCCTGAGCCACAAGAGGGCCGGAAGGGCACCAGTGATGAGCCACCATAGATGGGCTTGGCTGAGCACGTGGGGAGCTTGTTATGGGGTAAGGGGAGGGGAGACTGTCATGGAGGAGGTCACGATGGTCAAGAGGAAGCTTGGTCTAGCTCGGTGGCAACATGGAATGATCGGTGAGGGAGATCGGGTTTCGGACAGAGCTTGGCTCGGTGGAGGATGGATGGGGAGATTTGCTACCTGGGCAAGGTGTTGACAGAGCTGGGGAGCATGAGGTGCGGCGGAGACCTCTTTTATAGTTGGGACTGGCTGGTGTAAAGGTGGGGCAGCAAGGTATGGCGTGGTATGGTGTGCTCTGCCGTGGTATGGCATGCTCTGGCTCGGTTCAGGGTCCAGAGGACCACGGGTCGGTGCAGGCAGTTGCGTGCGTGAGAGGTGTACACTTGCCAAAGGGCAGTGGGCAATGCGACATGGCCGATGATGTGGGACTAGGGGTCAAAAAGAGGGGAGGTTCAGCGATGCTATGTGTGAGCAAGAGAGGGAAGAAAATAGGAGGCATGCGGGTTTGGGTCTATTAACGAACCATGCGGTGTGGCTGTGTTGTATGGGAACTGGAGGTCAATGAGGGAGAGTTGAGCGCACGTGTTTGAGAGAAAGAAGGGAGGAGCTGCTGCTGTTGTTTGTTAGGAGGAAGAAGGGGTGGTCGACTAGGCTGGCTGACACACGAGAGGGAAAGAAAGAGAGAAGGAGAGTTTGAAGATTTGATTTGAAAAGATTTTGAAATTTTAATCTTTTTGAAAACTGGGATGTTATAGGTGGTTGCTTGACATGTTGGTGCAAGTGGTGGCCCCCTGACACGCTAGTCCAAGTGGTGGCGCTTGACGTACTGGTGTACTGTGACACCAGGATACATGACCAGTCGCTAGAACAACCACCTCACCAGCCATAGCAATGAATTCAGGGGGTGTCCCTATGCCCTGTGATACAGTAAAGAAACTTGTATCTCTATCAGCCTCATATGGTCATGTTTGTATATTTACACTCTGAATATCAGTATAAATATAGACTCTTAGCCACCAAGCCTTGAGGAGGAGATTTCCCTGAAGACTCATGGTGTTCTATCCATCTCCGCTTCTCCTCCAAGCTTGAGTCATTCCTGTGAATTAGCTCTCGCCGCACTTTGTTCGTGGAAGACATTTTCTTTCACCAACAACTGGTACCATCTGTGGGGAGAGAATATGCATAGAAGCACTAGGGGAGGTAGGATGCCACCAAAGAAGAAGACAGCCAGGGCAGCGTCCTAGGTGGCCGACTCCTCGTTTATGCCGGTGCGAATATCCACACAACCTCCATGACCAAACTCATGCTACATCGATGTACACCCCTCAACTGGCCAAAATGAGAGCCCCGTGGCCACCAGTGATCTAGCCACGACCCTAGCTATGACTGATGCTAGGGGCCTTCCCGTTCCGGAGGCCCTTCAGTAGCAGAAAGGGGTGGACCACGTTGTACCCTTAGGGCTGCAGCTGAGGCCACAGCTGCACAAGCCGCTACGGTCAGCCAGCAGGCACATGTGGTGGCCCTCTGGGCTCAACTAGAGGAGCTACAGGCAGCTCTGTAGGCTACATAACCGCAACCAACATGACCGTTGTGGCGCCTGTAATAGCCAACACTATGCTGGCCCAAGCTCTAGGGGCCAGCAAGGGTTTCCACATCACACCGCATCACCATGGAATGACATATGTAGTTGACTAACAGGCAGCGGAGCCTCGTGTCCATCGGTGTGAGGCCCCGCTCATTAACTCTGACTCTCCCCTTTAGGTAGACCTGCAAGCCATACCCTTCACGCACGGGTTTAGGACCCCCAAGTTGCCTAATTCCAAAGGTGATTCAGACCCAGAGGAGTTCACTTGCACATATGCCCTCGCCATCGAAGCTAACGGGGGTGGGAAAGCCACCACAGCCAAATGCTTTCCTCTCGCTCTAGAAGGACTAGCCCTCCGATGGTTCTGGGTGCTAGAACCTAAATCTATTCACGCTTGAGCCCAGCTTAGGGACACCTTTTGCAACAACTTCCAGGGTACCTTCACCGAGCCGATGACCTCTAGGAGCCTGTATGCTATTAAGCAATAGCACGAAGAGACCCTCTGTCAGTACTTCTGGAGGTTCACCCAAACCAAGGCCCAAGTAAAGAGCATTTTAAAGTCGTCGGTTATTGATGCTGCTACCCGAGGTCTAGCCACTGGGCCTCTCCCCAATCTACTGCATCGACACCCGGAGGGCTCAGTAAGCGCCCTCATGTGCAAATTTGAGGAATACACACGTGCGGAGGAGGAGCGGCTCCGTCAAGGGACCATGTGCATCACCATGACCCCCTGCATCGATCTCGAGAAGCCAACCACTCAAGCAGGGTCCTCGCATGCCCCACCTCCATTGGTAAGAAGGAGCTCCAAGGAGGCTGAGGGCTTTGAGGCATGCAGGCCCTGGCAAAAACAATAGCACAGCGTGGACAACATTGCTCAAGCCCAAGGGGCTCCGAGCTCACCCCGTTCTAGGGGGGGTGCCTGTAGGTGCTCTAGAGCCTTCCCCGAGCGGCAGCGTGCCCAAGGCCGGTAGCTTGAAGAAGGATATTGGTGCACTCTCCACAGGGCAGAATGAGCCCACAACACCAAAGTTTGCCAGAACCTCATCACCTTTCGAGATGAGTACCTCAAGAGACAGGCAGCATGCACTTTGGGGGACAGGGTATTTCTAGGCTAGTAGCAAGCCACCAGATTGATCACCTAGCCTTCTAGAACCCTCTCCCACTAGCTCTACCTCTGCCACTGCCGCCACTACTACCCACAGCGTAGCACGTTGATGAAGGGGACCATGCCAGGAGGGTGGTCCTGGCCATAACAGGAGGAGGACCCTCCGATGGCTCCTCAAAGTGGTAGCGGCGGGACTATGCACTTGGGGTCAATCTTGTCAGGGCCACCAGCGTTCACCACCAAGTCCCTGGATGGGCTGAAGCCCCTATAACCTTCTCCCACAACACCTCTATAGGAGTAAACTTCCCCCATACCAATGCGTTGGTCATCACAGACAACATCGCCGAAATTGAAGTCTAAAGGGTGTTAATTAACGGAGGAAGCTCCACAGATATCCTCTTCGTACATGCCTTTGACCAGCTTTGCATTCCACGGAGCCAGCTCTCTCCAGCCCGAAGGCCCCTTCAAGGGTTCAATGGGGCTCCCCTTGATACCTGGGCCAAATAAAGCTACCTGTCGCCTTCGGCGAAGGCTCCACCATGCGGACCAAGATGATCACCTTCAACATCATGGACGTACCCTACACATACAACGTCATCCTAGGTCGGGGAACTCTGAACATGTTTGGAGGAGTCTCCCATCACAATTACCTCTGCATGAAGATAACTGGGCCCCAGGGGCTGATCTCTGTACACAGCGATCAATACTTGGCTAGGCACATCAAGTATGGGCACCCGTCCCTCTCGATAGCCACCATGTGCATAACGTGGTTGAAGGCCCCCTTAAAGATCCCTCCCAAGCATGCCTCGAATGCCATGTCCCTCTGAAGCCTCAATCGGAGGGGGACGTCAAGCATGTCCCATTGGGAGTAGGGAACCCTGACCGAGCATTCCAAATCAGGGTAGACCCCACTTCAAAGCAGGAAGCCCAGCTCATAGCTATCCTAAGGGACAACTCTGATGTATTTGCATGGTCTCTGCAAGACCTCCCTGGGGTCAAATGCCACATCATTGAGCATGCCCTTAGGGTTGACCCGCAAGCCCAGCCTATACGACAAGGGCTTCCAAGCTATCCACCGAGCGAGTGAAGTCATCCATTCGGAGTGGCTATCAAATCCTGTCCTGGTCAAAAAGCCTAATGGGAAACCACACATGTGCATCGACTTCATGGTTCTCCACCGCTGGCTGTGAGTTCCTCAATTACCTATACGTGTACTCTGGATACCACCAGGTCTGGATGGTTGCTGAGGACGAGGGCAAGACTAGCTTCATTACTCCCTTCAGAGTGTACTACTATGTCTGGATGCCTTTTGGCCTTCGAAATGTCGAAGCTACCTTCTGGTACCTAGTATGGAAAAACCTGGAATAATAGTTAGGCCGCAACATGGAGGCCTATGTCAATGACATAGTCATTAAAAGCAAGCTTGAAGTCAACCACGTTGCGGATCTACAGGAAACCTTCAATAATCTCTGGGTCGCTGGCGTGTGACTTAACCCGGAGAAGTGTGTCTTCAGAGCCAAAGCTAGAAAATTACTGGGGTACCTCCTCTCCTGGCAGCCCTCAGCTATTTCCTTGCCAAGTACACCGGGCACAACCTTCCTTTCTTCAAAATGTTGAGGAGTTGGGCAATTCATGTGGACGACAGAGTGTTAGGACACCTTTGAGGCCCTCAAGGCCCACCTTTCCAACCTCAAGATGCTCGTTATACCCCTTCCTGGTGAGGAGCTCCTCCTATACCTATCCATCTCCACCTCCGTTGTAAGCGTTGTACTCATATAGGAGAAGGAAGGATGCTCCATTCTAAGGGTGGTTTACTATATTTTGGAGGCACTAGCAAAGGCCAAGACACACTACACATAGCTTAAAAAAGTGGCATATGCACTTTTGATGACCTCCCACAAGCTCTGGTATTACTTCCTCACCCACAACATCACCTTACCAACCTCATACCCACTGGGTGACATGTTCCACAATTAGGAGGCGACGGGATGCATAGGCAAATGGGTAGTTGAACTTGCACCCTTCAAAGTGCAGTTCGTGGCCCATATGGCCATCAAGTCATAGGTCCTGGCTGATTTCATTGCTGAATGGACTCCCCCATCCGTAGGGCCCTCGGAGACCCCTCCCCAAGATATATGGATGGTATACGCTGAAGGAGCATACGGGTCTAGCGGCGTGGGGGCTAGAGCCATCCGCATCTCCCTGGCTAACCAGTAGGCGGTATTTGTAGCCCGCTTGGAGTTCAAGGCAACCAACAATATTGCTGAGTACGAGGCCGTCCTCCTGGGGCTCCGCAAGGCTTGGTCCCTATGGGCCGCCAAGATAACTATCAAAATAGACTCGTAGGTTGTTGCTGGACATATTGATCAGAGCTTTCAGGTCCAGCATTCGGAGCTATTGAGCTACCACGAAGCCATTCGTAAGGCCAAAAGGTTCTTCCAAGGAATTTCAGTGCGAAGCATACCCTACACGGACAACCACCAGGCATACACCCTAGCCAAGGCCGCCGCCAGAAGCGGGGTCCTCCCTTCGGGGGCCTTCTTTGAAGTCCTCCACAAGTTAGCAGTGGGTATTTCTGACGAGGCCGTCGCCATTATCCTACCCATCGAGCCTTCTGATTGGAGAGCCTCCCCCTTTCTCTTTCCTAAAGGGAACAGAGGAGTCTGATGACCCGATCGAGCTCTGTCATATTAAACAGCATACTAGGGGCTACCTCCTGATTGACGAAGCCCTTTACAAGACCAGAGCCTGTAGCCCCCTCCTCTGTTGTGTCACCAAGGAGCAGGGGGCCCACCTCTTAAGAGAGGTTCACGAGGGGCTCTATGGCAGCCACCTTGTGCCCCGCTCCCTCGCAGGCAAAGCGCTCCGCTAGGGGCTATATTGGCCTACTATCATGATCGATGCCAAGGAACTTATCCACACCTACCAAGGATGCTAGTGGATGGGATGTCGAAGCCATTGTCCTCCGACCCCCACTGCAGCCAATCACTCCCATCTGGCCCTTGGCACGCTAGGGGATGGACTTAATCAGGCCATTCCCTTGCGCTAAAGGGAGCCTCCGATATGCGGTCGTGGTTTTGGAGTACTTCTCCAAATGGATCGAGGTTGAGCCCCTCAGGGAAATCAATCCAAGAATGTCCAGAAATTCTTCTGGAAAAACTTCATATGCTGCTTGGGTGTCCCACTGCACCTTTGACTTACACCCTTTCTGGGAGTTCTGCGCCAACCTTGGCACCGAGATCTGCTTTCCCGTGGTTTGTCACCCACAATCCAATGGGGTGGTCAACTGCACCAATGGCAACATCCTCTATATGCTAAACCGATGTATCGTCGGCCTCGCTAAAATCCTATGGGTCGAAGAGCTCCCAAATGTGTTGTGGTTCCTCCACACTATGGTCACCCACCCCACCAGGTTTACTCCCTTCCGTCTCCTATTCAGCGACGAAGCCATGAATCTGGCAAAAATCAAGGGATGCTCCCTTTGGGTTCACTTGTTAGAGACTATCGGAGAAAGAGAAGTATCCCTCGACCTTGCAAAAGGCACTAGGCTTCATGCCATCCAGAACCTTGACCGCTACATCGCTAAAACCAAGGCTTGGTACAATTCTAAGGTCATGCCGCGAACCTTCAAACCTAGAGATCTAGTCCTCTGACGCGTACTGGCTCTGGGAAAACTCCAGAACAAATGGGAAGGCCCCTACCTCGTTCTCGCATCCAAAAGGCCAGGCTTCTATAGCTTGGCAAACAAGGACGAGGGCCCCCTTCACCACACATGGAATGTGGAATCACTCCGTAAATACTACGTGTAAAATAGGGGACAAACACAGACTTGCCAAGATATAAGTTAGGGGAAGAGCGTCTGGAACAAATACACACACACACACACACACACACACACACACACACACACACACACACACACACACACACATATATATATATATATATATATGTAAAGGCAACGAGAAAGGGGCTCACACACGAAGGGTACCCCTCCAAGCTACAAGTCTCACAAGCAACCCAAAAAAAGATTAAAAAACCTCGGCATGCCGACATGCTATGAGGCCCTAGGGCCGATGCAGGCGCTTCAAACACTGTGCCCCGCATTGGAGGTTGATGCAGTAGTGGGAACCGTCGGAAGAGGAGGACAAATCGGGGGACACCTCCTTTACCTCCTCCTCTTCCTCCTCTTCGTCAACCTCCTTCTCCAGGAGATCCCAGTCAATCTCCTCTTCATCATTAGAGGGATCGAGTTGATGCAAAGGGAGGCGATCCCCTCTACAATGACGGCAACATAATGGTGGCCGACTCCAGCCCGATGAGTAGGCCCTTGAGATCACCCACTCTCAGCAGTAGCACAGCCAACGGGATTGGCACCGGCGTTAATGGTGGTTCGCTCAGAGTGGAATGTGATGCCATACAAGAGAAAAGCTAGGTTGCAAGATGAAATCTTGTCCCACCCAAAGGCAACCAGGTCGCAAGGCATGGCACAGATTATAAAGCCAGGTTGCAATGACTCCCGTTCCACCTTGAGAGCACGCGACTACACAAAATGCCCCAGTTTTTCGCTCACACATCCCATCAAAGTTACTGCCTAAAGTACTTTGGACACATGCAAGGGAAACAGGCGCAAGACCCCAAGAATTAGACGGAGAAAATTCCCCTGGCGTAACCTCACCCTATGGCATGGTCACTAACGTACAGGGCCAATGATGAGTTGGCCCGTGCATTAGACAAATTCTGTTGGAGTCGGGCACACTGCCTTCATTGCACACCATCATGATGCTACACCAGAAAAGAGGAGAAGATCTCACCAAGCAGGGCTCTGAATAGCCCTGTCTCCATCGAGCCTTGTCGTGGCCATCAGCAAGGAGGCCCAACTCGTGAAAGGTACACCCACCTGTCGCCCCTTTTGAAGTTCAGCATCACCACTTACCTTCGACCCTTACATGGTGTACGAAAGCCCTTAGTTTGGCATGTGCTAACAATAGCGATCCGACCTAGCCATATCTTCTGCTACAATTAGCTATTTGCTAAAAACAGTAGACATCGAAATTACATTATATCTCTGCTCAAAATAATGCCACATACAGCATTCAAGGTCCTAAACCCTCCACCATCCAAAGGCATCAGCTTCGGTCGTGTCGAGGTCCTAAAACCCTCCGCCGCCCAAAGGCATTAGCCTTGGTTGCATCGAGGTCCTAAAACCTCTGCCACACAAAGGCATCAGCCCCGATCATGTCGAGCTCCTCAAACCAGCCTCAGCTGCATCGAGGTCTTAAAACCCTCCGCCACCTGAAGGCATCAGCCTTAGTCATGTTAAGGTCCTAAAACCCTCCACCACCTGAAGGCATCAGACTCGGTCGTATCGAGATCCTAAAACCCTCCGCCACTCAAAGACATCAGTCTAGATCACATCGAGGTCCTAAAACCCTCCACCACCCAAAGGCATCAACCTCAGTCACATCAAGGTCCTAAACCTCTGCCACCAAAAGGAATCAGCCTCGGTTGCATCGAGATCCTAAACCCTCCACTACCCAAAGGCATCAGCCTCGGTCACATAGAGATCATAAACCCTTCGCCACCTCGAAGACACCTAATACACCTAAATGTTCCTAATAATTGCACCCTTCAGCCGCTAACGACCACACAGTGCGAGGGGGATGGGAAGGGGGAAAACTTTTGGAGCATAGGTGTGAGTGAAGAAGAGGAATAAAGTCAACATATTACTTATTATTCATGTATCAAATGTATAGAAGTAACACTTGGAGATATGCCATTCGGTCAATCCATGCCTAACAAACGTGTTAAGCCATCACGTCTCCCCAAAGTACGACGAGATGAGGAGGTCTAGCCTGGGCTTCCGGAGCCATCGATCCCTCTGGAAGATCTATACCAGTGCATGGAGTTATGATGCTGGTACCCTAGGCGCGAAGGCCTGTTAAAAATGGAATCCCTCGAACCTGAGGAGCTAAGGGTTCCGCCTAGAAAGGTTACAAGTCGAAGGTTGTAAAATCCAGCTTTGTCTTCTCCTCTGCAACCTCCTCCGCATCCTCTTCCTTGACTCAGGCCATGATGTCCGCAAGGATGCCCGATGGCACCAGCCCGTTAGAGCCACAGGGGAGAACAAAACGCCAGGACTCTCTTGGGCCAGCAACCTCAAAGGCTGTCCATCACTTTTCTACCCCTACAAAACTTGATCCGACCTCCGAAGCAAAGCTAAAGGGTCTCCTAGCTCCTGCTTCACCAAGACATCAGCGGCCACCCCTAGGTCCAAACATCCATGGGAATCATGATGAAGGACAACGCACTCCCACTGTGAGAAGGATCGCGCAGGTCTAGAGGATCCAGATGTGTTGGGCCCTCCTCTGGAGGTGGCAGCCAGAGCATCGAGGACGTTTCCTATCGCTCCAATCACTGAACCTGAAGGCGCAAATCTTGCCCAAAGGTATCCCAACACAACACATAGATAAATGCACAAAGTTTGAGAGGGACATGGCCTCATCAAAGAGTGGAGGGTAAAATCATAATACATTAAAAAAAAGGAGTGAAGGACTAACACAATGAATCTTCAGCCTCCCACAAAAGAAGTAGAGAAACAAACAAAAAGCAAAGCTTACTGAGGACTACACCTCAAAAGGCCGATTCTGCGAAGTGTCGTCCATGTGCAGCGGTTGTCCCTACAAAGCGACATCCGAACGAGGAGGCCACCCAGGTGGTGGTAGTGCGCCAAAGGAGGCATCTGGGCTCAGAGCCTAAACTCCTGAACTTAGAGTCCCTCGGATGTTGGACTTCACAAGCTCTGACATGAAATGTAGTGTTGTAGGCCACCCATGCCTCGCCCATACTCCACGGTGGAAGCTGTCCAAGGCGACACGAATCTACGCAGAGGGTGCCTCGGGCCTCATTGATAGCCTCCACCACCACCCGGTGGGCTTTGATAGCCTCCTGGGTTGTGGCCTCTACGTGCTCCCATCGCACCATCTCCTCTAGCAAGGAAGCCTCTGCATGCTCCCATCGCACTGCCTCCTCCTTCAAGGAACCCTCTACCTGCTCCCTACGCGCTAACTCACCCTACAAATGACCCTCTGCCAAATCTGCATGCTTTGTGGCCTCCTCCAAAGGGCTTTGGAGCTCCACCACTTCCTCCCGTGATGTGCCTTGGGCTACCGCGAGGGTCTAGCACTACGAGCAACTCAGTGCCTTCGCTAGCAGTAGTTGCTACGAGATACAAGAAAGGATGGATGAGATAGTGGTCCGAGGGTCAGTGCTAAAAAGACCTACATCCTAAAATATACCAGCCAGGCCATCGCCTTTAGACGCGCTACCACCTCCTTTGGGGGCCTCCGAGCAAGAGATGATCTAATTTCTCCACTACTCAAGAGCGACGAGGCTGAAGCAAAAGTACTCAATGCCTCCGGGCGGAGGGTGATGTCGTCCGGGGTCAGAGTCTCGAAGCTCAAGCTCCTCCCAGAGAGCGCTGGGGCGCCCACCACGCAGGGCCCAGCTCCCCCTACACTGGCCACAAGGTCTAGGCCATGGCCCAGCACAAGACCCTGAGAAGTCAAAACCTATGCTTCCAGAGTGGCGGTAGGGAACACTGCCAGAATGGTCATCAAGCCCTACGAGGGTGCCGTGACCTCAGGAGTGGACATTGAGGCTCGCTCTGATTTGGTTGCCTTTGAATTCCAGAAGGAATACGAAGGTCAGGATCCTCAAGCACTGAAGCATTAAGATAACACGCGAGGGTCAGTAAAGGTCTTACATGCGCCTCCTAGAGCCACATCCGCATGGCCCATGACGTCCACATCGGCAAAGGGATCAAAAATATCCCACACCATCGAGTTTCCCACGGATGCCTAGCCCCCTCCTTAAATAAGAGGGGCCAAGGTCCCCCTACTGTCACCACCCCCGGACTAGGACTCATCCTCAGCAGTATTGCCTATGGACCGAACGTCTGCCACACACTTCTGGTGCTTTATCCTGCCTGACATGGCCTCATTTGTCTCAGTCGCCTAGTTGGCACACAAGCCTGTGGGACCAGGCGGAGTCCGAGTCTGGTGCAAAATTGTTGAAGTTGCAGAGCCCGTGGCGTGGCCATTCTTTTGCGCAGCCCGAGGCTCCGCTGGAGCAGGCCAATGTAGAGTTGTCGGTTCGAGGTGGGAGAAGATCCAGTTGTGTCGCTCCCAGGTCCCCACCAGCTCCATAGGCTCGTCCTGCTCCACGACGGAGGGTTGGCCTAGGAATTTCTCCACTATCCTGGTTGCTCGGTCCAACAGGAGGCAACTCTCTGAAAGAAAAAGGTGTCTCACATCTACGGATTTGAAGCTAAATAATGAAGAAGACTCACCAGAACTTTCAGTGGGCCTGGAATACATGTCCTACTTGCCATCCCCACCTTGTTCAAAGATGTGGTGCCAGCCCGCCTAAAGAGGCTAGATGCGCATCATCGTGAATTCCTCCGCGAGATCATGCATACTCATCTTTCGGGCCACCCTCCAAAGGAGCGCCACCCTCGAGATCAATTGATCCTCGAGGATAACCACCATTGGGGTTTGGATGTACTCAATGTCCCACTTGTTAGAGCGCAGGGGGATCCGAAGCTTACATCGTAATAAAACCACTCCTCCGTCCACCCAATGTACCACCAGTTATTAATGGCCTTCGCCAGGAATGCGTTTTGATATTCCAGCTGGAGCTAGAAGTTCACACTTCCAAAATAGAGAGCCTTCGTCTCCACGCCCTCCGTCTGAGGCTTTGACTGGCAGCTTGCTTCATGGGTAGAAGCAAATAGCTTCGCCCAACCTTCACAACCCTCCACCCACATGGCCCATTCAAATATGGCCAGGTGGGTGATGCCATTGGCTGAGAGTTGGGAAAGTTCCACGTAGAAGTGGTGGAGCACCCCTTCGAGAAGCGGTGAAGTCGGGAACTTGAGCCCCATGTCAAAGAAGCCATCAAAAACCACCACTTAATAACTCCACAGGGTCAGCATCACCTCTCCCATCGGAAGGTGAGCCACCGACCTAGAGGGGATCTTCCCCTCCTCAACCATCCAATCAAGAGCGGTCATGGCGATGATCGACTCCCCCAGCACACTGGTCTACCAAGGGTGCATCTTGCTTGCGTGGCAAAGTTCCCCGCTCGACGGCGGCCTAGGAAGCAGTGGGGGATCATGGCCCCCACGGCTCCCACCGACAAGGTGACCTGGTCCCTAGATGTCGCACAGCCCCCCGGTGGGGATCCAGCCCTACCGCGAGCGGTAGAACAAGTCATAACGACCTAGGAAATATAGCGGGGAGCGGTCAATGGTGATGGAGAGTGGAGGCACAGTGGTCAACGAGTGCATTGGCAAGAGCAGGGAATAAAGAGGCGAGAATATTAGATGAGGACGCCAACCAACCAAAACTCTTGCTTTTATCCACCCAAGGAGGAGTCATTGACGCCTCATGGCACGAGCACACGTCCTCCCTTGTCGCCATCCTACCTTGTCCCCGCTATCATGGGGAAGCAAAACCGCTATCCATGACCCTCCAATACCAACGCGTCACACATCCCACTACCACCTGGCCAGATGCAACTACATCACTAACCGCATGCTACATTTAATGTTCTGTCTCGCATGTGACATTAGGCATTCTGCCTAAACCATTGGACCGGTACTTCCCAACTCAAAACTGCTGGAGGGCTGAGGGCCCATGGCCAAGGAGCCAAGAATCACCGGAGGCCCGCTGAGATGACTGCACTACTGGCCATCCTCGCGAGGGCTGCTATTGGGGGTCACCATCAAGGACCTCTAACACCCCCTTGGCTGCTATTGGGGGTCACCATCAAGGACCTCTGACACCCCCTTGGCTCCGCCAGTCCAAGCCTAAGGACCATCAGGATCAGGACCCCTCTGAACCCCATGGCTCCGGACAGGTCCCGAAGGCCATGCCTTCGGGACCCTCCAGACCCCCGAAACCATCGGCCCTTTAGAAAGATTAACCATGAGAGTGCCGACAGGTTGCCCCCCACTTGCAGCGTAGTGACCGGCATTTAATACCAGTAAGTGGTGGCCGCCTGACATGATGGTGCAAGTGGTGGCGCCTAACATGCTGGTACAGTACGGTGCTGGAATAGACGACCAGCTACTAGAACAACCGCCTCACCAGCCATAGCAATGAATTATGGGGCTATCTCTATGCCATGTGGTATAGTAAAGAACTTGTATCTCTTCCAACATCATATGGGTATGTTTGTACATTTACACTCTGAATATCAGTATAAATATAGACTCTTGGTCACCATGCCATGAGGGGCAGATTTCCTTGAAGACTCATGGTGTTCTATCTATCTCCACTTCTCGTCCAAGCTTGAATCATTCTTGTGAATTGGCTATCACTGCAATTTGTTCATGGAAGATTTTCTTTCACCAACACGTGGTAACAGATAAATCCTCAATCAAGTGTGATTCTTAAGCAGAGAATCAATCATTAGCTTAGATGGTTAGTAGCGATGGTTGTACCTTTTACCTACCAGAGATCAAACTACAGGTTTGCTTCTTATGTGTCTCATTGAGGCAAAAATTTTGTTCAGTGGTAGGTGACGTACTCGTCGATAGTAAGATGCATGTGGTGACTTCGTCAATCTTAAAGCTACGTATCTCCAGTCTTTGGTATGTGTTATGTGAGTATGTGCGTGTGGTGGTATGAGTGTGTATATGTGTGTACGAGTTATACTGGTATTTCTAAATAAAAGTGTGATTCTTAAGCAGTGCTTTACTAAAGAAACCTCGAAAGCGTTGCTTTTGTAATGCAGTACTGAACTTAAGGGAAATGAATAGCTTTATCTGCTAAAAAAATGGAAGTAGGCTTACTTATCATTTTGGTCATAAAGTAAGAAAAATATTATATACGAGTAACATGCTAATAACAGTTAAACCCTAAATAAAATGTGAGTCTTAAGCACTATATTACTAGAGAAACCTCAATAATAGCTTGTAATGGTTTATGACGATGACCCAAAACAAGTATTATGCTACACTGACAGATGCTACGGAGCATAACAAAGGATTTATTGTCGGGTAAATAAGGAACTAAACGGATCGTAAATAACAACAAACTATAAAATTTGAAATGTACCCACATTATTGTATCTGTCTCCTTTTCTAGCTAAGCAACATCAGAAAGGAAGAACCAAATAATACGGGCGAAGGCAGCACTGCGCATGCATGCAGGTCGCTTTCCAATAGATGTCTTTTATGTACACTTAATTTGGAAGGACTATTCTCATACTACACCAAAACACCTTATCACCTTATCAGTATCGGTTCAAAATTATCATCAGTAATGAATTCTGAACCTACACTGATTACTCGGCACTGATAATCACTAACTATCAGTGCCGAGTATGGAACCGGCACTGAAAATCACTATCAGTGTCGGTTGGTAGTTTCAACCGGTACTGATAGTGGACTATGAGTGTCGGTTCGTGGCTCCAATCGGGACTGATAGTCCGTCTGAATTCAACATTTTTCGGACCAAAAAAAGTTTAAAAAAAATTTGCGACCAGAGGCACCCGACCACGTCCAATATTCGCAAAGTCACGTGATATTCGCTCGCATACGGCAACAAAGACTTGAACTCAAGATCTCACAGGATATGCGTACGTATGACCCCTCTAACCATCTCAACTATCGTCCGTTTGTGAGTATAATAGCAAAATAAATCCTTTTGAAATCTTCTGACCGAATATTTGAATAGCTATTTGGATATCTAAATGATTTTAAATAAAAAGTAATCAACTACAATGTTGTAGACCTCATCGAGACGTACAATTTTAATATAAAGTTTTTCCCATCCGACTTCAAGTGAAAAAGTTATGAATTTTTTAATATTAGCTATCATCGACAACTGCTACAACTTTGTTATAATTATTTAGGTATTTAAATGACTTCAAATTAAAAAGTTTTCAACTACAAAGTTGTAGATCTCATCGAGAGCTATAATTTTCATATAAAGTTTTTCCTCATCCAACTTCGTGTGAAAAATTTATGAATTTTTTAAGATGAGTTTTGACAGTAACAATTATCGGTGCCAGTTCGTGGCTAGAACCGACACTGATACTGATACAGTCACTATCAGTACCGGTTCGTGGCTGGAATGGACATTAATAGTGAGTATCAGTGCTGATTCTTATTTTCTTAGCTATTTTTTGTACGCGGGAGTTTAAGAACCGGCACTGATACGTCTTCAGTATCAATTACTATCGAACCGACGGTGATAAAATATTATATATATGATGTTCTGTATTAGTGTCATCTTTATATGTTGCTTTCTACTTTGGATTTGGGAATTCGATACAACACTTCTCCACGTGGATGAATGATGAACCAACTGCCGGGCGCCGGGCGCCGGCCGTCGGCCGTTTGACCGCTCCTGCTAATGTCGAACTACACAGCGATACAGTGTAACTACTTTCTAAGCAAATTTAGAGAATTATCCCTTTAGTGAAAACAAATGGCATTTTAGAACACACGTCATCAAATTATTTATTATGAGTAAATTTATCTTACCTCATTGTTTTGCATGATTTTATTGGGCTTTTGTTGAAAAATACATTATAATAAAATTGACGGTCAAATTATGTTTTTGATATATGTGAACATCCAAAACATTTCTTCTTCGTGGCTGGAAGTAGTATGAACTACAAAATACGATATTAGCAATTATTTTTTTTCATCAGACTCACCCATTTTATGACGCCTGGGTTGTTTTATATAGGTCATTTGTTATTACTATTAGTCTATTTTGACGTTTTCCAGATGTAGGTAAAAAATATTGGTCAAAATAGTTTGAATTCCACTCTATCAAGTTTTTTTAAAGAACGAATTAGTTTTCTTTATGTCAAACGAAAATTTGTCTTCATAACATCAAAAAAGATAGACGGTTTGGTAAAATACCACCAAGCTGTTCCAGTTTATTTTTATAACATTGAAAATTCGAATGGAAATGTTGGCCAAAGTCGATCATGATATTTCAATTGATGATATATCTAGCTATGCTTTATTTTCAATTTATGAGCTGACATGCTATGCTTTGATAGGTAAATATGCTCTATTTTCAATTGAGGATATATCTAGCTTTTTACCTCCTGTTGTTGCTAACCTTTTGTAGGAGTATGAGAATGTATTTTCAGCTAAGATACCCCTGTATGGCCATCTATTTGAGAGATATAACATCAAATTGATTTGATCATAGGAGAAACTTCACTAAACTGTGCTGCATATACGACCAATCTGGATGAGACTAAGGAAATTCAGTGATTAGTCTAAGATCTTTTTGACATTAGGTACGTACAAGAAAGCCTTAGTCATGGGTTTCCATTATTTTGGTTACTAAGAAAGATGGTAGTTGGCATATGTGTTTTATTTATAGAGCCATTAATAATATGATGTGGGGATGCCCTATCTTCCATAGGTAATATGATAAGTCAATTTGGTGGAGCTTCGACGTTTATGATCCAACGACTCCGATCAGAATAGATCAAGAACTCTCGTAACTACTACACCACTACTACATGGTTATCAACCGTGCCAAGATGCGGTTGACCTCGCCAAGAATTCTTTTCCTACCGGTGAATCGAGAACATAAGTAAGAACAAGTAGATACAATTTGAATATTGCTGATTATCAATAAATTACTCGAGTTGGGGTTCAACAAACCGATAAATGGTGAAACTATCTAAAATAGAATAATATAACCTAAACCTGAGTCTAAATTATGACGACTACTGTATATTTATAGGGGGTATGAGGAGGTCGACCTAGGGTTGTACAGTCATGGAAAGAGGCATACACAACCTGGACTCCGACCCCGACACGGTTACAAGACCCAACTAGGTCCAAAACCGTGGCGTTGCATCTTATTTCTTTGACTCTAACTAAACTATAACAAATATTTGGTCAAGTTCATATCCATTCGAAAGAGCTCAACATAAGCTTTCTAGAATGTCCAAGATCGCTTAAAACGAACTTCATATGAGAGAGTTGTGCCCGTTTTACTGACGTGTTGTCCTTAGACTCGACCACGACCATAACCACGACCACAACTAGAGCTTGGCCTTGAGTCCGAATAGACTTCGAGAGGTGACGTTTGGGTAAGGTTGTGGTGCTTCTCCTATTTTTCTAAGCAATAAAACATCCTCCTACTCCTCTTGAATTGGAGTCGTCCTCGACTTAAGCTCTTCTTCTGCTCCCAGGTAGGGCTTCAAATCATGGTGGTGGAGTGCATCGACCTCTGTTTGACCGTCGATCTGGGGATGACACATAGTAGAAAATAGTAGCTTTGCCCCCAATTTATTCTAAAGTGATCTCCAAAAGTGACTCAAAAACTTTGTGTCACGATCCGAGACGATAGTATTGGGCACTCCATATAGTAGAACAATTTTCTAAAAAATAAATCAGCTATGTTTGTAGCATCATCGCTCTTATAACAAGATATAAAATGTGCTATTTTAGAAAATCTATCCACAACTACAAATATGTTATCCCTCCCCCTCATTGTCCAAGGCAGTCCTAAAACAAAATCTATAGAAATATTCTCCCATGGTACACTAGGAACAGGAAAAGGCATATAAAGACCATGTGAATTTAAGCGAGACTTAGCTTTGCTGCAAGTGGTACAACGTAAAATGTAACGCTCAACTTCACGTCTCATCTTTGGCCAAAATAAGTGGATGGTCAACACATCTTCAGTCTTCTTTGCTCTAAAATGTGCCATCAATCCTCCTTCATGCGTCTCCTGTTACAACAAAAGACGAACGAAGCTAGCTGGAATGCATAGCTTATTAGCACGATACAGCAACCATTCATTCAACACATATTTATTCTATGTTTTCCCTTCTTTACAATGTTCAAGCACTTTTTTAAAGTCTAAATCAGCAACATATAAAATTTTAATAGTCTCTAAACCAAAAATCTTATGATCAAGTTGAGATAACATGGTATAATACCTAGAAAGCGCATCAGCAATCACATTGTTATTTCTTTTCTTATGCTTTATGACATATGGAAAAGACTCAATCAATTCAACCCATTTAGCATATCGTTTATTCAATTTAGCTTGATTCCTAATATATTTCAGTGATTCATGATCAGAATGTGTAACAAATTCTTTTGGCCATAGATAATATTGCTAAGTTTCAAGCACACGAACTAAAACATACAATTCTTTATCATAGTTAGAATAATTCAGACTTGGCTCATTTAATTTCTCGCTGAAATAAGCAACAGGTTTACCTTCTTGAATTAACACACCTCCAATTCCAATCCTGCTAGCATGACACTCTAGATCAAAGGTCTTACCAAAATTAGAGAGTTGGAGTAAATGAGCATAGGTAAGTTTCTCTTTCAACAACTTGAATGTTTTTCTTGTGCAGGTCCCCATTTGAAAACCACTTCTTTCTTCGTCAATTCATTCAATAGGGCAGCAATGGTGCTGAAATTCCGCACAAAACACTGATAGAAACCCGCAAGACCATAAAAACTTCTCACTTGAGTAACAGTCTCAAGGGTTGGCCAACTCTTTATAACTTTGATTTTTGCTTCATCCACTTCTATTCCCTGTGGAGTAATAATATAGCCAAAAAAAGAGACTCGATCTGTGCAAAGATGCACTTTTCGAGGTTATCGGACAAAAGTGCATCTCTCAAAGCATTAAAAACAGCACGTAGATGATCAAAGTGTGACTCATGTGACTTGCTATAAATCAAGATATCATCAAAGTATACCACCACAAATCTTCCAAGGAAAACACGTAAAACTTCGTTCATAATCGCATGAAAGTACTAGGTGCATTAGTTAACCTAAAAGATACAAGCCAAACTTAGTTTTAAACGCAGTTTTCCATTCATCTCCAAGTTTCATTCTAATCTGGTGGTAGCCACTTCGCAAGTCAATTTTAGTGAAAATTATAGAACCACTCAACTCATCAAGCATGTCATCTAGTCTAGGAATAGGATGACGATATCTTATAGTAATATCGTTGATGGATCTACAATCAACACACATGCACCAACTACCGTCTTTCTTAGAAACAAAAAGAACAGGAACAACACAAGGACTAAGGCTTTCTCGTACGTACCCACGATCCAAAAGGTCTTGAACTTGTCGCTGAATTTCCTTACTCTCTTCTGGGTTGGTCCTATATGCAGCATGGTTTGGCAAAATTACTCCTGGAATAAAATCAATTTGTTATCCTATTCCTTGAATTGGTGGTAATCCTGGAGGTTCTTCAGCTAGAAAAACATCTACAAACTCCTGCAAAAAGTTAGCAACAACAGGAGTCAAAGAGCTAGATATATCATCGAGTGAAACAAAAGCATCTTAGCAACAGCAGGATTCAAAGAGCTAGATATATCATCGAGTGAAACAAAAGTATGTCTGCATATCAAAGCATAGCATGGTAGCTCATTGTCATAAATTTCAGCAAAGTCAGATTTTGTAGCAAACATAATATATTATTTCAATTTAATTCTATCGGACTTAGAAGTTGTTGTCACCTTCTCCTTTTTGGGTGGAAAATTTTGTTTTGCTACTTGCTGATTTTCATATTCATGCTTATGCTCTTTTCTCTTATTTTCAGTTATCTCTTTTTCACATTTCATAATTTCAACAGGGGTTAAAGGTAGAAAGGTTATTTTCTTTCCTTTATACATAAGGGTGTACTTATTACTTCTACCATGATGTGTTGCATCTGTATCAAACTCCGATGGTTGACCTAGCAAAAGAGAGCATGCTTGCATAGGTACTACATCAAAATCAGCACAATCATGGTATAAACCAATAGAAAAATGCACCCTAGCCATTTGCATTACTTTCACCTTATCACTGTTGTTGAACCATTGAATATGGTAAGGGTGAGGATGAGTTCTTATCGGCAAGGCAAGCTTCTTGATTAAATCTGAACTTACCAAATTGTTGCAGCTCCCTACATCAATAATGACGCGAACACGGTAATCCTTGACTACGAGGAACATCTGAAATAGATTGTGGCGTTGTAGTTGTTCCGCTTGCTCTATTTTAGTGCTTAACACTCGCTGCACAATGATGTTCCTATAATTCTCTGTGGCAGCAGCATTGAATTCTTCCTCGTGGTCAATATATGTCTCATGTTCGTCCTCTTCACCTGCAAGGTTAGCTGCCAGAGCATATTCATCCTCAACGTCACTAGCACTTACATATTGTCCTCTGTTGCAATGTACGCTCGCTGATTTGGGCAATCCTTCATGAATGTGCCCATTCCCTTACATCGGTGGTAAATAATCCCAGTCATGCAACCAGTTGAAGCAACCAAAAAAGAGTTCTTCACTGGAGTCTGCACACTAGCAGATTTGCTTACCTTGAGAGCATGTAATGGTGTCGAGGGTACTGCTAAACGCGCCATACTCGAGAAGGGGGCAGCAGACTGTGAAGCTAAATGTGGGGCTATTTTGTCCTGATCTGATGTTGATTTTGAAGTAGTCGAGTTTCCAAAATTGTTCTTTAATTCTTTTTCTACCAAACATGCAAGTTGGAACAACCTAGTAATGCTATCATATTCTTTGTAATTGACTATGTTCTGAGTTTCATGCCTTAACCCTCCATAAAAGTGTGTAATTGCAGCCTCTTCATCCTCAATAATATCACAGCGCAGCATGCTAATTTCTAGCTCCTGATAATACTCTTCTACAGAATTATCACCTTGGTTTAACTGTTGTAGTTTCTTACGCAAATCATATTTAAAAGAAGGTGAAACAAATCTATTACGCATAGCAACCTTTAAAGCATTTCATGTAGTAGTGCTAATCTATCAATGCATACCCTATTCCACTAGAAGATTGTAAAATTTTTAAATTCACTAGTGGCTTTCATAACTCTATACACTTCAGGAACTAAATGAGCATTAAACTTTTGTTCTACCATCATCTCTCAATCTAAACACCTTTCAGCATCATAAGCATCATCAAAATATGGTATAGTAAACTTAACCTTAGCAAATGGATCATCATTAATACATGGGTTATATTGCTAAAAATTATTACCTCTTATACCTTAACGGTTGAAGTTCAATCGGTTCCTTTGTCATTCATCAAAGGCTTCATGTTCTTTCCTCAAAATTTCATCATCCACGATGGACTACTCTTGTTCATGAGCTGCACTATGAGGATCCATTTGACCATTGTTCGGTGGCAAATTAACCAGTCGATCAAAGCGTGTATTGAGCATTGCAATGCTTTCATTGAGTCACTGCAATGCGATATTAGTTCCTGCAATCTTCTTGTCAATGTTGTCATTAATAGTTTGTCGATGATCATCCAACAATAATGTAAGTTATTCCCTCAACACACTCTTTCACATCCGATATTTCACCTGCCATGTTTAGTAGCAAACAAAAGACAACAAAAGATATTATCCCCATTGACTACTAGGTGGTGAAAAGTGAAGTGGAGTCACACACTCTCAAGCGTCTTATCATGCTCTTGCAAGTGTTCTTACCAATCACAGCAGTTGGCACAACCGATGGCTAATTCGTGATACCTTATCGGGTGCGAGTGAGGTAGTTGCAAGGGAAGAAACTATTCTGATCAAGAGAAGGTGTAGCTTAGACAGGCAGTATTTAATAGTAAGGAATAGCAATAATTGAAATCAGGTTAGCAAAGCTTAATAAGAGTCCACAGTACTCATCATAGTTGTTGGCCCGAACATGTTCCTAGAACTAGCTCAAGCAAGCCGAAAACTATAACAGACACAAGCACAATAGAACAAAATTTGCAATGCAGACTATTTTTTTTTAATTCTCTCTCTCTCTCTCTCTCTCTCTCTCTCTCTTTGAAACTCTTTGCTTCTTGCTTTTTTTTACAAATGTGACACAAACTCAAAACTCTTCTATTGACTTTTCTAATACCAGTGAGGTACGTGGGTCACAAACTTTTTCTGAAGAGCAAGGGTATAAAGGTAATAAAAAGATACTCTCTCTCTCTCTCTCTGAACTTTGGCTATCTCTGTTTCGGCTATGGTGGTCGAATTTGAGAAGGTGGGCGACTCCGACTAAGTGGTCGCGGCGACTAGATGACCGGACCCCAAGGGGGTGGTTTGAACCCGAGTAGGTGGTCGGAGTGACTACTTGGCTATAGCACACAAGGACTCGACGCTAGAAAAATAGGACACGATGACTTGATCAGCAACAAAGACACCGACGATGGACTCGAACTCAACAACGCGAAAACTGAAAACAAAATTGTGAAGGGCACAAAGTGGTTTGGACAACGGAATAACTATGATTTAAATATTTTTGTGGGGCAATTTTCTGGACTCTAGGTAATGAAACAAAACTAAACAAAGGGGATAACCGATACTACCTAACAGGCAACCGAAGCTCTAATACCACTTGATGCGGGGATTCCCGATCTTTCGTAGGTAATATGATAAGTCGATTTAGTTGAGCTTCGACGTTGATGATCCAAAGGATCCGATCAGAACAGATCAAGAACCCTCATAACCACTACACCACTACTCCATGGTTATCAACCATACCAAGACGCGGTTGACCTCACCAAGAAGGATTTCCTTGCCAGCAAATCAAGAATACAAGCAAGAAAAAGTAGATGCAATCTGAATATTGCTGATTACCAATGAAGTACTTAAGTTGGGGTTCAACAAACTGATAAATGGCGAAACTATCTAAAACAGAATAATCTAAGCTAAACCGAAGCCTAAATTATGACGACTACTGTATATTTATAGGGGGATATGAAGATGTCGACCTAGAGTTGTGCCATCGTGGAAAGAGACGTACACAACCTGGACTTCAATCCCGACACGATTACAAGACCCAACTAGGTCCAAAATGATAGTTCAGCACCTTATTTCTTTGACTCTGACTAAACTATAAGAAATATTTGGTCGAGCTCATACCTATTCGAAAGGGTTCATCGTAAGCTTTCCAGAATGTCCAAGATCGTCTAAAACGGACTTCGTATGAGTGAGTTATACCCATTTTACTAACGTGTTGTCTTGATGCTTGACCATAACTTCAACTACGATCACAACAAGAACTCAGCCTCGAGTCCAAGTAGACTTGGCCTTTGAGGGGTGACGTCCGGGTAAAGTTGTGGTACTTCTCCCACATTCCTAAGCAATAAAATATCATAAGAATTTAGTAGTAATCCATCCATAGAAGTATAAACTGCGAGAAATGAGTTTGTCTGGTGGTCTAATTGTCGTGCACATGCTCTTGTAATTGGACCTTGTATGATTTGAGGATTATTGATGGTATTGATCGTATCTGAAGGAGCCATAGGCTCATCATAATATTACTATAAGATGTCATTATCCTATCTCTAGGCTAGATGACATGCTTGATGAGTTGAGTGGTTCTATAATTTTCACTAAAATTGATTTATGAAGTGGATACCACCTTATTAGAATAAAACTTGGAGATGAATGGAAGACTACATTTAAAACTAAGTTTAGCTTGTATGAGTGGTTAGTAATATCTTTTGGGTTAACTAATGCACATAGTACTTTCATATGATTGATGAATGAAATTTTACATCCTTTCATTAGCAATTTTGTGATGGTTTAGTCTGATGATATCTTGATTTATATCGAGTCACATGACCTACACTTTGATTATTTATGTGTTGTTTTAAAGCTTTGAGAGATGCACATTTGTTTGGTAACCTCAAAAAGTGCACATTTTGCATGGATAGAGTCTCTTTTCTTGGTTATGTTGTTACTCCATATGAAATAGAGGTGGATGAAGCAAAAATTAAAGCCATAAAGAGCTGATCAACCCCTAAGACTGTCACATATGTGTGAAGCTTTTATGGCCTTGTGGGATTCTATCACTGTGGGATTTCAGCATCATTGCTGCCCCCTTGAATGAGTTGACAAAGAAATGAGTGGTTTTCAAATGGGGACCTGCACAAGAAAAAGCCTTTAAGTTGTTGAAAGAGAAGCTCACCCACGCTCAATTGCTCCAACTAATGGATTTCGGTAAGACTTTTGAGTTAGAGTGTGATGCTAGTGTGATTAGAATTGAAGGCTTGCTAATTCAAGAAGGTAAGCCAGTTGCATATTTTAGCGAGAAATTAAGTGGGCTAAGTCTAAATTATCCTACCTATGATAAATAATTGTATGTTTTAGTTTGTGTGCTTGAAACTTGGCAACATTATCTATGGTATAAAGAATTTGTTATACATTCTGATCATGAATCATTGAAATATATTATGAGAAGGTAAATTGAATAAACGACATGCAAAATGGGTAGAATTTATTGAGTCATTTTCATATGTTATAAAACATAAGAAAGATGATTTAGTTTGGTTGCATCTGAGAAAGGATAGGTTTACATAATTAAGAAAATCAAAGTTAATGCCTAGAGTTGATGGACCATTTAAGATAATCAATAAAGTAAATGATAATGCATATAAATTGGATCTACCTGCGGATTTTGGGGTTAGTTCCATGTTTAAGATTTCAGATTTGAAGTCATACATGTGAGAAGAAGATGAGCTTGAGTCAAGGACGACTACAATTCAAGAGGGGAAGGATGATGAGGACATCAATCCTTCGGATACGTACAATACTAATAATCCTCAAGAGTTACAAGGGTCTATTACAAGAGCATGTGTGCTATAATTTAACCACAATGTGAGCTCATTACTCGATGTTCATACTTTCTTGGTAAAGGATGTCATGCTACTAAATTCTTATGATGTTTTGTTTCTTAGGAATATGGGAGAGGCACCACAACATCATCTGGGTGTCACCCCTCGAAGGCCAAGTCTAATTGAACTCGAAGTTGTTCTCAAGTCGGACTCCAAATTCGGTTCGGATTCTGCGGATAGTATGTCAATAAAATGGCATAACTTTCGCATATAGAGTCCAATTGATGCGTTCTTGTAGGTGCTAGAAAGCTTACGATGATCCCGTTCCAACGGATCTAGTCCCACTCTTAGATTTCTTAGAAATCAATTAGAGTCGATAAAATAAGGTGTTGTGTTACCGTTTTGGGTCATGTTGGGCCTTGTAAGCGTGTTGAGTCCAAGTCCAGGTTGTGTGCGCTCCTCCCCATGGCCGCACAACCTTAGGTCGATCTCCTCACGTCTCCCTTATATATATTCCATAGTCATCATAGTTTAGACTCGGGTTCTGCTTAGATTATTCTATTTTAAATAGTTTGCCACTTGTTCGGTTTGTGGAAGCTAAACTCGAGTTCATTATTGGTAATTAGCAATATTCATATTGCATCTACCATGTTCTTACTTGTGTTCTCGATTCACTTGCAGGAAAGTCTTATTGGCAAGGTCAACCGCGTTCAAGAGGGGCACCTACACATACCTTTCGAGAGGGTGAGCAACGGGCGTGCGTTGCACACAGGGCATGCCATAGAGGAGGAGTGACCAAAGTCAGCACGGTCATCCACTCCTTATTGTCACACCGCCATCTGCGGCTAAACTCGCATTCG
Source organism: Phragmites australis (assembly GCF_958298935.1). NCBI lineage: Eukaryota > Viridiplantae > Streptophyta > Magnoliopsida > Poales > Poaceae > Phragmites > Phragmites australis. Next base: position 16,937,718 of record NC_084921.1, read on the forward strand.
ATGTTCCGAGTGAGGCCAACGAGTTGCCCTCAACACAGATCCAGTCGAGGTTGCCACAATTCCATGTAAGCACGAGGTGTGATGAGAGGGAGAGAAGGGGAATCAGGGGAGGTAGAGGCGACCGAAAGTTGAGTGTGGGAATCAAACTCTCAGCCTGGACAATGTACTAGGGTTCAGAGGATGTAGGGCTCCTTGGGCCATAAAGTTGGATTGAATACTAATCGATCCCAAAATCCCATAATTTCAGCGCTGAAAAAATCCAAATAAAGATTACACATGAAATACGCACACATGCGGTTTATAGGAATTGAATTCATGACCTCTCGCCTTTTGCGAAGCCTCTTACTTTCTCAACTATCACTATTTGCTAAGAGAATGGGATTTGTTTTTTCCTTTTGACTGTTATTGTCTAAATTTTTTTATAATTATTTGGGTACCAAAATGACTTCTAATGAAAAAGTGTTTATTATAAAGTTATAGATCTTGTTGAGATCTACAATTTTGTATAAATAATTGTTTCGCCCGGCTCAGCATGAATATTTTATGAATTTCTAAATATCTCACTAAAAACAAGCAAACCAACATATTTTAGTGGGTTTTTATTTGGAACCGACTGTATTAGTCTAATTATTCCAGTCAGCTTGTGGCATAGACCGACTGTAATGTATTAAAATTGATTCTTACTAGAAATTGATTGTAGTATGCTATTATTATAGTTGGTTCTTGGCTCGATGAATAATTTCAGTCGATTTGAGCACTGGAACCGACTGTTATAGCTTTATTATAGTCGGTTTCAATAATCTGACAGTAATCTGCCCCTTCAAAAAATATATTTCTGTAGCAGTGTACATTTTGAATCAGAGGAAGCATATAGCTATGGTATCAAACCTCAGAAGGTTCAAACAGTGGAAAGACAAGCAGATCTTAGCAATGTAGGTTTGTAGGATAACCGATAGGAGTCATAATTACATAAAAATTTGATGAACCTTTCTACGGTCCTTGAAAAGTACCAAATTATAACTTGAGTTTGGTACCTGAGGTACCAAAATTTAGTACTGGAGTACCAATTTTTAGTACCTCAAGTTATAATCAGTGATACGTCTTAATACATCTCTAAGAATAGACAAAAAAAAAAAGTTCAGATTTGATCGGTGCAATTTTAATTACGCCATGAATAATGCATGCATCAAGCTAACTACTTCTAATCAGTGGTGTTAACAAGCTCAATTAAGCAGCACCCATAATCCAACTCAATATCAGCATGTGAACTAGCTAGCTTGATCATGACTTGATGTGGATGTCACTCAATAATTGGTTAAAATCAAAATTAAGACAGTCTGTGCCTGCACATGCTTGTCGTTCGTCAGCTGCCGAGCATTGGATGGCCTGCAGACGGCTAGGGCTAGAATTTTCACATGGGGGGAACTATTTTCTTTTTTGAAGGCCTGCAAGCCCTCTTTCGGAAGATTAGATTAGATGCATGCATGTACATGGACGTGTCACATGCTCTTAATTATTTGATTATTTGATGCTGCACCAGGCGAACACGGTTGGTGCATGCTTGTTAATTAGTATTGTGTTAGGTATGACCGGCTGCAGTTGCTTGATATCATATGTACTATTTGAGCTTATCTTGATTAGATCTACGTTTAGGACGACAAACTTGTTAAAAGACAAATTTGAACTTTTTCGTTATCAAACTATTGTTGGGTGTTAAGTGGTATTCAATGTGAATTCTGTATTGGAATATACAAAATACTGTGGAAATATCCTTGCAATCCAAAGTGGTATTAAGTCTTACTAATACTTTGGTTATTGCTAAAGCTATGCTCTTTGCGCACTAAAAGGTATACTGTCAAACTATCACGAACCATAATAAAATGGAACCAGAAGTTGGGAGCTCCTGTCTGCTGCCGGTCACTACCTAATGAACACCTTTCAAAAATTTGCTAGGTTTTCAACAATTGTCGATTATGTTTCAAAAAAATATTGACAGGTTCTAAAAATGAAAAGGGGTAGACAGTCCGTTGGAAATATTCACATTATTATAATATTACCATATTCTACTCGGAGGCATGTTTCATAATTATTTACTGATGTAAAATAATTTACCGTTAGCAACAGGCTATGAAACAAAATAAATATCAAGAACGACATGGACTCACAGTCTGATCGATGGAGAAAAATATTTGATGCAGTTATGAGTTGCAGCCGCAATCATCAACGAGGCAGCATACGTGCAGTTGTGCTACCCAAAAACCTTATTATCACCTCTTGTGCAGGCTTCACGACATCAACGGTTTGAAGATATCGCTCACCCCCAACCTTAGTGCACGCCAAGCACAGAGCCAGTGAGATCCAGCAGCTCGTCGCACACAACACATATCACCAAAAGGTAGAAGATGGAAGGATGAAAGTATTATGTGGGGTTTTTCTCCTGTGCACAACCTGGACGTCTCTAATTAGTCCTTTATCAGGAAAATTGATTGCCCTCATAAACCATTTTTCCTGTAATGACGTCTCACTAATTGCCAGTCAATAATAACTTATCAATTAACTCTAAATAATGGCATTGATTGTGTATTAATCATTCTCTAGCCATTTAAATCAAACAAAATACGTTGGTGGCAAAAATATTACGTTAACTTAGAACCACGCTATGGTCGTAAATCGTAAGTCACACGATTTTACACACCAAAAATATGTGAATATGTGTGTGCATGCGAAAATATTACGTTAACTTAGAACCACGCTATGGTCGCAAATCGTAAGTCACACGATTTTACACACCAAAAATATGTGAATATGTGTGTGCATGCGTATGTATCTATAGCGAGAACTCACTCTCTCTTTGTTTCTGTGTTTCAAGTAAAAGAGGGAGATCCACTATTTATATTGGTGTATACCACTTTACACCAGTAGAATGATACTAAACCACCAGTACTTTTTTAATTTGGATTTCCTGAATGAGTCTCGTACTCATGGGCCACATTCCAACAAAGTCAAGGTGGGGCCCATTGTTTGTTTTGAAAAGAGAGGGGTGATAGGTTTCTAGTTGCAAGGAGTTTCAACGAAGCAAGAGATGGATGATTAGAAACAAGGGCTTGTACACGAATGTGTGAGTTATTACGACCTCTCAGTAAATTATGGATTTCGGTGAAATTGTTGCCAGGATTTTTAAAACCGTTGAAATAGTTTTCAGAAATTGTTGAACTAGTTTTTAGAAACCGTTGACATGTTTTCGAAAATATTGATGATGTTCAGTGTTCACTGGATGATTATCAGGCGAAAAATAACCGGACAGAGACTCCCAAGAATACGGGCCACTTTATTAAACCCAAAAGAAAAGGAGAAGTCTGGGTCGATGGTTACAGTTGTAGTCCATGACGAGGCCCAACCGAAGACGTACTTGAGCCCATGGTCGGTCGCACCGCTCCAAATTCATTTTTGGCACGTTCCGTTCTTGGTGCCTGCCGGCCTGCGTCGTCATCGATGCGGCTACCTGCCAGGAGCGCCTCAATCAAAATCGAACCAAATCTTGGACCTCGAGACCGTGCCAAGCAAACGCAGATGCAGGTATCGGCCGGCAGGCAGAGAGGAAGATGCCCTCGGCGAGGGTGCAACAACTCCAGCAAATTAAAATCGTTATCCTACGCACATGCGATCATAGTTACCAGATGATTAGATTCGCACCGTCTTTATAAACCGAATGATTACCCATTAAATTTAAATTTAAAATTTAAAAAAATAAAAATTTAACAAAATTTAACCGATTTCTACCGAATTCTATTAAATTACTGTATGATTATCACGGCAACCGCGATTACCGCTGCGGAACGGTTTTTGAAAGTAAAACGCATTTGTAAATCTTGCATGCGCCACCACCTAGCTTCTGCTGTACCCATGCATCTATCCATCCATCCATCCTGCAACCAACCTGTGATCCTTCCGAGGCTGAGCTCAGCCCCTCCAATGCCAGGCGACTGAGGCAAAGGCACCATCCACTTCACATGATCTCATTATCACACACTTTCGGGCTGAGCCCCTGCTAGGCTGCTACTGACTGAGTACTTCTCTCTGAATAGTTGCGCTGCACATGCCGCTGCTCTTGACTCTTGTCTTCCTCGCCTTCTCTTTCTTTCCCTTGTGCAGCTCCTCACATGGCTACAATGGCAGTGCCAGCAAGAGCAAGGCGTCCTATCCCCCAGTTGTCCCTGCACAAGCTTCAGCAGCAGCTCATCTTCACTATTCTTCTTCTCCTCCCTGAGCTTGCACTGCTACGCAGGGGCAGTGGGTTACAGTGAGCAGGAAGGCGACCGGGTGGGGTTTCTCCCCGCGCAGCCGAGGAGCCCTCCGGTGTCGCAGTTCTCAGGGTACGTCACCGTGAACGAGCACAATGGCAGGGCGCTCTTCGACTGGTTCTTCGAGGCCCAGGCGTCGCCCTGGCAGAAGCCTCTCCTGCTCTGGCTCAATAGAGGTTGCTACTTATTCTCTTTTTCTTTTTTAATAGCTTGGCCATACGGAATGAATGACATGGCAAAAGAATTAGTAGTGTTCTTTGTGTCTGGTTCACTCTTTAGTATTTTGTGCTGCAGCTCAAGTGAAGCAGAGTAGCGGTGTTTTTGTTCTGTCCTTTTGTTGATTGGTTTCTTCCATTTCATGTATGATTTATGTGGAGCTTCGCTTAATGAACTGCTCAATTATTTTTTTCTTGTTCTATGTCAAGGTTTAGCATGTAGAAATATTCTTGTTCTCCTTGCAGTTAACAATATGGGCTATCTTTTCCTGCTACTCTGTCTGCATTCTTCAAGAAAAAAAATAATGTAGTGTCATTTTCCCCCACCATTACTTGAATATGGAGCTACTTCTGAGTTGGGACCTCTCAGGGTCACCAGATACGGAGCAGGGCTTGACTTCAACAAGTTTGCGTGGAACAGAGGTGCCTGCGACAACTTTTTGCTTTAAGCTCACTGCAATTTCTTCAAGCAAAGGCCTGATAATTGCTGTATCTTGGATTGTTCTTGCCAGAGGCCAACTTGCTGTTCTTTTTTTCTTTTTCTTTTTTGCGACTGACCAACTTGCTGTTCTTGGAGTTTCCTCTTGGGGTTTGCTTCTCCTACACCTACACATCCTCCGATCTCACCAAACTGGATGACGCTTTCGTAGGTAATTTCAGTACTTTTTAGGGAGTTTGTGTTTGGTTCATCACTGTTTGAAAATATTTAACATGTGTGTGGCGTCATTTCATTTTGTAGCTGAGGATGCGTACAAGTTCGTAGTAAATTGGTTCATGAGGTTCCCGCAGTACAAGGACGGTGAATTTTATATCTCCGGAGAGAGCTACGCAGGTTAAGTAATTCTTGACATGAACAGGATAGTTGTTATCTGATCCTCAATAAAGAAAATGTGTTGTCTGATTCTCACAAAACAAAAGATAATTGTTCTCAAGACCTTGTTGTCTAGTGTTAGTTAAAGCGGCAAACCATCAAATACTAGAATTTCAGTATGCTTTGTCTATACCGATCAAAATCAGGAAACCATTCTGACGTTGAAAGTTCAGGCTATACATGTCTATTCGAATTCCAAATTTTGATCTCTCCTAATTAGCTTTGTGTATTTTATAACCATAAATAATAAGAATGTCGATTAATTCAAAGATAGCTGGATAAGGTAATGTAAGTATAAATTTGAAAGAGGGGAATATTGGAATAATCTCAGCTTGATTATTCATGTTAAGCACTAAGCTTATATAGTACAAATGTATAGAGGATTATCTCTCAAAAATACACAAGATTAAACTGAGTTTATCTCTAAATCAGATTAATTAGTTGGGTTGTTGCCGGACTCCAACAACCCAAATAGCCGAGCGCCGGGCACGTCCCAGACGCGCTACAGTCACGGTGGGCGCTGGAGCACAGGCGGCGGGTATCCAGGACTCCAGTAGAGATATTCCAACGAAATTGTTTAAGCATATAAAGGATAAGCTGGACAGCTATTATTACAACACTGATGCTGGCCTCCTAAATGTCTTCCGGCTCAGAAAATGGTATTGATGGGTACAACTGTACTGTGTATATGTTATCATAACAGAACAAAGTGTCTGAAAACAAGAAAAATAATCCACGTAATTAAAGACAAAACAACTAGTTTTGGGTGACATCTCATTTTCCAAAATAAAAAACTTCACTACTGCAGGTTTCAGATTCCTTCCTTTTTATTTAAAGAAAAAAGAGTTTCAGGTTCCTTCATGCCGGATCACGCTGGTCGAAGGAGCCTAAACAAGTTGCTTTTTAGAATGGCTATGGAATTACTGGCATGTCCACTCAAGAAGAATTTTGAATTGATGCAGGTCACTATGTGCCACAGCTTGCTGAACTCGTGATGAACAGGTTGAATTTCAGAAATTGAAGCCACCAACATTTTCAATAATGTTTCTACTTCGGAGATTGGCCCAGGTTCGGTAGGGGTAGATGAGTGATGGAGGGTCTTTGAGGCTGCTGGCCCGTTTGTTGGAGCAAGAGTTCGTCTTGCCCTAACAAGTACGGCGAAAATTTCTTTTAAGGAGAAGACTCAAGTTTGGAGACAAAGTTTAAGAGAAAGGAACATCACGAATGTATTGATGGTAGAAAAATGGATCGCTCTGGGAGGAGTATCACAACGTAACTTGTGTGTTTTCACCTTTGTGTCTTTTTTTGTTGTCTTGCACGTCCCCTGCCCAGAGGATCGTGGCCTCCTATTTATAGGCCATGCGTAGCTTGGCATACAAGTTATCATAATGTACAAATATCTGGGATATGACCGAATTACTAGGCCTTATCCCGGATAACTACTTTCTACCTGATCGGTGGAGATAAATATCCATTGTGGTAACTATCGTGATGCCTGCTCCCTGAAGTGTGGCGAGCCGGTCGCCGATTGGGGGCCAGCGCTGCACTGTCAAGGGTGTCAGGATAGCCTTCATCACGCCGGAGTGTCAGAGCGATGTCCTTAATCCTAGGCTTTTAATGACAATCACTTCCTTGCAGGCAAAGCATGATTGGTGCTCCACTTCCGACAGATTTTTCCTAAGGCCTGCTGACTCACCTTGCTGCCTTCGAGAAGGCAGCCCGAGCAGCCCGAGGCGGTGGCCTCAGGAGGCATGGAACTGGGAGGTGAAAGCTTTGGGAAGCAGGAATCCGGAAGGTCGGGGCTTCAGGAGGCCAAAGCTTTGGGGGACCGAGGCTTCAGGAGGTTGGGTTTTTGGGAGGCTTCGGGAGACCGAGCAGGCTGAGCTAAGGGAAGGCTTCGCAGGTACAAAAGGGTACCATAAAGGGATCTGATGACTTTGGAGATCAAGCCTTTAATTGAGGGTCCGGAGATCAAGGCTCCAGAGGGACCTGGATGGTAATCTTTAACCATTATCCTCAGACTGGTTTATTTTCCCCCAATAGTACCCCCTCGGGAGGCTTCGGGAGACCGAGCAGGCTGAGCTAAGGGAAGGCTTCGCAGGTACAAAAGGGTACCATAAAGGGATCTGATGACTTCGAAGATCAAGCCTTTAATTGAGGGTCCGGAGATTAAGGCTCCGGAGGGACCTGGATGGTAATCTTTAACCATTATCCTCAGGCTGGTTTATTTTCCCCCAATAGTACCCCCTCATTCTCGGGCCCCGATGTTTCGGAGGGGGGAGAGGATGTAGAGGAAAAATCAACCCCAGCCTGGTATAGCTGAAGGGTTGCGGGTAGGCTACGCTAGCACAAAATAAATTTTCTCTACCGCATTCAACCAGGAAGCCATGCGAGTAGGGGATCATGAATCGTTACCACTTGACGAGCAGTGCAGCGGAAGAAGAGTTGGAGCAGACCAATCCAACGTCGTGCGCGTCAAGTAGTCGATCGTCAACCTCGTCCCGAGCACGTCCCGAGCACCTTCCGAGTACTCGCGGGTACGTCCCGAGTACTCCCGAGCAGATCAGCACCGCAATAGTAGCAGCGCCTCCACGGTATCCACACGTACAAGGATGGAATCGCCGTGCGCCGGTGTGCTAGCACCGCGCGCCCGGCTAGGGTTTCGAAGGGAGTTCGGGAATAGGAGGCGGCTAGGGTTTCTAAAGAACACTATGCGCCTTGGCCCCTGCCTATTCTTATATAGAGCACGCTAATGGGCCTTTAATCAACATTAAAGCCCATTATGACTCTAAACCCTAATGGTCCTTTAATCAACATTAAAGCCCAATAGCAGATCCAATCCGCAAACTCGATCGCCTCTAGGGCATATTACCAACAATAGCATCAAGGATGTCTAACGGCAATTCTCTGTCCTTTGCTAGAGTAGAGGTTACATGTGGGATTGGAGGATCCCACGCGTTTGCCTGGCGGGACAACACGTGCCACTACCGTGTTCTTACTGGACAATGCGGGGGGTCATTTAGGGTCTTGTGCCCACGCCCCTGTCACGCGCCGAAAGGGGTTTGGGTTATTAATGTGACGGGATGTCCATGCGAGAAAATGAGGCATTCGTCGTGGAGCGCTGCCACGTGTTGGAGGAAACCCGGATATGCCCCCCCCCCCCAGGTATTCAATGGGGGGACACGGCGGTGTTGGTTCCGCTTCATCTTCCAGACCTACATGGCTGCGTGGCCCGGGTATAAAGCTGGGGTTACCCGGCTGGAGTCTCCATAGCCCCATGAGCGAGCAGTTAACCTTGACTTGAGTATGGCATCGTATTCCTCATTATCCTCTTCGGAGATGTCGATGATCTCGACGGCTTCTTCCAGAGCTGGACCATCTCGGTCGTCGGCAGAGGTGCCGGTGGCCACGCCGCTTCCATCTCTGCAGGGGGCAGTTGCTCGCCGCTCTGGCCTAACCTTTGGTCGGGGACACCATGCCTGTCGAGATCATCGATATCTCCGATGACGATGAGGAGATCGACTGGGATCTCCTGCGGAGGGAGAGCGAGCAGGTGTCTGTGGAGCTGGCAACGAAGTAGGAGGAGGCCGGGAAGGCGAGGGAGAAGGCCCTGCCGGTGACCTCCTCGGACTCCTCAGCGTCCTCCAACAGCTCGGGAGCCAGCTACTGTATCGGCTTCCACAGCGGCGGATCGCAAATGAGGCAGATACTCCATCCCATGCGTGGTCCCTGCTAGGACCCGTAGGAGGTGAAGGCGGTCACCGGGATGGTGTACTTGGTGACGCCATGATATATCCATGTCTCATGGCTGAACTTAGTCACCTTATACCCTTTCTCGCCCTGTTTTTCTCCGTAAGGATCTATCTTCTTCATAGTAATTTCTGTACTGTTGTTCCAGTATGTGTCCCCTGGATGTACTTATTGTTTAATAATATAACATAGACCTTCGGGAACGATCGTGTCTCTTTCCGTATCGGAGTGCGAGGGGATCTTTCGAACAGGTGACTGCATGCGTGCGTGCCTTCGTGCCTCCAAACCGTGCTTCTTTGTCCCCTTTGAAAGCGATGGCTAGTTTTTCTGGCGACCAGGGCACCAAGCCTTCGCATAGATCATCGCTGATTTCATTCCTTCTGGGGAGAGGTGGCCTCAAGAATCCAGTGGTGATAGATACGTAGGGTAACTAAGGAGAACCGGGTGGAGCAATGGCGACCTCGTCGTCCCCGGCTATTGCGTACTCCTCAGGCCTAGCACTGGTAGGGCCTCCTTCCTAATTTGTTCCAGATTTCCGACTTAGCAAAGTCCATCTGGAACCTTTGGAGACGAGCTCCAGAGGTGGTCCCTAAACCTTTGGGTTCCTTAGCGACTGCCCAGGTTGAAGGCGATGATGTGTCGAAGGCGCAGTCGAAGGCTAGGTAAGAGAGGTGGTCCGCGACCCCCCTCGGCCCGTAGCTACTGCCCGGCTCCGAAGGTACTCCGTTCAGAGCCTGGCGATGGTGTGTCGGAGACGAAGCTGAAGGCTAGGCAAGAGAGGTGGTCCACGACCCCCTCGGCCCTTAGCTGCTGCCCGGATCCGGAGGTACCCCGTCCAGAGCCTGGCGACAGTGCATCGGAGGCGAAGCCGAAGGCTAAGCGGGAGAGGTGGTCCACGACCCCCTCGGCCCTTAGCAGCTGCCTGGCTCTGGAGGTACTCCGTCCAGAGTCTAGCAACGGCGTGTCAGAGGCGAAGCCGAAGGCTAGGCAGGGGAGGTGATTTGCGACCCCCTCGGCCCTTAGCCGTTGCCCGGCTCCAGAGGTACTCCATCCGGAGCCTGGCGATGGCGTGTTGAAGGTGAAGCTGAAGGCTAGGCAGGAGAGGTGGTTCGCAACCCCCTCGGCTCTTAGCCGCTGCCTGGCTCTGGAGGTACTCCGTCCGGATCCTAGCAACGGCGCGTCGGAGGCGAAGCTGAAGGCTAGTCAAGAGAGGTGGTCCGTGACCCCCTCGGCTCTTAGCCGCTGCCCAGCTCTGAAGGTACTCCGTCCGGAGCATAGTGACGGCGCATTGGAGGCGAAGCCAAAGGCTAGGCGGGAGAGGTGGTCTGCGACCCCCTCGACCCTTAGCTGCTGCCCGGTTCCGAAGGTACTCCGTCCGGAGCCTGGCGACGGTGTGTCGGAGGCCAAACCAAAGGCTAGGCAAGGGAGGTGGTCCGCGACCCTCTCGGCCCTTAGCCGCTGCCCAGCTCTGGATATACTCCGTCCGGAGCCTACCGACGGTGCATCAGAGGCGAAGCTGAAGGCTAGGCGAGGGAGGTGGTCCATGACCCCCTCGGCCCTTAGCCGCTGCCTGGCTCCGGAGGTACTCCGTCTGGAGCCTAGTGACGGCGCGTCGGAGGCGAAGCCAAAGGCTAGGCGGGGCAGGTGGTTTGCGACCCCCTCGACCCTTAGCTGCTGCCCGGCTCCAGAGGTACTCTGTCCAGAGCCTGGCGACGGTGTATCGAAGGCAAAGCCGAAGGCTAGGCGAGAGAGGTGGTCCACGACCCCCTCGGCCCTTAGACGCTGCCCGGCTTCGGAGGTACTCCGTTCAGAGCCTGGCGACGGCGCGTCAGAGGCGAAGCCGAAGGCTAAGCGAGAGAGGTGGTCCGCGACCCCCTCGGCCCTTAGCAGCTGCCCAGCTCCAGAGGTACTCCGTCCGGAGCCTGGCAACGGCATGTCGGAGGCGAAGCCGAAGGCTAGGCGGGAGAGGTGGTCCGTTACCCCCTCGGCCCTCGGCCCTTAGCCACTGCCCGGCATAAGTACCAAAGGAAGATTCTTACTTTGAGAGGAACCTTTATTTTCCAAAGGCGCTTATTAAGATTTGGAACATCATTATGCATTAAAGCAAGATAGTGATATTTCACCAAAAACTGCCCATTCGGGGTTAAGTTCCAACGGAACTTATCTTGCTCCTGAGTAAGCACAATATTAGCTATACGAGGAAGTGAAGCATTCCATGCTATTAATTTTGGCCATGTAAGGTCCCTTCTAAAAGAAACATTTTGAAGGAAGGTTCGGAGAACTTCTGATATAGTATTCTATTTGTTCCTTACTATATTGTAAAGGCATTGATACTATTCTTGCAAAGGTGAAATTTCCAACCACTGGTTTTTCCAAAACTTGATCTCAGAGCCATCTTTGATAGTGAAGGTTCTGAAGTGTAGAAATCTCGCTTCACCTTCATAAGGCTGGCCCATAAATATGAATCCCCAGTTTTCCACTGGACCTATGATAAGGGTTTAGAACCCATGTACTTATTGCGAATCAATTGTTGCCACATTCCATCAGATGTGAGGAACTTAAAAGTCCAATTGCTGAGTAAGGCAATATTCTTAGTATCTAGATCCTGAATCCCTAGACCCCCTTGATCTCTGGGTCAGCACAAAATTTTCCATTTAGCAAGGCGGTAATTTTTTCTTTTGATCGTCACTTTGCCAGTAGAACCTGGAGCGAAAATAATCAAGTTTTCTAAGTACACCCCTTGGAATAGCAAAGAAAGACATCATGTACATCGGCAGACTAGTAAGCACTAAATTTATCAGTGTCAATCCCCACTAGTTGAAGGTATTTTCCTTTCCTACTACTGAGTCTCTTCTCCAACTATTCCTTAACCTGTTTCCAATCAACATTCCTTAGTTTCCTATAATGAATAGGTATGCCTAAATATCACAAAGGGAATTCACCAGTACCACAGCCGAAAAGCTCGGTGCACTGCTCGATCATGGATTGGGTGTCACCAAAGCAAAACAATTTGTTCTTATGAAAATTTATCTTAAGACCCGATAGTTGCTCAAAAGCACAAAGCAATAGCTTCATATTTCGAGCTTTTTTAAGGTTATGATCCATAAAGAGTATCATGTCATCGGCATATTGTAGAATAGAAATATCATCGTCTATAAGATGAGGCACCACCCCATAAATTTGCCCATCTACTTTGGCCCTTTTGATAAGAACGGCTAGCATGTTAGCTACAATATTGAACAAAATTGGGGAAAGTGGGTTGCCTTGTCGGAGGCCCTTTTTTGTTTGAAAAAAAGGTCCAACATTATCATTCACTTTAATTGCTACACTACCTCCCGAAAAAAGTCTCAATCCAAAAAATCCACTTGGTCGAGAAACCTTTCATTTGTAAAGTCTGCAGAAGGAAAGGCCATTTGACCTTGTCATACACCTTCTCAAAATTCACTTTAAAAATTACTCCACTTATTTTATTTCTGTGTAATTCATGTATTATTTCATGTAAGATGATGACTCCCTCTAGGATATTTTGTCCTCACATGAACACAGTTTGAGTTGGACTGACCACTCAACCCGCAACGGAATTAATCCAGTTTGTGGCTACCTTAGTGAAAATCTTAAAGCTGACATTCAGCAAACAAATAGGTGTATAATTTGTGGAATAAATTCATCAAGTCAAACTTGATGAGATCCCAGAATCTCTAGTAAAATTCTGCCAGAAATCCATCCGGGCTGGGAGTTTTATTGTGTTTCATGTTGAACACAGCATACCGAACTTCCTTCTCCAAGAAGGTCGCCGTAAGGAATTCATTCTCTGCCTTTGAGACCTGAGTGACGTTATCATTTCTGGACCCATCCAGTGAGAAGGAGTTGTCCTTTGTTAGCCCAAACAAGGTATTATAATAATTGGAAATAAAGACCTTTAAAGCGCTATCGTCTTCAATTTTGCCTTTTTACTCTAGGAAAAAGATTTGTTCCTTCCTATGTTTGCCATTGGCAACCATCTAGAAGTACTTGGTATTATTATCACTAGCAAGACATCCGTCACCTTCGTATGCTGGTACATCTTAAGTTCTTCTTCACGAAGAAGTCTATCCAGTTGATCTCTAGATTGAGCCAATTGCTCCCCCTCAATGTCGGTCAGGCCGCGTACCTTAGCGGTAATATCCAAATAATCTACAATGGACTAAAGGTTGTATTTTTCTTGTTTGTAAGTACTACTAGTATGGGCCACCCAACCTCGTAGATGTCTACGCAAGGCGCTCATTTTGTTATTCCATCGTTGGGCATGGTTACACCCTTCTATTGGCTTATTCTAGATTTCCACCACACGGTCATAGAAATCATCCCTAGTAAACTAGCCAAGTTCAAATTTGAAGTGCCTCTTGTTCCTTGAGAAAGTCGTCATTCTAGTGTCAGGCATCAGGGGCGTGTGGTCCGAAACACCTCTATCCAGAGCGTGTACAGAGACCAACGGACATTTAGACTCCCATTTTGTAGTCATAATAACTCTATCTAACTTTTCATAAGTCAGATTTGGAAGAAAGTTTGCCCAAGTATATTTTCAACCCATTAAAACAATTTCTCTAAGATCAAAGCTATCAATGACAGTATTGAACAGAAAAGCCCAATGGTTATTATATCTGTTGTTATTCTTCTCGCTACTATTCCTCAAGATATTGAAATCCCTGCCAATCAGAGTTGGGAGTTGGTTCTGCTGGCAGGCACACATTAACTCTGCTAGGAAGCTAGATTTGAAGTTGTCCTGTGCCGGTCTATAGACTGCCATAAGGATCCATTTAAATTTGTCTATCTTGTTGCTTAGATGGAATTTGACAAAAAATTCTCCTTCCGCAATCAGAGACAATTCTAGAGTGGATGCATTAATCCTGAGGAGTATGCCTCCAGACCTATCGCGAGGGTGGAGACAATGCCAAACAAAATCAGTGCCTCCTGAAAGGCGAGCCTGATTCGATCTTGACATATCGCTCTTCCTAGTCTCTAATAAAGCCACAAAATCCAGATTATGCTCCCTAATACCATCAGCGACACACCAAAATTTAGCAAAGTCGGATAGACCTCTGCTATTCCAGAATATGCCTTTCATTGGAAAACACTTTTATTGGATTTTTGGGCACTGTTCGGAGCCTTTCCCCCTTTTGTCTTATAGGATGATTTAGATTTTCTAACATTAGCCATAAGGTCACAAATTTTTGTGCCTAGCTCCGCATCATCCCAATTGACCTCTGACACTTCCTCATCATCACTTTCATCAAAGGGATTTAACACTTTTGTGGAGTCATTATTTGACAATTTGCTCGTTGATTTGGAATTAGGTGCCACCTTCATCCTATCAATTTCTACATGTTTTAGAGCATTGATAGAAAGTTGTCTCATCGCTACAAATACTCAAAGAAACACCTAATTTGCCCAAATTTGAAGTAAATCTATCATTAGGTAAAGAAGCAATAGAAAAGGTGGAAGAAGAATGTGGTAAACCTAAATTAGTATCATGAGAGCAGGTAGCCGAGTATGGTGACTTGGAGAGATCAGTCACCCCTCCTGTCCTTCAATGGAGAATCCAGATTATGGACAGCAATTCACTTCATGGCCTTGGCCATGGAATCTTCATCTGCCACAGCAATGTTGTCTGGTGAGAATACCACATTGCAACGGCCGCTTCGGCGTAGACCAGCACATGCTACCTTGATCATCTGAGCCAGAGCAGGAACCAAGGGCGCCGCAGCAACCCGGGAAGTCGCGGCCTCATTAAATGGTGCAGTAGCCCGAGGCACGAGTTGTGTCGAAGTAGCCTCATGCCCTTGGTGGAAGATAGCCGGCCCTAGGAGTGGTGACGTAGCCACTAGAGACGTCGCAACCACCTTAGATGGCACATCTCCCTAAACCTGCATTGCTACCAAAGTTGGTGAGGTCCGCTGGGACGACACCGTGGCCTCGGGCGTGAGAAAAGTTGGAGGAGACTCGCGCCCAAGGTAGCTAGCAGTCACCGGTAGCTCCATCGAGGACACATCTGGAGCTTCTGCCATAGAGGCAGCAGCTGGATACGCTTGAAGAGCAGAACACAGACCTATCGACGGAACCAGTGTAGTCACCAAGGGTGCCACATCGACTAGGGAAGAAGCAGGCGCTAGGGATGGCACGACCACCATAGACGCTGCATCACCCTGAGTAAGCGCCACCACCTGAGCCTTAGCCACCATCTGAGATGTCGCATTAGCCCCAGACACATGCAGAGTCGATGTAGCCTCGCACCCATGGCATTAACAGTCGGCGCACACAGGGATGACTTAGGCACCCGAGACAAAGTGGCTACAACTGGAGACTCCAAGAGAGCAGATGCAACAGAAGCTTGCATGGCTGGTGCACTGTTTGACAGAGTTGTACGATGTCGGCATCTTGGATTGAACAGTTGACAACTATGTGACTCAGTAGCTGCGGAAGTGATGAAAGGCACAGTACAGACCGTCCCCCATGTTCCATTTATCGAGAGCACATCTTCATGGTTTTGTCCACCTGCATATGTGTCGAGTTATGTGCTGTTTCATCAGAGGTAGTAGATTCATTTTTCTTTAATTTTTTGGACTTCTCGTCCGACCCATTGGTGTGGTCCTCATTTTCATCGAGCAAGTTGTCATCATCATCATTAAAATCCCCACTCATAGATGGATCAATTGAACCATTCTCGATGATGAAACGCTAATCTTCCAAAGCAAAGGAGACTTCATACCCATCAACGCCAAACACTATGTCTGTTTTTACCAGCAACAGCTTGGCATCCATCAAGGTAACCTACATACGAATAATGCCTCGCCACCGAAGGCAGTTCATATCGATCTCCTGCGTAGCGCCAAGCATTGTGCCAATGGCCTAGATGGCCAAGTAGTGTCGATACGAAGGTGGAATTCCAAAGACATGCACCCAGACTTTATCCAGTTGATAGTGTGGGGATGGAACATCGGATGGCACCCATTCTCCAAAAGGGAGTGTTACCCTGTGTGCTTTAAGATGAAAGTTAACTTTAACCATCTTGTGAAGCTCCTCCAATGTAGGAAAAGCCACAAGAAAGGTGTTTGCCCCTTTAGGTATTGCCTCCCAATTCCATTCTGAGCAGATGAGACCCCTAAGTTCATTTTGGATCACATCTACGGTTACCCGACCACCCATGATAGATAGGATAGCAGTTGGGGATGATTGAGGAACGATATCTTTATGCCCGGTCTCGGAGATATGAAAGAACCCAAGTTTGATCCTTCCGAAGCCGAAGAGGGTCGCATTTGGCTCAACCAAAATAACGGACACTTGGTAGGTAGGTGATCCTTTTTGTCACAGATTTTGCAGTATAGATTCGCATCACATTGCTCCGCAACATACCCTTTGGTCTTACACCGGAAGCAATAGGGCTTTTTCAACTTTGATGGACCCTCTGTGACATCATTTGCAATCAGCGAAGATGACGGCGTCGCAGCCTTGTTCGACCAAGAAGCAGCGCCCGTGGTAGAAGAAGGTGTTGCCGGTGGTCTTCCTCGGCCGCGACCTGGGCCGGCCACGCGAGTGATGGAATGCCCCCCAGCCGGTGGCCGCTGCACACCCGAGGCTCCAAACGAGAAGGTGCTCGGTTGTGATGAACCAGGACCAGCATTGTCCCCGAAACCACACGAAGAGCGCCAGCCGCAGCGGTAGACATCAGGGATTTGAAGATCGGCGCCGGTGGTTGTTGAAGATTTCCCTGGCCTGGAGGCATCTGAGCTGGCGTATTTTGCGCCAAATGGGAGGCCTGCCCTGCTCCCCTCGAACTACCGGACATCAGACTAGAGGGAGTTTCTTAACCACTGCCTGCCATCATCACCTGAGCGTATGACAGTTTTCGTGTTTGTGTCAGTTCTTTGCTCTTTGCATGGCAGTGGGATGGAAAAATGGAAGCAATGCCTTCAGAGGGAAACTTTGGATGTATGATTCGGCGTCTATCACATATGGCACCAAATACATCTTTCCAATTTCTTCCATGTGTTGTCCTGGGCGCTCTATCAATTGAGTAGACAGCCAATCCTTTGATGCCGCCCTGGTTGATCCTATCACCGAATTTGGAAACACGCAAGGCCCTTCCTTGTTTGGAAGGTTAGATTTTGTCATGGACAGCAGCTTTGCCGACAGGTAATCTCCGAAAGCAATAGGAGGAGACCTCACCTTTGGCAGCGGACCTTTCTAGGGCCACAAAATTCATCCACGGCTTTTCCCCTGGCGCCCTGGGACTTTGGGGGCCTCCGATGAGCGATTGGTAGGAGCACCAACTATCGTGGCAGCAATGACCCTGCTAGGTTCGAGCAGTTGACGATGAGATGGTTAGCCACAGCCTCTACAATGCGAGACACCAGCAGATCATCATCACTGTCGTCGACACCCTTTTTCGCGCGGATGATCTCATCATCAGAGAATCCAGCCAAGCGCGCCTCCTGGATGAACTCCGCAACAGAAGGAGAAGGAAAGCTTAGAGCCCTTTCAGACCGATCCGAGGTCGGTGTTGCCCTGTCCATTCAAGGACGCCGGCCGGACTTCTGATCTAACCCGGATCAGGAGCAACCCCTTCAGTCCATTGTCGCAGGCAGGAGGAAGAAGATGACCTCGACCATGGCGGCCAGCAAGGCCGGCGGCGTGCGGGCAGGCCGGTGGTGCGACAATGCAGATGGCGGAAAGGAAAACGCCACCAAGATCGCCTCCAGGAAATCCGGAGGCAAAAGCCACTCAGTGGGCGACTAGGTATGGCGTTGCTTGCGTCATCGACTTCCCACTCTCGCGATGGAGCACACCCGCGGGAAGCTGTGACCTCACTTCTATGGCCCGTACAGGGTTGTCGAGATGATCAATCCGGTGGTGTACCGGCTCGAGCTGCCATCAGGATCCCGCATTCACGACGTCTTCCATGTTGAGCTACTAAAGAAGTTTGTGGGCATTCCCCCTACAGCTCCACTAACACTACCGCCCACACATAATGGTGCAGTTATCCTTGTTCCTGGCCACGCTCTCAAAGTCAGGTTGGCTCGTGGAGTCCGACAAATTATGGTTCAATGGCACGGCCAGCAGGTGTCAGCAGCTTCATGGGAAGATCTTCAGGAGTTTCAAGCGTGCTCCCAGAATTAACTCGAGGATGAGCTCTTATCGAGGGGAGAGAGATGTTATGCGGGGCCGGGCCTATAGCTGCCCAACCAGCAGTCTGATTTGATCTGGCTAGAAGATAACGGTAAGAGTCCGATTTGATTTGGTTAGGCGATAAGTTATGTAAGTTAGGATTTGGATTCGGATTGAGTAGGAGATAAGTTTGGTAGACCACAACTACTACCTACGCAATCAGCCCCAAAACACAAGTCACAACACTTGTATTCTATAGATATATTATTTTTCATTCAAAATTGAACAGAGCAGTAATTGCGAAAAGATGACCAAGGTTTCACTTTATAATTTATTATGAGAAAATTAGGCACAGTTAGACATGAATGTCAGTTTGAGTTCTTTTTATTTTCGATTATCATGCGGTGACTCAATTCTAAGGTCATCCAATTTTTTGGTACTTTCCATCTTACCGATCTACTCTAAGCTCATCAAAGCAGGACTGAGAGTCTGGCTCTACACACTACCGGAGACAGCTTCTTTGCCGAGTGCCTCAGGCACTCGGCAAAGGACGATATACACTCGGCAAAGGCTTTGCCGAGTGCTACACTCGGCAAAGGGCGCTCGGTAAAAAAATTGTCGGCAAAGACCTCTTTGCCGAGTGCACTTTATCGGGCACTCGGCAAAGGCTTTGCCGAGTGCTAAGCTGACACTCGGCAAAGGCCTCCGCTTTGCCGAGCGCCAGTGAATCAAACACTCGGCAAAGGTGGCGTCTGTGCCGAGTGCCACCTGGAGGACACTCGGCAAACAGGCCATCTTTGCCGAGTGCCTGGACCGTGGCTCTCGGCAAAGCATGTTGTCAATTTGCCGAGTGTCATGGCCATTGCACTCGGCAAAGTGACTGACAACAGCCTTTTTTATTTGTTTTTGACATCCCATCCAAACAAACAGATATATATATAACAAACATCACCAACATCACATATATATCATCAACAGCACATATATATCACCAACACCACATATATATCACAAACATCACATGTCTCACAATATATCACAAATAAGTTCACAAGTAATCCAAGTGCTCCATCATCTACAACCATAATTGCAAATAGAAGTACCATTAACAACCACAAGTATCATCACCAAGATGGTCAATGAAACTGATTTGGTGAATGATTCGCTGAAGCATGAGGATCGTTCGATGCCGCCGATTGATTCTGCACAAAGGAGAAGAGATTGCATGTGTGAGACAAGATAAATATATACCATACATGAATAAAACTTTCATACTCCACTAGGTTTGACCGTAAGCATGAACATACAAACTAAAACATTTATACTCACAGGAGTAGAATAGTGAGGAGGTGGAGGTGGAGGTGGAGCGAATAGCGAAGGTGGCGGAGCCACACCCGTAGCGGCGCCAATACTTTGCATGTACTGAAGAATCTCCACCATCCTCCGCTGCTCGGCCTCCATCGTCGCCTGCATTTGCTCCCGTATCCTCCTCTCTTGTTCCAGCTGGGCCTACAATATATTCACCCTAATGTTACAATAATGCAAAGGAAAGGTATGAAAAAACCAATGAACGACGAATAAACCAGGAATAACCTCGAGTGCCTCCACCCGGTGGTGTGAAGTGTCCTTCCGAGGTCGTATGGCCGGGCTCGTGCTCGTGCTGCTTGCTCGAATCTGGGAGAGACTGGGAGTAGCGGCCGAGTCGATTGCGCCGTCGCCAATCCAGTATCGCCCATGCTTCTTGCCTCCTCCCACCCTCACGACGACTTCTCCATCAAGGTCCTCGGTGCTCGGATCGTACTCTGGCCCATGGACCTCCCTTGCCATCGATGTGTACTCACTAAGGCAGTTGTGGACGGTCGCATTGCTGTACGCCTCGGGCCCGTCCTCCGGGTTGTAGTCGACGTCGGACGTCGCCTTGCCCTTGTGGGCCATAGAAAATGCCTTGAAGATGGAGCAAGGCTGGCCACCATGTGACGCCGACTGCGAGAAAAACAGCAAGATGATTAGAAATCATGCAGAATTGAGCGTTAGAATAAATAAATGAATTCGCGTACCCATGTTTGTGCGTATCCGCTGAGGTTGCGGCTGCCTTGATGGTGTGCTACACCTGGCATCATCAAACGCCGCTCCCGGCACAAGTTGTGCGTCTCCTCCCACTCGCGTGAGCACCACTTGTCCACCATCTGTTCCCAGCACTGGGGATGCACGGCGCACCAATAAGGAATCATCTACAGGCCATCAAGTACATGACATATCAGAAGATGAAATTAAGCCTACTTAATCTCAAAAGGAATCAGTATTAATGTTCTGTATTTACCTGCAGGTACTGGTCCCGGGTCAGCGTCATGGTTCTTGCGTCCCTTTTGGTGACCTTCGTTCCAACGACGGTCCCGTGGTAAGTTACGACGGCCTGGATGCGCGCCTCGTAATGCATGTCCACAACGAGTTTTTTGCAGCATTTGGTAGCCACCGCATCCGCCCTGGCCTCATGTCCGTCCTGGCATCTAAAGAAATCCTGCATACAAACACGATGTATCCATTCATTATTTCAAGAATGTCCAATAAATACGATGTATTGAGCAATGTAGTGCGAGGAAGACTTACCCACAGCTCTTGCTTCACCCGCTCCGCCTTGTTGTTGAATACCCTGCGGGCCCGATCTGCAGCATCGGGGGCGGCGGCGTAGTGGTCAAACGAGTAGGCCGGCCCCGTCACTCCGGCGTACTCAACCAGGCCAGGGAAGTGCTCCTTGCACAGAAGACCGAGGATGCCATTGACTTGGCGTGTGTGAGCACCTCCACTCGCCACAATCGTCCAGTTCCTGCCCAAGTGATTAACAATCGTCCAATTTCTATTTTGATATTCAACATATCATATAAAGTAGTGATAACATCTAAAGTTACTTACTTTTCCCCCTCGGGTCGAATCAGCGGGCGTCTCTCACGAGGTATCGGTCGCTGAGGGAGGCTCGCGGGACCTCGCAAGTAGACGCTGGACGAACTAGAGGAAGCGGAACCCCCTGCTGTCGCCTCCTCCAGCGCGTCCTCCAGCGCCTCCTCCTGCGCGTCCTCCTGCGCCTCCTCGGCGTCCTCCTGGGGCACCTGCTCCTCCTCCTCCTCCTCACGCAACGGGGCGGCAGGCGACGACTCCCTCCTGCAGCTGCTCCTCCTTGTCCTTCGGTACAAGGACGTTAGCTTCCTCATCCCACCGCCCACCATCTTTGTTCAATCACCTGCAATTAAAAAGAGTAAACCAATAAGCACAGATAAACAAGAAGTACTTAGAAAGAGATGCAAAATAAACAAAACGTAATTACAAAATAACATAGTATTACATGTATTAGAAATAATCTTCATGATCGGGATTAGCTGGATCATAAGTCTCATCATCACTATCAATCATGTCGAAATAATCAACACTATCCGAATGAGCAATGTTGCCATTGTCATTGTCTAAATGTAATCGCTCAAGCATTTGTAAGTCCTTCACATTTTGCACCTCATCTCCAACGTCCTCTTCAATAACCGTTTCATTGTCTACTTCCATTCCGATCGCTTCGGTTAAGTCTATCTCAAACCTCCCTTCTAGTCCCTCTTCTTGAAAGAACTCTCCGTCATATGTGTTTGGGTCTAAGTTGTAATCTTCATCGTTTGGGACAGGCACTTTACCGTGTGGCGATACCCTGTGCACAATATCCCAACCCTTAAGATGCCTTATGGTTTGACACGCATATGGGAGATAATAAACTTGCGTGGCCTGTTGGGCCACAATATAGACATCGTCTCCTGGTAAGACGGAATCCTGTCGAATTTTGACTAGCCCAAGATTACAATATGTCCGTCTCGTTACTTCAGGATCAAACCAATGGCATTTAAATATGACGGGATTAAAAGGTTTGGAACCATGAAACTTGAGTTCGTATATTTCTTCAATTCTTCCATAATACTCGACCTCATCAACGCCGGGCGTAAAAACTCCAGAACTTGTGGTTCTTCGATTGGGCCGACTCTGCTCGTAGCTTGTTGTGCGAAAGCGATATCCATTCACGTCATAACCAGAAAATGACCTGACCCTATAGGCAAAGCCATCGGCAACCTGTCTCAACTCGGCACACATAGACGCATCCCTCTGGCCCTGCAAGCTCAAGCAGGATACATCGTTATATTATTCGCACGTATGAGTAACTTGGAATGTCAAACTACGTACGAGATTGAGGGGGATAACGAACACGGGCCAACATGTGTATGGGGCAGCCATCATTCCATAAGGATTGAACCCATCTGTTGCCAGCGCAACACGTACATTACGAGCCTCTTTAGCTTTCTCATGATGAATGCCATCAAAGTGGGTCCATGCTTCACCATCGGATGCATGTACCATCCTGTCAGGATTGTATCGTTTGCCATTTTTGTGCCATGTCATCTGTTTCGCGGATTCCTCGGTCATGTATAGCCGTTGGATCCTCGGTATGAACGGAAGGTGCCGTAGGATTGTCACGGGAATGTCAAGCTGCCTCTTCTGGCCATCACCAGAATCTACCTCCAGGAACCTAGATGATTTACACTTTGGACAGTACTTTGCTTCCACGTATTCTTTCCTAAATAGGACGCACCCCTTCGGGCAAGCATGTATTTGCTCATACGGCATCTTAAGTGCACGAAGGAGTTTCTGGGACTTTAAAGCCATTATGCGTCCAATGGCATCCAGTTGAGAAACCTTTGTCTGGCCGTGAAGGGGTTTCTGTGCCGCGGCAAACATGTCGTAGAACGCCTTTGCGGTTGCCTCTGGCTCCTCCTCCGTACATCCTTCAGCGAACTGTGCCTCGTGATAGTCATTTAACATGTTTGCTACCCCGGCATCAGCATCATAATCCTCGACGCGTGGTCTCACCACCTCCTCTCTCATACGATCGGCTTCACCATGGTAGACCCACCGGGTATAGTCCGCCGTAAATCCATTCTTCCAAAGATGTTCCCCCATGACCTTCTTCGTTTGTCTTTTCCTGTTTGCACATTTGCTGCAGGGACAGCAAATTTTACTCGCTCCTTTAGCAGCCACGCCAAATGCCCGTTCCAAGAAAGCATCGGTCTTGTCGATCCATTCATTGGTGACCTGACCCTAACTTGCGCGGCCCGTGTACATCCACTCACGGTCCTCCATCCTCTAACATATATAGCGGCGAGTAATATAAACATCAATTGCATCTACACGACGTTCCTACTATCTAATAGGTGAGGATAGGTCCTAATCCCACGCGAGGATCCGTAGATGAGGTTAGTTTCCATGCTCTACTCCTATTCGAGACAGAATTTCGGCAGCACCTCCCCGCTGTTCTCCAAATACACGTCCTGCTAGGGAGAGTGTGTATCCGGAGAACAACAGGGAGATGATGCCGAAACTCTGTCTCGGATCGGAGCAGACCATGGAAACTAACCCCACCTACGCATCCGCGGGCTGTCCAAAAAACGTGGACAATTTGAAACAGATACGGTTTTAGATATGGAAATATCTGCATATTTCCAACCGTATCTCTTTCGAACGGGAGACGCCTAACTGGGTTACGTGATCTACGACCATGATACGGAAAGAGGGGTTATACCTAGGGTGGCGGTGGAGTCAGGCTAGCGGGGCCGTGGCGGGTCGGTGCAGTGGCGAGGCGACGCGGTGCAGGCAGACCCGCAGCGGCAAGGAAGGCGATCGGGGTCGCCGAGGTACTCCGGCGCCGCTCTGACTGGCTCTTCTCTGCAAAAAAAGAAACATAAAACTGTCAATACAAAATTTCGGCAGCACCTCCCCTGCACGGTGAGGTTTCCAAAACCTGCAAGAAATCCAACGGCACGATGGCCGACATGCACATATATATGAACGGCACGATGGCCGACATGCACAAGATTATATCCAACCACATATATATAACAATGTCATCATTCTTTTTCCCTCTAACTATGGTTCTAGCTTTATCCACGATGTATTGCAAACTAGGAAGGTAATCACACTTCTTCCATGAGCAGTCTCCAACCAAAACTACCGACTACCAAGGTCTTTTTTTTATACAGCACCAAAGGTTTAAATTATGCATTAGGACAGCAGGACTCTATCGCCGTACCTGCGGCGGACGGAGGAGGCGAACGCCGAACCGGTCTAGGGCCCGAGCGGCAAGGCCCTAGACGGCGCAGGGGAGGCCCGGGCGGAGCACCTGCACGGTGCGCACGGCGCACCAGGGCGCGGGCGGGCGCGGGCGCGGGCGCCGCGGGCGCGGGCGGGCGCGGGCGCGGGCGCCGCGGGCGCGGGCGCCGCGGGCGCGGGCGGCCCGGGCGGAGCACCTCCACGGTGCGCACGGCGCACCAGGGCGCGGGCGGGCGCGGGTTGCAAGCATCGTACGTGACAACTTGTGCAAAACCTTCTCAAATTTTTATCACAGCCTCCACATATGATATCATGACATCTTGACAAGTTTCATGATTTTCGGACTTCGTTTGCTTTTTATACAATTTAAAAATAACTCGACCGCAAGTTCGTGGTCATGTTTCGTGAACAAGATGTTCGAAATTTGTGGTCTGTTCCTGGATACGGCCTCACATTATACTAAATAACATGAATATCATTTTTCCATTCATTTTTTTTCATTATTCGAATGACTAGCAGTTATAATTTGAATTATCCAAGAAAATTTAATTAATTGAAATAAATTAAAGAAATATAGAAAAAGTCCGAGAAATGTGCCACATTGGAACATGGAGTACCAGGTATTGTATGAGGACTGCAGAAAAAGTTTGGAGGTCAAAAGTGAAAAAAAAAATTAGGGTTTGCCGAGTGTCAAAAAATGACACTCGGGAAAGGAGCCTCTTTACCGAGTGCCATATGTTTGCCGAGTTCTTTATCTCTGGCACTCGGCAAATTGCCTCTTTGCCGAGTTCTTTCTCTGTGGCACTCGGCAAAGAGCCTCTTTGCCGAGTGCCAGATGTTTGCCGAGTTCTTTCTCGCTGGCACTCGGCAAAGAGGCTCTTTGCCGAGTGCCCGATAAAAAGCACGCGGCAAAGTCTGGGACACTCGGCAAAGAAGCCGTCTCCGGTAGTGACAGGTATGCTTCCTCTTAATCATTTTACAGTTCTCCTATCTAAGCAAAGTAGACATTGTTGCTTATCCATGTACAGATATTTTCCTCTGAAAATACTTGCTGTAACCTTTCTGCAACATAATAAAGATTCTTATCTTTGGCAACTTAAACCTATAGAGTAAATGCCATTTTAGTGTTAGGGCTCCAAAGATAACTCTGTCAATGCAGTGGAGATGCAGACGGTAGGGTCCCAGTGATCGGGTCACGGTGTTGTGTGGAAGCCCTTGGCCTGCCTATCAAAAGACACAGTGGCAACCTTGGTACCTGAACAAACAGGTCGGAACTTCTGAAAAATTTCTCCGGTTACGACGATACTGTTCGTTAATTTAGTCTCTGAATGTATATCTGTTCGGTATTGTAGGTTGCAGTAAGATTTGTGGAGTACCATGGCATGACTATGGTGACAATCCAAGGGGCTGGCCATTTGGTGCCCCTCAACAAGCCTGAAGAAGGGCTTGCACTAATCGACACATGCCTTCTGGGGAAACAGCTTACCACGCACAGATGACAAAGTTTGGGGTTGTGGTGAGGTTTATTTGTGTCAAAAGTTGCTCAAG
This sequence comes from Phragmites australis, assembly GCF_958298935.1. Lineage (NCBI taxonomy): Eukaryota > Viridiplantae > Streptophyta > Magnoliopsida > Poales > Poaceae > Phragmites > Phragmites australis. The sequence continues at coordinate 16,963,673 of NC_084921.1, forward strand.
GATGAAACAATTACGTGAGAGGTGGGGAACAATAACATAACTGAAAGATACATAAGTTTTCTCTATCAGGAGTAGTTTTGATTTGAGGCTGATCCTATTGAACACTGAAGTTTGCCATTGCAGTTACATTTTGTATTTCCTACTGTCTTTCGAAAAGCTGCTTGGAAGTTTTCTGTTGATCAGGACATTGCACATCTATGGGATCTCAAATCTCAGGCACTTACACTGATGAAGTTGTGCTAAATGGTAAAAACAAATACCGGTGGCATGTACGAGTCTTTGTGACAATCGAGGCTTTGTTTCTCTTCTTCAGAAGAATGGAAAACATGTGCCACGTCTATGAATTATCATACATGGCCGATATCATTAGTTGAATTGACTATAAACCATTTCTCATGGTCAAATTAGCAAAAGTTTATTTAAGTTGGTGCGTACAATTGGTACATATAGAGCCTACACTGTATGATTTGTTATGTCGATCTCAATATTGATTATTTCTTCACTCTTTCTCATTCAGTAAATTTCATTCTGGTACTATCCATCAGTTGTTTTTTGTTGGCAGTTGTCTGTCTGAAAGGAAGGAAGTGATTATCACAAGCGCCTCTTCTGGCTTATCTTGAGGCACATCATGGCCAGCTCCTCTGACAGTGGCCATTGTCAGTCCTTCGTACTCGACAAACCTTCCAGCAACCTATATTGCATTTATTTAACATTGTTATAATATTAAATGGCTATTGCAAGATATTGCCACAGTAAATAGATATGGGAACTTAGGGCTTGTAATTAGGTGGCTAACCTGATCTTTCAAGTACCATGGTTGCCACTGTGACTTGACAGGAAGGCCAAGTGCTTCTACCCAATACCGGGATCCAATAACCGGAACCCTACCATCTACGTCTCCACTGTAAAAATAGAAGAAAAAAAAACAAAAACCTTAAATAACAAGGACCCAGTAAACGATGGAAAGAGTTGAACCAGTATCAAGGCTCAAATGAACATAAGAACCGGTCCTGAATGCAAGTCCGACAGTTAGGAAATTCAGTAAGCAAAATGAAGACATTCAAGGGCAGCCTGAGATGTTACAGGAAACTATATTTAGTTGAAACATGATGTAAGATTGACAGATAAAAGTAATGCCAATTAGATAACTCTACTCCTCTTTCTGATTTCTGATATATAACAGTTGTTCTCTTGCTCTAATTTCGAAAGGAAACAAGTAAATTGCTGGAGCCAAACCTGTAGATCCAAATTCTTAGTCCAGCCTTGACAAGCTTAGAGTAAATAGGACGAACAGAAAAGATGTTGTCGTGGTAGTTGTCGAAAATTGAGTAACTGCAACAAAGTGTACGAAGATATGCTGTCATGCCTGGTACCAATTAGTATTAGGGATGCATTAAAAAGAAGCTCATGCAAATATGCCACCTGCAGATACTCCATTTTCTATCCTTGATCCATCCACTGATATTCGCATGAAGTGATTTCTGTACATCCATCCTGTTCAAGTAATCTTCGATGTGGGTTGAGTAGCAAGGATCATATCCCGTGTACATCCTCAATCTTTTGAACTTCTTCTGAAAAAATTACATTCAGCTATCTTCAGTAGCTACCTTCATTTCACCCCATTGTCGTATTCCTATAGTACCAATAGAAGTCATTGAACAGTGCAATTACCTTGGCATTCATTTCTACAGTGCTGTCAGAGGTGGACGAAAGTGCTGATTCATCAGTATTGCACTTAGGTGCGTACACGTTAAAGATGTCGATCTTATCGTACTGCGTGTATACAAGGTTCATTGCATGTGCACATTCCTCGGTACGGGTATGGATCCTGAAGTCACAAACATTTTTTACACGCTCATAAAGTTGATCTGAGATCACAGAGTGGCTCCAAGCGAACTCGACTAGCCCGTTTTCATCATAGTAAACATCAGTCACTGCATTGCCAACCTGTTAAAGGTAGGTGCATATTAGTTGCTCGAAGTATTTTTGAGGAGCATCCTGTGTGCAGAATATGCTTTAGCTATAGTTATTGAGAGAAGTGCATACAAATTATTCGAAACTCAGTCACAGAAAAATGGTAGAACAACTAAACAAGTAACTACAAGGAAAAGAAGAACCATGTGAAAGACAAAATAAAAAAATGCACCACTGATTACTCATTTCCAGCTTTTTTGCGGGAATACTCATTTGCAGTTTTTGAAACTAGATGTATTCATTTTTTTCCAATAGAAAGAAATTCAGCAATTATCAGAAATAAACTATTTATGTATGACATGTACAAGAAACTACAATATGTGAGAAGTCCTAAATTTTATTTGTCCAAATAGACTTCTCAATTTCCAAATTCCCAATACAACAGTCATTGAAGAAGACTTAATTATTATGACTTTAAATGAAAATAATTGTCATGTATTTAGTATTTCCCCTTTCTAAATTGCCAAAAATGAAAAGGAGATGGTTTTTAAGTGCTTACAATAAATCCTTTCAAATTGGTATTTTGATTTGCCTCAAGGTGCTTGTTGCGCTCATACACCACTTCAGCAAGCTGAGGAACATAATGGCCTGTTACATCAAAGTTGGTAAGTGCCATAATCCTAAAGAGTTTGTTACATGTGTTTCACGGATTGGTTGTTGTGGTTTGCCGCATAGACTCTCATGCGTTTGTGTGTGATCAGTAGGATAACCACCATACTTTTCACCCTACATTTTGTTGGATCAGACACTTTTCTACTCTTTGACCCTCAATATGATTGTTTTGTTTTTTTCCTTTTGCAACAACAAACAAAAATAAGTATTCCAATTCCACTATTCCGACGTATTTTTTAACGGAACAAGCCCCATCAACTTGGTTCGGGACCTAACCAAAGGTGGTGATGGGATTCTTGCATCGGCGTGGACCGAAGACTGTAGAGAATAGGAACCGCATGTATTTAGGCCTTTTGACTAGAGAATATTGGACAGTGGAAAGATATGATTTATTCATGTTTCGCATGATTACTCTACTGATCATTAAAAAAAGGCGAAAGGCGGTATCTTTTCGTTGTGGGCTTATTCAATCTTGCAATTTATGTGTTGGGAGAAAGGGAGCTGTCTGCCCCCCTTACCTGCATAGCTCTCCCCTGAGATGTAGAAGTCATTGTTCTTGTACTGGGGAAACCTGTTGAACCAATTTACTAAGAAGGTGTAGGTGTCCTCGGCTGCATCATTTCAAATTTTCGGTTAAGAAACAGAGTATATCAAACTTGACTTTCTGTTCAGAAAAAATCATGAGATGAAGGTCAATACCGACAAAGCGATCATCAATGTTGTCTAGGTCAGAGGTGGTATTTGTGTATGAGAAGCCAACTCCAACAGGAGACTCCAAGAACAGCAAATTGGCCTCTGAAGAAATTTAGACCAAGGGAAAAAAATGAGTAACTGGGAATTTCTGAAACTATACTGAAAATCACCTTGACTTTCTGAAAAAAAAAAACATAAACACATTAATGCACCAAACACAAAAAATGAATCAGAGGACAAGAATGCAATATCTTTTTTTACAAAAAAAAAAAGGAATCTGGCCTTGGATGACTTCTTTATGAGAACATTCAAGAGATGTCAATGAAATTTTATATATAAATGCTAGATTTTTCGATTGGGCGCATAACAAACTGAGTCACATGCTCATATGGAGAAAGAGACATTATAAATCGATGAAGTTTTTTTCTTAAAAAGAAATGTCGATGAAGTTTATATGAAACATGAAGAGGCAATCATGTGGGTTTAATTTCATTAGTAACAGCGTTGCTGATGCGTCATCTGGATGTAACACACCATTCAAGTAGTAGTAGAATAAGATCGAGAACAGCAGACCTCTATTCCATGAAAATTCGTTGAACTCCAAACCGGTCCCATTGTCATTGACCAAGAGAGGCCCCAGCTCAGAAGCTGCTCCATAACCCACAGATGAGCAACCAGGGCCTGGACGACGGAAAAAATATTCAGTTAAATGACAGTGCAAATAAAGCAGGCAAATATTAAATTGGAAAATAAATACAGAAAGAAGACATGACTTCTAAAAGCAAACCAATGATTTTCTGTAGTAGAATAGAATGATCATAACTCAACAAGAAATAAATCTTATAACAAGTTGATTATTGATCATGGTTCATAGAGCATATGGCCATCATGTACAGCGAATCGCAGCACCAGCGAGGGCAAAAGGACAAGAAAGAGCCAAGAACTGCTTGTTTGCTAACTCATTGTGCATGGCAAGTCATGAAGCAAATTAAAGAAATGAGTCATGAAAAGGTATTTTGGATGAAGTAAGTGACGACCTCCATTGAGCCACAGCAGGAGAGGCTTCTGAGCCGGCGATGCCTGAGCCTCAAAGAACCAGTAGAAGAGCGCCCTCCCGTTGTGCTCGTTCACCGTGACGTACCCCGAGAATTGCGACACCGGAGGCCTCCCCGGCTTCCCGGGGAGGAACCCCACCCGGTCGCCGTCCTGGTCGTCTCGCGCTGCGATCATCGTCGGCAGCAATGAGAAAGCAACCAAGATGGCGAGGAGCGGATGCCAGCGTCGGTACCGGAGCTTCGTCGCTGCAGAAGAGGCCATGGGATCTTAGTGGTGGAGCGAGAGAGTACAGAGCTTTGTGTGTGTGCACTGTGCAGTGTACCACACTACCACTAAGCTCAGGAGGATGGGAGGCAGAGATGTTGCTGCATGGTTCGAGCCATTTATAGCAAGGCGCACTTCACTCATTTGTTTGTCACTTAAGGTGCTTTCCAAATATGCATGTGGGATAAATGGGAAGTCAGTGTTCGAAATGCGTTGACTGGTCAGATGTTCGCTTTGTGACTTGTGAGCCTACTACGCGTGTCGCATGCTCGATGCTCATCTTGCTGCAGCCTCTCGAGCCTCGAGGATGATTCTCTAGAACAGAGTAAATTTCCGAGACGAACTGGTGTTTTATCAGAACAATAAAAAGGCTATCCCTGCGAAACATAGTCCAATATCCCATTGTATATGCTTCAGAAAAGGCACTGAAAAGGAATTTTGGTCGCCCTTTTCAGCTTGGGTGCTTTTATGTGAACACATTGGCTCATGATATTGGTGCATGAACTGAGGTAAAAATAATCTTATTTCACCATTTTCAGATTTGATTTGTCAATCTTGTGGGCGGCCATTGATGTGGTTCTTATGGTTGCGTGGTGAAGGGTGGTATAAAATGTGCAGACCCAATTAATGCACAAAACAAGTGCATCACCGCCGCGCGCGCGAGAGAGAGAGAGGTCTTCAAATGTCATTTTCGTTGGTTCAGAAAAAAGAGTCACGCCAGTTGAGACAATCTAGGAGTCATATTGACGTGAACATCTGCAAAATCAAGTGCAGCAACAAATGGAACCACCTTCCCCTTCTTGTGTTCGTGCTTCTCGGTCGGATGTGGCTCCTTCCCCGCCTCTCCATCTCGCCGCCGGTGAAGACTTAGAACCCTCTCGGTACATTCTTAGTATATATATAACTGGCTTAATCTATGTTAGTGGCTTACACTTTGGGTGGGTTAGCGTGTTAATACGGTTTTAATGCGCGAACGAGTATGGAACCCGATTGGCAAAGCCACAAGGAGTGGCTGAGCCCGTCGGGGTTCGAACCATAGCGTCGCACACCTTGTTAAATAGCTTGTAAAGAAAGCTCCAGGTAAGAGAGATTGGCTTTAAAAAGAAAAAAGAAAAATGCCGATGAGCAGTTAGCATGTCACGCGAAAACCGTTTTGAACGGACTTATAGTGTAAATTAAACTGGTTTTGATAGATTGAGTGCTAGGTTTAGACAGTTTGTGACTTGTGGTTAGGGCTGAAAATTTAGCTCGAAGTTCGTGAGCCTGCTCGGACTCGGAAAAGCTCGGCTCGGCTGTGCCGAGCCGAGCCACATCTCTAGCTCGGCTGCAATTCGAGCCAAGCCGGAAGTGGCTCACGAGCGGCTCGGCGGCCCACTCGCGGCCCAGCCCGTGAGGCAGCAATAATGGAACCGGAGCGGCATGACTCATGAGCAGCAACAACCTGCGACTGCGCGCAGCCCACAGGCCAGAGCCCACTTCCTGGCACACGCGCACGGCTGTTTAGGCCTTTAGGGTTAGGGTGGCACACACAGCCTGTGGCCTGACGCAATGACACCCCGCACGGCCGCACTGCCGCACTGCCGCACGGCCGCCCCGTCGCCACCGCCCGCCCTGTCACACAGCGCACCATCGCCACCGCCCGCCCCGTCGCCGGCTCGCCGCCCCCGAGTTGCCAACCCGCTGCGGCTGTAGCGCTGCGCTGCCCTTCGGGAGTCGGGACTCTAGCCGTGCTGGCCGCCCGCAGCCTCTCCGATCGCACCGGCGTGCCGCCGCAATAATGGAACCCGAGCGGCAATGAAGCGTCATCTCACACGTCACCACCGCCACACAAGCAGGGAAGGGGCGCGCTTCCTCCGCCGGTGCCGAGGTCGCTGTGATGGAGTCTTCACTGGCAGCCGCTACAGATCAGGTACATCACTGGACTCTTCACCGCTGTGATGGAATCATGGAATTGCCTGTCGATTAACAGTTTCGCACAAATGGACCATTCGGTCTTCGTACAATTTTTGTGTGTATAGCATGATAGCACGAGCAACTGAGCAGTGAGCAAGAACGCATGTAGGAATGGGAAAGATTCAGTCAGTTCTTTGGGTTTGTCTGTGGGAAAGCAATTCGTGATTACATGAGTGCAAAAAAGCATAGTAAAATGTAGTTTGGTGCTTTTGATTCCTGGTCCTGCACTCCTGCTTAATTGCCCCGTCGGTTGCGTGCCTTTTGCAAGGAAATTTGCAAATACTCTATGGAAGTTTGTCAAGTTATATTTTCCCTGTTATTTGTATCTAATGTTTTGAGCAAATGTCACTTCTGACAGCACAAAGTAGTCTAATTTGTTGGAGTTGGAGCGAGAGGGAATGCTTCCAGGAGCAAGAGATGATGATGTTGCATGGTATTTATAGGGATCGATGAGTTTGCAGGTTGTTTTTGTCTATTTACATATGCAGATATGCTATAGCTTACTGTCTTGTGGACTTGTGGTGATGAGAGCACCAAACCTTGAACTCCTGAACCTGTGTTTTTATTTCTGCATCAATCATTTTGTTTCTGCAATGATGAATGATGATGTTTGTTTTGTATTTGCATTTGTAGCTATCCAACCCGGACGAGGAAGACCAAGAAGAAAATTCTTTTGCCAAGAACGATGACATGTCTGATATGTCAATGCCAATCGAGAGAGACTCGATTGATATTTCTGATGATGGATTGATCTCTCCAAGATGTAAGAAACAAAAAGGGGTGAAGGTTGGCAAGCGGTCCCTATCAACTTCAGAAGTTTGGAACAACTTTGAGAAGATCAAATTGCCATCCAAGACAGAGAAAGATAAGTTTGTTCTAAAGGCAAAGTGTTTGTTCTGCCATAAATTATATTCTTATACTCAAGGATCAAGTACTTCTCATCTTGGAAGACACATGAAGAAGTGTGCTGCATACTTGAACAAGTTGGCGAAGAAACAAAACCAAGCTCTCCTCAATTATGCTCCATCCAAGGCAAGTGATGTTGGTCTTCCTGTTGTAGTCTCTCCTAGTGAGTATAACCATGAGAAAATTCAAAAATTAATTGCTAAGATGATAATAGTTCATGAGTATCCATTTAGGATGGTAGAGCACACATGGTTTAACATCTTGATGAAGTACTTAAATCCTTCTTATGAGTTTATTGGTAGAAAGACCATAAGAAATGAATGCATTAAGGTTTTTGAGTCTGAGAGAGAAATCCTTTTGAAGAGCCTTAAAGGTGTGGATAGCATAAGTTTAACTACAGATTTGTGGATATTCAACCAGACACTTTCCTATATGTGTTTAGTTGCTCACTATATTGATAAAAATTGGAATATGCAATGCCGTGTGCTGAATTTCATCGAGTTAGACCCCCCACACACTGGATCTGTGATAGCACAAGCTGTGTTTGAATGTGTTGCTGCATGGAAGATAGAGGATAAGATCATCTCAATCACTCTAGATAATGCTTCCAACAATGATGCTGCTGTTCGGGGTTTAAAAGCTAAATTTGCTGCTAGACAATCAACTTCTTTCATTGCAAGATATTTTCATGTCCGTTGTTGTGCTCACATTGTTAATTTGATCGTGAATGATGGTATAGCGGTCATATCACCTTTGATAAGCAATGTAAGAGCATCTGTGAAGTACATAAAGAAGTCGTCATCTCGCATGCACAAGTTTGTAGAAATTTGTAGATCTCTTGCATTGAAAATTGGAGAGGGACTCAAACTTGATGTGTCGACAAGGTGGAATTCGACATACAATATGTTAAAAACAGCCATTGCCTATAAGGAAGCATTAGTGTCTTATGCTGATTCCGATGCAAATTATAGATGGGAGCCTAGTTATGAAGAATGGGATTTGTTTGAAACAATTCAGCTAATACTTGGATCTTTGGCAGAACTAACTACAATATTTTCAACTTCAACATATCCTACTTCAAATATATTTTATTCTCACATTGTTAATGTTAAGATTGCATTGAGGGATGCAAGTGCTTCTAGTAATGAACATTTGAAGGGTATGGGCATTGCAATGATGGATAAGTTCAACAAGTATTGGGAAGAAAAGAATAATGTTATGATCATTGCTACTATTTTAGACCCAAGGTACGAAATGAAATATGTTGAGTGGTGCTTTAGGAGGATTTATGAATCCTCAAAAGCTGAAATTGAGATAGAAGATGTTCGCAAAGAGTTAGAAAAGCTATATGACAAGTATGAGGTGGCTCAACGGCATAAGAAGGCGGCTGTTTATAAATGTGGTTCATCCTCAAGTTCAACTATGGATACAAATACCTCTATACCATTGAGCTCAAATGAGTTTCAGTCCTTCTTGCAATCATCTTCTATGGAGCCATCTAAGAGCGAGCTTCTCATCTATCTAGATGAGAAGAATGAGAGCTTACAAAACAAAGATTTTAATTTGCTTCAGTGGTGGAGGTTGAATGCACATAGATTCCCGGTAGTGTCAAAGATGGCGAAGAACTTCTTGACTATACCAGTCACCTCTGTGTCTTCGGAATCCACTTTTAGCACAGGGGGTAGAGTTCTAGATGATTATCGGAGTTCTCTACAATCATGTATGGTGGAGGCATTGGTGTGTGCTTCTAGTTGGATTAGAGGTTCCCATAATGATTTCAGAGCTCCTATGCTTGTGGTACGTTCAATTGTTCATTTTTGTTATATATGTCTTTCAAAATTTTCCTTTGTTGACATCATGGTTTCATGGCTAACTTGATCATTATGAATTTGACTCCCCAGGAAGAAGATGATGAGGATGATGTGGAGAGCATTCCATTTCCTACAAGTGTGGTAGAGTGCAACTAGAATTGGTATATTAGAGCTGGTTTAGTACTGCTTTTGCTGCTTTTGATTTTGGATGTGTTCTGGGTTGTCTACTCTTCTGTTCTAGAGTATGGATGTTGAGTGTTAAGTGTGGAACTTGAACTTGAAATTGGTTAGTGTGTCTATGTGACTGTGTGTGGTTGCTTGTTAAGCTTACAAGCTATTTCATTTTCATGTAACTCAGTCCTCTGGATAGATATTAGACAGCCATCATACATTCATACTTTTGCATATTTTGTCATGTGTAGATGTTGGAACTTGGAAGTTAATTCTTTTGCATGTTTTGTCATGTGTGGTTTAATCAAATGATGCACAAATATTACATATATTTTGAAATATGATATGTCAAATGTGCCTACTGTATTGCAGTATATTACCCTTATGGCTCCTATCAGTCCTATGCTTTTGTGGCCTTATGGTATATTCAATTAGTTGGCACTGCTGCATGACGGCATGACCTTAGGCAGGCTTCAGCAAACTAGGCTCGCGAGCCAAGTCGAGCCGACTCGAGCCACAACCGAGCCCGAGCCGAGCCTGGAACAGACTTTTTTTATTATATCCACACAAAAAACCACTTTGAACGGGCTCAAGATATAAGTTGAGCTGGTTTTGATAGTGCCAAGTTTAGACGGTTTGGAAGTTGAGGGCAGAAGCACGCAGAAACTGAGTTGAGGGTAGAAATTAGACAATCAGAGTGCGGTCGCTGGTGCTGACGAGGAAAGTGATACCATTCTCCAATGGAGACTACAGATTCTCATTTCTAGACGCTGAAAAAAAGGAGGCCACCTGTACTAACTGGACCTCTGAATAACAGAAAGCACTAGCCAGTGCAAATAGTGAGCCGACAACTTCAGCTGCTCAGAGCAAGGTTAGACTTCCAGTCCAAGAAAAGCCTTATCATAACAAGATTGAGAACAAAGCATCCAAATTGTTTCCACAGATCTGAATTAGAAGCTACACAAACATAAAACAAGCCCCATGTTTCAAAGTTTCATTTCAGTTGCTACACCTAACCACAGATGTCCTAAAGCTACAAACATTTGCTAACAACCTTCTGCCAGATGATTATTTCCCTTCTTAGCACCCTGCAGAAGATCACAAGATCCACAAGAGTCTGCCGGCACAACTATCGCTTTGAGGGTCTGTCATCGTCGTCATCACTGCCATTGTCGTCATCGTTGTCGTCATCAACGCCTGGCCTCTTCCTCTTCACTGAGGCCTGTGCCTTCACGGAATCCTTACCACCTTCGGCATCTTCATCTTCATCTTCATCAATCTCTTCATCCTCAGCTCCATCACCATTTTCATCCGGCTCAAAGTCGCTGGAATGCTCTTCGTCTTCAGCTCGACCAAGGGGCTGCACCAGATACTCAGTTCCCAGCTCCTGCAAAATTTCAACGAGTAGTGTAAGTGGCATAAAATCACAGATCTCTCCAAAACAAGCAGGCAGCTTCATCTTTCTAAAAAAACAGTCCAATCATAACCCTTGAGGTGAAATAAGTCGCTGGGATCAGACTGACGTGCAATTTTTCATCATTTACATAAATCCATAAAGGACATCTGAGATGAATTTTTCATCACTTCCCAAACAGAGCAAAATGAAGTCCACCCATACAAACATGGACACATGCAATTTCTCAAGGAAAGACCAAAACCACGAAAACTTTAAGAACACAAGATAATACACATGCCATTTGGCTGGAGGAACATGTAGGATGTAGTTTAAGTGTCGATGGCAAGCTAAGGATGTGTTCTGTATTTACAGAATCAGTCTGGCCTGCAATACTTTCAGCAGCGAGGAATAGAAATCTTCCTCAGAAACAGGCTCTGAACAAATCTTCATTTCCCAAAGGGTCAATAAAAGCACTTCTGCATGTTTTAACAAAAATAAGAAAAAGAACACTAGGCAAAAAAAGTTTCTTATTGTTAGTATCAGATCTCTAGAGTATGGGATCAGACTGACGTGCAAGGTATAATCAGAGGCAGATAATATCTACCCTCAAACAACATTTGGAATAAGTTCTCATCATTTCCCCGCAAGACCATGGAACGGATAGCAACAACTTTTTCAATTTGACCAGGAATTAGGCCACCTGGAACAGAGCTTTGTTTTTTTCAAAAGAAAAAAAAAAGAAATTGTATTAGAAGTGCTTCCATCAGAACGGTAAATCAGTTCTTTTGCAGCACTGGGAGAGCTCTTGGCTCATCCTTAGAAACAGCATCTGATAGGAATCATCATCTCCAAAAGCACAGCACAAGCAAAAAGAAAATTCTGCAGCTAATTTCCAATGTTGTAGATTTACCAAAAAAAAGAACTCTTTAAAGACATATCAGAGAGTTGGATAGTTGTGCGAAAATAGTTGCAGATCCATCCATGAACAGCCGATGGTATAAGTATTCGACAAGTGCTTTTGATCAGAACGGCAAATCTTTCTTTCTTTGTTCTTTTTTTTTTTTTTTTGGCAGCACTGGTAGAGCTCTTGGCTCACCTCAACCTCATAAACAGCCTCTGATAAGAATCGTCATCTCAAAAAGACATGGATAAAAGCACAAAGAAAATCCTAATAGATAATTTCCAGCTTTTTAGAGTTATGAAGATTCTTTACATATCAAAGGGCTCCTTGGGGATATAACAGTGCAAAACAGTTAGATTTCCTGCGAGACAGATCTATGTTGGGCAGGGCAGCCCATGATAGAAAGTCGATGATTTCCAAACAGCAAGCTGAAAGCCTGAAGAAATTACATAGAAGCATCCCCATGTTCAATAGAGCCGGATCTCTAAATAAAATTGCGTGCAGGCCATGAACAGGGCAGATAGATCCTCAAATCCTAGTACTGTAGCTGACGATGACCAGCAATCCAAATGAAATAGAAACATCTTTTAAAAAAAGGTAAAATAATTTCCAAGGGAGGTAGGATATACTGTTATGCCCATGGAGTATTCTAGGAAAGGAAGAAAATAGATGAGCTACACCTCAGACCGCACAAAGGCAAGACAAGTTGATAAGCCAAGTAAAATCCAGCATCTTTTCATGGCACCCACTCCTACACAGGCAAACAGTGTGGCAGGGTACAATCCCCAGATCTAAACGAACACAAAAGCAGAGAAAAACACATGGAAGATTGGGGAAAAAACTTTTACAGATCTAGTCGCCTAAACCATACTGCTCCTTTCAACGATCTGATTCTTCCTACAGATCTGAAGGCTTGCTAATTTTTGCGATATGATAAATAGAGCGAGATTTTTTAGCCTTCAGGAGCCCTTACGACAAGGCCCCAAAAACACACTAAAAACTTGTAAGAACGCAAGAGCCGAGCAGATGCATCTTATTTGAGAAGAAATCGCTGCAAAAATCATTTTTTTTTTCAAGAACAGAGCAGGATGGATCTGAAAAATGCTTTCACGGAATAACTCAAACACAGAATTAACAACAAAAACGTTTGCATACAGAAGCACCGGAGCACAGATCTACCAACACAGAAAGAAGCTAAACATATTAACAAGAACTAAGGACGACAATTTTACGAAATGAAGTAGAGAATTATACCTCCTGCTCCTCCTCGCTCTCAACCTCGTCGTCGTCGTTGTCATCGTCATCGTCATCGTCATCGTCGTCACCACCCTCCGCCTCCTCGCCGTCCTCCTCGTCGTCGTCATCCTCGTCGGAGATCTCCACCACCCCCGCCGCCTCTTTCTCCTCTCCCTCGACCTCGTCGTCATCCTCCTCACCCTCCCCCTCATCATCGTCACCGTCCTCCCCATCGACCGCTTCCTCTTCCTCCTCAACGTCCTCATCCTCCCCGTCCACCACCTCTTCCTTCTCGCCAACCTCCGCCGCCTTCTTGGCCGCCGCCGCCGCCGCGGCCTTCTTGCGGGCCATCTCAGCCTCCCGCTCGTCCGCCTCCACCGCTACCGCCGGCTTCATTTCTACGCGCACGAATTCTTCGGCGAAATCGTATTTGTTTGGGTTGGTGTTGTGGTGGTGGAAAAATCGGGGGAAATTTTGGGCGAATTTGTAAGCGGGCGGGGAAGAACGGGGCGCGGGGGAGGCGCTGGGGTTGGCCGGATGGGCTCGGGAAGATCCTGGCCGTCCAGTACAAGAACAGGCACGCGGATCGAAGACGTGGCGTACGATCGGACGGCTGCGGGGGCCTGGTTCGTGGGGGCTTAGGACTCGGGAGGGGTAGAAACTCGGAAGAACGGCTAGGGCTGACGTCAGTGTGAGAAAGATTCTTTTCTCCAAGGGGAAAAACTACGGTCAGTATATTTCACGGTCCTGATGTATTCCGTATACGGGTCCGGCAACGTACATTTTGTATTGTACTTTGTTCTCCCGGTTACAAGAAAGTGTCCTTTTTCAATTAGTACGTCAAAATAATTTTGACAATCATGTTATACGGTTGTCTGTTTATAGAATTATAATAATTTATAATATTGTATATTTCAAGGAAAATAACTCGTGTATTATGTGGCCAATACTAATCATGGAGATATTAATATTCTCAAAATATGGGTCAAAAATCCAAAAATGGATAACATATGTACTTATATTATAACATATTATAACATATGTACCGTTTATAGAATTAAAATAATTTATAATATTGTATATTTTTATAACATATGTACTGTATATTATAAAAATAGATAACATATAATATATTTACAAATTTAGCATATATATTCTGCACCTTATTTACCGAAAATGAGATTTCAGCACCTTAGACACCGAATACGGCACTATGCACCATATTCGTCACATGATGTGTATTAAAGTGCCGAATAAGATGCACAGTACTATATTTGTCACCTCACCTGCTGAATACAGCCTATACAGTGCACCACGCTCGTGAGAAGAATCGTTGTGCATTAAAGATTTTATTTAACTCACGTTCAAGATTTTTATTTAACTCATGATTTTATTTGGAAGTACAAAACTAGTTCAAAAATTCTAAACATTTTTATAAGTAAATTAGAGCTCACTAGCAACCTATTTTAATTGGTTTGATCCAAAAAGTCTAAGCTAGTATTTAATTAAAAAAAATTAAATAAGACAACTTTTATAAATTTTAGCAATTTTTAATTTTTCAAATAAATTCTCAAAAATCTAAAAAGAAACACTAATATTCTTTACATGTGATGTACTAATTTATAAAAATATTTTCAATCCTAGATTATTTGGTGAAAAAGTGAGTTCCTTTAAAATGCTCTATTTTTATGCATTTTTATCATTTTATGTGATATTCTCTTTTTAATTCGATTTGAATAAAAAATCAACATGCACAAAACCTTTGTTCTCAAATTAATATTAAGTCTTTGTAATGCTCTATTTATATACATTTTTATCATTTCGTATGATATTCTCTTTTAAATTCAATTTGAATAAAAAAAAATTAAACATGCACAAAACCTTGGTTCTCAGATTAATTCAAACATGCTTCATTTAATTTGTTGCAGACACCAAGCTAAAAACGTCAGGCAACCTCTCATATTAATATTAAACCTCTTGTTGTTGTTCTTTATGCTTCATTTTTTCCTTGGTTCTTTCTTCCTGTTTTGAGAGATGGCATTCCCATCTGTATGCTCCTTATCTGGTTGTTTAAATTTCAGATATATTATTTGTCATATTTAATTGATAAATATTAAAACTTGTTGTATCACTGCCTACTTTGAAAAGATTAAAGTAAATATATATTCGTAATTTCTGGGTTTTATGCTTATTAAGCATCTGCTTTATTATCTTAGTAGTAGTTATTAACCTGTCATGTATCACATGAGAAGAATATTAGTGAATTTTTATTTTTTTTTCTATGTATCAATATGAATGTATGCCTTTATTTTTATTCAAATTGAATTAAAAAGATAATATCACATAAAATGATAAAAAACATATAAATAGAGCATTATAAAGAACTTATTTTTTCACCAAATAACCTAAGGTTGAAAATATTTTTATAAATTATTATATCACATTAGAAGAATATTAGTGATTTTTTAGATTTTTGAGAATTTATTTGAGCCATTAAGATTGCTAGAATTTATAAAATTTGGCTTATTTGGAGACTTTTAATTAAATATTGGCTAAGGCCTTTTGGATTAAACCAATTAAAACGGGTTGTTAGTGAGCTCTAGTTTACTCATGGAAAAATTCAATTTTTTTTTAACTATTTTTGTACTTTAAAATAAAATCGTGAGTTAAATAAAAAAACTTGAACTTTCATGCACAACAGCTTCTGCCTTCCTTCTTCTCGCGAGCACGGCACACGTTAGAGGCTATATTCAATACGTGAGGTATCAAATATAGCTATTCAGCATGTTAGGTGTTGACTACGGCACTATACACAGTATTTAGTATCTCATGTGTCGAATATGGTGCATTGTGCCATATCCGGTATCTGAGGTGTTGAAATCACGTTTTCAGTAGATAAGATACCGAATACACATATTAGTTATAAATACGGTAATATGTTATCTATTTTTTAAATATACGGTGCGTATGTTATCTATTTTTTATTTTTACCCAAAATATGCTAATATTTGACTGAAAGGAGTATTTTATTTCTTCCATATTCTAGAATCTTATTTATTTACTAGATTTTGTGCAAAAATATAGAATTACATCGCCGTGTCAAGAGATTGACCAGAAATGTGTAATTACAGTTATACATTATTATAAATATTATAAATTATTGCAATGGGTATTCACTATACACGTGTTGTTAACCTGATATGATATGTTTTATTATTCTTTATCATGTTCAATATAAAAATCATCCCTAAATTACAAAGAAATCTTCTACATGTTTGAAAGAAATAAGTTACACTCCGTGTTTCTGAGTATAATAGGACTCTTTTTGCTCTGACTATATAATTGTCAAAGTAAACTTAAAACACGGGGTTACCAGTGTTGCATAAATGTACTCTAATAACTTCTAATTTACCTTGTTAGGTTTAATATACTAAAAATATGCTAATCTCACTTCATATGCACTGATCGCACGCAAATGACGTAATTAGCCATAACGAACCGCTACCCGCGCGAAGAAAGCCTGTTTGGGCCGTTGCGGTGTCGCTCGCAGGATCTAGAAGCCACCTAGTTATCTTCTTAGGTAGGATCTTCTGCGGCGTCTTGCAAAATCAATGCCCGTCTCTTCGACCAATAACTTGACGGGCAGATAGAGGTTACAGAGATCCTCAGTGTCGGCGGATTAGTGTCTCTGTCTCATCCCATCCCAACGAGTGGAATTTTTAGAATTTGATTATTCTTTAAAACTTTTTGTACGTACGAATCTATAGGAAAATAACATCAAAAAATTAATCATTTTTACCACACATAATATTTAATATCGTGATTGAATAGTACAACGCTGTGACAATTAATATCATGTAGCTATTATGTATAATTTTTTAAATAAAAAATAAAAAATCAGTAGTACAGCATTAAATATCATGACACCACAACATTAAATATTATAGAGTCATGTACATGTGAGTCTATTAGCAGAATATATTTTAAAAAATTAAAATGTAAAAATTTTACTCCCAACGAGACGTACGGCTCTTGGGTTCGAAGCATTCAATTTGATGTGAATATGCATTTATGCCCTCTATGAAGGCTCCGTTTCACCCCCGGGTCCATCTGCGGGAAAAGAGGACCAAGGGCGCAGGCCCACAGGTACACGGCATATTCCATTCCACGGTGGTCACGTCTCACCTCTCACGTGTCGTGCTCTCAAGAATACCAAAATATTTATTATGTTTAGAAAAGTAGTAATGATTTTGATAAACTAGAACACTAGAGAGATGTCATGTTTGGCATAGTTTATTATTGGTTTCTGTTTCTTTCAAGCTATAAGTTGAAATATATAGATTGGTTTTTAAAAAGCTGATTTCTAATCAAATGAACTAAAAGCTGATAAACTGATTGAGAGTTGCTTTTTTAAAAGCTAGTGTACTAAGAGTTTAAAAATTTCTCCTAAAAGCCAACAACTTTTGGCGTAAACCATATGTAGTTTTCAATAAAAACTGATTCTGAGCGAAAACTCGTAGACTTCAGCTATGCCAAATAGGACCATAAACATATTGGATGAGTTAATTTAGGGTTCGAGTGCCCAGTTAAGTTTTACTGTTCCTTTTTATAATATTCTTAACCAAATTATAAATTTCAGTTTTGCATTGTCTTGAACAAAATTAACATGTAGGAGTAAAAAATATTATTTGATAGAAAAGTTAGACCTGAAAATATTTTATTTCATTAACTACACAACTTTATTGAATAAGACGAATGTTTGTCTACACAATCGTGAGCTATTACGACAATTTCTTTCGTGATAAACTATGTGAAATATGTCCTTTCTACATTTTATTTAGGGGTAATTGTGTTCTTAACCCTAATTTGGAGTTAATTTATGAATTTACCCTTACTTTTTAGGCTTTGTAATTTTGCCCCGTTTTTCTACTTGAAGATTATGTTTGCCCCTATTCCGTTAAGAGCACTTAACTGTGTCAATTTAGCTGTAACAAGACTAGTATACATTACAGATTTGTCCCTACTTTTCTTAGGATTATGTGATTTTACCTATGTTTCGGCATCAAGCATTTTGACAGCAAAACTTAATAGAATTTGCATATATATTTTAAAGTATGCTAGTGGTTCAGATGACCCCTAAACTGTTAAACCATTATTTTACTCTCCCAAACTTCGAATACCAGATTATATATCCCATGAGATCAGTTTTACAAGTAATTTTGCCACTGTGACTGCCACATCACCCGATTTTTTCCACTGGCTACCATATCATCTCTCTCTTTCTAGCCACGCGGAGGCCACAATGGGCGCCTCCTCCTTTCATGGCAAAAACATCCAAGGTTTACCCCAACCATAAAAATGATAGGGTGGGACCTGAGGTCCAGTTGACCGGCTCAAGCTTGACCTCGGTCAACACGACCACGACAATTAGCCGGCATGCGCCCAGGACGCGATGGCAGCCTCACTGATGAGGCGGCCAGCGGAGCCCTGCAGCAGCACCAGTGCACAAATGTGAGCTCATTTGAGGGGTTAGGGTTCGACGAGCCCTGGTGGACGATGGCCGACGACAAGCACCCTTGCAGTAGCACCAGTGCACAAGAAGAAAAGAACGAGAGAGAGGAGCACGGGAGAGGGATGAGGAAGAGAGGGGGGCACGAGATATGTCACGGGACAGAAAAAAGGAGGAAGGAAAGGCACTACAATCATTTAGTTATTTTCCAACTATTTTTTTCTTTTTTTAATTCTTTTAATTGAGCTGCCCCTAATGGGAGTTGAAACAAGGAGCAAGCAATTCACTCATTCAGAAAAAAGGAGGGGCAAAATCACAAAATATACAAAGTAGGGGTAAAATTACAGTTGTACTCTAAAATAGGAGTAAGAACATAATTATCCCTTTCATTTAGTAAAAACATGATGCAAAATTGAACACTCAGAATTATCGACTTCAAAATTATAAATGCACATGGTATATACAAAACTTATGGATTTAGGAGAGAAAAGTATATACAACGTAATAACTTGGTCTATTTGTTTTGAGAAATGCTTCATAGACAACCATTTGAGTATAACTCGAATACTCAAATAGTTGGGAAAATTCTATACAAGTAATTTCAGTCATTGGATCTTAAGTTGTAGTCAAATGGTTGTAGATATCAGTGCCCGGTTGGTTATATCATTTTGCCAAAGTTGGAACTGAGTTAAACTCAAATGGCTAAAGTGATTGAATTATCATTTATGTTGGCATGGTTGGGTTAATGAGGTTCGGTCTGTGTTCCGTCACCCATGTAATAAATTAATTACATAACAAGTGCAATTGCTGACACATTTGCCCTTCTAAAAAAGCTAGGAGCTTCGACGTTCTCTTAAAAAGGAAGTGAGCATCTGATTTCGAGCTCGAGCGAGGGTGACGCTCGACCACCCTCTAATAACCGAACAAATGCCCGGTCTCCATTTGTCCTTTTGTTTGGGGAGAGGAATTGCATCCGTTAATCTTTGTTTTTTTTAAAAAAAAGTTTATGTCATTACTAGTAGGATTGACTGTTAAAAAAACTCAAGGTTTGCGAGCTGGCTCAGCTTAGTTCAGTTTGCTCGGCTTTTTAAACAAATTGAGCGAGCCTCCTACCTAGTTTGTTTTCTTATCGAGTTAGCTCGTGAGTCGTTCGTGAGCCTCTCTATTAGCTCGTTAGATTCGATAAGTATGACAATCTTAAATTCTGAGTTTAACAGTATAGTCATATCATTATGTTTAACAAAGCTCAATTTGTCATCCAAACTATAAACCAAGCCTATTAATGCAAATACTACGTTGAAAATCCAAACATATATGTTTTTTTATTTGTTCACCCGCATTGGTAATTTTTTGTCATGTCGTGGTGTGTTATCAATTTAGATATACTATAACATGCTTAAATTATCGAATATATAACTACAGGGTACATACATGTAAGGAGTACATCGTATTCAGACAAGGTATACTATAGCTGTATTTAGCTACTCTAGATATTACGGAACCAAATCTGTGGATCTTGATTATATCTGGACATCTAGAAGGCATAGGAAGGCCTCAAACGGTTACCCGACTCGAGTACGACCAGTATCCAGATCAGATTCATCTGCTTTGCCCTGGACAACAAGTTGAGTGACTCCTTATCGACTATAGATGGAACCAAGGCAGTATCTCAGCCCTATATAAGGTGGAGACTCAGATCCTCGAAAAGAGTAGGAAAAGGCTAATCTAGTGCATCTCATGGCAAGCGACACCAAGACCTAGCAATTGAGAGACTCAGTGACTTTAACTCTAGTTTAGTCTAGATCCAATTTACTTGATTGTAATAGGTTTAGCCACATTACTTGTACTCGAGATACCAATATACAACAAGATCCACATAGGATGTAAGGTATTACTCCAACTGGGGACCCGAACCTGTCTACATCGCGTGTCTTGTTTCGTGCTTGATCCCTAATCTCTAAGGTAACCCTTGTTCAATTTACAAATATATTATCAGGAACAAATCTTTGACAGTTGGCGTGCCAGGTAAAGGCCTTCATATGCTTTTTAGGATCAATCATGTCTCGAGTACATGCTCAAGTTGGATTCTCTAACGACGGCTTCTACGACCACTTCGAGTCGACGCCGATCATCTTCACATCACCTCCTATCGGGTCCGAGAGGATCTTCGGAACTATGGCATACCACTGGGACACTCAAGGTAGATTGATCCACACTAGTATCATCGAATCCAGCTCATTGGACACATACTACGAGGTGGGACACCTTGACTAGGATCCCTAGGAGCCCAATGTTCTCTAGTTCATGGATACTAATAGCGACGGCAAGAGTCACGAAAAATGGTGATGGCAACTCCATCGATAGTTAGAGCAGCCAAACATATCGATTCATGTTTATAGCCAGAGGAGTTAAAGCCACACCTGTTGACCCGAACGTGGAAGATCCAAATGCCGTGGTGGACAATGGTGGGGAAATCCCCAAGGACCCTGCAGCAGGAGTTGCTGCCCATGGTACTAGCGCCTTCGTGGAAACACAACCAGAAACATCCGCTGTTGGAGCCTTACGTGCCCCTGATACCACTCATCATTGACGGGTCACGGAGATTCCAGTGAACCCTAATATTCGACGATGACTTGTTGAGCAGACGACTTGTTGAGTAGACACCAACAACAGTTCCCATATCGAGGAACGAACCCTCTCGAGACAACCATCATGAGGCAACATCGGCTCTACCGCAGCCGAGCTTCGACAGTGTTGTCTTTAGTACTCTGGAGGCCAACGTCTAGGGAGCTCATCTAATTTTAAGATCCTTACCTGAGTTGGATCCGATGAATCTCTTAACACCAATGGTTAACCAGCTGAAGACTTTACTCGTTGCAGCTCAAATCCAGGCCGCTCGGGTAAACAATACAAGCGACTCTATGCGCCCTAGCCCTCAGGGTGTAGGTTCGAGGAGCCACAGGTGTGGACACCCCTGAGCTGAGGGGTCACAGGAAGGACGCTAGAATGGTCGAGCTCGAGCGCAACCTTGCAATTCAAACTGCAATTGCCCCATCTATAGGCGCATAAACTAGAAAGACCTAAGGAGTCTTATCCCTCATGGTAGACGCGACTTACAAGAGGTCATCAATAACAACTATGAGGAGCGACGTGAAGATGATCATCGTTATTACGATGGTACATCTCTAGAATGGCATGGTCGACGTGACTCCCTTGCTCGGAGGAATAGGCATGATAGTCCTCTACCATCACCCCTTGAAGATTTTGATGAAGGTTATGAAGCCTTAGCACTTGAGCTCCGGTCGATACAATGGCCTGAGACGTTCAAAGTGGGATAGAAGTACGACAGGAAGCTCAACCTCAATGAGTGGTTACAGTCTATACCACTGTCATTTGAGCAGGTAGCAGTGACTATACGGTAATGCCCAATACCTGCTACCCGCCCTCGACGGACCTACAAGGTCCTAGTTGTTGAACATGCCTCCTAATTCGATCCGATAGTGAGCTGAGTTGAAGGCTCAGTTCATCACCAATTTCTAGGGCACTTTCGAGCACCCGTGGATGGAAGATGATCTTCATTAGCTGAACCAGGCAAGGACAAATCTCTTCAGGACTTCATCCGTAGGTTTAGCGATAGGTGCAACATGATCCCGGATATATTTGACCGGTTGGGCATCATTGCCTTCAAGAGATGTGTTAAGGACAGAGATCTAGTAGGGAAGCTAGCTATCTGAAAGATCCAGATGGTCAAGGAGCTCTTTGAGTTGGCCGACAAGATTGCAAAGTGTGCTAAGGCTCAAGCTCACTCCAAAACCCCTCAATCTAATAAGGACAAACCCAAGTCTTCGAAGAATGAGGGGAAGAAGGACAAGTCTGGTGACAAGAACAAGGTTCCAGATACAACCGTAGCTGTGACCGAGAGGAGCAAGTCGCACAACACTGGGGACAACAAGGCCTAGAGCCGTGGTGACGGGAAGTGGTGTCCCATCCATTGGTCCAACCAGCACGACTTTGACGAATGCCAGGTTTTTAAAAAGAAGCTTAATGGGAAGCTCAAGGCTACATTTGTTGACTACAAAAGCAAACAAGCCAAGCCTGGTGCTGATAATGACGAGCCTGAGTTTTGTGGGTCCGATCAGAGCTTAGCACGCATCTTCGAAGGATCCGCCATGTACGAATCTAAAAGGTAGTACAAGGCGATCGAGAGAGAGGTCAACTTGACCTTGACAGGGCCTACTCTGTACCTCAAGTGGTCGGAGGTCCCCACCACCTTCGATCAAGTCGACCATCCAGTCGCAATTCCACACCTCGGTCGATACCCGGTTGTGGTTCAGCCTACAATCCACATCAAGATCCATTGAACATTGACCGACGGGGTAGTTTACTCAACCTCATTTTCGCTAAGATGTTGGACAAGATGGGAATTTCAAGGATAGAGCTCAAGATGGGAGCTGAGCCTTTCCATGGGATAACTCCAAACTCATCAAATATGCCTCTTGGTCGGATTAAGCTGCCAGTCACGTTTGGCGCACCTGACTACTTCCACATAGAGAACCTTACCTTCGATGTTGTAGACTTCGAGACGACGTACAACTAGGTTGCCCAATGATGGATAAGTTCATAGCCGTGGTACACTATGCTTACCACACTCAAGATACCAGGCCCTAAGGGTGTCATAACTGTTAAGGGTGATCAACGTGCAGCAGTTAAGTGCGACAAGCAGATCCAGGAGATGGTCGAGCAGTTCTGTCGAACAATGACTACCTCCAAAAAAACTTGGAGTCTAAGTGTCAAAGGCGTAAAACCACCACCCAGGGCCAGGACAGTGCCACAGACTCCAAGCTCATGAGCTTCGCGGGTACTTCCAAGGGTGAAGCCAGTGACAGCGCCAAGGATAAGAAGATTGATGGGGGTGTCAAAGCGGTACCCTTCGACCCGTTTGAGCCAGCCAAGACAGTCAAGGTAGGGTCCAGCCTCAACCCCAAATAGGAACTCGAGCTCATCGCTTTCCTCGGGGCAAACCAAGATGTGTTTGCGTGAAAATCGTCTGATATGTCCGGGGTCCCTAGGGAGGTGATTGAACATTGATTAGCTATGGAACCCAACGCCAAACCCGTGGTTAGAAGCACCGAAGATTTGCGAAGGATAGAAAGCAAGACATCCAAGAGGAGGTCGACAAACTCCTAAAGGCGGGCTTCGTTCGAGAGGTTTGTCATCCTATATGGCTCGTGAATCTAGTCCTCATCAAGAAGGCCAATGGTAGGTAGAGAATGTGTAAACTTTACCAACCTCAACAAAGTTTATCCCAAAGATCCTTTCCCTCTCCCTCGCATTGGCAAGATTGTCGACTCTACAGTGGGTTATACGCTATTATGTTTTCTAGATGCCTATTCAGGGTATCACCAAATTAGCATGGGAGTAGAGGATGAGGAAAAAAACTGCTTTTGTTACTCCTTTTGGCGTATTTTGCTATGTAAATATGGATTTTGGTTTGAAGAACGCTGGAGCTACTTATCAACGGTGTATTCAAACTTGTCTATAACCCCAGATCAGGTGCAATGCAGAAGCTTATGTTGATGATATCATAGTCAAGTCTAAAACCGAAAGTGTATTGATTGCCGATTTCAAGGAAACATTCGACAACCTTAGGAAGTATCACATGACGCTCAACCCCAAGAAATGCACATTTGGTGTCAAGTCTAGGCATTGAGGCCAATTTGGGCAAAATTGAGGCCCTTGACCAGATGTGGTCACCCCGAACACTGAAGGAGGTTCCAAAACTAACAGGATGCATATCGTCCCTTAGTCGATTCATCTCCAGGATAGGCGAGCGAGGGATGCCTTTCTTCAAAGTGCTAAAGTAACACGACTGGTTTGAGTGGATGGAAGAAATGGAGAAGGCTTTCCAAGACTTAAAAAAGTATTTATCGTCTTCGTTAATTCTAACCCCACCTAACGAAAAAGAGAAGCTCTTTTTGTACATTGCAGCTACCCCACAAGTTGTAAGCATGGTCCTGGTAGACGAGCGGGAATGTTACTACATGAGCAAAGTCCTACACGATGCTAAGCTACAATACCCACAAGTGTAGAAGTTAATGTATACAATCTTGATGACTTCCTAGAAGCTATGACATTATTTCCAAATCCACAAGGTCACTGTTGTGACGACATATCTGCTAAAGGATGTTGTATGCAATAGGGAGGCTACCGGATGAATCTCACAATGGCAGTCGAGCTCAATGAGTTAGACGTAAGCTACGCACTACATACAAGCATTAAGAAAGGAGTACTAGCAGAATTTATCGCCGAATAGACAAATGTTGAAGAGACAAAACCTAACATGGTTGAGGACCACTGGATGCTCTTCTTTGATGGATTGCTCACACTTCAAGGTTCGGGGGCAGGCATTGTACTCAAATCTCTACCAGGGAATGAACTCATGTACATCATTGAATTAGATTTTAAAGCTTCTAATAATATTGCAGAATATGAAAGACTGGTAAACAGGCTCTGCATAGCTATGTTACTCAGAATCAGGCGACTTCTCATGAAAGGAGACTCACAGCTAGTCATAAACCAATTGCAAAGGAGTACCAGTGTCTAGACGACAACATGGCTGCTTATCTAGTCAACGTGCGAAATCTTGAGCAAAAGTTCGAAGGGCTAGAAGTCACACACATCAGGAGAAGTGATAACTCTAGTGCGAATGAACTTGCTAGACTCGCTTCTTCTCGAGGACCGGTGTCCACGGGAGTCTTCGTTGAGAAACTACTTAAATCATCTATCCTGATAGTTTGACGTACGTATGCTGCCCAACTCGACTAGCAACCTGGTCAGGTCAGCGAGGCAGAAACCACAGACACAGAAGCTGCACTACTCGAATGCGAGCCGACTTGGATGACTCCATTCTGAGCCTATCTCGAAGGTCGCGAGATCCCTGAAGATGGTCCATCTACGAAGAAAATTGCGCGTAAGTCCAAGCTATATGCTTTGGTAGATGACAAGCTTTACCAAAAGAGGAGTAACATAATCTTAATGAAGTGCATCTGTTAGGAAGAGGGCAATACAATATTGCTAAATATCCATGGAGGAACATGTGGTAATCATGTGTCTTATCGCACCTTGGTCGAGAAGGTTTTCCGCCAAGGATTCTATTGGCCGATTGCCCTCCAGGATGCTTCCGAGATGGTCAAAAAGTATGAAAGCTACCAATTTTTCAGAAGGCACACTACTCGACCAGTCCAAGCTTTTGTAAATAATTCCTCTTTCTTGGCCTTTCTCTATCTGGGGCTTGGTTATCCTGGGACATTCCCAAGGGTCCAAGGCGGTTATAAGCTCATATTTGTGGCTATCGACACGTTCACTAAGTGGATCGAGGCTGAACCCGTGGGAAAAATCACGTAGAAGTGGCCAAGAATTTCACAAGGAGCATAATTACTTGATACGGCATTCCGCATTGTGTAATTTTAGATAACAGTAGCCAGTTCAAAAGCAGGGCCTTTATTGCCTTATGCGAAGAATTCAGCATTAAAACCTGTTTCGCTTCAGTAGCTCACCCTTAGAGCGGCGATCAGGTGGAACGTGCAAATGGTATTGTCTTGCAGGGTATTAAGACTCGGGTATTCGACAGGTTGAAAGCTTACTCGAAATGTTGGGCGAAAGAACTTTCCTTTGCACTATGGGTTGTTCGCACCTCAACTAGCAGGGCCACCATGAAACTCCTTTCTTCTTATTGTATGGAGCTGAAAGTATGGATCGCCTCGAGTGGAAAGTTACTCGAAAGAAGGGAAAGCACAATTATGAGTGGACAATATCAATTTAATTGAGGAGTATGGTGACCGAGCATCAATATGAGTGACTAAGTATGAGCAGGCGTTGCGTATATATCATAGTCAAAAGATCCAGCCTAGGAAACTCATTGATGAGGACCTTGTTCTACTAAAGGTGCAGAAACAAGCCCAACGCCATCACCTAAGTGAGAAGGGCCCTATGTGGTAGTCAAAGTTACTCGACCTGGATCAGGTGGACTATCTACTCCAAATAGTGAGGTGCTCAAGACTCGTGGCATATCGACCAACTTCGATAGTTTTATTCATAGAAAAGGTAAATCAAAGGTAAGTCAATTACATTTGATTAGACTAATTATTCGATTATATACTTTTTGTTTTCCTTCCAACATGTCTGGCTAGTGCAAAGTTGACATAAAGGACCCTCCTAGCTCTTGCAAACAGGGAAGGGCCTACTTTCGTCGAACGACTCGAGGAACCTCTTCTGTTCCTCCTTAGGGTGGTAGCTAATTACCCCAGAAACCTACCGCTGACCAGCATAAAGGCCAGGGAGAGTGGCCGAGGTGAAGACCCAATCTATGCTGGAGCTACTTATTGGTGTCGACAATGATGAAGGACCCTCCGCAGGATGCAAAGGCGATCTGGCGGTTGTCGACGGAGATGATGATCGCGCTTTCTTCACCATCGGAGGCTCGAGGGATCCATCACCAAAGACCTCGTTGGTGACCTAGTCAATGATCTCGTCAAGATCACCACCATCTTCATCCCCCTCCCGTGCAGTCCGTGTCGCTCGCTCCGTAGCATAGGTGTCGAGGAAGCATCAGAGGTGCCGGGTGAAGGATCGATGACCTTTGACGGATTCTCTGCAGTCTCTTCTCCTATGCCTCTCAGTCGACTCCTCGTCAGAGGAGATGATGATGGTTCCCAGCGGAACCATGATGTGAGGCTTTGGGGTGAGGGTTCCCGCTTCTTCAATTTATTGGCTTCGCTCGGGAGATGATGGTGGAGTGGAGGCCATGGGCTCGATCTGTACTAGTGCTACTGAGCAATGCGCTAGGAAGAACAGAAGGAGATGGATGGGGATGAAGAACAAATGGCCTCACATTCCCCTATTAATAGTCATGGGAACAAGTCATACTATATAAACGACACCGTCAAGATCCAATAGCGTTTTTGAGGATGCCTCAGTCGCATGATGTCCATAGGCTGATGAGTTAGGCGGAAGTCAAGATGTCGCTGAAACATTATGGCACGTCCAATCCCGGCGTAGAGGGATGCTGTGTCATTATGAAACGTGAAATCAAGAGTTGCGATGAAAAATGAGCATGAACGGGAGTGGATTTTTAATGTTGACCTACCTGGCAGCTCGAATTCCCTCGATGACTATGACATAATTACAGCTATGTAATTGGGGGCTGGCTCCATCGAGCATACGGTCGTGCAATGTGTTGATGCTTACGCTCTACTCTCTGTCTTGATTATCGCATCAAATAGAGAGTCAGGGGCTACATCATATATTTTTGATGCTTATGTTTTACTCTCTGTTTTGATTATCACGTCAATCTAAGAGCCGGAGGCTACATTTCATAATATGAGCGCTTATGCTCCACTTTCCACTTGATTCAGTCGTTAGCAATGAGTTAGGGACCACATCGAGTACATCTCTGATGCTACAACTCAACTCTCTATCTTGATTATCACATCAAATAGAGAGCCGGGGGCTACATCGTATACTTTCAATGCTACGAATTTATTCTCCATTTGGTTCATTCATCGAGTAGAAAGTCCGGGGGCTACATCGCGCATTTTTCGATGGTACATGTATGTTATTTCTGACTCTCCAATTGAGAAATCTTCTCCTTGATGAGAGAGTTGGTGGCTACATAATAATACCATATTTCTTACATATATATATATACATATACATACATATATATATATATATACACACACACACACACACACATATATATATTTGCAAAAATTTATCTAGCTATGCTTCGACCATATTGGATTGAACCAATGGAGGTATGTGTTTGGTTGATGACGGAGAACTATACCTCATAAAGTATAACAACACAAGGGATTGCCAAACATCTCATGTCTAATGGCCTATGAGGCTTTGAATTTCTAGTCGACCCCATATGTGTTCTCTATCGAGTTCACGTTCACATGTTGGTTAATTATGCAAGTCAGTGAAATTTTGCAAAAAACCATTGTGCGATCTCTTTTTCTGGTCTGCACTAGTCTGTTTTATTTCTCCTTACTCTTTTGGTTTACTCAAGTGTTAACTCGAAAACCAATGCATTTAATATTATGTCTAATTGAGCTTTCAGGTGTCAACAGATATACAGTTAATCAGTTTTGAGGATGGTCATACAATGTACTAATCATATTTGAATCTATTTATGCTAACACTATTTCATTGATAAGAAACAATGGCATAACATATTAGATAAGAAAAATAGCAGTAATGTTACAAGCATCCCCAAGATGCGGATCAAGAATTCAAATGTTTCAAGTCGAAAACAACATGAAATCAGCTAGAGGGACCGCTCTCACTTTCGTCGTCAGGTAGGCTGAGCCCTAAAGACTCGATGAAGGTGGGAATTAGAGTGTCAATGCTTTGCATGATACTTCTTGCCTCCTTTGTTGGACATCCAAACCCCTTTGTCACTACTGATGTCTCGAGGTCGGGGTTGTAGCTCTTGAGGAGACCAAGCATTATCTTGGTGCTGATGGAGGTCGATTGGTTCATGCGGATGAGGGTTTGTTCCCTTAGCTGTTGAAGTGTTGTAACACAGCATCTCGACTGGCAGCCGCATCATCTCGATCACCTTTTGCCTTCTTCAAAGCATGAACCATGGTGTCCCGTTCGGCAGCTATAGTGTCTCATTCGATAGCCATGATGTTCCATTCAACAGTTAATGCACTTTGGTTAGCTTTCGCTTGCTTGAAGTCGCCTTTGAGTTGTTCCGTATATTTATCCTTGTTTTTGATGGTCTTCATTTGTCCATCAAGAAGAGCATCTTTGTCCCTTAAGATGGATTCGAGAACTGGGAAAGCAAACAAAAAGTAATCATCAGTAGTTGCCCAATGTTCAAATCACATACTAATGATCGGTGGTTAGACTAATCGTCAATTCTTTCTAGGCTAGCAGCAAGCCGTGCATCCTTTTCCATTCGACAATTATTGTGGTCGACTTCTAAATATCGAGCCTTAGGTGCACCGAGTTTTGAGCTTGGTTCAGGAGCCAACTGGGCACTTGCAGCCTTGAGGAGATCCTTGAGCACCACCCAAGGATCAACAGTTGGCAGACTCGCTGGGGCCTTAGGTGCACTGAGTTTTGAGCTTGGTTCAGGAGCCTCCGCTGAAGATTGCTCTACTAGAGGAGGCAAAGGCTGAGTAGTGATGGAATCCAGAACCACTTGATTAGCTGAACCGCTTGCTGTCTATTCCTTCAATTTTTCCAGACTCGGCAACCTAAAATCGACAGGGTTAGGAAAGGAAAGAAAGGCTGCAAGCCAAGATAAGCATTCAAATCAAACATTTTGGCGACTGGTATGTGCAAGATGATGTTTGACTTCTGCTTCTTGATGGTAACCTTCTTCTTCATCATACCAGTTGGTGGGTTTGGTTGTGTTGAAGGATTGACCTAGGGGTCAGACGAAACCAATGCATCCATTGCCTGCAAAAAGCCAACCCATAATGATTTATCATCATTCTGGACTTATCGAGTAAATACTTAGAAGAATGACCAATGTGGGGGAGGTAGCTCGAGTTACCTTTCTTACTGAGTTATCAGACATGTCGATTGCTCAAGGAGGTGATCGAGTAGGAGATCCGGTGGTCTCGTACAAGAAATGCCACCCAATCAGACTAGGCGTCAGTGGGTAAATACTCGATAGCCAAAGTAGTAACTAAATAATCACCTGACAACTCAATGTCAGTACCAGTTGGCTCTTTCTTTGAGTACGCTTGAGGGGTAACAGATCATATATCAAAGACGATCTCTTGGATAGGAGAGACCCTTCAGCTTTTTGATCAGTAAGAGTTTTCCCCTTGGCCTTAGCTTTTTGGGCAACACCGCTGGTTGCGGAGTAGGGGTCTTGCTTGTCATTGGCACCAGAGGAGGAAGTGTCATCAAGATCAAGGAGCTTAGTCGTGAGATGTGCTCTTGATGAAAGATTGGGACCTAAAATTAAAAAGTCAAATCAGGTTGAACAAGTAGTAGTCAACACTACTCTCTTACTCGAGAAATTCTCATCTTTGGTCGAGGATTCGCGAGGGAGTATGGCTGCACAGAGCATTGTTGTGGCTCTTCAGAAAATAGCTTGCTCATTGAGCAACATTATCCTGTAGAGACACAGCTAAAAAAAGAAAAAACCACTCAAAAGAGCTTGACTGCGATAACATAAGTAGCAAATTGCCAAATAAATTTTTACCTCCAACGGTGTCCTTGGAGCTATCATTGTCTCCAGAACACTAACAGGCAAAGTGATCATGCGCTTCCAAAGGGCTTGACCTCCGACTA
This sequence comes from Phragmites australis, assembly GCF_958298935.1. Taxonomy (NCBI): domain Eukaryota; kingdom Viridiplantae; phylum Streptophyta; class Magnoliopsida; order Poales; family Poaceae; genus Phragmites; species Phragmites australis. The sequence goes on from NC_084921.1 coordinate 16,994,476, forward strand.
ATGAATTCTTTAGCCACGTGCCACCCAGTTATGACACTTTGCTTGAGTTCACCAATCTTAGTGACGTAGTAGGCGGTGTGGTTAGATTTGCGATGCTTCTTCGACTAGGTTGGATTTTGTAGGGGAAAGAGGCCTCTATAGACTAAGGGGGAGTGGATTGGGTCGGGGTTGGAGACATAAAACTAGTGTTTTTTTTCCAATCCTTTTGCTAGGAGAAGATTAAAGTGACTGGGATATAGGAGTTTTTCATTCTAGGTCACAACTGGAAGCCACAGCCTCTTACACTCTTGTTCTCATTATTCCTCTTTAGATGGTAGAAATATTGGAATAAATTCAGACTCAGCTCGATACCAAGAAAAGCTTCACACAGATGGACAAAAACACTCAACATAGTGATTGAATTTGGATTTAGATGGTGGAGCTCAATTTGGTAGAAATCAAGTACAGAAAAATGATTCAAAGATCACAATCTCGTGGTCAAATTGACAAGAAGGGAATTCCTCTCGTGAGGAGGAACTATTCCTTCAGCTTCAAGCTCCTTTAGCCTTGATTCCTGCATCGATGAAATTGCCCACGCTTCAGTGTCAGGAGCCTCATCTCATCCAGCTGCTCTGGTGAGGTGTCAGTGGTCTTTGTGTTAGATTTCTTCTATAATGATGTAGGAGCAGTGGTCTTCGCAAAGGGAATCGGGATCCATGGGTCTATGTTTTCTTTGTGCGCAAGCTTGGGCAGAGAAAGATGGGGGCTTGTGCGAGAAGGCTGATGACAAGAGCGAAGAAAGATTGCTACAGTTGAAGTTTGGATGGATAAATAGTTCAAGTTTGGATGGATAAATAGTTCAAGCTAAATGTCTATTTGGTAACCACTCCTGTCTCTATGGTGCCTCGATCGGCGAGAAAGATGGGATGATGGCGTTGTGCGAATCTTTGCATGCCCAACTGTACGCATTAAATGCTCATATATTCAACATTTCAAATTTCAGAATTCTCTTTTAACTCTACCTAGAGTCGAGTGTTGATAAGTCGAGTCTTAAGCTTTTTTGAGTCTCGAGTGCGGACAACAGTAGGGCATTTGACCCAATTGCGTTCCCACTCGATGTTTGAAACAGGACCTGTCTTACTCGATTCTTTCGTCTACAAGCTTGATCCACCTTACTCAACCCAGCCCAGACTTGGCGGTACTCAAGTGGGTACTTGTGGAAACCCTCCATACTGAGCATAGTTATAGGGCTACTGTCGAATATATAACTACAGAGTATATACGTATAAGGAGTACACCGTATTTGAACAAGGTACACTATATCCACATTTAGTTACTCCGGATATTGTGAAATCAAATCTGCGGATCCTGATACACCCGGACATCTAAAACGCATATATTAGGAAGGCCTCGAACGGTTACCCGACTCGAGTACGACTATTATCCAGGTCGGATTCATCTACTTTGCTTTGGCCAATAAGTTAAAGGACTCCGTATCGACTACGACTGGAACTAAGACAGTATCTCAGTCACATATAAGATGGGGACTCAGATCCCTAGAAAGAGGAGGAAAAAGCCAATCCAATGCATCTCGAGGTAAGCGACACCAAGACCTAGTAATTGAGAGACTCAGTGACTTCAACCCTAGATTAGTCTAGATCCAATTAACTTTATTATAATAGGTTTAACCACATTGCATGTACTCGAGATACCAATATACAATAATATACACACAAGACTAAGGGTATTATTCCAACCGGGAGTCCGAACCTGTCTACATCACGTGTCTTATTTTATACTTGATCCCTAATCTTAAAGGTACCCTTTTCAATTTCCGAACATATTGTCGGAAACAAATCCGACATAAACATTATCAAAATACTTAATCTCACCTGCACTCTTGACGTTAAAGTTGAACTATGTTTGGCTCATAACCAAAGGATCCAGCTGGAGCTTTTTAACAAACTGAGCCGAGAGACCTTTCCAATTCGTTAGTTATAGTAAGCTGAGCCTTCCCAGCTCAAAATCTAAGCCCACTGTCTGTTCCTTGGCTGGCCCAACGACCCTCTTGGTCGTGTGGGTCGGCACATGTAAATTGAGCTTGCGTGTTCCTGCTGCCGATGAAAGCAGCCAGGCCAGGGTTAAAAAAGGATGGTAATCGAGCAAAAATTGTGATAACCGGTCATCTCGATTAGGTTCGGTTTCAGAAACCAAACGATAATCGAATTTGAATTCAAAAAATTTAAAAAAATAAAAAAATTCAAAAAAAATCTTAAAAAAACTAGACACAATTCTAAGACCTTCTGTGAATTTTTTTTTCAAAATCGTTTGCATCATATTATATAGAGAGGAAGTTTGAAAAAATGAAAAAAATTGAAGCGGTCGGTTTAGTTATTAACTCATGTTAAGGAAAAGTTTAACATGTAAACACATATTTTTCTTACGTATAACGTATCTTAAGAGGATCTTTAAAATTTATTTCACTTTATTTAGAGTTTTATTAATTTCTCTATGATTTTTACAAAGTTCACAAGCATAAAGTGAATATGTTAAGAAAAAGTTATAATTAACTTTTTCATGTTTACTATTATTTTTCCTACGTAAATCATAGTATAAATAAACTAATAAAAGTGGTTTCACTAATTTTGAGGCGTGATGGGTCACTTATGAATTAATCTAGTCGCAACACATTTACACAATCCTGCATGTTACAATAACTAATTCATAAGTTCATGTATTTTTAAAAGGTATAGGATCATATAAGAAGACTAACAAAATTAGTTTCATGGTTTTTGGATTAACAAAGAGTAAACTATGCATTAACTTGGTTTAATAAATACATTTTCTCACAGAAAATTTTGAACTTTTTTATGAGTATAAATACTTTTATCATGTAGATCATGTTACAAAAAAACCAACAAAATTTGTTTCACTTCATTTGAAGCTCAGATGAATTAGTTATTGATTTTACAAGATTAAAATAATTTTTAGATTTTTTTATTGAACTTCACTTAAAATCGAGAAAACCGCTCGATAAATCGAGAAAATCGAGCGGTTACCGATAATACGAAAAATTCAAGATTAGACCGGTTACCGAGCGGCTAAAATCATGATTTTTTCTCCCAAATTTCAAAATTTTCCAAATAAATTTTATCCGAATTTTTTTTAGCTCCTATCGATAAACTGAACCCTGAGCCAGTAATGCATCATCTGCACCATGGGGCAGCGACATGCATACACAGTGGACGCATGCGGTGAAGAAGTCTCACTCGAGTCCTGTATGCAGCTACGAATGGATGTGCCGAATGGCCGACTAGCAACGTTCACAAATTTCGTTTGATAAGCGAAAACAGAGGTCAGCCAATTCTCGGTTTTCATAAGTATCGGAAAATGTGACCAAAATTCGGCGAGAATTAAACTGCTCAAACTCTTGAATAAGGTAAAATCCAGTCGAATCGACCACTTGGTAACCGACTGAAAACTAACCGTATTTTCTGCATTTCGTTTGTGCTAAAAGGCTGCTCGATTTTCTATGAAAACCGCTCGAAGTCAATCAAAAACCGTTCAGTTTTATCGAATTTTAGTAAAAGTCAAGAAAAACAAAAAATAGCTCAAATTTATAAAATTGTAAATAATTCATCTGAGATTTAAATCAAGTGAAACATCTTTTTTTGGTTTCCTTGTAACATGATCTATATGGTAAAACTATTTATACTCATAAAAAAGTTGTATATTTTATATGAGAAAATTTATTTCCTAAACCTAGTTAAATTCATAGTTAATTATTTGCTAATCCAAAAATCATGAAACCAATTTTTATAATCTTATTACATGATCCATATCTTCTAAAAATACATGAAATCATGAAATTGTTATTGTAGCGTGCAAGATTGAGTAAATGTATTACAACTAGATTAATTCATAACTAATCCATCACACCTCAAAATTAGTGAAATCACTTTTATTAGTTTATAAACAATGCTTTGTGTAGGAAAAATAATAGTAGATAGGTCAAAGTTAATTACATTGCTTTTTCTTAAAATGTTCACTTTATGCTGGTGAACTTTATAAAAATCATGAAGAAATTAATAAAACTCTAAATGAAATGAAACTAATTTTATAGATCCTCTTAAGGTACGCGTTACACACAAAAATATGTGCTTGCATGGTAATATTTTCCTTAACGTAAACCTTATTAAATGAGTTGCACGCTTTTAAAGCATGCTTTTTATTCTTTTTTCCCAAGCTTCCTCTCCATGAAATATGATATATAAGATATTATTTTTGATTTTTTTTCGCAGAAGGTCTTAGAATTGTATCTAACATTTTTAGAAAATTTTAATGATTTTTTAATTCAAATTCGAAAACCGGTCGAATTCAGAATTTGGTGGTGACCGAATTGACTGGTTTTCGTGATATTCGACCGGTTTTCGATAAATTTTCGAACCGTACGGACTAGTCACTCGGAGGGGCTATGTCGACTAGTGACTGGCTCAGCACCACACTATGATCAGTCATCACCTCTTCGACAACACACAACAACAGAGGATTTTTTGTGTGAGAATGTTACCTAACTTCTGGGACAATTTCCCTAATTTTCACAAAAAAACAGTGTTCGATTTACATTGGAACTTCTTGACGCCGAATGATGCCATGCCAAATACTAAGCATCTCATGTATAATATGCAGCAAGTAGCACCCAGGATACCCTAATTATGGTGCTGTGTTGTCGGACCTTAGTCGTCACCCATGCTCGGGAGGGACCCTGTCAGAGCACGGATGGACGATGACTTATCCTTGGTCTTCGAGTTCAAGAACATGTAAAAATATAGATTTGGAAAAGAGAACAGAATTATATGAGCTAGGCAAAACGAAAAGGTAATGTAAATTGTGTTTGATCAATTGTATTAATTGTTCTCAATCGGCTATGACCCTCTCATATTTAAAGGGAGGCATGTCATAGCCGTTAGAGATCATAACTCCTAATTCAAACCGAAAAAGACTTACAGATATGATTCGGCTATACCACGGCACCTGATCTCCAAACTTTCTATAACTAACATATCTTTCCTAGTCAACCACATAAACTCCCATATATTTACCCAAGTATCCTTTATTGTAGTTCGGGCATTCTTGGATTCGACTACATACTCAACACAAACATCCGCTCGTGTACTACCTTCTGAGTCTGACTACCTGCTTAGTGTAACACCCTAATTTTTGATTTTAGAAATAGTAAATAATTTTTGTTGTTAGAATTAGCGGTGTTAAGTTTAGTGTTGGAAAACCCTAGGAGAAAAATTTAATTTCTAGATAAAATAATCAATCTAGGTTATATTCTTTTATTGCATTCAAGCTGGAGTAGATGCATTAGAGTTTTATGTGTGGTAATGAATTTTGGAAAACCTCGAGGCGCGTCGTTTAATTTTTGGAAGAATTTGAAAAGGAGTTGCAAAAGAAAAACCAATTTTCTCTCCTTGGGCTCTAACCCTCTCCCTTCCTTTCTTTTTCTCTTTTCGGCCCATCTCTCTCCTGGGCTGAGCCCTCTCCGCACCTCCCTTCCTTCTCCCGCCTCCCCGCCCGCGTTGGCCGAAGCCTCCCCTGGCCCATCTCCGCACCCGGCCGAAGCCAACCCGCTCCCCCCCGCGCTTGCTGCCTCAGCGCCGCTGACGCGTGGGCCTCGCGCTGTCTTCCTCCTCTGACCCGGACTGGATCCCACGCCGCACCGTGCGGAGACTCAGTCGGCCAAGACAGTGCCACCCTCCCCGAGCCTGAATCCCAACAAACTCGTGGTAATCCGACTCGCTCGTGTTCTCCTGCCTATATATGCGCATGCCCCCTCCCTGTTTCATCTATCTTTGCAACCGAGCGCTAAAACCCTAGAACTTGCACCGCTGCCGCCCGCCATTGCCGTCGAAGCACCAAGCTCGTCGACCGCTATGTCCGCCGTCTCTCCGTCGCATCCGAGCACATCTTCGGTACCGCGTGCTCGCGAGGAGCCGATTCTGCCACTCCCCGTCGCGACCTGGCCACTGGAGCTTCATCCCCAACGCGCAACTGTGCGCTGTCGCCACCCCTCTCGCCGTCGACTACCTTCCCGGACCGTGCCGCGCTAGGTAAGCCAGAAAACGGAAAGCCCTCACTCTCTCAAGTCTTTTGCGCCACTCACCGTTGTCATCTGTGCACGGCAACGAGGTCTCTGCCTCTCTCTGGCGAGAGCGCTTTCGCACCCGAGCTCCTGCTGCTGTGTCCGCTCCACCGTCGACCGTTTACTTCAGTCCTGCCTCTCAGCCATCGGATCCAATCTCCATGGTTTAGATTAGAACCCAGATACCTCTTCGCCGAACCAATCCCGTGGTGCCACGTGTCGTCACCTTAATCCTAGTCTGCCCCTGTGCCAGCTCATCGCCAAGTCAGCCGACCACCTTAGCAGATGTGCCTACGTGGAATGCCACGTCAGCTAACCTAGCCCGGTCAGCAGCCCAGTCAGCAATTCAATTTTTTCTAATACAAAAATAATTCCAAGAATTCCAGGAATTGGTAATTTTGCAGATAAGCCCCTGTACTTCTCTAAAATTACCAAAAAGCCCTTGTCTTTTTACAGTTTAAACTCTAAACTTTTCTAAAATTACTTTTAGTTCCCTCTATTTTTACAAAAATACCCTAACCTTTCTATTTTATTCGAAATAGGTCCTTTTCTTTTTCAGATTAACCCTAAACTTGTTTTTAGCGTATCTTTCTCGTTCTAGCTCCGATTTAGGTGATTTTCGCACTCCTGCGTTCGTAGCAGCGTGTACTATTGTTTAGTACCTTTTTTTAGATGTTAGCTACTGTTTGGTGTACTGTTCTTGATTATTTTTGTTTTGTGTTTTTCTGGTGTGTTTCGAGAGCAGACGAGGAGCAGTTCGAGAATCTCCAGGACTAAGTATTTGAGGAGTCTGAGCAGCAAGTTGGAAGAGGCAAGTGTCCTTGAACATTTTGATCCCAGTTTTCAAATCCGTTGTTTATTTCAAACATGCATGCTGTTAAGTCTGAATCCTATTTACTTATATATCTTGTTCCATATATTTCCTTGTCGCCTAGTTGTTAGCAATGGATATGATGGGTAGTTATGCTTAGCTTTGCATAAGGGGATGGAAGGGTTAATGGTTAAATATGACTAATGAACTATGCAACTATGAGTTGGGAATACTAGAGATGATATATCAACATGGAACCTTAGGCCTTGAGCAAAGTAGTGTTGTTGATGATGATGGTTATGATGTTGGCTTAGCGTTTGCTCAAGCGACCTAAGTAAGGACCAGTTTGTGGAGCAACAACCCAAAAAATATCGTACCAACCACAAGACTTGGTATGGGACATGACTAGCCTATTAATTAGTGGATTCTAGTTTTGTGCGTGCCAAACGGAAGAGTGGATGTGTGAGGACGGCAAAGGCCAGAACCATTTGGTTAGTGGTATGGGATGGGTAGTGGAAGTGAAGGGTGAAAACTTTCTGGAGACTACAAGGCGCAAAAGGGGGCTTCTGGGTGGTGTGAATGCCATTTTGACGGCGGTGAAACCTAGCGGGCATGCACATACTGGATGAAACTTTGTAACGGCTTTGTAGTGACTTTTTAGGCAACACACCACTAGCATGTGTTAAGTGTTTCGCGGACACGGCAACAAAGAAATTCAAGACTCATGGGGAAAGCTGTACAACCTCTGCAGAGTGTAAAATTTGATATATCAGCCGTGCTCATAGATATGAGAGACTTGGATCCTCACATGATTAGTTGGATGGGTTTAGTTTAGTTTGGTTGGTTTGGGAACCTGATGTGGGATTCAGGTGTTTGGGAAATATGTGGAGATGTTTCTAGGAGTTAGAAGTCTAGAGATGATTCACCTAGTCAAATAGGATGCTTTTATAACTCTTCGTTAGTATAGTTGGCTTTTATGTCAAGTTAAACTGTTACAGCTTGTTCCTTTATTTAAGCTTGCATGATATTTATTTTCCACACTTGCGGAGTACGATATGTACTCATACTTGCTGTTTCCATCCAAATGTCTACCAAGTGCTGCTCAGACATTGAAGGAGAACCAGACTTCTAAGTCGATGAAGATGAAGATTGCTAGGCTGGTGGTCCCCCGGTCAATTGTCTATGGAAGTTGGAGCTTCACCGTGTTTAGTTTTTGTGCTTTTGTTTAAGACTTTGAGGTCTTTCTATTTTTGTTTAAGTTAAACGTTGTAATAATGACACTGTGTGTGATACACTGATGAAGTTGCTGCATGTATGAAACTTGATCCTGACATACATATGGTTTACATCTGGTTTTGTCCCTTTATAAAACCGGATGTGACACTTAGAGATCAATTGCTAGATGTATCCATATGCTCAAATCCGACCAGTTCTTCCACATGTTTTGGAAACCAACTGTTGAAATTCACTATGTTCAGAGATCACCATGGTCGGTGGTCGCCTGTCCATGGTCGCCTGGTAGGTGGTCACCTGGTCGGTGGTCAATGGATGTGGTCACTAGTCGTGGTCACTGGATGTGGTTGCCGGTTGTGGTTACTGGCTATGGTCACTGGACGTGGTCACTGGTCACCTGGACAGAGACCACCTACTCGGTTCAATCACTCTCATGTATTCGACCAGCTCTAACAATATCCCATTAAGTCGATCATCACTACAATAACCACTATATATGTGAAATCTTGTCATCAACACATGATCCACTATTTTTGGTAGACAAACATGTTTGACACAAAACAATATCCTCATTTGTTCCTCAAGACGATGGTAAGAAAAATATCGGGCATATCTTATCTAAGTACTTTGCCATACAATAGAATAATACTTCTTCAAGTATCATCTTTTAATAGATCTATGCAATTTCTCCCCTTGGGCGGTTTCTGACAAATAAGAATTCCCGGGGACGATGCTTACAACTCTGTATGGACCTTTCCATCTCGGAGACCACTTGCCGAACGTAGTGTCTTTGACCCAACCGGCAGGATAGCCATCCATACAAGATCTCTAATTTGAAATGACTTTGCTCTTACCTTCTTGTTGTAGGCTTTGGCTAATCTGGATTTGTCCTTTTCAGTTTCCCTTAAAGCCTGTAATCTTTCATTTGTCACTTCATCAATCCTATCTATCATTAGATCATAATAATTCATAGCCCACAGATTATTCTACTTGGCCAACCTCAAAGTATCAAGGTTTACTTCAACAGTAGTACAACCTCTTGTCCATAAACAAATTCATACAATGTTCCTTTTAGTGGCACCATGTCTAGAAATACGGTGTGCCCATAAAGCCTCCAATAGAACTTTATGCCATCTTTTGGGGTGTCATGTCCCAAAATGTTACTCATGTAATTAAGCATAAATAATCATCATGGCAATTGTTTCTATGTGTTTATTTATAAAATTCAGTTTCGAACGTGTTTCAAAAGTACTTAGGAGATGGCCTAGAGATCTTTAGGAAAGTGCTAAATACTTTGGAGAAGAAGAAAAATAGAAAAAGGAAGAAAAAGGAAAAAGACCATTTCTGCGATTTGACCAGGATCCCTAGTGGTCTGACTGCCATGGGCGACCACATGGGCTTTCCACGGTTCGACCGGTAGCTTCCATGGTCTGACCACCAAAGCTCAGATGCTCGACTTAAGTGAGTCGATCACAATCTCGATCTTTCTCTTCTCTTTTCTCTTTCACTCCCTCTCCCTCACCCAAACCTTAGAGAGAGGAGAGGATGACCCTGAGGATCGAAGATTGACGGTGGGGACTTCCTCGAGCTCCCCGAAGGGTTCCTTGAGTTCTTCCCCCTCTTCTCCATTGTCAAAGACGCATTTCCCCAGGCTTCTTCATCTCAAGCTTAGAGACCACCTCGAGGCTCGATCCACAAATCAAAGCTTCCCCGAGGTGAACCAATCCAATAGGAAGTTCCCCTACGTTGAGGTAAACCTTCCCTTGCCATTTTCCGTCATTTGCGAGCTCTAGTTGCTCGCTGTTTTGAATTGAACCTAGAAACCCAAGTTAAACCTAGATCTAGATCTCATCCATAGGGTTTCACATGTTTGGATCGTGCATGTTGTCCAAACAATCATAGAAAACATTCCCCTAGTCTTTTGGAGTAGTTTGGTACCCTTCGTAGTTGAGTTTCACCGGAGCCTTCACCAGCGACTTCAAAAAGTGGTGTCGGTAGAGTCTCGCGGTCTGACCTCCACTTAGGCCAGTTTGACTACTAGTAAGTTAGTTCAAAACCACAGCAAAACCCAATAGTCAGGAGTCAGACTGCCACTAGGGTTGGTCTGACCGCCAGTTGCCGGTCTGACTACCACCGTACCGTCGGTTTGATCGCCAAGGCCCTAGACTCTCTGCACGCCACTAGGCTAACCCCAATGATACCGTCAGTCTGACTGCTAGTAGATCCAAGCTTTATGCACTTAGGTTGTCTTATCCAAGGTTCAAATCTTTTCTCACCCAGCTTGTGCAGACCTTTGCAAATGTTTTTGGAACATGACACTTTATTATTGTTCGAGCATGCATCATATGCACACTTTTCCTTATTATTATTCGAGCATGCATCATATGCACACTTTTCCATCGTTCACTTGTTTGTGCGATGCATTCCTAATTCGTTTAGAGAGTGTCGCGCCGATGGTCCAAATGGTTGAAGGCGACACCGGACCACCGGAGTTCTGTGAGTGCTGTGCAGGTAGCATCAAGTAAGTGTCGAAGCAGCAAGACAAGCATCTAAGCATATTCAACCCACTACATTGGATCAATTGTGTCTAATATGAAAAAATATGCTTTATGTATGTTTGCATGATTAGCGTACCAGAGTCGGGTAATATGGGTAGAACCTATGTTGATGCATTACCTTAACCTTGATATTGCTGTTGATCCTTATCCTTATAACCTGGGTATGAAAATGTTGATGTATAACCTCAAAGGTTAACTGAAATACTTAGCAATGAATAGGTCATTGGTAGAAGTCAAGTGGTGGTTCAACTAATGCTTGCGAGCTTTGGGCTTACTTATGGTACACAATGATAATTATATTGGGATGGATGAGTTGTGAGGATGAGGTGAGATGTGACCAATTCTAGGGGTAGGTCGGGAGAGGAAACTAGATGCTATAGACCACTTGCATCGTTTAAGCACCGGCCATTGTTGTAGTTAGCTTTAGCACTTTCCATACTAACCACATGTCGATTTAGTGGTAAGATAAGCTAATTATCATACGCCATGCTGACGCTTGCCTTGTGGCCCTACAACATGTAGAGAAAAAGAAAAGGAGAAGTAAGGTGGCACGAAGCCGGAGGTGTACAGGACACGCTCGGTAACCCTGGTGCCATAGGAGCATGTGCAAGTGGGTAGTTCTGGGTATGAGAAAGGATGACATGGTACCCCTTTATGTGGGCCCATGTGGTTGCACAAGCCGAATGGTCCTCGAGTCATGTGGGTAAAGATGTACCCCCTGCACGGTGTAAGAACAATTCAAATAGCCGCACTCTCGGTCATGAGAATGCTTCTGTCCATTTGTAGCAGTCGTATAGTCACGAACGTGGGATAATGTCGTATGGTATGTTGGGATGTGGTTGAGATGATTTTGTTACGAGTATGTTTATGATAGTTCTAGTTACATATAGGTTCATGTTGAGGACTACAGGGTAGAAAGGTGCATGTGGTTAAGAGTAGATGCTCACATATTTGTGTCAAAACCGCTTTTGCATATGAACTTTACTTAACCTTATGGCCGATCCTTGCTAATTCATCCAAATGCATAATCCTTAGAGTCGGGTTATTTATATGTACCCAATATGGATTAAGTCTTACGAGTACCTTCATACTCACGCTGCTCTTTCAGGTGCTTTGCACTTGCCGAGGTAGGTGGCGGGGATGAGTAGTGCAAGCTACTTGTGTGATGTTATTTTATGGTAGAATCTAAGGGCATATGGCTCAACCTATCTTTGTTGTTAATGGATTTTGCCTTTCGCTGTGTAGTTTCTCTTTTGGCTAGGGATGATCTATTTTATTGTTCCCCTATCTCTATCTTTTGTTGTAAATTGTCAGAAATTGTTAATACTTAAAGACTTATAATATAATTTCATTAATCCCTCTTTATTAAGCTTTGTTATGATGATACATGTTGGAAATGCGTGTGTTCTGATCTTGGGCATAAAACACATGCTGGGACTACCAGAATGGTATTCTAGTTAATCATTACAGACGTGATTATAGAAATGATCGACTTAATGATTAATTAGAATACTATTTGGATGGTTCCCCATAGCGTGACATCAGAGCTTGGTTTAATGAAGTAGACTAAAAATGCTTAGGATATGGTTAATATAACGTTTCAACTTCACTAAAGCAACCCACTAAAATTTATTTTTAGATCATAAGTGTTTGTTCTACCTTATTCCTCACCTTTTCTTAGGTTTTGTCGTGCCTCATTTTGTTAATAAAATGTTTAATCTTGATCCTCGACTCATTTCTTTCTAAGGGGGTTAAGAATTATCACCTTTTTGGGCGAGTGGTCCTAAGTTAGTGAAGACATGAAAAGTGAAATAGGGCACCATTTTCTTTCATTAGTTTTGAACGGTTAATTAGCTATATTATGCCCCTAAGTGTAATGTATTCGTAAACGTATCTAGATGACGATCATGGTTGTTTGAACGAAATAACTTTCATAGTTGGGAAGTTCTATTGGGTGTGAATTGCAGCGAAAAGGCTACTGCTGGCAAGAAACTCCCAGCAGTCTGACCGCCAGGTAGCTATCTGACCGCTAGCGTTCGTGGTCTGACCGCTGGCGTCCGTGGTCTGACCACCAGGCGGTGGGCTGACTACTGACACTTGCGCAGAAAACATTGTGAGTTGTGAGCTAGGCTACATTCTCGCATATGTTGCACTACACTTTTGATCATGCATTCTCCTTATATTATGATGCTCTAGTGTGCATGATTTGCCTTGGTTCGATTAATATCATTTCCATCAAGTCGGAGTTTAACCTTTCACCATTTTTCTTCACTACTACAGAAAATCCCTTCACCGTCGGCTCCAAAACCCCCTTCACTACCGGTTTTGGAGGCGGCAGTGGGCAACGAGCAGTTATAGTCGAGGACTATCACTGCCGGCTCGATGGACCAGCAGTGAAGGGGGTTATCACTACCGGCTGAAGGATTCAGCCGGCAGTGATACCCAAGGCATCACTGCCGGATTCAGTCAGCAGTGATTCTCGGGCATCACTGCCGGCTGTATCCTTCAGCCAACAGTGATTTGTTGGAATCACTGTCGGCCGAAGGTTTGAGCCGGCAATGTTTTCCCTCTCCCCCTCCACAGTCCTCCTCTCTATCCTCTCTGTACTCTCTCTGCTCAATCTCTCCGTCTCTCTCTCTCAATACATGCATACAATGATACATATATTTACTGTAAATCAATAATAAAAATACCTTCATTAATACATAGTAATGAACACATATTACAAGTCAGGCATGGACAAAAACACACTATTACAAGTCACCCCCTGAAAAGTTAGTTGAGTTGAGCCAGTCTAGTATCCCTCTACCTCTCCCACGACGAGGACCTCTGTGCTTCTTCCGACGACTTGTACTCTGCAAAGGCTTGCCAATAATCTTCCAGTTGCGGCCACTTGCGAAAATCTGGCATTGTACCTTTTTGCACATATGTTATGTTCAGTGTGCCCTTCTAGTACTTAAATGAAAGTCCCATGATCATTAGCGTCTTACGCTTAACTACTTCCATATCTGTCCCTTCAGGGAAGTCGAACTTCTCTAATATCTTAGGCCACAAGATGTCATTCTTGATCGAATCAGGAACCACATGCAGATCATCTCGTTCACCAGTCCACAATCTGTAGCTGATGGGCACGTGATCCTTAATAGCAATCCCACATTCTAACTTGTATGGCCCCAGAACTCTCTCAGGTGCAGTTGGCTCCCTTGCTGGAGAGATCTCAGTGATCACAAATCGCCCAGTAGGCATCTTCAAGGGACCTCGAACACGATGCCACGCCTGGGATTGCTCATTGTTGTGACCCTTCGGAGCTTCAAGCATCTGCCCAGATGCGAAAAAACTATTGGGAACCTATACGATAATATGTAGAAGAGATGCATTCATCTAATTATGAATTACCTCATCGACTCCACAGGAGTCTATTCGTTCTAGGTTGAGGTAGTGGCTCGGGCTACCTTCTTCAATGTTTGATGGTGGCATTACATCTCCTTCTGGCTTCTGGGCCAGATCGGTGGTTGGTGGTGCTATTCCTTTTTGGAAGTTCTGCATACGATGATGATGAGCGGTTGAGTAGTATACATATAGAGATCTGAGAAAGGAGGGAGGTAGAGATAAAGTCGACGAGGGAGGGAGAGAGGCTATCGAAAGAGTCAGATAACCATGAAGTAGTCGATAGATAGAATGCATACATATACAATATTGTAATTGAGTACGTTAGAACCACATTTAACAAAAAAATGTCACATCTAAAGTAGCAAAATAGGCATAAGGGTACTGATAATTGACACATTATTCTTACAAGTTAGCATTATCTTACATAGCAAGATAATGATGATTACAACCAGAACTAGCATTAACTTAGGCTAAAAGAAAACTATTTAGGTCAACCTCAGATAGGACGTCCAGCTCGTCTTGAGAGAAGCTGCTCTCTAAACTAGTAGGACTAGCACATAAATGCTGACTTGAGAAGAATGCTTCCTCTCCGAACCCACAAAATCAGTACTAAAGTCCTAGAAGTATTTCAAAAGAAATGTTTGCTTCTCCGTAGAGAGCATGATATCAAAAATAAGCATAGCATCAATATCTATACATTAGGGTGCATTGATCAGTATGAAAATAAGCATAGCATCAATATCTATACATTAGGGTGTAATAAGAAAAGTAATAAACAAAAACAAAAATCAGTCACCACCATCTGATGAGGGCATGCCTGATCTTCCGAAAGGTAATATAATAAGTCGATTGGTGGAGTTTCGACGTTGATGATCCAAAGGCTCTGATCAGAACAGATCAAGAACCCTCGCAACCACTATACCACTACTCCATTATTACCAACCGTGTCAAGATGTGGTTGACCTCGCCAAGAAGGCTTTTCCTGCAAGCAAATCGAGAACACAAGCAAGAACAGGTAGATGCAATCTGAATATTGCTAATTACAATGAAGCACTCGAGTTTGGGGGTTCAACAAACTGATAAACGGTGAAACTGTATTAAACAGAATAATCTAAACTAAACCCAAGTCTAAACTTTGATGACTACTGTGTATATATAGGGGAACATGAGGAGGTCGACCTAGGGTTGTTTAACCGTGGAGAGAGGCGTGTACAACCTGGACTCTGACTCTGACACGATTACAAAACCCGGCAGGGTTCAAAATGGTGACGTAGCACCTTATTCCTTTGACTTTGACTAAACTATAAGGAATATTTGGTCGAGCTTATATCCATTGGAAATGGCTTATCGTAAGCTTTCTAGAATGTCCAAGATTGCCTAAAACGGACTTTGTATGAGAGAGTTATGCCCATTTTATTGACGTGTTGTCCTGGAACTCGACTTCGACTATGACCACGACTTCGACCAGAGCTCAGCCTTGAGTCCTAGTAGACTTGGCTTTTGAGTGATGACATCCAGGAGGGGTTGTGATGCTTCTCCCATATTCCTAAAAATAACACAAAATTTAGTAGTACTCTATTCTTTTACGAAGAAAATATAAACAATAAGGGGCGAATTCACCTTGTGTGTATCTGAGGGAGCCGTGCCCTTATCATCCTCCCCTTCTTTACAACAAACCATCCTTGGTTTGCGTATAGCATTATCTTGCCCATAAATTTCTACACAAACTAAAATACACAAGAAACTCTCGTTATGCAATATCATAAATTCTTTATCAAACAATTCTAATTCTCTTTGAAACGATTGTACCTGATCATCATTGGTCATAGTAAACATCATTGGTACAATGTAGGCATATATCACTTCTTTCTCCCTTTCTTTAAAAGAAGTGATATTTTCTTGCTCCCCTTCTTTAGAAGAAGTGCCATTGCATGATAACCTAGTAACAATTTGTATCTTCTGTACAAAGAAAGGTGAAGCAATGGTTGTGGTGCAAAGTAGCATCCAACAACACTTCCATTCCTGTGAACTGCTTAGTGGATTGCATATAGAACTAGAAAACCTTGACACGACACTAATATTGCAATTGCAGTCCTCTAAATATTCACTCTGTGGCACAATAATAGGAGGTTTCAGATTTGAACAAATATAAACTCGATGCACCATATACTCTAATTTGTCATTGTACTTGCCAATAACATGAAAAGTATTCTGTGCAAGCATGGCAAGTTAGAATTAAGCTTTAATTGCTCCTCTAAACTATTCAGATTACAAAGAACATCAATTTCAATATAACCTAAAGTATTTAGGGAAGATAGCAATTTCAGCTCTTCTTACTCACTAGCAATGAATTGAACATGTTTAATTTCAGAACAAGTACTCATTTGTAAAACAAAATTAACATGTTCATGCATAAGTTGTGGTTGTGATATAAGTAAAGAATTACTACACAACTCTTCTTTATCACAAGGAACAACAAGCAAATCATGTGACAAAGGTAAATCAGCAATAGGATCCACTAATAATTGCTCTACAATAGCATGGGTAGTGGGCAATTTCAGCACATCAAAATATTCCTCACCTAGTGTGAGCGTAACACCTTTTTCATTACCTTTGTTCTCTATCTTAGCTGATATAGGTGCATTAGCATTTGTACCTTGTTGTAACAAGCATGGTGTGGCAACTTTCTCCTCTTTCTCCTTGCTCTTCTTCTCATTTTCCTTCTCTGGTTTATTTGCATTTTCTGTGGGAGGAGATGTAGCAGTGGTGGTGTGGCTCTCAAGCAACTTCTTCTTCTCTTCATCCATTGCTTGGTTGATGCAATCTGAATATTGCTAATTACCAATGAAGCACTCGAGTTTGGGGTTCAACGAACTGATAAACGATGAAACTGTATTAAACAAAATAATCTAAGCTAAATTCAAGCCTAAACTACGATGGCTACTATATATATGTATATATATATATATACATATATACATATATACATATATACATATATACATATATACATATATACATACATACATACATATATACATATATACATATATACATACATATATACATATATATATATACATACATATATACATATACATATATATATACATATACATATATACATATACATATATATATATACATATACATATATATATATACATATACATATATATATACATATACATATATATATATACATATACATATATATACATATACATATATATATAGGGGAATATGAGGAGGTCGACCTAGGGTTGTGCAACCATGGAGAGAGGCGTGCATAATCTGGACTTCGACTCTGACATGATCACAAAACCCGGCAGGGTTCAAAACGGTGATGCTGTACATTATTCCTTTGACTGTAACTAAACTATAAGTAACATTTGATCAAGCTCATATCCATTGGAAAGGGCTCATCGTAAGCTTTCCAGAATGTCTAAGATTGCCTAAAACAGATTTCGTATGAGAGAGTATACCCATTTTATTGACGTGCTGTCCTGGAACTCGACTTTGACCACGACCACGACTTTGACCATGACCACGACTTCGACCAGAGCTCAGCCTTGAGTCTAAGTAGACTTAGCCTTCGAGTGATGACGTCTAGGAGGGGTTGTGATGCTTCTCCCATATTCCTAAAAATAACACAAAACTTAGCAGTACTCTATTCTTTTATGAAGAAAATATAAACAATAAGGGGTGAATTCACCTTGTGTGTATCCGAGGGAGCCGTGCCCTTATCACCATCATATACAACCACCATCCAACAAAGAGGCTATTATTTGATTGATCCGCATCAGATTATGGAGATAATTATATACGACTGCAAGCTCGACTGGGATAGTGAAAAGACGTGCAAGGTGCTTGTGTAATAACCATCCCAGTCGAGCTTTGTAGTCATATGTATGGTAATAGTTATCTCCTTTCATCAATTACGACTGCAAAATATGCTTGAGGACCACCCGATTATAAAAATCAAGAAACAAAATAGTTCATATACACTGAACATGAACATACACGTAAGTGCCATAAGTACAAAAGTAAAAGCACCTCCCATCAAGCAAGATAATGAACTAAACAACACATGGATGATTGAATAAAATTGCTCTCAGATAAATATAACAATTGGCCCCAGGACTACGATATCCTACTCCCTAATTGTCCATTTGACACATCACAAGTTGGGCTAGAAGCTAAGATCACAACTAGATGTAAAACTGAGAAAATGTTCTATGAAATTGAGCTTTCTTCCTGGACAATGCTGCTTGACATAAAAGCTGATAGGGAGAGGATTACTCTTTAAGAAACAAACACTAAACGAGTAGCAAAATATCAGAGCAGTACCAAAGGTTTTTCCGCTCTTCCAGAATTCAATCAAAATAAGATTTATTGAATCAACAAATACAATAGCTCCTAGTCCAGGAATCAAACCTAACTGGCAATGTACAGACTACCAATAATAAGCACAGGGACTGAACAATGGAATGCACCACTACTATTAGGGCAATATGTGGTGATCCAACAACAAAGAACAAACAGATTTAACACCTATTGCACTTAGACATCTAGCCCAACCTCAGTGTTCCATTTGATCATCACAGAGCATATCACCAAGCTGTCCAAAGAGAAGAAATGAAAGGGAGGAGAAAAACAAAATACTCATAGTGCAATTCGGCTAAAGGCAAAATCAATACAGTCAATAAGCACATCCAACACAGCACCTCCACCAACTAAGCACTACCACCAATCGATTGCCTAAGAACCAAAGTTTGAAACACCAGAACCGAGCTCACTTGGCTCAATTTTAATTGACTAAACCACCCAGTTGTGAAATCAGAACTCAATTACCAAATCAACCATTAACCTCACAATACCTATCACTTCGTAGCAACCACAAACACCGTTTGGGAGGTGGAGGGAGATGGTGGGCACTGCGATGATGTATTGGAGCTCGGGGATGATAGCGACTTGAACAGCCATGTGGAGGAACGCGGCCCCGGGGATGGGGCAGTGGCGTATAGGAGGCGACTCCGAGGAAAGCGGTGTTGGGGACTGAGGACAGGGTCGGTATCGGGGAGGAGGATGACGGCGTCGAGGAGGACATGGAATGGTGTCGAGGAGGATGAGAATGGCGTCAAGGAGGAGGATAGCAACGGCGGCGGCGAGGAGGATGACTGCGTCGAGGAGGATGGGAATGGCATCGGGTAGGAGGACGGCGACGGCGGCGGGAGGAGGACGACGACGTCGAGGAGGACACGGACAATGGGCACGGGCTCGTGGACCTCCGGCGGTGTGGGCTCCTCGATGTCGGGAGGCGTTTCGCCGGATGGCACAGGGGATGGGAAAATTTTTCTAAGTGTCAAAGGGCGCAGGGTGTCGAGCTATTTTATAGGTGAGAACTTTCACTGCTGGCTCAATATGACCACCGGCAGTGAAATGGTACCTTCACTGCCGGCTCACTAGGACAACCGGCATTGAAACTACTTCCATTGCTGGCTCAATAAGTACATCAGCAGTGAAAGTAGTTTCACTACCGGTCCAATATGTCCACTGGCAGTGAAGCCCCTTTCATTGCTGGTACCGCGGGGTGCAATAAATTTATTTTAGCTTTGAGCGCGTGCGCAGAGACTCGAACCCAAGCCTTACACCAAGTAAGACTGAACAAACCGCTGTGCTACTTTGGTGATTTCAATTGAGTTTGTACTATCTATATTTATTAACATTAAGTTGACCTAGCAGACCTAATACATATTTATTTAATTTGAACTTGCTATATACCAAAATTAATTTTTGTATATACCTAAAATAAAAAATGCATATGGTCAATATAAATATATCTTCCACCATACACTACAAATTGAAGCTTCCATAACAAAAGTGAGGTATAATTGCATCTAAAATAAATTTGTACATAGTAATTATACAATTTAGCTACTTTGTCTTAACGATTCGCCCTTCATTATGATCACGATGTACATAGGGAGGTTCGTCGGTGTCTTCCATGGGACCTAGGTCAACGTCCTCTCCGAAAGGAGGTAGCGCGTCGAATTGATTGTAGTCTTCCTCGTCAACAACATTCTCCACTCCAGTAATCCTTCTTTTTCCTTGAAGAGCCATGTTGCGCTCCTCCTTGTTAGCCGGGTCCGGGTCCTTAACATAGGAGATCTGCATAACATCATTTGCAAATACAAATGGTTCTTCTTTGTACCCAACGAGTTTTTGGTCCACTGTAGTCATACCGTATTTGTCGATCTTCACCCCCTGGGAGTCTGACCCACTAGCACCGGAAAAGAGGAACCTTTAACATTCCATAGTCGAGCTCCCATATCTCCTCTATGAGTCTGTAATAGGTCTCCCTATTTCCATTGCAGTCGTAGGCATCTATACAGACACTGCTATTTTGGTTGGAGCTCTTATTATCTTGAGCTCTCGTATAAAATGTATAGCCATTCTCCTATAGCCTCCCCTCATGGCGAGATACAGGTACACCAATCAATTTGAGATTCATGTAGTCGACGCAGAAATCAATGACCTCCTCGGTTCCCTAGCCCTCGGCCATGCAGCCTTCCGGCCAATTTTGGTTACGAACATATTTCTTAAGAACTCTCATGAACCTCTTGAAAGGGTACATCTGATGCAGAAACACGGGGCTAAGAATCCGTATCTCTTTCACAATGTGAACAATGAGATGCACCATGATATCAAAAAATGATGGAGGGAACAACGCCTAAAGCTGGGATAGAGTCTCAACCACGTCTTCCTGCAGCTTATCTAGCTTGGTCGGATCGATGGCCTTCTGTGATATCGCGTTGAAGAATGAACACAACTTTATGATTGGGTTTCGGACCTTCGGCGGTAGAATACCTCTAATTACAATTGGAAGCATCTGTGTCATCATCACATGACAATCATGAGACTTCATGCCAGTTAATTTCATGTCTTTCATGTTTGCTAGTCTTTTTATGTTGGCGGAGTAACTGGATGGAACTTTGATTCCATGCAAGCACTTGCACATTGCAATTTTCTCCGCCATGCTCAGATTGTAGCTCGCGGGGCCAAGATATTTGTTGCCTTCTTCCATCTCTTTAAGATGTAGATCATGTCTGTGTTTCAAACATTTTAGGTCCTTCCGTGCTTGGAGTGTATCCTTTGTTTTACTAGGTATGTCTAGTAACATACCAATCAAGCTATCACACATGTTCTTCTCAATGTGCATGACATCGATTGCGTGTTGAACCACCAAATCCGGCCAATATGCTAAGTCATAAAAGATATATTTCTTTTTGAACATAGGAGCTCTAAGATTTGATTTCGGAATCGGTGCACTCCCGCGTCACTTTCTAAGGATAACCCTAAGTCCCTTTACCATCTCATATACCTATCTCCCAATGCGATGCTTAGGAGGTGATCGAGTCTCAACTTTCCCATCAAAAGCTCTCTTGTTGCTGCGGTATGGGTTATTATTGTGAAGAAATTTATGATGACCTAGGTACACCATTTTTCGAGTGACTTCAGCCACGAGCTCTCTGTTTCATCCAAGCAATGCACGCATGCACAGTAGCCTTTGACAGTCTGGCCCGATAGGTTGCCAAGGGTTGGCCAATCTTGGATTGTTATGAATAGCATTGCGTGTAGGGTGAAGTTCTCTCATTTGTATGCATCCCATAGCTGCACACCATCGTTCCACAGTATTACAAGATCTTCCATTAATGGTTTCAGGTAGACATCAATATCGTTGCCAGGTTGCCTCAGCCCTGGTTTCAGCACCGACATCATAATGTACTTATGCTTCATACACAACCAAGGAGGAAGGTTATAGATACATAGAGTCACATGCCAAGTGCTATGACTACTGCTCATGTTGCCGAATGGATTAATCCCATCCGTACTCAACCCAATCTTATATTCCTCACATCTTCTGCAAAGGGCTTCTTGTATTTCCTATCGATCTTTCTCCACTACGTTGAATCAGCAGGGTGTCTCAGCATTCCATCATCATTTCTCTCATCAGTGTGCCATCGCATCAGTTCGGCATGTATTTTGTTTGTGAATAAACACTCCAAACAGGGAACTATAGGAAAATACCACATCACCTTCACGGGACGTCTTTTCATCTTTCCTTCACCATCGATATCATCACTGTCACACTTGTACCGTGATGCACTACATACGAGACACGCTTGCATGTCTGTACGCTCTCTGTGATACAACATGCAATTATTTGGACATGCATGTATTTTCTGTATTTCCAACCCCAATGGGCACACAACCTACTTGGCCTGGTATGTGTTTTCTGGCAGCATATTTTCCTTTAGAAGTAATTTTTTTCAAGAATAGTAACAACTCTGTGAAGCTTATATCAGACCACCCATTGCTTGCCTTCAATTGCAGCAGTGAAAGCACGGTACGCACCTTCTCCCTGCCCAGGAACAACGGTGTTTTAAAGTCATCTAACATACACTGGAACTTTTGAAACTCTCTTTCATTGGTGAAGTTCCCCTCCCATCATGCAACATCTACTCCAGATCATCGACGTCGGCGTCGGCCAACATCTCCTCTAGATCATCATCGGCCAGCGTATCTCCGGTAGGCGGCATATCGATGTATTCGTTGACTGGCATATCGGTGCATATGTATTCGTCTTCTCTTTCAATGTATTACCTTTCCTGTACGATCTCAGCTTCACCGTGCTCGGTCCAACAGGTATAGCCAGGCATAAAGCCCCTTGGCATCAAGTATGAATGTATCTGTTGGGTGGTGGAGAATTGCTTCTTGTTCTCGCAATCGACGTATGGACAACACATGTATTGAGACTGTGTATTTGACTTGTGCGTCACGGCTTTTACCAGGAAACAATCCACGCCGTTCTTGTACTCTGCGCTCACACGGCTCGCATCGTACATCCATCTTTTTCCATCTACAATTATATCATTATTGTAAATTCAAATTTATAACATCTAGAACATTTTGCGATCACCAACAAATAAATTACCTCGTCATCTCCTACTGGCAATTGGCCCGGGTTGGAGGAGCCGTCTTTTGCATGCTTTCACGTTCGCTTCTGATGAGTATTTGTTGATGCCATCCCTAGAACTTTTCTTTATTATCCAACACCTTATATGACTCATTAAGGAAACATGAAAAATAAATACGCTCATACATAAATATAATTGTATCTTGCTACATACCTAAATATCATGGCAAAATTTTCTAATTCATTAAAAATCAAAACAAATACGCTCATACCTAAAGTTTCCATATTGGGAACATGCTAATTAATTAAAATAGAAAATGTATAATTGGAGCTTTCTACATACCTAAATATCATGGCCAATTTTTCTATTTCACTAAAAATCAACAATAAATATGTTAATACCTAAAGTTTCTATATTGGAGCTTGCTAATTAATTAAAATATAAAAAATATAATTGGAGTTTGATATATACCTTAATATCATGGCTAAATTTTCTAATTCATTAAAAACCCAAAATAAATATGCTCATACATATAGCTAATGTAAATCAATAATAAAGACACTTTTCACCAGAATTGAAGCTTCTATATCATAAATGAGGTATAATTGCATCTACATTGTCTCAAAACATCATGGCCATAGGTTCATCTCCATCATTTCAAAATCTAGAACAATTTAGCAAATAAAACTCAAATAGAAATGGATTGGAGAGGAAGTTGCACACCTTGGAACACCTAGGGCATGAAGATTCCTCAAAATTTTGAAGCCACCAAGATCCTGGTGAGCAAAAATGGCCTCCACCGAGCAAGAATAGAGCTCCTCTCTGTTGTGCTCGAGCTTGCGGAAGGAGAGGGCGACTTTTATATAGCCGAGACATCACTGGTGGCTCATTTAACCAGCCAACAGTGATGTTATGCTCTCACTGTCGGTCGGTGGATTAAGCCGACAGTGATGAGGGAGCAGGGCATCACTGCCAGCTCAATCCATCGACTGGCAGTGATGACCCTTATCACTGCCAGTTCATAAGCCACGATAGCTGATTCTTCCCGCGCAGCTTATGAACCGGTAGTGATGCCCCATCACTGCCGGTCCATTAGGAACCGGCAGTGATAGGCTAGCATATAAGGTCAGTTCTGTAGTAGTTCTTTTTGCCGTCTCTTATAGGATGAGAATTCGCCAAAGTCTAGGAGATCTTCCTGTGGTCCCAATGAGGATAACCCCGTACCACCACCACCGTCGAGTATGGCGGATGTCTTAATGCAAATTGAGCAAAATCGTCAAGTTCAAACATCTCTCCTCGAAGCTCTCGTGTGTAACACGACCCCTCAAGGAGGAGGTGGAGCCAGACGCCAAGATGACTTCTTGGATTTCCTCCAAACTTAGTCACCCACCTTCGCACGCGCTATGGATCCTCTCGAAACTGACCATTGGCTTCGCACCATTGAGTGGAGAAGGCTATCTTCACCGGCCATCAACTCCAAGGCGCGGGCAGTACATGGTGGACCAACTACCTCACCATGCACGCCACCGATCATCGCATCTCTTGGGCAGAGTTCTGCCAAGCCTTCTGTGAGTATCATATTCCCAAGGGGCTAATGGAGATCAAAAGGTGAGAATACCTGGACCTCCAGCAGAGAGGCAAGTCTGTTATGGAGTATGTGCAGGTGTTAAACCACTTTGCATAGTACATGCCAAAAGAGGTCAACATCGGTGAGAGAAAGCAATACCGTTTTGTGAATGACCTCTCTTCCAAGATGCAAGACCGCTTGTCGACTCATGAGTTCGCTGACTTCAACAAGTTGATGAGCATATCTCTCACGATCGAGTTAAAGATGAAGAATCACAAAGAGGAGAAGAAGCGCAAGAGGGTCCCATCACCTTCTGTGGGCGGGAGCTCTCAACGTCCATGTACGGAGAGTCAACCCCCTCCATCTCACATGACAGCTTTGATTGCTCCACTACCAATGTGTATAGTGTGGCATCCGTCTTCTTCATCGCAAGCACAACCTCTAAGACATGCAGGATCTCAGGGGAGTGTGACAGTTGGCCCTGGCGGCCTAAATTACAACTGTGGGCGTGTTAGGCACTTTGCACGGGATTGCCCTTTCTTGAAATCGGGAGCTAGGGTGGCTGCTCCAAGGCATTCACTATGGGTGCAACCCCCTCCCCAAGCTTCCAAGATGGCGCACGTTCCCAAGTGTGGTCAAATGAACCACATCACCATCGAGGAAGCTCGGGAGGATGAAACGTGCTCATTGGTACGCTACTTGTGAATTCTCACCTTGTGGTTGCTCTTTTTGATTTAGGAGCATCTCATTCTTTTATCAAGGAGGGTTATGTTTTGAGTCACAATATAGTCACTGAGACCTTACCTTCTGCCTTTAACATTGATGCACCCGGTACTAAGTTAAAAACCAACCGAGTTGTTCCTAAGTCTAAGGTACTCATTGAAGGAGTTCATTTGCTGCAAACCTGATCATGTTGGATACTAGGGGAGTTGATGTCTCCTTGGGAATGAATTGGCTAGCCAAGTATGATGCTCATATTGATTGCGCCAAGATGGTCGTTTCCCTCACAAATCCGAAGGGTGTTCGGATTTCTCTTCACCATGGAGAGGGTGGTCTCCACTTATATGCTTTGATGACTGTTGCAACCATGGGTCTCCTAGATATTCCTGTGGTCTGTGAATTTTCTGATGTCTTCATAGAAGAACTACCAGGAATGCCACCTGATCGAGCAATGGAACTCTCTATTGAAGAAAGGAAGTGTGTTCGAGTGGTCGCGTAAATGTGAGTCAGCTTTCCAAACTTTTAAGAATCTGCTCACGACCGTTCCCGTCTAGCTTAGCCTGAAGTGCATAAGGGTTTTGACATCTATTGCGATGCTTCCCGCATAGGCCTCAGATGTGCCATCATGCAAGAAGGCCGAGTTGTTGTATATGCTTCATGCCAATTGAAGCGGCACGTAGAAAGTTATCTGATGAGGACATCACTCTTTCGGATACACACACAGACACACACCGAGTATTCCTCCAACAATAGGTCCATTGACACGAGCTCGTGCATATCAACTAAATCATGAGGTGAGCTCGTTCCTTAGTGTTCCTTTATATTTTGATAAGGATGGGATGCTACTGAATAATTATGATGTATTGTTACTTAGGAACACGGGAGAAGACCAGCAAGGGCGCCCAAGCCAAGGTGGAGGTCCAATCAAGTTCGAGTCCGTTTCGGAGTCCAGGACCAGACTGCACTAAAATTGTCGCCCAGGATGCATACGGACTCCGTTTTCGACGTTCTACACATGGTTGGAAAGCTAAGGAGAGAG
Organism: Phragmites australis; assembly: GCF_958298935.1. NCBI lineage: Eukaryota > Viridiplantae > Streptophyta > Magnoliopsida > Poales > Poaceae > Phragmites > Phragmites australis. Next base: position 17,020,902 of record NC_084921.1, read on the forward strand.
GATTTCCAACAGGACTGGTCCCATGTCCAAATTCTTTCTGAGTCAACAAGAATTTTTGAAACAAGTGGACATCCAGAATCTATCAGGGTGCTGCGCCACCATCTTTTGGCCCGTTAGACCGTGTAACGTGTTGGAGTCCATTAGGGATGCGTCCAGGGGTCCTTGGCCGACCCTAGTCTCTTATATACAGTAGCCGCCGCTCCAATTAGGGTTGGATTTTGTTTAGATATTGATCTACACACAGATTGTGAGATTTTCGCTCTTGTTCCGGACCGACTAGGCCGCCACAAGTGTTTGTGGAACCCCAACTTTGAGTGCTTGAATTCTATTCGCAATATTTCAGATTGCATCTTCTATGTTCTTGCTTGTGTTCTCGGTACGCTTGCAGGGATTGAGCCTTCTTGGCGAGGTCAACCGCGCGACACGGTTGATAACCAACGGAGCTGTGGTGTAGTGATTGCAAGGGAGATGATCTGTTCGGATCGAAACCTTTGGATCATCAACATCGAGTTCTCCACCTACCGACTTATCGCTACCTATCGGAAGATCCGGCCAACAATCCCAACTCATGACTTAGAGCTTGCAGCAGTTGTGCACACTCTGAAGATTTGGCGCCACTATCTGTTGGGCAATCTGCATTGTATCTATACAAATCATAAAAGTCTCAAGTATATCTTCACTCAAGCCAATCAGAACATGAGACAGAGATGATAGCTCGAGTTGATCAAAGACTATGAGCTGAAAGTTCATTATCATCTCGGCAAGGCGAATGTTGTCGTTGATGCACTGAGTCGAAAGGCTCAATGCAATTGTGTTTTGCTCAAACCTAGAGTCACCATACTTTGTGATGATTTCCGAAGGCTTGGACTCGAGATTGTTTTGGAGGGATTTATTGCAAACTTGGAGATCAAATCCACCCTCCTAGATCAAACTAAGGAAGCTCAAAAGGATGATAAGGGCATGGCCCAAATTCGAGATAAAATGAAGGAAGGCAAAGCTACTTGTTTTTCTAAGGATGATCAAGGCATCCTGTGGTTTGGGAAGAGGCTAGTGGTTCCAAAGGTTGATGTATTGAGGAAGAAGATTCTGGATGAGGCCTATGATTCTTTGTTGTCTATTTACCCAGGAATTACCAAGATGTAACAAGACTTCAAGTAAAGATTTTGGTGGACCTGCATGAAGCGTGAAATCGCTCATTATGTCGCTGAGTGTGACATTTACCGGAGGGTAAAGGCCAAACACCTCAAGCCGACCGGTACGCTTCAGACCTTACCTATTCCCTCTTGGAAGTGGGAGGAGGTCGGTATAGATTTTATTACCGGGTTACCCAAGACCTCTCAAGGGTACAACTTGATTTGGGTCATCGTGAACTGATTGACCAAGTCAGCTCATTTCTTTCCTGTCAAGACCATGTACTCAGTCAAGAGATATGAAGCTATACCTCAAGTTGGAGCTATACCTCACTCGAATTGTTTGCCTTCATGGAATTCCAAAGAAGATCATCTCCGATTGACGTACGCAATTCATCTCACATTTTTGGAAGAGCCTTCATGAAGCCATGGGAACTGAGCTCTTCCACAGCACCACCTACCATCCTCAGACCGATGGTCAAACAGAGAGAGTGAATCAAATCTTAGAAGACATGTTGCAAACTTGTGGTTTCACATATGGGAAGAAGTGGAAAATTTGCTTGCCATTTGCAGAGTTCTCCTACAACAATAACTATCAGTCGAGCATTGGAATGTCTCTATGCTAAGCTCTCTATGGCTGAAAATGCCAAATGCTATTGAATTTGTCTGAATCCGACAAAAGGGCTTTTCTAGGCCCGGATTTGGTCAAAGAGGTAGAAGAGCATGTTCTGAACATTCGCAAGTGTCTCCTCATGGCTCAATGTTGCCAAAAAAGTTATGCAGATCGTCGTCAACAAAAGATTGTGTTCGCCATTGGAGATTTTGCATATCTCAAGGTGTTGCCTCTCAAGGGGATTTGATGCTTTCAAATCAGAGGGAAGCTAGCACCTTGATATGTTTGGCCTTTCCAAATCATTGCTCGGTGTGGTGAGGTGGCCTATCAGTTGGACTTTCCTCCATCTCTCTTCGCCGTGAATAATGGTTTCATTTCTCGCAATTGAAGAAATGCCTTTGAGTCCCAACCGAAGTCATTGGAATTGCAACTAGATCTATCTTATTGTGAGCGACCAATGCAAATTTTGGATGAAGTAGAACACAAGGCTCGATGGCATTCCATAAAATTCATCAAACTGCATTGGAACAATTACTCAGAAGATGAGGCAACTTGGGAGAGCGAGGATCGAATCCGCTTCGACTTTCCTGATCTTTTTGAAAACTTGTGAGTATTGTTTTCAATTATGCATATATTGAACATCTCACATGTCTAGGGTTCATTATCATGTTGGTTGGAAACTTCGCTCCCAAAGGAGTACACCTAGAAATAATTTTAACCAGGAGAACATACTCTTGGCGGTCCAACTGCGCCTCTACCAGTCTGACCACTAGAGGCATCTAGAGGCCATTTTGCTCTTCACTCCAGCGTGGTTTGACTGCCCAAGGTTTGTGGTCTGACCGTGGGAACCAAAAAACTCCCTGTATAGATTTTGATCTAATCGCCGTACCCGCGGTCCAACCGTGTCGCGGTTTGACCGCTAGTGCACAGGAGGTCCGGTAGCTATCTTATCAGTCTGTCAATGGATTTTGTCAAAATTCTTTTCCATTTATGGGAAATTCCTTCCCACTTCATCACCATCCCTTTCTCCTTGAGTTTTCTGAATCTTGGGATGAGATTCTTATTACGAGGGGGGGGGGGGAGGAGGTTTGTCACGTCCCAAAATGTTAATCACGTAATTAAGCATAAATAATCATCATGACAATTGTTTATATGTGTTTATTTATTAAATTAAGTTTCAAACGTGTTTCAGAAGTACTTAGGATATGGTCTATAGCAATTTAGGAAAACCCTAAATACTTTGAAGAAGAAGAATAGAAAAAGGAAGAAAAAGGAAAAAGACCATTCCCGCGATTTGATCAGGATCCCCAGCGGTCTGACTGCTAGGGGAAGCCACGTGGGCTTTCCGTGGTCCAACCGCGAGCTTCCGCAGTCTGATCGCAAAAGCTTAGAGGCCTGACTTAAGTGAGTTGATCACTCTCTCTTGCTCTGTCTTTCATCTTTTCTCTCTCACTCCCCATCCCTCACCCAAACCTTAGAGAGAGAAGGAGAGGACGACCCCGACAATCGAAGATCGATGATGTGGACTTCCTCGAGCTTCCTGAAGGCTTCCTTGACTTCTTCCCCCTCTTCTCCATCACCAGAGATGCTTTTCCCTGGGCTTCATCTCGAGCTTAGCGACCACCTCGAGGCTTGATCCACAAATTGGAGCTTCCTCGAGGCGAACCAATCCGACAGGAGGTTCTCCTACATCGAGGTAAACCTTCCCATCCCATTTTCCGTCATTTCCTAGCTCTAGTCGCTCACCGTTTTGAATTGAACTGAGAAACCCAAGTTAAACCTAGATATAGATCTCATCAACTATGTTTCACGTGCTTGGGCCATGGATGTTGTCCGAACAATCATAGAAAACATTCCCCTAGTCCGGTGGAGTACTTTGGTACCCTTCATAGTTGAAGGTTTCAATGGAGCCTTTGCCAGCAGCCTCGCAAAGTGGCACTGGCAGAGTCTCGCAGTCTGACCGTCATTCAGGCCGATCTAACCTCTGATAAGTTAGTTCAAAACCATAGCAAAAACCCAATAGTTAGGAGTCAAATTGCCACTAGGGCCGGTCTGACCACCAGCTGCTAGTATGACTGCCACAGTACCGTCGGTCTAACCACCAAGGCCCTAAACTCTCTGCACACCACTAGTCTTACCGCCACTATACCATCGGTCTGATCGCCAGTAGCTCTAAGGTTTATGCACTTAGGTTGTCTTATCCGAGGTTTAAACCTTTTTTAGCCTGGATTGTTTAGCATTCCTTTACAAATGTTTTCGAAACATGACACTTTTTTGTTGTTCGAGCATGTATCATATGCACACTTTTCTATTGTTCACTTGTTTATGCGATGCATTCTTGATTCATTTAGAGAGTTTCACGCCGACGATCCAAATGGTTGAAGGCGACACGGGACTACCGAAGTTCTATGAGTTCTATGAAGGTAACATCAGTCAAGCATCGGAGCAGCAAGGTAAGCATCTCAACATACTCAACCTACTACTTCAGATCAATTGTGTCTAATATGATAAATTATGTTTTATGTATGTTTGCATGATTAACATTCCTGAGTTGGGTGATATGGGTAGAACCTATGTTGATGCATTATCTTGATCTTGATATTGTTGTTGATCCTTATCCTTGTAACCTGAGTATGATAATATTGATGTCTAACTTCAAAGGTTAATCGAAATGCTTAGCAATGCATAGGTTCTCAGTAGAAGTCGAGTGGTGGTTCAACCATTGCTCGCGAGCTTAGAGCTTACATATGGTTCACAATGATAATGACATTGGGATGGATGAGTTGTGAAGATGAGACAAGATGTAGGCGGTTCTAGGGGTAGGTCGGGAGAGGAGCCTGGATGCCATAGACTGTTTGCATCATTTAAGCATCGACTGTTGTTGCAGTTGGACCTTGGGTTACGCACTGCCCAAGTCTTCTCCTGGTCCCTGTTGCCACTACCGGCCTCCGAGTGGGTACTGAACTAAGTTGAAGGGGTTGGATCAAGTACTGCCCATTCAGGTCATGTGGTTCTATGATTGAATACTAGGTACGATGTCACAGCAAACCAATCCTTATATGACCGAGGCAAGTGTCTCTCAGCAAGAACACCACAAAGGCAAACCTTGCTCCAAGGTAATTCCCACCTTTGTAGGGTACCTTACTCACCCCCCGTCAAAAACCACTAGGATTTCCATGAACACAAATCTCAACACACACACACCAAGCACACATCACTTCACACTTTCTGAAAGGGAAGGATCAACATATGTAATTATCCTAGTTCTTTCATTTGAGCAAAGCAATCCTAAGCATGCTAGTAAACAAGCATTCATCCAAACAATCATCATAGTTGATGTTAGAGACCTTCTAGGGTTTCAATGAATAAAGGTGATAATATCAAGGCATGGCATAAACAAGCTAGGTCATAACTACATTAGCATATTTTTAAAATTATAGTTATTAACTTAAGCATGTATATCCCTATAATTTGAAACAATGGCTCTACGGGTTGTGTTTGAAAATATATGATCAACATGATCAACGGTGTAGGACTTGCATTTGTTGAAGTTCTCATCCACTCCTTCTTCAAACTCCGGATCCTCTAGGTCTTCCTCGAACGTGCCTTCCTCGAACATACGCAACAAACAGCAAAAGTGCATACACAAGCAATCAATCAAATTATTATATTAAAAACTAATTAAATTACAAAAATTATGAAATTAACATGGTTGGGTAGATGTCGAATTTAGATGAATATCGGTCGAAGAATCGTCTAGAACGGAGAAGAAATGGTCTTCGTAAGTTTTGTCAGGAGAGAAAATCAGAAAAAGGAAAAGAGCAAAATATTCTTGGAATATCCCGATTTGGGCTCGGCTCGTTTTGGGACCGGCTCGGTGGCTTGGCTTAGCTAAAGAGATAGGGAGAGAGGGGGGCGCCGGTTCTGTTCCGATCGGATCAGATTAAGCAGAGAGAGAGAGAGAGAGAGAGAGAGAGAGAGAGAGAGAGAGAGAGAGAGAGAGAGAGAGAGAGAGAGAGAGAGAATGGGGAGGAGGGAGGTTATAGGGGTAGTGAACGTCGGTGGTGCACTGGCGATGAAGTGTGCTCTGGCGGGGTGGCAAAGGTACATGATAGTGTTAGAGTCTGAGGGGATCTCGGGTTGGCTTCTAGGAAGGAAGAGTAGCATGGTGCTCACCAGCGGTGTTCGCGCTCTGAAGGCAGAGGTGGCGGACGGCTTCGGTGGTGGTGCAGCGGGAGGGGCAGGCGGTGGAGAGGAGAGGTGGTTGTCGTGCGGAGGGAGGAAGAAGGCATTGTTCCTCTTATAGGAGGTGACAGCATGGGCATAGTGGTGGTGCGGGGCACGAGGCGGCGTAAGGAGCGAGGATGGCCTGTAACACGTGATGATGGGATGGGTGGCACGGCGGCGAGCGACTCTGGGTCAGGGGATGAGACAGAGGTAGATGGGGAGAGCGATGAGATCTCAAGATTTTTTCTGGGAAAACGCGGTGTGACACCGACGACTTGTCCTTGGTCATCGAGATCAAGAACATATAGCAATGTAGATTTAGAAAAGAGAACGGCACTTTAGGAGCTAGGCAAAACGAAAAGGTAATGTAAATTGTGTTTGATTGATTGGATTGATTTTTCTCAATCAGCCATGACCCTCTCATATTTAAAGGACAGTAGATTTTAGCCGTAAGAGATCAAGACTCATAATTCAAACTGACCTAGCCTTACATATATGATTCAACTATGCAATGCCACCTGATCTCTAAACTTTCTATAACTAACATATTTTTCCACATAAACTCCCATATATTTACCCAAGTATCCTTTATTGCAGCTCGGCTTTCTTGGATTTGACTACATGCTCGACCCGAACATCCGCTCGCGTACTACCTTCTTGGTCTAACTACCTGCTTAGAGACCAATTGCTCGATGTATCCATGTGCTCGAATCTGACCAGTTCTTCCACTTGTTCGGAGACCAACTGTTGAATTTCACCGTGGTCGGTGGTCGCATAGTCATGGTCACCTGGTCAGTGGTCTCCTAGTCGGTAGTCACTAGATGTGGTCACTGGTCGTGCTTATTGGACTTGGTCACTAGACGTGGTCACTGGTCATAGTCACTGGTTGTGGTCACCGGTCGTAGTCACCTGGTCAGAGACCACCTGTTTGGTTCGGCCACTCCCATGCATTCGATCAGGTCCAATAATATCTAATCAAATCGATCATCACTACAATGACCAATATAGATATCAAATATTATCATCAACAGAACTATTGGGAAAAAAGATGTCACATATTCCAAACGTGGCCTTGTGACTGACTTTTAATTTACAGCCGATTCGATCCACATATTTTCACACTTGGCTCCACCAAGTCAATCCATCACTATAATGACTAATATAGATGTTAAATCTTATCATCAACAAAACTATTGGGGAAAAAGAAGTCACTATTCCAAACGTGGCCTTGTGATTAACTTTTAATATATATACCGCCGATTCGATCCACATATTTTCACAGTTGGTTCTTAATTAGGATCATCTGGCAACATAGCAAAAAAAAAAAAAGAGCATCGTCTGACAAACAAATATATAGGACGGCCCAATTCAATCTTGACCCCATAATTCATACACAGTTGGATACATACAGGCAAAGAATCTCCCCATCTCCCCATACATCAGCTACTTGGAGATGTCCTAAAACTATATAGGTATACTCTATCACACCTTATGCATGTATAAACAAATTTCTATGTTCGTATATGTATAAGTATATACGAACAGAGATCACCAATTTCCCTAATTCGCAACCACGCCATATATGATCTGCACCCACACTCATATGCACCGTGCAAAAAGCACCAGAAGAAAAAAAAAATAAAGAATGAAAAGAATTCACATGATCCCAGAACCAAAAAATCAATCCTCCGGGTTATTCAGCGCATGGACCATGACCTGCATCATCCTGACCTGCATCTGGAGGCGCCGGATGTAGCCGGCCGCGTGCAGGAGGAGCTCGTCCAGTCGGTCATCCGCCCGCTCACGGGCGCCGTTGCTGTCGTCTCCGCAGATCGGCACGAGCCTCCTCAGCGCTTCCATCTTCCTCCTGATCACCACGCGCTTCCTTGATGTCACCGGCTTGGCGGCGGTCTTCTTTGTCTTTGTCGCCTTCGATGCCGCCGACGGCCTTCTTAATTTCACCCGCCTTGTCGCCGGTGCAGCGCTTGAAGCGACGCCGCAGCAACTGTGAGCTGCCATGACGAACTAGCTAGCTTGATGTAGCTATAGACAACGACTCACAACGGCCGGCAGCGTTGAGAAAGCGCTGGTCAGCTGCGGCGCTCGTAGAATGCAAGCAAGAAGGAAATAACAGCGTGAGATTAAGCAAAGCAAGAGGCTGCTTATATGGACTAGATGGCATGTGCGTGCGTAGTTGGTGGCACTGATAGCATAATCTAATCAAGATTAAATTTCAGAAAGTATAACTCGTGCATATATTTGTGTGTTGTGTGGATATGATGAACAGCTAGCAGCCTAGCCGAACAGAGGAGCAGCGTAACGTTAATTATGTGGATAAAGAGATCGAGAGAGCACGTTGGCAATCTGCTGCTAGCTGCGTGCATGAGAGGTGTTTGCTTGAAGTGGAAGGGCATGCATGTTCGCGCTAACTCGAGGGCACATGCTGCCACATGCGCGCGCGCTGACGGCTCATTTCATGCACGCAACATGCAGTCACCCAGCCAGCAGCCACTCTTTTCCTCGTCGAAACACGCTGGACGATTCGCTCCATCCGGCCACCCTAGCTCCTCGCCTCTTCGACGTGTCCTGGGCCCCGTAACATAATCCACTAGCGCGCGCACTGCATATTTCGATTATGATATGGACATATTTAAGCTAGCCGACATATATATCGTTGGAGACGCCTTTAGGAAAGAAGGGTCACATAAATCACTTAAACTGATAGTACTTAATTAAATGTGTTGAAGGTGCTAAATATGTTGTACAGGTACGGTTATGTTGAGACTTCGAGTTATAATTAGCTTATAAGGTAGAGTTAGAGTCAGACTGTTGTAACTCGGTTTCTTTATAAATACGATAGAACTAGTGTTGTAACCGATATACCGACATAATGTAACACTACTATAGAAATAATTTAGTGGACACCCCAGTATAGACCCTTTTACAAAGCCATGCACTACTATAGAAACTATTTTCAGAGACGATTTGTATAACCTGTTTTCACAGGCGTTTAGTGCACCCGCCTGTGATTGAAGGCCTGTGGAAATGGATAATTTCCACAAGCGCAAAATAGACCGCCTATAAAAATCTATTTCCACAGACGGTTCACTTAAAGAATCGCCTGTGGAAATGATTTTCATAGGCAGAAATGGATTTTCACAGACAGTTCCTTAAGTGAATCGTCTGTGATAATCGGTCTCCGAATCGACGTTTTTTTGTCCGAACAAAAGAGAAAAAAACCTTTTTCCCTGAGGAACCCCGCGCTCACGCTGTTGCAAGTCAACGGTCACGCTATATTTTTGCACTATTTTCAGTTTTTGCATTTCATGGGAATTGAATCCGCGACCTCCCTCCCCTCTACCCTCGCATGCGAACTGCCTTACCACCTCACCTATCAAGTAGCTGTGATTGATACAGGATATTTTATCATTTTAATCTTTATACCGAAGGTTTTCATAGGCGGTTCTTTTTAAGAACCGTATGTGAAAACCGATTTTTATAGGCGGTTCCTTAAGTGAACCGCCTGTGATAATTGTTGTGAACCGCTTTTGGTAAAATGGTCATAACTTTTGTGTACGGATTCTGATTTGGACTTTTTTTTTGACTCTATGGACACCTACAGAAAAAATTACATCTGTTTCTCCTCGACTTTGTCGGGTTTGGCGATTTTTTCGAGGCCAAAAATGGCTTGAAAGATTGAGTTCTCGCCCTGAAAGTTTTTGCACTGTTTTCGAAACGGGTATTTGTGTACATAGCCATCACCCCTTACATCAAACTTGAGCAGAAATATACTATGATTCCTATTATAGTGCTATTGAGGTAAGAAAAAATAAGAGAAAAATAAAATAAAAATAAAAAATATTTATGACCGTGCTGATGCTTGATGACATTTGATTATATTGTTATCACAAATAATTCTGTAAGCATAGTCTTGTTATTAATAGTGGGGGTCTTTAATCTTCTTCTAGTTGATCTCATTGGAGATGTTGAAGTTGATAGTATTTTTTTTCTTCTCTGAGTTTACTTGTATTAATAGGACTTATGTAATAATAGCATATGTGTGATCGAAACTTATGTGTAAAATTTCAACTAATTATTTGGATACATAAATTACCTTAAATAAAAAAGTTTTCAACTACAAAATAGTAGATCTCGTCGAGAGCTACAATTTTTATATAAAATTTGTCTTCATCCGAGTTCGTATGAAAACATTATGAATTGTTTAAGATAAGCTGACATCTATTTTCATAGGTGGTTCATTGTATGAAACACCTCTGAAAATGGCTCTCTATTTTCACAGGCGGTTCACATAAGGAACTATCTGTGAAAATAACCATTTCCACAGGTGGTTCCTTATAGGAATCCGCCTGTGTTAATCAGTCCATTTTCACAGACGGTTTACATAAGGAATCACCTGTGGAAATGATCAATTTTCACAGGCGGTTCCTTATGTGAACCGCCTGTGAAAATGGTACGATTTCCATAGGTGGTTCACATAAGGAACCACCTGTGGAAATGACCTTTACACAAGCGATTTATTTTATCGCCCGCCACTGGAAATCGCTCAGGAGGTTTGCCATATGACTTGTCTCGAAAAATAGTTTTTGTAGTAGTGGTGTCTGTGCAAATATTACTATAGACGGCTCCAAGCTAGAACCATCCAAAAAATACCAAGAAGCAGTTTTCACAAAGTGGGACACTCCAGTTAAAACGGTTCTCAAATAGGACCGTCTGTACTAATAATACAATCGGTTCCTGTTTAGAATCGTCTCTACAAATGACACAGTACAAACAATTCTCAAATGGGACCGTCTGTACCAATTGGAGCGTCCCACTTTACACCCTGAACTTCAACACGCAACGCCCCCACACGTTCTCTACCCGTCTGTACTAATAGCCATCGCCTCCACCCTGGACCACCATCCACAGAACCCTAGCCGCTACCTCTTTTGCCTCCCATAGAACCCTAGCCGTCACCTCTCCACCCTCCTCCTCCTCCTCCTCCGGTGCATTTAGATCCGATCGCCAGATCCACCGCCCTCTGTACCAATCTAAGCGTCCTTCCACCACCCATCTTCCTCCTCTCTAAGCCTTGTCCTCGTTATTCGCTGGAGTGGAGATCCACCCCAGCTCAGATTGGTTTCTTCTATTACCGGTAAGGAATTGAAGTTCTAGCTTGCCTCCATGGACTGTTCGTTTTGTTTAGCACAATCTTTTGTTATCATTTGATTCGAGTCCAAATCCTTCTATCTCTCCCTAATCCATTTGGTTTTTCGTGGATTTGTTTTGGTTTGGCCCACGTTGAGTCTGCAATAAGATCTTGTGTGAATTCTCACGTCACTAATTCTTGCGGCGGTCAGGATGGTTGTACTTGTGTCCTATGACATCTCAGAGAGGAGCCAACAAGGTGACGACGCGGGCGATGTTCCGATGTTACGGTGCGAGATGTTGGAGAGGAGCTCAATCTGGTGCAGCGTGCCCCTGCACTGCCGCTAGTAGCCTTGTACTTCGCCAGTGAATGACATTGATGACATGTGGTTTGATTCCGAATCGAATCTTTGTCTCTCCTTTGATGTGTTTCGTTGTAGCCGCTTTGCTCATCCAAACTTCCTTTTACATACAGCAGGAGAAAGAGGAGCGAGGCTCTAGCTCTAACATTGGGCTTTCATCAGAAATGGGGATATGGAGCATTAGAGCGGCCTACTTCCTTGTATTCTCCCACATTGTGTCTGAGAGGCTTAGCTCTTGTGCTTCCATCAATGAAGAAGGTGACAAAGTTTTTTGATGGACAATGATTGAAAACATATCACAAATTGGTTGCTTGAAATGAATTTGTGCCTAAACATGTTCATTTGTTTTTTCAGGGAAAACTCGTTCCAGATTTAGAAAGTGCATAGAAGAGGACCCAACTGAATCTTCGTCAAATTGGGGAGTGAGTTTCTCAGATGATGGCAAGATGGCTTTGTATGTATTATTTTTGTTCGATCTTTAGTTTTTCTCCTGCTAATCTCAATCCTTATTTTAGATTCAGAGTTCATGGCAAATACTTACTTGTTGCTGATGACAGTTGTAATCTATAACTACATGATGATGGACTTGCAGCTTACTCAAGCGTAACAAGTTATCAGGTGAAATGGCACCTGAATCGCAAAAACTCACCACAAGTTCAGAGGTTCTATCTGATGGAGGGCCACAATCATGTAGAAAATTCTTAGCAAAGTTAGTCCCTCTTCTTTATTATATAGAGTTTCCTAAGTGTAAATTACAACTTCGCCAAGAATGTTCCTTCACTTATGTTCACTTGGAACACTTTGCAGAATAATTCAGAGTAAAATCCAGAGGCGACTCCTAAATCCAAAAGACCAGCTAGGCCCGACATCTTCATTCTCACTGGGCACCACGAGGGTGGCTACGACGGCTATAGTCCGTGTTACCGTTCGATTAGGTGTTTGGTTCCCCGTGATGATGTTACCGTTTGCTTTGGTCCATTTGTGACAAACTGTTGTGGTTTTTGTAATGAGAATGAAGAAAACAATGAGCAAGGTTTTTGTTCACATATCTCCTTGTGCTCGTGTGATGTGCGCTTGTTTGATCCATTTTTGAACCATAAATAGTGCCAGATTTATTCCTGACAATGTGTCCAGAAATAATGGGGTTACCTTCGTGGATCAAAAATCAAACATAAAGTGAGGCACATATGATGCATATAGGTTCAGGCCTCTGGTTAGAGTAATACCCTATATCCTGGATGGATGATTATGTGTATGTATTCACTCGAGTACATGCAATGTGGCTAACCTATTACAAGAGTAGATCAGATCTAGTCTAACTTAGGGATAAAGTCACTGATTTCCTCATGCATTAAGGTCCTGATACCTGCCTCCAATAGCCGAGCGAAAAGAAAGAAGTCCTCCCTGGGGGTATGGGTTCCCGCCTTATATAGAGGTGATATACTGCCTCCTATCTAGCTATAGTCGATAGGGAGTCTTTTTTCTTGTAGTCCAAGTAGATAAATTTGTCTTAGATACTAGTCTTCTCGAGTTAGGTAAACAATCGAGGCCTTCCTAGTATACACCTTCTGGATTTCCGACATGCTCTAGGTTTATCTAGTGTGTCTACTCTATCAATCAAAGCACTTACAAGCTATCTAAGAAGGTAAATTACAAGAATTTAAATACGAAAATGTAAATAAGGTAGAGAGAGAAAACTTGGCACAAGAATTTTTTCCCGTGGTATCAATGGCATGAATGCCATCCCTAGTCCGCGTCGGAGCTCCACAAAGGATATGCTCCTGGTCGGCACCCGGTCGCGGCTCTTGAGTCACCAAATCACAAAGATAAGGTCTCCACCTGGATGAACCACCAAGCTACCAAGCCACCAAGGCAAGGTCTCACCACTAGCCTCTCTTCTGATTCCTTACCACTGTGATCACTTCAGAGCTTGAGCCACCAAGGCAAGGGTCCTCGCATCTCCGCACAATCGCCTTGCCGTCGTTCCACACCAAGTCAGAGGGTCAACTAGCTTGCCGATGAGTCACCAAGACTCCAAGGTGCCGGTGTACCACCTGGTACAAGGTTGGATCACTCCTTGATTCACTCTCTAGGTAGCAATCACCTAGCAACACTCTCTCTAGGCCTATAAGCACTAATCACTCACTAATCTTGTGCTTAATACCTTGGATAATCATTTTAAGCACTTTGGTGGCTTGTATGTCTTCTCAGGTATACATGAACTTCTCTGGATTCTAGCAGCATGCCATAGCTTCAAATGACTGAGTGGAGGGGTATTTATAGCCTCAAACCCGCTCACTAGCCGTTAACCCAATGGCTTAGAAAACTTGTTAACACTGGATGATCCGGTGAGAAGAATAGAACTAAACACCGGATCATCCGGTGAGTACATTCTCGCAAACTAGCTGTTGGAACCCCACTCTAGCCTCTGTGAACACCGGACACACCGGTGTATACTTCATCTCTATCATCGGACTATCCGGTGAGTTATTCTGAGCCATCCGAGCCTTTCCTTCTTCTCGGTGTAAATTGCTCCGGTGTAAGCATCCGGTGCACATCACTTCATCACCGAACTATCCGGTGAGTTGACTTCAACCAACCTAGCCATTGCAACCCTCTCTGGAAATAATGCTCCGGTGTGCACAACCTTCATCACCGGACCATCTGATGCGTTGAACTTTGTTCTGCCTCTTTTCACTCTTCATTGTCCGGTGTGTGCAACACTTTGATCACTAGACCATCCGGTGCTCTGATCTTTAACTTCAATGGCTGCAACCTTCTTTGGACAAAATGCTCCGGTGTGTATCTTCTCTGATCACCGGATCTTCTGGTGAGGTCTTCAGGCCTCTCTCCCCTTTGCCAAATATGCTCCAATGAGTTCAACACGCAGAGCACCGGACCATCCGGTAAGGCAAATCTTCTTAGGACTTCTCTAATTTAGTCCAACTTTGTCCCAGCTGCGGTGGCTTTTTCATGTATTGCATCCATGAGACCTACTAATATACATTCTTGACAAACATGTTAGTCCCATTGAATATATTGTCATTAATCACCAAAATGATAATCATGGCCTAATGGGGCCATTTTTGCTACACCGTCGAACTACCTCCATCGACCAGTACCTTCCGAACCTCAACTTTGGCAATGTTGGCTAAGATAACTAAGGCATCGGAGTGGGGGAACTTCACCCCTCAGAGTCGTCATAAGTGAATGTTACGGGGCATTGTCCCATCCAGGGGCTTAGCGATGGATGCTGGTTGCCACGATATGGTTCAACCCCCGTGCATAGTCTCGCCGCTATTGTTTATAGGAAATGCCGGAGCTTCCTCCCCAAGTTATGGAAAGCACCACCTACCTGGCTCTGCCTCCTTCAGGAATGTACTGATCCGCAGGTGGCGGAGGTGGAGGAAACAGAGCCAGCTGTGAAGGGTTCTGCAAGGCCAAGTGATCAACCTGGCGAGCCGCTGCTGGTCTTCAACCTTCGGGCCACTCATCGTCATCCCACTTAGCCATTCTCAGAAGGTTGTGAGGGTCCGACAGTATTCGGTGCTATGTCTGCGTCCGGCCCTGTGCAAGGTGCACTAATGCCCTTCCTCGGGGTATCGGCCTAGGGCGCGGTCTTGCGTTGGGAAGGCTCTGGGACGCCCCGGCTGCGGACCCTAGGATGGGGTGGGTTCAGAGCCCCCAAACCCAAGTTGATGTTGAGGATGCCGCGACGCTGTCATAGCTATCCCTTACGGCCTCCAGAGCCGTTATTCTCTTCAGAGCCCTTTTTGCTGGTAGGAGAAAAGTGTGAGAGGATCCTGCTTGTGAGGCGGACTCAGGCTTGACACTGGGGGTTGTGGTGGCTTGCATGAGCCCCAGGCAAAGCTGCTCCTCTTACGAGCATGTATACTCCTCGAGCTTGCACATGAGGGCCTCTACGAATGGCACCAGGTGTCGGTTCAGCCGATACTAGAGGGGCCCATCGGCCCAACCCTGAGTTGCTGCATCGATGACCGATGAGTCTAAGATGCCCTTAATCTGGGACTTGGTTTGGGAAAACCTCCAAAAACAATTCTGGAGGGTCTCGCCTGGCTGTTGTTTAATGTTGAATAGGCTTCCAGAGATCACTGGTTTGATGAAGGTACCCTGGAAGTTGTTGCAGAAGAGATCTCAGAGTTGGGCCCAATCGAAAATAGTCCTAGGCTCTAGTGTCCAGAACCATCGAAGGGCTACCCATTTCAAAGCGAGGGGGAAGCACTTGGCCATGGCGGCCTGTCCGCCCTCATTGGCTTCTAGAGCGAGGGTGTACAAGTGGACAAATTTTTCCGGGTCTGAGTCTCCCCTAAACTTAGGCATCTTTGGGGTCCGGAAGCCCTCCAGGAAAGGTGCGGCTTGAAGGTCCGCCTATAGGGGAGAGTCATGATCTTGCACTGGGGCCTCGTGACGCTGCATCTAGGGCTCCAGAAACTACACACTAACCGCAGGAGGTGCTTGGTGGCGATGGACTGTGAGGGTGAATCCCTTGCTAGTCCCCAGAGCCAGGGTTGGGACAGCACTAGCCGTTAAGAGAGCGGTGATGGTCCCTCGGGTAGGCTGCTGCACTACCCGTAGGGCCGCCTGCCACTCCTCTAGCTGAGTCTGGAGGGCCCCAATGCATGACTGCTACTCAGCAAAGGTGGTGTTCATGACAGCGGTGCCTACTGCAGCCCTTAGGCATAGTCGTGGTTCCCCCTAGCACTAACCACATTCGTGGTCACGATCGAGCTACAGGTGGTCATAGGGCCCTCGTTCCCATCGGCCGGGGGGCTATCATTGGTTTGGCATGTGGTCATTCGCACAAGCGTGGCCGGGGCATCGGCCGCTTGTGCCGCTGCCTCGATAGTCTTCTTTCTGGGGGCCATTATACTCTCGCGCACTTCTATTGTTCAAATCCCAACGGATAGCACGCTATTGGCGCAAGAATATGTCTTGCGCGAATAAGTGCGGCGAGAGTACGCTCGCAGGAGTGTGCTCATGCTTGGAGAAGAAGTGGAGAGGGAGGAACACCAGATATGTGATGGTCAAAAAGAATTGGTCCCTTAGTCTGATAGCCAAGGGTCTATATTTATAGTACCATGCAGGGTATAATTGTACAAATATACCCTAACAGAGATAGAGATACAAACGATCGCTATCCCATAGGGACCTAGGATGGGTCAAATCACTCAGCATGGGTCTAGGTAGGATGTATTTTACTCCTAACCAGAAGATATTATCTACCAAAACAATACAATAGTGCAAGTGACCCTAGGGATGTGGCGTCCAGCTGGTCTCCTATTCCGGCGCCACACTATCAAGATGTTAGGATGGCTTCCACTTGTGCTGGGGATGTCAGGATGGCCTCTGTAACACCCAGTTTTAAAGGAACAAAACCGGGCACAACACATGTATGCCAGGATTAAGTTTGCATACATGTGTTGCATCATCAGTGTATCATCACAGTATAAAAAATACAATAACGATATTAACTTATTACAAGACGAATCGAGGGTCTAAAAAATACAGTGGAACAAGAGAGCTTCAGCACCAGCAGGTCTTCCATCTTCCACAAGCATCAACCGGGGACACACTAGCCTAGAACCGGAGCTTCGGGTTGAAGTTGTCATCATCGAAGGAACCCGCTTCATTGACGGCTTCTGAATAGGAGAGGGATGCAAGAAAGGGAGCAACGGGTTGAGTACAAAATATACTCTGCAAGTGTAGGAGAGCATGTCATGGGGCTTTAGTCAAGAAAAGGTTAGACACTAGTTTACTGCACTAAGCAACTGTGACCTATGACTTCAACATCAGGTATCCTATTTACTAAGTGTGAAGACACATCTATAACAAAAGGAATGACTCATCGGATTCCATCTGACTACTAAGACTCACCAGGTAATTCCATTACCCAGCTACCCGACTATCCATACTAAAACCCTGATCCCAGCTAATCAAGAAGAAGTCCAAGCACGCTCTTGACCATGAGCACAGCTGATCGATCAGATTGAAACTCTGGAGAGTTTGCATAGCTTTCCCCACGAGTCGTGATTCCCGTGTTGTTTCAAACTTCCAGGGTGTGAAGTCGGGGTCTCACTACAAGGCCTTTACAAAGCTCTCATCGATCCGTAGGCACCTATTGAGGTTTCACCACTAACAGATGATTCTATTGCTGCAGAAGCACCTCCTTGTGCTACTCAACCGTCTATTGGTGCCCATAGAACTGGAGAGGTGGCTAATTAGTTGGCCATGCCGTACCCATATAAGCCTTGTGGTTGTGCGGTTAAATTTGGTTACATGTTCAAGAACCGGTCCTTAGGATCCCACATAGGAACAATCACAAACTTGCTCTGCAGCACCACCTCAAACCAACCATCTAGTTAGGATCCTTATACCATGTTGCTACAAGATTACCATATCCAATTCTTGTTGCATAAACATTAGTCAAGATTAACATTTACCCTACTACGATAGCACTAGCATATCTACCCTTCATTAACCATGACTCATCAACGGCGACAAGGAATAATCATACAAAAGCTAGTGAATCCTAACATGGGTTTCCAATTTTTACAAGCATGCAATGAAGGCTAAACAACTACATAAATATACTAGAATAGGAGTAAGATGTTCAAGGACACATTCGTTCAGCTGAGGGTTACTTGAGATCTTCGAAAGCTTGATCTTGCAGACTCACGAACTGCTCACCTCCTAATTGACACACCGAAAAAGCATACAAGGAAACTACTAAGAACAGTACACCAAAAAATACTAAAACTAGATTAAAAACCCTATAAAAAGATTATACACGTCTCTACGAACATTTGAGCATGAAAATCGCCCAAATCGGAGCTACAAACAAAAAGTTATGAGCTTTTGAAGTTCCAGGGGCTTTTCTGCAATTTTTACTTGTTTTCCAGGAATAAACCGATTTGTTTTTATACTGAAAATCTTATTTATGACACCATAAATCAAAACAGGATAATTTTCCAATTGAAAAATGCGTGGAAAAGGTTCATGGGCTCATGGACCACGACCTGGAGACCGGTCCATGGGTGTATGGTGGATCGATTATGAGATGGTGAAGGGGTACGCGATCTCGGCCATTGGATCTCGATCGGATGGCCAGGGACGAAGGGGGCTTGGACCGGTAGTGTGGAAGTGAGTGAAATTGCGTATCCGGCCATGGATCGTGATGGGACAAGTTCCAAAATGAAGAGGAGGGCGAGGGGATCATCACCGTGGGCTTCTCGTCAGCGGAGAAGGGTGGAGGGAGGCTGACGATGGAGAGAGGTGGACGGCGAGGCTTGGTCATGGCGTGGGCGGCGCTCTGTGGGTTGGGCGATACCGAGGTTCGTCCAAGAGCTACTCCAATGACCCTGCGAAAGAGCGGAGGAAAGGGTTAGAGAAGGCTCGGTCACGGAGAATTGCGGCGGCAGCGGAGCTCTCACTGGCCACGAAGAAGACGACGGCACTGAGGGTGAAACCGAGCGGGAAAAAAGGGGGAAACGGGTTGAATTGGTGCAGAACCTCGCCATAGAGACAAAGGCCAGCTTATAAGCGTGAGAGAGGAAGTGCATCGGCCGGGATTCGAAGCGATTGGTCGGCGGCCTTAAAGGAGTTGAATGCAGCGGTTTCCGCATTTGAGAGGGGTTATGGAGGGGGAATCGGCCGGGGCAAAGTGATTAAGGGGCGCGGATCGCAACCACGGCCTTTAATTGACGCGGAACGGCGCGGGGAGGCTCAGATTTGAACGGGCGATGCGCGATTTCGGGGCGGAGTGAGCTCGGGCAGGAGGAGGAAGAAGAGGAGTTGGCGGGCGAGTGCGCGACTAGGCTCGGCTCTAGCCGGGCCCACCCGGCAAGGAGAGAGGGTGGGGAAGGGGTGGCTCGGGTGCTGCGGGCAGGCCAGCTCGGCCAGCCCAGTGCGGGAGGAGGGGAGGCGGCCCACGCGGCAAGAGAGAAAGGGAGAGGGGGAGGGAAGAGGTTGGGCCGGGGGGAGGGGGGAATCGGCCCGAGGAGCTTTTAACAATTTTGAAATCTCTATTCTTTTATGATTTTGAACAAAATTCAAAAGAGGTTTTAAACGAGTGCCTTCTAGCGAATTTTTGCAAACATTTTTCACGCATAAAAACCTATTGCAACTACGACGGCATGAATGCATCAAACACAAATATATCCTACGACAGATTTAAATTTAGAAATTAATTTCTTCTATTTGAACAAAATTTGAAAATACTATTTAAATTCTAGCAAAATTTTAAACTATTGTAAAAAATTAAAAATTTAGGGTGTGACAAACCTACCCCCTTAGGTTGAACCTCGCCGTTGAGATTCAGAAGGATCGGAGAAGAGATGGGGAAACTCTTCCTTTAGATCATCTTCTCTTTCCCAAGTTGCTTCATCTTCTAAGTGATGCTTCCACTGCACTTTGCACATACGGACTCACCTGTTTCGTATAACCCGTTTTGACATCTCAAGAATCTTGATCGGATACTCTGAGTAGGAGAGATCTTCTCGCACATTCAGTTCTTCTACTGGTAGTTGCTCTTCGGGAACTCTCAGACACTTTTTAACTATGACACATGGAAAACATCGTGTACTCTTGAGAGTTAAGGTAGTAACTCAAGCTGGTAAGTTACTTCTTCTCGTCTTCCCAGTATCTTGTATGGACCAATAAACCGAGGTGAAAGCTTGCCTTTGATCTTGAATCTGTGTAGACCTCTGATCGGCGACACTTTGAAATACACAAAGTCTCCTACTGCAGAAGTCAGTTTTTGACGTCGGTTATCTAGATAGCTCTTTTGTCTGGATTGAGCGGTTTTCTGATTATCTCTGACCTCTTATACTTTTCTTTCTGCTTCTCTTATAACTTCGGGACCGAAAACTTGGCTTTCCTCAGTCTGGTTCTAGAACAACGGGGTTCTGCACTTCATTCCATATAAGACTTCAAAAGAAGACATCTTGAGGCTAGCTTGATAATTGTTATTGTACGAGAACTCCGTATATGCCAGATTTTCTCCCAACTGTTACCATTCTTCAAAGCACATGCTCTCAACATATCCTCAAGGATTTAATTTACTCTTTTTGTCTGTTCGTCAGTTTGTGAATGATATGCTGAGCTAAAATTCACCCTTGTATTTATAGATTCATATAGGCATTGCCAGAAATATAAAGTAAACTGACTACCATGATTAGATACAATTATCTTGTTTCTATAGAAAATATTGAGGGCAATCCAATTGTTTTTTACATTGCGTTTAGTGTCGTGATAGCTGTATGTTATAAACTGAATTTCACGAATAAATCGAATATTTATTTAGGATGATTTAAATTTTGAATTTGGCTTCTGCAATGATTCACTCGCTATGATTGAGTTTTTTTTTTGCGCAAATTCGATCCTACAGGTTCGGCTCAAGGAATCTTTTGCATGATTCGGTGTTCTGCAGTAGGGTGACTCGGATCAAACTAGGGCTAGTTACGACCATAGGGTCTGGTTTCCAACCCCAACTAGCCGAGTTAGGGGAAGAAATATGAAACTTTATCTGACTTGTTCTCGTTGCATTGATACCTCACTAGCCGGCCGTGTTTCAAACCGTTTTAGACCTGTTTGGAATGCAGCAATTTCACAAGCGAATCTGTAGAAATTTCATAGGATACAATTGATAAGATGATTTAACCAAACAAAAAAGCGAAATATCCTTGGTACAACAGAAGGCGTCGAGGGCACGGTGGGGGGAGCTATTCATGGATAGGAAAAAGAGTAGGTGGACTGGATGAGTGGAGAAGGAAGGGGGCATCAACGTCCCTCTTGTTCCAAACTTATATAAACCAAATGTCTCTTGCACATGAGCGTATGCTTTGTTGTATATACAGACGTGGCAGGTTCTTCGCTGTCATGTACTAAAAATTTTATTGATCATCTTGCGACGTCACTAATTTTATGGACGTCATTCGAAGATTCATTCACGGCCCCAAGTTTTTGGCCTGCATTATTGCCTCGGATTAATTGTTTGTCTATATTAGTTAATTATAAGATAGCTTGACCTTGACCTGTCACTACCAGTGGTCCTGTACTTCTACATTTGTAAAGCCACAAATAGGGTTTTCTTCATTCTGAGTACTAGCACTGACATCGATGGAACTCAAGATATAGCTTTGTAGTTCCTCTGTACACAAAATACATTAGTCAAGTACGGAGCTTGGGCGAAATAAATAAGCAAAACCAGTAATGCAATGGACGTGTCTGTTTAAATAAAACAAATATCTCAGTAGGGTAGGAAAGTCAAGAAAGATTTACTTAAATATTCGCTCAAGTCGTACATGATGAAACTACTAATATAAGTTCCTTCTCTTGATGAAAGGTACAATTTTGATGTATATCACTACATGAAAAAAAAAAACTAAGAATAACGGGTCATAACGGATATGGATGATGTGTTTCTCACCGTCATTTCGAACACGACACTGATAACCAGCCATTAGTGACAGGTAAAGATTCATCACCAATGAGATCATAGGTGATGGGTTGTAATCGTGACTCGTCTAGGGAGAAATATATAAGTGACGAGTAACCTCTTTACTCGTCACTTATGTCCAAACATAAGTGATTGGTAATAAGGTTATCTATCACTTATGTGTAGCTTACCCGATATGATTCTATCATTTCTTAGCTGCATCGTGGAGCATAGCCAAGATTTGGCAGCCATCTTCTCCCTATAAACAACAACAACAACGCATTCAAATCCATATGGACAAAAACACTTATATAAGAACTCGCTTCATCACAGAATCACAAAGGCTATAAAGTTTCACTCAATTCATTACATAATCACAAATGTTACAAAGTTTTGATCAACTCATATTACATAAGACCTCACAACCTAGGAATTCTATAGTGGAACTCGCCGTATGGGCTGATGACTTCAAACACCATGAACTCGACGATCCATCGTTGAATCTCTGGTCAAAAAAAGAAGCTTAAAATTCTTGCATAATTTGACGCGTAATAATGTCATATTATTATGAAATTAAAGTAATAGTAAAATTAGTTATAAATAATCTCGTATTGAACTTACATCGATGGATTTGATATCCTTCATACGGAGCGTGAGGAGCATGTTCCACACAATATAGAATCCATATACATTGCCTGGTGGTTGTCGCTGGCACTACTAAAAAGAAAATATATTGTTAGATCAAAAGAAAAAAAATAGCAGAAGAGAGCATTTGGTAATCTATTTGGTAGTATTTATAGTGAACCCATCTTGTTTGTTAGTCTGTGGCCATCTTTCGTGTTGTAGTTAGGTTGAGCTCGAAGATACTTGTCAAAAGGTTTGCATAAAGAGGGACCGATTATGGAGTATTTGAATGTTAGAAAAGTTAAATATGTAAACTAAGTCAGATAGAACTTACGCATCGAACAGTCCTTTTACAGCGATGTAATCATGCTGTCTAAGTTTGCCTTTTGGTACTACTAGTCTTGATGAGTCTAGGTACCACACCGAGTTCCACTTGAGGCAAATAACCAGTAAGATCCAATGACCATCGGTGTTGTAGGCGCCTAGCAGGTAGTGTATTTTGGAATATTGTTGCAGTGCCCTGGCCACATGGTCCACATCGTAGTCGGGGTAAAGTTGGATTGTAAAGTTGGATGATCGATATTGTAGTGGCCTCAGGATCAAGAAATGCAATGGGCTCCTTGTTCTTCTTTGTTTCTTTCATCAAGTATCTATAAGTAAGAATATAGTTAGATTTAAGACTTAGTGATATTAATTAATGAATATCCAATTTCAAGGGACTTATAATATGAAGATCCATAATAATGATACGTCCAGGGCATCAAGTTTGAAGAGATCGTATAAGTTATTGAAACCCAAAATAAAGTAGATGTCATCATTAGTTAAGAAGTGACGTCATTTTTATTGTACGACTATGGATCGAGCATTGCTGTCTCTATCAGCCTGCATGTAGTAATTATGTAGGTCGACATATGCTTTTCCCGCCCTTGCTAGGTCATCTACCCTCATCAAGGGCTTCCTATTTGGAATTTCGTGTTGGCGCTAGTCCACATAGCTTCAATGTCTGTGGACTTCTTCGCTAGTACAATTGCCTTTGACTTCTTCGCAAGGTGCTTCTTAGAGCCTTTCTTCTTGGCTTCCATTTCCTTCTTCTTTAGGCTCTTTGGGGAGACAAAATTGGATCTAGAAGTGAGGCTACCGGATGCGGATGAGAGGGTAGTGAATCCAGCTTCTCTAGAGGAGGAGAAGGTAGTGAAGCTGCCTTCTTTGGAAGTGAGGGGCGCGACAGTAGTGCACTTGAAGCTCATCCAGACTGGGATGCACTGGAGACCATGATGTCATCCCTCTTCCGCTAGATCCATTGACAAAGAGCTTCACCCAGAGTTGTAACTTCATCATTGGGGGAGAGCTCCAATACGTGATCAGTGGCATTACTATGTACCATATGCACCGTAACCACGGTGTAGCCATCACATATTGGGACCGTATGTAAAATACGAATGTCGAGAAGCACCTGGCCCCTTAAAACCTCGATTAGATACCCGTCATGCCTAATTACAATGCTATAGGGAATGGGTCCTTCTAGCAGGTCAATCGTGTTCAGCTCAGTCACAGCAGCAACTACTTGTTGATCAACCTCCTTGGAGGTGTAGCTACTCTTCCCTGCAACTCTAGGGTTAGCTTCGTGTGGCATGGAAATCTTTATTCCCTGTGATGCAAGCTACCCTATGATGCTTGCATAAACTTTTCGGGTGATGTCCCATGTAACTACATCTACATCCATTGCACCCGACCTCTTCCTCTTCTTGTACATCCCGAGGTCTTCAGGAAAGCCATATTTCTAGCCCTAAGAACTTGATACACCTCGCACTCGACCTGGGTGCTTCGGGTTTCCCAGTGCCACCGAGAGAACATCATGTTCCCTGACCCCAGTGAAAGAACCTTGGCTAGTTTTGGCTGCCTTTTTTTTTACTTTTTTTGCGACTGACTGGGTCTTGCTGTTTCTGAATGTGATTTCACCGCTTTCGGACAGCTCACCCCTTGCACGCTAATACGACTGTGATCATCCTAGGAATTGCAACCAAGGATTCTCGTGGCCTTCTCTGGTTAACTTATCATCCTCCGCCTGCCATTTTGCCCTTTTCCCAACGTACTCGGTTGCGCCAACCCTGTGGTTGTGCTTGTTCCTAGCCCAAAATTGCTTCTTCTCCTCACTCTCTTTTTTGAACTGCTCTGAGTTCTTCATCTCCACAAAAGCATCTCAATCTTCCTCTTTCAAGTGCTTGTAGCTCTCAAAGGGTACCACCCCTTTAGCAAAGAACCGATTAACAAGCTTGCTCTTAAAGCTTTGGTGAAGTTTTGTGATCGCTTTCATTGCTACATTGACTGCGGCGATCATTTGACACTCGCTCATGTTTCCAGGGTACTCTAGATATTCCTTGATGACATTATCGAACAAGTCCCTCTTCACTTCGTCACTAAAGTCATCAAACTTAGTTGTTATCGGCACCGTCTCCTGAGCATTGAGCCTTGTGACCCTCCGGAATCTATTTAGGGACTTTTCATCCTTAGGCAGCCCATCAGCATCGATTCTCGTGATGGTAACCTTGTCTGTCGGCAACTGTGTTTGTGACCTTAGCTTTCGGGATCGTGCACCACTACCAGCTATCTGGCTTCAAGACCGCGCTTCCTCCATCTAGAGAGAAAACAAGAGGAGTTGGCATAAACAAAAAATATTTCACCATTCAACAAGTATAAAATGCATTTACTCATATCAATACCTCTTCGGTGGGATTATATTCTTCATCACTTGCCTGACGTTGGCTCGGAGGCTTGCACAGAATAGGGCTCGGGCTATGATACTAGATTTCGCTACTGTCAGAGGAGGACGTCGGGTGCGGGCTTAGGCTCTGCCCCATCTTGTACCGAGGTGGCATCTAGTTCTAGCATCCTTTGTGCTTTTGGTTTCTGAGGGGTGACAATCCTCTTCTGCCCCATGGTTTCTTAGAGGAAAGAAAAAGAATCAAAGTTAAGAGAACAAGGAAACATATATCTTTCCCTCAACTATTTAGAAAGTGCCCATACATATATGGTGCGATATTACACCAAAGAAAATACTACCCCAAGCAACGACATTTATAGGCTATAGATTGCATATTTAGAAAGTGCCAACTTCAATTACGCGAACGTATGTGTACAAGTTCCAAATGTCATGGTATTACAGTTACATGTGTCAAGTTGATTGCTAATTGTTCAGAGCATCATATGAAAAAAAAATCATAAATTCAAGCAGTTTCTAAAAAAAAAAAGAGGAATTTCACACTAACATGTGGATCTTTTTTGTATCTGCAGAATAATGTGTTCACAGAAGAAGAAAGTGAAAACACATACAAAAACAGTGTGTCTTCTAGACCATAATGCATTTTCTATCCAAAAAAGAGGAAAATAATGCATAACTAGGTATAATTCTGCAAAAAAAATTAGTAGTCTGGATATAAATCAAGGAATTTATGAATGGCAGCCAGTTCTATGACCATATGAAAAACTTACTAAACTATACTACAAAATTGTTACTTATCACCTTATCCACTGGTAAAAATACTGCAATAAGCATGTGTAATTATTCAATAGATTACAATGAGCTGCTTATTTACTTAAGAAATAACTCTTTCTTGTCATAATGGTATGAGTTTTAGAGTCCAAGTATCTCGTTCAATAAACTATCATCCAAATAGTGTTCAGGTATGTACTCAATAGGCCTAACTTTGCCTCTAATAAATTATGATGTATACAAAGATAACATTGCACAAGCACATGCCACTTGCTAAAAATATAACTATTGTTTAGGTATACAATACTTTTTTTTGCTAATTTTACATAGACTAGTGTTACTAATAAAACTGTCCCATGTTCAAAATATAATTTTTTCAGATATTCAAATTAGTTCTTGTTTTGTATATGAAAACAAATAGTCCATAAAACATATAGCAGGTTAAGAGAGAAAGCAGACATTCTTGCACCTAATTTTAATTGAAATCCAATTTACAAAAATGAGCGAACATGTTTAACAAAAATATATAGGCCCTTAAAAGTAGTCTTAATTCCCATAAATCAAAATTATTTTGTCAAGTTATGGCTCTCAGATCCACAAGTGTTCCAATGTTGAATGTTAGATGTGATGGTTTATGTAATTATATATTATTTGCACAAAAAGAAGATAAGAAAGTTCAAACTTTGATTTAAGTAGTTTCCTAAATTATAGTTAACATCAACAACTTAATTGGCTACTTAGAATCTTTCAACTTAATTGCCTAAATTATCGAGCGTTTCGAGAGGATGAGACGCGGGATGGAGACGAGGGCAGAATGAACTTTTCAGGCATCTATGGGATGAAAAACTGTTGGAAATTGACGAGTGTGTCAAAAACAAATAATAAACTGTGAAACCAATGGCAAAAACAAAATGCGATAAAAAGCCCCAAGTGATAACAAAGACCCTAATCCACCAGACTTGTCCAAAAGTATCTCATTCATTTTACTGAAAATACTATACCAAACTTGTGAAGCTAAAAATCCCATGGATCATTTGACAAATAAGGATCATTTCACAAATCCCAACTACCTCTGATCATTTCTTACACCCATGGATCATTTCACAAATCCCAGCCACATGGTGTCGTCTCCAAACATCCCTGCACTAAAAACCCTATGGCAAATACATCAACTCAATATCTGCACTAGTCTAGAAATAGCTATAGGCAACCACTTATTGCACACTTCAAACCAAAGATGGGGGAGGAGATGGAGAGGGAGGATTGGGGGCGTACCTGACAGAGATGGGAGGTGGACGACAGGCTTAACAGAGATGTGGATGGCTGAAGCTGGACAGAGCAAGCGGCAGTGGCACGAGCAGCCTCCTCCTCCTCCTTCGCTGGGGAACTAGTGGAGAGGGCGTTGTCGGTGGGGCCGGTGATGGGCTCAGGGGCTCGACGACAGCGGAGTGCAGAGGAGAGGGTGTCGATGGTGGTGGTGCACGGAGGAGAGGGCATCGACGGCAGCGGCACGGACTCGGCGGTGACTCGGGGATGAGGAGGCTGAAGGCACGGCTAGGGGAGTTAGGGCTAGGACATAGAAAAAATGACACGGGGAGGCAGCCTATATATAGTTAAATGATCATAGGTGACGGTTAAACACTATCACCCATCAGCTATGATATATACCCGTTACTAAATCATAAGTGACGGGTGAATATTATCACCCGTCACTTATTACTTGTACTCAGTGACCGGAGAAGGAAGTCATAGGTGATGGCTGAATAGTATCACCCATCACCTATAACTACTAATAAGTGATGGGTTCATAGTATCACCTATCACCTATAACTTTGATAGAAATTCTATATTCAAATTCATAACTGATTATGTTCAATTTAACATTACAAATTTGACATTAATATTACAAATTAGATATTAATATTATAAATTTGACATTAATATTGCAAATTTAATATATACAAATTCAAATTTGAACTTAATATTACACATTTGACATTAATATTACAAATTCAAATAACTTGAAGCCTAAAATTCAAATTCATCGTGTTCATGCTTTCTTGACATGGATCCCTTCGTTATGGTCGGAGTGCAGGTATAGAGTTTTCTCGGTCAGCGAAAGGCGTGGTATGATTGTTGTAGCAAAAGGGGGTATTTCATTGAGTTGATTGAACTCCTACTCATCAACGATGTTTGCAACTACGACGATGCGTCTTTTCCCAGCGAGAACCACATGGCGTTTCTTCTTTATTGTGTCACTCACATCAATGACTTGGCGAACATATTTAGTGAGTATGAAGGGTTCAGACTTGTATCTGACATGTTTGAGATCAACACTAGTGAATCTATACTTGTCATTAGTGATGCCATTTGCCTTATGTACCCAACGGCATCGATACAGGGCTACCTTGAATTCCAAGTAGTTCTGCTTCCAGATCTCCTTTATTTGATCGTAGTATGTGCCCCTCTGCACGTCGTTGTCATAAGCATCTATACGGACACCACTGTTCTGGTATATGCTCTTCTCATCTTGGGCAACCGTGTAAAATGTGTATCCATTTATATAGTACCCTTGATATGTCATAATTGTGCATATAGGTCGGATGCCAGTTTTTTTATCAGAGCACTTGTAGGAGTACTCGATTGTTTGATTCGATCTCGGAATCAAGTGGTGAACATTTGCATATGTTGCCTTGCAACCTAAGCTTTAGTCTGCCTTGGATTCTCTTCAAGTAGCATCTACTTGTGCTCATCGACGTATGGGCACACTTCGCTCATTTGTTGCAGCACGAGAAAATGGGCTTAGTCGTATGCCTTTAGATCAAGAGTTATTGCCATCTTCCCCAAAATCCCTACACCTGCGAGCCTCTCCTCATGGCCAGAATTAGGCACATCAATTGGGTTGTTTGGGTCAATGAAATTAACAGACCACTCCAATGCCTCCTCCGTCGCGTAACCCTGCATGATGCATCCCTCAGGAAAGGCTCGATTCTTTACATACGACTTGAGAAAATGCCCATATATCTCTCATATGAAAACATGTGATGCAAGAACATGGGGCCAAGGTAGTGTATCTCATTAACAAGTGAGTAGTGAGATGTACTATGATATTGAAAAAGGATGGTGGGAAATACACCTCTAGAATACATAGAGTCTCAAAGTGTCTTTTTTCTAGCTCCTCCAGCTCGTTTGAATTGAGCACCTTTTGTTTAATTGCATTGAATAAAAAACACAGGCTCAGGATAGCCTCACGAACCTTAATTGGGAGAATGTTCCTAATAGCTACTACAAGCAGTGACATCATCATCACATGGCAATCATGGGACTTCATCACGACGAAATTCATTTTCAGCTGTTTCACCGAAACGAGTCTTGCGATGTTGGATGAGTAACTGGAGGAAACTTTCACACTGTGCAAGAACTCACATAATTATTTTTTCTCCTTCTTGGAGAGAGTGGTAGCTGCTGGGGGTAGGTGTTTTCCTTTGTCCGTATCATTTGTATGGAGCTCCAGCCTTAAACCCATTTCTTCAAGGTTAGCTTGTGTGTTCTCATGATCCTTTCTTTTTCCATTCATTTGGAGCAATGTACCGATCAGACTCTCACATATATTCTTCTTTACATGCATATTGTTGATAGAGTGGCGAATATCTAATTTTTCCCAATACTCTAGCTCAAATAGTATTGATTTCTTGTTCCGCATTCTTAACCGTTCATCATCCTTGGAGGATTATTTTCGCTTGCTAAGGACAACATTGATATTCTTAACCTGATAGTGGACATCTTCCCCACTGAAATGCTTTGGAGGTAACACTTTCTCCCTTATGCCATCGAACTGCTTGTCCATGTTTCAGTACATGTGCTTCCTGGGAAGGAAACATCGATGCCACATGTACACTATTTTCTTTGAGTTGTTCAACCACAAACTGTATACGTCATCTAAGCAATGTGGGCAAGCTTCACCTTTTCTTTTGCTTTGACCTGACAAGTTACGAAGTGCTGGCACATCATTAATAGTGATGAATAACATGGCGTGCCAGGTAAAGTACTCTTGCTTGTACTGATCCCAAACATCAACGCCGTCCGACCAGAGTTTCTTAAGATCATTGACTAAAGACCTCAGGTACACATCGATATCGTTGCTAGGTTGTTTCGGTCCTGATATCAAGATTGACAACATAATGTATTTTCGCTTGTTACAAAGTCAGGGTGGAAGGTTGTAGATCAACAATATAACATGCCAGATACTATGTGAGGTACTCATGTTACCAAATGGATTCATGTCATCTGTGCTCATAGCAAACCTAATATTTCTCAATTCTTCAATGAACCAACAAATGTGGAATCAACAATTCGCCACTGAGTGGAATCCATCAGGTGCCGTATCACTGCGTTGTTCTTACGACCCTCCTTATGTCAGCGCACCAATTGTGCCTCATTTTTGTTGGCAAACAGACGCTTCAGATGGAGAATTATAGGAAAATACCACACACCTTCCTAGGACCACCTTTACTTTTCTTACCTCCATCCTCGTCACCACCGTCATTTCTACACTTATAACGATGGGTTCCACAAATGGAGCATTGATCCAGCTCTGCATACTGTCCACAAAACAAGATACAATTCTACTTACATGCATGTGTTTTTTCTATTTCCAGTCATAAAGAACAAATTATCTTCTTCGCGTCATAGACGCCCTCGAGCACCAAGTTCCCCTCTAGTAGCATGTCCCTTAGTAGATCCAGTAATGCTTCGAAACTTTTATTATGTTCCTAAATATCCGTGTGTACTTCTCCTTACAGTTGGGATAAAGGGGCGTCTTGGAATCCCGCACAAAGTCCTGAAATTTAGCAAACTCACCATTGTTATACTCATCGTGCCGCTCGACATCCTGCACCATCTAGTCCATATTCTCTACAAAATCCTCGAGATCATTATCATTGAAACCTAATACGTCCTCATCCCTGAGACCATGATCCATTTCACCGGGTGTAAGTCTTTGATCCACACTGTCAGCATGGAGGGCCTGATTCAACTCTCCCTCGTTAAGGCCTTCCTCACCATGTTTTTTTTCTAACATGTATAATTCTCTTTAAATCTACGCATGACCAAGTGTGCATGGATATTGTGTGGTTTCGGGAACTTCTTATCATTCCTACAGTCATGACATGGACAATACATTGCTATTTTACCATGATCTTTCATATCCACCAAGGCAGCACTCATGAAATGCTTCACCCACTCAGGTACTCTGGACAAGTCCGGGTCTCAAGGTACATCCAACTTCTATCCTTCATATACAATTAATGTAAAACATTCATTCTTCATTAACATTTACCATAATTTCGTGGTTAAGCATGCGATTAAAAATTCCATACAATTACACTAGATCCGTGGCATCTCGCGGTAGATCGGGCAAACCTAGTACCAAATCTAACATAAATACAACTCACTTGTACTAAGATTTTAGATAAAGATGCAAAATGGTCGATTACAACTCAAAATATAACAAATCTACCAAATAGGGATTAGAGTAGGAGGAAAGGAGGAGATGCAAACCTTCAAAGGCATAGCCCAAATTCAAATCTTAAATCAACAAAGATATTAGAGAGTCTCCAGAGGAACTGGAGAAAATTGTCGATCTACTGTGCACGCACAGTGCTGGCCAGTTTGGACGCACACAGTAGCGGGTCAGATCTTATAACAGAGCTAAGTCATAAATAACGGGTCATAAGATTACCCATCACTTCTGACTTACTATAAGTGATGGGTTGTAACATGACCCATCACTTATTAGTTGTGCAGGGAGACCCGTCACCTATGCCATATTATAAGTCATGTGACGTAATATGACCCGTCACTTATGATTGATGCAGAGAGACCCATCACCTATGACTAGGTTATAAGAGATGGGTGTAGTTATAACCTGTCACTATTGTAAAAGAGTGGATCAGTGCCGGTTGAAAAAACGGCTTCACTGTTGGTTTTTCAACCAACACTCTTTACTCAGCACTGATACTCGACTAGTATAAGTGCCGGTTGTGCACCCGACACAATTGCCATTTCCAGAGAATAAAAAAAAGGAAAAATGGCAATGGCAGGAGTGGCATCCGAGCCAGCTCAGAAGCCCTTCAGCCTGTGCATGGCGGCACAACGTGACTCCTCGCAGTTGCCCTCCGACGCACTTTGGCTCTGTCCAGCGCTCCCCTTTAGCGCTTCCCACCAGCCTCAACAGCAGGAGTGCTGCGCCTCAACCAGGCCCGCGTGAAGCCCCTCCGGCTCGACCGGCCCTTGTGGAGTCCCTCGAAGCCACCGCCGCTAGATCCAACGGAGACCCTCAAAGCCACCAATGCCAAATCCAGCGGCCACGAGCTCGTCATCGCCAAATACGGCAGCCATGAGCTTGCCATCGCCTTCCTCACCGATGGAGACCGAGAGAGAGAGAGAGAGAGAGAGAGAGAGAGAGAGAGAGAGAGAGAGAGAGAGAGAGAGAGAGAGAGAGAGGAGAGGCCAGATGAGGCAGGAGACTGAGAGAGAGAGAGAGGAGGAGGATGGCGGTGGGGAAGAGATGCCGTGAGTAGTTGTCGGTGAGGGTATGAGGACTGAGGGGGGGGGGAGAGGAGGTGAGGGTCTGAGGAGAGAGGGGATCGATGGTGCGGGGAAGAGATAAGGTCGAGCCGTGAGCCCATGACGGACGCGAGTTGAGCTGGAAGCCAATTCAATTAAAATTTTGAGTCCAAATTATTAGTGCCGGTTGTTTTTCAAAACCGACACTGATACTGGTTTTTTTACGAACCGACAATGATAATCGCATCAATGTCAGTTTTATTCTAACCGTCACTGATGATCCGGTATGGATGACCAGTTCTGTGGTAGTGTGTCACCTATATCATAAGTGACACACAATATTATAACTCGTCACTTATGACCTACAATCAGTGATGGGTCTATGCCTGATACCGACCTGAGGCTATATAAGTGACGGGTCATATAATAACTCATCACTAAATTGTGTCTCTTTTGTCTATTTTTCACGTAGTGTATGCTTATGTTCTTTCAAGAGAATAAGGAACCACCTCTTTGGTGTAGTGGTGGCGATATGAGTGTATGACTCTACTCACCAGGACATCCTGGTGTTCACAATTTAACTGGAGATTTTAGTCACAGATTATTCCCTTCGTAGTGCTGGTGTGCGCGAGCACAACATTACAATAGATATGTACGTAGGATGCTTACCTGTGTGAGCGCCACTCGACAACTGAAAAGTAGGCAGTTAACTTACAAAACTCAAGGAATTTCAGGAATGGCTGCAATGGCAGAAACCGTCTCAGACTTGTTATTTCCACCTCACGTACCTTTCATAAAACACCATCGTCACCGCCGTTCACTAGTTTAATTAGTTGCCTCTATGTCCACTCAAGATTGCAGCGCACCTCTCTCCTATCACCTATGGAAGAGGCTGGCCCATCGATAACCACCTTAAGTTCAACGATGCCATCAGTAGATATCACCCAGTATATGTGAGAACCCATGTTGATATGTGCCATAGCTTAATATGATGAATAGTTGACAAGTTTGGTTTGTTGTTAAGTTAAAATTCAAGAGTTTAGGGATGCATGAGCATGTCTAATTGTGGCAATGCATGATTACTATTTGTGACTAACTATAATTGGTGAAGATGATGAGAATTTTTGGAGAAGAAAATGTGTTTTTTTGTCTTATGATGTGTAGGTTAATGGAGTCAACTTAGCGGTCAATGATGAGAGGACTAGGACTAAGCGGGAGGCTTCGGGCCGAATGGTCATAATGCTAGGTGAAATCAAGAGTGATCCACATTGTAGAGAGAGAAAGAAGCAAATGAAGTTTGATGAAGACACAGTGTTGACTAAATCAAACTGAGCGGGATGCTAGTGCAAGTGCTCAGCCCGAGGAGTGGGACCAGGAGAGACTCGTCGAAGGTCAGGACCGCAGGGCTAGGTGACATGTGTCAACACCAGAATACTTGCTTTCGAGGGTTTTAATTTAAGTTTCTAGTAACGGTTAATTTAGTTGATAGGGAGAGCTTAGAGAGAAAGAGAGGGGAAGAGAGGTCTGTTTAGATCTAATCTTTCTTCTTCTTTCACAAGAGACGGAGGCGAGGGCGGTATCTAGTAAGATACCTACGTTTCAACTTCCCTAGCAATGAAATCAGATTTGCTGAAGTAATTTCGTGCTTCTTTGGATGAGAAACCAATGTTTTTCCCTTCTTTTGGTGATTTTTGTTTTACCATTTGGGCTGCAATTTTGGATGGATTTTTGTGAGTCTC
Organism: Phragmites australis; assembly: GCF_958298935.1. NCBI lineage: Eukaryota > Viridiplantae > Streptophyta > Magnoliopsida > Poales > Poaceae > Phragmites > Phragmites australis. Next base: position 17,055,258 of record NC_084921.1, read on the forward strand.
GAAGGGTTGCAGGACATATGAGAATATCTCTCTAATGATCTTGGATCGATCCATCTCATGAGCTCCGCAAATTTATTGTTTTTGCACTTCATGCCTCCATTCCCTTTCCCCCCAAAAAGAATGAAGTTTCTAATGATTTCTTGATCTTTTGAGGATGGATTCTTTTGGTGGTGATTCCCTATGCTTAGATGTACCTGCGGTTCAAATTTCCTTGATTTAGAGGTTATTTGATTGGATTTCACCATTTGGATTTGGCAAGCCCTATTAGGGTTTTAGCTCTATTGTCTACGCATACCTCCAGCAGTCAGACCGCCAGATCATTGCAAAAAAAAAATGTTGGTTTGAGATCTGTGAGTGCTCTAGGAGTCATATTGCTAGGATTCATGATCTGACCACCAGAGAGATAGAGTTTTCAACTTTTTCTACTCCCCACAGTCAGACCACCAAGAACCGTGGTTAGACCACTAGAACTCAGTTTGTACTTTTTTGTTTGCTTCTCTTGTCTTCTCACTTTCGCTTTGTATCAAGCCGTTTCTAGCTTCGCTCATAGGGTTACTAGTTTCTTAGGAACTACGTGATCTTGTACAAGTTGGAAGGGAGAAGCATTAGGTGATAATTAGGAAGGGCCATCCAAAGTTTGGTAAGGCTAGCTCTGTCTTTGGCATAACTTGTAGAATAAAAACAAGTTGGTGATTATGCTTCATACATTCTTGGGCAAAATACCTCAAATTGAAATAGGAATCATTTGAGACAACATCACATAACAATTGTGACTTCATGACAAATATAAAAATCATGGGATTTAATTGCAATAGGAATCATCTGTGTCGAACAATGTGTATAGTCTAAATCCTTTAGCTTCATATCCAGCTCGGCAGCTCTAATAAAATAACACGCACCGTTGATGTGAGGAGTGTTCCAACGATGCATCATGCTCGGTTCATCTACAATAAATAAATACAAATTAATGACTACAAATAAATTAATGCATGCAAATAATTTATTAATTAATAAATAAAAGCAAATTAATATTTATAAATAAATAAATAAGATCACATTAGCGGTTATAAATAAATTAATTAATTAATTAATTAATAAAAATAAAAATAATGACCTATTAGCTTTATTATATGCTTGGTCATGTAAAACTTTAATTACTTCATGTAATTGGGAAAAACTTATGCACAATCTTAAGCCACCATGAAAAATAATCTATCTACATATATACATCGATCCACCAAGAAATCAACGTTAAATTGGATGTATAGCTACGTACAAACAATATCCATCGATCTACCAAAAGATAATCATAATCCATCGTGAAAATCAACCTTAAATTGTAGCTTAATTAGAGCTCTAGCTTCATTCACTAAATAGCGCCATAAACACTAACCAACTCACAAATGAAGCTATCAAATGATGATTTGAACAATTGGCTAACTGTGCAACAACAAAATGAAGTGGTTGCACTTGTTCTTTTGAAATTTTGATGATTCAATTCATCAAAATGTTGGACATGGCATCCACCACCGAAGAAAATGAGTTTGGGAAAGTGAAGGCTTGGGGAAGAAGAATTTTCTCAGGTTGTATTAATAGAGGGTAAGTTATAGAATGAATTTAAAAAATAATCCAATTCCAATGTCACATTATTAGAATCGGTTCCAATAAAGAACCGATTCTGATACTTCAAAATTTGTTCATTGCATGAGCCAATTCTAATATTTGTTCTATCATAATTGGTTCATATTTGAGTCAGTTTAGAGCTAGAATCGATTCTAATATATTAGAATCGGTTCCTAGCTAGCCAACTCATCAGAATTGCTTCCAGCTTTGATCTAATCCTGATACTCAGTCAGAATTGGCTCCCAAAGAACCAATTATGACTAGGGATGAAAATGGGTGGGAGAAATCCCATCCCGTTTTCTATATTTATCATAACTGTTTTTAGTTTGCGGGACTTATGTGGAAACGAGACGAAAATAGGAAACTTAATGCAAAAATGGAGCCGAAAATGGTTTTACTGTTTTCATGACCATATTTTCAAAATCCCGTTTTTATTCGGGATATTCCCGCAGGATTCCCGTTTTTCATATGAGCCGACAACCACAGCCACAGCCATAGCCACAACCTAACTGCACGACATCCAAAGCCGCCAGCTGTCGCCTGCCCAACTCAACCTGCATGTCATTGACCCCACCCTACTCACGCCGTCCGCACCCTATGACCTGCTCCTGCCTAGCCGCCCTGCACACCGTCGCCCTGCCTTACCTATCGTGTGCCGCCCTTACCCTACGCGTCGCTCCAGCCACTGCACGCATCGCCCCTGCCCTGTGCACCGTTGCCCTCGGCCCCCATGGCCCCGCCCTGCGCATCGCTCACTATATGAAAAAATGACACAAGTGATGGGCAATGACCACCATGGGTGACGGATCATTGGTGACGGATCAAACTTGTCACGTCAGTAATAAAGCTCATAAATGACGAGTCATAACTCTGACCCATCATTTATTACAAGTCATAAGTGATAGGTCACAGTTATGACTCGTCATTTATGACTGATGAACGGTTTTTACGCCTTTTGGACACAAAATAAGTAAAAAATATATTTTTTTCAACCGAGCCAACCCAATTAGTGTCATCACCACTCGCTACGTGCCCCTTGCAATTTTTCACACTGTTTTTGTACTTTACATTCTGTGGGAATCGAACTCGCGGCCTACCCTCGCGCGCGTAGCAGCTTTACCACCTCACCCTCCCACGCGTTCTGAAAGGAGCCGAATAAATATCGTTTTAACCTTTTTGCTGAAGGTCATAAGTGACGGGTCATAACTGTAACCTATCACTTATCAAGTCATAAGTGATGGGTCACAATTATGACATGTCACTAATGTTCATTGTATAATAAACACACAAAATAGTTGACCCGGAATGCCTTCAGTTAATCGGGTATAACTTTTGCATATGGACTGTGAATTCGACGTTTTTCGACTCTACAGACATCTACAGAAAACGTTACATCCCTTTTGGCAAAACTTTGTCAGGTTCAGCGAATTTTTTGAGACTAAAAATGGCCTAGAAGATTGATTTCTCGCCCTAGAAGTTTCTGAACTGTTTACGAAATGCGCGTTTGTGTCCATAGCCGCCACCCCTTACATTAAACTTAAGCAGAAATATACAATGGTTCCTATTCTAATGTTGCTTAAGTGAGAAAAAATAATAAAAAATAAAATAAAAAATATTTCACTTTGAATTCATGATATTTCACTTCAAGCAAGATATGAAAATCAAATCAATGGAGAATTAACACTTTTAACTCAAGATTTATTTCTTCTAGAGGAATTCAAAGCATTTTCAAAGCTGCCCATTAAACATTTTTTAATTTGAAACTGAATAAACGTCAAATTGAAGATCAAACACTTTTGACTTTTTGTTTAATACACTTTCAATTTGAAATATGGATCTTCTGACTCGATAATGTGGGAAATAAATGACATGCAGGATTAAATAAGGAACAAGCCATAATAGGTTAGATTTGCATAAATGCCAACTATGCTATCGTGGAGTTATAAAAGCATCTTATTTAACTACATGATTCATCACTAGACTTCCATCTCCTAGAAACATCTCCATATGTTTCCCAACTACCTGAAAACCACATCAGGTTCCAAACCAAACCAAACCAACAAAATCAAACCCGTCTATTAATCATGTGAAGATCCAAGTCTCTCATGACTATGAGCACGACTGATATATCCGATTTTACACTCTACAGAGGTTGTCCAGTTTTTCCCATGAATTGTGATTTCCTTGTTGTCATGTCGGCCAAGAACTTAACACATGCCTATGGTGTGTCGCCTGGAGATCATTACAAAACCGTTACAAAGTTTCATCCAGTATGTGCATGCCTACTAGGTTTCACCGCCGTCAAAGTAGCTATTACACAACCCAGAAGCCCCCTTTTGCGCCTTGTAGCTCCAGAAAGATTTACTCTTCCCTTCCACTACACATCCTATACCACTAACCAAATGGTTCTGGCCTTAGCCATTCCCACACATCCACTCTTGAGTTGTCGCTCCACTAATTAATAGGTGAGGTCTATCCCATACCAGGCCTTGTGGTTGGTACAAAAATTCTTGAGTTGTCGCTCCACGAACCAATCCTTACTTAGATCATTTGAGCAAACACTAAACATAACAACATAACTACAACCACCATCGCCAACACCACTTTGCTCAAGGCCTAAGGTTTCATGTTGCTATCCATTACCATAATTTCCGAACTCATAGTTGCATATTTCATTAGTCATGTTTAACCAATAACCCATCCATACCCTTGTGCAAAGCTAAGCATAAGCTACCCATCATAATCACTACTGAGAAGTAGGTGATAAGGAATATATGGAACATGGTACTATAAGTAAATAGGATTCGGAATTAACAGCATGCATGATTGAAATAAAGAACACATTTGAAAAACTAGGATCAGAATGTTCAAGGTCACTTGCCTCTTCCAACTTGTTGCTCAGACTCTTCAAAGACTTGGTCCCGGAGATTCTCGAACTACTCCTTGTCTGCTCTTAAAATACATCAGAAAAACACACAACAAAACTAACTAAGAACAAAGCGCCAAATAATATCTAACATCTATAAAAAAGGTACTAAAAGATAGTACACATTGCTACAAGCCCGTGAGCGTAAAAATCATCTAAATCAGAGCTAAAACAAGAAATTTACGCTAAAAACAAGTTTAAGGTTAAATCTAAAAAAGGGACTTGTTTTGAAATAAATAGAAAGGACATGGGCCTTATTAAAAAACATAGGGACCTATATGTAATTATGAGAAAGATTAGGGGCTAAACTACAAAAAGATAGGGGCTTATTTGCAAAATTACCAATTTTTTTGAATTAAAATAAATCAGAAAATGACTACATAAAGCCCTTACTGAGGTGGCTGACACGTCAGCTCATTGGATGATGTAGTAGGCTGAGGTGGTGCTTATTGCTGACTGGGATTAAAGAAGCCACATGTCAACACGTGATTGGACCACGAAGGGGTACAAAACTGATCTAATATGGGCCATTCTTTTTGGATCCGACGGCTGAAAATGCATCTAGGACTCGCCGGCTAGTAGCACAGTGGCGGGAGGGGAACTAGCAGTAGCGGAGGGCTCAGCACAGTGGCCCTTCACTGGAGCGGCACTAATGCTTGCCGGTGACGAAGGAGGGGGCACGACATACCTCAAATGCTGCGGCACGAGGAGACGGTCGACGGCGACACACAAGAACGCGTTGGGATAGGATAGGAGCTCCTATGGCCGTGACATGAAGGTAAGGGCATCGGCGCACTTGGTTGGCGGTGGCAAAGCTTGCAAGTGGGTCGGCAGTGGCACAAGGCGATGGAAATAGTGCAGCGAATATGCGAGCTTCAAGCTTAGGAAATGGCGGCGGATGGAGGGAGGCTCGGGTGTGGTTAGTGTTAGGCAAAAAGCGGCGGCTTGGTGGCAAAACGAGGCAAGAGCGCATTCGATCGGCTTATATGGGCAACGGGCACCAAGACCCCGTGGCGTGCATGCCAAGAAGGAAGGGTGGTGGTGACCGGGTTGATCCCGAGCGGTTCTTCACGTTTAAACGCTCAAAAACTTGGGGATAAGACAACAGTTGTTTGCAGGTGCAATGCGGATTTGGATCAGCAATCTTCTAGAGGATCTCGTCTTGGATTTGGACGGACGTGGATGGAGACGGAGTTGAGTCCAGCTTAGACTCGAGCATGTAGCGCAGGAAGAAGGTGAAGGCGAGTTTTTGGTCAGGCGCTAGCAGAGAGGCGAGTGGGAAGGAGTGGCTTGCTAGGCGGCTTGCTGGGCCTGGCCTTCAACCGGCCTAGGCGGGGAGGAAGGTGAAGGCCGGGTCGGCTGGCGGCTCGGGCTTCGACCTATGTGGGAGAGAAAACAGGGAGAGGTAAGAAATAGACTTGCTTAGGGAAAAAAAGGAAACGCGCCGGGAAAAGAGAAAAGAAAAGGAAAAAGGGAGGAAATTGGCCTGGGAAGGAAAAAGTAATATTTTTTTATAAAGGCATTTTCAAATCTTTTCCAAAATTCAAACGATGTGCCTCAATGTTTTCAAAAGTTTATTTTTCACACAATAAAACCCTAATATTAAATTTATTTTAGAAAATAGGTTTTAATCTATTCTATTTATTTTAAACCTAATTAAATTCTAATTTTTTTAAAAACATTATGAAATAAAAATCAAAGTGTTACGCATCTCAACCTGCGGCCCAATCCCCCCCCCCCCCCCCCTTCTTTTCTTCACTCGGCCTGCTCGGGTGTCGGTCTGGCCACTCTTCCCTCCTTCATTCTTTCTCTCTGGGCCGGGCGTGTGCTATCCATTCTGGCTTGCTTCACCGTTCGAGATCGAAGCCCAGGCAAACTCGTCTTCCTCCTCTCGTCGTTCCCCTCTCCCTCCCCCTACTGTTCATGGTCTAGAGCCCGATGGAATCGCGATCAAATATGTCATAAGTCACACGGAGGAAGTCATCTAGAGAGCATCATCATGTTGTAAAAGGACATCACTATTAAAACTATCTATCCCCAGCCCGATTCGAGTTCAAATGAGGTAGATCGAGCCCGTATAAATACGTGTCTCCGCTGGACTCATTTGAAACCAAATCCAACATGATCTCTTCTTCCCTCGCCCTCCCGACTATATATTTTGCACCCTGGAACCTCCCTGGAGCATCCCAAGTTGATTCCCCATCTATTCGCCGAGGATTCACCACCGTAGCCACATGCTTGCATAGCTCCAAGAGCCGCCATAGCATCTCGCCGCCGCTAGCCCACTGTGAAGATCACCGATGACAACACATATGAAAAACGAAATCACAGTGGTCGGCTAAACATTTATTGCCACTCGTCAAATAGCACCATGTAGTGCGATGTAATTCCGGCGTCTTTCCGGTGGAGCGCAGCGGTGGGAAGCAGAGTCACCATCGTCTTCACGTTCGGAGCTGAGCAAGGTACGGCCCTGACCTTTGGATCGCTCGCATGTGGCTAGAATTAGATCGGGGTTAACGGTTCAATGAGGATAGATTCCGGCCGTCAGATCCCGATTGGAGGCCTCGGATTTTATGAACCCTTACGGCGCCATCACAGGACCATGACGCTGTTAGCCGGCCATGTTAGCCTAGCTGCGTCAGCGCCTTTGCCTATGTTGCGGTGGCCCATCAGCCGGTTGTGCTGACGTGGTGTACACAGTCAACGTTTATTCTTCTTTTTAATTGATTTTGTACCCGCTGATGTCATAAACAATAAAGATGATGCAATATATAGGTTTTAATAATCAGGTTAGTTCTATTAATGCTTGAAATAATGTTTTTATTTAGTACAATAATTCTGAAAATTAGAATTAATTTGTAAAATAGTTTTAATAACGTTATTGAATTATATTTAATGTTTTTATATAGTTTATAATACAAATAAATTCCAAAAATAGTTAAAAATCATATATTTCTTGGGAAAATTTAAGAAAAAAATTTTAATCACATAATTTTATTTGTAATTAATTTTTTGTTCCGTTTTAATCTTTCAAAAGCCGTAACTTATCAACCGTTACTTCAATTTGACATGTTCTTTTACCAAAATTGCTAGAAAAATATGATCTTATCTGTGACGATGTTTGTTTTGTGATATATAATTTTTATTTATCTTGGTGTTTATGTGTTTCCCTTTTGCTTGTACGTGAGTAGACGCCAATGTTCCGAATGAGCTAGAATGACTTTGGGACTAAAACTTCGAAGACCTAACTGTGTATAATGAAGGTAGTTTGTGTTCTTGACCATATTGATCTTAGTTTTTAAAATATTTTTTTACAAACATGAATACTAATAATATTACAAGAAATCCCAAGAGTTAGGTTTTACCTTAGATATGGTTGGCTATGGAAGGATATGTCATGCTTAGCTTTGCTTTGAGGTGGTGATCATGATAATGACTTTATGAAATATGATAATGTTGTGTATGGAGTGATCTTTCCCAATTTATAGCACAACCACAAGTCTGGTATTGGACGGACCTAGCTGATTAATTTGCTTTACTCTCAGCATTGTGTAGACTATTTGGTTGTATGGAATGAAAGTGTGTACATCCAATGTTTTCATTGGTGTGAGAGGGGGCTTCTGTTGTTGAGGTGTATTCACGCGGTGATGATACCTTAGTGTGTACGCATGTGTTGAGAGGGGCTTTGTAAAGGATTTGTAGTGGTTACTCGTTGCAGAAGTGTGTAAGGTACCGATGGGTATCGACAAAAGAGTTGATCATGACTTATGGGTAAAGTGTATAACCTCTGCATAGCGTAAAACTGGTTAATCAGCCATACTCACGGTTAAGAGTGGCAAAAAAACCACACATGATTAGAACATGATGATTTAGTTGATTTGTTTAATCATAGTGGAAGGAACTATAATTGAGGTGTTATTCAATCTTAGTGATGAGAACCATGGTTGATGTGTTCACTACTATAGAAATAGACTTATATGCCTTCCCATCACTACCGGTTTCTTACGAGCCGGCAGTGATGGAATATCACTGCCGGTTCGTATCATGGACTGGCACTAAAAGGCCATTCAAAAAGAACCGGTAGTGAAAATCCACTATCACTGTCAGCTCGTGGCTAGAGCCGGCAGTGATAGTGGATGATAACTTATTTTAAAAAATTCTTAACTTTTTCATACGAAGTCGGATGAGGATAAAATTTATATCAAAACTGTAGCCCTCGACGAGATCTACAACTTTGTAGTTGAAAACGTTTTCACTTGATGTCATTTAGATATCCAAATAATCATTTGAAATTTCATACAGAAGATGTTAAAAGGATCGCATATGCTAATGGTATCACTAGTACTTATGTGGTGGAATGGTAAGGACGTGTCAAGTGAGCTGAGAGGTTCTGAGTTCGAGTACCACGAACTGCACGCGCGTGTATTTCACGCAAAAAATTACGTGACTTGTGACTTGCGACAGCGCGGGCGTGGGGGTTCCTCGAGGGCAATTTTTTTTTTCAATTTTTCCAACCCCAAAAAGATCGATTCGGTGCAAGACTATCACTGCCGGCTGAAACCTTCAACTGGCAGTGATAGTTGACTATCACTATCGGCTGAAACCTTCAACTGGCAGTGATAGTCGACTATCACTGTCGGCTGAAGCCTTTAGCCGGCCCGTTATCCACTATCGGCTCTAAAACCGACAGTGAAACCCTTTTATGGGCCGGCAGTGAAGGGGCTTTTTTAAGCAGTGGTTGGGAGGTTGGTCAAGTCAAGATGGTTAGAATCTTAAGGTGGTTATTTATTTATTGCTATTCACTTAATTATTTATTTGCTTTTAAATTATTTTAAAATAAATGTTATTTATGCAAAAGTGTCAGATTGCCATATTGTTGTCAAGCCTTCATATGCCTATTATTTCCTCACAACTTACTAAGTACGACATGTGCTCACTCTTCTTTTACCAAATACACAGTTGGAGAATATGTTGAAAAATTCATTGAAGATGGATTGTTCTAATTTGCTTTCTACGTCAGTTTGCCAATGGAGTCATCATGAAGGATTAGAGTCTACATAGTTCCGTTGCGCTTTTATTTTGTTTTTTGATGAGGACATTGCTCCTTCGGATATGAGCAACACCGCTAATAATCCTCAAATGATACAAGGGCCAATTACAAGAGCACAGCATGATAATTAAACCACTAGATGAACTCATTCCTTGCTATTCATGCCTTCTTGGATAAATTACTACTTAATTCTTGTGATGCTTTATTGTTTAGGAATATGGGCATAACTCTCGCATACGAAATCCAATTGAGGCTTTCTTGGACTTGCTGGAAAGCTTATGACGAACCCTTTCCAATGGATCTAGACTCGATCAAATATGCCTTATAGTTTAGTCAGAGTCAAAGGAATAAGGTGCTTCTTCACCATTTTGGACCTTCTCAGGTCATGTAATCGTGTCGGGGTCAGTGTCCAGGTTGTGTACGCCTCTTTCCACAGCTGCACAATACTAGGTTGATTTCCTCATGTCCCATATAAATATACAATAGCCATTGGAGTTTAGGCTCAGGTTTTTCTTAGATTATTCTATTTTAGACTATTTCGTCGTATATCGGTTTGTAGAACCCCAAAGTCGAGCACTTCATCGGAAGTCAACAATATTTAGATTGCATCTACCTGTTCTTACTTGTGTTCTCAATTTGCTTATAGAAAAAGCCTGCTTGGTGAGGTCAACCACGTATTTGTATGATTTATAACCATGGAGTAGTGATGTAGTGGTTGCGAGGGTTCTCGATCTGTTCTGGTCGGAGCCATTGGATCATCAATGTCGAAACTCCACCAAATCGACCTATCATATTACCCGCGAAAGATTGGGAAAACTCACATCAATTGGTATCAGAGCCTCGGTTGCATGTTAGGTAATCTCAGTTATCCCTTTTTGTTTTATCATGTTCTATCACCTAGAGTCTAGAAAATTGCCCCAAAAAAAAAAGGATTTAGATCTTAGTTTTCCCACTATCGAAACCACTTTGTGTTCTTCGCAATTTTTTTTTCAATTTCCATGTTTATGAGTTTGAGACCATCGTCGGTGTCTTTGTTGTTGGTCAAGTCATCGTATTCTAGTTTCTAGTATCGAGTCTTTACTGATTTAGTGATCGAGTATCCCGGCCTGGCCTTATTTGCTATAGCAGAGATTGTGTCTCTAGTCGAGTTGACTATCAACTCGTGTTTGACCATTAGTGGCTTCAATCATCTACTCGAGTTCAACCACTAGCCGAGTCGACCATCTACTCGGGTTCGACCACTAGTCGTTTCGACCACCTATTCGGGTTCGATCACTAGTCATTTCGATCACATCCTCGGATTTGACCACCTAGTTAGATTTGACCATCTTTTCAGATTCGACCACCTAGTCGGATTCAACCATCCTTTTCGGTTCAACCACCTAGTTGGATTCCACTATCCACTCGATTTCGCCTCCATAATATAGTTAGAGTCTATCTGTTTCTGGCTACTCTCGGACACCCCCCACATCCTTCATATCAAGCATTATCCGACAAAGTTTGAGTAGTAACTCCTTAGCCAAAACAGAGCAACCAAAAGTTCAAAGAGAGAGAGAGAGAGAGAGAGAGAGAGAGTTATCTTTTTATTACCTTTATACCCTTGCTCTCCAGAAAAAAGTTTGCGAACCATATACCTCACTGGTCTTAGAAATGGTAGTAGAGGAGTTTTGAATTTGTATCACATTTGCCAAAAAAAAGAGGAAAAAAAGCAAGAAGCAAAGAGTGTCAAAAAAAGGAAGCAAAGAATGGAAAAAAGTAGAAAAAAGAAAGAAAGAGAATTCAGTCGGTATTGCAAATTTTGTTCCATTATGCTATTTTCTATTATAGTCTTTGGCTTGCTTGAGCTAGGTCTAGTAATGCGTTCGGGCCAGCAACTGTGACGAGTACCGTTGACTTTTATTCAGCTTTGTTAATATGATTTCAATTATTGCTACTAAATATTTCATTTCCAAGCTCCACCTTCTCTCGATCAGAATAGTTCTCCCTTTTGCAACAGTCTCCCTCACCCAAGGTATCATGGACCAACCACCGGTTGTGCCACTTGTTGTGATTAGTAAGAACACATGCAAGAGCGGGTAAGACACTTGAGACTGTGTGATTCCACTTCAATCTCCACCACCTAGTAGTCAATAGGGTTAGTATATTTTTGTTGTCTCTTGTTTGCTACTAACCATGGTAGGTGAAGCATCAGATACGAAAGAGTGTGTTTTGAGAAAAGAACTCACAATATTGTTGGATGATCATTAACAATCTATTTAAGACAACATTGATAAGAAGCTTGTGGGAACAAATACTTCTTTGCAGCGACTCAACGATAGCATTGTAATGCTAAATACGTGCTTTGATTGTTGGTCACTCAACCCCCCAACAATGGCCATATGGGCCCTCGTGGTGCAGTCCGTGAACATGATGAGTTTGTCACCGATGATGAAATTTTGAGGAAAGAACAAGATGTCTTTGATGCACAACAACGGGACCTGTTATACTTTAACCATGAAGGTATGAGAGATAATAATTTATAGCAACATAACCTACATATTAATAATGATCCATTTGCTAAGGTTAAGTTTACTATACCATCTTTTGTGGGTGCTTATGATCCTGAAAAATATTTAGATTGAGAGATGACACTTGAATATAAGTTTAATGCTCATTTAATTTTTGAAGTGCATAGAGTTAGGCAAGCTACTACTGAATTTAAGGAATTTGCAATTATCTGGTGGAATAGAGTATATATCGATGGGTTAGCGCCTATGACATGGAATGCTTTAAAGGTTGCTATATGTAACATATTTCTTCCACCCTCTTTTAAACGTGATTTGCATAAGAAATTCCAGCGCTTAAATCAAGACGATAGATCCGTAAAAGAATATTATCAGGAGCTACAAATTAATATGTTATGTTGTGATATTATTGAGGATGAAGAGGCTGCAATGGTATGCTTTTATGGAGGATTAAGGCATAAAATTCAGGACATAGTTGATTAGAAAGACTATAATAGTATTCCTAGATTGTTCCAACTTGCATGTTTGGCAGAGAAGGAATTGCCAGGACAACAACAAAATCCTGGGAACAATTTTTGAAAGCACGACTACTTCGAAACCAACGTCGGGACAAGTCAAACTAGCCCCACTTTCAGCTATATGATCTGCTACCCCTTTCTCGAGTAGGGCGCGTTCAGTAGCACCTCCAACACCATCACCCGCTTCAGAGATTTGCAAATCTGCTAATGTGCAGGCTCTAGCCTAGAGCTCTTATTTGGTTACTTCTACAGGCCATTCAATTAGAATTGTATGCCACTGATGCAAGGGAATGGGTCACATCATGAAAGATTATCCAAGTCAGAAGCGTACATTGCAACATAAGATGGTGGGTATGTAAGTGCTGATGATGTTGAGGATGAATATGCTCTTGCAGCTAACCATGTAGGAGATGAGGATGAACATGAGATAGAAATCGACCATGAGGAAGAATTTAGTGCCGCTACCATGGAGAATTACAGAATCCTCATTGTGCAGCGAGTGTTAAGCACTCAAATGGAGCAAGTGGAACAGCTACAATGCCATAATTTATTTCAGATGTTCCTCATAGTCAAGGATTACCGTGTTTGAGTTATTATTGATGGAGGGAACTGTAACAACTTGGTAATTTAGATTTGATCAAGAAACTTGAATTGCTGATAAGGACACATCCTCATCCTTGCTACATTAAGTGGTTCAACAATATCGGTAAGGTGAAGGCAATGTAAACAACCAGAGTGCATTTTTCTATTCATTCATACCATGATTGTGCTGATTTCGATGTAGTTCCCATGCAAGCATGCTCACTCTTGTTAGGTCGTCCATTGAAATTTGATACTGATGCAACACATCATGGTAGAAGTAATAAGTACACTTTTATGCATAAAGGAAAGGAAATAGTTTTTGTACCTTTAACCCCTACTGAAATTGTGAAATGTGAACAAGAGATAGTTGAAAATAAGAGAAGAGCGAGAGCCTGAATCTAAAAATCAGCAAGTAGAAATTTTTTTCCACAAAAATGGTACAAACCAACAACACATTCTATGTCCGAAGGAATTAAGTTGAAAGGGTGTGTTATGCTTGCCACTAAATCTGACCTTGCTGAATTTTTGATAACGAGCTGCCATGCTATGCTTTGATATGCAAAGATGCTCTAGTTTCTCTCAAGGATGTATCTAGCTCTTTGCCTCCTACTATTGCTAACCTTTTGCAGGAGTTTGTGGATGTATTTCCTGCTGAGGTGCCTCCGAGATTACCACCTATTCGAGGAATAGAACATCAAATTGATTTCATTCTGGGTGAAACCTTGCTAAACCATACGGCATATAGGACAAACCCGAAAGAGACTAAGGAAATTCTGCGACAAGTTCAACACCTTTTGGATCGTGGGTACGTATGAGGAAGTCTTAGTCCTCATGTTGTTCCCATTCTTTTGTTTCCTAAGAAAGACGGTAGTTGGCATATGTGTGTTGATTGTAGGGCCATCAATAATATTACCATAAGATATCGTCATCCTATCCCTAGGTTAGAAGACATGCTTGATGAGTTGAGTGGTTCTATAAATTTTACTAAAATTGATTTGCAAAGTGGATACCACCAGATTAGGATGAAACTTGGAGATGAATGGAAAACTGCATTTAAAACTAAGTTTGGCTTGTATGAGTGGTTAGTAATGCCTTTTAGGTTAACTAATGCACCTAATACTTTCATGCAATTGATGAAAAATGTTTTACGTGCTTTCATTAGAAGATTTGTGGTGGTTTATTTCGATGATATCTTGATTTATAGCAGGTAACATGAACAACACTTTGATCACTTATGTGCTGTTTTTAATGCTTTGAGAGATGCATGTTTTTTCGGTAACCTCAAAAACTGCATATTTTTCATGGATCGAGTCTCTTTTCTTGGATATATTGTTACTCCATAGGGAATAGAGTGGATGAAGAAAAAATCGAAGCCATGAAGAGTTGGTCGACCCCTGAGACTGTCACACATGTGAGAAGCTTTCATGGTCTTGTAGGTTTCTATTAGCGATTTGTGCGAGATTTTAGTACCATTGTTGCTCCATTAAACGAGTTGACAAAGAAAGGAGTGATTTTCAAATGGGGACCGCACAAGAAAAAATATTCAAGTTGTTGAAAGAGAATCTCACCCATGTTCCATTGCTCCATTTCCCAGATTTTGCTAGCTCCATTCATCTTCTGTTGTTGCAGGAGGCGTATGGAGGAATATTGATAGCACATTTTGGAGCATAGAAGACTAAAGATGTGCTGGTCACCCACTTCTTTTGGCCAAAGATGGGACACAATGTCGAATGCTACATGTCGCATTGTACTACTTGCAATAAAGCAAAGTCTCATTTAAATCTACATGGTCTTTACATGCCTCTTCATGTTCCTAGTGTACCATGGGACAATATTTCTATGGATTTTGTTTTAGGGTTGCCTCGGACAAAGGGAGGGGGGGGGGGGAGGGATAACATATTTGTAGTTGTGGATCGATTTTCTAAAATAGTACATTTTATACCTTGCCATAAGGGCGATGATGCTACAAACATAGCTAATTTATTTTTTAGGAAAATGTTCGCCTACATGGAATGCCTAATACTATCGTCTTTAATCGTAATTCAAAATTTTTGAGCCACTTTTGGAGATCCCTTTGGAACAAATTGGGGACAAAGCTGTTGTTCTCTACTACATGTCATCCCTAAACTGATAGATAAACAGATGTCATCAGTCGCACATTATCGATCATCTTGCAGGCTGTCTCAAAGAAGCATTTGATGACGTCGGAAGAGTGTTTACCACATATTGAATTTGCTTACAACAAGTCGGTACACTCCACCACCAAGGTAAGTCCATTTCAGGTAATGTATGAACTTAATCCCCATGCTTCTATTGATTTACTACTTTTGCCTACTTCTGAAAGACTTAATTTGGATACTAAGAAGCGTGTTGAATTTATTCTTAAGTTGCATGAAACAACTAAAGAGAATATAGAGCATATGATTGAAAAGTATAGGATTACTGGAAGTAAAGGTAGGGAAGAAGTAAAATTTGAACTAGGTGATTTAGTTTGGTTGCATTTGAGAAAGGATAGGTTTCCAGGTTTGAGAAAATTAAAGTTGATGCCTAGTGTTGATGGTCCGTTTAAGATAATTGAGAAAATAAATGACAATGCATACAAATTGAACTTACTTGCCAATTTTGGGGTTAGTCCCACGTTTAACATTTCAGATTTGAGGCCATACTTGGGTGAAGAAGATGAGCTCAAGTCGAGGACGACTCAAATTCAAGAGGGGAAGGATGATGAGGACATGGCTCCTTTGGATACAAGCAACACTACTAATAATCCTCAAATCATACAAGGGCTAATTACAAGAGCACGTGTGCGACAATTAGACCACCAGGTGAACTCATTCCTCATTTTTCTTGCCTTCGTGGATGGATTACTACTGAATTCTTGTGATGTTTTACTGCTTAGGAATATAGGAGAGGCATCACAAGCTCACCTATGATGCGCGTTTGCCCGATCTTCCGAAAGGTAATATGATAAGTCGATTGGTGGAGCTTCAACATTGATGATCCAAAGGCTACGAACAGAATAGATCGAGAATCCTCACAACCACTACACCACTACTCCGTGGTTATCAACTGTGTTAGACGCGGTTAACCTTGCCAAGAAGGCTTTTCCTACAAGCGAATCGAGAACACAAGCAAGAATAGGTAGATGCAATCTGAATATTACTAATTACCAATAAAGTACTCAAGTTGAGCTTCAACAAACCGATAAACGGTGAAACGGTCTAAAACAGAATAATCTAAGCTAAACCTGAGCCTAAACTACGATGGATACTATGTATATATATAGGGGGAACATGAGGAGGTCGACCTAGGGTTGTGCAGCCATGGAAAGATGTGTACACAACCTGAACTCTAACCCCGACACGATTACAAAACCCAACAGGATCCAAAACTCGTAGACATTTCTTCAACTGTGACATGTGAAAAACATCGTGAACATCTGCCAACTGAGGTGGTAGCTCCAATTGATATGCTACTTCTCCTCGCTTTTCCAACACTTTATAAGGCCCTATAAACCTGGATGCAAGTTTTCCTTTTACTTTCAATCTGCGAAATCCTCTTATCGGCAAAACTCATAGATACACGAAGTCACCTGCTTTGAAGGTCAATCCATGACATCGATGATCTTCATAACTCTTCTGCCGTGATTGAGCTATTCTCAAATTTTCCTTGATCTGTTGTACTTGTCTTTCTGCATCTCTAAGAATTTCTGGGCCAAACACTTGACTTTCACCAGTTTCATTCCAGTACAATGGTGTTCTGCATTTTCTTCCATACAAAGCTTCAAACGGTGACATCTTCAAACTAGTCTGATAACTATTGTTGTAGGAGAACTCTGCATAGGGAAGATTTTTATCCCAACTAGTCTTATTTCTCATGGCACAAGCTCTTAACATATCTTCCAAAATTTGATTTACTCTTTCGGTTTGACCATCGGTCTATGGGTGATATGCTGAACTGAAGTTTAACTGGGTATCTAATGACTCATGTAGTTTTTGCCAAAACCTAGAGGTGAACTGGCTTCCTCTATCGGACACTATCCTCTTGGGTACTCCATGCAGACACACAATTCTGGCAATATACAGCTCATTAAGTCTAGCTCCTATGTAGGTGGTCTTGACTGGGATGAAATGAGCAACCTTTGTCACACGATCCACTATCACCCAAATAGAATCATATCCACATTGAGTTTGGGGCAATGCAACAATAAAATCCATATTGATTTCTTCCCATTTCAACTCTGGTATTTTCAAGGGTTGAAGCAACCCTGCGGGTCTCCGATGTTCAGCTTTGACTCTCGGACATATATCACATCTTGCTACATATTCTACAATTTCTCTCTTCATCCCATACCACCAATATTGATCATTCAGATCTTGATACATCTTGGTGCTCCCGGGGTGAATAGAATACGCAGACTCATGCGCTTCTCGAAGTATAGTTTCCTTGGTAGATTCGATATCCGGAACACAGATTCGTTTCCCAAACCATACCGTTCCATTCTCATCCTCGGTAAAACCTAGGGCATTACCCTCCTTAATACGCTGCCTGATTTCCATAATCTTCTCGTCCTCAAGTTATGCTTTATGAATCTCCTGTTCCAAAGTCGAATCAACTTCCATTACCATGGCTTTTGCGCTGTTTACCAAACCTAGATTAAGTCTCTCAAAATCTTTGCATAGCTCGGGGCGTCTGTCTTGTATGGACATTATTCGGAGATCAGTCTTTCTACTCAAAGCATCGGCAATTACATTCGCCTTTCCAGGATGATAGTTAATTCCTAAATCATAATCCTTGATAAGCTCTAACCATCTTCACTGTCTGAGGTTGAGATCTGGCTGAGTAAAAATATACTTCAAACTCTTATGATCCGAATATATCTCACACCTTTTTCTAATCAAATAATGTCTCCATATCTTGAGTGCGTGTACTACGGCAGCTAACTCTAAATCATGTGTTGGGTAGTGTTCCTCATGTTTCCTCAATTGCCTTGATGCATAGGCTACAACATAGCCTTTTTGCATAAGCACACATCCTAATCCTTGACGAGAGGCATCACAATAAATGGAGAATAGCTTCTGTGTATCTGGCATGACTAGTACTAGCGCAGATGTTACTCTTTCCTTCAACTCTTCAAAACTTGCCGCACAAGCAGGGGTCCATTTAAATGTTTGTCCTTTCTCAAGTAATTTGGTGATGGGCTTTGCAATCTTGGAGAAACCTTCTATGAACCGGCGGTAGTAACCTGCCAATCCAAGAAAGCTATGGATCTCGGAGACATTCTAGGGAGACTTCCAATTCAAAACATCTTCCACCTTTCTTGGGTCAACTGCTATTCCTCTGGCGAAGATGATATGACCGAGAAAAGAAACTTGATCTAGTGAGAACTCACATTTGCTCAACTTAGCATACAACTGATTATCCTTAAGCTTCTATAGAACTAATCTCAGATGTTCTGCATGTTCCTTTTTATCCCTTGAGAAAACTAGGATGTCATCAATAAAGACTACTACAAACTTATCCAAATACTCCATGAACACCTTGTTCATCAGGTACATGAAGTAGGCAGGGGTGTTGGTCAATCCAAAAGACATAACCGTATACTCATATAATCCATAACGGGTGATGAAAGTGGTTTTAGGAATGTCCGAAACTCGAATCTTCAACTAATGATATTCTGAGCGAAGATTGATCTTGGAGAACACACATGCACCTCTAAGCTGATCAAATAAGTCATCGATTCTGGGAAGAGGGTATTTATTCTTGATGGTCACCTCATTCAAGGCGCGATAATCTATACATATCCTTTGGGTACCATCCTTCTTGGGTACGAAAATCACTGGTGCACCCCATGGTGACGAACTAGGTCGGATATAACCTTTGTCTAACAACTCTTGCAATTGTTCCTTAAGTTCCGCTAGCTGATTAGCAGCCATTTTGTACGGCCTTTTAGATATAGGAGCTGTACCATGTACTAGTTCTATAACAAACTCGATGTCACGGTCAGGTGGCATACCTGGTAATTCTTCTGGAAAAACATCTGGGTATTCATGAATAACTGGAATGCTCTCCATTGGTGTTCCATTAGCTTGATTAACTATTCCTCTAGCCATTGGTGAAACTTTTGCAACGTATTCCACTTCTTTTCCTTCTTTAGCAGATAGACGAACGACTCTTCTTGCACAGTCGATAATTCCATTGAACTTGGTTAACCAATCCCTAGTATGACGTCTATCCCTTCGGATTCCAAAACGATAAGGTTTGCCGAAAAATCTACCCCCCTTATCTTAATACTAAGGTTAGGGCATACATCCCTTGCTTTCATTTCTCCACCCGGAGAGCTAACAATCATTCTATTATTCATAAGAGATATAGGTAGATTGTAGCTTGCCACATACTTGGTTGATATAAAAGAATGCGATGCTACAGAATCAAATAATACGGTAGCGGGGTTGGAGTTGATAAGAAACATACCGATCACAACATCTGAGGCATCTTGAGCTTCGTCAACTGCCACATGATTCACACAGCCTCTAGCAACATTTTGCTTTGTTTGATTCTGGGGCTGATTCCCATTGCGGTTCTGCTGGTTTGCTCCTTGGGCGGTGGATGATTTGGACGCTTATGAGGGCATTGGTAAGCAAAATGTCTCTCTACTCCATAATTTAAACAAGGTTTTCCTTTGGTGGAGGCTTGAGGGTTGTTGCCAATGTTGTTGTTCCTTTGAGGGATCTGACTTGAATTGCGGGGAGGTTGAAAGTTGGAGCGCTGGTTCTGTCCTGCATTCCTGGATGAGCTCTGATTTGTAGACTGGGTCCTGGGTTGATTGTACTACTGACCAGAATGATTCATAGGTCTAGACTGAGAGGTGTCATAATGGGGCCTAGCATTGCTGCCTGACTGACCTGGGCGGTCCATCTTGCGCTTGCACTCAATATTGTTTCTCTTGTGCTCCAGGATAAGAGCACGATCTATAAGGGCCTAGAAGTTCTTGAAATCATGAGAAGCCAGAGAATACTGTAGTCCATCATTCAGCCCTTCCAAGAAATAGTCTTGCTTCTTCTCATCGGTATCTACATCTTCTGGTGCATACCGGGACAACTGGGTGAATCTAGTGACGTACTCACTCACAGTCATTCCTCCTTGCTTTAGTGGTAGGAATTCCTTTCTCTTAATCTTGATAGCTCCTTGGGGTACATGATGAGCACGGAAAGCATTCTTGAACTCCTGCTAGTTGATGCTGTCAGGTTCTTCGTGACCAGCGATATAGGCATCCCACCAGTCTGCAGCGTGTCCCATCAGCTGGTATGAAGTGAACAAAACATTTTCCCTGGTGTTGCACTGAGCGACTGAGAGTTTCTTTTTGATGACCTTGAGCCAATCATCAGCGTCCATAGGTTCAACAACATAAGAGAAGGTAGATGGCTTAGTCCTTTGGAATTCTCAGAGGTTGTCACGGGATTATTGTGGTGGTGCAGGGGTGGCAATGAGGGGATTCTGCTGCATTTGGGCCATGGTCCGGCCCACTCCTTGTAGAATCTAAGTTTGCACTACCAGAAGCTGCTCGAGGGATGGCTGTGGCGGTGGGGAGGGATTGTCATTGTCTTGTCCATCATAAGCATTACCATTAGCGTTGGTGTGGTTCCTTAGGTTCACCATCTGAGATAGGTGTAGGAAGATGAGGAAACAAGGGATTTATGAAGAACAACAAAAGAAAAACAGAGGTAGACTCTCAAACTAACTAATATATTACTATTATAAGGATGCATTTGTCAAGATCTTCACAAAACATCACTCACTCAAACAAAGATCCAAATCATTACATAACACACCACCAGATCAACTTACTCACTAACACACGGTTCTAATGACTCATAAATACTATAGGACAACCTCCTAAACGAACTCCTAACTCTGCCGAAACCTCAGGGTGCTAGAGCTGGACGACGACGAGCCTGAAGACAGTGCGGGCAACGCGGAGTCTCTTCCTCACACTCAGAGTCAGATGAAGAAGATTCCCAGCAGTCCGGGTGGTGACGCTTCTTGTTTCGTAGTTCACTCTGCGCATGAGCTAGCTTGCCACGGTGGTGCGATCCAACTCCTAACTCAGCTCCAAAGCTAGGGCGGTCTGCTCTCCAAGCCTGGTAGTACCTTTTGCGATGATGGGTGTAGCGGTGATGTCGGTGAAGCCACTGATGCGCTGAGGGTAATGGCTGTACTGAGTGAAGATCAGGTCGTCGTTGTGGCAGTGGCAGAGGACTAGAAGGGCTTGGCGTGCGGTGTCACGAATTCCAGCCTTGAAGGTAGCTCTTGGTGAGATGGCGTAATGGATGCTCGTCACTTCATAGGCTCCACGCTCTAGTAGCGAACCGAAGATCACCACTTCGACTTTCCACTCAGGAGGGGCATCGGCGTACTCAGTCTTCACTCCTGCGTACTCTGGTGCCTTCTCGGATCCCAGACTATGAAGTATCTCCCAAAGCTTGGCGGGGAACCATCCGACGCGGCGTCCATCGGAGTGGTAGATACGGTCCAACACAAAACTCAGGGTGGCTGCTGTCTTGCAAAGGCCATGGCACGAGTTGGGGTCAACGGTCGATCAGGGAGGCGACCATTAGTACTCTTGCGTTCAGTCTTAAGGGTCTGGGCCATCTACAACATTTAAAAAAATAGGGAGAGTTAGTGTTAGGGTTTAAATAGAATAAGCCAAGAAAAGCACAGAAAAGACAGAGCAGAGTTTTTAAAATTAGTTTTCTTTATCAAAATAGTCCTTAGAAACTTGTCCATTCTAGCTAGGCTTTTGTCCTACAGTCAACACGGCTTTGATACCACCTCTATCACATCCGGTTTTAGAAATGGACAAAACTAGGTGTAAACCACATGTATGCCAGGATCAAGTTTCATACATGCAGCGACTACATCAGTATATCACACACAGTGTCATTATTACAATGTTTAACATGAATAGAAATAGAAAGACCTCAAAGTCTTAAACAAAAGAACACAAACTAAACACCGCGAAGCTCCAACTTCCACAGGCAATTGACCGTGGAAAACGCCAGCCTAGCAATCTTCATCTCCATCAACGATGAAGTCTGGTTCTCCTTCAATGTCTAAGCAGCGCTTGGAGGACATTTGGAAAGAAACAACAAGTATGAATACAACTTGTACTCCGCAAGTGTGAGAAAATAAAATGCCATGTGAGCTTAAACAAAGGAACAAGGTGTAACAGTTTAAATTTGCAAAAAAGCCAACTATGCTAACAAAGTATTATAAAAGCATCCTACTTGACTACGTGAATCATCTGTAGACCTCCAACTCCTAGAAACATTTAACATGTTTCCCAACCACCTGAATCCCACATCAGGCTCCCAAACCAACCAAACCAAATCAAACCTATCCAACTAATCATGTGAGGATCCAAGTCTTTCATATCCGTGAGCACGGCTGATATATCAGATTTTACACTCAGCAGAGGTTGTCCAGCTTTCCCTACGAGTTGTGATTTTTGTTGTTGCCGTGTCCGTGAAACACTTAACACACACCAGTGGTGTGTCACCCGGAAAGTCACTACAAATCTATTACAAAGTTTCATCCAGTATGTGCATGCCCGCTAGGTTTCACCACCGTCAAAGTGGCATTCACACCACCCAGAAGCCCCCTTTTGTGCCTTGTAGCTCCAGAAAGTTTTCACCCTTCCCTTCCACTACACATCTCATACCACTAACCAAATGGTTCTGGCCTTTGCTGTCCCCACACAACAACTCTTCCGTTCGGCACGCACAAAACTGGAATCCACTAATTAATAGGCTAGGCCTGTCCTATACCAGGTCTCATGGTTGGTATGATACCTTTTGGGTTGTCACTCCACGAACCGATCCTTACTTAGGTTGCTTGAGCAAACACTAATCCAACAACATAGCCATCAACATCAACAACACTACTTTGCTCAAGGCCTATTGTTCCATGTTGATATACCATCATTAGTATTCCCAACTCATAGTTGCATTAGTTCATTAGTCATGTTCAACCATTAACCCTTCCATCCCCTTGTGCAAAGCTAAGCATAACTACCCATCATATCCATTGCTAACAACTAGGTGACAAGGAATTATATGGAACAGGATACTATAAGTACATAGGATTCAGAATTAACAGCATGCATGTTTGAAGTAAAGAACGCATTTTAAAAAAAACTGGGATTAAAATATTCAAGGACACTTGCCTCTCCCAACTTGCTACTCAGACTCTTCAAATACTTGGTCCCGGAGATTCTTGAACTGCTAGTCTGCTCTCGAAATACATCGGAAAAAACACAACAAAACTAACTAAGAACAGTACACCAAACAATAGCTAACATCTATGAAAAAGGTACTAAAAGATAGTACATGTCGCTACGAACACGTGAGCGCAAAAACCATCTAAATCGGAGCTAAAACGAGAAAGTTATGCTATAAACAAGATTATGGTTAAATCTGAAAATAAAAGGACTTAATTTGAATAAAAACAGAGAGGTTAGGGGCCTTTTGCAAAAATAGAGGGACCTATTTGTAATTATGAGAAAGTTTAGTGACTAAACTATATAAAGACAGGGCTTTATTTAAATATAGGGAAGTCCAGGGGCTTATTTACAAAATTGCCATTATTCCTGAATTAAAACAAATAGGAATAATGACTGGATAAAGGCGTGTTGATGTGGCATTGCCACACGGGCTGATTCGCTGAGGTGTCTGGCTTATGCGGGCGATGACGTGGCTTTCTTTGCTGACTAGGATTAAGGGGCCACGTGGCATCATGTGATTGAATGTTGAAAGGGTATATGAGGCTTCTAATCTTGGCCATCCAAAATAGATCCAACAGCCACGGGAGAGGGAGGGCTTGACCGGCCGGCTCCAGAGAGGAGAGGCAGCGACGGAAGGCTCGAGCTCGGCAGCGCTTTCGCCGGAGAGGCAGCGGACCTTGTCGCCGCTCATGGGGGTCGACGGCGAGAGGTGGCGGAGAAAGAAGGGGACATGGGGAGTCTGTTTTAGCACGTACCTCAGGCGGTGGGGCTTCGAACGGTCGTCGGTGGTGGGGTAGACAGTGGTGACCTCGGGTGAGCGCCGGGAGGAAACTCTGGTGGCCAAAATGCGACGGCAAAGTCACCAGCGGGTGCGAAAGGCGGTGGAGGTGCTCAAGGGTGGCTCGGCTATGGCAAACGGGTGACGAATCGGCCGAAGCGAAGCTCGGTCGAGCGGCTATGGCGGCAGGCGGAGGAGCTCAAGTTTGCGCCGAAAATAGATGGGAACAGAGGGGGTGCTCGAGTGTTTTTATAAGCGGGGCACGCGGCATGTGGATATGCTTGAGTTGGTTGGGATATGGGTTCGAATGGGAGGTGGTAGACGGCTTCGTAAATCATGCGGACTCAGCCGGCTCGGATACGGGCACGGGGAGGAAGATGGCGCACGGGGGGGGGGGGGGGGGGCGGAGCGACTCGGCGCTGGCTGGACCATGGCCTTCGGCCGGCCTAGGTGGGGAGGCGGGGGTGAAGGGAGGAGCGGGCTGGAGCTCGACCCGGGAAGGAGGGAGGGGCAGCACAGGCTCAGCCCAAGAGGGAGAAGGGAAAAAAACTGCCTGGGAGAAAAAAAGGGAAAGGAAGAAAAGAAAAAAGAAAGGGAGCCCACGAAAAGGAAAGGAATTTTTCTTTTTAGGAAAAATTTTGCAAACTTTTCCAAAAACTTAAACGGCGTGCCTCGGGGTTTTCAAAACTTATTTTTCACACAATAAAAACCCTAATGCAGCTATTCTGGTGTGAATGCAACAAACTTTAATATAACCTAGGTTAATTTCTTAGTTTAGAAAATAATTTCTTCCTCTTAGGGTTTTTAGACAAAGACTAACACCCTATTCTAAGGAAAAGAATATTTTATTACTATTTTCAAAAAGTTGAAAATTAGGGTGTTAGAACAAGATATTATGAGCCATTACAGAAGACTCCACATGCTGAGCAAGGAAGTCACTGTTGGGGAATGGGTTGGCTACGCTATCCTAAAAAACAAAAAATTTCTACCGCATTCACCCTGGAAACCATGCAAGTAAGAGATCATAGATCGTTACCACTTTACACGCAGTGCAGCAGAACAAGAGTTGGAGTAGACTGATCCAACGTCATACGCATCAAACTCCTCGAGTAGCTTCTCGATTAGCTCCGCGACTAGCCCCATGTAGGTGGTCACGCTCCTCAACCAGCTCCGAGCAGGTGGTCATGCTCCTCGACCAGTTTCTCGATTAGATCTGTCAAGTCGTCGACCACTTCCTCAAGTAGGTCTGTCGCATCCTTCACTAGTTCCTCGAGTAGGTCTATTGCATCCCCAACCAGTCGGACAGAAGTGTCACTATTCATGCTGAGGAGATCAGCACCGCAATAGCAGCAGTGCCTCTATGGTATCCACGCGTACTAGGCAGGATCACCGAGCGCCAATGTGCTAGCACCACACGTGCGGCTAGGTTTTTGGGAGATTATGGGGAGGGTTGCAGCTAGGGTTTCAAAGTGGCACACCTCACCACACCCTACCCCATGCCTGTCCATATATAGAGCTCGCTAATGGGCTCCCACATGGGAAGTCCTTTAGGACTTTAACACCTCACGGATCACAATCCAATCCAAATACGAATTCAATTCGTATGTTTTATTCTAACCCATTAAGTGTGTGACCCGTTAGGTTCATGTACAAACGGCTACAACTTGAAAACCCTTTCCAGACTCCTGAGTATACCCAAAGACCATATCAGCTGAACCTTGATATACACATGTATCGATCCCTTCGCCTCATGATACCAGTCATGCTCAAGGTGAGATACGTGCCACCCTTGCGATATATCGACCATTCACTCAATTAAGTAGTGGATTCATCATGATTAACTCTTTAATCATATTGGCATGGCCATGCCCTTTCTCAATCTAATTACCTCAAGGGGCCCAAAGATATCTCTCCCGTTATCAAAAGGGGCAAATTCTATCTTGATAGCTCACACCCCATGGCATGTTTAATGGCAAACCTGAAAACTATCTTTATGACTACCCAGTTACAGAATAGCATTTGCAACCCCTATGTATATCACTACACGTTCTGAGAATCAATGACGATCTCAGGTCTAAGGATCCTATAGGTACACCATCTGAGATAACAACTGATGGCATATCATAAATAATAATCCCAGCAGTATCTCAAAGTGAGTCTATCCAACATCTTGTTTTCCAACAAAAATGTCCACATTATTGACATGGTATCTCTATACCTATGATCCGTGAAATGTGATCATCAATCAATACATGTGCTGGTCTTATGAATCATCACAATGATACGTGACCAAGAATCAATTTAGAATGACATCTTAGTACAAACAAATAGTTCCATGAACAAGCCACATACTTGCCAATCAATGTCAATGATAGTCATTCTTTGAATAACACACTATTCAAAAGTACATAAACATAAACGTGATACAATCATCTCTATGATTGCCTCTATGGAATATCACCTTTAGTAGGATAGATCATCCTACTGAACATGGAAGGATGGAGTGCACGTGGCATCATAGTGAAGCTTGCGTTGAGGCGAAGCTAAGTCGTGAAGGCACCACGACCATTCGATGGATGGAGCAAAAAATGGACCAAAATGCCCTAGTGGTAGGTAAGAGGCCATTGGAAGAGAGAGGTCAAATGGGAATAAGAAAGCTTAAGGGCTAAGCTACCTCCCTAGGCCTATAAATAGAGGGGGTAGGGCTATGTGGGAGGCATGAGCTAGCCATTTGAGTTTGTATGCTAGGGTTTTAGAGGAAAGGAAATAGATGAGCTTAGCCTTTGTAATAGGTGAGAGCTTTTTGTGAGGAAAATACCTTGTAATCTACCAAAAAGTGGGCTCGACTTTCCAAGAAATGAAGGGCATGTTTCCTCCAATGCTTGTGTTCATCTTCCTCTAGCTTCCTTCGATTGGCTCCCTTGCTGTGTTGCGAGTTTTTCTTTTTTGATTGTGATTTTTGTTTTGGTTGATGAGCAGAGATTTCCCACCTTAGGAAGTTGTTCTTCTTCTCGCTAGAGGCATAAAATTCACATACAAATGTATACAAATAGGTCTTGAATTATGTTGCCTCTAGATCATCAACTCGAAGAACTTCTTCTTCATGTGATCTTTCTTCTGGAATAAAGTGTTCTTCCTTCGATTTGCAATCTTTTTGTGGCTATGAACCATGGAATGAGTTTCAATGGAACCTAATGTTCATCTACAACCATGAGAGCCAAGATTTCTTTGAGAATCTTTTGTCACAGCATGTCTTTCTTAAGTTTTTGCTTCCACTCTTTGTTTTGAGGTGTGTTGGGTGCCGAAATAGGAGAAGGCCATCATAGAAATTTGTGAGGTGTCTATTCACCCCTCTCTAGTTGCCGTTCTCGATCCTACAATTGGTATCAAAGCCGCTTTGATCACTTGTTGACCATAATGTTGGTGCAGAATTGGGCAACACATCGCCAACACGGGTCCATCAAGGATACTTGTTGCTTTTCGTAGCGACACGCGACTTGTTTAGAAGAAAACAAGCAAAGGTTTCGACTGACAACCTTGGGGATCGCCGCCCAGACAATTTACAAGCAAATCGATAAAGAACTACCACCTGAATCACAGGGATTCAAAGTATCAGTGAAGAACTAACCCTAAATTGCAAGAAAGTAAAGGAAAAATGAAAAGTAGATGCAATAGATGTGATTGACTGATGGATATGCAATCAACCTCCACCCCTTGACTATTTATAAGGGGGGTATGGTCTTGACCCTAGGAAATCCAAGTAGGACTCTATTCCAACCCTAAACATGCCCTGTTCAACAAAAATCGTGAAGAGATCCAAACAAATCTATGAATCCACTTCGATTCGGTTTCGGACTGAACACCGGATGGTCCGGTGAGAACAAACTCTAGAACACTAGACCATCCGATGACTTCAATCGGCCAAAACTCTAAGACTCGGTCTTACACACACCGGATATTCCGTCGTCACATTTATACTCACCGGAGTATGTCATCAGACCAATATTTGCAGAGAACAAATTTTTTGCAAAGTTCTTCTTTTAAACGCACCGGATGATCCGGTGATCATCAAAGACCTCACCGGACTATTATTTGCACAGAACAAAATTTTTGCAAACTTTTCCTTTTGAACGTACCGGATGATCCGGCGATCATCAAAGACCTCACCGAACAATTTTCACCAGAGAACATTTTTTTGCTAAAAACCTTCTTCTTCTCACCAGATAGTCCCGTGATACCCCAGAATCTCCACCCTACCATTTCTTCCAGAGAGCAAGTTTTTGGCGCAAATTGATGTTCTACACACCGGATAGTCTGATGTTTTCACTGGATCGATCGCTGGACTATTTTATACAGAGAGCATGATTTGCTGCACCAAATTATCATCTTGTTCCCTGGATAGTCCGGCGTCCAATGAGCCCCTCACCAGAATATTTTTTTTAGAAAGTATGTCTTCTGAACGAAATCGAACTTCAAGCACCGGATAGTCTGGCGATGACACGTCATTGATTTATACAAAAAAATCTGGCTGTGCCACTTTTTCCCGTCAACACATGCCCCCCTATTTTTTGGTAAAGCTTGCGCACCGAAAAATATTTTTACACAGAATAATCATGAATACTTCATCTTTTACTCTAAGTTAAGACTTAGGGCGATACAAACAACATATCGGCCATATGTGCATGTTCTAAGGGCGATGATATTCACACTGGCCACGTACAATGATATATCTTAGGACGATAGTAAATTACATCGGCCATGTGTAGTTACCTTCTCAAGCATCTTGCCAAACGCTCGGATAATATTTCTTCAAGTATTTCCATTGATAGGGTGAGCCATCTTGTCTCCTTGTACATATTGCAGCATGTATGAATTCCCATGTACAATTCCTACAACTTTAAAAGGACCTTCTCCATTAGGAGACCACTTCCCGAATATATTATCTTTAGACCCAATAGGTAAAGTCGTCTTCCAAACTAAATCCCTTATTTGAAATGATTTTGCCTTTACTTTCTTATTGTAGGCTTTAGCTACTCTCAACTTATCCTTTTCAATTTCTCTCAAAGCTTTAATCCTTTCATCATTGAGGTTATCTACTCTATCTATCATTGCATTATAATAATCAACGGTGACAAGTCATTTTGTCATACCACTCTCAATGCGCCAAGATTTACCTCAACGAGCAAAGCGGCCTCTTGTCCATACACTAACTCATAAGGAGTAACCTTAGTAGCACTATGCCTAGATATACGATGAGCCCACAATACTTCACTAAAAAATTCGTGCCACCTTTTTGGATGTTCTTCTATCTTCTTCTTTATAAGATTAATCAAAATTTTATTGCTAGACTCGGCTTGTCCATTAGCCTGAGCATAATACAGTGAGGAATTGAGAAGCTCAATTCTAAGTATACAGCAAACTCACGCAGTTGATGAGAAATAAAAGAAGAACCTTGATTTGTAATTAAAGTTTGTGGAATACCGAATCTATGAATAATATGTTCCAAAATAAACTTGATTACCTCTTTGTGTGTCATGTTCTTCAAGGGCCACTTTCCGATTCTACCACTCAAAATCGGCTTTTGCAACATGTACTTAATAACATCGGTTTGGCATGCAACCACACAAGTACTAGAAAGCAAATAATGTCTCAACTTGGTGCATGCATAGTATAAAAATAAACATAATTTTTCAATAAACGCATACCTTGTTTCCGCATCCAAGAGACGCCGGCTCAAATAAGTAATCGTTGTTGGGGGAAAATAAACTAGCCTGAGGATAATGGTTGAAGATTACTATCCAGGTCCCTCTGGAGCCTTGATCTCCGGACCATCAACTAAAGGTGAAGTCATCAGGTCCCTTCGCATTACCTCTTCGTACCTACGAAGCCTTCCCTTGACTTAACCGGCTCGGCCTCCCGAAGGCTCAGCCTCTCAAAACCCGGCCTTCTCCCGAAGCCTCGGTCCCCCGAAACCTCGGCCTCCTGAAGCCCTGGCCTTCTAGAGTCCTACCTCCTGAAGCCTTCACCTCCCGGAGCCATGCCTCCCGTGGCCCTCGTCTCAGCTTGCTCGGGCCGAATTCTCGGAGGCTACAAGGTGAGTCAGCAGGCCTTAGGAAAGATTTGCCTTAAGGGGAGCACCGGTCGTGCTTTGCCTGCAAGGAAGTGTCCGGCATTAAACGCCTAGGTTGATGGACGCCGCTCTGACACTCTGGCGTAATGGAGGCTATCCTGACACCCTTGATAGTGCGGCGTCGGTCCGCAATTGGCGACCAGCTCGCCGTCTTCAGGGGGCAGGCACCACGATAGTTACTACGGTGGATATTTCTCTCCCAGATAGGGTAGAAAATAGTTATCCAGGATAAGGCCCAGTAATTCGGTCAGGTTCCAGATATGGGATCCGGGAGTCCCCGAGTCCCGAGGCCAGGACAGCGCAGGTGCCACATGGCGCCTTTCCTCGGGGCCCACCTCCCTGAGGATCTGAGGGAAGCCAGGTCCGGGAAGGGGTGCTCGGGGCCAAGAGCAGTTGGCCCCTGAGTACCCAGAGTACCCCGAGGATCCGGGAAGAGCCAGATCCTGGAGGGGGTGCTCGGGGCAAAGAACAGTTGGTCCCCGAGTACCCAGAGTGCCCCGAGGACCCGAGAAGAGCCAGGTCCGGGAGGGGTTGCTCGGGGCCAAGAACAGTTGGTCCCCGAGTACCCAAAGTGCCCCGAGGACCCGAGAAGAGCCAGGTCCGGGAGGTGGTGCTCGGGGCCAAGAACAGTTAGTCCCCGAGTACCCAGAGTTCCCCAAGGACCCAAGAAGAGCCAGGTCCAGGAGTGGGTGCTCGGGGCCAAGAGTAGTTGGTCCCCGAGTACCCAGAGTTCCCCGAGGACCCGAGAAGCCCCATGCCGGTGGACCTCGCAGGGACTCCACGATGAGGTGTCGATCGGTGGGAGGCCCGATGCTGCATTTAAGGGGGAGCGTGGACGGTCACATCCAACCACTCTCCCCCACGCCTGTCATACTGAATACGTTAGTCCCTTTCACTGGCTGGCAGGAAGGCATGGGAACAATTAATGCAGCTGGCCCCATCGCATGTCCCTTCGCGGGGCCCATGAGGAAAGACGGCTTGAAGATATCTTCGATGGACCTGAGGCTTATTGCCTATCGCCCGGTTGCATCAGACCGTGTCAGACCTACTCTGACCAGACGAGCATGAGAGAGTACTCAGAGGCTGGCCGGTGGGCGCCCCTGCGCCTGCTGAAGTTGGGACGTGAAGACCGATGGGATCGTCCGACGGATTGATGGTTGCTTTCCATTTATTGTTTACGGGAACTTGTTCCCTCATTCTTGGTACTCCCTTGAGGGCCTCCCCCTGGTAGATAAAAGGGGGGGGGGGGAGCACTTCGTAGAGAGGGGACCTGACTTCAAAAAAGGAAGCTCAAGACTTCACACAGCCGATAGAACAGCAGCACCTTGTAACATAGACAAAAACGAGAGTGCTAGAGATCCAGAGAAAGGCATTCGAAGAGCTTTGATAATATACTAGACATACAGGAGTAGGGTATTACGCCTCCGTGCGGCCTGAACCTGTATAAATCCTTGGAGCATTCATTACTACTAGCCAACGACGATTCATCCCGCATAAGTCCCACACGCATTAATCCCACGTACGAGGTAGTTCCAGGACCAGCCCCCTAGCCGAATCTCAAAGGGAGTCCCTCTGGATCCCTTCTCGCGGTGTTCATCCACCGACACCTATTGAATGCCTGAGGGGACCATGGCCATGCCCTGGTCATTTCGCCAGCACGTGGCAGTGTTCCATGACGAATGCCTCATTTTCTTGCACGGACGTCCTGTCACATTAATAACCCAGTCTCCTTTTGGCGTGTGATAGGGACATGGGCACAAGACCCTTAACGACTCCCTGCATTGTCCAGTCAGAACGCGGTAGTGGCACGTCTCATCCTACCAGGCAAACGCGTAGGGTCCCCAATAATATGAACAAGGGTTCCCGATCTTCCGAAAGGTTCTGGTAACTCTCGATTTGGTGGAAACGAGACACAAGTCGATCCGGCTTCCGAACAACACGATCCGAAACCCCGCAATCGCAGCACCACGTCTCCTCTGGTTATCAACCGGTGTTGCACGGTTGACCTCGCCAAGAAGGCTAAAATCCTTGCCTGCGAATCTAAGAACACAAGCAAGAACAAGGAAGAATGCAACCAAATTGCAGATGAATGATTAATCTCACGAGTTGGGGTCTCACAAACCGACGAAACGGCGAAACTGTTCTTGACAGAATAATCAAAGCAAAACCCAACCCTAATTAGGGCGACGGCTAATGTATATAAAGGATTAGGGTCGGCCAAGGACCCCTAGACGCGTCCCTAATGGACTCCAACACGATACATGGCCCAACGGACCAAAAACGGTGACGCAGCACCGGGACAGATTCTGGACGCTGACTTGTTTCGACGTTTCCCGTTGACTCAGAAGGAATTTGGACCTCAAACCAACGCCATTGGTTTCCTTATGAAATTATCTTTCCAACCATATGTGAATCGTCGAAAACGGAGTCCGGATGCGTCCTGGGCGTCCGTTTTATTGCTCGCTGGTCCTGGAGGCCGAGGCTGATTCGGACTCGAGTTGGACTGGACCTCCTGCTGTTGTTGGACGTCCTAGCTGCTCCTCCACGCCTCCAAGCCTTCCTCTATGTGTTTCCTTGTCCTCTCCATGATTCCTAAACAACACATAATCATTAGGTAGTAATCTATTCTCAAAATTATATAAAGAGTTGCTTAGGAACGAGCTCACCTCTAAATTTAATTGTCGTGCGCGAGCTCTTGTGATTGGACCTTGAAAGTTCAATAGAGGATCATTGTATGTATCCGAGGGAGTGATGTCCTCATCATCCTCCCCCTCTTGAATTGGAGTCGTCCTCGACTCAAGCTCATCATCGGCTCCCAAGTAAGGTTTCAAATCTGCAATGTTAAAAGAAGGACTAACCCCGAACTCGGGTGGCAACTCAAATTTATATGCATTATCATTTATTTTCTCAATTATCTTATAAGGACCAGCAGCTCTTGGCATTAATTTAGACTTACGCAGCTCTGGAAACCTATCTTTTCTTAAATGTAACCACACTAAATCACCCGGTTCAAGTTTGACTTCTTTCCTACCTTCACTACCAGCAATTCTATACTTTTCATTCATCTTTTCGATATTTATTTTAGTTGTTTCATGCAACTTACGAATAAAATCAGCACGTGCACTAGCATCACTATGTGTTCTTTCAGTGGTAGGTAAAGGCAAAAGATCAATAGGAGCGCGAGGGGTAAAACCATACACTACCTGAAAAGGACTTACCTTGGTGGTAGAATGTGTTGCCCGATTATAAGCAAACTCCACGTGGGGCAAACATTCTTCCCACATCTTCAAATTTTTCTTCAAAATAGCTCTCAACATGGTACCCAAAGTGCGGTTCACTACCTCCGTTTGGCCATCAGTTTGTGGGTGGCAAGTAGTAGAAAACAATAGTTTTGTACCCAACTTATTCCATAGAGTGCGCCAAAAGTGACTCAAAAATTTAGCGTCGCGATCTGAAACAATAGTAGAAGGCATACCATGGAAGCGAACAATCTCTTTGAAAAAGAGGTCAGCAATATAAACGGCATCATCACTTTTATGACAAGGTATAAAATGTGCCATCTTAGAAAAACGATCCACAACAACAAAAATGCTATCCCTCCCTCTCTTAGTCCTAGGCAATCCCAAAACAAAGTCCATCGAAATATCTGCCCAAGGAATAGAAGGAACAGGAAGAGGCATATACAAACCATGTGGATTCAAGCGAGACTTAGCCTTTTGACATGTGGTACAGCGTGCCACGAACCGCTCAACATCTCTCCTCATCTTTGGCCAAAAGAAATGTGTGGCCAACATATCCTCCGTCTTCTTAGCACCAAAATGTCCCATCAATCCTCCTCCATGTGCTTCCTGCAACAACAAAAGACGAACGGAACCAACTGGAATGCATAGACGGTTAGCTCTAAACACAAATCCATCATTGATCACAAACTTGTTCCATGTACGTCCCTCTTTACAGTTCAGCAATACATCTTTAAAATCAGGATCAAGCACATATTGTTCTTTTATTGAGTCAAGTCCAAAAATTCTATAATCAAGTTGGGACAACAAAGCATATCGTCTAGACAAAGCATCAGCAATTATATTATCCTTCCCTTTCTTGTGTTTGATAACATAAGGAAAAGATTCAATAAATTCAACCCACTTAGCAATGGCGCTGAAATCCTTCACGAAACGACGATAAAAACCTGCAAGTCCAAGAAAACTTCTCACCTGTTTGATGTTTTGGGGCACCGGCCAACTCTTTATGGCTTCAATTTTCATCTCATCCACCTCAATTCCCTGTGGAGTAATAACATAGCCAAGAAAAGAGACTCGATCCGTGCAAAAGATGCACTTCTCAAGGTTACCAAATAAACGTGCATCACGTAAAGCATTAAAAACAGCACGTAAGTGATCCATATGTTCATCCAAAGACTTGCTATAAATCAATATGTCATCAAAGTAAACCACCACAAATCGTCCAATAAAAGCTCTTAAAACCTCATTCATCAAACGCATGAAAGTGCTAGGTGCATTAGTTAAACCAAAAGGCATTACTAACCACTCATATAATCCGAATTTAGTTTTGAAAGCTGTTTTCCATTCATCTCCAAGTTTCATTCTAATTTGGTGGTAACCACTACGCAAGTCGATCTTTGTAAAAATTACAGAGCCACACAACTCATCAAGCATATCATCAAGTCTAGGAATAGGATGGCGATATCGAATAGTAATGTTATTGATGGCTCTACAATCAACACACATAGGCCAAGTACCATCTTTCTTAGGAACCAAAATCACAGGAACAGCACAAGGACTAAGGCTCTCACGTACATACCCGCGGTCCAAAAGCTCTTGGACTTGCTGCTGAATTTCCTTAGTCTCCTCGGGATTGGTTCGATACGCAGCACGATTTGGCAATGTTGCTCCCGGGATCAAATCGATTTGATGCTCTATCCCTCTCATAGGTGGCAGTCCCGGGGGTATCTCAGCTGGGAAAACATCCTCATAATCCTGCAAAAGGTTAGTGGCAGCAGGAGGTATCGAACTAATAACATCATCAAGCGAATACAAAACTCGTTTGCAAACCAAGGTGTAGCAAATATCATTATTAGAAATTTCAGCAAGGTCACTTTTTAGTGCAAGCATAACACCACCCTTCAATTTTATGCCCTCTACCTTAGAACTAGGTGTAGACTTATCCTTTTTAGGTGGGTAAAGAGAATTAGCAACTTGCTGATTTTCAGATTTAGTATCACACAAATTAGCAGCTCGTTCTTTATCAGCTTGTACAATTTCAGCAGGGGTCATAGGAACCAAAGTAATTTTCTTTCCTTTATGCATAAAAGTATATGTATTACTTCTACCATGGTGTATAGCATCATTATCAAATTCCCAAGGTCGACCCAATAAAAGTGAGCAAGCTTCCATAGGTACCACATCACAGTCAACATAATCAGCATAGGAACCAATGGAAAAAGAGACTCTGCAAGTTTGTGTTACCTTAGCTTTTCCAGCATCATTAAACCACTGAAGATTATATGGATGGGGGTGTTGGCGTGTGGTCAAGCCAAGCTTCTTGACCAAATCTGAACTCACCAAATTATTACAACTACCTCCATCGATGATGACACGTGCTCGCCGATTTTGGATGACGAAGAAAATCTGGAACAAGTTATGGCGTTGCAGCTTCTCTGGTTGTTGTACCTTTGTGCTGAGCGCCCGCTGCACAATGATGCTCCTATAGGTCGCTGTGTCATCACTGCCCAAGATTTCGTTGCTCTCCTCAACAACTGGTTCTTCTTCTTCTTCAATGTCAGAGGCGCTGATGTACCCATCTTCCGTTGCAATGTATGCCCGCTGACTTGGGCAATCCTTCTGCACATGACCGAATCCATGGCAGCGACGGCATTGAATGCCAGAGGTGCGTCCCGTTGATGCAACAGAGGAAGCACTCTTGGAAGGTCCCTGCAAAACAGAATTTTTACCTGAGCCCGAAGGTCGTGTAGTGACAGGATTTGGTGCCGTAGTTGCTTGTTGCTTGCTCGCTGGTGAGGGAGCCCTGTAAGTGGATGGTTTGGACAGCCCAAAGGATGGTCCTGTGCGCGGCGTGTATGTGGTGCTGGCCTTGTACTTGCCCTGCTGCTCACGCCCCTGCAACTCCTTCTCTGCAAGCATAGCAAACTGAAACAACTTGTTGACATTGTTAAATTCTTTATAATCAATAATATCCTGGATTTCACGTCTCAAACCCGAATAAAATCGACAAATAGAATCTTCGTTTCCCTCTACTATGCCACAACGCATCAAGCCCTTTTGAAGCTCACCATAATAATCCTGCACAGATTTATCTCCCTGTTCTAAGCGCATCAATTTCTTACGCAAGTCTCTATGATAAGATGGGGGAACAAATCTATCACGCATAGCAACCTTAAGCTCTTCCCATGTACGAGGTGTGGCACCATCTGCAGCTAAACCAGTCCACCAAATAATAGCAAAATCTTTAAACTCACTAGTGGCTTGTCTAACTCTATGTTGTTCAGGTACTTGATGGGCACTAAATTTTTGCTCTACTGTCATCTCCCAATCAAGATATCCCTCAGCATCATAATGTCCCGAAAAAGAAGGTATAGTAAATTTAACCTTAGCATAAGGATCTTCAGGAGCTCGATTATACATACCTCGATGGTGGTGGTGATGTGGAACGCCACCCATACCTGTGGTGTTAGTGCGAAGACGACACCGTAATCTGTTTTGCAATGTCGCCGCTGGATCAACATTAACATCGTCATCATACAACTCATCACCGGTGTTGCTTCCATTCACATCTTCGTTGTGCACAGGACGGTTTTCCAAAGCATTTACCCTGTCGGTGAGCTCGGATAACCGTTTGTCCACCCGCTCAACCGCGTTTGCGAGTTTCATCTCAATTATCGCTTCAGTGACAGCCTTGATGACTGTCTCCCTCATCTCCTTCTGAGCATTGTCTACAACAGCTTGTAGCTGCTCTTGGCTGACACACTCCTTGAAATCCTTTGGCGTTTTATCTCCTTCAACTGACATTGTGGAAACAAACACAACAACAAACAGTGAAGGTTACCCCTAATAATCGTACTACAAAGGTGGAGTGGTGCCTCTCAATCAAGATCAGCAAAGGTAGACACCTTACCAAGCTCTGATACCACTTAATATGA
Source organism: Phragmites australis (assembly GCF_958298935.1). Taxonomy (NCBI): domain Eukaryota; kingdom Viridiplantae; phylum Streptophyta; class Magnoliopsida; order Poales; family Poaceae; genus Phragmites; species Phragmites australis. The sequence goes on from NC_084921.1 coordinate 17,092,825, forward strand.
ACAAGGGTTGTAGGACAGGAAAAAAAACGATATGGCAGTGGACTATGGAACGAAGGCGAAAACACTCGAAACTAAGGGTAGATATGAACCTGACAGTATACCTGAAGCTCTGATACCACTTAATATGAACAAGGGTTCCCAATCTTCCGAAAGGTTCTGGTAACTCTTGATTTGGTGGAAACGAGACACAAGTCGATCCGGCTTCCGAACAACACGATCCGAAACCCCGCAATCGCAGCACCACGTCTCCTCTGGTTATCAACCGGCGTTGCACGGTTGACCTCGCCAAGAAGGCTAAAATCCTTTCCTGCGAATCTAAGAACACAAGCAAGAACAAGGAAGAATGCAACCAAATTGCAGATGAATGATTAATCTCACGAGTTGGGGTCTCACAAACCGACGAAACGGCGAAACTGTTCTTGACAGAATAATCTAAGCAAAATCCAACCCTAATTAGGGCGACGGCTAATGTATATAAAGGATTAGGGTCGGCCAAGGACCCCTAGACGCGTCCCTAATGGACTCCAACACGATACATGGCCCAACGGACCAAAAACGGTGACGCAGCACCGGGACAGATTCTGGACGCTGACTTGTTTCGACGTTTCCCGTTGACTCAGAAGGAATTTGGACCTCAAACCAACGCCATTGGTTTCCTTATGAAATTATCTTTCCAACCATATGTGAATCGTCGAAAACGGAGTCCGGATGCTTCCTGGGCGTCCGTTTTATTGCTCGCTGGTCCTGGAGGCCGAGGCTGATTCGGACTCGAGTTGGACTGGACCTCCTGCTGTTGTTGGACGTCCTAGCTGCTCCTCCACGCCTCCAAGCCTTCCTCTATGTGTTTCCTTGTCCTCTCCATGATTCCTAAACAACACATAATCATTAGGTAGTAATCTATTCTCAAAATTATATAAAGAGTTGCTTAGGAACGAGCTCACCTCTAAATTTAATTGTCGTGCGCGAGCTCTTGTGATTGGACCTTGAAAGTTCAATGGAGGATCATTGTATGTATCCGAGGGAGTGATGTCCTCATCACCCAATCCTACACGTAACCTCTACTCTGGTGACCTCAAAAGGCAGGAAGAACCATACCGAAGGAATCTGGATAACCTGTATCAGCCTCGGCACAGACCCCGGAGTGCACCACATCCATTGATGCCAATCTGGCCCAGGGTCCTGACACTGCGCATGCCACCTCTAACAAGCTCCGTAGCATATCGCCAACACCAGTACACCATTAGCCTTGGGCCTTGCCATCGATGCCCACGGTTCCCAATGAAAAAACTTCTTAAGGACACGGAATTGCCATCGGCCATCCTTGATACTATACCAGGCTGGGGTTGGTTTTCCTCTACATCCTCTCCCCCCTCCGAAACATTAGGGCCCGAGAATGAGTGGGTACTGTTGGGGGAAAATAAACCAGCCTAAGGATAATGGTTGAAGATTACTATCCAGGTCCCTCCGGAGCCTTAATCTCCGGACCCTCAGCTGAAGGCTAAACCTTCGAAGTCATCAGGTCCCTTCGCGGTACCTCTTCGTACCTGCGAAGCCTTCCCTTGGCTTAACCGACTCAGCCTCCCGAAGGCTCACCCTCCCAAAACCTAGCCTCCAGAAGCCCAGGCCCTTGAGACCTCGGTCTCCCGAAGCCTCGGTCTCCTAAAGCCCCGGCCTTCCAGAGTCTTGCCTTCCGAAGCCTTCACCTCTCGGAGCCATGCCTCCTGAGGCCCATGTCTCCAGCTGCTCGGGCCAACTTCCTGGAGGCTACAAGGTGAGTCAGCAGGCCTTAGGAAAGATCTACCAGAAGGGGAGCACCGGTCGTCCTTTGCCTACAAGGAAGTGACCGGCATTAAACGCCTAGGTTGGTGGATGCCGCTCTGACACTCTGGCGTAATGGAGGCTATCCTGACACCCCTGACAGTGTGGCACCGGGCCAAAATTGGCGACTGGCTCACCGTCTTCATGGGGTAGGCACCACGATAGTTACTACGTGGATATTTGTCTCCCAGATAGGGTACAAAGTAGTTTTCCAGGATAAGGCCCTGTAATTCGATCAGGTCCGAGATATTTGTACATTATGATAACTTGTACGCGAAGCTACGCACGGCCCTATAAATAGGGGACCATGGTCACCTGGGAAAAACACACGAGCTAGACGACAGAAAGACATAGAGGTAAAAAAACACCGAGTCACACCATGATACTCCCCCCAGATCGATTCATTTTTTCTACCATCAATACATTCCTGGTGTTTCTTCCTCTTAAACTTCATCTTCAAACTTGAGTCTCCTCCTTAGAAGAAACTCTCGCCGTACTTGCTGGGGCAAGACGAACTCTTGCTCCAACAATCGCATATTCTTTCCCTTTCGCTTTCTTGTGTAAGAATAGCATCTATTACTGTCAGGGGTGTTAGGATAGCCCTCATCACGCCGAGGTGTCAGAGTGGCGTCTATTCTGCCTAGCCCTTTAATGCCGGTCATCTCCTTGCAGGCAAAGCATGACCGGCACTCCCCTCTCGGCAGATCTTCCCAGGGTCTGCAGACTCACCTCGCTGCCTTTGGGAAGGTGGCCTGATCATCTCGAGGTGGGGGCCTCGAGAGGCATAGAACAGGGAGGTGAAGACGTTGGGAAGCAGGACCCCGGAGGGCCGGGACTTAGGGAGGCCAAAGTTTCGGAGGACTGAGGCTTCGGGAGGCCGTGTTTTGGAAGGCTTTGGGAGGTAGAACTGGCGAAGCCAAGGGAGGGCTTCGTATGTGCGAAGGGGTACCGTGACGGGATCTGTTGATATCAGAGATATAGCTTTTAACAGAGGGTTCAGAGATCAAGGCTCCGGAGGAACCTGGACGGTGATCTTCAACTGTTATCCTCAGGCTGGTTTATTTTCCCCCCAATAATGCCTCTTTCATGTATTATGAAACCTAAGAATTTGCCCGCCGATACACCAAAACACACTTAAGTGGGTTCATCTTTAAACCATACTGACTCATTCTTTCTAAAGCTAAACCCAAATCGGCTAAATGACTATCCATAGCATCCGTTTGATAACAATATCATCGATATAAATCTCCAAGATGACACCAAGCAAACCATGAAAGATCAAATTCATAGCTCTTTGATAAGTAGCACCGGCATTCTTTAAACCAAATGTCATAACAACCCATTCAAATAAACCAACAAACCTCGTGCAACGGAAAGCCATTTTAGACATATCTTCTTCGGCCATGAAAATTTGATTATAGCCCACATTACTATCCAAAAAACAAATAACTCTATGACCCGAAGCATCATTAATCAACATATCGGCGATGGGCATAGGATATTCATCTTTAGGAGTAGCTTTATTTAAATCTCTAAAATCAATGTATACTCTCAACTTATCACTATTTTTTTCTCAACCGAGACAATATTAGATATCCATTAAGCATATCTACAAGGACGAATAAACCCCGCAGCGAGCAACCGGCTTATTTCTTCTTTGATTCGCCCATACATGTTAGGATTAAACTTTCTAGCCGGTTGTTTGTGAGCTCTAAAACCTATCTTTATGGGAAGTCAATGCTCTACAAGCTCACGGCTAAGTCTCAGTATCTCATGATACTCCTGAGAGAAACAATCGATATATTCTTTGAGTAATGCAATCATTTCTCCTTTTTGAACATCATGCATGTATTCATAAATGTCGGCCTAGGAACAGTACCATCTCTTATATCTACCTCTTCTAATGGATCAACCGACGAAAAACCTTATCCTAGCTTTTCTATCTCATCAAAATCATCAATAGTCTCATAAATATCGTTCTTTTTAGACGGATATTGCTCCACACGCTGTTGCAACCATTCTAAATTACTTTGTTTATTCATTTATAACATTACATTGCTAAGCCGAGATGAAGAAATCGGCTGTACAGACACGGGTGCAAAATCATTTCTAGTAACACTAAGAAAATCATACCCCGAAAGGTCTTGACCGGGGAGACACTGTACATTCCCATGTTGCCAAACTATCGAAGCATCAGCCAAAGCAACAAAAGCCAATGTATCTGCATGTACAACCTCTATTTCATCGTCTACCCATTGAATCAAGAATTGGTGCAAACTAGAAGGTACACAATGATTTGCATGAGTCCAATCACGCCTAATAAAATGTTGTAGTTACCTTGCACGTCGGCGACGAAGAAGGCCGTAGGGACCATCTTGCTCCCAACAGTGAGCTCCATGGAAATTATGCCTTTTGCCTCCGTAGACTTACCGGTGAAGCCATTAAGCACCAAGTTTGTCTTTACGAGCTCTTTGTTTTCTTTTCCTAGCTTCTTGAAAACTGAATATGGCATTAGATTCACGGTGGCTCCACCATCCACTAGCATTCTCGAAATTGGCCTTCCATCAATATGCCCCTTGATATACAATGGTCTCAAATGTTGGCTCGATTCTTTGGGCTTTTCAAATATAGCTTCCTTCAGACCAAGATTTAGTTGAGCAACCTCTTCATCCATAGCCCCAAACTCCGATGGTAAAACAAAAACCATATTGATATCTATATTATCATGCAGTGGAATGCCATCTCTAAGAATTGGAGAGTCTCCTAGCATATCATCTTCATCATCACTATATGTCACAATAGGCTCTATGACTTGCTTTACTCTCCATTCTTGCTGAATAGGCACCATCAGCTTGATTTCATTGAATACTTGATCTCTCACCTCTTCAGCTTGTGCTTCTCCCAACTCTTGCGTTTGTAACCTTTTTAGCCTCCTCTTTTGGAAATGTGAGAGACCCCTAGGACACCACGGTGGCTGCGGCTAAGTCCCGGGTAGCAAGGACTTCTCCTTTTCAACCTTCCGATTGTCTGAACTATTGATCGGCTTTGAACTAGAAGTGGCTTCTTGAACATTTGGCGCCATGGGCTATTGTCCTGCTGTAGGTGGTGCCTCCTTAAGCTCAAGATCAGTACCAACCACTCCTACAACTTCCCCTTTGTTGCTGCCACTTGACCTGTCATTAGCCGATTGCTTTTGCACTTTGCTTTCATCAACAACCGGCTGTTTTTCTTTTGGTTCTAGATCTGATTTCTCATTAGAAACACTCGTCTTCTTCACACGATAGACCTTCTTAACATGTCTCATATCCCTCCTATCATTTGACTGATTTTTGGGATCAAACTGGTCTTGTCTAGGACGAGATAGTCTGTTGAACGCCGAAGGTCGTGGTGCTGTCCACCCCGGGTGAAATAGTGCAAATGGTATAGAAGGTGGTGCCCAAGGTACACCAACCCCATGGCGGACATGGAGGACAAACCATCAGAGGAGACCCCCAAATCATAGGCATTGGCGGCCTGAAAGGAGGGAATGGAGCTGCTGCAATATTATCCTCCCATTGCCTCCTCCTTTCAAACTCATGATTCAGAGGTGATCTTGGATGTTTAAGAGCATTGGGTCGGCTGCCCCTTTTTTGGCCGACCTTGCCACTCTCATAATTAGCCAAAAGTGTATCAAATGTAAGTTTTGTCTTCTCATGCTTCTTATCTTCATTCACTTTCCAGCGGCCAATTTCTGGACTTTTAGGTTTGAACATCTTTGGCCTTACATTATTATCACCAATGATCACACTCTTGCCTTTAGTCGATACGGCTTGAGACGGCCGAACCAAGACCTTCTTCCCTTCAAAGTTCATCATGTTGACGGGGAATGGATCATTATCTAGCTTCATCTTAGAATTTTCAGCAAACTTCAATCGTCCTTCATTAATAGCCGATTGAATCTGTTGATGGAAAATATTGCAATCATTAGTAGCGTGAGAATATGAATTATGCCATTTACAATATGCATGTTTCTTAATCTCCTCAAGTGATGGAATAACATGATTATGAGACAAACTAATTTGCTTTTCTTGTAACAAGAGATCAAATATCCTATCACATTTAGTGACATCGAATGTGAAATTCATCTCTTCTTGCCGATTCTTTTGTGGAGTCGGCTTCAATGTAGAGCACACGAATGGCTTAGATTTGGACTTCCATGTCCATTCGGCAACACACACATCTACGCTATCATCATCTGACGAATCGTCATCATATTCAACTACATTAACACCCAGATGATCCACCTTGTGTTTTTCACTAAACCTTTGAAGCTTTCTATGTTCTTTGGCACGGCTTTCTTGAGCCAGAGCCTGCTGCAAAACTTGATTCACATCAGAAAATTCTTGCCCCTCTAACCTCTCTTTGATATGTGCATGCAAGCCGGCAAAAGCTAACTCAGCTTAATCTCTATCGGAGAGCGAAACATAGAAACATCGGTTTTTGGTGTCCCGAAGCCTCCTAATGTACTCAGAAATGGAATCATTGTATTTTTGCGTAACCGATGTCAAGTGAATTAACCTCAACTCTATGTCTCCGGTATAGAAATACTCATGAAATTTTTGCTCAAGTTGTGCCCATGTATGAATAGAATTAGGCACAAGTGAAGTAAACCAAGTAAATGCATTGCTAGAAAGTGACAAAGGAAATAAATGCAATCTTAAAGCATCACTACTATCGGCTTCACCACATTGTGCACGAAATTGACCTATATGCTCCATTGTAGTTCTACTATCTTCCTCATTGAATTTAACAAAATCAGGGACCTTAAACCCATGTGGATATGGAATTGTGTCATAATAATCAGGGTATGGTTTTTGATAAACACGTGATTTACCTTTGAGAGCTACCCCAAAATGTTCCCTCAAAATATTAGTCATTTGCTCTTTGATGCTTTCAGGCCCAAAAAGTGTTTTGGCCATAGGCCGATTGGGTGACACATTAGCATGTGGTTGCGGCATAAAAGATTGTTGTTGTGGCGTATCATGAGAGTGTGAAGTCACGTGTTGCATATGTGGAATATTTTGTGAAGGAACATTGAAGTAAGTATCTGGCAACAGACCATAGGGTATGCCAATACCTTGTGGGGGTATAAGAGGTGTGCTATATGCCACGGTGTTGTAAGGAACTAATGGCATACTTGCTGAAATTTCAGCAGCCCAGCTATTGGCCACATATTGAACCAGACTAGTTATGCTAGATGAAGTAGTCGAAACTGGAAAAATAAATGAGGACACCTCTGGCTTGCTAGTACTCAATGTATTAAAGGGAGGCATTACCATACCAACCGGACCAACATTGGGTTGGCTATGAGTTTGTCGTATCGGCATATTTTGTTGTGTAGGTAAAGGTGCTGCAATTCATTAAACAAAGCCCTAACATGACTAGACAGTATATGATCTAGACTTTTAACCAATGTTTCAGAATTATTGAACATAGCAGCACCAACAGACTCATCTACCATATGCGCAATGTGCTCTTTGAAATCATGAGTAGAATCACTTACATCGGTCTTTACCTCATGCTTGGCGTGGACGATTGACATCGGATCTTCCTTCTTGATGACACCTTGACATGTTTTCTGATAGCATGCAAGCATCATCTTCTCAACCTCCCGCTTTTGTGCTTCAATAGCTTGGCGATCCTCCTCGGGAAGCTCTTCAAGCGTAGGCGAGATGATATTGTCCATGTTGATTTCGGCTCCCTCCTCCTTAGACATGGCGCGGTAGGGTGTAGGGGGTGTCGACACCGGAACCCTAGGTGTGTATGTTGATGGAGAACCAACATTCTCCAGCGGAGTTGCCAATTTGTGTTAGTGCGGAATTGGGCAACACCTCGCTAACACGGGTCCGTCAAGGATACTTGTCGCAGCGACACGCGACTTGTTTACAAGCAAACAAGCAAAGGTTTCGACCGGCAACCTTGGGGATCGCCGCCCGAACAATTTACGAGCAAATCGACAAAGAACTACCACCCGAATCACAGGGATTCAAATTAGGAATGAAGAACTGACCCTAAATTACAGGAAAGTAAAGGCAAAACAAAAAGTAGATGCAATAGATGCGATTGACTGATGGATATGCAATCCGCCTCCACCCCTTGACTATTTATAAGGGGGGTATGGTCTTGACCCTAGGGAATCGAAGTAGGACTCTATTCCAACCCTAAACATGCCTTGCTCGGCCAAAATCGTGAAAGAGATCCGAACAAATCCACGAATCCACTTCGATTCGGTTTCAGACTGAACACCGGATGATCCAGTGAGAACAAACTCCAGAACACCGGACCATCCGACGAGTTCACTCGGCCGAAACTCTAAGACGCGGTCTTACACACACCAGATATTTCGTTGTCACAATTATACTCACCAGAGTATGTCACCGAAGCAATATTTGCAGAGAACAAATTTTTTGCAAAGTTCTCCTTTTGAATGCTCTGGATGATCCGGCAATTATCAAAGACCTCACCGAACTATTATATGCAGAGAACAAATTTTTTGTAAAGTTTTCCTTTTGTACACAACGGATGATCTGGCGATCATCAAAGACCTCACCGGACAATTTTCAACAGAGAACATTTTTTCAGCTAAAAACCTTCTTCTTCTCTCCGGATAGTCCGGTGATACCCCGAAATCTCCACCGGACCATTTCTTCTAGAGAGCAAGTTTTCAGCGCAAATTGACCTTCAACACATCGGATAGTCTGTCATTTTCACTGGATCGATCGCCGGACTATTTATACAAAGAGCATGATTTGCTGCACCAAATTCTCATCCCATTCTCAAGATAGTCCGGCGTTCAATGAGCCCCTCACCGAACTATTTTTTTTAGAAAGTATGCCTTCTGGCCAAAATCGAACTACAAGCACCGGATAGTTCGGCGATGACACGGCATTGATCACCGGACTATCCGGTGTATACAAAAAATCTGGCCGTGCCATTTTTTGCCATCAACACATAACTGATTTTGTGATCCATAGGCGACAATAGAGAGACATGGGAATATTCCGATCTTTGAAGGTCGTGACTTTTCTTATTGGAAGCTGTGGATGAAGGCTTATCTTCTAAGCCAAGGAAGTGCAATATGAGAGGTTATAGACTCCAACTATGAGAGTCATGTTGCTCGTACTTCTCATGCCCAAATTGAACAATATGAAGCCAACAATAAGGTATGAAATATATTTTTCACCAGCCTAAGTCATAATGAGTTTGACAGAGTCCAGCACCTCAGTATCGCTCATGAGATTTGGTCTACTCTTAGTATTTTTCATGAGGGCACTAACCAAATCAAAGCTCAGCGTCAAAGCACGTATAACCAATAATATCAGATGTTCGTGTAAGGCCTCAGAGAGTCTTTTGATGCCATGTTTGCTCGATTTGATGGGATTGTTAGACTTCTTAGTTCAGTTGGAGTTTTGCCCTACTCTGACCATGAGAGGGCAATCAAACTTATCTATGCTCTTGACCATAGCACATGGGAAGTGAAGATCTCGTGCATTAAAGAGTCATCCAGTTAATACATATTGACATGTTATTAACTCTTCAGTAAGCTCAAATCCACCAAGATAACCAAGATGGCTATAGTAGGCCTAGGAAACCTTATGTCTTATAATATGGCATTGGTTTCATAACCTAGTGATGGTGGTCCTACTAGAGTTGGCTTTTCTTGTGCTAACCCTTCACCTAGTGGCTTTACTTTGTCTTTCTTGGTTTCTATCACAGAGGAGGAGGTGGACACACTTGATGATGAGGATCTTGCTTTGATTGTGAAGAAGTTCACCTGCTTCTACAATAACAAAAGAGACTAGAGGAGAGGTGGCTATTGGGCTTGTTATGAGTGTGGTGATACCACTCATTTCGAGGCGGATTTCCCAAAGGTCAAGAAGATGGAAGATCGTGGACACGACCATGACAAGCACAAGAAGAACAAGAAGCCCTTCTTCAAGAACCACAACAGGCTGGCTAAGAAGGTGGCCAAGGCGGCATCTCGAGATTTCGTGGTGGCACTTAGTGGCATCAACACTTCCTCAAGAGAGGAAGAGAGCTCGAAGGACGAGGAGCTTCCCATGAAGAACAAGAAGAAGAACATGGAATTCTTTGGCCTTTTCTTCATGGCAAATGACAACAATAGAGACCCTGAGCTTGATTGTTCTGAAGTATCACCCTCCTAATACCAGCATTCTATTCAGTTCGATACCTTGAATGATGCGATTGTTAGCTAGGGTAGATTTCTTAAGAAAGCGGTTCTGAAGCAAGGAACTCAAGTTTAGGCTAGAATGTTCATATTATGAGCTTGAGTTGCTAAGGTCTAGGACCAGGGATGAGGAGTGTGATAGTTTTCTTGTGGTCATGAGTGAGCTTGTCGAGCTTCGGACTTTGCATGATCAAGTCGCCAATCGTCTTGAGATTGCCGAGAAGAAGCTCTTTGATGAGGAGTGTAGACCAACTCTCTTAGGTGCTTTCAAGAATTGTCCTTTTCTCTTAAAGGATGTTGATATGGAAGCCAAGTGCATAAAGGAGCTAGAGTCTAGATTGGAGAATGCTGAGTGTTCTAAGGATATGCAGCCAAATTGTTCCACCTGCATAGTCCTTAAGGACAAGCTTAGCTGGGTTAGAAGGCAAATGAAAAAGCTCATGGTCGAGAATAAGTATCTCCTTTCTCTTGTGGAGAAATGCTCAGAAGGCAAGGGCAAGATGAGCTTGATTTGGGCCAAGACCAAAATGTGCACAGATAAGGCAGGTTTAGCTTTAGGGTTCAATTTTGAGAGGGTGGCTTACAATGGGGATGGTAATACTGGTTTCACCACACCTACTACCCTTGAGGCCGAGAAATCCAAGATCAATACCCCACCACAACCCACAAAGAAGAAAACCACACCACAACCAAAGATAAAAGTCCCTATGAGAGAGCCTAGAGTGACCAGTAGTCCAACTTTTAAGAGACACTACCATTGCACCTACTACTAGAGAGAGGGTCACCTAGTTGGGTTTTGCTTTCGCCATAAGAGGGATGAGCGGTGTGAGTGGAAGTGGAGTACTCAGGACATGTATCGTCCCTCTTTTGGTGTACATTAGCATTTTCCTCACTCTTAGTTTCCTCCTAGAGGTGGTATCTGGCATGGATCTTACAATGATTAATATAGTTTTGGTTCAGGTGTAAGAGGTTTTGAGTTGCGACACTTTGGCAGACCATGTTTTCCCTATTGTGGCACTCGCCTTCAGTGCACTAGTGTTTATTTGCATACACCTGCTTTTACTGCTTCAGGGCGGATGACCCAGTACTGGATTTCCAAGAGGCTTTTTTCTAACCCCAGTATTGAGCCATCCACCTATTATTCTTCTCATATGTAGGTGATAGGCGGAGGCTAGGAGAACAAGTGGCTCATCGACTCTACTTGTTCACACCATATGACCGAAGATGCATCGTGGTTCTCCGGCCTCACCCCAACGAAGTGATATGAGTACATTACATTCAAGGATGACAGAAAAGGTAGAGTGAAGGCCAAAGGTATGGTAAGGGTGAGTGAGAGTTTCACTCTCAAGGATGTGTCTTTGGTGGAGCATCGGGATACAACTTGCTTTCTGTATCTCAGTTGCTGGATAAGAACATGGAAGTACACTTCAAGCATGATACTTCTAGAGTTCTTGATTCCTCGAGCACTTTGATTTGCTGGATTTCTCGAGTACGAAGAGTCTTTGGAACTGATTTTTCTACGTATTTTGGTTCTTCTCGATGTTTGATTACTCAACCCTCTTCTAATCTTTGGATGTGGTATAGGAGACTACGGCACATGATCTTTGATTTGATTTCTTATTTGAGTGCCCTAGTCTTGATCCGAGGATTGCCCAAGCTCAAGTGTGAGAAGAACCTTGTTTGCGCTACTTGTCAACATGGCAAGATGGTTCCTGCTTCTCACTCACCAGTTAATGTGGTGATGACTAGATGACTGAGTGAACTTCTCCATATGGACACTGTTGGTCCTTCCCACATTCATTCGGTTGGTGGAAAGTGGTATGTACTTGTCATTATTGATGGCTTTTCTCACTACTATTGGGTGTTCTTTCTTATGATCAAGGATGAAGTGTTCTCACACTTTCGGAGCATAGCATTGAGATTGTTCAAGGAACTCCCTGGTGCATTGAAAGCTATTCGTAGTGATAATGGCACCGAGTTTAACAACTATCACTTTGATGCTTTCTGCCTTGAACATAGCATTTAGCATCAATTTTTTGCTCCACCCGTTTCTCAGTAGAATGGCATGGTTGAATGGAAGAATCACACTTTGGTGGAGATGGCTAGGACGATGCTCGATGAGCATAGGACTCCTAGAAAGTTTTGGGCTAAGGCTATTAGCACAGCTTGCTATATCTCCAATTAGATTTTTTTTGCGCTCAATCTTAAATGTGACTTCTTCTGAGTTGCGTTTTGGGAGGAATCCAAGGTTTCTCATTTGAATGTTTTTGGATATTGTTGCTTCATCCTAAAGCGTGGTAATATTGATAAGTTGGAGTCGCGTTCTTCCGATATGATTTTCTTCGGGTATTATCATCATGGTCATTCTTACAGGGTTTATAATCTTGACACTAATACCATCATGGAATCTTGTGATGTGACTTTTGATGAATCAACCCCATATGCTAGTTCTGCTTTCGAGTATGCACGTGATCAAGAGATGAGTGAAAGCATCTTTGTAGATTGTGACCTTCCAGCTCTCAGTGATGATGAGAATTATCCACTACTTCGTGCCAATACACCTACTGTTGAGCTAGCTTTTACTTTCTCTACACCGGCAGAGGGTCCTGTAGCCTCTACTTCCACTTCAACTTCTTTCGAGCCTGCACCAGCTACGTTTGAGGGGGAGGTGGTCTCACAACATGAGGCTCCTTGACACATTCAGTGGATTGATCACCCTCAACATATGGGTGACCTTGGTGAGATGGTAACAAGATCCAAATCTGCTCATCGTGCTCAATTAATTGATTCTGCATTTGTAGTTTCTTTTGAGCCCCATGATGTTGGACACACTCTTTCTGATTCAAATTGGGTCAATGTCATGCATGAAACTAGAAAAGTTCGAGAGAAACAAAGTTTTGGTCCTTGTAGATCCACCCCAAAATGTTCACACCATAGGCACCAAATGGGCTTTAAAAACAAACATGGGGAGGATGGGTTTGTAGTGAGGAACAAGGATAGACTTGTAGCTCATGGTTTCACTCAAATAAAGTGGATATACTTTGAAGAGACATTTGCACTGGTAGCTAGACTAGAAGCTATTAGGATCCTCCTTGTTTTTGCAGCATCTCAAGGTTTCAAGTTGTACCAAATAGATGTCAAAAGTGCTTTCCTAATGGGTTCATAGAGGAAAAGGTCTATGTCAAGCACCCCTGGCTTTGAGCACCCGAAATACCAACATAGAGTATACAAGCTTCAGAAAGCTTTGTATGGGCTTAAGCAAGCACCTAAGGCTTGGTATGATAGGCTTAAGTCCATTTTGTTAGAGCATGGGTATGTGATGGGATGTAACACCCCAAATTTCAATTTTTGCAATAATTTAAAATTTTGCTAGAAATTAAATAGGTGGTTGCAATTTTGTTCAATAGGAAATTTTCTAAATTTAAATTGTCCTAGGATAATGTTTGATGCACTCATGCCGTTATAGATGCATTAAGGTTTTTATTGTGTGGAAAAGTTTGCAAAATTCGCTAGAAATCGCTCATTTAAAACGCCCTCTTTTTGAAAATTGTTGAAAATCTAAATAGAAAAGGAATTCTAATTGGAAAATTGCCTTTGGGCCGTTTCTTCTCTCCCCCGGCCCAATCCCTCTCCCCCTCCCTTCTTTTCTCTTCCAAGCGGGCTACCCCTCTCTCTCTGCGCTGGGCCACCAGCCCGAGCCGGCTCCCCGCCGAGCTGCTCCTCGCCTCCCTCTGCCGCGTGGGCCCCGCCCGAGCTGAAGCCAGCCGCTAGCTGCCAGACCGAGCCGCGGCTCGCATTCTTCTTCCTCCGGCGCGGCCGATCCCCTTCGCGCCAGCCGCCCAAATTCAGAGCCTCCCCATGCCCTCTCCTCTCGCCATAACAGTCTCAATCAAAGCCATAAACCCCATCTAGGCGCCCCCGCCCGTTTCCCCTCTTTACTTCTCCCTCTATTGCCCAATCAAAACGGGAAACTGACGCCATTAAAGGCCATGGCCGCCGGCCATTTTCTTCAAATTCTAGGCAATCCTCTTCCCCTCTCTCATATATAAGCCGGCCATCGTCTCCCTTGTAACGTTCGGCACCCATTACACCCGTTTCCCCCTCGATTCCCATTTGGTTTCTTCATCGGCGCCGTCTTCTTCTCGAGCTCCGGCAAGAAGCTCAGCCGCGCGGGAACTCCACATTACCCCCTTCCCGATGCATCTCCGACCACCGCCACCACCATCACCATCGTCCGGCTGCCGCGCCTCCGCCCCGTCGCCGTTTGCGCTCGGGGTAAGCTCGCTGCCCTCCCCTCTCTCTCCTCCACCGCTCGGGGTAAGCAGCACCCTGTCAAAGGCAAGTGTCCTTGAGCATATTTATCCGGTTTTAGGATTTGCAGGTGTAGTTTTTAACCTTCAAAATGCATGCTTGTCTAAACATGAATCCTATGTTAGGGTTTACTAGTTTTGAATCAATATTTCCTTGTCGCCGTTGTTCACCATGTTATGAAAATGGGTAGTTTATGCTAGCGCAGTCTTGGTTGGGAAATCTTAATATTGATTAATGAACTATGCAACAATGTTGGGAGATGTTTGTGTTTGTATCTGTGTGGGATCCTAAGGACCGGTTCTTGGGCATGTAACCAAGTTTTATTCGCACAACCACGAGGCCTATATGGGTATGGCCTGGAAAACTAATTAGTCACCTTCTAGCTTGGTGGGCACCATAGGTCGGTATAAGTGGCACAAGAGGGGGCTTCTACAGCAATGTAATTGCCTGTTAGCGGTGAAACCTCAGTGGGTGCCTGCAGGTTAGAGGGAGCTTTGTAAAGGCCTTGTAGTGAGACCCCGACTCCACACCCCGGAAGTTTGGAGCAACAAGGGAATCACGACTCGTGGGGAAAGCAGTGCAAACTCTGCATAGTGTCAATCTGGTCGATCAGCCGTGCTCACGGATAAGAGCGAGCTTGGACTTCTTCAGGATTAGTTGGGGTCAGGGTTTGGTATGGTGGGTTGGGGTAGCTAGGTAATGAAATTATCTGGTGAGTCTTGGTAGTCGGATGGAGTCCGATGAATCAAACCTTTGGATACAGTCATGTCTTCTCACTTAGTAAATAGGATGCCTGATGTTGGAGTCATAGGCAGATCGTAGTTGCTTAGTGCTGTTAGCCAGTGTCAAAGCCGTTCCTTGACTTAAGTCGCATATCATGTTTTCCCTACGCTTGCGGAGTACAATCTTTGTACTCACACTTGTTGTCCCCTACCCTGCATTCTACCGCTGTTCAGAAGCTGGCAATGAAGCTGGAGCTTTCGACGACGACTTCGACCCGGAGCTGCTATTCTAGGCTGTGTTGCCCTCGGTCGACGCCTGTGGAAGATGGGGCCGTTGGCGCTGAAGACCCTTTAGTTTCCCCACTGTGTTTTCTTTAGACCCTCGGGTCCTTTTGTATTAAGTTAAATACGATGTTGTAATAAAGGCATTGCGATGATATTACTAATGATGTAAGCACATGTATGAAACTTGATCCTGGCATACATGTGTTGTGCCCGATTTTGTTCGATTAAAACTGTGTGTTACAAAAGTGGTATCAGAGCCGTGTTGACTGTAGGACGCATCCTAGATAGACTGGACGTGCTAAGGACTTATGTTTGTACAAACTACTTTAGCAAAATTGTTTTTTTTCTTCCAATTTTTCCTTTCTCTGTCTTTTGCTCTTTACAAAATGGTTACTAATTTTTGTCTTCTTCAAAATTTTAGATTGCCCGGACGAAGATCACCCCGCGCAAGCGCGTGCTGGTCCCAGACGTGGAGGTTCCTGCTGGTGCAGTCTGGAGGCACCAACCCTCAGCTGAGTTCTCCTTCGACGGACAGCTGGCCGGGTACTTCGCTTGTATGTTGTGGTACCTGCTACAGGGTCTCGGCTACCTTGACGCTCCTCTTTTCAGAGGCATCAGAGTTCCACTTGGAGGACATGGTTACTCCTAGTCAGTGGAGTTGACCATGTTCAAGAAGCCCTCCGACGACAATCTTCGCTGAGTTCGCCGAGTCCACACCGCCACTGCCCTTAGAGCTATGTTCGAGGTAGGGATCGAGGACGCTGCTCGCCAAGCTCTGGCTGTTCTCTACCGGAAGAACAGACAGGACCTCCACCTCACTCAGTTCGGGAAGTTCCCGCAGCGCCTGTTAGGCAGTCTGGAGGTCATCTTCGCGCCCGTCAATAGCAAGCTGGATCTCCGTCTGCGAGAGCAGGTCTGCCTCACTGTCGCCCTCTACGCTGAGTTGGACAGAGCACTCGACGAGTTGGAGGATCTTCACCAGCGCCACGCCGAACATGAGTGGATGATCTACGAGCTGGAGATGATCCTGACCAGCACCCCGACGAGGTTCCCCCAGCACCATTTTCTGCCTCTGCACCGCCCCGCTCTCCTTCGCGCAAGAGGCTCTGTCAGGCAGATGTTGCAGGCCCTTCAGGCACCGTCGATCAGGAGTAGAGTCGAGCTAGGAAGTTATCCCTAGCAGAATAAATCGTTTAGACTCGTGTTGTTTGTCCTTGTGTGTGCTTGTGTCTGTTTAGCGTGAGCCTTGTTATGAGTTGGATCTTTGCATGTGTGTTGGTGTGATGTAGGGGTTTCCCCTCTACATTTTCATCAGTTAATAAATTATAGTTGGTAGTCATTTCTATCTATTTCCTTCAGTTCCTATCTGTTCTTGGCTTGTCTTTCCGCCCTTACCTCTCTCTTATGCTTTCCATACCTTGGCAACAACAGATGGTGAACACTAGGCGCAACAACAACGCTGCCAACAACAACGACAACATCAACAACAACGCTGCCAACAACAATGATCTTCCTCCCCCGCCACCCCTCATGGACGCCAACCAAGTCCTGACTCTTCTTCAAGGTTTGGTCCAAGCCATCAATCAGCAACCTCAAGCTCAGCAAGCACCACTGCTGCAGCCGTAGTCCAAGCTCAGGACTTTCTTGAGCACTCAACCACCCACTTTTTCTCAGGCAGTGGAGCCTATGGAGGCAGATGATTGGTTGAGGACAATAGAGAGCAAGCTTCAGATAGCTCAGTGCAATGCAAGGGAAAAAGTTCTCTTTGCATCCCACCAGTTGAGCGGGCCAGCTCAGGAATGGTGGACTGCTTACACTGCTGCTCACAAGGATCCTCAGGAGATTACCTGGGCAGAATTTAAGAACAGTTTCCATGCCCACCATGTTCCCGCCGGAGAATTAAAACTGAAGAGGAAGGAATTCCTCAGTCTCAAGCAAGGCCCCATGTCTGTGAGGGAGTACCTCATCAAGTTCACTCAACTGTCTCGCTACTCCCCCAATGATGTTGACACAGACGAGAAGAAGCAAGATTGTTTTCTTGAGAGTCTTAACCCTGGTCTACAGTATGCCCTCTCCGCCAATGAGTACCCCAGTTTCCAGAAGCTGGTAGATAGGGCCTTTATCATGGAGAAGAAGCACTAGAATCTGGGTGAAGAGCGTAAGCGCCATCTGCAGGGTCAATCTTTTGGCAGTAACACCCGCCCCGCTTCAACGCCCCTGCCATTGGACCGATGTTCCGCCATGGAGGGCAGAACCAGCAGCAGCAGAATCAGCCGCAGAGGCCGCAGCAGAAAATGCAGAATTAGGGCACAGGGTCGTTCAAACCGCCAGTGCAGCCGCAGCAGCAGTAGTCTCGTTCTAGCTTCCCGCAGCAGCAGCAACGACCCAACAACAACCAGCCACAGCAGCAAAACCGCAACGGCCAAGGGTCAAGCAACATTGGTCCATGCTTCAGTTGCGGCAACTTTGGGCATCTCGCCAACAAGTGTCCCAAGAAGCAGCAAGGCCAGGCCCAGGGCAACAATCAGCAGCAACAGCCTCGCCAGAATGCAATGTATGGTCGTGTCAACCATGTTGCAGTGGAGGAAGCCCAGGAAGCTCCTGACGTGATTCTGGGTATGTTTTCTGCCAACTCTCATCCTGCAACATTGTTATTTGATTCCGGTGCTACGCATTCATTCATATCATATCAGTTCGTGAATACATATAAATTGCCAAGAGCATTAATGAAAAATCGAGTGCTAGTAAGTTCTCCTGTAGGAGAAATGGAATCAAGGCATGTATGCCCTAAAATAAGTATATGCATAAGGGGGTAGACTTTCTGGCCAACCTCATCATTCTGGAGTCCAAGGGTATTGATATCATTCTGGGAATGGATTGGCTAACCAAGTACAAATGAGTCATCAGATGTGCTACAAAGACGGTTCAATTGACCCATACAGACGGAACCAAGGTGGAGTTTCAGGCCACGATAGAGTTAGCTATCAACGCCAGTTTAAACAAAGCCAATGCAGTGGAAGATAGCAGGGTGGTCAGTGAATTTCTGGACGTCTTACCGGAGGATTTGCCAGGTATTGCCCCTGATCGAGAAATTGAATTCATCATTGAATTAGTACCTGGAATGGTTCCTATATACAAGAGGCCATATAGAATGGATGCCAATCAGTTGGCTGAGCTCAAGGAACAAATCCAAGAGCTCCTAGACAAAGGTTTTATCCACCCCAGTTCTTCACACTGGGGAGCCCCAGTAATCTTCGTTCCGAAGAAAGATGGTACACAAAGGATGTGCATAGACTATCGAGCTCTAAATGAAGTAACAATCAAGAATAAGTACCCTCTGCCCCGCATTGAAGATCTATTTTCTTCAAATTCCGGCCAATCCTCTTCCCCTCTCTCGTATATAAGCCGGCCATCGTCTCCGTTGTAATGTTCCGCACCCATTACACCCGTTTCCCCCTCGATTCCCGTTTGGTTTCTTCGTCGGCGCCGTCTTCTTCCCGAGCTCCGACAAGAAGCTCAGCAACACGGGAACTCCACGTTCGAGCTGTCTCCGCACCCACCGATGGCATCTCCGGAACCGCGAGCTTCCGAGGTGTCTACTCTGACATTTCTCGTCTTCGATTCGGCACCGGAACCCCCTTCCCGATGCCTCTCCGACCACCGCCACCACCATCACCGTTGCCCGGCTACCGCGCCTCCGCCCCGTCGCCGTTTGCGCTCGGGGTAAGCTCACCGCCCTCCCCTCTCTCTCCTCCACCGCTCGCCGTTGTCTCCCGTGCCCGGCGACGTGGTCTCCGATCTCTCCGGCGAGAACACCGCTGCGCCCGAGCCCCCGCCGCCGTCACCTCTCTATAGCCGGCCAGCCAAACTCCCACCTCAGCTGTCCACCGTCGGATCGTGAGTGGATGGCTTAGATTAGAAGCAAGAATACCCTTTCGCTAACCCAATCCCGTGGTGACACGTGTCGTCTTCATAATCCAGTTAGCACCAGTGCCACCTCAGCATGCAATGTTAGCCAGACACCTCAGCAAATTTGCCTATGTGTCATGTCACATCATCAGCTTTCTATCCAGTCAGCTTTTCCGAGGCACTTTTGCACTTTAGCCCCTAGACTTCTCTGTAACCACATAAAAGCCCTGTACTTTTATAGAAACCCCTGGATTTTTTTATAAATAAGATTTTCAGTATAAAAACAATTCGGTAATTCTCTGAAATTCAAGTAAAATTTGCAGAATAGCCCCTATAACTTCAAAAGCTCAATACTTTTTGCTCGTACCTTCGATTTGGGCAATTTTCGCGTCCAAATGTTCATAGCGACGTGTAGAATCTTTTTGTAGGTGTTTTTTTTATCTAGTTTCAGCACTATTTGGTGTACTGTTCTTAGATTTTTGTGTTGTGTGTCTTTTCTGGTCTGTCGATTAGGAGCTGAGCAGTTCAGCAATCTCGAAGACCAAGCTTTTGAGGACGTTGAGCAGCACCCTGTCAAAGGCAAGTGTCCTTGAGCATATTTATCCTGTTTTAGAATTTGCAGGTGTAGTTTTTAACCTTCAAAATGCATGCTTGTCTAAACATGAATCCTATGTTAGGGTTTACTAGTTTTGAATCAATATTTCCTTGTCGCCATTATTCATCATGTTATGAAAATGGGTAGTTTATGCTAGCGCAGTCTTGGTTGGGAAATCTTAATATTGATTAATGAACTATGCAAGAATGTTGGGAGATGGTAATTCTTTTTGTAGCAATATGGTATAGGTTGTCCCCAATAGAATGGTTGGTTTGAGGTGGAGCCTATGGCATGTTTGTGTTTGTATCTGTGTGGGGTCCTAAGAACCAGTTCTTGGGCATGTAACCAAGTTTTATCCGCACAACCACGAGGCCTATATGGGTACGGCCTGGCCAACTAATTAGTCACCTTCTAGCTTGGTGGGCACCATAGGTCGGTATAAATGGCACAAGAGGGGGCTTCTGCAGCAATGTAATTGCCTGTTAGCGGTGAAACCTCAGTGGGTGCCTGCAGGTTAGAGGGAGCTTTGTAAAGGCCTTGTAGTGAGACCTCGACTCCACACCCCGGAAGTTTGGAGCAACAAGGGAATCACGACTCGTGGGGAAAGCAGTGCAAACTCTGCATAGTGTCAATCTGGTTGATCAGCCGTGCTCACGGATAAGAGCGAGCTTGGACTTCTTCAGGATTAGTTGGGGTCAGGGTTTGGTATGGTGGGTTGGGGTGGCCAGGTAATGGAATTATCTGGTGAGTCTTGGTAGTCGGATGGAGTCCGATGAGTCAAACCTTTGGATACAGTCGTGTCTTCTCACTTAGTAAATAGGATGCCTGATGTTGGAGTCATAGGCAGATCGTAGTTGCTTAGTGCTGTTAGCCAGTGTCAAAGCCGTTCCTTGACTTAAGCCGCATATCATGTTTACCCTACGCTTGCGGAGTACAATCTTTGTACTCACACTTGTTGTCCCCTACCCTGCATTCTACCGCTGTTCGGAAGCTGGCAAAGAAGCTGGAGCTTTCGACGACGACTTCGACCCGGAGCTGCTGTTCTAGGCTGTGTTGCCCCCGGTCGACGCTTGTGGAAGATGGAGCCACTGGCGCTGAAAGACCCTTTAGTTTCCCCGCTGTGTTTTCTTTAGACCCTCGAGTCCTTTTGTATTAAGTTAAATACGATGTTGTATTAAAGGCACTGTGATGATATTACTAATGATGTAAGCACATGTATGAAACTTGATCCTGGCATACATGTGTTGTGCCCTTAAAACTGGGTGTTACGTGGGATCGGTTGATAAACTTTGTCACCTTTAGGTATGGCAATGACTTCCTATTTTTTTAGATATATGTAGATGATATTGTTTTTGGTGGCTCTTCTCATGCCCTTGTGGCCAACTTTGCAGAAACTATGAGCAGGGAATTTGATATGTCGATGATGGGCAAGCTCAACTTCTTTCTTGGACTGCAAATGAAGCAATGAAAGTAAGGTACATTCATCCATCAGATGAAGTATACCAAGGATTTGCTAAAAAAGTTCGACATGAGCAATGTGAAGCCCCTGGCGACACCATTGGCTACCTCAACCGTGCTTGACCAGGATGAAGATGGTGAGGAGGTAGACCAACACGAGTATGGGAGCATGATCTTCTCCCTCCTATAACTAACGACGACAAGACCTGACATCCACTTTGTTGTCTGCTTGTGTTCTCGCTTCCAAGTGTCACCAAGGACATCTCACCACCAAGCAGTGAAGTACATATTGAGGTATCTCAAGCACACCCTTGAGTGTGGTCTTTGGTTTTCTGCATCTTCTCTCTCTTTGTGGTTTTTTGGATGTGGATTTTGCTGGTTGTGGAATTGACAGGAAGAGTACCTTTGGTACTTATCATTTTTTGGGTACTTCTCTTGTGTGTTGGTCTTCTCACAAACAGTGTAATATTGTGCAGTCAACTGCTAAAACTGAATATGTTGCTGCTGCTAGTTGTTGTTCTTAGATTTTGTGGATGGTTGGTACCTTGAGGGATTTTGGGTTAGACTTCAGTAGTGTGCCACTTTTGTGTGACAACACCAGTGCCATCAACTTAGCTAATAACCCAGTCCAACAATCCAGAACCAAACGCATAGATATGAGATTCCATTTCTTGCGATACCGCAATGAGAAGGGAGATACTGACTTGAGAAATATAGATACCTAACACCAACTTACCGACATCTTTACCGAGCCTCTAGATGCAACAAGATTTGCCTATTTGAGGGGAGAGATTGGAGTGTGCCATCCCTATAACATTGTGTGAGTCGTTACAGTTGTACATACTCTATCTTACTTTTATTGCATTTACATTGCATCTCATCTTGTAAGATAATCATTATAGTTGACCTTTAACTTGTATGTCTTTAGTATTTTCAGTTGCTAGAATTAAATTTTGACTAAGTTGAGTAGTTGTGCGTAGCAATCTTTTAAACTTAAGCTCCTCTTGATGCTTTGACTTGAATCATATCTAGCAAGCTAGCTTTCCTAAAGAAGAAATTTAGCAATTTTATGAATCATGTAAACTATAAAATGCTACATTCTTGATCACCAGTTTATAATTTATTTGGCTTAGTCAATGCTTGTTTTAAGGCTAGTTTGTTGAATATCTTGCTCTAGGCTTCTTGGTTCAAGATAGTGAAGGGAACATTGCACTACATTTTTTTGTCTTTGTCAAATGCTTAGCTCATGATAGAACCATGGGGGAACATGTGTTTCTTGTATTGCAATAACACTACTTGACTTGATCCTAGTGAAAACTTAATAATTTGTGCCATTTGAATTATTTTGAGCAATAAAGTTTCTTGTGCAAAATATGATCTAATACTGTTGTCTTGATGCTTCATGTGGTTTGCGGAAGAAGTAAACACATGGTTGCTAAAGTCAACTTGAGGATAACATGAATCACAAAGAAATGTGCATAAATGATCAATTTTGTTTTAACCACTTGATATAACTGAGTCTTGGTTTCATATGTTAGTGTTTGCACAGCCTACTATCATGAATAATTGCTTGCCTAGTTTGAGATTTTGCTTGTTCTTGATGCTTTTATTGCCTCGACATGAGTGGATGCTTATGTGGTGGTCACATTTAACATGATTCAGCTACTTGAACTTAAATGCACCAAAAATTCTTTAGGATTAGCTTGTAAAGCTTCATACTCTTATGTCACTATCTCTTTTTGAGCCTTTATGTGATTGTGAGATCTACATTCTACCCTCTATAGCCCTTTGATGTTTCTAGTTTATGCAAATGCTTTGTGGTATATTTGTGAAAGCTCATTAGGTTTGCATATTCATGCATTTCATGGAGTTTTTGGTCCTTGATGTTTCTATTGCCAAAGGGGGAGAACTTATGCACCTAATCACAAAGAAGAAGAATCATGAAATCTGTGCATTCATCAAGGGGGAGCTTTTATTTGGCTTGTCTCTATCTCTCTTTGAGCTTTTGTGATCCTTCTTGTGCCAAGTGATATCTTTTGCTTTTTCTTGAGTTTTTGGTCACTTGGATGAGCTTTCCTTGTTTAAAGTTTTCAAACCAAAATTTTTGTGCTTTGGGGCTATCAATGCACTCATCAATTGAGAGATTGAGAAACCAAGTTGAAATGTGCCTTTGTTTATATGTGATAAGTGATTGATAATGTTATTATATTTGTTTGTTGATTTGTGGATTGTACAAGCATGTATATATGTTGCAATTATGATCATGGCTAACCAAAGTAGCAGAGAGAAATGGATATGGAGCATGTATATGGAGTTGCCATATTTGTCTTTGAGTTC
Source organism: Phragmites australis (assembly GCF_958298935.1). NCBI lineage: Eukaryota > Viridiplantae > Streptophyta > Magnoliopsida > Poales > Poaceae > Phragmites > Phragmites australis. The sequence continues at coordinate 17,116,487 of NC_084921.1, forward strand.
AGGAAAATTGCATACACTGGATGGTCCGACGATGGGTAATTTGTACACGTTGCATGATCTGGCGCTCAGGAAAACTTCACGTCAGCGCATTTCAGTTTAGAAGTAAAAGTTGAAGAATACAACGAATGATCTGACGATGAAGTGAAGAGAACGCCAGACTATTTCTTGCAGAGAGATTGTAAAATGCGTTCTGAGAAGAAGTACACATCGGATGGTTCGGCGATGGAAAAATGTACACGCTGAAGTATTTCATCCTAGAGGCAAAGATTAAAGTGTACACCGGATGGTCTGGTGATGGAATGAAGTGAATGCCAGAGCTTTTTTATAAAGATGCTGCAAACTGGCTCTGGCATTGAAAGGGATGAACGTCGGATGCTTCATCGGAGCATTTCTTGTAGAGAGGTTGCAAGATGGCTGGTCCGAAGAAGAAGTACACGCCGGATGGTCCAGTGCTCAGAAGCTGTGAATGGATCATCCGGCATTCATGATTTTTCTGGGATATGTCTTAAGCTAAGGATTTCGATTTGGATCTAACTAGAGATAGTTTAGAGATATGTGTGTGCTTGTCTCATGATGGATGGATGCAACTTGGCGGGGTGCTTAGTGCCGAACGATAAAGGAGGCTGGACGAAGTCAAGGGTGGTCCTAGTTGTGCACATGGAAGTCAAGTAAAGCACGGAAGGAAGGATGAAGATGATGTGTTGACAAAATCAAGCAAAGGGGATGCTGGTGCAAGTGATAAGGCGACCTGAGGGATCAGGTGTGAGAGACTTGCTAGCGATCAAGATTGCAAGATAGAGTACATGTGTCAACATCAGGATGCTTGCTTCAGGTGTAAGCAGGTGGTGGTGTATCATGCTTTGAGAAGCGTGCAAGGTGGTTTCATGGTTTGACCTCAAAACCATGGAACGATGGAGTGCACGTGGCATCATCATGAAGGTTACATCGAGACAAAGCTAAGTTGTGAAGGTGCCATGATTATTAGAGGGATGGAGCGAAAAATAGACCAAAATGCCCTGGTGGTAGGTAAGAGGCCATTAGAAGAGAGGGGTATTTTGGGAACAAGAAAGCTTAAGGGCTAAGCTACTTCCCTAGGCCTATAAATAGAGAGGTAGGGCTGTGTGAGAGGCATGAGCCAGCCACTTGAGTTTGTATTTAGGTTTTTAGAGGAAAGGAGAGAATAGAGCTTAGCCTTTGTAATGGGTGAGAGCTTTTGTGAGGAAAATACCTTGTAATCTGCTGAAAAGAGAGTTGATCTTTGCATGAAATGAAGTGCATGTTCCTTCGATGCTTGTGTTCATCTCCGTCTAGCTTCCTTCTATTGGTCCCTTGCTTTGTTGCGAGTTGTTTCTTTTTTATTGTGATTTTCATTTTGGTTAATGAGCTGAGATTTTCCCACCTTGGGAAGTTCTTCTTCTTGTTGCTACAGGCATAAAATTGGCTTACGAACGTGTACAAAAGGGTCTTAAATTTTCCTGCCTCTAGATCATCAACTCAGAGAACTTCTTCTTCCGGTGATCTTTCTTTTGGAGCAAAGTGTTCTTCCTTCTAGTTGCAATCTTTTTGTGGCTATGACCCGTGCAATGAGTTTCAATCGAATCTAGTGTTCATCTACATCCATGAGAGCTAAGATTTCTTTAACAATCTTTTGTTGCAGCATGTCTTTCTCAAGTTTTTGCTTTCGGTTTTAGTTTTGAGATGCGTTGGGTGACAAAATAGGAGAAGGCAACCAAAGAAATTTGTGAGGCGCCTATTCACCCCCTCCCGTTGCTGTTCCAACTAAATGCATTCCCCATCTACTCTACAAATTCGTAAGATCGACGTTTCACCAATCGATGACACATCCACACCACCGATTGAAAATATTTGGCGAGCTTCAGATCTTGGTATGGAAGGACTTGTCAACTTGGCTGGCAACAAGCTGTGAATTTTTTTTTACTAAAGAATGTCTTGCCCCTATGGCCTTCACCTTCCAAAGACCCAATAACATTGCTTGTACTCTGCTATGTTATTTGTCGTGTGAAAGTGAAGCCTAGCTGCATAACATTGCTTCAATCCTTCGGGTAATATGCTGACGGCCGCCATGCCCATGCCTGAAAGTCCCCAAGCTCTGTCAGTGTAAATGGTATATATTGGGTCAGGTTCCTGATGAGCCCATGGCTCCTTTGGATACGATCAATACCACTAATAATCATCAAACCATACAAGGTCCAATTACAAGAGCACGTGCACGACAATTAGACCACCAGGTCAACTCGTTCCTTGCTATTCATGTTTCCTTAGATGGATTACCACTAAATTCTTGTGATGTTTTATTGCATAGGAACGTGGGAGAAGCACCACAACCCGGACGTCACTCCTCGAAGGCCAAGTCTACTCGTACTCAAGGCTGAATTCTAGTCGTGGTTGTGGTCGAAGTCGAGTTCCAGGACAACACGTGAGTAAAACAGGCATAACTGTCTCATACGAAGTCCGTTTTAGGCAATCTTGGACATTATGGAAAGCTTACGATGAGCCCTTTCCAATGGATATGAGCTTGACCAGATATTCCTTATAGTTTAGTCAGAGTCAAAGGAATAAAGTGCTGCATCACCGTTCTGAACCCTGCCGGGTTTTGTAATCATGTCGGAGTCGGAGTCCAGGTTGTGCACACCTCTCTCCATAGTTGCACAACCCTAGGTCGACCTCCTCATGCCCCCCTATATATACATAGTAGACGTCATAGTTTAGGCTTGGGTTTAGCTTAGATTATTCTGTTTAATACAGTTTCATCGTTTATCGGTTTGTTGAACCCCAAACTCGAGTGCTTCATTAGTAATTAGAAATATTCAGATTGCATCTACTTGTTCTTGGTTGTGTTCTCGATTCGTTTGTAGGAAAAGCCTTCTTGGAGAGGTCAACCACGTCTTGACATGGTTGATAACCATGGAGTAGTGGTGTAGTGGTTGCGAGGGTTCTTGATCTGATCTGATCTGAGCCTTTGGATCATCAACATCGAAGCTCCACCAATCGACTTATCATATTACGTTTCGGAAGATCAGGAAAATGCGCATTAAGTGGTATTAGAGCCTCGGTTGCCTGTTAGGTAACCTCAGTTATCCCTTTTTGTTTCATCGAGTTCCTTTACCCAGAGTACAGAAAATTACCCCACAAAAAAAGGATTTAGATCTTAGTTTTCTGCTATCCAAACCACTTTGTGCCCTTCGGAATTTTGTTTTCAGTTTTCACGTTGTTGAGTTTGAGTCCATCGTCGGTGTCTTATTGCTAGTCGAGTTATTATGTTCTAGTTTCTAGCGTCGAGTCTTTGCTAATTTAGTCGTTGAGTTACTCGGCATGCCTAGTCTGCTATAGCCGAGTTTGTGCCCCACTTGGGGTCCCGACCAGTCACTCCGACCACCCATCAGGTCTCGACCACTCCCTCCGACCACTCACTCGGGGTCCTGACCAGTCACTCTAACTAGTCACTCCGACCACCGACCAGTCACTCCGACCAACCACTCGGGGTCCGACCAGTCACTCCGCCCACCTTCTCGGATCCAACCACTTAGTCGTAGTCCTCCACCTTCTCGGATCCGACCACCATAGCCGAAATAGAGGTAGCCAGAGTTCAGAGAGAGAGAGAGAGAAAGTTATACCCCTGCTCTCTAGAAAAATTTTGTGACCCACATACCTCATTGGTCTTAGAAAAGGCAATAGAAGAGTTTTGAGTTTGTGTCACATTTGTAAAAAAAGAGAAATAAAGAAAAGAAAATAAAGCAAGAAGTAAAAAAAGAAGGAATCGGTTTGCATTGCGAATTTTGTTCCATTGGGCTGGTGTCTGTTATAGTTTTTGGCTTGCCTGAGCTAGTTATAGGAACGTGTTCGGGCCAGCAACTATGACGATTATTGTGGACTTTTATTCAGCTTTGCTAATCTGATTTCAATTATTGATATTCCTTGCTACTAAATATTGCCTATCCAAGCTACTCCTTCTCTCGATCAGAACGGTTTCTCCCCTTGCAACTACCTCACTCGCACCCGATAAGATATCACGAAGTAGCCACCGGTTGTGCCACCTATTGTGATTGGTAAGAACACTTGCAAGAGCGTGGTAAGATGCTTGAGAGTGAGTGATTCCACTTCAAACTCCACCACCTAGTAGTCGATAAAGATAATAAGTTTTTGTTGTCTCTTGTTTGCTACTAACCATGGCAGGAGAAACATCGGATGCGAAAGAGTGTGTTTTGAGAGAAGAACTCACAATGTTGTTGGATGATCATTGGCAAACTATTAGTAACGACATTGACAAGAAGCTTGTGGGAACCAATACCGCATTGCAATGACTCAATGAAAGCATTGCAATACTCAATATACGCTTTGATCGATTAGTTAATCTTCCACCGAACAATGGTCGACTAGATCCTCATGTTGCAACTCATGAACAAAAGGAGTCTGTCACGGATGAAGAAAATTTGAGGCAAGAACGTGATGCCTTTGATGCACGACAATGGAATCGATTGAACTTCAATTGTCATGGTATGAGAGGTAATGATTTTCATCAACATAACCCACGTGTTAATGATGATCCATTTGTTAAGGTTAAGTTTACTATACCATCTCTTGCTGGTGCTTATGATGCTGAAAAGTATTTAGATTGGGAGATGATGGTTGAACAGAAGTTTAATGCTCATTTGGTTCCTGAAGTGCATAGAGTTAGGCAAGTCACTAGTGAATTTAAAGATTTTGCAATCATCTGGTGGAATAGAGTTTGCATCGATGGATTAGCTTCTACGACGTGGAATGCTTTAAAGATTGCCATACGTAACAGATTTGTTCCACCCTCTTTTAAACGTGATTTGCGAAAGAAATTGTAGCACTTAAACCAAGGTGATAGATCTGTAGAAGAATATTGTCAGAAGCTACAAATTAGTATGTTGCGTTGTGATATTATTGAGGATGAAGGGGCTGCAATGGCATGCTTTTATGGAGGGTTAAGACGTGAAATTTAGGACATAGTTGTTTACAAAGAATACGATAGTGTTCATAGATTGTTCCAACTTGCATGTTTAGTAGAAAAAGAATTGCAGCGATGACAACAGAGGCCAAGGAACAATTTTGGAAGCTCGACTTCTTCAAAATCAACGCCGGGTCAAGCCAAAACAACTCCACGTTTAGCTTCACGGTCTGCTGCCCCCTTCTCGAGTAGGGCCCGTTCAGCAGTACCCTCAACACCGTCACACGCTCCTGAGGTAAGCAAATCCGTAAGTGTCCAGGGTCCAATCAAGAGCTCTTCTTCGGTTTCCTCTACAGGCCGATCCACCGGGATTGTATGCCACCGATGCAAGGGAATGGGTCACGTCATGAAAGATTGCCCAAGTCAGCGAGCATACATTGCAACATAGGACGGTGGATATGTAAGTGCTAGTGATGTTGAGGATGAATATGCTCTTGCAGCTAACCTTGTAGGTAAAGAGGACGAACTCGAGACGGAGAATTATAGGACACTCAATGTGTAGCGAGTGTTAAGTACTGAAATGGAGCAAGCGGAACAGTTACAACATCATAATCTATTTCAGATGTTCCTCATAGTCAAGGACTTTCGTGTTCGAGTCATTATTGATGGAGGAAGCTGCAATAATTTGGTAAGTTCAGATTTGATCAAGAAACATTCCTTGCTGACAAGAATACATCCTCATCCATACCACGTTTAGTGGTTCAACAATAGCGGTAAGGTGAAGGTAATGCAAACAGCTAGGGTGCATTTTTCTATTGGTTCATATGATGATTGTGCTAATTTCGATGTAGTTTCCATGCAAGCATGCTCTCTTTTGCTAGGATGACCATGGGAGTTTGATACTGATGCAACACATTATGTTAGAAGTAATAAGTACACTCTTATGCATAAAGGAAAGAAAATAACTTTTCAACCTTTAACCCTTGCTAAAATTGTGAAATGTGAACAAGAGATAGCTGAAAATAAGAGAAAAGAGCTCGAGAATGAATCTGAAAATCAGCAAGTAGTGGAAAAAAAATTTCCACCCAAAAAGGAAAAAGCAACAATAACTTCTAAGTCTGATGAAATTAAACTGAAAGTGTGTGTTATGCTTGCCACTAAATCTGACCTTGCTGAAATTTGTGATAATGAGCTACCATACAATGCTTTGATATGCAAAGATGCTTTAGTTTCACTTGAGGATATATCTACCTCTTTGCCTCCTACTGTTGCTAACCTTTTGCAGGAGTTTGTGGATGTATTTCCAGCTGAGGTACCCCCAGGATTACCACCTATTCGAGGGATTGAGCATCAAATTGATTTGATTCCAGGAGCAACTTTGCCAAACCGTGCTGCATATAGGACCAATCCAAAAGAGACTAAGGAAATTCAGCGACAAGTCTAAGAACTTTTGGATCGCGGGTATGTACGAGAAAGTCTTAGCCCTTGTGCTGTTGCCGTTCTTTTGGTTCCTAAGAAAGATGGTAGTTGGCGTACGTGTGTTGATTGTAGAGCCATCAATAATATTACTATCAGATATTGTCACCCTATCCCTAGGTTAGATGACACTCTTGATGAATTGAGTGGTTCTATAATTTTCACTAAAATTGACTTGCGAAGCGGATAGCACCAGATTAGAATGAAACTTGGAGATGAATGGAAGACTACATTTAAAATTAAGTTTGGTTTGTATGAATGGTAAAAAATGCCTTTTGGGTTAACTAATGCACCTAGTACTTTCATGTGATCGATGAACGAAGTTTTACGTATTTTTATTGGAAGATTTGTGGTGGTTTATTTCGATGATATCTTGATTTACAGCAAGTCACAAGAACAACACTTTGATCATTTACATGCTGTTTTTAATGCTTTAAGAGATGTACGTTTGTTCGGTAACCTCGAAAAGTGCACTTTTTGAACAGATCAAGTTTCTTTTCTTGGCTATGTTGTTACTCCACAGGGAATAGAGGTGGATGAAGAAAAAATCGAAGCTATAAAAAGCTGGCCGACCCCTGAGACTGTTACTAAAGTAAGAAGCTTTCATGATCTTGCAGGTTTCTACCGACGATTTGTGCGGGATTTCAGCACCATTGCTGCTCCATTAAACGAGTTGACAAATAAAGGAGTAATTTTCAAAAGGGTACCTGCACAAGAAAAAGCATTCCAGTTGTTGAAAGAGAAACTTACCCATGCTCCATTGCTCTAACTCCCTGATTTTGGTTAGACCTTTGAACTAGAATGTGATGCTAGTAGGATTGGAATTGGAGGTATGCTAATTCAAGAAGGTAAACCTGTTGCTTATTTCAGTGAGAAATTAAGAGGGCCAAGTCCGAATTATTCCACTTATGATAAAGAATTGTATGCTTTAGTTCATGTTCTTGAAACTTGGCAACATTATCTATGGTCCAAAGAATTTGTTATATATTCTGATCATGAATCGCTAAAACATATTAGAAGTCAAGCTAAACTGAATAAACAACATACTAAATGGATAGAATTTATTGAGTCGTTTCCATATGTTATAAAACATAAGAAAGGAAAAGATAATGTGATTGTTGATGCGCTTTCTAGGAGTTATACCATGTTATCTCAACTTGATCATAAGATTTTGGGTTTAGAGAACATTAAGGAATTATATGCTACTGATTTAGACTTTAAAGAAGTGCTTGAACATTGTACACAAGGGAAAGCATGGAATAAATATGTGCTGAATGACGGATTGCTCTATCATGCTAATAAACTATGCATTCCAGCTAGCTCCGTTTGTCTTTTGTTGTTGCAGGAGGTGCATGGAGAAGGATTGATGGCACATTTTGGAGCAAAGAAGACTGAAGATGTGCTAGCCGCTCATTTCTTTTGGCCAAAGATGAGACGTGACGTCGAGCGCTATGTGTCACGTTGCACCACTTGCAATAAAGCTAAGTCTCGCTTAAATCCACATGGCCTTTACATGCCTCTTCCTATTCCTAGTGTACCTTGGGAGGATATTTCCATGGATTTTATTTTAGGATTGCCTAAGACAATGAGGGGGAGGGATAGCATATTTGTAGTTGTGGATTGATTCTCTAAAATGGCACATTTTATACCTTGTCACAAGAGCGATGATGCTACAAACATAGCTGATTTGTTTTTCAGGGAAATCGTTCGACTATATGAAGTGCCTAATACTATCGTCTCAGATCGTGACACAAAGTTTTTGAGTCATTTTTGGAGATCACTTTGGAATAAATTGGGGATAAAGCTGCTGTTTTCTACTACGTGTCATCCCCAAATTGATGGTCAAATAGAGGTCGTCAACCACACATTATCGACCATGTTGCGCGCAGTTCTAAAGAAGAATTTGAGGATGTGGGAAGAGTGTTTACCACATATTGAATTTGCTTACAATAGGTTGGTACACTCCACAACCAAGGTAAGTCCGTTCCAGATAGTGTATGGATTTAATCCCCATGCTCCTATTGATTCACTACCTTTGCATACTAGTGAAAGACTTAATTTAGATGTTAAGAAATGTGTTGAGTTTATTATTAAGTTACATGACACAAATAAAAAGAATATAGAGAGCATGACTGAAAAGTATAAGATTGCTGGAAGTAAAGGTAGGAAGGAAATAAAATTTGAACTGGGTGATTTAGTTTAGATACATTTGAGGAAGGATAGGTTTCTAGAACTAAGAAAATCAAAGTTGATATCTAGAGCTGATGGACCATTTAAGATAATTGAGAAAATCAATGATAATGCATACAAATTGGATCTACCTGTAGATTTTGGAGTTAGTCCCACGTTTAACATTTTAGATTTGAAGCCATATTTAGAAGAAGAAGACAAGCTTGAGTCGAGGACGACTCCAATTCAAGAGGGGGAGGATGATGAGTCCATGGCTCCTTCGGATACGATCAATACCACCAATAATCCTCAAATCATACAAGGTCCAATTACAAGAGCACGTGATTGACAATTATACCACCAGATGAACTCGTTCCTTGCTGTTCGTGTTTTCTTGGATGGATTACAAGTAAATTCTTTTGATATTTTATTGCATAGGTACATGGGAGAAGCACCACAACCTTACTCGGATGTCACTCCTCGAAGGCCAAGTCTACCAGGACTCAAGGCTGAATTCTAGTCGAGGTCGTGGTCGAAGTCGAGTTCCAGGACAGCACATTAGTAAAATGGGCATAACTCTCTCATACAAAGTCCGTTTTAGTAAATCTTGCACATTCTGGAAAGCTTACGACGAGCCCTTTCCAATGGATATGAGTTTGACCAGATATTCCTTATAGTTTAGTCAGAGTCAAAGGAATATAGTGCTGCGTCACCGTTCTGAACCCTGCCGGGTTTGTAATCGTGTCGGAGTCGGAGTCCAAGTTGTGCACACCTTTCTCCACGGTTGCACAACCCTAGGTCAACCTCCTCATGCCGCCCTATATATACACAATAGCCGTCGTAGTTTAGGCTTGGGTTTAGCTTAGATTATTTTGTTTAATACAGTTTCATCTACTTGTTTGTTAAACCCCAAACTTGAGTGCTTCATTGGTAATTAGCAATATTCAGATTGCATCTACTTGTTCTTGCTTGTGTTCTCAATAGGCTTGCAGGAAAAGCCTTCTTGGTGAGGTCAACTGGGTCTTGACACAGTTGATAACTACGGAGTAGTGGTATAGTGGTTGCGAGGGTTTTTGATCTGATCTGATCGGAGCCTTTGGATCATCAACGTCGAAGCTCTACCAGTCAACTTATCATATTACCTTTCGAAAAATCGGGCAAACACGCATCAGTTCCGGGCCAGGTGGCCCTCCAACACCTACACTACGTTAAAAAATTCATTAGTGATGGGTGATAACCGACATTAGTGACGAGTCTTGTACCCGTCACTCTTATCACGTCACCAATGATAGGTCATTAGTGATAGGTGATGACCCGTCACTAATGAGGTCATTAGTGACGGTCATAACCGTGACCCGTCACTAATGTTAGTTATTAGTGACGGGTCGTAACCGTGACCCTTCACTATTGACTGAACATTAGTGATGGGTTGTAATCTTGACCCGTCACTAATGACCGATGAACATTTTTCATATTTTTTGGACACAAAAAAAGTCAAAAAATATTTTTTTCACCCGAGCCATCCCAACACAGGACTATCCCATATGCCTCACAAGCCACGCTTTTTCACATTGTTTTCAATTTTGCGTTCCATGGGGATCGAACCCACGACCTCCTCCTCACGTGTGTAGCCACCTTACCACCTCTACTATCACGTAGTTCTGATAGAAACTGGATATTTTATCCTTTTAACCTTCTTAGCCGAAGATCATTAATGACACGTCATAACCATGACCCATCACTAATGACTAATTTTATGAAATTTCATCGAGGGTTATAATTTGATAGGTGACTCGGAGTGCATTCGGTAAAACGGGCATAACTTTTGCATACGAACTCTGATTTAGATGTTTTTTTACTCTAGACATCTAAAAAAAAGTTACATCCATTTCTCCCCCTCTTCTTCAGGTTCAAAGACTTTTTTAGGCCAAATATTGCTTCGAAGATTGAGTTGCCCCTAGAAGTTTCTGCACCATTCGGAACATGTGTTTCTGTCCATAGCCGCCTGATGAGCCCATGCAGATACGATCTGATGAGGAAATCACTCATTTAGATACATGCGCTACAAGTGATCCTCCGGAGATTGATCCATTACAAGGTCCGATTACACGGGCTCGTGCACGTCGTTTAACTCATGAGGTGAATTCGTTACTTGATGTCCATACTACTAATTATAAGCATGGGATGCTACTCAATTTTTGTGAATTTTTTATTCTTAGGAATATGCGAGAAGTACATATGGAACAGCCAAGTCGGACGGGGCTCAAGCCAACTTCAAGTCGGAGTCGGAACTCGATTCGGATTCAGCAGACAGTGCCGCACTAAAACGACCATAACTTCTTCATATGGAGTCCAAATAAGGTGTTCTTTGATGCGTTGAAAATCTAAGGATGATAGATTTGTTTTGGTACTGGTCCCAGCTCTAGATTCACGGTGGATTATTTTGTGTCATCAAAACAATACGATGTGTCACAATTTTGGGCCATATCGGGCCTTGTAAACGTGTTCGGGTCTAAGCCCAAGTTGTGGACTTTCCCCTGGTCGCCCAAAACCCTAGCACGCACCTCTTCATATATATAGCAGCCGTCATCATAGACTTTTTGGGTTTTTCTTAGATTAATCTATCATTAAACAGTTTCGCCGTCGTTCGGTTTGTGAAACCCCAACTCGTGAGCTTAACCATATTTGCATTTTCAGATTGTGTTCTTCCATGTTCTTGCTTGTGTTATCAATTCGCTTGCAGGAATTAGCCTTCTTGGTGAGGTTAATCGTGCCATGTGCGGTTGATAACCAATGGAGCAGTGGTGTACCGATTGCAAGGGTTGCGTTCTGTCCTGATCGGAAGCCTTGGATCGTCAACGTCGAGTCTCCACCAATCGACTTACCATTACCTAACAGAAGATCAAGCCTAATCCTCTCATCACAATCAAAACTACTAATAGTCCTCAAATCATACAAGATCCAATTATAAGAACATATGCACGACAATTAGACCACCAGGTGAACTCATTTATCATTGTTCATGCTTCCTTGGATAGATTACTACTAAATTCTTGTGATGTTTTTTTTTGCTTAGGAACGTGGAAAAAGCACCACAAGCTTACTCAGACGTCACCCCTTGAAGGCCAAGTCTACTTCGACTCGAGGCTGAGCTCTAGTCATGGTCGTGGTCGAAGCCTTGGTTGAATCCATGGTCATGGTCGTGGTCGAGTTCCAGGACAGCACGTCAATAAAACGGGCATAACTCTTGCATACGAAGTCCGTTTTAGGCAATCTTGGACATTTTGCAAAGCTTACGATGAGCCCTTTCTAGTGGGTATGGGATCAACCAAATATTCCTTATAGTATGGTCAAACTCAAAGAAATAAGGTACTGCACCACCATATCAGACCCTGTTGGGTCTTGTAATCATGTTGGGGTCAAAGTCCAGGTTGTGTACACCTCCTTCCATGGCTGCACAACCCTAGGTCGACCTCCTCACGTCCCTCCTATATATACCCAGTAGCTATCATAGTTTAGACTTGGATTTAACTTAGATTATTCTTTTTTAGACAGTTTCACAGTTTGTCGGTTTGTTGAACCCCAACTCGAGTACTTCATTGGTAATTAGTAATATTCAGATTGCATCTACCTGTTCTTGCTTGTGTTATCGATTCACTTGCATGAAAAGTCTTCTTAATGAGGTCAACCGCGTGTTGCCACGGTCGATAACTACGGAGTAGTGGCCTTTGACCTGTTGCCCTGTTTGACCCCCAAATTCGACTGTTTAGACCCTCTTTCGGGGCCCGGAAGTTGCAGCACCCGTTTTTCACATCCTGCTGTCTACCGCTTTGTGATCTATTTTGGCTTTGCTTGCTTCCAAATTTTGTGCCTATCTTTTTTAGACCCTTTATAAGTGTGTGCTACAACATCTGGAAAAGAATGTGTGCAAAAAAAAGGGGGAAAAATATTGTGGTAAAAATCAGAAATATTAAAGGCAATCAGATTGTGGTAGCACACTGTGTTCTTTGTGCTTGGTCCTTTCTTTCAGCTTGTTGTGCTAGGTCTAGGGACACGCTAGAGACCAGCAATGATAACTACTTTGGACATTTATTTAGCTTTGCTAATCTGATTACGATTTTGCTACTTCTTGCTACCATATTGTTCCGTGCCAAGCTACACTTAACACCCTCGTTTAGCAACAGAATCAAGCATTGAACGACATGATGGCAAGACATAATCAAACATTGAACGAAATTGTCACAAGGATGAATGACATGAGAGCAAGCATTGCTAATCTAGTCACACGGGTGAACGACATTGAGCTGCGGGATCCACAGGAAGAAGATGCTTCTGAAAATGATGATCCCAATACTGGACATGAAGATGATGATGTTGGTGTTTTTGTGGGACAAGATTGAAGGGCACAACTTCAGCGCTGGCCGAACAACAATAACAACAACCGTAACCACCGCATGGGAGGTAATGTTCATGGTAATGATGATCACTACGCTAAGGTCAAGTTTAAGATACCCTCTTTTGATGGTTCATATGATGCTGATGCTTATTTAGATTGGGAAATGACGCTTGAGCAGAAGTTTCATTCTCACATGGTTCCTGACATACATAGAGTTAGACAAGCCACTAGTGAGTTCACTAATTATGCAATTATTTGGTGGAATGGGTTGGTAAATGCTGGATTAGAACCTACTACTTGGGAGAGATTAAAGCATGCCATGTGTAGTAGATTTATACCCCCTGAGTACAAACGAGATTTCAAAAAGAAATTGCAGCGCTTCAATCATGGTAGTCGATCTGTTAATGAATACTATAATGAACTACACATTGCTGTCCTTCGCTGTGGTATACAAGAAAATGATGAGGATACAATGATTCATTTTTATTCGTGGTTAAGATGTGAAATTCAGGACTTGGTTGATTATAGAGATTATAATACCATGGATAGGTTGTTCCATCTTGTAATGTTGGTAGAGAAAGAATTGCAGGGACGTGAGCCAAAGTCGCGGAACATTGGGAATTCGTTTTCCTCCAGATCGCAATCGGGTAAAGCCAAATCAGCCTCGTTCACTCCGGCACAGTCTGCGGCCCCCTCCAATAATAGGGTGCGTACAGCAGCACCGCCACCACTAGCACCACATACAACCGAGGTGAGCAAATCTGTTTCTGTGCAGCAACCAGCGACGAAGACCACTCCTTCAACTGGCTCCACGAGTAGTTCAACGAGTATTGTGTGTCGTCATTGCAAGGGCATGGGCCATGTCATGAAGGATTGCCCCAGTCAACGTGCTTACGTTGCAACCGATGACAGTGGGTACATCAATACTAGTGATGTTGAGGATGAATTTGTGCTTCAAGCTAACCTTGCAGGTGATCATGAGACCGATAGCGATGGTGATGAGATTTTAGGTGCCGCTGCCACTGAGGACTACAAAAATAGAACATTTGTTATACAACAGGTTTTGAGTGCTCAAATGGAGCAAGCGGAGCAGCTTCAATGCCATAATTTGTTTAAGATGTTTCTCATTATCAAGGACTGCTGTGTTTGAGTTATAATTGATGGTGGGAGTTGCAATAACTTGGTGAGTTCAGATTTTGTCAAGAAGCTTGGCTTGGCCACTCGCGCACACCCTTGTCCATATCACATTCAATGGCTCAACAACAGTGGTAAGGCGAAGGTAACACACACTGTTCATGTTCATTTTTCCATTGCTTCCTACCATAATTATGCAGATTGTGATGTCGTGCCTATGCAAGCATGTTCCCTTTTGTTAGGCCATCCTTGGGAGTTTGATACTAATACTACACACCATGGTAGAAGTAGTAAATACACACTTATGCACAAAGGAAAGAAAATAGCATTGCTTCCTTTAACACCGAGTGAGATTGTGCAATGTGATAAAGCGATAGCTGAAAATGCAAAGAGAGAGAGCAAGATTTACAATCTGAAAATCAGAAAGTAGCTAAACATGTTTTTCCACCAAAGAAAGAGCAACTAACACCTTCTTCTAATTCTGCAGGCATTAAATTAAAAGGTGGTGTTATGCTTGTTACAAAATCAGACCTTGATGTTCCTTGCTACATTTTGGTATGCAAAGAGGCTTCATTTTCACTTGATGATATACCTTCCTCTTTGCCTTCTTCTATCACTAACCTTTTGCAGGAGTATAAGGATGTGTTTCCAACCGAGATACCCCCAGGGCTGCCACCTTTGAGAGGAATCGAGCACCAAATTGATTTGATACTTGGAGCGACTTTGCCAAACCGTGCAGCATATAGGACCAATCTGGAGGAGACTAAGGAAATTCAGCGGCAAGTCCAAGACCTTTTGGACCATGGGTATGTATGAGAAAGCCTTAGTCCTTGTGTTGTTCCTATTCTTTTGGTTCCTCAAAAAGACAATAGTTGGCGCATGTGTGTTGATTGTAGAGTCATTAATAATATTACCATAAGATATCGTCATCCTATCCCTAGGCTAGATGACATGCTTGATGAGTTAAGTGGTTCTATTGTGTTCACAAAGATTGACTTGCGTAGTGGTTACCAGCAAATAAGAATGAAATTGGGAGATGAATGGAAAACTGCTTTTAAAACAATGTTTGGTTTATATGAGTGGTTAGTGATGCCTTTTGGTTTAACTAATGTACCTAGCACATTTATGAGATTGATGAATGAGGTTCTACGTGCTTTCATTAGTAAATTTGTGGTGGTTTATTTCGATGAAATTTTGATCTATAGCAAGTCACATACACAACATATTGATCATATACGTGATGTTTTTTATGCTTTGCGAGAGGCACGTTTGTTTGCTAATCTTGAGAAGTGCACCTTTTGCACCGATCGAGTTGGTTTCCTTGGCTATGTTGTTACTCCACAGGGAATTGAAGTGGATGAATCGAAAATTGAAGCCATCAAGAGCTAGCCGACCCCGGAGACTATTACACAGGTGAGAAGTTTTCATGGTCTTGTACGGTTTTATCGGCGTTTTGTGAGAGATTTCAGCACCATTGCTGTGCCCATTAATGAGTTGACAAAAAAGGGTGTTCCATTCCATTGGGGTCCAGCACAAGAAGAAGCTTTTAACATGCTGAAAGAGAACCTTACACATGCACCTCTACTCCAACTTCCGGACTTTGGTAAGACTTTTGAGTTAGAATGTGATGCTAGCGGAATTGGAATTGGAGGAGTGTTACTTCAAGAAGGTAAATCCGTTGCTTACTTTAGTGAGAAATTAAATGAGCCATCTCTGAATTATTCGAGTTATGATAAGGAGTCGTATGCTTTAGTTCGAGTTTTAGAAACATGGCAACACTATCTTTGGCCTTAGGGTTTTTATTATTCATTCTGATCATGAATCTTTGAAGCACATTAGAAGTCAAGCTAAACCGAATAAACGACATGCTAAATGGGTTGAGTTCATAGAATCTTTTCCATACATAATTAAACACAAGAAAGGTAGAGACAATGTCATTGCGGATGTATTATCTAGACGTTACACCATGTTGTCCCAACTAGATCACAAAATCTTTGGTTTGGAAACAATAAAAGGGTTGTATGCAACTAATTCGAACTTTAAAGATGCTTTTCAAAATTGTAAAGAAGGGAGAACTTGGAATAAGTATGTGCTGAATGATGGACTTCTTTATCGCGCTAATAAGCTATGCGTTCAAGCTAGCTCCGTTCGTCTTTTGTTTTTACAGGAGGCGCATGGAGGAGGTTTGATGGGACATTTTGGAGTGAAGAAAACTGAAGATGTGTTGGCCACTTATTTCTTTTGGCCAAAGATGAGACGCGATGTCGAGCGCTACGTGTCACACTGCACTACTTGGAATAAAGCTAAGTCTCGCTTGAATCCACATGGTCTTTATATGCCTCTTCCTGTTCCTAGTGTACCTTGGGAGGATATTTTTATAGACTTTGTTTTAGGATTGCCTAGGACAAAGAGGGGGAGGGATAGTATATTTGTAGTGGTGGATCATTTTTCTAAAATGACACATTTTATACCTTGTTACAAGAGTGATGATGCTACACACATAGCTGATTTATTTTTCAGGGAGATTATACGCTTACATGGAGTGCCAAATACCATTGTCTCTGATCGTGATGTGAAGTTTTTGAGTCATTTTTGGAGGACATTATGGAATAAATTGGGGACAAAGCTGTTGTTCTCTACTACATGTCATCCCCAAACTGATGGACAAACAGAGGTTGTTAATTGCACATTATCTACTATGTTATGGGCTATTTTAAAGAAGAATTTGAAGATATTGGAAGAGTGTTTGCCTCGTATTGAGTTCGCTTACAACAGATCCGTCCACTCCACCACCAAGGTAAGTCTGTTTCAGGTTTTGTATGGTTTCAATCCCTATGCTCCTATTGATTTACTACCTTTACCTCCTTCTAAAACTCTGAATTTGGATGCTACACAACGTGCTGAATTTATTCTAAAGATGCATGAAAAAACTAAAGAAAATTAAAAAAATGAATGAGAAATATAGAGCTTATGGTAGCCAGGGTAGAAAACATTTCACTTTTGAACCTGGTGATCTTGTTTGGTTAAACTTGCGTAAAGATCGATTTCCGGAGTTGAGAAAATCTAAATTGATGCCTCGAGCTAATGGTCCTTTTAAAGTTCTTGAGAAGATTAATGATAATGCATATAAGCTTGAGTTGCCTGCAGATTTTGGGGTTAGTCCCACATTTAACATTTCAGATTTAAAACCATAAGTTGGAGAGGAAAATGAGGTTGCATCGAGGACGACTCCAATTCAAAAGGGGGAGGATGATAAGGACATCACTCATTTAGATACACGTGCTACAAGTGATCCTCCGGTGATTGATCCATTACAAGGACCGATTACATGGGCTCGTGCACGTCGTTTAACTCATGAGGTGAATTTGTTACTCGTTGTCCATACTACTAATTATAAGGATGGGATGCTACTCAATTTTTGTGAATTTTTTATGCTTAGGAATATGGGAGAATCGCATATGGAACAGCCAAGTTGGACGGGGCTCAAGCCAACTTCAAGTCAGAGTCGGGACTCGGTTCGGATTCAGCAGACAGTGCCGCACTAAAACGGCCATAACTTCTTCATATGGAGTCCAAATAAGGTGTTCTTTGATGTGTTGGAAAGCTAAGGACGATAGCTTTGTTTTGGTACTGGTCCCAGCACACGGTGGATTATTTTGTGTCATCAAAACAATATGCTGTGTCACAATTTTGGGCCATATCGGGCCTTGTAAATGTGTTCGGGTCTAAACCCAAGTTGTGGACACCCTCTGGTCGTCCAAAACCCTAGCACGCACCTCTTCATATATCTAGCAGCCGTCGTCATAGAATTTTGGGGTTTTTCTTAGATTAATCTGTCATTGAACAGTTTCGCCGTCGTTCGGTTTGTGAAACCCCAAATCGTGAGCTTAATCATATTTGCAATTTCAGATTGTGTTATTCCGTGTTCTTGCTTGTGTTCTCTATTCGCTTGCAGGAATTAGCCTTCTTGGCAAGGTCAATCGTGCCACGCGCGGTTGATAACCAACAGAGCAGTGGTGTACCGATTGCAAGGGTTGCATTCTGTCCTAATCGGAAGCCTTGGATCGTCAACGTCGAGTCTCCACCAATCGACTTACCATTACCTAACGGAAGATCGAGCCTAATCCTCTCATCATGATCAATACTACTAATAGTCCTCAAATCACACGAGATCCAATTACAAGAGTATATGCACGACAATTAGACCACCAGGTGAACTCGTTTATCGTTGTTCATGCTTCCTTGGATGGATTACTACTAAATTCTTGTGATGTTTTATTACTTAGGAACGTGGGAGAAGCACCACAACCTTACTCAGATGTCACCCCTTGAAGGCCAAGTCTACTTGGATTCGAGGCTGAGCTCTAGTCGTGGTCGTGGTCGAAGCCTTGGTCGAAGCCATGGTCATGGTCGTGGTCGAGTTCCAGGAGAGCGCGTCAATAAAATGGGCATAACTCTTGCATACGAAGTCCGTTTTAGGCAATCTTGGACATTTTGGAAAGCTTACAACGAGCCCTTTCCAGTGGGTTTGAGCTCAACCAAATATTCCTTATGGTATAGTCAGAATCAAAGAAATAATGTACTGCACCACCATATCAGACCATGTTGGGTCTTGTAATCATGTTGGGGTCGAAGTCCAGGTTGTGTACACCTCTTCCCACAGCTGCACAACCCTAGATCGACCTCCTCACGTTCCTCCTATATATACACAGTAGCTATCATAGTTTAGACTTTGATTTAACTTAGATTATTCTTTTTTAGACAGTTTCACAGTTTGTCGGTTTGTTGAACCCCAACTCGAGTACTTCATTGGTAATTAGCAATATTTAGATTGCATCTACTTGTTCTTGCTTGTGTTCTCAATTCACTTGCAGGAAAAGTCTTCTTAGCGAGGTCAACTGCGTCTTGCCATGGTTGATAACTACGGAGTAGTGGTGTAGTGGTTGCGAGAGTTCTCAATCTGTTCTGTTCAGAGCCCTTGGATCATCAACGTTGAAGCTCCACCGATCGACTTATCATATTACCTTTCGAAAGATCGGGCAAACGTGCATCACCATCACACCTTACATCAAACTTGAGTAGAAATGTACAATATTTCCTATTCTAGTGCTGCTGAGGTGAGAGAAATAAGAGAAAAATAAAATAAAAATAAAAAATATTTGCGAATACCGTCATTAGTGACTGGAGTTGGTCATTAGTGACAGATTACACGTTGACCCATCACTAATGACTGGCATAGGACGACCTGTCACTAATGAGTGGATCATTAGTGACGGGTCAAGTTGTGACCGGTCACTAATGACTAGCCTAGGACGACTCATCACTGATGACCTTATCATTAGTGACAGGTCACAACTTGACCCGACACTAATGACTGACCTAAGATGACCCGTCACTGATGACCTTATCATTAGCCATGGGTCACAACTTGAGCCATCACTAATAACTGGCCTAGGATGACCTATCACTGATAATCTAGTCATTAGTAATGGGTCATAACTTGACCCGTCACTAATGGCTGGACTAGGACAACCTGTCACTGATGACCTAGTCATTAGTGATGGGTCACAACTTGGTCCATCACTATTATCATCATTGATGGGTCATGTTACGATACGTCACTAATGACCACTCATTAGTAACGGGTCTATATCTGGTCCCGATTTGAAGGGACATTAGGAACACATCCTTATTGGATCCATCACTAGTAGGACATTTATAACGCGTGATTAGCAGTCGTCACTAATGTGGTATCTTCTTTGCTAGTTTCTTACGTAGTGCTAGTGACCAATTCGAAACAAAGTCATTAGGGCTTGGGACTTGATGGTCGTACGCGCGACGAATGTGATGCACAGTACGGAGATTTCAGCTGCCCACATCACTATGCGTCCGGTGGCTTCATGATTTGTGAAGATGTCCTTGAAGGGGTAAGAGGTTGGGGTCGTGAGTGAATTAATGTTTCAGCTTCCGCAATGCCATGACTATGGCATATGCCATTTTCTCAATTTTGTAATATCGCTCCTTGGCACCACTGAATGGCCTCCGAAACAAAGTAAACCGGAAGTTGTCGAAGACCCTCCGTTTTCTTTTCTTGGACTAAGACTGTGCTGACTACCACAACATACAACATAAGCTGGTGTCGGGTTTTGGGCTGGTTAGGGTGGTGAGAGAACAAAATACTCCTTCAGGGCCTTCATTCATGAGTCCATCTGAATGGGTATGAGCCTCAAAGGTCTGAGAGGAAGGGTAAGCTCTTCTCTGTTGACCAAGGGATGAAACATTCAGCAAGGTCATTTTCCCAACCAGCCACTGCGTGTCCCAGTCAGAGTTTTCAAGTGAAAGTCAGAGTTTAGTATCATATGTTTACTCAGATAATTGTAATATCCCAAACTAGAAATAAATAAGTGTTTTTGAAAAGTCATCGTACTATGCCGATAGGGTTTTTGGGTGGGTGAGTTTGGAGAATTACAAGCAGTAGTATTTTTTGTTCATTAATTATATGCTGCATAATTTAACCCCAAAACGTTATCTGTTAAGGTTCTTTGAACTTTCCTTCAGGATATCATATAGGAGGCTGTGCACGAGACAGAGACTTTGGGGGGACCAAGGAACAATTTGTGGGTGGTCGTCATGGTGTCATATCTATGTGTATGGGTTTGTCTATTTATCTGTCACATGGTTTGTGATAAAAAAATCAGTCAGATTTGAGTCCAACGATATTCTGCCACGCTGAACTACAGAAATTTGATTATACTCACCTACACCCACAGCGAATGATTTTTGTGAGAATAATTAGGCAGATTTGCCCGACACCCAGGCCTCTGGACAATCACATAAAGAGTTATTGTAGTTTCCTACATTTCACCATGAATAATAATGTGACAATGAAACATTGTATTTAGAGACTGAAAGTGCAACTATCAGAAATATAAATGTAGATTAAAAATAGAAAACATCATTCCCACACACATTTGCTCAAGGTACAGAGATAATAAAGATGAGGTGAACCTTCACTACTATAGAACCCCTCATCACTGCTGGTTCAAACCCAACTATCATAGCGTAGTGTATCACTGTTGGTTTATGGTACAAACTGGCAGTGATTACCCAACTATCACAGCCGGTTTCATGCTGTCGACGATTTATGAACCGTCGATCTAACATACTTATTGAAGAAATAGGGAATGCTTTGAGTAGACCAATCACGAGGGAACACACAGGGATTTTTATACATGTTCAGGCCTCTGAGAGGATAATAATCCTACATCCTGTTTGACTTGTATTGATCTGAGCCTGTTACAAGAGGGCATCTGCCTAGCGTAGATGGATCTAAACCTAGTCGTCAACTTCCTTGCGCGGCTTCTCTCGGCTTATATTCGACTTGTTTGGGCTTTTGTCTCCTCGTTTGGGCATGTTGTAGCATCTAGGCCCCTAGGTAAGAGGTAAGAGTTTCGGTGATTAATTACAACCGTATCTTTGTGACTAACGTATGCGCTTTGAGCAGTATAAAAAAAAGAAAAACTTATTCGACAATGATGTCTTGATAACTCTTGCCCTTTAAAAAGCTTATATGGACGATCGAAGGACCGGTACATGAAGGATAAGGATCTTCTAGTTCTAAGTGTCACAAGGAGATGAAGGACACTTAGAGTAGTATAGGTTCTATTTCTTTTTAGTCTTTTGACCGTACTATAAAGAGGGGTTAAAAGTTGTAGCTTGACCTAGGTGAGTCTAGATATAGTCGATGCACACTTGTGACTTTCTATTGCTAGGTTAACCTCAAAAAGCTTTTGGTTCAGAATTAAAGAAGTTAGAACTCAAGATGGCTTTGAAATAGATAAATTCAGCGAAACTTCAATTCACCGGATGATCCTCTGTATAAAGAGTGATCTCACCGGAGCAATTTCCTAAGAGTTCTGACTTGAAAATTTGTTGAAGACCACACCGGATGGTCCGGCGTAGCAAAGAGTAATCACCGGATGATTTTATACAGAGAGGTTGCAAACTAGCTTCTGGCCGGTTTCAAAGCGCCAGATTGTCCGGCGTATAATAGAGTAATCACCGGATGAATTTACACAGAGAGATTGCAAACTGTCATCTGGCCCGTTTCAATGCGTCGGATGATCCGGCGTAAGTCCGGATTAAACACCGGAGGTTTAACGGCTAATGGAACAGTTAACGGCTATTTTGTCAAAGGTATTAGCACCGGATATTCCGATGTGAAGTAAGTTATTCACACCGGAACTTCCGGCGTTAAGAAAAAGTTCTGGGTTGTTAGGCAACGGCTAATTTTTTATCCTTAGCCTATAAATACCCACCCATTTGGACCTCTCAGTATCTCTTGCGACCCTGTAGCAGCTCATACACTTGGTGTGTCATTAGAAGCAAGGGAAAGAGCACTTGTGTCAATTCTAAGTTCTTAGTTGAAGATTAGGGACTTCTTTAAGTGCTTGAAGAGTAACAAGTGTGCATCTAGCTGTTGTCTAGGCTTGGTCTTTGTCAAGTGAAGCTTGAGGCTTGTTACTCTTGGTGGTTGGCAACACCTAGATGGTCTTGGTGATCGGAGGTTCTCTCGGTGAGCTCTTGGAGGACTTGTGGGAGCCCCGGGAACAGATGATGTACTTGGTTTGATGCTCGCCAATCTGGAGATGGAGAAGGGGCAATCAAGAGGGAGCACTTGAGTCTTGGTGACTCAAGGAGGAGCTACATCCTTGGTGGATGCTCCAACGAGGACTAGGGGGAAGTGCCAACTTCTCGAAACCTCGGGAAAAAATCGGTGTTCTCTTCTCCAACTATTTACTTTCCCGCATTTTACTTTGAGTATCTTTGCTATTGCGAGTCCTTCTTTAAGATTCTCTCTCTTGGCCATCTTGCTTGTTTAATTTCCTTGTCCTAGTTTAAATCACGTAGTCGCATTCTTTTTATCTAGGCTAAGGATTTATTTATTTAAGCGGTAGAAGTTTTAATTAGCGCCCAATTCACCCCCCCCCCCTCCTGGGCCATTCGATCCTTTCAATTGGTATCAGAGCCTCGTTCTCTTGATAGGCTTAAGATCCTAGAGAAATGGCTCCGGGGAGCGGAAGTAGCGTGCCAAGGTTCGAGGGAAAGAACTTTGCCTATTGGAATGTTCGCATGGCGAACTATCTTGAGGCTATTTCCCCCCAGTGTTGGCAAGCAACCTCTGTTGGGTTTGATCAACCTTTTACCAAACAAGAAGTTAGGTGGAATGCTAAGGCTAAGAATGCTATATTTGAGGGAATTAGTGAAGAAGTTTTTTTCTAGAGTTAGAAGCAAGGAATTCGCTCATGACATTTGGGTTGCTCTTTGTGAAATTCATGAAGGATCTAGGAGAATTTGTGAGGAAAGATATCATGTGCTTATGAATGCTCTAAATCAATTTAAGATGTTTCTAAATGAATTATGCAATGACATGTATTCTCATATGAACATGCTTGTGGAAGAAATCAATTCCCTTGAACTCACTCAATTGTCCGATGGAGACATTATTCGTAGGATCTTGATGGTGCTTCCCAAGCCATAATACAATATTGTCATCTCTCTTCTTCATGAAAGGGACATCAATGACATGACCATCACCGATGCCGTGGGAAAGATATATGCTCATGAGATGTTCTTGTTTGGAGATCATGAGTCTTCATCCAAGAAAAACCTTGCTCTCAAAGCAAACATGGTTGACAAGAAGAAGAAGAAGAAGATGAAGCTTCCATCATCAAGTGAAAGTGATGAAGATGATGATAATGATGAAGATGATGATGATGACTGCAACACCGAGCTTGCTCTTCTCATGAGAAGAACCACAAGGATGATCTCTAAGTTTCAAAAGAAGGGCTACAACTATGATCCCAAGAAGAACAAATTTCGCCCAAAGAAATTTGACAAGTTCGGTGGTGGAGACAAGAAGAAGTGCTACAATTGTAGTAACTTTGGTCACATATCATATGATTGCCCTCATCCCGACAAGAGAAACAAGAACAAATCCAAGAAGCTTGATGCAAGTGAGGATGAGGACAAGCACAAGAAGAAGGATCAGGATAAGAAAAAGAAGAAGCTCTTCAACAAGAGAGGTGGAGGACGTAAGGCCTACATTATTGGTGAATGGGTCTCCGGTGAAAGCTCAAGTGATGATTCAAGTGATAATGATGACAACAACTTCGCGGGTCTCGCCATCGTCAATAATGATCCACCTCTACCTCCATCGCCTATGTGCCTCATGGCAAAAGGTAACAACAAGGTGAGTAGTGAGGAAGATGATAGTAGTGATGATAATGGTCTTTCTCCTAATGATCTATCTAAGCTAATGAATGACTATGCTACTATTATCAAAAGGCAAAAGGCTAAAATCAAGTCGCTTGAAAATGCTAATTCCGTGCTTAGTTCTAGTCATGATGAGTTGCTTGCTAAATACAATAATTTGCTTGAGAAACATGATGAAGTAGTTGAATCTAGCAAGTCTCTCAAGGCTAGTAACTACAAGCTAAAACTTGAGCATGATGGCTTGATGTACAAACACCAAGAACTTGAGTATGCCTATGATGCCATTGATCATAGCTTGAATGAATTGGTTGATATTGATGTAGTTAAGGTCAATGCATCTACCTCTTGTGATGATCTTCTTGATATACCATGTGATGTTACATCATCATCTAAGACTAACCATGCAAGGGAGCAAGAGCTTGAAAGTGAGATTGCAAGTCTCAAATCTTGTGTGGCTCGGTTGACTAATGGGGAGTACAAGCACAAGGAAATCCTCATGAAGAATGCTTTATACTACAACAAGAAAGGACTTGGATGCTTCCCCAACCTGGTAAAAAGGGTCATAAAGACACCGGAGATCAAGAATTGTTTCATCAAGGAAGTTGGTTCATATTGCCAACATTGTCAAGTCACCGGACACCACACGAGGGAGTGTCCAATTCCTACTAAAACCCTTCCCATTTTGCCTTCTAAATACAAGTCCACATTTAATGATCATCATTTTCTATTGCATAAGCTTAAAAATGGTAAAATCATGGCAAAATTCATTGGAACTTAAGCTAAGGGCAAACTTCCTAGGCAACTTTGGGTGCCTAAATCTCTTGTGTCTCACATAAAAGGTACCAAACTTGGTTGGGTACCTAAACAAAAAGCTTGATCACATGTGTGTAGGTGAACTACAAAGCCGGTGGAAAACATTGGGTGCTTGATAGCGGATGTACACAACATACGACCGGCAATGTAACGATGTTCACCTCTCTAGAAGATGAAGTGGGTGATCATGATAAAGTCACCTTTGGTGATAACTCTAAGGCAAATGTGGTAGGTTTGGGTAAGGTAGCTATCTCAAAAGATCTCTCTATTTCTAATGTTCTTTTAGTAGAGTCACTTAGCTTCAATTTGCTTTCCGTAGCTCAACTATGTGATTTAGGCTTCACATGCTTATTTAGTGATGTTGATGTTGTCATAACTAGTAAGAAGCATAATGACCTAATATTCAAAGGTTTTAGACATGGGCATATCTATCTTGTGGATTTCTCCTCTAATGAAGCTAGCTTGACTACATGCCTCTTCACCAAGACATCTATGGGTTGGCTTTGGCATCGTCGGCTTGCACACATTGGGATGAGCCAACTCAAGAAGGTATTCAAGAATGGAATGGTAGTTGATTTAAAGGATGTGGTTTTCGAGAAGGACAAGTTGTGTAGTGCTTGCCAAGCGGGAAAACAAGTTGCAAGTTCTCATCCATACAAGTCCATGATGTCTACATCAAGACCCTTGGAACTTCTACACATCGACCTCTTCAGACCAACTACCTACAAAAGTCTTGGTGGTAATCTATATTGTCTTGTCATTGTTGATGATTATACAAGATATACTTGGACTTTCTTTTTAGATGACAAGGGCAAGACCGTTGAGATCTTCAAGAAGTTCGCAAAGAGGGCTCAAAATGAGTTTGAATCCGCACTTGTGAAGATTCGGAGTGACAATGGCACGGAGTTCAAGAACACTCAAATTGAAGATTTTTGTGATGATAGAGGCATCAAGCATGAGTTTTCATCAACCTACACTCCTCAACAAAATGGCGTGGTGGAGAGGAAGAACAAGACCTTGATCACGCTTGCAAGGGCAATGTTGGATGAGTATGGTACGCCGGAGAAGTTTTGGACCGAAGCAATCAATACGGCGTGTCATGCATCTAACCGAGTCTACCTCCACCGACTATTGAAAAAGACGCCATACGAGCTTCTCATTGGGAGAAAACCCAATGTCTCCTACTTTCGGGTGTTCGGGTGTAAGTGCTTCATCTACAAGAAAAAGGAACGCCTAGGCAAGTTTGAAAAACGTTGTGATATTGGTTTTCTTGTTGGCTATGCATCAAACTCCAAAGCATATCGAGTATTCAACAATGCCACCGGTTTTGTTGAAGAAACTTGTGATGTGGAGTTTGATGAATCTAATGACTCCCAATGAGAAGATATTTCTTGTGATGATGTAGGTGATGAACCCTTGAGAGATGCAATGAAGAATATGGCAATTGGGGATATCAAGCCTAAGGAGGATGATGAAGATGTACCCTCTACTTCAAATCCGCACACCTCAATGGCACCCCAAGTTGATAAAGATGAAGACAAAGATGATCGACCACTTCCTTCACATGACGTCTATATCTCTCAAGAGAAAGCTCAAGCTTAAGCTCAAGATGTTGGACCACCACAAAATACACCTCAACAACCACAAGTGAAGCATACACACATTTCCAAGGATCACCCAATTAACTTGATCATTGGGAGTCCATCTAGGGGAGTACAAACTCACTCTCGTCAGTGTGCTTCATTTTGTGAACATTACTCGTTTGTCTCTTGTTCAGAACCCACACATGTAGATGAGGCTCTCAAGGATCCGGATTGGGTGTTGGCAATGCAAGAAGAACTTAACAACTTCACCCGCAATGAGGTATGGATACTTGAAGAGAGGCCTCAAGACAAGAATGTGATTGGAACCAAATGGGTCTTCCGCAACAAGCAAGATGAACACGGTGTGGTGGTACGCAACAAGGCAAGACTTGTCGCACAAGGTTTTGCACAAGTTGAAGGTTTGGATTTTGGCGAAACATTCGCTCCCATGGCAAGGCTTGAAGCCATCCGTATCCTTCTTGCATTTGTTTCACATCATAACATAAAACTTTACCAAATGGATGTGAAAAGTGCATTCTTAAATGGCCTTATTAATGAACTCGTATATGTTGAACAACCCCCCGGTTTCGAAGATCCTAGATATCCTAATCATGTTTATAGGTTGGTCAAGGCGCTTTATGGACTCAAGCAAGCCCCACAAGCTTGGTATGAACGCCTACGTGACTTCCTCATCAATCAAGGATTCAAGATCGGGAAGGTG
This sequence comes from Phragmites australis, assembly GCF_958298935.1. NCBI lineage: Eukaryota > Viridiplantae > Streptophyta > Magnoliopsida > Poales > Poaceae > Phragmites > Phragmites australis. The sequence goes on from NC_084921.1 coordinate 17,143,987, forward strand.
GACACCACATTGTTCACAAAGATCATCGACAATGAGCTTTTCTTGTGTCAAATTTATGTTGATGATATAATATTTGGTTCAACTAACAAAGAGTTTTGCAAGGAATTTGGTGACATGATGTCTAGGGAGTTCGAGATATCGATGATTGGCGAGCTAAATTACTTTCTTGGATTCCAAATCAAGCAATTGAAGGAAGGGACATTCATCCATCAAGAGAAGTACACGAGGGATATCCTCAAGAAGTTTAAGATGGATGAGTGCAAGCCAATCAAGACCCCCATGCCTACAAATGGACATCTCGACTTGGATGAAACGGGTACATAGATTGACCAAAAACTCTATCGTTCTATGATTGGGTCACTCCTTTACCTTACCGCATCTAGGCCCGATATTATGATTAGTGTATGTATGTGCGCTCGTTTTCAAGCTAATCCTAAGGAATCACATCTTAGCGCCGTAAAAATAATCCTTAGATACCTAAAGCATACACCTAGCATAGGCTTGTGGTACCCGAAAGACGCTAGTTTCGTACTCCTGGGATACTCGGATTCGGACTTTGCCGGATGCCGTGTGGATCCCAAGAGTACTTCGGGTGGGTGCCACTTGCTAGGGCGATCCCTAGTCTCTTGGAGTTCTAAGAAGCAAAACTCAGTAGCCTTGTCCACAGCTGAAGCAGAATACATTGCCGCCGGAGCATGTTGTGCTCAAATCATCTATATGAAGCAAACCTTGTTAGACTTTGGTGTTCATCTAGAGAAGGTTCCACTCCTTTGTGATAATGAGAGTGCCGTAAAAATTGCTAACAATCCCGTTCAACACTCTCGCACAAAGCACATTGATATCCGTCATCACTTCCTAGGAGACCATGTGGCTAATAATGATATCTCTCTTAGTACTGTTCGATCGGAAGATCAATTGGCGGATATCTTCACTAAACCTCTAGATAAAGCCACTTTTAGTAGATTGCGAAATGAACTAAATGTGATCGATTCTTCTAATGTCATGTGATGCCGTGTCATGTAGATGCATTCATAATAGGACCTTGTCTAACCTTCTCAAGATAATGGTGAACACGGGTTTTGCTTGAGATGGTGGGTCTCTAGTTTTTCTCAAGGCATGTTGTTGGGTTCACCATGAAGAAGCTTGAGAAGGGAAGTAATATGACAAGATAGATTAATTTTATGCTTCGCATTCACATGTCATATAGTATGCACTCATGTTTACTTTCATGAATGAACCTTGCATTGCATTAGCATTGGCGGTAGAGAGATCACAAAGGAGAATATCACTCTTTGAGATGGTTGTTCACTCTTGATGTGAGCATACAACTCTATAAGTGTGCTTAAATTGATATAAGTGCTTAATGCCAATTGAGTCATGACCTATCGAATTTAAAGTCTTAATCTTTAAGTTCATAGGAAATATGACTCAAACATTTCCTTTTGGAATTTTATCCCTTATTCTCTGGTTCTTATTTGCCTATTTCAAAAATTATATATGGTAAAGCCTTTTGGCAAATATTTGCAAATGAGTGCTTGAGAGGGTAAAGATTTCACTCAAACTAGTCCAAATATGTGTTTTTGTTGAGTGATTTGTTTAATATTTGGACTTAGTGAGAGATTTTTAGTTCAACGCATCATTTTATCAGCGAATGATCCGGCATCTGCTCAAAGTCATCACCGGATTATCCGGTCAGTTCAATGAGAACGAGCTCAAAAGGATTTGCATCGGAAGGTCCGGTGTTTAGTACATGTCTCAGAGGAACGTCCGGCGTGCAGAAGATGTTTTTTTTTGGGCAGTTTAAAAGTGCTCTCTGGAAAATTTGTTCCGGCGATCAGTACATGCCTCAAAGGAACATCCGGCGTGCAGAAGATGTTTTTTCGGCAGTTTAAAGTGCTCTCTGGAAAATTTGTTCCGGTGTGTATCCGGTGTTCAGTGGCCAAGTCACCGGATTATCCGGCACTCACAAACTAGGGCGAATATGTCTTTTGATTTTTGATCCGGTGGCTTTCCGGCGTCAAAATCCAATATCAGCGGATCTTTCGGCGTTCACAGATTTGAGCGGGCCCCGCGTGTCATATAAACCATTCTTCAGACTTTCCCGTCGCCTCCCTCATCGCCGACCGCTCTCACCGTCGCCGTGCCAAGCAGCGCCGCCCTGAACACCGCCTCACTCCAGCGTGCGCCCGTGCCTTCTCTCCGCGCCGGCGACCCTCCTCTTTCTACGCCGGTGACCTTCTTCCCGGGCGCCGCCGCCGTTTCTTCCTCCGCGCCGACGAAATTCTAGCGCCGCCGGTCGAGTTCCCCGTCGAATTCCCTCCTCACCGCCGCCTCCACAAGTGCTAAGGTGCGGTGATAATCAAAATCAACTCAAAATCATCAAAATCACAAGCAACGCCAAACCCTAGATGAAATTCATGCAAAATCTTTCAAATTTCATTCAAATCTCTTCAAATCTTGAGCAAATTGTGTTGCATTAGCTCACCTTTCATCAATTACACACACATTCATCGATCTATGCTGAATTTGGTTAAATTCATGCAAAATTCAAGCAAATTTGGTCAAATTCATGCATATTCAAGCAAATTCAAGCAAATTCCATTCAAATTCATGCAAACTCGAGTCAAATTCTTGAAAATTATAACAATTATCATAAATTGAGTATATATTCATCATTCTTGAGCTTCAATTGATCAATTCGTTAAAGATCATCCAATGTTCCCTTAATTTCTTAATTTTTTCATCAAATTGTTCAAATCTGTCTCAAATACTCTGCAAATTGATCCATTCTCTTATATCGCAATCCAAATCCTAGCATGTTCATCGTTTTTCCATCTTTTACATGCTTAGGGTATGTTTAGGCTTCTTTTCTTGCAAATCTCATAAACTCTATGCGCTCTCTCATCTCGGCATTATCTTTCATCTCCTCAGATGGGTCGAGAGCGCACTGACAAAGGTAAGGGCAAGATGGTTCAGAAGACTAAGAGGACTCCATCTGAGAAGGAGTGGGAGAGAGCTACTGCAGCTGTGGATGCCTATAATAGGCAGCAGCAGGGTCAGGGGATTCAGATCAGAGACGCTGCCACCCCTGTGCGACGGTCGACTCGCTCCCGCTCTGCTAAAGGAGTGAGCTCAACACCTTCTGGCCAGTCAGACAGCCGGAAGAGGGCTCGTCAGGAGCCAGAGCCCGAGGAGGAGGAGGAGCAGCAGTCAGGAGAGCCACAGCCACAGGCCGAGAGGCGTTTGCGTGACTTGACCTCTTACAAGTCACCAAAGGTCAAGAAGCTGCGTTTTGTACCCATTGATGAGTGGTTTCTTGAGAAGAAAGAAGAGGGAACAGATCCAAGGTTCCACACCCTGTTGCAGGAGAGCTTCTATGTTTCGTATCAGAAGCTGAAGGTCAGTTTGAGCGTTCACAAGACGCTCAACTGGAGATATATGAGGATAGCTGCAGGGGGAGTAGATGTCAGGCGTCATTTTGATTCTATTCCATGACTCATTGACCTGCTGACAGATGTAGATCATTATGTTGAGGACTGGGTGAGAGTGTTCTATGCCACGGCTTGGATTGTAGAGGATCGATCTTTTGTGCAGTTCATGTTCCAGGGAGACTCTCAGAGGCTGTACAGGACAGATATTCTAGAGGCTCTGAGGCTGCAGGAGTCTGACAGGAGCTTGCATGAGATTGTATATCCAGGAGCCAGTGCTCCTCGCCGCGGTCTGACTGGAGGGATTTTCCCAACTGATGATCAGATCCAACCCTTGTTCAGGCTGCCGTTCCCTCCCGGTTCTCGGAGACTGCCAGATATGCTAATCCCTAAGGTGCGCGTCATTCATAATGCCCTGAGGCACAGTTTGCTACCGAGGATTGGGAATGCAGAGTCGATCACCGGCCTTCAGCAGTGGCTTATTCTATCTATCTTCACTCACCAGCCATTCGACATTGTGGACTTCATTCTGTGTGAGATTGAGGATGTGATCGCCGATGGGATGACGATGGTCAGGCAGCAGCCATATGCCCACATCATATCATTCCTGCTTGCTCAGACCACCAAACCCCCAGAGTTCTTTGAGACATATGAGTCCTCTCAGTCCTTCAAAGTATATGCTCCAGCTCCTCCTACAGACAGATGTCGTGGTCAGCGAGCAATGGCTCATGCTCAGGAGCAGATCCCTCCTGAGGATAGAGAGAGAGTGGCTGCTGAGGATGAGGCACTTGCAGAGGCCGAGGCTGAGTTACCACAGGCATTCTTAGACATAGCCTCTGACAGTGACTCCGACTCTGCGGATCAGGAGTTCTTACCGCCTCTCCCTCGCCGTCATGATCACGAGGTGGGCGGGTCTGCTCAGGGTGCACAGCATTCAGCCTCCTTTCCTTCAGCACCTGAGACGGCCCCCCCAGTGCCACCTCCTGCTGAATCATCTTCAGAGTTTTCTCAGTTCCTGCAGCAGATGCAGCAGTAGCAGCAGATGATGCAGCAGCAGCAGCAGATGTTGGTATAGCAGCAGCAGATGATTCTTCAGCAGCAGGCAGCTCAGGAGGAGAGGCAGCTGAAGTATCAGGCTGATATTATTGGCCAGCAGGAGCAGCAGACATTGATTATTCAGTCTCTCCAGCAGCAGCAGCAGCAGGCTCTGACGGCCGACAGGGAGCACAACACTCAGCTCTTCTCATACTTACTTCAGCAGCCAGGGCAGCAGTTTCCAGCACCAGCTCCAGTCCCTAGTCCCCTCCCTGGGGGCAGCACTAGTCTGCTCAGCACTCCGGAGTCCAGTTTTCCACTATCCGCTCTTTTGGCTACTGGAGTTCTCTCAGAGCCTGTCGGGACATCTCAGAGGCCAGTGTTACCATCTTTGACTTCACCTCTGCCCACTGGTCCTCTACGCTTCGAGGATACTCCCCAGCCGACAGTTCCTGAGCAACAGCAGCCAGTCGTGCCTCCACCAGTCTCTGAGTCTGCACTTGATGAGCCCGATGCTACCCTTCAGTCAGTGCAGCGTTAGCTTGATGAGGTGACAGCAGCAGCGGGGCACAGTCCGTCCAGCTCAGATGACGGCTCTCAGTTTGTCGTGGCCCCCTCTTCTACAGCAGATCCTCAGTCTCCTCTTGCTCCAGATGTTTAGTTGTGTCCTAGTTTCCTCTTTTTGGTGCTCCGATGCCAAAGGGGGAGAGTCTAGTGATAAGGGGAGTTGGTAGAGAGAGAGTAGCTGGAGAGTCTAGTGAGTTTTTGATTCAGGGGGAGTTTAGGTTTTTGGGTAGTTTTAATTCGGATTGTTGGATCTTATGGTTTTTGATGTAATGACAGGCTATTTGGTTCTCTATATGGATGTGTTTCGCTTGTCATTACATTGTGTTTACTTTCATGCGCGCATAATTTTTATCTATTCTATCATTTTCTCTTCTATGATTGCATAGTTTGGTAGGGTGCTCATCAATTTCATATCTTTACTTCCAGTATGTGTTGTCATCAATCACCAAAAAGGGGGAGATTGTAGCATCTAGGCCCCTAGGTAAGAGGTAAGAGTTTCGGTGATTAATGACAACCGTATCTTTGTGACTAACGTATGCGCTTTGAGCAGTATAAAAAAAAGAAAAACTTATTCGACAATGATGTCTTGATAACTCTTGCCCTTTAAAAAGCTTATATGGACGATCGAAGGACCGGTACATGAAGGATAAGGATCTTCTAGTTCTAAGTGTCACAAGGAGATGAAGGACACTTAGAGTAGTATAGGTTCTATTTCTTTTTAGTCTTTTGACCGTACTATAAAGAGGGGTTAAGAGTTGTAGCTTGACCTAGGTGAGTCTAGACATAGTTGATGCACACTTGTGACTTTCTATTGCTAGGTTAACCTCAAAAAGCTTTTGGTTCAGAATCAAGAAGTTAGAACTCAAGATGGCTTTGAAATAGATAAATTCAGCGAAACTTCAATTCACCGGATGATCCTCTGTATAAAGAGTGATCTCACCGGAGCAATTTCCTAAGAGTTCTGACTTGAAAATTTGTTGAAGACCACACCGGATGGTCCGGCGTAGCAAAGAGTAATCACTGGATGATTTTATACAGAGAGGTTGCAAACTAGCTTCTGGCCGGTTCCAAAGCGCCGGATGGTCCGGCGTATAATAGAGTAATCACCGGATGAATTTACACAGAGAGATTGCAAACTGTCATCTGGCCCGTTTCAATGCGCCGGATGATCCGGCGTAAGTCCGGATTAAACACCGGAGGTTTAACGACTAATGGAACAATTAACGGCTATTTTGTCAGAGGTATTAGCACTGGATATTCCGATGTGAAGTAAGTTATTCACACCGGAACTTCCAGCGTTAAGAAAAAGTTCTGGGTTGTTAGGCAATGGCTAATTTTTTATCCTTAGCCTATAAATACCCACCCATTTGGACCTCTCAGTATCTCTTGCGACCCTGTAGCAGCTCATACACTTGGTGTGTCATTTAGAAGCAAGGGAAAGAGCACTTGTGTCAATTCTAAGTTCTTAGTTGAAGATTAGGGACTTCTTTAAGTGCTTGAAGAGTAACAAGTGTGCATCTAGCTGTTGTTTGGCTTGGTCTTTGTCAAGTGAAGCTTGAGGCTTGTTACTCTTGGTGGTTGGAAACACCTAGACGGTCTTGGTGATCGGAGGTTCTCTCGGTGAGCTCTTGGAGGACTTGTGGGAGCCCCGAGAAGAGATGATGTACTTGGTTTGATGCCCGCCAATCCGGAGATGGAGAAGGGGCAATCAAGAGGGAGAACTTGAGTCTTGGTGACTCAAGGAGGAGCTACATCCTTGGTGGATGCTCCAACGAGGACTAGGGGGAAGTGCCAACTTCTCGAAACCTCGGGAAAAAATCGGTGTTCTCTTCTCCAACTATTTACTTTCCCGCATTTTACTTTGAGTATCTTTGCTATTGTGAGTCCTTCTTTAAGATTCTCTCTCTTGGCCATCTTGCTTGTTTAATTTCCTTGTCCTAGTTTAAATCACGTAGTCGCATTCTTTTTATCTAGGCTAAGGTTTTATTTGTTTAAGCGGTAGAAGTTTTAATTAGCGCCCAATTCACCCCCCCTCTTGGGCCATTCGATCCTTTCACATGTCCACCGCAGGGCCCTTTGGTTATATATATATAGAGGTGTCGTACATCCTATGGATTCCTGCTTCTTGTTCTTGGAGATAAATCTTCCCAGTTACAAAACGCATTGGATACCTACAGGTAGTTTTCTTTCATCCAGGAATCCTCTTCCTGGAGATTAAATATGCCCTGAGAATTGCGGGAACCCTGGGGTGCCAGAATATGGTTGCTATCCATTATTCATCGTCAAGCCCCACATCTGTACGTGAAATGAGGCTTCGATAGATCGAGTATATGGCCAGCAAAGATTAAGCTTTTCTCCGTCCATGTCATCAAGTAGGACAATCCCCCAATTTGAGTGAAGCATCTAACCATTTTTTCTGGTCTACTACTTAGGATTCCGAACGCCTCTAAGTCCTCTAGAGAGTCTTCAAGAAGGTGCTCCATCCGAATAGGTTTTTGGTTGAAATGTCATAGCAGAGATTTTGGGTAGTGATGAGAATCTTTTCTATCAGAGTATCATGATTATGACAGCAGCGCGATGAGCCAAACTCCTCGGGGTATGACGCCAAGTACCTTGCATGCGTCAGGCATTAAATGCGATGTGACGATAGAATAGGAAATCATGGCCTCAAGTCATGTCACATCGTCAACCAAAACGTTGTTTCCAGGAACCTCCATTCTACATAAAGGCAAAAGGAGAGCCCGCCTCAACGTCCATTCTTCTATCATTGATTCCTTTCCATCAAACTCATCGTTCTCCTTGCGTCCTTGCCCCAAAAAAAAACTCTCTTCCCTCAATCTCTCCACCGCCATGAGCAAGAAAAAGATCGAGAAAGAGAGCTCCTTCGCCGACAAGATGGCGAGTGCGATCCCAGAGTGGCAAGAATTTGAGATCACGGAGGAGGCTCTAGAGAAGGTCAAGATCAAAGAGGTGATTCCTCCTTAGGTTTTGATCCCCTGTACATCGGCGGTGGGACAGACAATCCTGAGCCCAGACACTCATAGCACAATGGTCTTCCTTGACTTCTTCTGTTGTGGCTTTATCATCCTTGCTTCCAATTTCTTCCTCCAGGTGTTGGCTTTCTATGGCTAGGAACTCATCCACCTTAACCCTAACTCTATCATCATGCTGAGCATCTTTGTACATTTGTGCAAGGCTTTTCTTGGTTTTCGCCCATCCCTTGATCTCTTCCAGTACTTCTATGTCCTCAAGAGCCTTCAGAACAAGGTTGCAGGAGGTGCCGGATTTTGGCTTCGGGAAGGCAAGTCGGTGGAGTACATAAACTTTATCACCAAGTCCTCCTGGTCGGGTTCGCACAAGAAGTGGTTCTACTGCCAACCCGGCCTGCAGGGAATTCCTTACCGGGGCCTGCCGCCATTGTTGAGTCCCACCTAGACGGAAGAACCAGTGATGACCGCCCACTTCAGAAGCTTATTGGAGAGATCTGGCAACTGAAGGAGAGGAATCTAACCATGTATGACATTGTCAGGGACTTCATGAGGCTCCGCCTTAGTCCTTTGAAGTCAAGGATTAGCGTCGCTTGGCAATTCCTAACTAGATTAGATCCAGCCTGAGAAGATGAGATAGGTACTTCCTAATCCTGAGTAGCCATATTTAAGGGAACTACAAGATCAATTCTCATGGTCTTTGCTACTTTCTGCAGTGTTTCTACCAAAGGCTGCTGACAAGAGGGTTAAGGCTCTTTTCGATGCTATCCCCTCTACTAGCCGCAAGAATGTCCTAGTTCCCATCGTGCAGATAGACTCCTAAGCTTAGGCAAAAATCATGCTGGTAAGTACCTCAAACCTTCTCGATTCTTACTTTCTTTTCAAGTAGTTGTACTTGTAGTGACAGCTATCACAGGTTTGGATAGCTTCCCGGATGCGGAGGGCCCAATCTGGAGGTCGAGAATGTAGGGGCCCCTACTGCAAAGCTGAATGACATCATCATCTTGGGGAGCATGGATCTGAGTAGGAGCAGCGGCTGCGTGCTGCAAATCACATCCTTCATCAGCAGCTTGGTGCTGGATGGTGATGACATTGCGGGAGTTGATTCATCGCGAGGAGGTGTTAAGTTGTCGATGCTAATTGTTGTAGCTCCCTCCGCTTCTACCAACCATGTGCCAACTTCAACATTGGCCCAGGCTCTGTTAAGTTAAACTTTTACCATGATCCTTTGTGGCTGTGCCTATTCTTATTTTTTTGGGCATACTTTAGCCCTCAGCCTAGGAACGTCAGAAGGCGGTACCTACCATGGACTCATCGTGCAATGCTCCCTTAGCCCTGCTAGCGTAGGGGAACAAGAGAATAGCACCCCTCCTAATCCCAATGAACCCTTCGCTGACTAAGAAAAGACTTAGGTATGATGAGAATTATTTCATATTCTTGTAGGAATGTGTGGTTTGAAATCGTCTTTTCCGCAGGCTAAACAGAATGCCACCAACAGCCCCAAAGCCCCAACTTCCAACCCCTACCTCCTTCAAAGGATATGGAAGCAAGCCTGGTGAGCCCTCAGCATCAATGGCCACTAGAAAGGGATTGGAGATAGCTAGCACAAAGGTCACCACAACCCTTCCATGAAAGAGGTACGTGATCTCGCTGGATGCAACTTGGGGGGACATGATCGAAGGGAGGCTAGTCCAATAGCTGTACTTGATTTTCAACACCTTCTTCACTGTAAGAAGGTTAGCAATCTAATCTGTGAATAATTAGTACTGACCTTGTTGCTCTTTCTAGTTTGTTGGGTATCACTTGAACAAGACATGCTATGATGCCGAGAATGCTAGTGTTCGAGTAGCTGAGCTCGAGAATGAGGCTACCGAGCTACGCCATCAGCTCTCTTAGGTGACAGCCAAGAAGGAGAAGGCAGACGCTATGATAGAGGACCGGATGATGGTAAGCTTCTATTATCCTGGCAGGCTGCTCATTCATTTTGTCTTCTTGACATGTCACCCTGTATAACTCTCCACAGCACGAGAAGTTGTTCCCCAAGAAGGAGCCCAAATGTCAGCCACCCACCACCAACACATTGCAGCGCTCAGTGTCTTCCAGGAGGCGCTCGCTAGGGTATGGATCCAAGTAGAAGCTCCTGGCAGAGAGGATGCTCCAGGACTCGCTACCAGGCAACCAAGCTCACCGACGAGTTCAGTTTGTTCTGAGGGACGGTCACCGAAGACCTTGTTGGCGTGAGATTTTGCAACCCATTAAACACACAAAACCTTAATAACTATCGCTTTTTGTAGTGACATGCGACTGTTTTATAGGACAAAACAGCAAAGATTTTTGGACTACAATGATGTATCACAGATGTTTTATGATAAAAGCAACAAAGAAATAGCATGAAACACTTTGGCTAGCCTTAAGTACTCATAGCGATAGCTACTCTAGCCTAGGCGGCAAGAACAAAGAAAATGAAAGTAGATGCATTATTTTTTGCCAATTGACTTGATGATTACAATCGGCCTTCACCCCTGAACTATTTATAAGGGTGGTTTGGACTTAACCATATGGAATAATACTCTATCTCATCCTTAAAACCCGCCTACACATGCCTTGTTCGGTCAAAACTATCAAAAAAATCCAACCAGATCTAAAAAATCCAGTCAAGTTGAACTCAGACTAAACGCCAAATGGTTAAGTGAGAACAAAATACTTAACACTGGAACATCTGGCGAGTTCAACCACGCTGAGACCCAAAACTCTTTTTAATGAACACTACATGTTCTGGCATACATCATGTTCACACTGGAGCATTCGGCACAACAACTTCCAGGTGATTTGATTATTCTGCAAAAACTTGCATTTGTACTCGCCGGATAATACGGGGCTTGCATCGGAGGCTTCGCCAGACTAATTTCCAAGAGAACCAAACTCTCTAATCCTTTATTACTCTTCCACAGGCATCATCAACGTAGAAAACATCTTAGAACGATCCACCTTCAGTGTACTCCTCGATACATTCTCCAACTGAGTGTTTGGTGATAGCAAGAGTGAGCACTTGTTGTACTCAGCAAGTTGTGAAGGAAAAAGTATGCATATGAAGGCTTGGGAAGAATAAGGCTAATATGGCTCTCTTGCATAAACCAGCATTTTAGTAAAAATATTTGAAAAGAAATAATAATTAAGTGAATAACAAATCACCTCAAGATTTCATCGATCTTGACTTAACCAACTAACCAACACTTGAACCAAAATTCCATCCGCTAAGGTTGAACCTTCAATCATAGTTCCCACCACTATGATTGACCATCCTCAACTATGATTCCTACCATCACAGTTGACCCGACTAACCAAAATATCATGTTATAATCATGATAGGTTTTTAGTGCCGCTCATGACTGTGAGCACGGCTGAATATTCAGTTTAACTCTACATAGGTTGTACTTTATCCACAAGACGTTTCATCCCATTTTGTCGAGCATCTGTTGGACGACAAAGAACTCTTACACACAACCGAGGTGTGCGCTAGGAATCCACTACAAAGCCTTTACAATGCCCCTCTCAGCAAATATCTACCCGCTAAGGATTCACTACTGCATGATTCACCTCAACAACGAAAGCTCACTCTTGCGCCTTTTAGATCTCAAGACATCATCCATTCATCGCTCTTCTGCCTGGTCTACACTACGCTGAGAGTAAGCAAATTACTTGGCTATACCCGTCCCATTCCAGGCTTGTGGTTGTACTATAAACACAAAAAGGTCACCCCACGAACCGGTCCATAGATTTGAGCAAAGACTACCACTTTGCCAACCATAGATCTCATCATACCACCTCCTCAAATCCCTATATCATGTTGCTACAAAAATATTCCATCATATCCTATCATTGTTGCATAGGACCATTATCAAGTTTGTGGAACAATTATCATGATTTCCATCCCAAAGCAAAGCTAAGCATCATCCACCCATCCATAACTGTAACACCCTGATTTTTAGAATTTACAACTTTTTAAAATTTTCTAAGATTATTGAATAACTTCAACAGTAGTATAGGTTTAAAACCTATTTTCTTAACCAATCAATCAATATAGGTTATTATTTTGTATACATTGTATGCTAAGTTTTGTTAGGAGCTAGGTAAATGCATTAGAGTTCTTTTTTCTTTTCTTTCTCTTTGGTATTTTGTGTGAAAAAGATTTTGAAAAGGTTTTTACAAAACTCAGTAGTGAATAAGTTGAGGATCTTAATGGGTGGAATTCAAAATCTTTGAATTCATCATCTATTCAATCCTTGATCATACCTGATCCTTCTCTAGTTCAATTCAAATCTTATCCAAATCCTTATTTAAAGCCAATCTCTCCTATTTCTCAAATACTACCCAAATCCAAATTCAAATTCCTTATCTACTCTTATTCTTGTTCAACCTCATTTTTTGTTTCTCTTAAATTCACTCCAAGCTCAATTCAAATTCAAACCCTATTCAAATTTCTCTGCAAAAGTTTCTTTTCTAAAACCTAGATATACCTAAAGTGTCTTTGAGCTCAATCTTGCTTAGGTTCAAACCCTTAGCCAAGTCTTCTAGATGGTCCAACAAAGGATCCACGAAATCTATAAATTTTCGTGGAGTCCTAGACAGCCTCATCTTCCCATGAAGTTTTGGAGTTAAAAAATGCCTCAAATGCAAAGTTGTAGGTCTCGTCAAGAGCTTCAATTTGAACCTATGGAAGTCCCCTTTTGGATAATTGAGCAAGGAGTTATAGCCCCCGAAATTAGTGCTGCGCAGATAAGTTCGAGTTCAAACAGTTTATCTTGTGGTGTATTTTTGGAAATCAAGATGGCGTTTTCAGAAGTTCTAATGAATAGCAAAGTTGTAGATCTTTTCGAGTACTACAATTTAGAGTTAAGAAACGTCCAATTGGAGCCCGGACGATGAAGATATCATCCTCGGAATAGAGAGCTACGAAAACGGAAAATGTAACCAACTCGAACTTGAATCTGATTCGTGTTCGGCTTGGACTCCACCTCAACCAGCCGCCCCTACCCCTATAAATATAAGTTGCACGCCCTCTCCTACCCCTATTCCACACCACCAAACCCTAGAAGTCGTTGCTGCCCTGTTCGTGCGCCGCCGTTCACCGAAGCTGCCGCCGCCGCCGCCCGTGATGCGCTAACTCGTCGTCTTCTCCGCGAATCCTCCTTCCTCGACCATCAAAGCAAGGTGACGACCCCTTCTTCTCCTCCCTTAGTACTTTTTTATCATCATACTAAGTCCTTAGCCAAGCCCTAGCCTCAGCCAAAGCCCGATCTACGCCGCCACGGTCGTCGCCATCGCAGACAGCTGTGCTGTAGCCGATTGGCATCGATGTTCCTGACCGACCAGAGGTCAAATCACCAAGCTCTTTCATCGGTGCATATCCCATGATGTTCCCCACGCCCTCACCAACCAGGTCGGCTAGTAGAGCAACCAAACCACCATAATCAAGGTCGACATACCCGCTGTCCGGTTTCTAGACGCCTTCTACGTGCGCACCGGATTTGCATTCGCGTTCCCCGTCAATTCGAAAGCCGTATGGATGCACCAACTACGTCACGGCATGTCCCATTGAGTCTTCTACGTGACCCTACGAGCCCATCCCCGTTTGTGTAGCGACACGACCAGGACGCCATTGCCAACCACAGCACGTCGCAGCCATCACCCGTCTCATCTCTGCTGATCGTTCTTTCTCTCAGTGGATTATCTACCTAAAACTATGCCGTAGCATTGTCTTTCTGGGATATATGAACATCTCTATTCAAACGGTTTCTCAAATTTCATAGCCAATCTCCTGGAACGCGAGCATCTTCGTTGCTACATCTGTTCGCGATCACCACCAAACCTAGCAGCAGTCATCACTGTTTTGCCACTACCTTGGATGACCCCTTCCAAAACCAACCATACCGCTGAGTTAGTCTTTCCGTGTTCTACGCCATCTTCCCTCGTTTGACTGAAACACCACTAAAGCCCGACATCGATGTCTGTGGCCACGCGCCCGATCGCTGTCTTCGATGAAACCAAACCACCACCACTACATAGAGTCACCCATAGTATCCTTAACCTAGAAGCATAACCCCAGCCATTTGATCATGGGTTGTCGGTACTAGATCTTATTGTATCCCTTCTTTAATCCAAGATGGTACTTGCATAGCATACCAAGTCAGCGCCACATCATTCTCCTTAGCCTATTTAGCGAAGTCTAGTCTGCCCTACACTTTTTGAATCTTGCACAATAATATTGTCAAGCCTAACACAGTGATTGTGCAATACACTCTTTTCTCATAGGAAGATAACTCCAGTAAACTAGTCTTTCCTTTCAGTCTAATCCATCTCTTGAAAGTTGTTCTCTTTTCATCTTAACTCCGATTTAGGCAATTCTTGCGTATAAATGTTTCTAAAATCATCCCTATCCAACCATAGTATTTTAAAAGTATTTTGATGATGTTTGGTATGTTTTTCTTAGTATTTTCATTTGTGTTGTTTGTCGGTAGTTCTCGTGATTAGCCGATAACGTTTCTGAGCAATTCGAGGGACTTCAAGACTAAGATTTCGACAACACTGAGCAGCATTGGGTAAAAGGCAAGTGTCCTTGATCATCTTGAACCTATGTTTTTAAATGTTTTATTTTACAAAATTGCATGCAGTGTCTATCAATATGATGGATAGTCACCTATGTTAGGGTTTTCCCTAGATTTTCCCTTATCATCCCTTGGAACCTAGATGATTTATGGTTAGATACTTTTGTTGGGTAGATTGCTTAGCCATGCTTTGGGATATAGGGAAGTGTCATAAGCTTGACTAATGAACATGTGCAACAATGGTGGTTAAATTGTTAATGGTCTAGAAACATGGAATCTTAGGCCTTGAGCATAAGGGTGTTGGTGATAGTGGTCACGGTTATGATGTTGGTTTAGTGTTTGCTCAAGTAACCTAAATAAGGACCGGTTCGTGGAGCGACAACCCGAGAAGTTCCGTACAAACACGAGACTGATATGGGTAGGCTTAGCCGATTAATTAGGGTTCTTCTAGTGTTTTGTGGGCCAAATGGGAGGCATGGATGAGGGAAGGTAATTCTCAGAAATCACATGGCACAAGAGGGGGCTTCTAGATGGTAGCACCTAGCGGTGAAACCTGGAGTGTTGGTGACACATACTGGGAGGATTCTTTGTAAAGGCTTCGTAGTGATCTCCTGGCAACACACCACTGGCGTGTGTATATCGCTTGGCCGGCATTGCAACATGGAGACTTTAGTCATCTGCTTGCAGGTGATGAAATCACGACTCGTGGGAAAGTTATACAACCTCTGCAGAGTGTAAAAACTATTATAACAGCCGTACTCACGGTTATGAGAGACTTGGATCCTCACATGATTAGTGAGTTATGATTATGGGTTGTGGTTTTGGTTATAGTACAGGGAGTACTAGACGGTTATGGTATGCAAGGTGGGAAGCCTTGTATGCTGGATGTTAGACTGTATGGGTTACATTCACTTAATAATTGTTTAATGCTTTTGAGTCCAAATATCTTTTCATTACTCGCATTTACGCAAATATACCATGTGTTAGCCTATTCTTGATATAAGCCTGCATATCATTATCTTTCCCACACTTGCTGAGCGCGTCATGCGCTCACACTTGCTATTTTCCCTATGCCATGCAACATGTGTGCTGCTGCTCGGTGAGTGAAGATGTTGAAGACTATCAAGACGAGGTTGCAACGTTCTAGGCGCGTATCTCCCGGTCGGTTGCCTGCGGTGTTGTTGGGCACCAGTGCTTCTGTTCCGCTGCAGATATCTTCAAAGAAGACAATATATGTCAATTGTTGTAAGAGTTTAAGGTTTAATCTATAAAAGTATTATTTTTGTTACTTCACCTGTGACATCCTTATGTGTGTTGAACATCCTAGACACACATAAGCCACATCTAGTTTTGGCCGTTAAAACTGGGTATGGCAATAACCCAAAACCATACTATGGCATGCATGTTTATAAAACAAAATATTTGTAAAATTGGGATAAAAATGATAAAGAACACAACTTGCCTTCACTGAACTCAGTTGGGTGTTCATGATCTTGATCCTGTAGACCTTCTAGCTCCTCCTGAACGTTGGCGTCTATACGCAGAAAAACAACAACACATAAACACCAAGATCCAAAAAGAACCAAACATCACACAACAAACATCATAATCATAAGATTACACTATTCCGGACAATTCGACGGAAGAACAGGTTAGAACAGAGCTACAGTTGATAAGTTATGATTTTTTAAATATTAAAACAGAACTAGAAAGATTATCTACAAATGAAAGTATGTTGCTAGGAATTTTCTAGGAGTTTTCCAAAGCCAACTATGATTTTCTAGGATTTTTCTAGAATTTTCTAGCTTTTATTTAAATAACAAAACTATTTAAAACTTTTAAAAAGAATTAAATAAACCTATAAAACATTTTTAGAAATTCATTTCCTATTTATTATTATTTTTTAGAATTATTTTTATACTAAAAAACTATTTATTGCGTAATATTTACTATTTATGACATCAGCAAAATAATTAAAACAAACAAAAAGAAAAGAAAAGGCTAATTGGGCTGCTACCGCTGACATGGCGTTACACGTAAGCAAAAAACGCTGACGTGCTCGGGTGACTGGTCCTGATGACGTGGCACCGACTGACTGGGATTATGTTGAACACGTGTCGCATTCGAATTGGCTACCAAACGGATATAAGAGGCTTCTAATCTACACTGTTGAATCTAGATTCGACGGCTCAGATGCTTTGGCTCTCGGCTCCGTTGGTACAGAAGGCAGCAGTGACTTCCTGCGGTGACACATCACTGGAAACCCATTGGAACGGCGCTCCGGTGATTTAGCTACTCCGGCGAGCGACGGAAAAGAATCGGGGTGGCTCGCAGAACTCACCTAGGGTACGTGTCAGTGTCGTAGAAGCTCTAAAGAGGCAGGTGATGGCACACAATGGCTTGGAGTTTCAGAGCTTGACGGCAATGGGCTCTAGCGTCGATTTCTTCTTGGCGACTTGGGCAAAAGATGCCGAATGGTCTGGGGAGGCTCTAAGGTCGCATATATATAGGCGAGAGGCTACCATACCTCCAAATCGACTCGGATTTGAAACAAGAAGTGCGGCAGCTCAAATTCAAATTTGAGGATTCCAACGTGCTCGGGACTCTATCTTTTGTTCAAAAGCTCGCACATAGGCTCTAGAATCTTTCCCTTTTTGATCTATACCTCACCTCTATCTCTAACTCGCGAATTTGATTGGGACTCCATATGGTCGACTGTCTCCTTTGCCTGTTCATCTCGGACATGGCTTGGGCTTCGGCCAATCCAACGTGGGCTTAAGCTTCTAGATGCTCTAGCGAATCTGTTTGGGTAGTTGGTGCTTGCTCTCCGGCTCAAACACGACGTCGACGGCGCGGTGGTGCCGGATGCTACTGCTGCGAGCTGAAGCACAAAAGAAGAAGAGAGGAGGGGTGGTGGGCTGGGCCGGGAGATGAGCTGGGCTGCGGCCCAGAGAAAGAGAGAGGAGATGGTGAGGGAGAGATGGTGGCGGGCTGGGCTGGCTGGATCAGGCCGAAAGTGAGAGAAGAGGGGGAGGAGAGGTGGGCTTCGTCCTATTTCATTCTAAAAGCTTTTCTATTTCAAAACTATTTTCTCTCATGTATATACACATGTATTGTTACACATACAGTGTATATACTACATATTTATACTATATTGGCTTACAAAAATAAAAAATTAATCAAGCAAACAAATATATATACATATATACACACACGCACATATATATATATATATATCTGTAAATATTCTTTTATAGGAAAATAGCCCTCATTATATACATGTATTTATACACATAACACATATATCCACATATATGCATATATGTATAAAGCACACATACATGCTTATGAATTTATTTAATTTTGCAAAACTCTTTTTAATTTATTTTGAAAAAGTTTTATATTTCTTTATTTTAGGATTTTTGGCTATTACAAAACCTACCCTTCCCCCTTAAAGGAATCTCATCCCCGAGATTCGGATTGAACTCCAAACAAGTGAGGAAACTCTACCTTTAGCTCATCTTCTTGTTCTCAGGTTGCTTCATCTTCAGTGTGGTGACTCTATTGCACTTTGCACATACGTATGACCTTTCTGGGAGTCACACGCTCAGCTATTTCTAGAATCTTGGCTGGGTATTTCGAATAAGTCAAATCCTCTTGCGGTTCTAGTTCTTCCAAGTGTAACCGTTCCACTGGTACTCACAAACACTTCTTCAACTGCAATATATGAAACACATTATGCACATCCTCCAGCTTTGGTGGCAATTCCAACTGGTAGGTCACTTCTCCACATCTAGCACTCACTCTAAATAGTCCAATGTACCTGGGTGCCAACTTGCCTTTAACCTTAAAACGGCGATGTCCTCTTAAAGGTGAGACTTTGAGATACACATATTCTTCAACCTTGAAAGTTAACTTTCAGTGTCGGTTATCCACAGAACTCTTCTGTCTGGATTGGGCTATCTTTAATCTTTCTCGTATTTCCTTGACTTGCTCCTTAGAGTATTTTTGGTCCAAACACTTGACCTTCTCTAGTATCACTCCAATGTAGGGGTATTCTACACTTCCTTCCCTATAATGCCTCGAATAGGGTCATTTGTAAACTAGACTGGTAACTGTTGTTATACAAATATTTTGGATATGGCAAGTTCTTATCCCAACTGTTGCGATGTTGAAGAGCACAAGCTCGCAACATATCCTCAAGTATCTGATTTATTCTTTCTATCTGTCCATCTATCTGTGGGTGATATGTTGAGCTAAAATTCAGCTTTGTGTCCAATGATTTATGAAGTTGCTGCCAAAACCTTGAGGTGAATTGGATCCCTCGATTCGACACTATTCTCTTTGGAACTCCACGTAGGCACACAATCTTGGATATATATAACTATGCTAACTTGTCTCCTTTATATGTTGTTTTAACTGGGATAAAAAGAGCTACCTTCGTGAGACGATCCACAATGACCCATATTGAATCATAGCCTGATTGGGAACGAGGTAAACTGACTATAAAATCCATCCCAATTTCTTCCCACTTCAATTATTGTATCTTCGGAGGCTGTAGCAATCCTACGGGTTTCTGATGTTTTGCTTTCACACGGTGACATACATCACACACTGCTACATACTCGGCTATTTCTTCCTTCATACCTGGACACCAATAGAGGTCCTTCAAATTCTGATACATCTTCGTACTACCTGGGTGAATAGAATAAGCTGACTCATGGGCTTCTCTTAAGATTATCTCCTTAAGCTCTTTCTGGTCTGGTACACAGATGCGCTTGCAAAACCATACCATGCATTTCTCATCTTCTGAGAACTTTGGAGCTTTGCCTACTTTAATATTCTCTTTAATCCCATTGATATTTTCATCTCCTGCCTATCCCTTCCGGATGTCCGCACCCAAAGTAGGTTCCACTTCCATGGTTATTGCCTCTAAATCCGTGACAAAACCTAGGTTAAGACGTCAAAATTCTTCACACAAAGTAGGTTGAGTCTCTTGCAACAGAGCCATAGTGCTATATACTTTACAACGTAACACGTCTAGAACCATGTTTGCTTTTCCTAGGTGATAATGGATTCCAACATCGTAATCCTTGATCAATTCTAGCAATCTTCGTTGCCTCAAGTTAAGATCCGTCTGGATGAATATATACTTCAAACTCTTATGATCCGTGTATATTTCACATATTTTCCCAAAAAGATAATGCCTCCATATCTTCAAAGCATGTAACTACTACTAACTCCTTGTCATGAGTTAGATAATTCTTCTCATGAGTCTTCAACTGTCTAGAAGCGTACACTACACTTGTCTTTGTTACATCAAAACACATCTAAGACCTTGTCGAGATGCGTCACAATATATATCGAAGTTCTTCTGGATATCCGGCAACACTAGCATTGGGGCTGTATTTAACTTTTTCTTAAGCTCATTGAAACTTGCTTCACAAGCGTTTGTCCATTCCTACCTCTTTTCCTTCTATGAAACGTCGGTAATAGCTTGCTAGACCAAGGAAACTTCTCACTTCTGTAATACTATTAGGTGGTTTCCATTTCAATACATCTTTTACCTTGCTTGGATATACTGCAACTCCTCCTACGGATAGAATGTAACACCCAGTTTTAAAAGAACAAAACTGGGCACAACACATGTATGCTAGGATCATATTTCATACATGTGCTTACTTCATTAGTATATCATCGCAGTGCCAAGATTGCAACGATAAATAACTATTACAAAAGGACTCGAGGGTCTAGAAGAAAAACACGGCGGAACCAAAAAGAGGTCTTCAGCGCCAGCGGAGCCTCCATCTTCCACAGGCGTCAACCGGGGGCACAACAGCCTAGAAAAGTAGCTCCGGGTCGAAGTCGTCCTCGTCGAAGGCAGCAGCTTCATTGTCGGCTTCTGAACAGCAGTAGAATGCAAGGAAGGGGACAACAAGTGTGAGTACAAAGATGTACTCTGCAAGTGGAGGGAAACATGATATGGGGTTTAAGTCAAGGAAAGGTTTAGACACAGGTTAACTGCACTAAGCAACCTGAACCTATGATTCCAACAACAGGCATCCTCTTTACTAAGTGTAGACACAATTATGACAAAAGGATTGACTCATCAGATTTCATCTGACTACCAAGACTCACCAGGTAATTCCATTACCCGGCTACCCGACCAACTAGACCAAACCCTGATTCCAACCAATCCTGAAGAAGTCCAAGTTCGCTCTTGACCGTGAGCACAGCTGACTAAATAGTTTATACTCTGCAGAGTTTGCACAGCTTTCCCCACAAGTCGTGATTCCCGTGTTGCTTCACACTTCTGGGGTGTGGAGTCGAGGTTTCACTACAAGGCCTTTACAAAGATCCCACTAACCTGCAGGCACCCACTGAGGTTTCACCACTAACAGACGATTCCATCGCTGCAGAGGCCCCCCTCCTGTGCCACATAACCATCCAACGGTGCCCACAGAACCAGAGGGGTGGCTAATTAATTGGTCATGCCATACCCATTTAGGCATCATGGTTGTGCGAATCTAACTTGGTTACATGTTCAAGAACCGGTACTTAGGACCCCACACAGGAACAACCACAACCAACTGTGCACTACCGGTACATTTGCATTCCCGCACCAACCTCGACAACCATTCTGTTGGGATCCCTATACCATGTTGCTACAAAATTACCCTTTCCCGATTCTTGTTCCATAATTCATTAGTCAAGATTAACATTTTTCCTAACCATGACTGCACTAGCATACACTACCCATTTTATCTCATGGCTAAACAACGGCGACAAGGAATATTCAATCAGAACTAATAAACCCTAACAGGGGATTTCATATTTAGACAAGCATGCATGTTGAAAGATAAAAACTACACCGGCAAATCCTAAAACAGGGACAAAATGCTCAAGAACACTTTCCTTCGACGGGGTGCTGCTCAAAATCCTCGAACGCTTGGTCTTGGAGGTTGCCGAACTGCTCAGCTCCTAAACGACAAACCGGAAAAAGCACACACAAAGGGAAACCTAAGAACAGTACACCAAACAGTGCTAAATCTAGATAAAAACCCTATAAAAAGAGTCTACATGCTGCTACGAACATCTGGACACGAAAATCAACTAAATTAGAGCCACGAGCAAAAAGTATTGAGCTTTTGAAGTTATAGGGGCTATTCTGCAAATTTTACTTGATTTTCAGAGAAATCCCGAATTGTTTTTATTCTGAAAATTCTATTTATGATGTCATAAAACAAAACTAGATTTATTTTCTAAAAGAGAAATGCATGGATATTGTCCACGGGTTCATGGACCATGGCCCAAAGGGCCGGTCCATGTCCACGGTGGACCAGATTCAATGGACGGCGACGAGAAAGGCTCCAAACAGCGTTGGGGTGCGTCGCATGGGGACCTGCGACACCGAAAGAGCTTCTCACAGGTGACAATGGCGGAGACGGCGGCAAGCTCGAAATCGTGCACCAACAAAGGGGAAAATAGGTGGTTCGGGTGGGGAACGGAGCAAGGATGGCGAGGGTGAGCTTAAATAGCCGAGGGAGGGAGAGGGACGGCCGGATTTGGGAGAAATGGCTGGCGGCCCCAATTGCCATTATATCTTTGGTTTTCAACAGATTAGCGAGCAATCAAAGGGGAAAACGAGTGGAAATGGGGAGAGGAAGGGAGAGGATCGTGGCCATGCACATTAATTGGAGAGATACGGACCGGGGCGGTGGGATTTGAAGCGGACGCGTGAATTTTGGGGGCGATTCGGTTTTGGCCGAAGGAAGAAGAAGGTGAGCCACACATAAAAACCTTATTGCATCTACAACGGCATGAATGCAACAAACATATAACCTAGGCCAATTTAAATTTAGAAATTAATTTCCCTATTGAGCAAAATTGCAACCACCTATTTAAGTTCTAGAAAAAATTTAAATTATTGCAAAAGTTGAAATTTAGGGTATTACATAGAATATGTCCAAGAAATGGCACTTCTGTCAACCAAAACTCTCACTTGATAAGCTTAGCATATAGTTGTTGTTCTCTAAGTTTTTTTCAGAATCATTCTGAGATGTTCCTCATGTTGTTCTTCACTCTTAGAGTTAACTAGTATGTCATCAATAAACACTATGACAAACTTATTCATGAGGTACATGAAGTAAGTCGGGGCATTAGTTAAACCGATTGACATAACCGTGAACTCATATAATCCATACCGAGTGATCAATGTTGTCTTAGGTATATTCGATTTCCATATCTTTAGCTGATAATATCCTGACCTTAAGTCTATCTTTGAAACACTCGAGCTCCAGTAAGTTGGTCGAACAGATCTTCGATTCTGGGTAAGGGATACTTATTCTTTATGGTGACATCATTGAGTGATCGGTAGTCTATGTATATCATTTGGCTTCCATCTTTCTTTTGCACAAAGAGCAAAAGTGCTCCCCATGGCGAGGTACTAGGGCGAACATAACTCCTCTCTAGCAACTCTTGTATTTGCTTCTCTAGGTTGGCTAGGTCATTAGCGGGCATCCTATAGGGTCTCTTAGCTATAGGTGCAATTCTAGGCACAAGATCAATTACAAACTCAATGTCTCAGTCAGGTGGCATACCTGGCAATTCATCTGGGAACACGTCTGGAAACTTACAGACTATATGTGTATGGTCCACTATCAATCCTTCAAGATGGTTCAACTTGCATTGCTCTACTGACAGTGTGTCTGCCATGAACTCTACCTTGACGCCTTCTCTATTTTCCAAGGTGATTGCCCTTGTAGCACACTCTACCACTCCTTTGAACTTTGCTAACAAATCCATTCCAAGAATCACATCGATCCCATCTGATTCCAGGGTGATGAGGTTGGCTGGGAACTCTACCCCCCTTAATTTAAGGTTTAACTTAGGGCAGAGGAGACTAGCTCTAATTTCTCCACCAGGTAACCTAATTAGCATCTTATGTTTCAAGGTTGTTACTGGCAAACTATGCTTGGCCACATACTTGGATGTAATGAACGAATGCGAGGCTCCAGAATCAAACAAAACAAATGCAGGGGCTGAGTTGACAAAGAACATACTGAGTACGACATCAGGTGCATCCTAAGCTTCTTCTGCGAAGATGTGGTTCACGTGTCCCTTCAAATGGTTTTGCTGAGCTATGTTGGGTGGTGCAGGTGTCTGATACTGATTGCAGTTCTGAGTTAGAGCAGGTGTCTTCATTGGTGTGTTCAAGTTGAATGGAACCAATGATTGGTTCTGCCTCCTCTTAGGACACTGATTGGTATAGTGTACAATCTCATGACAGTTGAAACATGCACGTCCAGTTGGAGCCTGTGGGTTAGGGTTCTTGGGCGGGGCTGGTGTGTTGTAGCTAGTGTTGGAGCGAGGCCGCTGGTTCATAGAACGAGGTGCTGTTACTTGAGGTCTAAACTGAGTGGATGACTACTGCTGTCCTTGGGGTAGCATGGTGCATGGGCGAGAGTTACTGCTTAAGTGTTATCCTTTTGAGACCAATCTTCTCTTGCCATCTTCACCAAGCATACGGCGTTTGTCTTCCAATACAAGTGTCTTGTTTACCAAATGCTAAAAATCCGGGAAGTCATGAGTGCTTAACTGAGCTTGCATTCCATAAACCAATCCATCCAAGAAATACTCCTATTTCTTCTCGTCAGTATCGACATCCTTTGGTGCATACCTTGAGAGTTGAGTAAACCTGTTAACATACTCATTCACTGACATTGACCCTTTGCAACACCCTAGTTTTTAGAATTTGCAATTTTTTTTTAAAAAAAATCCAACATTAGTAAGTAGCTTCACTAGTAGAATAGGTTTAAAACCTATTTTCATAAATAATCAATCAATATATGTTATTATTTTGTGTGCATTGCATGCTGAGTTTTGCTAGGAGCTAGGTAAATGCATTAGTGTTCTTTTTCTTTGGTGTTTTGAGTGAAAAATATTTTGAAAATAGTTTTACAAAACTCTGTAGTAAATTAGTTAAGGATCTTAATGGTTGCAATTCAAAATCCTTGAATTCATCATCTATTCAATTCTTGATCATACCAGATCCTTCTCTAGTTCAATTCAAATCTTATCCAAATCCTTGTTTAAAGCCAATCTCTCCTCTTTTCTAAAATTCTACCCAAGTCCAAATTCAAATTCCTTATCTACTCCCATTCTTGTTCAACCTCATCTTTTGGTTTCTCTCAAATTCACTCCAAGCATAATTCAAATTCAAACCCTATTCAAATTTCTCTGCAAAAGTTTCTTTTCTAAAACCCTAGATATGCCTAAGGTGCCATTAGACCCAATTCTATCCAATCCCAAGCTCTTGGGCGGCACACAAGTCATCTAGAAGGCCCAACACAAAAGATCCACGAAATCTGTAAATATTTGCGGAGTCCTGAATAGTCTCATCTTCCGATGCAATTTCGGAGTTCAAGATGGCCTCAAATGCAAATCTTAACAATACCAAATTTTTAGCTCTCATCGAGAGCTTTGATTTGAACCTATGGAAGTCCCCTTTTGGTTAATGGAGTTAGGAGTTATGGCCCCCAAAATCAGTGCTGCGCAGATAAGTCTCAGTTCAAACAGTTTATCTTGTGATGAATTTTTGGAAATCAAAATTGAGTTTCCAGAAGTTCCAATGAATACCAAAGTTTTAGATCTTTTCAAGTAATTTAGAGTCTATAAAAGTCCAATTTGGAGTCCTAATGGTAGAGATATCGTCCTCGGAATAGAGAGCTACGAAAAAGTAAATCCTAACCGACTCAAACTCGAATCCGAATCGTGTTCGGCTTGGATTCCACCTCAACCAGCCACCCATAGCCCTATAAATAGGTGTTGAACGTCCTCCCCAGCCCCCTTTACATCCCTCCATGCCCTAGCCACCACAGCAGCCCTGCCCGTGCACCACCGTTCGCCGGTGTCACTGCCCGTGATGCGCTACGTTGTCATCTCCGTGAATCCTTCTTCCCTGATCATCAAGGCAAGGTGAGGATCCCTCCTTATCCTTCCTAACCCTTGTTTTACCATCATACTAAGTCCCTAGCTAAGCCCTAGCCCTGGCCAAAGCTCGATCTATGCCGCCACGGTCGTCGCCGTCGCAGACAGTGGTTATGAAGGGTAGCTTATGCTTAGCTTTGCACAAGGGTATGGATGGATTATTGGTTAAACAAGACTAATGAATTATGTAACTATGAGTTGGGAATACTAGTAATGGTATAGCAATATGGAACCTTAAGCCTTGAGCAAAGAGGTGTTGGTGATGGTGGTGATGGTTATGTAGTTGATTTAGTGTTTGCTCAAGTGACCTAAGTAAGGACCGGTTTATGGAACGACAACCCAAGAAATAGCGTACCAACCATGAAACCTTGTATGGGACAAGCTTGGCCTATTAATTAGTCGATTCTAGTTTTTGTGTGTGCCAAACGAAGGAGTGGATGTGTGAGGATGGCTAAGGCTAGAACCATTTGGTTAGTGGTATGAGATGTGTAGAAGAAAGGGTGGGTGAAAACTTGCTGGAAACTACAGGGCGCAAAAGGGGGCTTCTCAGTGGTGTGAAAACCACTTTGACAGTGGTGAAACCTAGCGGGCATGTACATACTGGATGAAACTTTGTAACGGCTTTGTAGTGATCTCTAGGCGACACACCATAGGTATGTGTTAAGTGCTTGGCTGGCACGACAACAAGGAAATCACAACTCATGGGGAAAGCTTGACAACCTCTGTAGAATGTAAAATCTGATATATCAACCGTGCTCATGGTCATGAGAGACTTGGATCCTCACATGATTAGTTGGTTTGGTTGAATGGTTCTTGGTTACCTATGGAGGGTATCAAGTCGGATGGTTTGGAAATCTGAAGTGGTTTTCGGGTAGTTGAGAAACATATGGAGATGTTTCTCGGAGTTGAAAGTCTAGTGATGAATCACATAATTAAATAGGATGCTTTTATAACTCTTCATTAGCATAGATGGTATTTTTGCAAATTTAACCCATTACAGCTTGTTCCTTTATTTAAGCTTACATATCATTTATTTCCCACACTTGGGGAGTACGATATGTACTCACACTTGCTATTTCCATCCAAATGTCCATCAAACGCTGCTCAGACAATGAAGAAGAACTAGACTACCTCGCTGATGAAGATGAAGATTGCTAGGCTGGTGGACCCCCGGTCGATTGCCTGTGGAAGATGGGAGCTTCGCTGTGTTTTGCTAATGTGTTTTAGTTAAAGAGTTTGAGGTCTTTCTATTTTGTTTAAATTAAGCGTTGTAACAATGACACTGTGTATGTTACACTAATGAAGTCGCTGCATATATAAAACTTGATCCTGGCATACATGTGGTTTACATCGGGTTTTGTCCCTTTATAAAATCGGGTGTGACACCCTTGCTTCAGGTTCCTGAATTCCTTCTTCAACATGGCAATAGTGTGTGCCGGCACATGATGGCGACGAAAAGCTTCCTTGAATTCTATCCAAGTGACTGACTCCTAGTTCTCATGGGCGTTGCAGAAAGTATCCCACCAGTTAGCAGCAGGACTAGTGAGTTGATGGGCAGCATGCAATACCTTCTCATTATCATTGATTTGGGCGATCAACAATTTCTTCTCAATTATCTTAAGCCAATCATCTGCATCGAGAGGCTTAGTGGTGTGAGAGAACATAGGTGGCTTAGTCCTCATGAATTCCCCCAACTTGGACTGGTTGTGGTGGTGGGGCTGTGGTGGCGGCTGATTCTGAGTAGTCTGTTGCATGTTGGTTATTGCCTGGGCCATCCCTTGCAAGATCTGAGTTTGCATAACCATAAGCCGCTCCATAGTCATTGGAGGTGGGGGTTTTTGTGTGGTTGCCACTGTTTGTGAGGGTGCTCCTGGTGTTGACCATCTGGCAAAGTAGGGCATAGATAAGAGAAAAGCACAAGATTCTAAAAGGAAGTCTATGTTGTAGACACTGATTTTACCTTAAAAACACTTATTATATTTATTACTTACTATCATCATACCCTACTTCTAAGGTGTGGATGCAGACATCATGCCTAAGGGCGATCCTGCAACTCACATCAGACACTCACAAACAAAAAAGAATCATAAGAACCAAAACTCCAAAATGACCTAAACGGCAGTACTGATCGATCTCTATTATTCTAACAGGGGACTCCCTATCTGGTAGAGATGGTGGGGTTGCAAGTTCTCCATCCGAGTCACTATTTGGGTACTCTGATCCTGAGCTGGAGAGAGGTTCAGAGGGAGCTCTCTTGCCTAGGGGCGACACTGGTGTAGGAGTGAATTCATGCAAGCGGTGTCGAAGTGTCATGTTTTCTTCTTCAGCTTCGTCCAGATGATGGCAAACCTCCTTCTGTTCTTGCATGGTGCTTTCATATAGACGATCCAGGGCAACGATGAGTTGAACTTGGATCCGAAGTGTGGTATTCTCTTCATTCCAATAGCATCGAACTCCAGTATCCGGGCTTGAGTCATCACAAATGGGGACGTAGAGGTACAGTGAGTCCATAGTTGTTGCTCCATATTCCAGGTACACATGGTAGAGGGCTTGACGGTTGGCATCTCGTATGCCTTCTTCGAAGCTGGACCTCCCTCCATGGTGTAGGTGTGTGCAACTCTGAACTCTCCCTTGTGTGCGCAGCATCCATAGACGAAGACGGCGATGGACCATTCTGTGCGGTTGGCTTGCCTTGCTCCTTTGTACATTGACTTCTTTTGGTGTCCCATGTCAATAAGTGAGGGCGATAGCATCCTTGGCAAGATCCCTTAGTGCAAGCCATTCGAATGGCAAACTTTGTTGAGATCTTACTCTATCTGTAGGTTTGAGCATAAGAGGAGGGTAAGTAAACCTTAATAGATGAGAGTAGGGTAAGGAGTCTTTAAGCATAGATTATTCTTTCCAAAGGTTCTCTTTTTAGCGATGACCAGCTATCTAAGGTTGCGTTCTAGGTTGAACCTGGTTCTGATACCACCTCTGTCGAGACTGGTTCAAGAAACAAACCAATCTCATCTATGTGCTAAGCCCAGGAATCAATCCCAACACATAGTGACATCATTGATGATAATCATTACAATATCCAAACTCAATCGAATTAACCGTCTTACAAAAGTGACCTTCAAGGGTCCAAGAACCAAATAAACTGCAGCGGAACTAAATGAACTACGAAGACTCTAATTCTTTACGACTCTTCCACATGCATCATTGATGTAGAAAAAATCTTAGAACGATCCACCTTCGGTGTACTCCTCGATACCTTCTCCAGCTGAGTGTTTGGTGATAGCAAGAGTGAGCACTTGTCGTACTCAGCAAGTTGTGAAGGAAATAGTATGTATATGAAGACTTGGCAAGAATAAGGCTAATATGGCTCTCTTGAATAAATCAGCATTTTAGGTAAAACTATTTGAAAATCAATAATAATTAAGTGAATAACAAACCACTTCAAGATTCCATCCATCTTGACTTAACCAACTAACCAACACCTGAACCAAAGTTCCATCCGCTAAGGTTGAACCCTCAATCATAGTTTCCACCAATATGATTGATCATCCTCAACTATGATTCCCACCATCACAGTTGACCCGACTAACTAAAACGTCAAGTTATAACCATGGTAGGTTTTCAATGCCGCTCATGACCGTGAGCATGGCTGAATATTCAGTTTTAACTCTACAGAGGTTGTACTTTATCCACAAGACGTTTCATACCATTTTGCCGAGCATCCGTTGGCCGACAGAGAACTCTTACACACTACCAAGGTGTGCGCTAGGAATCCACTACAAAGCCTTTACAATGCCTCTCTCAGCACATGTCTACCCGCTAAGGTTTCACTGCCGTGTGATTCCACCTCAACAACAGAAGCCCCCTCTTGTGCCTTACGGATCCCAAGACATCGTCCATTCACCGCTCTTCTGCTTGGTCTACACTACACTGAGACTAAGTAAATTCATTAGCTAGGCCCGTCCCATTCTAGACTTGTGGTTGCACTATTAACAAAGAAAGGTAATCCCATGAACCGGTCCCTATATTTGAGCAAGACTACCACTTTTCCAACCATACATCTCATCATACCACCTGCTCAAATTCCTATATCATGTTGCTACAAAAATTATTCCATCATATTGTATCCTTGTTGCATAGGACCATTATCAAGTTCGTGGAATAATGATCATGATTTCCATCCCAAAGCAAAGCTAAGCATCATCTACCCATCCATAACCCAAAATAGTATGGTGACAAGGATGATAAGGGAAAAACTAGGGTAAAACCTAACACTTGGGATTCTCAATAAATTATTAGCATGCATGTTTATAAAACAAAACATTTGTAAAACTGGGATAAAAATAATCAAGAACACAACTTGCCTTCATTGAACTTAGTTGCGTCTTCAAAATCTTAATCCTGCAGATCTTGTAGCTCCTCCTGAACGTTGGCGTCTACTCGCAACATACGCGGAAAAACAACAACACATAAACACCAAGATCCAAAAAGAACTAAACATCATCATTACAAGATTACGCTATTCCGGATAATTCAGCGAAAGAACGGGTCAGAATTTAGCTACGGTTGATAAGTTATGATTATCTAAAGATTAAAAAAAAACTAAAAAGATTATCTACAGATGAAATTATGTTGCTAGGAATTTTTTAGGATTTTTCCAAAGCCATCTATGATTTTCTGGGATCTTTCTGGAATTTTCTATCATTTATTTGAATTATAAAACTATTTAAAACTATTAAACAGAATTATGTAAACCTATAAAACATTTTCAAAAATTAATTTCCTATTTATTATTATTTATAAGAATTACTTTAATACTAAAAAACTATTTTTTGCGTAATATTTACTATTTATGACGTCCGCAAAACAATTAAAATAAACCAAAACAAAAGAAAAAGCTGACTGGGCTGCCAATGCTAACATGGCGTGACATGTAAGAAAAAACGCAGACGTGGTTGGGTGACTGGACCTGATGACATGGCACAGGCTGACTAGGATTATGTTGCACGTGTCACACTCGAATTGGCTACTGAAGGGGTATAAGAGGCTTCTAATCTACACCATCGAATCTAGATTCGACGGCACACATGCTTTGGCTCTTGGCACTAGTGGTACAAAGGTGGCGGTGACTTCCCGCGGTGGCGCATCACCGGAAATCCGCCGGAATGGCGTACCGGTGATCTAGCTACTCCCGCAAGCTACAGAAAAGAATCAAGGAGGCTCGGGGAACTCACCTATGATACGTGTCGGCGTCGGAGAAGCTCCAGAGAGGCGGGCGACGACGCACAGTGGCTTGGAGTTTTGGAGATTGACGGCAATGGGCTCTGGCGTCGATTTCTTCTCGGCGACTTGGGCAAAAGATGTGGGATGGTCTGGGGAGGCTCTAGGGTCGCATATATATAGGCGGGAGCCTACCATATCTCCAAATCGACTCGGATTTGAAACGAGAGGCGGCGGCAGCTCAAATTCAAATCCGAGGATACCAACATGCTCAGGACTCTATCTCTTGGGCAAAAGCTCACACATAGGCTCTAGAATATGTCCCTTTTTTATCTATACCTCACCTCTATCTCTAACTCGTGAATTTGATCGGGACTCCATACGGCCAACGGTCTCCTTTGCCTGTTCATCTCGGACTTGGCTCAGCCTTCAGCCAATCCGACGTGGGCTTAAGCTTCTAGATGCTCTAGCGATTCCGTTTGGGTAGTTGGTGCTTATCTCTGGCTTGGACAAGGCGTCGACGGCGCGGTGGTGCTGGCTACTGCTATTGCAAGCTAAAGCAGAGAAGGAGAAGAGAGGAGGGGTGGTGGGTTGGGCCGGCAGATGAGCTGGGCTGCGGCCCAGAGAAAGAGAGAGGAGAGAGGGAGAGATGGTGGCGGGCTGGGCTAGCTGGATCGGGCTGAAACTGAGAGAAGAGGGGGAAGAGAGGTGGGTTTAAACCTATTTCATTCTAAAAGCTTTTCCATTTGAAAACTATTTTCTCTCATGTATATACACATGTATTTTTGCACATACAGTGTATATACTACATATTTATACTATATTGTCTTACAAAAATAAACAATCAGTCAAGCAATCAAATATATATACATATATACACACATATATATATCTGTAAATATTCTTTTATCGGAAAATAGCCCTCAATGTATACATGTATTTATACACATAACGCATATATCCACATATAAGCATATATGTATAAAGCACACATACATGCTTAGGGATTTATTTAATTCTATAAAACTCTTTTTAATTTCTTTTGAAAAAGTTTTATACTTTCTTTGTTTTAGGATTTTGGGCTATTACAAAATATTTCTTCAAGTACCTCCCATTCAAAGCTCTGGAAAATGTCTCACCTTGCAAACTCTGCACTATATAAGAATTTCCTGGAACTGTCTCTACTACCTTGTATGGCCCCTCCCAACTCGGAGACCATTTTTCGAATAAACCACTCTTTGTTCCAAGGGGCAAAATCGTTTTCCATACTAAGTCCCCAATCTGAAACGATTTTTCATTCACCTTCTTGTTATAAGCTTTAGCCACTCTCAACTTATCTTTCTCAATCTCCCTCAGTGCTCTTAATCTTTTGTCAGTCATATCATCTATCCAATCCATCATAGCATCATAATAATCCACGCCGATAAGTCGTTTTGTCGTGCCACCCTCAATACGCCAAGATTTACTTCAAAGGGTAAAATGGCCTCTTGTCCATACACTAGTTCATAAGGAGTAACTTTAGTAGCACTATGCCTAGATATGCGATAAGCCCACAATGCTTCACTCAAAACCTCATGCCATCTTTTTGGATAGTTCTCTATTTTCTTCTTTATGAGCTTGATCAAAGTCTTATTGCTTGACTTGGCCTTTCCATTTGCCTGAGCATAATATGGTGAAGAATTAAGAAGCTTAAACCCAAATGATTCAACAAATTCACGTAGTTGATGAGAAATAAAAGAAGAACCTTTGTTGGTTGTTAAAGTTTATAGAATGCCGAATCTATAAATGATATGCTCCAAAATAAATTAAATTACCTCTCTATGTGTCATATTCTTCAATGGAACAGCCTCAATCCACTTTGTAAAATAATCCATAGCAACCAAAACAAAGCGATGACCTTTGGAAGATGAAGCATAAATTTGGCCAATGAAATCTAAAGCCCCTCCATGAAATAGCCATGGTTTAATGATAGGATGCAACATAGAAGCATGAGCTAATTGTATATCACCAAATTTTTAACATGCTTCACATCCTTTGAAATACCTAAAGCAATCCTCTAACATAGCTGGCCAATAAAAACCAACCCTCTTTAACAACCAATTTGTCTTGTGAGCCGATTGATGTGTACCACAAATCCCCTCATGTAGTTCACCTATAGCAATTTTACTTTGATCTGAACCTAAGCACTTTAGAAGGAACCCATCTATAGTTTGGAGATACAATTCACTATCCAACACCAAATATTTTAAAGTTTGCCGCTTAATTTTCCTATCTACTGATGAGTTAGGATTTTCTAAATACTCGATTAACGGCTTCCTCCAATCTCTAGGTGTGGACAAATCTGAATTTTTAGATAGAACCGAACTGCCCCTTTGTTGTTCGGTCAAAAGAAGTATTAGCACAAGCCAACAACAGTTTTTCTAACACAAAGAACCTCCCTCTACTTATCCAATAACCGGATGCTTGTTGTGCCAAGTCATTTTCCCTCATATTATCTTCTCTAGATATGTGAGTAATGGTGAAATCATCCAAAGTGGTTATAATATCTAAGCATCTATCCAAATAACTATTTGGTGATCCATCAAAGCATTAAAAAACTTTAGAAACCTATTGTACCACTAATAATTAATCACCAAATGCCACTATATTTTTCGCACACATGGATTCTAACATTTGTAAACCCAACAAGAGAGCTTCATACTCAGCTTCATTGTTGGTACAAAAGTACTCTAAGCGAACTAATGTTTCAAAAACAGCACCTCTAGGTGAAACTAAAACAACACCTTGACCTTCTCTACAAGCTGAGCCATTAAAATATAATTTCCATGGATGCACACAAATAACACCAATTAACACATCATTATGAATATGATGATCAACAATGAAATTAGCTACAATTTGGCCTTTCATGGATTTTAATGGTTCATAAGCTAAATCATATTCAATCAAAGCATATGCCCACTTTCTGATTCTACCACTCAAAATCGGTTACTACAACATATATTTAATAACATCGGTTTGACATGCAACCACACAAGTACTAGAAAGCAAATAATGTTTCAATTTGGTGCATGCATAATACAAGGATAAACACAACTTTTCAATAAATGTGTACCTTGTTTCTACTTCCAAGAGACGCTGACTCAAATAAGTGATCATATATTCCTTCCCTTCACTTTCTTGCGTGAGGACAGCACATATCACCGTCTCTTGTGCAGCAGCATATAGCCGAAATGGAGTCCCAGCTTTAGGAGCCCTAAGTACGGGAGGTGATGACAAGTATTTTTTGATCTCCTCAAAACCTTGCTGTTGTTTTCTTCTCCAAGTAAAATCGGCTTCTTTCTTCAACCCAAGTATAGGAGTAAATGCACTAACCTTGTCGGACAAGTTAGATATGAACCGCCTCAAGTATTTGGCTTTTTCTAACAATTTTTGAACATTTCTTTTTTATTGTGGCACCCCCAACTTGTTTATGGCTGTTATCTATGCGGGGTTTATCTCTATGCCTCTCTCATGTATTATAAAACCCAAAAAATTGCCCATTGATACACCAAAAGCACACTTGAGTGGATTCATCTTTAAACCATACCAATGCATCCTTTCAATAGCTAAGCGCAAATCAGCAAAATGGCCATCCATAACATCCTATTTGACAACAATATCATCAATGTATATCTCTAAAATAACATCAAGCAAATCATGAAAGATCAAATTCGTAGCACTTTGATAAGTAGCACCGGCGTTATTCAACCCAAATGTCATGACAACCCACTAAAATAAGCCAACAAAACCTGAACAGCAAAAAACCATTTTAGACATGTCCTCTTCGGCCATGAAAATCTAATTATAACATGTGTTGCCATCTAAAAAACTGATGACCCTATGACCTAAAGCATCATTAATCAACATATCGACGTTAGGCATAAGATATTCATCTTTAGTAGTAGCTTTATTCAAATCTCTAAAATCAATACATACTCTCAACTTACCACTATTCTTCTTGTCAACTGGGACAATATTACATATCAATTCAGCATACTTACAAGGACGAATAAACCGCGCAACGAGCAACTAGCTTATTTCTTCCTTGATGCGCCCATACATGTTAGAATTAAACTTTCTAAACAGTTGTTAGTGAGGTCTAAAATCAGATTTTATGGGAAGCCGATGCTCCACAAGTTCACAGCTAAGTCCCAGCATTTCATGAAAATCCCAAGCGAAGCAATCAACATATTCCTTAAGCAATATAATCATTTCACTCTTCTGGACATCACACATGTTTTTATTTACAAATGTTAGCCTAGGAATAGTACCATCTCCTATATCCACCTCTTCTAATGGGTCAGCCGATGATAAACCTTGTCCTAGCTTCTCTACCTCATCAAAATCATTAACTCACAAATATCATTCTTTTTAGACCGATATTGTTCTACAATTTGTTTCAACCAATCTAAATTACTTTGTTTATCTATTTATATAATTACATTGCTAAGCCGAGATGTAGGAATCGGCTATACAGACACAAGCACAAAACATCTTTAGTAACACTAAGAAAATCATAGCCCAAAAGATATTGACTGGATAAACATCGCATATCCCCATATTGCCAATATACCAAAGCATCCGCTAAAGCAACAAAAACCGATGTATCCGCGTGTACAATCTCTACTTCATCATCTACCCATTGAATTAAAAATTGATGCAAACTAGAAGGTACATAATGATTTGCATGAATCCAATCACAGCCTAATAACACGTTGTAGTTACCTTGCACATCGGCGATGAAGAAAGCTATGGGCACCATCTTGCTCCTAATAGTAAGCTCCATAGAGATCACACCTTTGGCCTCCGTAGGATCATCGTTGAAGCCATTAAGCACCAAATTTGTCTTCATTAGCTCGTTGTCCTCTTTTCCTAATTTCTTGAAAACTAAATATGGCATTAAGTTTACAATAGCTCCACCGTCAACTAGCATTCTAGAAATTGGCTTTCTATTAATATGCCCTTTAACATACCTTGGTTTCAAGTGTTGGCTCGATTCCTTAGGCTTCTCAAATATAGCTTCCTCCGAACCAAGATTTAATTGAGCAACCTCCTCATCTATAGCTCGAAATTCAGAAGGTAAGACAAAAAACCATATTGGCATCCATACCATCATAGGGTGGAGTATCATCTCTAATCATTGTAGAGTCTTCTAGAATGTTATCCTCATCATCACTAGTTGTCACCACAGACACTTCAATTGAATTCACCCTCCATTCTTTCCGGATAGGCACTATTAGATTGATTTCATTAAAAACTTCATCTCTCACCTTTTCAGCTTGAGCTTCCCCTAATTCTTGCTTGTGTAATCTCTTCAACCTTCTCTTTTGGGAGTGTGATAGACCTCGAGGACATCATCGGGGTTGTGGTTTAATCCCAGGCAGCAAGGATATTTTCCTTTTAATCTTCCGTTCACCCAGACTACTGGTAGGTTTGACCATAGAAATAGCTCCTTCGATAATTAGCACCATGGATTGTTGCACTATTGTAGGTGGTGCCATTTTACTCCCAAGATCAGTACGAACCACCTGTACACACTTACCATCAATGTTCACAACTTCCTATTTGTTGCTAACACTCAAACCGCCATTAACCGATTGTTTTTGCATTCTGTCTTCCTCAAGACCAGGTTGTTTTCCCTTCTGATATGGATCTGGTTTTTCACATGAAACACCCATATTCTTCACATTGTACACCTTTTTAACCTCCCTTGTATCCCTCCAATCATTTGACCAAATTCTTGAATCAAACCGGCCTTGTCTACAGTAAGAGAATCTGTCAAATGATGATTTGTCTTGGTGTTGTCCACCCTGGATGAAATGGCTCAAATGACATGGGAGGCGGCGCCCAAGGTCCACACTAACCCCATGGCAGACATGGAGGAAACATCATAGGAGGAGGCCCCCACATCAAAGGCATTGGTGGCCCGAAAGGAGGAAACTGAGGTGCTGCAATGTTATTCTCCCATTGTCACTTCCTTCTTTTGAATTTTTTTTTGGAGGTGATCTTGAATGCTTGAAAGTATTTGGCCTGTTGCTTCCCCTTTGGTCGGCCTTGCCACTCTCATAGTTAGCCAAAAGTGCACTGAATGTGGGATTTGGCTTTCCAAGCTTCTTGATGGCTTTGCTCTTGTCTTCATTCACTTTCCAACGATCAATTTCCGGGCTCATCAGTTTAATCAACCATGGTTTCACATTATCATCACCAATAATCACCACCTTGCTTTTAGTTGACTCGGCTTGAGATGGCCGAACCAAGACCTTCTTGCCCTCACCATGTTGACACGGAATGGATTGCTATCTAGATTCATCTATGAATTTTCAGCAAACTTCAATCATCCTTCATTAATAGCCAATTGAACCTGTCAATGGAAGACATTGCAATCATTAGTAGCACGAGAATAAGAATTATACCATTTGCAATATGCACCCTTCTTTAATTTTTCCACACGAGAATAAGAATTATACCATTTGCAATATGCACCCTTCTTTAATTTTTCCGCTTGTCGAATGACATGATGATGATGTAAACTAATCTGTTTTTCCTATAGCAAAAGATCAAATATCCTATCACACTTAGAAACATCAAATGTGAATTTTATTTCTTCTTGCTGACTTAGACTTCCATGCCCACTCAGTTACACACATATCAACACCCTCCATATCCAATGAAACATCATCATATTCAACTATATTAACAACGTGACGATCAACTTTGTTCTTCTCACTAAATTTTTGGAATTTTCTATTCTCTTTTGTATGGCTTTCTTGAGCCAGAGCCCGCTGCAATACTTGATTCACATCTGGAAATTTTAGCCCCTCTAACTTTTCTTTAATATGCACAAGCAAACCAGAAAAAGCTATATTCTGTAAGATCTTTATCAGAGAGCGCCACAATAAAACATCGGTTTTTAGTATCTCTAAACCTTCTAATATATTCAGAGACGGACTCATTATATTTTTGTGTAATCAATGTTAAGTGTCAACCTCAACTCCATGTCTCCGGTATAAAAATATTCATGAAACCTTTGCTCAAGTTGTGCCCATGTATGAATAGAATTCAGTGCAAATGAAGTAAACCAAGTAAATGCATTGCCACAAAGTGACAAAGGAAATAACCACAATCTGAAAGCATCGCTACCGCTGGCCTCACCACATTGTGCAAGAAACTGTCCTATATGTTCCATTGTGGTTCTACCATCCTCCCCATTAAATTTAACAAAACCAGGCACTTTAAACTTTAAACCCACTAGGACATGGAATTGTACCATAATAATTAGGATAAGGTTTTTGATAAATGCGAGTTCTACCTTTAGGTTCTACCCCAAAATGTTCCCTCAAAAGACTAGCCATTTGTTCTCTAATACTTTCATGCCTCATAGGTTGCTTGATCGTGGACCAGGTAGGAGTCACATTAATTTGTTGTTGCTGCCTAAAAGATTGTGGTTGTGGTGTATCATGAGAATGCGACACTACGGGCTGCATATATGGAGTACTTTGTTGAGGCACGTTAAAATAAGTTTCCGGCAATGGACCATAAGGGATGCCGAAGCCTTGTAGAGGTCTAGGAGGTGTACTATATGCTATGGTATTATATGAAACTATTGGCATGCTTGCTGAAATTTCATTAACTCAACTACTATGACTAGTCGCATGTGGAACCGAGTTAGTTACACTAGATGAAGTATTTGGCACTGGAAAAATAAATGACGAGACATCCAGTTTAATAGCATTTGGTGTAGTAAATGGTGGCATCACAAAATTGGCCGAACCTACAATATTAGTTCGGCTATGAATTTGTTGCATCAGCATATCTTGTTGCATAGGCAGAGGTGATATGAATTTTGCCAATGAATCAAAAGGACCATACTAAATTGTACTATCATTGATAGAAGTTGAAGCCCCAGCATCATGTGATAGAGGTTGCTTTAGTGTGTCTCTAATACCTTGCATCTCAAGAGTTATAGATTCAAAATGGCTATTGAGTGATCGATCTAAACCTTTAGCCAATGCATCAAACTTGTTACACATAGCAGCACCTACAGATTGATCAACCATATCTGTAATTTGCTCTTGTAGAGCATAAAGAGAATCACTTACATTGGGATTTACCTCAGGCCTTATGTAGATGATCGATGTTGGATCGTTCTTCCTGGTCACACCTTGTCTTGTCTTTAGGTAGCATGCAAGCATCATCCTCTCCACCTCCCGCTTTTGAGCTTCAATAGATTGGTGATCATCCTTGAGTAGCTCATCAAGCATCAATGCGATGATGTTGTCAGAGTTGATTTCGGCCTCCTCGTTAGCCATGGTCAGACAATAGCTAGGACAGGGAATAGTCATTCAAAACCCTCAGTGTAGATGTTGATGGAGAACCCTCGTTCCCCAGTGGACTTGCCAATTTGTGTTGGCACGAGATTTTGCAACCCTTGCAACACACAAAACCTTAATAACTACCGCTTTTTGCAACGACATGCAACTGTTTTACAGGACAAAATAGCAAAGATTTTCGAACTACAATGATGTAGTACGGATGCTTTACGAGCAAAGCAACAAAGAACTAGCGTGAAACACTTCGGCTAGCTCTAAGTGGGCGGCAGCTACTCTAGCCTAGGCGGTGAGAACAAAGAAAAGGAAAAGGAAAATGAAAGTAGATAAAATATTTTTTGAGGATTGACTTGATGACTGCAATCGGCCTTCACCCCCTCAACTATTTATATGGGTGGTTTGGACTTGAACTTATGGAATGAGACTCTATCTCATCCTTAATAACCGCCTACACATGCCTTATTTGGTCAAAACTACCAAAAGAATCTGAACAGATCTAAAAAATCCAATCGAGTCGGACTCGGACTAAACGTCGGATGGTCCGCTGAGAACAAAATTCTGAACATCAGAATATCTCGCGAGTTCAACCAGGCTGAGACCCTAAACTCTTTTTAACGAACACTAGATGTTCCAGCATACATCATGTTCACACCAGAGCCTTCGATGGAACAACTTCCAAGAGATTTGATTCTTCTGCAAAAACTCACATTTATACTCACGGGATAATCCGGTGCTATCACCAGAGGCTTCATTGAACTAATTTCTAGGAGAACCAAACTCTCTATAGAATTTAACTTGCACAAGTTATTTGATGATTTCTCCAGAAGCTTCATCAGACTATTTTCCAGGAGATCTAAACTTTCTGCAGAATTCACTCGCACTAACCTACTCTATCCACCGGATATTCCAGTTTTTATGTGGCCTAAATACCGGACCATCTGGTGTTCACAAAAAATCTTAGCCACGCCATTTTTTTCTATTAACATGTGCTCGGGGTCACCAGGTTGGTCACCTGGTCGTGGAACCTGGTCGGAGAACACTCAACTCAAGGCTACCTGGTCGGAGAACCTGATTAGAGATGACTCGACCAGAGGCTACCTGGTCAAAAAACCTAGACGGAGATGACTCGACCAGAGGCTACCCGGTTGGAGAACCTGGCCGGAGACCACTCGACCAGAGACTGCATGGTCGTAGACCAGCTGGTTAGTCACCTCTTTAAATTCAACCAGATCTGACAAGATCCCTACATACTCTTGACCAGCCCCGATCTTGATTGTTGTATCTTGTCTACTTTAGCAATTACTTCCTTATCTCATACATCCTTTCCTAACCAGAGTATTCTGCCTTCTGAATAAATAAATCACCATCAGCCTTAAGTACTTATCACAAAGCCAATCATCACTACAATGACCAGTACAGATGTCAAAATTTGTCATCAACACACCTGTTGAGTCCGTCCTAGTCGAGCACAAAGCTAGCACTTGCCTATGCGTTGGTCGTCCTGAAGATCCCCAAATCGAAGCTCAACACAAGCGTCCTCCAGGAAGGTTTTGGAAATGAGCCGAAAGAGTCATCGGTCGACAAGGTTGAGGGGGCAGCTGGGATAACCAAGGCCTTCATGGACGACATAGACTTCTTGCCCTCATTGTAGTTTTTCCTTTTTACCCTACAGTTTGTAAGAAACACATGGTAGATTTTGTTAGTTTTAGTTGGGAAATTAAATGTTGTTCGTTCTTGATGGGGGTACTTTGTGCTGGACTCTATTGACAGCATGTTGTTGTTTTCTTATTGCCTTTTTCCTTTGATTAGTTCATAGCATGTTGATCACTAGTCGGAGCGCTTACTATGACCGGCCTTTGGTCCACTTGAGTGGGAGGCGTCGTAGTCCCTAGTCACTGATGGAACGCAATAAGGAACCTTTTCTCAACCTCGAGTTCAAAATGCAATGGTCCTTCTCTTTTCGTTGGAATCTCCTTTTAGAGGGTACACAGTATGTTGTTTTCGGTTTCTAGCACCTAGTACTTATTGAGCCCCCAGCTGTCTACTCGAAAATAGGGGTTCCAGGTAGGCAATCCAAATAGTAAAAAAATAAAATAAAAAAAGTAAAGGCAACTCATATTGTCCTTGGATCGAGACAAGCTTTTCACCATCTAGGGTGTGTATTTGGGATGAAGGACCCGAGAAGCGACTTACCCCGTTTGTCGGGCATGAGGATGCGCAGAAATACAAGTAAGCAAAAAAAGAAAATCAATCGATTTCCTAGGTAATATGTTTTTTATTATTATAATAAAGTACTCTTAGGACTTACACTTAGTGTTGCAGAAATTCCTGAGGACCCATGAGCTATTTTAGACCTATTATCTTAAACCGAAATGATACAGACTAGATTAAGCTGATAGGCAGTTACCCTTATTGCCTTTGAGGTAGCGTAGGTGTTGTTTCATGGGCTCCGAACTTGTTGTGAAGCTGAGCTCCGGCCATGAATGTGGCTTCATATCCACCTTAATCCTTGATCTGTTAGGTTCCTCGCTTGGTTGGTGTTGAACTGCCATGTCGAGACTCCGCTTATCATAACAGAGACTTGCCTTGGGACAACCCCGGACAGTTAGTATCACCACCTCCGGGTCATACCCATATCGATACTAGATGGGTTTTCAAAAATAAACAAAAGCGAGGATGGTGTTGTTGTTAGAAACAAAGCTATACTTGTAGCTCAGGGTTTTACATAGGTAGAAAAGCTAGATTTTGTGGAAACTTTTGCCCCGGTTACTAGACTAGAAGCCATTAGAATTATTCTAGTTTTTGCTGCACCTAAATGCTTTAGATTATATCAAATGGATGTCAAAAGCGCTTTTCTGAATGGCTACATTAATGAAGGGATTCATGTTGAGCAACCACCTGGTTTTGAAAATCCTGAATATCCAGATCATGTATACAAGCTATGTAAAACTTTGTATGGTTTAAATCAAGCTCATAGAGCGTGGTATGATAGGTTAAAGATATCTTAAACCTTTTTGCACCTTCATATCTATATATGTAGGATGTAGTTTTTGTTATGACTTTCTAAATCGAATGAAATCTTGAATTAATCTTGTCATGGCTAAACTTTCTTGATTGCTTTAATGTTTGATAAAAATGCTATATGTGAAAGACTCGAAGAAATTAAAAAGTGTTGAATAATAGTTAATAAATAAAACATAAGGAAGTATGCATTGTCACACTTCTTCTTTACAAGACTGCTTATCACTGCACTTTGATATGAACTTGGAAGAAGTTGTGTATGACCGTAACCATTGTCTTAAGCTTCTGATTGTCTTTATGACATAGGCTTGGCATGGCATGGTTGGATAGAATAAGGTTGATGGTGCATATAATTCCTTGCAAAAGAATATGAGACGTTCTTATAACACAATTGGTATCTTGTTACATGTGATTTTAATCAAAACAATGACATACTTTTGGTATCCATGTTTTTGATAGCATATAAATTGAGGATTCGAGTAGCTGAGATTGTGAGACCATACCTTGCAAAAAATCATTAACTACACTTGATAAGTTGTGCTAACACTATATTTTTACATCTGTAGATGGGTTGGTGTAGATATTCTTGATAGTGTGTCTTGGTCGAGTATCTGTTATATATGTGGTTGATCTACGCTGCTCATTACGGTAAAACAACAAAATGATTTGATTCTCTCTTTTGAATTTTTGATGAAATCATTGCCAAAGGGGGACAGAGTTGCTCATTTTGGGAGAATTTTTGTTTTTTCTCAAATGGGGAGAGAATTTTTTTTGGTTTTTTTGTTGATCTTTTGATTTCACTTTTCATTTGATTTTAAAATCGAACCATATATGTTAAGATGTTTCTAATGTTCACATGAGAGTTGCCAATGTTTTCATCAAGGGGGAGATTGTGAGATCATGTGATGAAAATTTGGTTTGAATAATGAAATTGGCAGAGCAAAGTGATTTAGCATAATGACATTAGGATGATGTTCATGAGTTGCTAAGATATTGCTTGGTTATGCTTGGATAGCATAGATGGTTTGATGCACTATCCGAAGTTGAGTATGCTTATGTTAGCGTGTTGATTTTACTTGGAGTATGTATGGTGTTGTG
This sequence comes from Phragmites australis, assembly GCF_958298935.1. Classification (NCBI taxonomy): domain Eukaryota; kingdom Viridiplantae; phylum Streptophyta; class Magnoliopsida; order Poales; family Poaceae; genus Phragmites; species Phragmites australis. Next base: position 17,187,306 of record NC_084921.1, read on the forward strand.
TGAACTGATCTTGTGTCAAGTCAAGAAGGACTTGTGCTCGTACTCGTTTGATTCATGTGCATGTGTTGCTTGAAGGCGAACGTGGTCGATAACGGATCAATGAACTAGGTTCAAGGAGGAAGTGAGGTTCGGTGACTAGGTTTAGGAGGAACTGAGGTCGTGGTGATCAAGGATGTCATACGGGAAGTTCGAGCTGAGAGAACAATGCATATGGAGACAAGGTTTCACGATGGACGCAAGAGGCGATCTAGTCGTAAGAGGATGTGAAGACTAATTCGAGTTTGAGTCGGAGCAGGCACAAGGGAGTTGTGTAATGGCTGGACTTGAGACAAGAGTTAGTATCAGAGACGGACTCTGAGTTGGCTACATACATGCATGAATGCATGTGAGATGTTGCATGCATGATTACATGAGAGTTGTTGGCTAATTAGCTTAATTAGTGGGAGTTTTTTGTCCTCTTGTGATTATAGGAGAACAAAGACTAGGTTGAATACAACTTGGAGTTGTAGTTCAATCCGATCACGTTTTTGCATGTGGCTATTCAATAAATAAAGAGGTCGGTTGTATTGGGTACACAATGCAGCAGAGAAAAATAGAGAAACCCTAGAGAGGGATGGTTTGGGATTTTGTGAAAATTCTTGTTGGATGCTTTGGAGAGCCATCTTGTAAACTCAAATATGCAATGAAAATCAGATTTCGTAAGTTGATGAGTTGTTGATTTGGAATTTTCTCTCTGTTCTATATTCTGTGTGCTTGATTTTGGTTTTCGATTAAATTCATGTTTTTAGCTATTTTCATCTTGGTTTAATCCATCCAAAACCTTTCTAGAATATATATTGTTTGATCTGAGAAAAATTCAAGTGGTTTTGATTTGATCTCGAGTAGCTTTTTAGTCAACTCGACTAGGTTTTGATCTACTCGATTCTAGTTGATATAGTGTGTTTCGACTATGCATAATTCTTGATCTACACATCTGATTGACACGATTCTTATTGGAATAGTTTCATATTTGAATCTAGTTTTAGCCGTCTAAATTTGAGGTTAACCGACCAACCGGTTTTTCTCTATGTCATTTTTCCTAGAATGTGTACAATATGTTTCGAGTGGAATACCGAGTTTAAATCCATTTTTGGTTTGGGTGAGTTAATCTTTAAATTTGGTTTCCGCAATCATTCACCCCCCTGATTAGGTAGTTTGCGCATATTCGATCCTACATGGAGATTGGTCCCGATTTGATCAATGTTGAGACGTTCGCTAATTAGATCGATGAGGGGCAGACGAAGCCTCTTCAGAAGCCCCTGGGCGCCTTCGCCGGTTATTTATTACCTCATGCAAGCCATTGATCGGATGACATTTGACAGGCAAGGACAGCAGTTATTCGCCCGATTGTCATCTCGGGAAGCTTTGTTCCTAGGGTTGCGCCTCTCCAAGTCTGATGCATCTCACGATAGAGGATTGACTGGTCTTCCTCGATTAGCTCTACCTCCGGATAGGGCCAGATGAGGGTTCTTGGCTTGAATGATGATCCCCTTTGTTACGTCAAATGCTAAGTTCATCCAATCCTTACCGGCCGGGGTAGTCAGATCTGTGGTTGGAGGGCGCATAAGGGCCTCTTGTAGAAGAAGGATTCTCTTAGCAGTTGTGGATTTAAAGCGGTAAGTCCCCTTATTGATGTTCGGGAGATGGTAAGACTAGGGATCCATTAAGGACCGGGGGTGGTGTGCTCATCTGAAGTTGACCATTGCTCTCATCTGAAGCCAAAGGACCCTATCTATTTGTAGGATCGTCATCATGATTACCCAGATCATCACCCCCATCTCCGATAGGAAAACTTCTCAGAGGTAATCTCCATTGGAGGAGGTGTCCAAATCCATCGTGGATGTTTCAATGGATTACTCTAGGTTAGTGTCTTGACAATCCTTGTTGTCCGAAGCTGCGGGGATTGATCTCGACTTGCTATGAATCGGATATTCACAGTTGTCTTAGGAGCCGAGTGGTTCGAACTCAATACCATAATCCTTAGCACATTGATCCATAAAATGACTTATCTCATCGCTGGAATTATCGTTGGAAAGTTCATCATCGAAATTCACCCAATCGATCACCGGCACGCCAAGGAGAGGGGTAAAGTTGTCGTAGAACCCCTCACCCGAAAAATCAGTACTTGGCAAAGCTTTGGATGATGTCTACGACATCTTCTACGTAGTTTCTTCAATGCCTTTTGTCATGATACCCACAGATGGCCCCAGTTGTCGATGATTTGTGAATCGCCGATCTAACGAACTTGTTAAAGAAATAGAGGGTGCTTTAAGTAGATGAATCATGAGGGAACACACAACGGTTTTTATACAGGTTCAAACCTCCGAGAGGATAATAACCCTACGTCCTATTTAACTTTTGTTGATCTAAACCTGTTACAAGGGGGTATGTGGCTAACCTATATGGATCTAAACCTAGTCAATGGCTTCCTTCCTCGACTTGTATTCGACTTGTTTGGGATTTTTCTCCTCGTTTGGGTATGTCATTCACAGGGCCCCTTGGCTCCGTAAATATATGGGGGTGTTGTATGTCCTCTAGACTCCTCATTCCTATTATTGGAGATAAACCTTCTCAGTTAGGACGCCTTGGGTACCTACGTATAGTTTCCTTTCATCTAGAGATCCCCTTCCTAAAGATTAAGATATGCCTTGAGAATTACAAGAAACCTTAGGGTACCTGGATATGGTAACTATCCATTACTCATCGTCACATACCTGGAACCGGCAGTGATTAATGGGCACAGATGGTGCAAAACTGATCTACCGGGAACTCTTTAGCATGGGGATCTGCCTTAAATCCTCATAAGCCGAAGAGTTCCTTGTAGAGTAGTTTTGCACAATAGTTTTACATCAATTTTACATCTCTTGCTACCCGAAGCTGTCGAACTCGACAAACAATATTTAATTTAAATAAATGGCAAAAACATAATCATATTGAAACGAATGTGTTTTCTGTCACTCATTTAGACATTTTATTGTCACAATCTTGAACGGGGATGGTGTGAGGTTGGCGATGGGAGAAGAAAGGCCGGAGGGCAGTGAGATGGAGAGCTGGGGAGAAGGTCGGTGCAGCGTGGCCTTGATGGGCGATGAGGTCGGCAATGGGAGAAGACATGCATGAGGGGTAGCGACGGTCAAAATAGCGATGGTGACCATCGCACCACTTCGACCACCACTACCCATCGGGATCAATTTTCTAGAGTGAGATGGGGAGCGAAGTGGCCGAGATACTTATAGAAGGACACCTTGCTACTATCGGTTCTAGCTATGAACCGGTAGTGATATGATTTATCACTGCCAGTTCATAATGACTCAATCATTGATCTGTCGGTTGAGCTTATGAATCGATAGATCACTGTCGATCCATGACACCAATTGATCATGATAGTGGATATCACTTCTGATTCTTAACGGCTCTTTGATTTATCGGTCATTGGAGCTTGTGAACCATCAATGATACCTTATCACTACCGGTGATACCTTATCATTCGAACCGACAGTGAGAAGGTGCCGCGGATTACTCGTTCTATAGTAGTGCTTCTAAATATTGAGATTCTTAGATAGGTAATAGTAGACATGGACACCATGGACAAAAATATACAGGAGGTATGAAAAGCTAAAACACGCTCACGTAGGTGTATGTGGGCATGAGTATTGTGTGTGTGCATGAATAGTGCGTGTGCTGCGCCTGACTTGTACTCAAGCTAGGATAGATACAACAAAGTTAAGATAGATGCCACATAGTTAAGGACATCAAGTTAAAGGGATATCATATGAACTATGAACTGCAAAACGTCACATGAGATCAGCGGGTATGGGTCTCAAAGACAAATTGGTGTAAAGCACATATCTCAAAGACAAATGGGTGTAGAAAATTTGACTGATTTCTTCAATAAAACATGCACAAACAAATAGCAAACACTACGGCAAAAAGTAATAAGAGTGCCAGTTGAAAAATGTCTTTAGTGCTGGTTTTTAAACCGACACTCTTTAATCAGCACTAATACTCGGCTAGTATCAGTGTCGGTTGTGGAACTGGCATAGAAACTCACTATCACGGTCGGTTCAAAGCTCGAACCGGCAGTGATATTGAGTTTCTATGCGTAGGTGGATCGCAAGCCAAAAAAAAAAGAGAAACGAGCTGGCTCAAAATCGAGCCGACTTGGTTGTCAGTATGCCAGCGTGCTCTGTCGCCGCGTCACACGACCACCACTAGAAGCAGCAGTAGCTCAGCCATGCGCCGCCCATCCTCGATGAGCACCTGCTCTCCTCTCTCTTTGCTCTGCCGCTCCTCCGTCAACCTCCCCCGTCATACAAACACAAGTACAAATCAACTCATTTCATCCATACGAACACAAGCACAAATCAACTCATCTCATTCATATACTCATCTCAAACACAAGAACACAATCAAAATGACTATCTCATCCATACAGTCACAATCTCAAATGCATTCCAATTAGTAGTGGTAGAAGAGATATCCAGAAACATTACTTTCCCAGCAAAAAACAAAAAGAATCTAAATTGTGAACATTTCAAGAGCCTTGGTTCCTTTCTCGAAGGAGAGCCATGGCTCAGGAGCCATCAAAGGCGGGAGCAGATACCTCCGGAGCGACGTCTTCACCTTGCCCTCCATGGAGTAGGCCTTGTCGCTCGTCACCCTCTGCTACCGCTTCATCTTTAGGTCACTAAGGCACCACATGCTGGCCCCACCCCCTCCACCTTTCCTGCCCATGCCCCCTCCACCTCCAACTCCTCCCAGGCACCCCTCCTTCCACCCAGCGGCGAGGGCAGCGCCAGTGTGTGGCTCGGACTCGATCCGCCGGTCGCCACTGGGAAAGCATCGTGGGAGAGGGAGGGAGAGAGGAGGGGATCGATTCAGTGAGGAAGAGATAAGGCTCGGCGGAAAGAGATAAGGGTATGTGGTGAGGCTTGTGGTGAGGAGGGGACATGAGGACTGAGCCGGACGTGAGCTAAAATTTGACTAGAGATAAATTTCGGGTCCAAATACATCTGTGCTGGTTGGTGGCTCAAACCGGCACTAAAAATGGACTATCTGCGCCGGTTCGTGACTGGAACCGGCACTAACATCAGTGTCGGTTGCAATCACGAACTAGCACTGATAGTCATTTTCAGTGCCGGTTCTTAGCGGCTCACTCATTTTCCACATGTGGGAGTTTAACAACCAGCTCTGATACTTCAGTCACGGTTCGTGACTAGAACCGACACTGACATCAGGGCCGATTCTAGTTATGAACCGGTACTGATAGTCCTTTTCAGTGTCAGTTCTTGATGGCTCACTCATTTTTCAGGCGCGAGAGTTTAACAACTGGCTCTGATACTTTAGAAGCGGTTTTTACACAACCGGTACTAACAAGTCACTGGTTATGATATGTTCTGTAGTTGTGAAAGTTGAATATATGTTGATATGCAGAAAAATCTAGTCAGTTTAAGGAATCTCTACTAATTCAAGTAAGATTTTCTATTAAATCTTAATAAAGATATTTCATTCACCAACTACCTATCTATCTATTTATTTATCTAGATCTATATATCTATTTGTCTATCTATGTATTTAATCTATATTAAATATGCAACTCATGTTAATCGAAATAAAAAAACATCCGGCCGCTTGTTAGGCGCGATCATGGTTCACGTTACCGACCGGAGGTCGGTTACCGACCTCCAGCGGTAACCGAAAAACCGCGGTAACCGCGATTACCGGTCAAAAATTCAAAAAAATTCGGAGAAAATTCATTCGGCAAATTTTAAATTTTTGCGAAAAAATCATGTTTTTGCCCTCTCGGTAACCGAGCGGTTTGGGTCGGTTACCGAGCGGTTTGGGTCGGTTACCGAGCGATTTTCTCGCATTTTTTATTCGGTCGGTTACCGAGCGGTTTGGCTCGGTAACCGCTCGGTTTTCTCGATTTATCGAGCGGTTTTATCGAATTTCAGCGCAGTTCAACAAAAAACCTAAAAAAGGGTTCAATCTTGTAAAATCAATAACTAATTCATCCGAGCTTCAAATCAAGTAAAACAAATTTTGTTGGCTTCCTTGTAACATGATCTACATGATAAAAGTATTTATACTCATAAAAAAGTTCAAAATTTTCTGTGAGAAATTTTATTTGTTAAACCAAGGTAAATGCATAGTTTACTCTTTGCTAATCCAAAAATCATGAAACTAATTTTGTTAGTCTTCTTACATGATCCTATATCTTTTAAAAATATATGAACTCATGAATTAGTTATTGTAACATGCATGATTGTGTAAATGTGTTGCGACTAGATTAATTCATAACTGACCCATCACACCTTAAAAATTAGTGAAACCACTTTCATTAGCTTATTTATATTATGATTTACATAGAAAAAATAATAGTAGACATGAAAAAATTAATTACAGTGATGTTTCTTAACATATTCACTTTATGCTTGTGAACTTTGTAAAAATCATAGAGAATTTAATAAAACTCTAAATAAAGTGAAATCAATTTTAAAGGTTCTCTTAAAATACGTTTTATACAAGAAAAATATGTGTTTGCATGTTACACTTTTCCTTAACGTGAGTTAATAATTGAGCCGCACGCTTCAATTTTTTTCATTTTTTTCAAACTTTCTCCCTATAGAATATGATGCAAACGACATTATTTTTGAAAATTTTTTTCACAGAAGTTCTTAGAATTGTGTCTAGTTTTTTTAAGATTTTTTGTTGAATTTTTTTTGAATTTTTTTATTTTTTCGAATTTTTTGAATTCAAATTTCGGTTACCGAGCGGTTTTTGAAATCGGACCGGACCGGGAAGGTCGGTAACCGCGATTTTTGAGCGGTTACCGACAGTTTTTTGAACCCTGGGCGCGATTGAGTAATTATAACGGGTTAGACTAAATCTAACATAGGGGCCCAATTATAGTTTAGGAATATGAAAATGTATACTATGATAACGATTTGCTCCGTAATGCACATGGAAACTCAATTCATAGCACGATAATGATCCTTGACTTTAGTGGTACGGTGCTGCCATGCTTGTTGATTCAAGTACTGTTGATCAATTGGAATCTGCCAAGAATCGTCTGGCTGCCAAGTACTATATAAGTACTTTAGTGGTACATTTACTCACACTAGAGAATCGGTCTTTTATATCATGTTACCACTACTAATTTCTAATAGTGATAAAATTTTATTATTAATTCAAAAGTTAAAAAAAATCAGTTATTATAACATAAACCGACGATAATAAAAATCTATCAATACCGATGGTTAATACCAACTGGTATTGTACAGCATTTCGGATCTAAATTTTTTATTGTATCACTGTCTAATGAGTCGATAATGATAGAATATTATTATCGGTGTAAAAGTCAAAAAAAAAATCACAGTGATAAAGATCTATCAACACCGATTGTTAATATCAACTGGTATCGAACCTAAATTTTTCATCGTATCCATTTAATCACGCGTCACGTTCACTCATCCCGACCAAGCACGTCCACTCATCCCGCACCGTAAGACGTCCCCCTCCCGTCCGACCTTATCTCCTGATCCACCCGAGAGAGAGAGGACTAGGTGAGAACTTGAGAACCAAGTCGCTAGCATGAATAAGGAGATGGCTTGTAGGTGAAGACAAAGAAAAGGAAGACAGACGCATGAATATAGCACTGCAATACAAAGATAACTAAGATGTAGCCAACAAGACTCTCAAAAGTTACAAGAGAGCAAGACTACTCTCGATGTTGAAAAAGTCATGACAAAATATTTCGTCTAAATAAGACTATGTATACTACTAAAAAATTATTTTTAGAGGCGGTGATAACTCGTTTTTACAGGCGTTTAGCGCATCCGCCTGTGATCAAAGGCCTGTAGAAATAAATGATTTTCACAGGCGCAAAAGTGACCGCCTGTGGAAATTTAAATAAGACTATGTATACTACTACAAAAATTATTTTTAGAGGCGGGTGATAACTCGTCTTTATAAGCGTTTAGTGCATCCGCCTGTGATCGAAGGCCTGTAGAAATAAATGATTTTCACAGGCGCAAAAGTGACCGCCTGTGGAAATCTATTATCACAGGCAGTTCCACAGACGGTTCCTTAAGCGGCCCGCCTGTGGAAATTAATTTCCACAGACGGTTCCTTAAGCGGACCGCCTGTGATAGTCGGTCACTCAATCGATATTTTTTTAACCGAAAATTTTTTTAGACCGACCAGGAACCCCACGCGGTCGCGACGTCGCAAGTCACAAGTCACGTGTTTTTTCGCACGAAATACGCGCGCTACGCGGTTTTTGGCACTCGAACTCGAAACCTGTCAGGTCACACGATCCCTCCCCATCATCACACCAGAGAACGACAACTGAATATTAAGCATACGTAATTCTTTTGATATCTGCAATCCGAAACTTTAAATGATTATTTGGGCATCTAAATGACCTCAAATGAAAAACATTTCAACTACAAGGTTGTAGATCTCATCGAGGACTACAATTTTCATATAAACTTTATCCTCATCCGACTTCGTATTAAAAAGATATGAATTTTTGAAAATAAGTTATCACTCATTTCCACAGACGGTTCCTTATACGGACCGCGTGTAAAAATATGGTTATTTTTACAGACGATTCATATAAGCAACTGCCTGTAAAAATATGTGATAGTTTATCTTCAAAAATTCATAATTTTTTCATATGAGCTCGGATGAGGTTAAAGTTTATATAAAAATTGTAGCCCTTGATGAGATCTACAACTTTGTAGTTGAAAAGTTTTTCATTTGAAGTCATTTAGATTTCCAAATAATTATTGTAAGCTTCAAACAATTATTTAGATATCTAAGTGACTTCAAATAAAAAAACTTTAAACTACAAAGTTGTAGATCTCATCGAGAGCCATAATTTTCATATAGATTTTTTCCTCATCTGACTTCATGTACAAAAGTTATGAATTTTTTAATAAATGATCATTTTTAGAGGCGGTTCACGTGAGGAACCGCCTGTGGAAATGACCATTTTTACAGACGGTTCACATATTTCACAGACGGTCCGTAACTGCAGGAGGTTCTCTCCAATTGTTCAGGCGGTTTTTCAAATAAACCACCTGTAAAAAATTATTTTAAATGTCTTGAAAAATAGTTTTTGTAGCAGTGGTATATGTAATTAAAGATTTGTGAATACAAAGTGCAAGTAAAAAATATTGCTATGTTATGTTTTTAAAATATCTAATTTATTTCTCCAAATATATTTTAGAAGTAATTAAGAACTCAAAAAAAGTGGGCCAGGCTAATCCCAATGTCGACATAATATCACATTAAGCATGTAATAAAGTTTGACTATATATATATATATATGTGTGTGTGTTGAAAAATGTTAGGTGGTATATTTTTGAAATAACACGAATAGTTTTATGCCGTTTAAACACTGATATATGATTAAGGGTTCTATAACTAGCTCGTGCAAGGAAGGGGTATGCTATATGGCAGTACTGAAATTAAGTCTTTTTACACTCGATGTCTCTGAACTGTCGAAATTAAAATGAGGCTTTGGGCAGGGTGAAGTTTAAAATATACATATTGAAGTAGCTTTCGTTCATTAATTAGATGCTCCTCTCATTGAATCATAAATCTTCTATGGTGAGGTTCTTTGAGATTTGCTTCCAGTTCTCGTCTATTTATATACAGTGGCGGATCCAGCTCAGGCTAGAGAGGGGTGCTGGACCTTTTACTCTTCAGCATTTTGGGCTGGACCCGTGCTATGTGAGAGGAATTTTTAAAAAATTTCTAAATTTTCTCCTTTATTTCTCTGTGCTTCGTGGGCTAGGCCCGTGCTGCAGCCCCCAGCACGGGCCCTGAATCCGCCCCTGTTTATATATGCACGCTGCGGCCACGAAGCTTTCCATCTACTCACTACTACTGACTGGGAAATACACACAAAGAGAGAACTTTGCTCTGTTCTCAAAGGTGGTCCGATCCAATGCTGTCCAGTGACGATTTCCTTAGTGGCGGGATCATCGCCGCCGCCGTGCTCGCCATCCTGCTGGTGGCGCTCAGCACGTACGGCCGTCGTCGGTGCCGCCACCCGGCGCTCCGCTTCTTCGTGTGGAGCGCCTCCACCGTGTTCCTCCCGCTCACCTCCTCCATCATCTCCACCTTGCTGAGGAGGAGCAGCGAGCCCAGGCGCAACGGCTCCATGCCACCCACCGGTAAGAACAACCCCGACATCCAAAACATGTGGACCCTCCTCCTGTGGATTGTGCTCATCCTCACCATCAGGTGCAACGCCGACATCGCGGCGGCAGCCGTCGCCACCGCGGCGGCCTCACCTGCCGGCGGCGACGTTAGCGTCGACGGCCAGAGGATAAGGCCCCCCGTGGAGCACTTCGCGCAGTACGCCTGGGTGGCCTACCTTATCTGGATCTGCGTTCCGCTAGGGCAATGGCTGCGCCCATTGAATATAGCCATCTTCGTCGCGTTCAGCGCGCTCGGCCTCGCCAAGACGGTGCTAAAGCTGGCCGCCTTCTGGAGCGCTAGCCGCTCGTTCGCTCTCGGCAAGAACGCGCGGCTCATCGCCGGCTACATGGCGCAGCTCGTCACCGACGCCAGCGAGGGCCACAACCCAGTCCCAGTGCCGCGTTACATAGTGATGGGAGAGAGGACTAAGCACGTCGAGGAATGCCCTGAGGGCTATCGTGTCAAACGCGACGTATTGGAGGACCAGTTCAGCGGCCTTGTGACGCTGGATCGCGTGTGGCGGCTGGCGGAGCACGGCGACGGCATCCTCGCCGAACGGCATGAGCTCAGGGACCTCTGCCTCTCTTACTCCCTGTTCAAAAACCTGCGGCGGCGGCTGTCAGGGTACCCCTTAGCCGACGCTGGGTCCGGCGAGGCCCTTGACTTTGTTGGAACCAGGATCACACACACACACACGAGCTCGAGGAAGAAGATGAACAGGAACTCGAAGCTCTCGGCAATGGCGACGAACGCCCTGGCTATTTTCTTTTTTTTTCAGAACGGAGCAGTACATGGACTTTATAGACTCGGGGCGACGCACGCTGAGCACGAACTCCATTGCCCGGTCTTCACACGTCGATCCTTACGATTCGGCTCACGCCATGCACGAGCTCCTCACTCCTGCGCATGACGCGGCCGCCTCTCACGCAGAACGTGCCACCACGCCAACCAACTCCGAGACGCACTCCTGCAGCTTGCCTACGCGACGTACGCACACACACGCCTGGAACGGACCATGACGTGGTTTATTTGCTAACAATCTCCCCCTAAACCACGACTTGGCCGCGCACTCTGACCTACAGAAGCGCTGGTTCTTCATCGACGTCGGCGAGCAGGGCCTCCTCCTTCTTCGGCTTGCGGCAGTCACGGGAGAAGTGGCCACGAACGCCACAGTTGTAGCATTTCCCTCCCGGGCGGCGCGGACGTCGACTTGCCTCTGAGCTCACGCTGCTGCCGCCGTCATCGTCGTCGTCGTCGACGTTCCGGCCACCTCGCTTGGCGCAGCCACTGCTCTTCATGTTGTCTCCGTGCGCACGTTCCTTGCCGCGACGCTGACGCCGGCGCGCCTCCCACTGCTCCTCGGTGAGCAGCAAGCGCTCGACGCCGTCCGCAGCCGCCTCGACGCCACAACGGTCCTCCGCCACACGGAGCCGCCCGACGAGCTCTTCGAGCGACATCGTCTTCAAGTCCATGAGCATCTCTATGGACACGGCAACCTGGTTGTACCTCGCCGGCACCACGCGCAACATCTTCTTCACCACGCGGACCTCCTCCATCTTCTCCCCGAGCTCCCGCAGGTTGGCGACGAGCGAGCTGAGACGCATGGCGAACTCATCGATGGACTCGCCGTCCATGAACGCCACATTCTCGAACTCCTTCAACAGCTTCTGCGCGTTGGCCTCCTGCACGCGCGAGTCACCCATCCGCATCGACTTCACGGCCGCCCACGCCTCCTTGGCGGTCTTCTTGACGGCGAGCCCCGAGCGCATCTCGGTCGGCACCGCGCGAAGGATGGCGGCCAGTGCCAGCCGATCCTCGCGGCGCTCGACGTCGCTCGCCTCTACCGCGTGCCAGAGCCCCAACGCCTCGAGGTTGACCTGCATCACAAGAGCCCACTCATGGTAGTTTGCCCGCGTTAACACGGGGAACTCCACCGAGCCGCCGGACTCCTTGACGACGCGCTCCACCACGACGGTTCGTGGCGTGCCGCTGTCGCCGGCCTTCAAGTCGTCGTCGAGCTTCTTCGGGGTGGTCGACATCGCCTTGCGCACAAACACTAGCTCTGATTACCAATTGTTGGAACCAGGATCACACACACACACACGAGCTCGAGGAAGAAGATGAACAGGAACTCGAAGCTCTCGGCAATGGCGACGAACGCTCTCGGCAACACTAGCTCTCGTGCTCAGAGGCATGGACAGCGTTGGTGCCGGCGGCACCATCAACGCCGACCGGGTGTTCCGTGTCCTTGTGGACGAGCTCTGGTTTGCAAGTGATTTCTATTATTCCCCTATCCCTCTGTGCTCCTTCGGCGGATGGTGCGCCTCTCTTAACTACCTCTTCTCTGTCCTGATCATCGCCGGAGCCGTAGCCGTGGGATGGATTTATCAAGACAAGGATGTGGTGAGTTCCACACCATATAAGGTCGTCACTTTCTCCCTCCTGCTTGTCATCGTGCTCGTTGAGACATGGGAGATCGTCGGCGGCGTGTGCTCCAACTGGACCAAGATGGCCTTGCTTGGCCACTACATCAGGCACGAGTCGGCGTGGCGCCGATCCAGCTGCCTCCACGCGGCGCTTGCCGCGATGTTGCGGCTCAGGCCGGCGAGGCGGTGGTGTGACAAGATTGGTCAGAACTCGGTGCTGGAGTCCAGCCGGTTCCGCAGGCGGACCGGGCTTCTCTCGGAGCAAATCTACGGCCACGCAGGGCTCATGACGTCTGTCCAGGTCTTGCCGGCCGTGAAGGACGCGGTGCTCAGGTCACTGCTGAGCAGCTACGGGAGGCTGAGAAAAGGCGGCGCCGCGCCGCGGCGTGTCGGTGGCAAGGTCGACTGGGCGATGTACGATTCCCGAAAAAGCTGGGCGTGGGACGGCGAAGGAAGCAGCAACACCGAACTTATCCTCATGTGGCACGTCGGCACGAGGCTCTTCGAGATGAAGTCGACGTCAGCCTCGCCGGACATGATCGCCGCCTGCCACCTCTCCTACTACTGCGCGTACCTGGTGGCAGTGGCGCCGGAGCTGCTGCCGGACTGCGCCGCGTGGACTGAAAAACGGTACAAGGAGGTGTTGGAGGACGTGCGCGAGGCGTTGGGGGAGGACGGCGGCGCCGGCAGCGAGTCAACGGCGGAGAGGTACGGGCGGGTGGTGCAGGCGCTGAGCGCGGACTCGCGGGATAAGGTGCTCCGGAGGGGCGCGGAGCTCGGACGGCACCTGGTGGAGGAGTACGCCGAGGAGGAGGCGTCGGCGTGTCAGATCCTAGCGGACTTCTGGTCCGAGATGGTGCTCTACGTGGCGCCGTCCGAGAATGTCAAGGGTCACGTGCAAGCCATGGCGCGCGGCGGCGAGTTCATCACGCTCGTCTGGGCGTTGCTCCTGCACGCCGGCGTCACCACCAGACCTGCTGGGACGCCAGGCGGTGCTATCCCGTAATAACCTGTCAGAGCGAATGAAAATTATCGTGTGGTCAGTTACCTTGTTGCTTTTCTTTTCCATGCATCTGTGTTCGACTGTTTCTCCTCAATAAGGTATGCATGCATGCATACTCGAAACTATGTACGCTCACGTACGTTAGCACGAAGCTCGTTTGTACGCGTGTTGTGTGTCTGTTTGATCCTATTACCTATTTTGCATTGTGTGTATCTATATGTACGCTATGATATCCGCCGCTTTGCATTGTGTGCTTGTTAATGAAATGGCAATGTCTGATTCAAAACTATAAGAATCTAAGTCGATGGCCAAACTAGGGTTCGGGGAAAGGGGATTTACTGGTGCTGCGGCTTAGAGAAAAGCCTTGAGCAACATTCCAGCTGGACGGTGGGAATGGGAGGTCCGATGGCAGCGAGATGACGGTGTTAGATTGTCCTTTTGGTTACCCCACACTTTCACATTATAAATTCATAATAGTCATATGTTTATGATAGCCTCAGCAGGCTATATATATGTCCTCTTGTGACTTATAATTAATCAATAAAAGTATATGCGATCATCTCCGCTTACATGGTATCAAAAGATTTCACTAGAAATATGGCACGCCGATTAATTGGCACGTTATGTAACCCTCAACTAAAGAGTGGTGACGTTGCTGCTACTATAGTGTTGGAGGATCTCAGCTATGAACTTTCCAGTAGCACAGAGCACTACATAATAAGAAAAAGAACGAAACAACTATTCTCTAAAAAAAACTTAGAAGGATATACTTCCATCAATAATAGCTAATCGTATTCACAGCTGATACCAAAAGGACATAATACCTTACATGAGTTGCTAGACATTTTAGATCCCGCTTCATCAACAAACGATTTACATTGCCATAACTGAGGATAGACATCGCAAACAGTTCCAGCCTTTGGCGGAGATTAGCAAACGCCTTGAACTCTAGAAATTCTAGATAATAATTGAAAAACAACACATTGTAAACTCATGAATAACAAGGAGGATATCAGAATGGCAAGCAATCAAACCTCAAAGGTAATGTGCAAATCCTTCAGATCAGGATTGTCATCTAAATCATCAACTTTGTCCAACAGCTTGTTTATGTGATTCATGTTAGCCAAAGCAACCATGGATAATGCAAAGTTCTTCACAGGTATTGTACGTCTTGGATGATTTCAGATCAAAGTGACCAAACTCCAAGCGAACGATCAGCTAATTCAACAAAAGCAATGAGTTAGAAAGTTCTATCAGCATGGTCAAAAGATAATAAGAGGGGAAAAGGAACTCGGAGTATCCATTAATTTAGGCTTGTGCAACACGGAAATTTTTTCATATTTTCATTCAACCCTTTAACAAGGCTTATTAAGCATATTTCCTACATACTTCTTAAAAGTTAGAATACATTGACAATACATCACTACTCGCACTACAACAAATGTGCTCTATGACGAATTTTCTGTGACAATAGAACATTTTGTCACTATTTGAGTCCTCTTTATGATGATGTTTCAACAATTCATCACAAAGGACCCCCAAGGTTAGTTGCTTTGTTGTTAGTGACAAAAAGGGATCAAGTCTATCACTAACATAATCGTCATAACCATGTGTGGACCTCAGGCCGCACCTCAGTAGTCTTTGGGCCACCTTCCGGCCACAGTTGCCTTTGGGTTGTACTGTGCTAAGCAGAGTGCACCATGATAGCAAGGCCTTCGGGCCGGGTTTCTGCCACCCGCCTTTATGGACCGCGCATCGCCTTGAGGCCAAAAACCTGTGAAACATAGAAAAACCAGTGCAGATTGGTTTATTCTTTTCTCCAGTTGACCAACCATTGATCAGGTTGGTTCACCATATTTTATACCGGTCCATGAAGTTTCGTTTCCACCATATTGTTAATAAATCCCCTAGAACCTTATAAAAGCTTCTAAACCCGTTCAATTTTGAAGAACCAACACCATGGGCTGGCTTGTGAGTCTGTGTTCTGATCACAAAGGTATGTCTTGGATCGAATCCACCATGGACCGGCTGTCATTTTTAAAGAATCAGGACCATGGACCGAGCGCCACATATTAGCCACTTCAAGTTCTTAGTAAACCGCATGAGCCATTTGCACACACCCATAATGGTCCACTCATTAGTTTTACTAAGCCCCTTCATGACATGACGAAATCCAGACAGATCTACACTGTTAGGACCGTACCTAATTTCACCCTCACCATAATATATCTGAAAAATTAATTTATCTGTCATTACTGAAAACACCCGCAAACATAACCCATGTTAAGACAACAAACTATATTTCTGATTATCGGATAAAATAATTTCTAAATGCTACCCTAGGTTCGCAAATTATCATCTACTGTTGCCTCCTACGTCCACAGGTGCAAATAATATACTAAAAATAATATTCTATATTGAACTGCTATCGTACCATTTTCTAAATAAATTTGACAATTTTCTAAACCTTAGGTCATAAATATCTAAAACCTATATCATATACTACTACTGCACTAATTAACAACAATAAAAAGGAAAAAAAACTTACCCAAAATTTTCCTTCAAATCCGCGGCCCAAATGCAGCAGGGCTTCACCGACCTCTCTTCCTCCCCTCTCCTCTCCTCTCTCTTCTCAATTTTTCCTTTTTTCGGATTTTTATGAATTTTTGGTCATTTTTCGACTTTTTTATAGGAGAGGGCGGCCGGGCGGGCACCGCGGCGCAGCGGGCCGGGAGGCCCCTTACCACCCCCTGAGAGGGCGGTAAGGACCTCTACCCGTCCCCTGAGCGGTAGGCCGTACCTGCCCTCTGAGGAGGCAGTTAGGCCTACCGCCCTCTCAGGAGGCGGTTAGGACCCCTAACCGCCCTCTCAGAGGGCTGCAGGCGCCTAATTTTACAAATACTTCTGGCCGGAATCTATTTATTTAAATTTTTATAAAAAAAAAAAAACTCCCTCAAGGGTGCCCCACTTGTGCTAACATCCCCTTCCCCTTCACAGGCGGCTTGTCCCCCAAGTCAGCGCGTCCAAGTCCTCCCATGTGGCGAGCGAAGACGGCAGACCAGACCAGCAGACCCTCACCTGCACCACCGCACGAGCTCCCTTCTTGTACAAGTGCTGCTCTAGCACCTCCTGTGGGACTTGTGTTTGCTCCTCCACGTCTGAGATCACCAAAATGGAGCCCGCCGATGACTCCGATGGATGGAGTGCTCGCTTCAGCAGTGATACATGAACTACCGGGTGCACCAAATAATCATCAGGGAGCTGCAACCTATACGCCACTGCACCGATTCTTTGCAACACATGAAAAGGACCAAAGTATCGAAAGGTGAGTTTTTGATTAGCGTGGTGAGCCACGTAGGTTTGAACATACGGCTGAATCTTCAAATAAACCCAGTCACCGACAGTAAATTCTCGCTCGGAGCGGTGACAATCCGCTTGAACCTTCATGTGCTGTTGAGCCCTAACCAGATGTTGCTTCACCAAACCTGTCATCAACTCCCTCTCTTGCATCCAATTTGCTAATTCTGGTACTGAACAAATTGATGTATCTGTGATGCCGAAGTTCCGCCAGGGGTAACCACACAGCACCTCAAAAGGAGTTCGTCCCAGCGCAGGAATGGTAAGATGTATTGTACTAGAACTCAGTAAGTGCTAGCCAAAAACTCCATTTCTATGAACAAGCATGCACAAAGCAACGCAAATATGTCTCCACACAATGATTTACCTATTCAGTTTGCTCGTCCGTCTCGAGATGATACGATGAGCTCATGTGCAATTGAGTACCAGCCAACTAAAACAGCTCCTTCCACATCGTAGTTGTGAAAATCTTATCACGATCGGAGATCATTGACTGCAGAGGACCATGCAGCTTGTAGACATGCATCAGGTAAGCTTGAGCAACAATAAAAGCCGTGAAAGGATGCAGTAGGGGAATGAAATGGGCATATTTCAAAAACTTATCGACGACCACCAAAATGCAATTGGCGCGGTTGGACAGGGGCAAACCTTCGATGAAGTCCAAGCTCACCACTTGTCAAGCGTGATCTGAAATTGGAAGAGGTTGCAAAAGCCTGGGGTACTTCACTCTCTCCATCTTGGCTCGCTTACAAATGTCACAGCCGTCCACGAACTGCTCCACTTGGGAGTTCTGACCCACCTAGATGTGCCCCTTGTAGCGCAAAATACCTAGTTGGAGTTGGAAAGGGTCGATGCTCACTGGTGCGCCCGCCAAGCGAGTCAGCAGGTCCTTGGCTGCTGGATCGGCAAGGGTAGCCCGCCTGCACTTGTTCAAGCCATGAAGGAAACACAAGATAATGGAGCCAGTAATTCCTCACGTCCTCATGGCCGCATCTGGACAAGGCATCGGCACCACGGTTGTCCACGCCCTTCTTGTAAACTAGACGGTAGTTCAGTCCTCTGACTTCGTGCGCATTCATCGACACTGGCCATGGCTAAACTACTGGGTATTCTTCTCATCTGTTGAAACTTGGCCGCCACCGATTACATGTCCCAAATAAGTAAGGTGTTGCTTGGCAAACGAACACTTGGAAGATTTCACTTTCAGCTGGTGAGTCTGCAGGATCTCAAACACTTGTTTCAGCAACTCAGCATGCTGCTTTAGGGTCTCACTATAGACTAAGATATCGTCGATGAAGACCAGCATGCCCCTAGGCAACAATGGCGCCAAGATAAGATTTATGGTTCCCTCGAATGTTGCCGGCGCACCAGTGAGGCCATAAGCCATGACTTTAAACTCATAATGGCCTTGGTGGGTTTTGAATGTTGCTTTATGTTCATCAACGGGCTTCATTCAGATCTGGTGATAACCGGCGCGTAGGTCCAAACATGTAAACCACAAAGCTTTGGCAAGTTCATCCAGCAATTCACCCACCACGGGTAGCGGATAGCGATTCTTAACGGTAATGGTGTTGAGATGCTTGTAATCAATGCAAAACCACCAGCTATCATCTTTCTTCTAAACTAGCAACACTAGAGAAGCGAAGGGGCTCGAGCTCAACTGGATGACACCTTGCTGCAGCATGGACTTGACTAACCGGTCGAGCACCAAGTTGCAGGGGTATGGAATGATCGAATGGCCGTTGAAGAGGCAATCCAGCAGGCTCCTCAAACAGATTACTGAATTGATGTATCAGACACTAGATAGGCTCGGGAATTAAAGAAGCTTCAGTGGGAAGTTCAGTTAAGGCACACACCTGCATTACCCGAGCTATTGCCCCCACGATTCTCCAAGCCCATCAGCTGTTCACTGGAGAGAGTTGCACATTCAGAAGTATTGGGCACCACGCCTTGCAACAAAATCTGGCTAGCCTTATGCCTAAATGTCATATGCTTGTGATGCCAATTAATTTCCATAGGGATGTGGGCTTCCAGCCAATCGATGCCCAAAATGACATCATAGCAAGCTAACGGCAACAGTCTCCTTCCTCCGGTCTCATTCCCCTTCCGGAGCTCTTCTGTTCCTCATTCTCTGCCGCTCTCCATTCCAGTCCTCTTACTCTTGTACCAGGTCTAGCTACCTTTTCCCCTTTCTGAGTTCTCTCTTCACCCAGTTGTACCCCGGATAGTGTATTGAGTTGAGTTGGCAGTAAAACTCCCGAATTGGATACGAATTGGTGTGCTCTTGTGTTGATTGATCTGTGTTTATCCAGGGGGTTCGTGACACACGCTGTCATCCATCTACGGCATCGGGGTCGCCACGCTCGGGATGCTGAGAACGGTCGCCACCGGGCAGGCCATTGACGCCTACGGTCTCATCAGTGGCAACGCCGGCGGGATTGCCGAGATGGCTGGCATGAGCCACAGGATCCGGCAACGAACTGACGCGCTCGACGCTGTTGGCAACACCACCGACGCCATTGGCAAGGTACAGACGATCATTCGGCTTCACGTATCAACATTGTGTGATTACTGCATCCAAACCGTGAAATTTACTTTTGGGCTTCGCCATCGGATCGGCGGCACTCGTATCGCTGGCGCTGTTCGGCGCGTTCGTGAGCCGCGCGGGCATCACGGACAACGTGCTGAACCCGAAGGTGTTCGTGGGGCAGCTCGTCGGCGCGATGCTGATGTAATGGTTCTCGGCGATGACGATGAAGAGAGTGAGCAGCGCGGCGCTCAAGATGGTGGAAGAGGTGCGCCGGCAGTTCATCAGCATCCCGGGGCTGATGGAGGGGCGCGCCGCGTCCGCGTCAGGATCTCCACGGACGCGTCGCTCTGGGAGATGATGCCGCCCGGTGCGCTGGTGCTGCTCGCGCTGCTGGTCGCAGGCACGTTCTTCAGCGTCCGGACGCTCGCCGGGCTGATCGCTTGTGTGTTGGTTTCTGGAGTGCAGGTGCGGCAACGAAATGGGAATCCTAGTAGTGTACTACGTGTTAACGTTTTTCATTATGACATGAAGTTGCTTTTTAGTTTTGTCGTGTGATTTGTTTGGTTAACTTTGCCTTGTGCAGATCGCCATATCTGCTTCGAACAGCGGTGGGGCATGGGACAATGCCAAGAAATATATTGAGGCAGGTGCATCAGACAACGCCAAGTCCCTGGCCCCTAAGGGGTCAGACGCCCCACAAGGCCACCGTGATCGGCGACACCATTGGTGACCTGCTCAAGGAGGCAAGGACACATCTGGGTCGTCCCTCAACATCTTGATCAAGCTCATGGCCGTCGAGCCTCGTGTTCGCGCGATTCTTCGCCGCCCACGGAGCTCAAAAGTAGACACGGGAAGGGACATCGAACAATGCACACCCTGATGAGCATGGTGCAATATCAAAATCTCAATCAACGAAAGGGCGTAGAATTGGCACCGGCTGAATACAAAATGATTCCGTAACTGGAATTTTTTTTCCAATGTAACCGGCAAAAGAATTATCTGTTATATTAAAAAAAACAGCCCGACGAGCAAAGAACAAGCATTTTACGGAAGGAAATAAAGAGCCAGGGATCCGGAGGTAGACCTGGATCCAAGGAACGTTGATCAAAAGTCTATTCCCGCGTAATGAGGCACCCTAGGTGATGCGCACTGGCAAAGACCCAAATCTTGTCCTCGTCTTTGATTCGCTGAGCAATGGCATTTACATATTGTTCCTTGTGCTCAAAGACTGATATTCCTCTTCTTTTAAATCTCCCAACTGATCAACATGACCAGTGATTTAAGACCTTTCCTTGAATTAGTGACACAATTAGCCATGGATGCCCACCACACTGCATGCAACGAGGAAGCTTGGGGCCAATTTACAGGATTGATGAATGTGTACCCATCTGTAGCGCCAGATTGCGCCACACCCTCCTGGTGAACGCGCACTCCGAAGGAGGTGAAGATAATCTTCATGCATTGTAACATCCTAGTTTTTAGCTAAACACTAAATTTCAAATTTTAATTCAAAACTATCTCAAATATATTCTCAAATCAATTTCCAAAAGCTTAAAGTCTTTTTCCTTCTCCTTGGGCTCACTGTTTAGGCGACACCTTTTGAGTGGACCCACTAGCGTAAGATTTCGCCCGTTTAGCGGGCGAGAACAAGGTCTCGCCCGTTGAATAGGTGACACGTTGTCGCATCATATTTTTTGTATTTTAATCTTCTGCCAGCATGACTCCATAAGTTCTTACCCGTTTAATGGACGAGATCTTGCTCTCGCTCGCTGAACCGGCAACGGTAACATATTCTTGTAATTTATAAAACGGACGTGTAATCTTGCAAATATTGAAAAAAGAAAATATATAAATAAAAAAATTTATGGAAAGCTCCCGTTGTAACGTTGGTGACATCCACCCAGGCTTCATCCCAGAGCAGCAAAATTTCCCCCTAGGCCACGGAGCGCACTAAGCGGGCCGATGTGCAAAGGCAGAGAGTCTATTACCGCCAGTGGACCGAATTATATCATCATCCATAGCATGGAGCTTGGTTTCTGAACTTGAGTTTTTTTATTTTTATATTTTTTTTATTAAAAATTTAAATAAATAGATTCCTTACAGGAGAATTTGCAAAACTAGGCGCCTGCAGCCCTCTGAGATGGCGGTTAGAGGAGCTAACCGCCCCCTGAAAGGGCGGCAAGGGGGGCTAACCGCCCCCTTAGGCCCAGAGAGGGTGGTTAGCCACCTTGCCGCCCTCTGAGGGGGCGGTTAGGGCATTTTTTCCTCTAAAAATGTAATTTTTTGTGTAATTGAAGAAATAAAAATGAAGGGGTGTAAGAAAATTAAGAATTTAAATTTGGAGTAGGTTATGTAATAGTCGGAGAATAAAAAATCAGTAATTAGCAGTCGCAGCATTTTACGTGGGTATGGGGTGCGAACGAGGACAAACATAGTATTAAACATAGGGTGAAAATATTACAACACACTGTAACCGCGACGACATGATGAGGAAACAAAGTGGCATGTACGGCTCGCACTAAGACCTACTTATTAGTGCGCCGATCCTAATCATAACATGTCTTAGGGAGGGAAAGTATGTCGGGTTACATTAGGTACTCTCTACTGAGTGCATCTAGGATATTTTCCCTTTCGGAGAGCATCCGGACCTGCCGCCTTAGCACGGCGGACTCTCTCCCGCTTCCTTTCCCTCTCAGCCTCCCGAGCCTGAGCCACGGTACGGTCGTGCGCCGCCTTCCTCATGCGCTCTTCTTCCTCCCGCTTGAGGCAAAGTTCCTCTTGTTGTTGCTCGTACTCCCGACGTGCGTACGCTTCCCTTCTCCACCTCATGTTCATGTCAACCCACTGCTTCTGTGAGTCATTTTGCTCATTGTCGAGCCACTGAATAAAATCACAGAGCGGTAGAGGGGACTGAACAAATGGAACAAGATGAGCGGTTAGTAAAAGAGGGTGCGAAATCGGAAGAGATGAGGCGGATATCTGTTACCGTACCAGTCGATAACCAGTTGTTGCATGTCGAGGCTTGTCATACTCGTAGTTAGCACACATGAAGAAGCGTAGCCCATAGGTGTATGAGATGTCCTGCGACTCGCGGAGCTTACAAAGGTCACCACAGAAGCACATTGGTTGTTCGAGACCTTCAGGTATGGTAGTCCCCCAATGTTTCTTTGGTGGGTTTGATGGAGCTGAGAAAGAAATTGCACTTGAGAGATATGAGAAATGAGTGATGCTTCAACGTAAGGAGGTTCGGCTATTTATAGTTGGGGGAGGCAGGAGCATTGGATTCGCTCGTGAAGAAAGGAGTGAGGGCAGGGGCGTAGCTGGTGGCAGGAGCATAGGATTCCATCTTGAAGAATGGGAAAGTTATGTCATTCATTATGGTCAGAGATTCCACATTTATTGGTACCCGTGTTGTCATTTATTGTTTGAAAAAAGCTAGGTAGTGTTGTCACGTCTTGTTTAAAGCCTGCGCCAGGAGGTATGTGTTATCAAGTCATGGTTAAAGTTTAGTAGTGTGGTCACTTCTTCATTGAACGTGTCTGAATACGAAATGCATTTATGACATGCTAAGTCAACCGTACAAAGTAAACGTGTCTGAATACATAGGAGTACATCACGAAGCGAATATGCATATGTAAGTTACATAAAATGTAAAATGCTACTGCTGCCTCCCTCGTTGCCGTCGCCCGTGCGCCCCATCGTGGTCCCGATGCCGCTGGTTAACCCTCACGTGACCCCTGGAGTAGGTGAGGGGGTCGGGTGGACCGACGTGTCTGGTAGGCCTAGTAGGGACCACCGATGTCGAGGCCTCGTCCTGCGTGGGCTGTGTCCGAAGGGGAGCACTGGAAACCTAGGACCGCTGGAGGACATCGTAGTCAGGTGTGCCCCCGAAGAAGTCACGAACGAGGTCGTATGCGGCGTCGGGGCCAGCCTCATCCTCCTGACTAGGGTAGGAGGACTGTGAAGGCTCCACAGGCGTCCATGTGTACTGGCTGGAGGGGCCTACGAACAAATAATCACGTTAGATACGAACAATATGGTATTGGAAGTAGTAGTAAAAATTGTATAATTGTACCTCCGTGGTACGACGGTGCAGCAGAAGAAGGCCACGCTGTCGTGCCGTAGTATGGCTCGTACGTTGCGGGTGGGGTCGGTCGTGGGGCCGCCGAAGACGGACCGGCCTCGTCACCGAAGTAACCTGAGCACAATATTAACTTATTTTGCTGAAAGTATTACAAACTAGGATGAAGGGTGCCGCCAGTACCTGAGGGTGGACGCACAGGGCTCGATCTACGAGGCTACGTCGAGACTTGTGCAGACGGACCTAATGAAAGTTTAATAATAAGTAAAGGATATTGTTCAATATTATTCAAAAGTATAATTCGTACCAAGTTGCTCCGAGCCTCCATGACCTGGTAGAAGGGGTCGTGTGGGTGCCGACACGGATGAACGACGGTGCAAGTCTGACGGCCGAGACGACTCGGCATGGACACCACTGGACCTGGGAGGCGCCCTGCTACATCTGTGGTAGATCGGCAGGAGGTAAGCTTCAAGGCGCGCGCTGTCTTGTCGAAAACGCGCTTAATGAAGCTCGCAACATCCGACGCACTTAGGTGGTGCCCTTGCCGAAGGCGGTCCATGGCACCAGCTGCATCCCTATGTACATCATAAACGATATCTGTCTGCGGATACGAACAGAAGTAAACAATTACAGTATACGGTTATGTTCGTTCAATATGGACTACTGACTTCAAAAAATAACTTACTGCTAATGCGGCGTCCTCGTCCCAATGCACCGGGTATGCCTTCGTTGTCGACGCGATGTGGGGCCGGACACCCTCTGAGGTGTAGGTGACATGTGTGCGCGTACGTGGAACGTACCACCGTAGGTACTCATTGAAGTTCCGCTCGGTGTGGGGACGAGCCTCCTCCACGACATCCTGTAGCGCTTGGGCCCATGTTGCCACATAAGGGTCCAAGCGCTCTGCCCAGAGATTGCTAGCTGGCTGGCCTTTCCGCGTGTACCTGCATTTGAACCACGGTAAATGTAAGTCACAGTGAAACGAAGGTTGCAAAAACTGTAATTTTGCATATGTACCTGTGGACTTGCACGGGGACGTTACGGATGTGGACGAGAGGGAATGCCTGGTGATGGCCAAACTGCCGCATGACGCGGTGCGATGAGTACTCTTCGACGTAGATGTCGAAGACAAGGGGCGCCTTCGTGAGCCAGTACTCCTCGTCGCGGGTACACAACGGTGACAAACTCAATCCTGCACACGCCTGCACGGCCAAGATGCTGTATGGCTCCCATACCACGTCGTCCGGACGTAGCCTGTCGAACTGGGTACGAAAATGCTCGTACGCGTTGCGAGGCTGCTCGTGCGCCCAGTGTGGCTGCGTGACAAACATCAATACAAATCTTTAGAGGGAAAAAAACACGAAGGAAATTGTTAATGTAAAATACGTACCCGACGACGGCACCACATCGATGCCATAGTAGGCGCGTCCTCGTCCGGCTCGCCGTACCATTCCTCTGGGTACGGGGAGCGGTCCACCACCGGCCTGCCTATGGAGAAATGCTCGTATGACCACAGCTATAGAAGAAGTGGACACCCGGCAAAAGTGGATAGTGGCTCTTTCTTCGTTCATGCGTCGCAGAGCGCCCGATACGTCGCAGCAAGAACAGCAAATGCCCAACTGAACTATGGTACGTCCTCCGCATCAGCGTCTGCTATCGACCAGGCGTACAGCACAAGTGTCCTGTTAACCAGGTGACCTTGGCCACTAGTGAACATTACCCACCCAAACAACCAAAGTAGGAAGACCTCAAAATGCATGGAGATCGCGTATGCATTGGCATGTGGGTGTATGTACGCCGGCTGCAAATATGACTGGTGTCAAAAATGAGCATTACTACATACTATACTAGTATTTGATAGGTTGTATGGTACCGTACCTGGAACTGTAGGATCCACTTCTTCGTTGGCCCTCGTGCATCGGACAAGAACTCAGGCACGTAGGGGGGTGCGTCCGTCTTTCGCTCCACCGGGCCAAAGCGCTGATGAATGTCGTTGATCCAGTCAGCCTGCATATCGATGACTCCAACCACAGCTCCCGCGCAAGGAAGGCCTAAGAGGTAGGCTACGTCCTGCAAGGTCGGGGTCATCTCGCCGCACGGGAGATGGAACGTATGTGTCTCCGGCCTCTATCGATCGACCAGTGCTGCTATCAGCGACCGATCAAAGTAGAAACGACGGGCCACAACCTCGGGGTTCTCCGTCGATCGGGCCTCGACCAACCGGCAAAGCGGTAGGAGTCCGGCCACTGCCAACCTATAAGTGTTGCAGTATATCAATAATATGGAACAACATCAGTGATATGGCAATTTTGTATCAAAGTACCTATGCTTCCATCGCTCGTCTATCGTCAGCAGCTCTCCAGGGCTCCGTGGTTGAAACACTCCTAGCTCTGTCTGGTGCTCGGCGGATAAGAAGCTGCGATGCTTCTTGCCACAGCAGGGTCTAAAAGCTCGGGGGTCGCAGGGTCAGCCATATCTGCATTTGAAAGACATGTACATTAATACATTGTTAAATAAATACAGTAACAATATATTTTGAATGCAAATTAACTATATCACTATATGCAACATTAACGAATATTAAAATGGTACAAAACGAGCACAACACACATAAAACTCACCTAGACAACAGGTGCATCACCTGGTGCATTTTTGGGACAATACTTGTACGTGTGACCTATTTCATTGCACTGACTGCATCGCTTCATCCTAGGGCTAGCCTCGGATTCATCCATATCGTTGCGAATCCGACGAGTTTGTCTTCGGCTCGGTGCGTTCTTCATCTTTTCCAAATCAGGCACATATATTCTTGCAGGCCCTGGATTACTTGTAAAAGTGTCAACAATGCCGTAACCATACAGTTCCTGGTTCCAGGTGTTCAGTATTTGATCCTTCATAAAATACTTTGACACATATTGCCTGGGAAGCATATGGTGCTCCGCACACGCAGCTATGACGTGTGTACAAGGTTTGTGGAGTAATTGTGGCTTCTGACAACTATATATGCATGTCCCACTCCTTAACACACACTCTTGAACATACCGCTCACGTCTACCCCCCTCCGACCCTTATCCCGACACGGGACACTGAACCTGTGCTCCGTAGTGCCCTCTTGATTTGCGCGATGCATGTGGACCTTCTTATTAGCCTTCTCCATATACTCACATAGCATCCGTCCGTAAAGCATACAATTGTCCTCCATTACAACTTTAGCAGCTGTATACCGATCAATAAAGTACTTACAGATCCCATACAAAATGCCTTCTACAATTCCAACTAGTGGTAGGGACCGCATTCCTCGCATGACCCAGTTATAAACCTCTGCAAGATTTATAGTCATTACTCCGTACCTTGCACCACCACTATCGTACAACAGAGCCCATTTTTCATTTGGCTCATTACGTATCTACTGTGAGAAGCTCCTAATAGAAGAGCCTGATCTCTTTACAATCTACGGAGTATCGGTTGGAAGAGGTCCGAGAGCTATTGGTTCATCACCGTTAGGTGCAGCCTCCGCAGTTTGTTTTAGAGTCAGTTCATCAAGTCTTGCCCATAATGCATTGAACTTATGTTGCTGGTTTTGACTGCACAACTTCTTGAAAAGCTTCATTAACTCTTTGTTTTTAAACTGTCTGTAGAAGTTCGCACCCATATGGCGCATGCACCACCTGCTTTTGAGATCGGGCCACTGTGCTGCTACACCCTGTCGCACGCTACCATGTTGCATATCCAGCAAAGCCTGCAACAATCCTGCATGTCTATCATGAATGAGACACACATCTGGTCGGTCAAGAACGAATTGCATGTTTAACCCGCTTTAGGAACCAATACCAGCTATCCCCGTTCTCACTCTCCACGAAAGCAAACCCTAGTGGCAGGACTTGGTTGTTATCGTCGACCCCAATTGCAGACAAAATCTGCCCTTTGTACTTCCCAGTCAGGAATGTTCCATCTAGGCATATGATGGGTCGGCAATATCGAAATGCTTTGATAGTTGCAGTGAATGCAAAGAAAGCACGCTGCAACACTCTTTTTCCGCTGTACTCCACATCAGTAGAGGGGTAATGCTTGATATCATAGTAGCTGCCTGGATTTCTTCCACAAATTATGGCTAATTGACAAGGTAGATTGTGATATGAATCTTCATATGTTCCGAACCTCATCTCAATAGCCTTTTGTTTCGCCCTCCATGCCTTCGCATAGTTTATTGTGTACTGGAACCTTTGCTCAATAGCACGGATTATTGATCGTGGCTTATACCTTTGGTTGTCCACAATCTCTCCGTACATAACATTTGCAATGAAAGCAGAAGACAGGTTCTGGTGGACGAACTCTATTTACTCAATGTGATAATTATGTTCCTTAACTATTGAGCATTGCCAGTAGTCTACCCATTTTTCTCTGAATGTGTGCACCCGCCAAGGGCACTGAGGCACTAAGCACTTCACATCGTACTCTCTTTTACTTGATTTAACAACCTTGAATTGCCTACGAAGAGACAACGACCAGAATTTCACTGCATCAATAACTGCCTCTTTTGTATGGTACATAGCACCCTGTGACACCTCATTCTCATGGTACTGCCATGGTGTCCGGTCAGCCTCGCTAACCACCAACTTCGAAAATTCATGATCCCTCCACTCTGTAGGAACTGGAGCATTACCCTCCTCGTCAGACGAATCCCCATCGGCAAGGCCTTCCTCCAACTCTTCATCCTCCAAATCCATATCTTCAATGATGCTAGGGATGTGCTCCCCTTCATCAGCTACACCCATCGGTTGCAGCTCTGGAACATCACCAACTTCCTCCTTGGACCCTACATTAGCCGCCTCTGATTCATCTTCCACTGCCTCACTTGGTCCTGCTACTGCTTCCGCAGAGTTCACCTCATTTTGATCTTTCAGGTACGCCTCAGCTAACAAAACAAGCGGTAGGCCACATTCATAACATATATCTACATACTGCCTCCAAGTTGATGTGGCTTCGATGGGAACAAGCTCACCAAAATATCCATGACTAGCATGGCTGAGGACAACTTTCAACTTCAGCTCATGTTGCTGCGGATCCAGTTGGAAAAACCGCATGAGCTATTTGCACACACCCACAATGGTCCTCTATTAGCTTTACTAAACCCCTTCATGATATGACGAAATCCAGACAGATCTATACCGTTAGGACCGTACCTAATTTCACCCTCACCATAATATATCTAAAAAAATTAATTTATCTACCATCCCTGGAAACACCCGCAAACATAACCAATGTTAAGACAACAAACTATATTTCTAATTATCGGATAAAATAATTTCTAAATGCTATCCTAGGTTCGCAAATTATCATATACTGTTACATCCTACGTCCACAGGTACAACCCTAATATAGTAAAAATAATATTCTACATTGCACTGCTATCGTACCATTTTCTAAATAAATTTGACAATTTTCTAAACCCTAGGTCATAAATGTCTAAAACCTATGTCATATACTACTACTGCACTAATTAACAACAATAAAAAGGAAAAAAAGATTTACCCGAAATTTTTCTTCAAATCCGCGGCCCAAATGCAGCAGGGCTTTGCCGACCTCTCTTCCTCCCCTCTCCTCTCCTCTCTTCTCCTCCCTCTTCTCAACTTTTTCTTTTTTCGGATTTTAATGAATTTTTGGCCTATTTTTCAGTCTTTTTATAGGAGAGGGCGGCCGGGCGGGCAGCGCGGTGCGGCGGATGGGGAGGCCCCTTACCGCCTCCTGAGAGGGCGGTAAGGACCTCTACCCGCCCCCTCAGGGGGCGGTAAGGGACCGGCTCGGGCGGGCAGGCCGTACCCGCCCTCTGAGGGGGCGGTTAGGTCTACCGCCCTCTCAGGGGGCGATTAGAGGTCCTAACCGCCCTCTGAGAGGGCTGCAGCCGTCTAGTTTTACAAATTCTCCTGCAGGGAATTTATTTATTTAAATTTTTAATAAAAAATATTTAAAAAAAACTCTCTGAACTTGGCGTTGGCCAGCGCCGGCTTGCAGGTCCGGCCAGTACACCACTGGCATGGCCGGCTCTCGGTTCTGAAGGGGTGCACGGAGCCCAGGAAGAGGAAGATGACCACGGCGAAGATCGCACCGTGAAGGCAGCCAGGTACTTGTATTGCGTGAAAATGAACGAGTTGACTCCTGGATAAAAGATGTATTATTTCATCGAATTTCGGACATGAACCGCAGACAATTGGATTGGCAAACAAAAATTAGGATAAAATAATGTCACTTCTGTGTTTTCTTAGTTCTCAAGACCTAAACTTCTGCCATACTTTCATTTTCCTGCTCTATTAGCTTATCTTCCGGACTTGCACCCATGGTATTAACAGGAAGAGTCAAGAGATTACAATCATAATATTGCTAGAGTAAAAAAAAAATATTCAACCAACCTAATTCAGATGGTATTATAAATAAGAAGAATAAAGATCTAAATTCACATCATACAGATTCGTCCATCTGTAATGGAGATCATAGAAGACTCAAACCTGAGTAGTCTAAACTTACATTCACCCCCCTAACTGAGCTAAACTCAATTCATATTGCTAGAGTAAAAGAAAACAGTTGCAGACGACTCAAATCTCAACCTGCTTCGTAAGCAGCGAGATATCATTGCAATTCTCGCACAGAATCAGTCTCAAGCATACATCCAACCATAACCCAGATCCCAGGACACGGCACTTGATTCACTTAGAAAATGTTACCTTACTAGAGATCCCGAATAAATTGTGCTAGCCATGCACAAGCACATTTCTTTTCAAATAAGACATTCTGCATAAATCATTCTATCACGTGAATAGATTATTTATCCAAGACTGTCCAGCTAAAACATGAATCAACAAATTACAATTGTATAGGGTAAGTTAGCACAAACTCTTGCGAAACGCTGCTCACCTGAAACTATCCTTTCCTACTTGTTTTACAACCGTAACATATCAGTCAATGATTGTAGAGAGAAATAGTGGAAAAAAGGGCACATATTCACTGCTCCTCCAGAATCTCAAAAACAGATACAATAAGCTACCATGGCAGCAGGGGCAGCAGGAGCGCGGCCCATTCAATGCTGAACCGACAGGCGTCCCAATTCTCAGTTTATCTTTCCTTGCGGAAAGTTAACTTTACAGGGTCACAAGTCGTAGCTGGAATTTTACTCAAGTTAAAGGGAGGCACGACCTATGTCACCTCCAATCATGCTTCCAGCTTGAGACAAATGGATTCGGCCTTTGGAGCCAAACACGTTCATTCCTATCTGCTGACAAGCGTTGACGGATTGGGTACAGGGACAAACCAGTTGTGGAAAAGGAGTTGTCATCTCACTGAATAAGGCTCTGAATCGCTAGTTTTTGCGGTATTTACAGTCTTCTCAGTAGACATGCTGCCCACATCTTTTATACAATCACCTCCAGATTGTCGTGAAGTTTCTGTGTTCTCTGGGGAATGTTGATTTTCCTCGGAATTTGTGCCATGCTCCCCCAAAATACCATTGGCTTCAGTACTTGGAATGCTTGAGGTAGGCGAGAGAGGGGCATGCTTGTTCTGTAAATCTGTGTGTTTACTAGCCGTACTAGTGACAGCGGCAATTTTAGCACAACTAATTCTGGTTTCTATCTTTTGCTTCTTGCGAACCTCCCCATCTGCATGTTTTCCATCCACCGTGTTCACTAACTTCCGCTTCACTGTGGATATCTTTAAGGGCTCATCATCCTCTGAGGGCCTATCAGGTTCCTTCGGTGGCGGATTGAAATCCTCGTCGTCATCGTCATCATAGTCTACAAGTCCAGCTGATTTAGGTCTGGAAAGGCAGGGATCAAAAAATTGAGACCAGAAGAGGTGGGGATCAAAACATCAGTGAGGCAAGCAACATAAATAAATTCAACTATAGCTTTCGGAATTCTGAATGTGAGCTTGCCATTAAATGTAACAAGGGAAAGCAATAGAACAAGCACATATATCATATCCCACTGTGTCGATTACGGTTTTGACATTTGCCATCGCTTTTGTAATATTTAGACTCATGACACTTGTTCCAAAACTTGTTAGATTCATGCCAGTCCCGTCAGAATCTGTCACCTTCCCTTAAATTTTTTATGAGCTGGCAACCAAAAACATTCCAAAATCTCCATACTACACCAGCCTCTTCTCCCAAATCTCTCTCTCCAGCCGAGCCCCATGTCCTCTCCCCCCAGGTGCTGCAGCCCCAAGCCCGTGTGACGAGCCAGAACAGCGGCCTCAGTGGTGCTCTTCCTGGCTGGGTCCCGGATCTCGGCCAAGAAGGCACCCATGGCTGCCGGAGGTGAGGCCATGCCCACACCCATGGCGGCACCATGCGCGGACGGTCGACGATGGAATTGTAGCGGGCGAAGGATGAGAGGAAGAACAGGCGCAACGCGATCACTGAGGACAGCCCGGACAGGTTCTTGCCCACCGAACCAAAGCTGTTGCGGCCGCCGTCATGGGACGAACTGCTGGCTTTTCGTGCAGCGAGCTGAGGAGGATGAGCACAGGGAGCTACTAACGAGGAGGACGAGCACGGTGAGCTGCTGGCTTTTCTTGCAGCGAGCTGACGAGGACGATCTCTATTCGTCCACACGGCCCGCACAGATTAATCCCACAGCTACAAGAACTAAAAATGCACGAATTCACACAGATTAATCCCACAACTCGCACAAATTCGATGTAATGAACAGAGGAAGGAAAGGGTGCAGCCGTTGATCAATCAATCCAATCGGCATATGGCCAGATCTTCAGTGGGCATGGGCCACCAGCTTGAAGGAGGTGGGCTGGCGACCTGCTCGTACACAAGTTTCACGTTACCGACCGAAGCTCGGTAACCGAGCTGTTGCGGTAACCGAAAAACCGTGGTAACCGCGATAACCGCTTGAATTTTCAAAAAAATTCGGACAAAATTCGTTTGATAAAATTTAAAATTTGGGGAAAAATTCGTGAAATTGACCTCTCAGTAACCGGTCGAATTGGACC
Source organism: Phragmites australis (assembly GCF_958298935.1). Classification (NCBI taxonomy): domain Eukaryota; kingdom Viridiplantae; phylum Streptophyta; class Magnoliopsida; order Poales; family Poaceae; genus Phragmites; species Phragmites australis. The sequence goes on from NC_084921.1 coordinate 17,219,951, forward strand.
GGTTACCGAGCGATTTTCTCGATTTATCAAGCGGTTTTCTCGAATTTTCGGCATTGTCGGTAACCGCTCGGCTTTCTCGATTTATCGAGCGGTTTTCTTGATTTTCAGTGAAGTTCAACAAAAAAACCCAAAAATTATCTCAATCTTGTAAAATCAATAACTAATTCATCTGAGCTTCAAATCAAGTGAAACAAATTTTGTTAGTTTCCTTGTAACATGATCTACATGATAAAAGTATTTATACTCATAAAAACGTTCAAAATTTTCTGTGAGAAATTGTATTTGTTAAACCAAGTTAAATGCATAGTTTACTCTTTGCTAATCCAAAAATCATGAAACTAATTTTGTTAGTCTTCTTACATGATCCTATCTCTTTTAAAAATACATGAACTCATGAATTAGTTATTGTAACATGCAGAATTGTGTAAATGTGTTGCGACTAGATTAATTCATAACTGACCTATCACACCTCAAAAATTAGTGAAACCACTTTTATTAGTTTATTTATACTATTATTTATGTAGAAAAAATAATAGTAGACATGAAAAAGTTAATTACAGTGCCGTTTCTTAACAGATTCACTTTATGCTTGTGAACTTTGTAAAAATCATAGAGAAATTAATAAAACTCTAAATAAAGTGAAATCAATTTTAAAGATCCTATTAAGATACGTTCTACACAAGAAAAATATGTGTTTGCATGTTAAGCTTGTCCTTAACATGAGTTAATAACTGAGCCACACGCTTCAACTTTTTTCATTTTTTTCAAACTTCCTTGTTATAGAATATGATGCAAACAACATTATTTGAAATTGTTTTTCACAGAAGGCCTTAGAATTGTGTCTAGTGTTTTTTAGGATTTTTTTTGGAATTTTTTTATTTTTTTGAATTCAAATTTGGTTACCGAGCCGGACCAAGATGGCCGGTTATCGCGCATTTTGGTCGGTTACCGATGAGTTTTTGAACCATGCTCGTACACGACAGCCACGTACTGCGCGCTCTAGGATGCATGTGTCGCCCAAGTCCGGGATGGGGCTCCACCCGCCCATCCGAGCTTTCTCCACCAGCAACACCCTCCAAGCCACCACCATCCCCACGCTTACCAGCCACACCCAGAACTAGAGTGCCTCTCCCGCTCGCCGCAGTCTCTGCCCTCCTCGCTTGGCACCGGTGCCTGCCTAGGCCTAGGCCGCCACATGGCCCTCCTCCTCTCCCCTTTGGCCTGAACTTCTTCTTGGCAACTCCGCCTTCCTCCCGTGTGCAGCTTGCCTGCCTACCTAGGGGGGGGGGAGAGAGAGAGGCGGCCTGATCTGGTCCTTGCCGGATCCATGCGGGACGAAGAAGAGGGGTGGTGGGGCCTGTCTAGAGGTGAGAGAGTAAGGGCTAGAGAAAAAAGAAGGGGGTAGTATAGTCATTTGGTTTGGTCAAACGGTTTGACTAGACGCCGTTTGGGCTCCAATGGCATTAATCAAACAAGTTTTAGAACCAGTGTCATAAGCCTAAATATTACAAAAGCGATGGCAAATGCCAAAACCGTAATTGACAGTGGCAAAAACCTAAATTTCCCTATATCATAAACACACTGGGAACTCAAAATGATCTGAAATTGTATGTGAAGAAAGAATAAAGACAGAATACCTATCAGCTTCGCTTCCATTGGCAACCTTAGCCTTACTATGTTGGTTCTGTGCATGTTTAGCCCGCCGGCCAGAGCCTGAATCTTCTTCATCACTAAAAACAACAGATGGCGCGTCACTTGCAAATTCACAGTACTACTTCTGAACACAATAGTGCCCTAAAAAGTCTAGTTGACAGGGTCGCCATCCTATATGGCCAATACAATGAAGCAATCAATGACCAAAATATAGCAAACCTGTCCTCGTTGAAATAGTCTTCCTCTTCCTTCTCAAGACCTCTTTCTTCTGCCTTCTTTCTTGTGTCAGGCACGCTAGCACTTAGCCTTGTTTCAGCAGTCTCCAAGTACTTGCCAGAAGAAGGAAGAAACAAAAGATAGGCTATCTCATTCAGTAATATGCATAATAATGGCAAAATGGTAGGCACAAATTAAGATTCTATCTTAGTAGTATGACGATATTATTATCTTTCTTCATCATAAGTTCCACTTCAAAGATATTAACACGGGATGCAATAGTACACAAGTAAAGGTCCAACCTGCTGATACTTGAGTTTGAAGGCTTGAATACTCCCGAAGTGTTCAAATTTTGCAAGTAGATCCCAGAAAGACTCAATTACATAGATAACAAGAGATTTTAGATTTTCCTGCAGGAAGTATCCTATGAGTAAGCCAGAATTCATAGTAGTAACCAAGTAAAAGCCATTTTTATTGTAGTAACCAAGTTGTTCTGAACATATGTACCTTCCGTATGTATTCCAACAATTCAAGTACTCCTGAGTGTAGCATGTTGTATCTATCCCCATTTTCAACAAAGGCGTCAATTATTGGTTTCAACAGGTTGAACTTTACAACATGGCGAATAAGATGCTCATCCTAAAAAACATACAAAATATCAACTGGGATTCAAATATGACAAGGTGCTAATACTAATTTTATCACTTTAAATTGTAATGAGCATTAGTTTACTATCCATTTCAATGGCTGGTGGCAACCAGAAGTGAAGAATTATATGCCCAGCCAATTTTGCTGAGAATCCAGCAAATAAAGTTATAAAACAGTGGCAAATATTGGGATTTAGTTTGACTCAGGAATGAGCTGTAAGTTCAGGCTAAGGTGGCATGCCCAGATTAAAGCAGAAGAGCTAGTATGCTGCAGATACCACCTATTAGCAGTTCTGCTCAGGGAACAGTATGCATAAAGCCAAATTGCAATAGATTGGAAGCATATAATAGCACATCATTGGTATAATCTTAAACCATAAAATGAGATCAGTCAGATTTATGGTACATTGAGGAACATCCAGACATGAAAAATGAGATCTCTAAGAAACCATAAGAGGATTGATCGAGGAAACAATACAGAAGTAATTGAATACTATCAAAAGCCTTCCACTATGTCATGGATTTCAACTGTGCCAACAGTGCATGATTTTAAGGGAACTACCAATTTTCCAATAATATAAAAAAGGAAATTTATAAATTCAATAGTACCCTACATTTCTGGAGATAATAGTACGCATAAACCTAACAGCTGCCACAACCAAAAACTTCTCCCTCCGTCGAGTCAACGTAAGGATTTTCTCTATAGCATTGTTCATAAGAAAGTTGCACCTACAAAATTATTTGATGAACATTTAGCACATGCATAGAAACAGAACAGAAATTTGATAGTATAGCGGAAGAAATTTGCATGGAGCAGTACCTAATTCTGTAGGGATGATGAACTACACAAAAGCACAGCAGTTCACAAACATTTAACAAAATCTCAGGCTTGATTCGATGTACTTCAGCATTTCTATCAACACCAAATGAGTTAGATGTTTTTAGGGAAATGCTCCTCGGAGAACAAGAGAATGCTATTACATCAACCAAATAGTCAAGATGCCTTTCGTAGAAGATCTCAATAATGGTGTCTCTCTGCAGCATGGGAGAGAAGAGTTAGTAGAGCTGAATCTGATCAAAAACAGGTGTGAAATTTCACATATTTGGAACTGACTTCAACACAGTGGGATACAGTAGAATGACCACGATCTACCACTCAGAAAAATAACGAAAATTATGGCAAAATATCCATCAAAAAAAGACAAGTGGCACTGTGGCAGCGATGATTAATGATTATGCCTGAACAGAGACAGTCAGGATAATGTTTGATAGCTCAGATAGCATTATTACTAATTGAAATAGTCGACATATTTTTACTTCTGGTATGAAGACAGCAGAGGTAAATGCAGAAATAATCAATGCAGATGTGCAAAACTTTAAACAGAGTCCACATCATAGGACTTCTATTGTGTTAAAAGTTGGAAACTTAGAGAGGCGAATTACCGTAAGATTGTATAGTAGTGGAGGACTTGAAAATGATTTATATAAATTAATTAAAGAGTACAGAACACCAGAAATGTAGCCCAAATTTGTAAGACTGAATAAAAAAGAGGGCTATTTGTAATTTCAGAAAATATCGCACCCTTATACTCTAACATAGCTCATCAATGGAAGACAACATATAATTTTCCAACTTATTTTGGTAGAAAAGATTACTTACATGTGCACCAGGCACGGTGAAAGAATCCATCAGTATGCGTAGGATTTCTTGAAACTGACAACGCATTTCCTCACCAAAGTCAGCTACCATGCCCTTAACCTGAAATTTTAGTGATTGTAAGCATACATTTGATATGATAGTTGTTACGTGGATCATAACATAGTGATGTTAGAATATAAATTTAGCATCGATATTATGATATGAAACATGGCTAGGAAAAGAAAAAATGATGGTGACGTTGAGAAAAAAAATTGCAAAATCGGTCATCTTTCAATCTTTTGTCAATTACAACCATGTGTAAAGGAACTCCCTGGGGACAGATGAGCACAATCCTTGCATTTAATTAGTATATCACTAGAAGAATGCAGTAAGTTTTACTAAATAAACTATATTTTGGTCATATCCTAAGCCATGTCGTTTTTTCTTGTTTATATAGGGATAAGACATGCACAGTTTGCACTCCACTCCAGCTAAACTCTGAGCAAATGCAGATACTCAAAATGCTACAAAGAAGGGAACATAATTACTGGATGCAAAGCTAACTGCAGACTTAGCAAACCTCTGCTAACTTACCAGAAGTCCAAGAAGAGAATTTCCGTCTTGCTGGACAATATATGACCTCAATAGGTTAGGGTCCTGATTAAGAAAAAGTATAAGGATATCTGTCCTGCATTCATCAAATAAAATACAGTTAGCAGTTAAAGCAAATTGTGCTGCAACAACAAAGGCAGTAATTTAACAGCATTCTTCAACAAGTACCCAGCTGAAACAATTTTTCTGTCTTGAATCTGCAACACATCGGAAATTATTTCAAAAACACCTTCACCCGAAAGATCCCTGAAGGAAAATAGGCGGTTAGCTCATGACGTGCTACTAAGACCTACAATCAGAGTTAACAGTTATCTGGAAACAGCAACAGATTTGTCTTCAAAATCATACAGTAAATTGGATCAGTTGTATGCATTCTATTAGAGGTCATGACCACACAGCTCATGACGAAACAAGGTTACAGGCAATAGACATGATATCCTTGGAAAATATGAAGTTAAATGATAGTGAGGCAAAGCATGGGACTGGGACTGCCAGGCAGTGAAAAATGGCATCACCACCTCAGGCACACCAGTATCATAGGTTCTAGTTCAAAATGCGAGAGGACAAGAGGGTTAAAACACAAACAGCTAAGTTACAGTGAAAGTGCATTGCTTAGAAGGGTATTTTACTCACGAATTAAGCCAACGTTTTGGCGAAAACCATGCATTATTAAATGCAGCAAAATGCTTACAGCCAAAAATGCATATTAACTAGCTTATTTTAAACAATAATAATCTAAACTTTCGGAGAAAATTCTCTGGGACTATTAATCTATTATTGTCCTAGAGGCTAGAGAGGGTGTAGAAACTCTATTGCGATATGCTAAGAATTTTGCATATGCCTATGGCAAACACAGAAAGCTTGCATATATCCTTCAAATTTTGCTTGGGCCCACCCTTTTTCAAGGCACACAAGGCAGAAGTTGTAGAATCAAACATCTTAATGATCTCCACTACTCCATGTGGACCTTTGCCTCTTCAATAAAGCTTACATTGTCTTGCTTCATAAAGAGATGGGCATGACAAGACCTGGAAACTGAAGACCATCTCCCTTAAAAACTGCACAACCAGAATCAGACTACAGCAGATGATCGTTTCCATTGTCCACCCAGATCAAACTGGCTTTCTCTAGGAGCATGCATTTTGGAGAATTTTGCGTATGCAGCTGAAATCATTCAAGCTTGCCATAAAAGAAGCTCTTGCTCTCATCCTCAACTAGATGTCTACAAAACATTTGACTTTAGCAACCGGTCCACTCTTGATTTTCTAATCTCTACCATATAAACACGAGTTGGTTCCCGCGTCATCTCCTCTCCCTACTCTCCACCCATCTAATAAAAACCTCTAAAATTTACCCACTTCTACCATCTACTCTCGTCCTCAAGCCTCCCTGACTCGTTACCGGCTACGGATATAGAACCCGTTTTACTAATGAAAACAAATGAAGATAATCTCCTCCTTTTTAGGATCCCATCTGAAATCAATCTACGGCATCGCTCCCGACGTATTTGTTCGGCAATACTTCTATGGCGCATCCACATCTCCATACCTTGAGTTTCTGCTTGATGTTACCGTGTCCAATGTTTATATTTTCGTTGCAACACAAAGGCACTTACCTAGTAATGTATAAACATGAGCTCATCAATTATTTCCTCTGTTGATAAATGTGCTTGCTTACTTAACCTTCACAAACATAATTCATGGACCCAAACAACCGAGCTTGCTTGAAAACTAGTAAATAAGTCCAATAGATCTACTTTTATCTGGAATCCCCTTTGCACACTAATATAACTACTTCCAGACTATCAAATGCACCCGAACAAACGTAGATTGGATTCGCCAGCTCATATATCAACTGAAAATTTACAATCATTGCATCTATGGAGCTAGTATGCACCGGAAAAATTGACCCCAAAAGCCAGAACTGATGAGGAAAGGTGGTCAATTCACTTATACTTCAACACTCCCTTCGTGTGTAGGCTCCCTTGTGCCTCAAACGTGGAATAAGGGCAAAGTCCATTTTTTTATTTAAATTGCACCGAACATGGCTCAAATTCGATACCTCCAATCAGTTGACCTCAAAAGCCTAAGTTGATGAGGAAAGATCGGCAATTCATTTATACTTCAACAATATTCTAATACAACACCAGTGTTTGCATCATGCAAGGGTACCATGCTAAAATAGACAAGGGTGTTATTCCACACGAACACACGGTATACAACACAAAAGAACCTTGGTACCACATGATTAGTCTACCCTAGCTAAAATACACATCTTGTACTTAGTGATAGAAGAACCCACCACTATTGTTTTCTAAAAGAAAGGAAAGCAAGAAGTCTATTTTCATCCCTCTAACTCTTTCCTCAGTTTAAAACTAGTCCCTCACGCTCAAATCTGAGTAGATATCATCACTCCGTCTGTTTGACTACGGTTTTGACCCACATGGACATCTGACTCGAATTCCAACTGGCTCCCGTACTAAGTTGGCAGTGGGTACCACTTGTCAAGAGAATAACAGAGCATAAGCAAGAGGCCAAGGCATGCCCGGTGTGGCTTTTCGTCCACACACTCTTATTCTCTTCCTCCCTATCACAAGTGGGACCCACAGCCCGCTCAATACAAGGGCCAGTTATCCATCTCTCAATAACCCCTAATTCCCATAGCACGCCTCCCTTGCATCTTCACAGACTGTCACTGACCAGAAATCCATGGGAAAAAAGAAGATACAAGGGGAGGAATAGGGCAGCCTCACCTCGTGCTGCTCGGGCAGCGCCCACTGCGGCAAATAGTAGGGTGGGAGGTGCGGCCATGGCTGTGCAAGACGATAGGAGCTCAGCGAGTTGGATGGTGGCTGTTTCGGTCACCATGGAAGCTATGAATTACGTTTGGATTAGTCCAGCCTGGTCCATTATCAGATCAGCCGATTTGTCTGTTGTAGGCCAATTGGACAGATGGATGTGTCGATTTTGTAAGGGTGTGCCTCGCAGATTTAGATTTTCTATGGTACTACTGGATTGATCAATGCCTTTGGAACATGATTCCTCGTGTGTTATTGTGGGTGATTACATGGTTCCTCATGGGTTGTTGTGGATGATCTATGCAACAGCATGGAAGAAATAAATTGGTTTAACACTATTTGAACAAGAAATTAACTTCAACGCATACAATGCAGTATTCTAGGAATACTTTAAGCTTTATGATGCTATAAGACGGCGTAAGAATTCTACAAGCTTTGAACCAGCTAAATTAGGGATTCAGCTCCATTTGATATTTCCATCATTCCATGACTACCTTGTGCCCACCAATCTGAGTTGTCAGCAACGAGCCAGAAATTTGCATAGGTTGCTGAACCAAAAGAGCTTCTAAATCTAAAAACAATATTTGTTTTTGTAATACACACAGCCTATAGCCATGTGCCTATATTGGTATTTTTGGAGAATTAACACAACACCGTGGCAGTGTTGTGTTATGCCTTTGCAGTCTAACCAGGGGGCACAGTAGAAAGGGAAAATAACTAAAACAAAGGATGACGTACCGAAACAGTCGCAACTGTTGAACAAGTGCCAAACTCTTACTAAGAGTGCAAAACTCGTGCAAAAACAAAACCTGCAAATAGAGAAACATTATCACTTATCAGCATTGTCACCAACAAGAGGCAAAGCATTAAATACTTCCATTTTCAATCCAGATTCCAGTAATTGTAGCAGATAGGCAGGTAAAGCAAGCTAGCTTGCTCAAGGTGAGCATCGGTAATAACGAATGCAAGTGATGAGGTTTTGAAAGATGTTATTAGACGTGAGGGTGAGCCTAGCATGTGGGACCCACATACAAAGGCATTCAGTAACCATGAAATTTTGTGTTGCATCAATCCAAATTCCCTAAATACAATGTGAAACCTAACAGTCCAATGTCCCACAGAGAACAATTAGACTCAGGTGATTGTCACATTCAGCAAATCATATACTTCAAGAAAAGTTAATCCAGCAAATCTTGAGGAAGGACCAGCTCATCCAACTACCCGCTTTTAAGAAACACCAGTAAATCAACATGAATCATTAAGACAATCCCAGTTTTAGTCAACTATAATGTGCATGAATGCCAACTATGCTAAATTGGAAACTTCTCTAAAAATGCAAGGGGAAAATCTTGCCTAATAGCTACATTTATTGAACTATCTAACTCAATTTTGTTGTGGCGATACTAAGGAATTCATGATAATGACTAAAAAAAACAGTTCAAGATGAAGACATCAGGTCATCATTAACAAGAATAAGAATATTTTCTTACCAATTCTCGTTTCGATTCCATGGAAATATCTGATGACCTCATCCTAGCAAATAGTTCTCTAACAAAGTAAATATCATCCTTTAGTAAGGAAATAACCTGCAAGCAGATCAATATGTCATAAGTAACAAAAGGGAGAAAATTTATAACAATAACATCACTGGGGAAGGCTGAAACACTAACAGATGCATTATTTGTATGTATCATTGTGTTCAAACTTGCTAGAGTGGCATCATCCAATATTCGTGGCAATATAACATCCTGCAATGCCAAAAGAAAAGGTCACACTGTAGAACATGCTAAATAAAAAGAATATTGACATATACCAATGAACTAGAAAAAGTTAGCCAGCAATTCAGTAGACAAACTGACCTTAAGATAGCCTATTCTGTATGTCTGATGAATCTTTGAAACCACAGAATCATTTTTAATAGGTATTGCCTACGGGAAAAACATAGTTTTAAATTAAATAACCATTTCTTCTCAACCAGGATAACATGTGCAAGAGAAATCAGAATACCTCTTTGAAAACTATATGATCCTTTAGAAAAGCGCGATGCTTTTGCACTATTGGAACTTCTGGGTCATCTGTGCAGAGTATATCTCATTAAAAATAGAGAAAGCAGCCTCTCATGCATTCCAGTTACAATCAGATAGTACATAATTGCATGCTATGATAAAGGTATATGAGAAACAAGAAGAAACAATGGAGATAACATACATTCAAGGGCGCCTATTATGTCAAGAATAAACTCATCGGAGAAAATCTTGTCAAAGATCAATGGACTGTTCAATAATACTGCAGAATGGAAATCGACAGTAAGTACAGTCTAAAAACTCTAGCAAGCAAACTTTCATTCAGATATGTACTTACTGATTCCCTTGACTAATTTGAAAATCATGTGAAGATCATCTAAGTTTTCTAAATCCTCGCACATTCTGAAAATGTCCACTAGCTTTGGAAAAAAATCACGCTGCAAGAATTTGCAAGTAAAGTAGTTCAAGACTTCACGTCAGACGAGAATAATCATACCCGAAAAAAAATGGTGTCATTATTTCTAAGCATCTGCACTATGCTGCTTTCTCCTAAGTTATAGTCAAACCTCAGGATGTTGATTCACAGGAAACCAACAAAAAGAGAGTCAAGAAGGAACTTCAGCAGGAAAGCACCATCAGTTAATTGATTAAAACCACTCTTATTACAACACTATAAACTGGATTTAGCAGAGAATGTCCGGTCACCATTGTGGAGCTATCTGTAATATTAGTCATTCCATTAACTGATATCATATTTCACCACAATAAACATGAGATCAAATCATAAAATTAAACTCATGTAGTTGGCTTGCAACTATTCGATTTCAATCTTAAGCTTAAGTGAGAATGATAAGTCTGTGAGGCAATAAAATCATAAATCACCATCAGCAGTCTACTTTCTTAAATTACCCACTAGACAACATTTGATCTTCTGTTAGATGAATGTTCAACAAATAATTATATGATAACAAATGTGGATCATACGAACAAAAAGACTCTCAAGGAAACACCTGTATTTGAATAGAAAGACACAAATCCAAAAACTTATGTCAAGATAATTGTACACTAGACGAGTACAAGACATTGTGTAGGCAATACTACAATTATTCAATCAAGAAAAGAAATAGTCTGTGAATTATTTCATCTTAGCCTCAATAAGAGTTCAGATTGACCAGAGGTAACCAGCCTAAAAAACAGCCAACTGAGAGCATATTGATCATGAATGCAACATATGATACAACATCTACACCATGAATGATTTTTCAACAGAGAAACAAGTGAATGCTACAACAATAGGGGGCATCTCCCCAAAAAGTCACTTAATAGACAGAAAGAGGCAAAGTTTCTTATTTTTTATTTTCACTATCAGAATTGAATTGCTGCTCCCAGCCAACATTCCATCCATAGGGAGGAAGGGTGTGTTCGATTTTGATGATTAAATGAAACTCCTATCTTACATGAGAATTAGCACAAAAGCTAACAGCAAGTAAATAAATTTAGTACATGAGACCATGCCATGGCAAAGTTTAGAAAACTTACATCTTGTGTTATCAACTCTGCCACACGGATCTGATCTGTAATGCCGCCCTCCAATATAGTCTGCAGATTTTTATCATCAGTATTCCGAAATTAGTTACAACTAAGTCAAACTTTTAACTGTAAAGCACTTAAGCTCCAAAGCACATATGATAGTCTCCCTACTTATAAAGATAGCCCTGAAACTACTTCAGCGTTCTTGGTGACTGCTGAGTCCCCCCAAAGGAAATAGATAAATATGAGGATAGCGATATCAATGATTTCTTTCAATAAGCAGACAGACTGGCTTGGTTACCGAACTGTTTCATATGATTCCATAGTTCCCCTTTACCCCTATATATCAACGATTACATCTGAAGACAAATAAACAAAGATTTTCCCTTTACACTGATGGGCAAGACTAGATAGCCAGAAGAACAAGGAAACACTTAGAAGTTAGATTCGAGACTCCCAAATTTTCACACATATTCATCAAGGAGGAGATGGGACTTTGGAAACATGATCGGGTAAAGCACAAACCACAATTTTCAGCCAAGACAGAAAGCAAATTACTAGTGTCACAATGTATCGATAAACAGAGTAAACATTGAAGGAAAATGTAAAAGGAACTAAATAGATGTTGCAACTGAGCATGATAGGTAAAATAATAACAGTATCATGAGAAGAACATAGAAACAATTCAAACCTTTATAATTAAAGGAAGATTAGATAATTCAACAGGAGGAAGCACCCTGAATTCACCATTTGCAGAGTGGAATGAATCATCTGCAGGGGAATGAATGATTAGTAAACATAATGCTACTGGAAAAAGCGCTATATCAAGTAAACAATGCACATATGTAGGCTAGACAGCAAGTTGAGCCACAGGATAGGAAACAGTGCCTCAAGATGCACAAGGTGCAGCACCCAAAGTGATTTGTGTGCCTTTAGCAGGAAGGCTCGAGGCACTGTGCGCATGTCTCAGCATAAAAAAGTGTAAAACATGGATCATATATTTAGAACTTCTAATATAAGGTCATCATGAGTTCATCAGAATATTTATTTGAAAAAAATGGAAGCATTGTTTTAATTATCAAACTAACAGTGAAAATTAGAGTAGCAACTGGTCACTATCTACTGATGTAGGACACATTAATATTCTAATAGTAACAAGGCCCTTTTCAACCACATAACACCAAGCAGCAACGGTTCAAGGGTTAGGTTGTGGTTTTTGTGCTGCGCTGTGGAATATACTTTGTTATGGAAATATTTACTGATGCCAGTAAGATTTTACTACTGTGGCTCCAAAATAGATACTTTCAACAAAAAAAAATAATAATAATAAGGGGAAAACACTTTTACCATTTGAATGCAATACTCTACAGGCTTCTAGAGATTCCAATGTTTGACGAGGACCAACTTCAAGAACTGCAGGACATGGTCAAAATGAGAAAAGTGTGCATGGTAGGAATAAACAATTAGCAACAGATTTTAATCAACTCACCACCAAGGTTACTGAACTGCAGGTTTCTCTGAACGTCACATATGTGGTCCCTGCATAGCACCACAAGAACACAAATATAAAATAAAGGGAGTAACTGAAGAAAAAAATGATAATCGCAACATAGCTCTTTTTCTTCAACTACCATATGTAGGAGCATCCTGTAGCTTCCTGGAAGCTCAGTGCTAATTCTGTTGCTGCCTCTTGATCCCTCCATGAAATGATTGTTTCTAATAAAAGAAAATGGGTTAGCAAGCCATGCAAGAGAGATAAATTATTCACTGGAGGATAGAAGGATGATGTGTTAGTACACCTTCTTGCTTTCTGTAGATATCGTCAGAAGTGATGTTGTGGACAAGTAGTGTCTCATTGTCCTCTTCATCCAAAACAGTTAAACCAAGTTCTTTTGAACCCTAGAATCAACCCAAAACTGAATCATGTAAGGTCCCCAAAAGGTAAGCCCACAAATTAGAAATCGATAGCACATCAACAGGATATCATGATGGTATATATTATGAGTAGTTTCTGTTGGTTTTCATCTGTATTGATATCTTTGTACCATGGCGTACTGTTCACAAATCACCATCATAGTATGAGGTATGGACTTGATACCTTGGCAAGGTTCTTTTATAGTTTCCTTGACAAGGTGATTGTAACACAGAGACCTAAATTACGGTGGACCGTGTGGCACATCTGGTATGCGAGTTTTTTCCCATGTTGGGAGTTCACATGAGTTTGGAATTCTGGATAGCATATACACATAAAGGAATCAAGGTAACAACTCAAGTTAACCCTTTTCGGCAAAGTGAGCACAGAAATGCAACTGAGTTGTTACATAGCCTGAGGGGTGGCTTTTGCAAATTTTGGAGCATTGTCATATTCTTGTGCATATGGTTCCACAAAGCAACACATGTATTGGCCTAAAATCCATGATACTGGTGCAATTTCAATATAAACTTTGACCAACACAAAGAATGTTGTCATAAGACAGACATGGAAATATAAGCAGATTAACAGGCAAACAAATTTACTGGATGCTATTGAAGAAAATGAGGAGTTGAGTCAACTTAATAGAGTCATACAAACTGTATTGGCACAGGAACATACCTCAACGTACTCAATAGAAACATGACCTGTTCCTTGATCATCCCACTTCCCTCCATCAGTCAAACGGTATACTTTGACACGCTGGAACAGTTACCAGATGTTGTTACCATCATTTATAGTATGGAGTCGAGGGATAAAATAATATACAGAAACAGAAATGAGACAAATAAAATTTGTTAATAGATACAAGCATGAGTGAGCATTTTGGTTGAAAATGGCAAACTGCAATGGACTTGCACTGCTCAACTAAAGATGAAAGGTAAACCGTGCAACCAAAAGGGCAGGACTTTGACAGCAGCCGGGTGCCAGTTTACAGTTTGTTACTGCTGCATAAACAAGGCAACAAACTACTTTTTTTTATTTCAATGTAGTATCAATTCCATATCTTATATTTCTTTAACCCAGGAATTGCGATGACTCAGCATCAACTACTAAATGATGGCATCAGAAATAAAATGCACAAAACTTTATACAAACTTCGGTTTGCAATGGGATAACTACTGTGAGGAGCATGGCTAGAAGGCATGGCTGAGTGGGATTACGGTTTCCAGTGAGAATGATAGATATAGACTGGGATTAGCGAACAAGAGGGGCTGAGAGGTAGAAAATAAAGGAGAAAGATTTCTTATATTGGTTGCACAATACATTATATGTGTTAACATCCTCTGTAGAGGTGTCCCTAACAAAGGCTGCTAATTAACAAGACTTAAATTCTACTCTTGATCATTTCAGACTCTGAAGACATAGACCAATAGCTAACATAGTCAGGACTCCGATTTTGCTAATTCCTAAAGATAAGGACTTGAACTCTAATCCTATCAATGCTACTGACTCCTACTGTGACTCTCAATGTGGTTAGACCGCTACCCTGCTACTGCTATCTTTGCCGCAGTGCTTCGCCCTCTGGACTCTGCCATAATGTGCACAGCTGCTGCAGCTCCTTGCTGTACCGCTGCTGCAGCTCAACATATGATAGAATACCCTGACATGATGATGCCGGGGCCTCTGTCCAAAACAAAACTTGGTTGTCACTGAACCATGTCATCTGATATGCTCTAGCCCATGGGATGTGATGATGAATGAATCATGACCATCACTCCATCAGTGATCAGTGTTTGCTTAAGAGTGAAACCCCGGTGTCATTGAGCTACATCATCACATAAATGCTAGACATTATATATGATTTAGGAACAAATCATGTCAGAGTTTGCTTAAGCACTCACTAGAGATGTATGTCTCCCTCTTATTTTTCCTTTTCCTCGTATGCTGCAAACCTACACACTAGTTCCCCAAACTCCCACTGCAACATGCGGGTATTCCACTAGCTGAATTTGAGAATCTCCCAGCTAGCATCCCGTTTGATTGTTTGCTGTTACTAGGTAACACAATACAAGGCTGATATGCAGTGTCGAGCAACCATCCTGGCAAGCATCATATGGTGATTAAACTAACTGGATTATCAAACAGCAATGTGGGCGGCATAATTACAGTTATAAATATGATCGTACATCAGCTGGCAGGTGTTGCAAGCTGTTTTAGACAATGCATACTGACACAAGAAACCACCACTGACGGAAGCAACTTAAGTTCCATTTATTCTCTTTCTTTTACGTTAGGCTGCCATATTATGTGGCACAAAGTACTCCCACCGTTTCAAAATAAAAGACCAGCAGTTCTTGCCATCATGTTTCAAATTATAAGGTTTGTATGTAGCTTTAATGATGTCTTCTCTCTTTTGCCCTCATTAATCGTACCTCTCTTTTCATCATGTATGAATAAACACCAAAAAAACTCATCTCTCTTTCATTCCCAAGACATTAACATCATGAACCCCATGGGTCATTTCCATCTACCATTCTCTTGGTTTCATGCGGTCCTTAATCCCCGTGTCCAACCAAAATATGTCTTATAAAAAGAAATGGTAGGAGTACCATCTTTTCAAGGTACTTGAGCCAATATAAGGCTAGTGACCCAAGCATTAATATTCTGCATGAGTTTTCTCTAGAAAAGGAACTACAATACTATTTCACATGCTTCAAGTAGCAAAGGATTGTGGTACAACAATGTTTAGAAGATATTAAATTTGCTCAAATCAACTGCCAGACCTCACTTGGGCAATGGCAAGGCAATCTTCTTTTTGGCGAACTTTGTAATGATTCTTGTTTGCAATTAGAATGCCCCTAAGTGTTTCCATAAGCCATCGACAAGGATCTTTTGGTTTCCAACTACTTTCCACTTAAGTATAGCAATCAAGCATGCATCTTTCCATTATCCGAAGTTACCCTTGGTCAGTTTCAAGATATAGACTGTCATCGATGAAGACTACTCATCTGAATTAATACATGAAGGCTTCAAATATTATCAGGAAATATGCAAATAGAACCTACTTATAACTAGTTTGGAAGAATATATGTATAAAAAGTCATTGTCAATTCTTTTCCAATAAAAACTGAATACTAAAGTCATTGAGGAGGAGGAAACACTTCTTTGTTGAGCCCAAATAATGTGATCTTTGTTCTCCTAATAGCCTAAAACCCTGGAAAAACTGGTGGCATATGCTCTTAATATGCTTTTAGTAAGGATGATGTAGCTTCATTGGTCCCTTTCTTCAATGCTACTTTGGAAATTTTAAATATATTGCCACTAAAGCTCAGGGAGTGCAGCGAGTACTAAATCTTTCTTCAATCAATTGGTTCAGTGATGCAGGCATATTTGGCTTCAAAGAAACAAAATCACACAAGTAGATGTAACAGAATGTCGCAATAAATTAAGATGAAAGAAGCTTCTGCTCCAAGATGTTGAGCTTACAAAAGTTAGATCATATCCACCAAAGATGGACGCGATCTCTAAGTGGATCGGTTCAAATTATATCTCCTTTTTCTTTCACTTTCATAACCATTTTGCATGATTTGAACTTTGTAATAAACTTTCAGTTGGGCAAGCTCTCAAGTCTCCGCGCTTGTTCCAAATCAGAATAAAAGGGTAGTGCTATACGCACTAAAGTAGCCAGAAAGGCAGCAGATAACTTATATGGCATTTTGTCCCGATATGATTGAATCATGCATTTGCTCATGTTGATGAGTGCTGATTTGTATAACTCTCAAGGCACATTTTCTTTTTGTCTAAATTTGCAAAGATCAGGCATATTACATACTGTCCAAACTACTCAGTAACTAGCACCAATAAGTTCAATTAGTTCCAAACCTGCAGCTGCAGGTACAGCAGCTCTTAGAGTGCGCAAAACACCAAAACCCCTTCCCACCTAGCCCTCACCAAGGAACAAATTTTACAACAATTCGCTCGTTATTAGAGTTCACCAAGAAATAAGGATACCCAATCCCCCTCGATAAAATAACAAATTGCCAGCTCCAAGAGCAGTAAACTCGGATCTAAAGCACGGTTGGCCTCCAGAAACTCCCCACCTCCCCATGCGGAATCCCAACAGCTCCCTGCCGGAACCCACTGCACCCTAGCAAACGAGAATCGCCACACGCGACGCACGCAGGCTGGCCTATCGAACAGCCGCTAGCGGATCTGCCAATCCTAAAGCTTTCGGAACCCTACAGAGCAGCCAAGAAGTAGGGAGCCCTCACCTTCATGCTGCTGTTGTGCGCCGCAGCCACGGCCGCCGCGGCGGCGGCCTCGCCCCCCGCCTCCGCGTCCCCCCGCTCCTGCTCCG
The DNA here is from genome assembly GCF_958298935.1 of Phragmites australis. Lineage (NCBI taxonomy): Eukaryota > Viridiplantae > Streptophyta > Magnoliopsida > Poales > Poaceae > Phragmites > Phragmites australis. The sequence goes on from NC_084921.1 coordinate 17,237,341, forward strand.
CCATCCGCGCGCCGCGGTCCTCCGGCGTCTCGTCCCGGAACCTTCTAGGGGCGGGCGGAAGCCTCGTCCGCCGCCTGGAACTTCTTCAGCAGGTCGAGGGCGCGGGCGGCGAAACCCTAACCACCATCAACGAGCTCCGCTCCCCACTCCGCCCTCTCTCGCTCCTCGGCTCGGCGTCGCCTTTCCCCTTTTACCCCTCCGTTTTTCGTCAATATTTTTGCGTGCCCGTCTTTGTTATGTTTACACCCTCGCATTAGAGAAAGGAAATGGCGTGCTAAAAAATAGAGCAGTGAAAGGAACCTGTGGGGGGGGGGGGTGAAAGGACCACGGTGCTGTCCGGTACGTCACGTTCGGATATTGCTCGTCGGTACTCCCTGAGAAAAGACCCATTGTTTTAGATACAGCACATAAGTTTAATCACTGTTTTTTAGGGTTTACGTGGATGCAGAAGGAAAAACCATGTGAAAATAAATCACAAAAGGGAAATTTTTACGTGCACATGACATCCTTGTCAAAACCCGTGGATCTCCCCTTGTTGTTTGGAAGAAAAGGGATAAATTTTCCCAGAAAAAAGGGGAAAATAAAAAAAAACCAAAAAAAGTGCTACATTCTGCACAATATCAAAGGAAAAATCCCAGAGAAAAGAAAAAATCGATAACTCAGAAAATATCAAAGGAAAAATCAAAAAAGCGCTACATTTTGCACAACCAACGATCAAATCGACATTCAAGAGTTCAAAAGTTCTAGTACTTAGTACATGCATCCATCCGATTAATGTGCAGCAATAACCATCGGTTAACATCCAAAGCTACGATCAAAGTAACATAGACAGATCCTTTCATGGTCCGCTCATGGAGCAAGAGAAAAATAGACATTCACTGCGATGCGCTCTTTCGGAGGCCAATAGTGAGGTCAGAGAATAAGACTGGCGATAAATAGATTTACCTAAGGAGGCGAGGATTAGGACAACAGGTGGACATATCTCACATCTCGAAGGCCAATCACAAAGGAATCAAGCTCCACGTACTAGGACATAAGGAGGTGGTGCGCAAGAAGGATGGGCCAAATTGCTAGCGCCACCGAAGGTGATGGTGGTTAGGCTCGTGTGGAGGCGCAAAGCTGCTAGACGATGGTTACGACAACAAATCGCGAGATGGACAAGGCAGCGCTCGGGATGGGGAGATTTTTTTTCAATAGTCGGGAGATGTTTTTTATTTTCCCTGTGGGTGGATAAGTATTGGGTGGAAACGACCGAGGAATTGTTGGCCCATATGGTATCCAAATGGCAGTCTGGGATAACAGTGAGAGCAAAACCGTAGGTCGGATTGTCTCCGTGGAATGAGCTAGGATCCTAACGGGATATGAGTCATCCAAATAAGCACTTAGAGAGAAGAAAGAGTTTTACTTATGACTCATAAAAATTATTATACTCACAAAAAATATGTACTAAATACAAATATAGGCAGGAAACCAAATTGCATTAGCTTAGTTCGTTTGGCAAGCTGAGTCAGCCCATGAGTTACTTGTTTCAGTCCCTCTTAATCTTTTTAATAAGATCTAGAGAATTAAACCAGTAGTCTTTATTCTAATACTTCCTCTATTTCAAAATAGACGGTATTTTAGAGTTAAGCACATGTATTAAGGTGAAAAATAAAATAATCATATTACCCTCTTTTAATATCATTTATTATATGATAAATGAGACTTGTATTAGGAAGAAAGTTGCTTAATGCAGAGGGTAATATTGGAACATTTGGCTAAAGTTATATTAAAATTGTAGAACGTTATGTATTTTGAATATTGTAGAATAAATTAAAAGTTATCTATTTTGAGATGAATGGAGTATGTTTATAAAATATGGTATAACTAAAAATATGAAATAGATTTTCAAGAATAATATACTTATAACATTTTGAATATTCAAAACAATATTTGAAATATACACGGCCTAAAACAACTCTTTGTTGTGAGTAAGTAACTGATGTAAGTTTTGGTTAGGGATAGATAAGATCATCTTATTGTATTTTGATAACTCTAGTGCTTGATCGATATTCTGTTGAGAGCCAAAACATGTTTAATTAGCTCTCATCTTTAAATTTTAGTATATAATATTTTTTAAATTGTTCAACATAGAATGACTTTAAAGACTTGTAATATATTTAAATTACTTACACTTTTTTATGTCTTGATGTAATGAAGCTTATTGTAAAGGCTTTTGTTTCGATCTTGGTCATAAAACACATACTGGGACTACTCTGATTGTTTTTACTTTAATCATTTAGTGGTTGTGATTGTTGTTTTGAGATATGGGTTAGCATGTGGAACATCGAGAGACAGGTATGTGCTAACTCTCATCTTATTGGATGGTCAGCCGATTGATTAATTCAAATACAATTTGAATGGTTATCACTGTACCCAAGCTCATCAATGCTCGATGATTCATGTCAACTATAAAAGTGCATGCAGTATGCGGAAAATGGTACTCACAACATCTTTTTGGAATGAAGCTTGTGTTCTTGAATCAAATCAAAAATAGGTTTGGCGCTAAGTTCATATATTATTGATTCACGATCATTTGACATTTTGCTATATTTTTTTTTGAATAGTGCATAGATCATGTTAAAGTAACAACTATGATTACAACCCTGAGTTTACACGTAGGATTCGGGAGATTAACTAAATTACATAAACACAAGATCTCACCTTCAAGCCTGACATGGTTCTGACCCTACCAAGCCATCGCCCAACCACCACAAGAGCATGTGGAAACAAAGAACACCAGAGACAAGACACAAAGGATCTACCAAAACAAAATGAAGAGGCTCTAGACTTTGGAACGCTGCAAGAGATGTGTGTAGACGAGCACATCCTCAATATTGATCAACTCCAGTACACGCAAGATCCTATGAACGAGCATTGGCTGGCATCTTTGCTTCTATGACAAATCAGCAAGTTGACGCCATCAAATAAGCCATTGACCCAAAACATAATTCCAGCATCACGATTGAAATATCAACAACTCGAACAAAGGAGCACATGAACCAAGGGAGCAAAGTTCTATCTAACTCATTCACAATCAATCTGAGGGAGACATACCTTCCCAGATCTTCATTGGAGAACTTGCATAAACCACCATTACCGTCGAAGACATCGAGGAATCAAAAGTCCCTAAGTGCACCTGTCTCCATAGGAAGACAGACCCTAACCTACTAGATCTAAACTATTAGGGGACTTTATTTAGAGATTAAATTACTCAACTATATAGACCCATAGAGAGGTGAGGTCCCCACTCCCTCTTACTGTCGACGAGATCGTTAGAGGAGGAGAATTAGGGATACGAGGGGAGGTGACGGTGGAGAGCTCCAAGTCTCACAAGAGCCTGAGGTACGCTTGCCATTAAAAATATTCAATACGGTTATTTTAATGGGTGGACCTAACATTTTGCTTTATATTTATAAGGCATAATGCAAGGTAGGTATCCTATGTGAGTTTTGGATAATTGATGATAAGTGATTAAGGGACTAATGAAGTTAAATACATTTATTAATAGGTATTAGTCCCATGAAGAATTTATATGATACTAGGAACCGTCAAAAAGGGAAAATAGAAGCTGCATGTGAATACTCTATAGATTTAAATTTATTTTACTTTTGAATTTGAGTTTAGGAATTTCGCATTATCAAGAAGGATGCGTGTAGATCTACTTGAAGATGTCTTTGTGATCAAAGTACCATTTTAGAAAGAAAAAAAAGAGACACAAAATAACCCACGAACACCGGAAGTTCCTGTGCAACTTGTAAGTTCCGAGTTGCTGGAACCTCCAAGTGGAGCTCCAGGTAGGGTTGTTCGGTTTGGTTTTTTAAATCCAACCAGGAAGTTCGGGTAGCTGGAACCTCCGAATTGAGTCCAGGCAGGGGTGCTCAGTTAGGGCCTTTGAGTTTAACCTAAAAGTTTCAGGTTGGCCTGGAAGTTTTGGATGCCAGAACATTCGGATTGTTTCCAAGTAGGGGTCCTCAGTTGCTAAGTCTATAGCTAACCCGGAAGTTCCGGGTTAAATCCGAAAGTTTCAGGTAAGTCTAAAAAATATTATAAAGACTAGTTTTTAGGGGTTGGATCGTATAAATACCCCCATCACCCCTGTCTTTCATTTGCTGCTAAACTACCTTGAGACAAAGCATTCAAAGCCCCTTTAGAAGCCCTCTCACTCCTCTTATCTTTAATTCTTGCAAGGATTTGAGAGTTGGGTTGAGATTTTGAGAAGTGGTGCTAGTGAGCGTCATTCTCATCTTTGAGCACTTGAGTTCATCGTCAAGCCGTTTCACATCGCGTTTGTTGTGTTTGGAGTTCATCCTCCTAGACGGCTAGACGTCGCCCGATGAGCACTTAAGCTTGTGGTGTACCATAGGATGTTTGTGAAGGTTCATCCTCTCCTCCGTGAGGGAAGAGGACATTGAGTAAGCCCATGTTCAATCTAGATGATCGCTTGGTAAGGATTAGGGTTGAAAGAGATCCGACACTTTGAAGCTCCTCAACGGAGACGCAAGAACCTCAAGTGGATGTGTCTGAACTTTGAGAAACAAATCTTTGTCTCCTTACTTACTTGAGTTCATATTTATTCTAGTTGTGGGCAATTTGCCCGATTTACTTGATTGTGAGCTTGTGACTACATGAGAATCGTAGAAAAAGCTTTAGACATCATTTGGAACATGTGGTAACCATTAGAATCAATTAGACTTTTTTAGAGGCACTTTAATTTCAAATTCTTGTTCTGTACACGGATACTCTGAGTTGAGCTTAGAACTTTCGGAACATGGAAGTTCCGGATTGAACCCGAAAGCTCCGGGTTCTGTTAATCCGCTGCAAAGTTTTATTTTGTAGGAACGCCTATAGACCCCCTCTCTAGGTGACTTCAATTGGTACCAGATCCTAATCTCCTACAAGGCTTCACCACTTAGAGAATTAGAAGATATTGACATCCAGGGAGAATAGTTTGAAAAGCCCGAAGAGTCTGAAGGATGAAACATCGGGCAACAGTAAGAACAAGTGAGTTGAAATAGGTTTGAACTATAATAAATTAAATACATCTCATTCTTACATTTTCGTGTCATCCGGGTGTGCTCCGTATTTTGATGGCACATATTATACCGTTTTGAGGCATAAAATGAAATTGCATCTAATATCTCTTCATCCAAGTATTTAGAATATTGTTGCATAGGTTTTGTGTTGCCGGCTGAAGACATGGAACTCACCTCCGAACAAGAGTAAAATCTTCACTGAAATGCTCAAGCCTCAAGCGTACTACTTGGTGTTTTGAGCCCCGATAAGTTCAACAAGGTGGATGGGTTTGAAGATACCAAAATAATATATGACACACTTCAAGTCACACATGATGACATCATAAGTGTAAGAGAATTAAAAATAGAGTTGCTTGAAGGAAAATTAGAAAGATCCGTGATGGAAGACGATGAAACCCCTTAAGTAATGCATAACCGTATGATGGTGCTAGGGAACAAGATTAGAGAGCTTGAAAGTAAAAAAATTAGGTGACCACAAGGTGATGAGAAGATTATTGAGAGCTTTCACATTGAGGAATCCCACCTTGGTAACTCTCATCCACGAAAGAAGATACTCACACCAAATGATATGCTGGGTAGAATTTTTGCTCATGAGCTCGTGGAGGAGAAAGCCAATGAAGTTAGAACCTTGTCAGGCAAAGCTCGACCTCTAAGACCAAAGATATTACATTGAAGGCAAGCAAGATCAAGCAAAGTGAATAATCAAGCTCAAGTGAAAAAGAAAGCTCCGATGATGAAGAAATTATCTTCTTTGTAAGGAAGTTTAAGAAGTTCATGAAGAATGACGGCTATAGCAAATACAAGAAAGACAAGTTCAAAAGAAGACCATCTAAGAGGGCTTGCTATGTGTGTGACGAGGTTGACCACTTCATCATTAGATATCTTAACAAAAAGAAGAACAAGAACAAGAAAGAGAAGAAGGAAAAGCCTTATAAGAAGGATAAGTACAAGACCCAGAAGAAGATCTATTCGGGTCAAACTCACATCGGTGAGGAGTGAGACTCTAACTCCAACTCTGACTCTGATGATGAAGGAGTTGCCACCATCGCCATCCACTCCTCTCCGCGGATAACGTCACTCTTTGGCGACATAAGTGACAACGACGACACTCCTAAGTGTCTCATGGTAAAAGGGCGTAAGGTAAAATCGCTACATAAACTCATAGATAGCGATAGTGATAGTGATAGTAGTTGTGAATTATTCCTAAAAGGTCTAAGTAAAAATGTTATGTATAAAATAAAATAGCTAATGGAAATAATAGAGAGTCAAGAGGATATTCTCGAGAAGAAAGAGGACTTACTCATCCTTGAAAATGAGAGAAAACTTAAACTCGAGAAGATTCTTGCTAAAGAGAAGGGGAAGGTTGAGAAGTTGACCAAGCAATTAAGTTTGCCAATAAATCTATTGCTAGTCTAGAGGGTAGCAATATCACACTTTAAGAGAATTTTAATTGTTTAGATGAAACTTATAAAACTCTTAAAGTGCAATTTGATACCCTTAAGAATATCATCTCTTCATCTAATGATGCAACATTGCTCTCTAATGTGTTTACTAGTCAAGGTTGCTCTCGCTGCTATAATATTAATATAAATGCTTGTGCTACTAATGCTCAATCTTTACAAGCATTATAAAAGGAAAATAAGAGGTTAAATATATTGATCAAGTATGGTTGTATCAAGACATACAAATCCAAAGATGCCCTACAAAAGATCATAGAGGTCAATAATAACAAGCAAAAGAGAAGGCTTGGGTTTAATATGCATGTGATCAAGCAGAGTGAACGTGTTGTGGTGAATGACAAGGAATGGCTAAAGTTTGTCAAGGAAAATGGAAAACCATATACTCACACTATACAAGTCAAGGGACCCAAAGGACATACACCTCAAGCTACCTTTTATGCTTCTTATATTTTAAAAAGGAACCACCGTGGTAAAGTAGTTGCTCTATATGTTGGTGCTTGCACAAAAGATCACGTGGAAAAAAGGAATGTGTGGGTACCAAAAGTTCTTGTGACTAACATGAGAGGACCCAAACACTTTTAGGTACCTAAAATAAAAGCCTAATTTATTTTGTAGGCATACTTCTCAAGTGAATCAAGTTGTGTGTTTGATAGTGGATTCACTAATCATATGACCACAAGGCCATTGGAACTTCTCCACATGGATCTATTTGAACCAATTGTCTATAAAAGTATTGGTGGTAATAAATATGGCTTAATTATTATTGATAAGTTTTCTTGTTTTACTTGGGCATTCTTTTTGCATGATAAAAGTGAAACATAAGCCATATTCAAGAAATTTATAAGAAGAGCTCAAAATGAGTTTGATGTGAAGATAAAGAATGTGAGAAGCAACAACGAAAGTGAATCCAAAAACACTCAAATTAAAGACTTTCTTAATGAGGAAGACATTAAGCATTAATTCTCGGCACCCTACTCCCCTAAACAAAATGGGGTCATTGAGAGGAAAAATATGACTGTCATAGAGTCCGCAAGTACCATACTTGATGAGTATAAGATTCGAATCAATTTTGGGCGGATGCCGTCAACACCGCGTGTCATGCCATCAATTGGTTGTATCTCCACAAAATCGTAAAGAAGATCACATACGAGCTACTCACTGGTAACAAACCCAATTTATCTTACTTTAGAGTTTTTGGAAATAAATATTTTATACTAAATAAGAAGGTTAAAAGTTCTAAATTTGCATTTAAGGTTGATAAAGGTTTTATGTTTAGTTATAGGTCAAATGCCTACGTCTACCGTGTTTTTAACAAGATCATCGGTTGTGTTAAAATCACACGTGATGTAATATTTGATGAATCTAATGGCTCTCAAGTAGAGCAAGTTGATCTAAATATTTTAGGAGATAAAGAAATTCTGAGCGAGACGATCAATAAGATGGCAATCAGTGAAATCAAGCCTCAAGAATCCCAAGAGTTGCAAATGGCCAAAAGTAATCAAGATCAACCCTCTTCATTAACTCAAGTGGAGCCACCTACATCAACTCAAGATCAAGACAAAAGTCAAAATCTAGCTCATGGTAACTCCAATAAATTCCTAGATGATGATAAAGAAGTGACAGATATTCAACTTCAATCCCAAGTGCCACATCCAAAAATTTATCAAAGCATCCAAAGACATCACCCGGTTGACAACATTCTTGGTGATATACAAAAAGGTAACCACTCATTTAAGAATTACAAATTTTTGTGAATATTACTGTTTTGTTTCCTCTTTGAAATCTTTGAAGGTAGTGATGTACTTAGAGATCTAGATCGGGTGATGGTTATGTAAGAAGAGTTTAATAACTTCAAGATGAATAAAGTCTGGTTGTTGGTGGAAAGACCCAATTAAAATATGATTAGCACTAAATAAGTCTTCCATAACAAGCAAGATGAAAACAGGATCGTCACAAGAAATAAGACATAATTAGTTGCTCAAGGGTTCACACAAATAAAAGATTTGGATTTTAATGAGACTTATACTCCCGTAGCAAGGCTTGAGGTAACTCGCATATTAATTGCCTATGCTACTCACTATGATTTCAAGTTGTACCAAACGAACATGAAGAGTGTATTTTTTAATGGACCAATCTCTGAATTGGTATATGTAGAGCAACCATCAAGATTTAAAGACTCCAAGTATCCTCATCATGTGTATAAACTCCACAAAATGCTCTATTGGCTAAAGCAAGCACCTAGAGCACGATATGAATATTTTAGGGATTTTCTCATAAAAAAGGACTTTGAGATCGGCAAAGCCGATACTACTCTCTTTATTAAAAGTGTTGATAATGATTTATTTGTTTGTCAAATATATGTCGATGACATTATATTTGGTTCTACCAATCAATCCTTTTGTGAAGAATTTAGTAGGATTATGACAAAAAGATGTGAGATGTCAATGGTAGGGGAGTTGAAGTTCTTCATTGGATTTCAAATCAAACAACTAAAAAAGGGACATTCATATGTCAAACTAAATACATCAAAGACATGCTCAAGAAAATTTTACATGGAGAATGTCAAGCTCATTAAGACTCCCATGCAAGCAAATGGACATCTAGATCTCAATGAAGAATGTAAGGTTGTGGATTAAAAGATATATCGCTCTATGATTAGATCTTTACTTTACCTTTGTGCATCTAGACCCGATATAATGTTTAGTATGTGTATGTGTTCAATATTTCAAGCCACTCTAAGACAATGTCATTTAATGGTTGTTAAGAGAATTCTTAGATATTTAATTCATACCTCTTACCTTGGCTTATGATGTCCTAAATATTCAACCTTTGATCTTATTGGCTATTCGGATTCCGATTATGCTGATTACAAAGTGGATATGAAGAGTACTTCGAGAATTTACCAATTCTTGGGTAGGTCTTTGGTTTCTTGGTCCTCAAAGAAATAAAATTTTGTAGTCCTATACACCGCCAAATCCAAGTATGTTGTCACGGGTTCTTGTTGCGCTCAACTACTTTAGATGAGGCAAATCCTGAGAGACTATGACTATAATATGACCCCAATTATACTTTTGTATAACAATGAGAGTACTATAAAAAATAGCTAATAATCCTGTGCAACACTCAAGAACCAAACATATTGACAATCGACACCACTTCTTGAGAGAACACTCAAAGAAATGGGATATTAATATTCGTCATGTGAGAACCGAAAAACAATTAGTTGATATCCTCACCAAGTCACTAGATGAGGAAAAGTTTTGCGAGTTGAGAAGTGAGTTAAATATCCTATATTCTCGCAACATGTCTTGATGTGTTGCATACAATTGATTATTTTAGTTTAGTAGCTTTTATAGCTAGAAGTTTGAGAAAATCTTCTTTTAAGTGCTATTTTTAAAAATATTTTATTCTTTGATCTTATGATCATATTTTGCTACTTGTGATCACTGTTATGTATTATTATTTGTTGGCTGATCACAAGCGGTAAAAGTCTCTTATATGTCCAACTCTCAAATCTCTCAACCAGATTGAAACTTAGCTCAAAATATGTCTCTATCATCTTCTAGGACCAGGAAGTTCTGCCCTCAACCCAGAAGTTCCAGATTCTGAAAGTCGCTGGCTCTCTAGCTATCTCTGTCGAGTTGATAGAACTCGGAAGTTTCAGGTTCACCCAAAAGTTTCAGATTCTATCAGTTCACTAGAAGCTCCGAGTTCTCCTCCGGGTGACCCCTCTTGGTTTCTATCTCTGACTCAACCTGGTGATTCCGGGTTACATCCGGAGGTTCCGAGTTCTCGGGTCTTTAACCCTTACCCGAGAGATAACTCTTGCCTCCATCTCTCATTTGTTTCTTTTCTATCTACCGGCTCTCCTCTCTCTACGAAGGGCACCCCCATCGAAGATCCTCGTGTTTCTCCATCGAAATCTCAAGATCTTCGCCCAAGGTATCCCTCCCTAGCTTAGATACTCTCAATCCTCCGAATCGACTCCAGTTCAACGGTTGTTCCTCAAGGTACATCTCAAAACAGTTTTTACTGATCTCTCAATGCCAAGCTTTAGAGTCAATTTCCTTTGGTATTTTGGTTCCTTATCTATTCTTGAATCATGTTCCTTAAAGGTTTAAAATTCCATTGATTAAATTCCTTAAAACCCTAAATCTTGTCCATGCTCGGGCGACCCGGAGGTTCCGGGTTGGCCAGTGACTACCATCAAGATCATATTTCTCAATTCCAATACTTGTTCGATCTTTTTCCTATCTCAAGCATGTCATTCATACATATCTCAAGATAGTGTGAGATGAGACACGAGAGGTTTTTTGGTCAATATTACCAAAGAAGAACAAAGAGTTGACATAATCCTCTAGTTGAAGCATCAAGCGATTCAGAAGGAAATGGCAGTGGCAGTGAGCATGCACAACATGGGCCTTGCAAGGCTATTCGGAAAGTTCCATTATCTTAGTCTAGCGGTATTCACATTGATGAGATGGCCTAAACCGTCAATATGGGTCATGGTGGTACTTTGCCACCTAAAAGAGGAAAAGGTGCATGCAGAGGAAAACAAAAGGCAGTGGCTTCTAGCTCTCGAGCTGAAGATGAAGTGATAGAAGAGGATATGGGGGAACAAAAAGGAAGGATAGTGTTGTCACCCTTGAAGCTTCACAAACCTTACTATGAAGGTGTGCATCTTGGTCAGACACCCAGAAGAGTAGTAAATTACATGAGCAAGTGAAAGTGCATCTAGGTCCCCTATGTGGGTTTTGAATAATTGATGACAAACGATTAAGGGACTAATGTGTTTATTAAAGTTATGAACGGGTTTTAGTCTCATTGGGGAAGTTAAACGACGTTGACATCCCTCAAAAGGAAAAGAGAAGCGACATGAAGTTACTCATTAGGTTTAAATTGTTTTTATTCTCGAACTTGAGTTTAGTAATACCGTACTATCAAGAGAGATGTGTTTAGGTTGACTTGAAGAGGTTTCAGTGCTCAAATGACTCTTTTCGACTAAATATGAGAGATACAATCACCCCACAGACACCGGGAAGGTCTTAGTTTTTGTTTGCACTCGGAGTGTTCAGGTTGACCCGGAGTCTCCGGGTAACCGGAACCTCCGGGTAAGGCTCTGGCTAAGGGTGCTCGGGTTGAACCTAAGTTTGACTCCGGAGTCTCCGAGTTGACCCGGATACTCTGGATTCTGTTCAGTGGCCCAGAGTTTTCAGGTTAGACTTTGAGTCAAGCTCTCTGTTTGGGCCTGAGTGCCTAACTCGGAGTCTCTGGGTTGATCAGGATACTCCAAGTTATGGGAAGGTCCGAACCCTTCGGATAGGGCTCCAGACAAAAGTCTCTGTGCCATTTTCGAAGGCCAACCCGAATACTCCGGGTGAACCCAGATACTCCGAGTCAGTACAACAAGAATTGTAATGGCTAGTTTTGGGGGGCTAGGTTTAAACACCACCTTCCCGCTTTTATCTAGTGCTGTTGAACCAACTCGAGACAAAAGACTTCATAGCCTCTTTAGAGCCCACCCACCCTCTAGTGCATTAACTCTAGAAAGGATTTGAGAGTTTGGGTTGGAAAGTGAGATTGAGTGCTAGTGAGCTTAAATCTATCTTTTGAGCACTTGAGTTCATCGTCAAACCGTCGACTCACATTCGTTACTCTTAGAGCTCCGAGCTCCTAGACGGTTAGACGTCACCCAGAGAACACACAAACTTGTGGAGTATTCCGGGAAGTTTGTGAAGGTCATCCTCGCCTTCGCAAGGGAAGAGGAAGGTTGAGTAAGCCCTGAGCTCGATCTTTGTGGTCTCTTGGTGAGGATAAGGGTTGAGAGAGATCCGACTCTTTGTGAGTAGGCCTAGGCGTTCGGGTATACCTGAAATTTCGGTCTGGGTATTTCAGCTTTTTTGAATTTCGGTCTTTTGAAACTAGTACCCGAAAAATGGTTCAAAAATTTGGTCACCAAAAATTCGGGTACCCAAAATTTCAGTTCGGGTACCCGAAATACCCAAAATACCTTATTAGCATAGCATTTCAGCATCATTTCATATCAAGACTTGTCCTGAGGACTCCAGTTTTCAGTAGAACGTACTGGGTACGCCTTCAAAAACTATTACAATGTTACCTAAACTGAGGGCCCATATTTCACCTCCTAACCCAAAAATCAATATATGAACTAACACAAAACCACTAGTAAGCAAACCATGAACCTATCTATCACTCTGAGCAGCATCCAGAACTCACAATTCATAAGCACATGCCAGGGAATCCATTTTTGACATGAACAAAATCAGAAAACCATGAGCATTTAACCACGAGCCCTAGATGAAGAAGCCACTTATACACTAGCATCAACCTACCAATACAGCACAAACCAAAGCAACAAATAGCCACACTTCAAGCTTCATAACAAATTATGCTCTAAAATGTACACATCTCGAACCGAAATTGACATCCAACTACATATATAAGAGATCAAAGAAACCGTTCAAATTTAGCTTCACATCCCAAACACAGATCAACCAAGTTCAAGAAGTTGAGGGTGTAACACAAATGGACTTGCTTGCTTGTGACTCAACCATCAACCTTGCGCTTACCTTTCCCCTTGTCACTAGATTCTTCAATAAACTCTGAAATGGAACCATTGCAAGGAAAAAAATTAATAAACTTAAACAATTTCTTCAAGTGGGAAATAAAGTCATAAAGGACATGGAACCCAAAATTGTTTACCTTTTTCTAGTTCGGCTAATTGCTCCATGTTCTCCTGGATATTGATGGGAGTGGTCAGTCACAGCCAGTCTTGTGTACAAACAAGTGCTTGCAGCTTCAATGGAGTAAGTGAAGTCCTGAAGTCATCGAGGATTTGGCCACTTGTGCTAAATGCTGACTCCAAAGCCACTGTCGATATAGGAATTACTAGCACATCACGGGCCAAGCGTGCCAAAACTGGCAACCTTGATGAATTTGCCTTCCACCATGTTAGAATGTCAATTTTTTTGTTGTGGTCTTCAATATCTTTAGCAAGGTACTTGTCAAGTTTAGAATTGGTACTGCCACTTCCACCACTAGTCAGCCTCAACCTTTTTGCAGTTAGGGACTTCATCATACCTCCTTGGGCTTCCTTTGGTTGTTGGGAGTCACTGACTTGTGTTGTTGCATCTGGTGGAGCATATAGGTTCTTGTATTCATCAAACAACTCACGAACACATGATTTAACAGCAGCCCAAACTTTCTGTCCAATTTCCTCACCGAACATCTCCTCAATAGCTAACTTAGTGTACTCAGATAGCTTATATCTTGGATCAAGAGTTGCACTCACAAAAATCAGCAAGTTCATATTCTCCTTCTCCTTTCCCTTCCCCTTCTCCTTCTCATTCACATCCCTTTCATACCAATGTCCCCAATATTTATCGTATTTATCTTTCATCCTCTTACCCATTTCTGCATGCAAAAAATCAGCACTACTCATCCAATTGTTAATCAAGATATGGACTTCACCAATCTCAAAAAAGAAGTTAGAATTGTGACATGCAGAGTACCAGAAACACAGAGGGTGAGATCATGAAAATGACCAAGGAATTTTGCCATCTTCTTTGCATTCTCCCAATCACTTTCATCTGGATGCCCAAAGCCTTTGTTCTCTTCATCCAAATCAATTGCATAGTACGGATCTTCATCCAAATACCTTGCAAACACCTTCTCATAAGTGATGGCAGCTTTCAACATAAGATATGCTGAGTTCCACCTAGTGCATATGTCTAGGTTCAAGAATGCCTTGCTGTCCACCTTCTCTTCCTCAGCAAACTCCTTGAATTTGACCAACTGAGATGCTCCATTTTTTATGTATCTAACAGCACCATAAACACGCTTCACCGAAGTGTCCACTTCTTTAAGGCCATCTTGATCAATCAGATTGACAATGTGTGCAGCACATCTCATATGAAGAAACTTGCCTCCAAGTATGATAGACTTCGCGTTATTCAATTGCTTCTTCAGGTAAGTTAAACCACTATCATTAGAGATAGCATTATCAATTGTGACTGTCATAACCTTATCTAACCCCCATTCCACCAAGCATCTATGCAAGTTCTTCCCGATGTCCTCCCTTATGGCCCTTTACTTGGAAGAAGCTAATGACCTTCTTGTGAAGCTGCCAATCATTGTCAATGGAATGTGTCGTCACTGTCATGTAGCCATCTTGTTGTTGAGAAGTCCAGCAATCAGTGGTCAGGCAAACTCTTTCACAATTCTCTTTGAAAAATTGCTTCAGTTTTGCTTTTTCTTGAAAATAAGTGCTAACAATGTCCCTGGTGCATGTCCTTCGAGATGGTAAATTGAAACATGGGCAAGCTGCAGACATAAACTTTTTAAATCCTGCTTTCTCACCAAATACAAAAGGAAGTTCATCTTCTCTAACCATTTCAGCAAAAGCCTGCCTAAGCGCCTCAGGATCAAACTTCCATGTGCTAACACCTTGTCCATGAGTTGCTTTCAAAGTACCTTGCTTCGGATCCTTGTTGAACTTATGGGGGTTACGCTTGCAAGTATTAAAGTGCTTGCGCATTGAGGATGTACCATTGGTGGTTGTATTAGCAGATATTTGGTGCTGGCAATACTTGCACTTTCCCTTCTTCACTACACCATTGTCATCCTTTATCTTGATGAAATGTTGCCACATTTCTGATCGGGAAGCCATCGGTTTCCTTGCTTTTTTCTTATTGCCACCTTCACCCTCCTTCTCTTCTCCTTCACTAATTTGAACCACCTCATTCTCACTGTCATTGTTCTTTTATGTACCATCCTCAGTCCCACCATCTCCCACTCCGATACCAACATCAGGTTTAGAGGACATCCACAAAATAAAATGAGCAAGAACATCAATTTTGGATCCTGTATAGAACTATTGAACTACAAATTAAAATGAGTTATTGAACAACTACTACTATTGCCTATTGGTCAACTGCTCCTGCTAATCTACTACTACTACCACCACTAGTGAACATACAGTTTTATGGAATTGTGCAAAACTCAATGAAAAGAAAAGAAAAGGCTCGGTCTAGCATTCTCTAACTAATTTACAAAATAGACAACAAAAATAGGGAGGAAATACAATGTTTTGCTATACTGCTAGAACTTTAGAAGAGAAGGTGATGGAAATAAGGCATACATTGCAAGATTCGAGGG
Organism: Phragmites australis; assembly: GCF_958298935.1. Taxonomy (NCBI): domain Eukaryota; kingdom Viridiplantae; phylum Streptophyta; class Magnoliopsida; order Poales; family Poaceae; genus Phragmites; species Phragmites australis. The sequence goes on from NC_084921.1 coordinate 17,253,053, forward strand.
AAGCCGTCATCAGGCACTCAGGCGGACGGGAGCGCGTCGTCAGGCACTCGAGCGGACAAGAGCGTGTCGTCGGGCACTCGGGTGGACGGGAGCGTGTCGCTAGGCACTCGGGTCGACAGGAGCGCGTCGTCGGACACTTAGACGGATAGGAGCATGTCGCCAGGCACTCGGGTGGATAGGAGCGTGTCGTCAGGCACTCAGGCGGAAGGAAGCGTGTCGCCAGGCACTCGGGTCAACGGGAGCGCGTCGTGGGGCACTCGGGCGGAATTGTGAACGGGAGCGTGTCGCCAGGAGGACGGCTGGACGGGAGGTGGAGGTAGGAAGGCGGCACGCCGGCACCTAGGGTTCTAGTGCGGGCGTGGAGAGCAGGTGCGAGCTGCGAGGTGCGGGGTGGAGGGAGTCTGGTGGTGGACTTGTCAGGACCCTAAACCCGGGTTCCCTTGTGCCTCCTGTATCAGTCCCTGGATCAAGTAGCTGATACACACAGAATTCAACAGAATGATATCAAATACATACTTCTAATATAAATAAGTGAAATAAAATACCTGAAAAGTGAAAAGATGGTCTGGTGGACAAAAATCTATAGCAGACCAGCCAGGCAGAAGAGCCTACAGTACAGCGGAGCGAAATGACAATGAAACCCAATGCCACAGGCAACTCGGGTGTGGACGCGACCTTAGACTTCTTCTCTTTAGCTTCAGCTGGGTTGAGGCTGATCTCCAACTTAACAATTTGAAAGCAACAAGATTGAGTACAGAAGGTACTCAACAAGTCCTATATTACTTCAAGGGGGTTTATAGATGCATAATGGATATTTCAAGGATAAGGCTTTACGGCATAGTTTTGAGTGTAAAGCAGGTTTTATGCAAGTATCTAGTTATATTCTCCACTGTTAACCTTTTGAAATAAATGTAGCAAAACTTTTGAAAACAACTACATGCATCTTCTGTTGGTATTGAGTATCACCTCAAGACCCCAACGTATTAGAAGGTAAGCTGGTAACAAAGCTGTCAAAAGGGTTTTAAAACCAAAACCAGGGTAACAAGTTATATCTGAGGGTTTTCGGTCCTAGGAGGGGCTATACCTCACTCCGCAGTTCCTTTGATCACATCTAGTGTACCTCTAGTACTACACAGCTTCTGGCGGATAGAGCCAGGAACCACCTCACATGGACATGTAATCCACACACTCACTCATCAAGACACACGCTCCCGAAGTCTAGTCAAAAAGGTTCTGCCTTCGCATGTCTATGACCGTGAACATAACTATTCGAATAGATTTATACTCTGCAGAGGTTGTACAACTTTACCCATACGATATGCTCAGTCTCCAACCGTTGCAAGCGGAGGTGCGAATCATACCGAGATTCTCCAAACACCTTTCCTGCTGGGCTTTTTCACGAGACACGCCAAGTCCCAGAGCTGCATGTTCTGAAGGCCAGCCTCCCTTTTTAAGCCTAAGCCGGTCTCTGAAACCTCCAAATAGCGGGACAGATACACCCTTGGCTGCTCGTTGCTCTCAACCTCCTGGTATGATGCCCAACTCAGTCTGGTGAAGTAAAAGTCAAGTCCTGCCCATTCAGGACGTATGGTTGCACAGGGTCGCTAAGGCATGGTGGAGAAATGACTCGGTCCTTAAGCGGTCGTGCCAGATATCTTCATGGACAATGAATACCATCATGTAACTCAAGCCCCTAAGAGCATCCTCCCCGGAGGACTACTCTACCTGCCCGTGTCAAAACAGTTTTCACCCATTTTTATACATCACCCTCCATGTCCCATATGACATCAAGGATTTCACAACCATCATAGAATTCACAACCATCAAAGAAGCATGACATATGAGTTATCATTAATAATAGTAAATTTTTCTCCGAAGAGAAGTGTTTTAAAAGTGATATCTTCGAGGAGACGTATTTTAAAAGCGACATTTCGGAGGAGATGTATTCAATCCTAAGCATGCTAGATATCAAGGCGTCATCTATCGTTAATATATTTAATAATAGGTATTCCTAGGGTGATATGTATTCTGGATGATAACATGTATGGCATGGCCGAGTTGATAGAATTAACTACTACAAGTAGTTTGAATGAAAACGCAATATATAGCACATGCGATAATAAGTCCGATTTTAGTTGATCATGTATATTATTTGAAAACATAGATTCAATATGATCAAGGAGATAGGACTTGCCTTCCTGAAGGGTCATTTTATGATTGGTCTTGTCATTCAAGTTTTCCAGGTTCTTCTTCATCGCTGGATCTTGCCTTCAGTTCCTTCCTCGCGTTCTTGCTTAGAACCTTGACTTCGAACCAACGCAGATTAACGACAAAAGCGCACAACGACTAAGCAAATGAACGCCAGAACAAAACCAAATGAAATACCAAAGCGGAAGAAGAACGACGGAGAAAACGACGAAAGCTAAACCTAGCGGAAGACAATCGGTAACTCTAAGCAATACGAAACTAATACACAAAAATAATGGGATAAACTAGTGAAGCTAGGTTAAGTTGCTAACTTAGTTATTTTATCACTTAAGAGAAAACCTGAACAAATCACAATTAACTAGATCTATGTTTATTATATTACTGTCGAAAGGCGACAGCTAGAGATTCTACGTGTAAGTGAGTGCACGTATACTCACATAAATATATGTGCAATACTTATGTCTATATGCATGTGAGCATGTATACGTATATACATAATTACAACCCTAGGGAATTAAACTATAAGTGCTTTAAGTGTCAGATTAAACATTTTAATCTAAAGTACTAAATATGGTTATTTAGCAACTAATCTTAATTACTTAGTGTTGTTTAATTGCCATACTAATTAAGTTATATTTAATCTATCATAAAAGCATGCATGCAATTAATTAATTAGGTTAATCTATTCTTTGAATCTAATTAATTAATTACTAAAAGGGTATTCAATTAACTAATCACCGATGTTAAATTATTCTATCATATTCTATTAATATGTATTTATTTATTTAGCAGTTACATGGGTTAATTAATTACCTTAATTGAGTTAAGATTAATTTGTAATCCATCACATAAAATATCACATGAAATAACAATATATTGCAACATTGGTTAAAAGATTGATCTAAAAAAACTACCCTTTAACTCATATGATGATTAATCTACACTTTAGCTAGATTAATATAAGCAACTTATATATGATTATATCTTAAACATATTTATGGAATTATCTAAACTTGACTTTATTTATTAAAACAGAAAATCTAAATCTAGATTAAACGCCGTGACACGAAATAATTACCGGATGAGAAAATAAACAACTCCAAAATTTACAAGATTTGTCCGAACGCTAGATTATGATTTTAGAGGAATATAGGCGAAAGAATCTCTAAAATCGGAGTTAAAATGGATCAGTTACGGATGTCGGAAGATTTGCTGAAAAGGAAAATCCTAGAAATTGGAAAATGTCACTGTTTCGTGAACTCAATTTACGAGGCTGTGAATCGAAGGAGATCTTGTGTGGGAGTTCACGGTGCACCAGTCTTGCGGACTTGGTCCGTACCTCGATGGACTAAGGGTGGCTAGGTGTGTGGTCCTCCATGGACCGGCCCTGTGGACCGGCCTGTGGGCCCACGAGGCAGTAGGGGGAGGCTAAAGATAAGGCCGACAGGGCCATTTTGCCTGTGTGGCTCAGAAAGAGGCGGAGAAGATCGGAGTGAGGGGCCGCGGCGGCGCCAGAGGGAGCGGCGGCGGAAGAAACGGCGGCACCGGTGAGAGAGGAGGAGGCCGCAGTACGGGGAGAGAGAGCGTGGCGGCCTGGCGGCGGGCCAGTTGCAGCGCGGGCGGGAGGCGCGCTGACCAGCTGCGGCGTGGCGCACGGACGGTGGCCGAGCGGCGCGGCGGTCAGCAGTGCGGGCAGTGCGGCCGAGGGAGAAGAGACGACCACGGTGAAGCAGCGAGATGACCGGCTGGAGGGCGGTCAGGCTTCTCGACCGAACGCAACAGAGAGAGAGAAGGCCAAAGAAGATGGTTCGGCGGCGATGGGACAGCACGCACCAGCGGCGCAGCGCAATGCGGTGTGGCGCACGGGAGGACGCCAGGCGGCTCAGCGCGCCGGGACGGTGCCGAGGGGCGCGACCGAGCGGCCGGCGGTCTGGACAGCGGCCGAGCAGAAGTGGCTGCTGGCAGGGGCAGTGTGCATGCGGGTGGCGCTGCGCGGCGCAGACCAAGGGCTCGAGGGCGGCGCTGCACTACGGCGGCGCGAGTCGGCAACCGGTGTAGAACAGCGCAGCACAGCGGAAAGAGAGAAGGGGCCGAGAGATTGCAGAGAGGAAGCTCACCGGGATGGACAACGCGCGGGTGGCTCATGGGCGGCGCAACTCGCACGGCTGCGCGCTTGGCGGCGGAACGCACGGCTGGCCGACACAGCACAGCGCACGGCCGAGCCGCGAGCACAGCAACGGTGAGCACGGCAACGCAGGGTAGCTCAGCGCGACGGAGGAAGGACATGTGGATGCGGCGACGAGGTGCTGCTATTGTGCTTGTATGCATGTGTGTGTTTGAGCTGTTGCTGGGAGAGAAGACCAGCGTTGGCGCTACTGTGCTTGTGAGGTGCTGGTGCCGTGTGTGTGCATGCCTGTGTGTATGTATGGTGGAGGCTTGCCTTGCAGTGGAAGGAAGAGAGGAGAAGAGGAAATGGTTTTTGCCTGCTTGTGAGAATGATCAGAGAGAGAGAGAGAGAGAGAGAGAGAGAGAGAGAGAGAGAGAGAGAGGGAGAGCACAGAGGGAGGGGATGGGCTGGTGCTACTGATCAGAGAGTGGGAGGCATGGTCTACTGCTGTGGGTGAGATAGAGGAGAAGAGGGGGTGGCCGGTGCAGATGAGATCAGGGAGGAGTGATGCACGGTGAGCTGAGAGAGGACTGTTGTGCATGATGAACAAAGAGAGGCATGGGTAAGGGGATGGGCTGAGAGAGAAGGAGAGATGAGAGAGAATGTGAGAGAGGGTGATTTGTGTAAATATTGATTCAAATTGGAATGGAATGATTCAATTTGAATGCAATTGAATCGAATGGATTTGTTATAATTCAAATGGTTGTATTTGAATATGTAAATAGAATGTGTGATGATTCGATGAAGGTAGGTGGGTTCAAAATGAATTTATAGCAATTCAATTTGAATAGCTCGAATTGAATCGGATTGGTATGAATTGACAAGATATTGCAATGAGAATTAGATTGAAAATGGATCGGAGTAAATCAAAATGAGATTAAATTGACATGATTTCGGAATGAGGATTTAAATATGAATTTGGCTCGGAGATATTTGGGATTAAATTCAAATAGGAGTATTTGAATTCGGATCTGAATTTGGATTTAAATTTGGGTTTGAGATAGGATTGGATACTAATTCAAATAAGTTTATTTGAGTTAGGATTTGGATTCGATTGAGTTTCAGATGGGAAGAATCTAAGAAATAGACTTGAATTTGAGAGAGATTCAAATTCCAATCTCCACTCAAAGAACCATAAAAATAATTAAACCAAAATGCATATGATCAATTCAATGCAACGACTTATTTAGAAATTAACTTGGCGCTTTCTGAAATACTTAGCCCAAAATAATATATTTGAATATATACATACGAGTATATATATACATCAAATATATACTTTCTTGATTTTATACTAGTTTAATAATTATAAAAAGTTTTAATTTAGAGCGAATTTTGCTATATTTTTATATGCTAAAATTTAGAGTGTTACAGGACTGGCGGTGGGTGTGGGCCTATGGGGCGCAATAGGCCAGTAGGGGGCTGTGCAACAGTGCAAGTGCAACTGGGTCTGGGCCAAAAGCGCTTCGGGTATTTCGGGTACCCGAGGTACCTAACCGAAACAACCTAAAATATTTTGGTTATCTGGGCCTCATACCCGAAATACGACCCGAAATTTCAGTCTTCGGGTATTTCAATCTCGGTCTCGGGTATTTCGGGTTCGGTTTTGGTCTCGGTTTTTTTTTGCCTAGGCCTATTTGTGAGCACCTTAACAAAGACGTACAATCGTTGGATCTGAATTTCGGGAAAAAAAATACTTGTCTTCTTCACTTTCTTGCATACTTTCTTGTTCTAGTTGATCTTTTAGGCGGTTTGCCCCAATCTACTTGTTTGTTAGTTTGTGACCCCAGGTGGTTATTGAAAAGAAACTCATGCATCAATTGAAACATGTGGTAACTCATAGACTCAACTAGATTTGCCTAAAAATTCATAGTTTTCGATTTCCTGTTACTTCTGGACTATTCGGGTTCACCCGGAGTATCCGGATCCTGTACAACCCGGAGTCTCTAGATTGACCTGGAGTATCCAGACTTTGTAATTGAATGTGCATCTAGGCCCCCTATGTGGATTTTTGTTTATTGATGACAAACGATTAAGGGACTAATGAGTTTGTTGAAGTTATGAACAGATTTTAAGTCTCATTATTTAAGATAAGAGATGTTGGCATCCTTTAAAAAAAAGAAGCGGCGTGTAGTTACTCAATAGGTTTTAATTTATTTTATTTTGAATTTGAGTTAAGGATAGTCGTACTATCAAGAGGGATGCATGTTGATAGTCTTGAAGGTGTCTCAGTGCTCAAAATATAATTTTAGAACCAAAAGTTGAGAGACACAATCACTCACGGACACTGGGTAAAACGTTTTAGTTATCTGAGCCCGGAGTCTCTAGGTGAACCCGGAAACTACAGACTCTGTTCAGTTGGTTGGAGCCTCCGAGTGAGACTCCGGCAGAGAGTCTTAGTTTGAGTTTGAGAAGTTCAACACAGAGTCTCCGGGTTGACCCGGATACTCCGGTGTCTGGTATGTGGTCGAAGTCTCCGAGTGAGACTCCGCCAGAGAGTCTCGGTTAAGCCTTTTGTGCTTAACCCGAAGTCTCTGGGTTAGCCCGGATACTCCGGAGTTCTGTTTGTAGTTGGAGTGTCCAAGTGAGACTTCGCTAGAGAGTCTCGGGTAGGCCTTAAGTGCTTAACCCGGAGTCTCCGAGTTGGCCTGAATACTCCGGGTTCTGATGTCTCCAGACCCTCCGGTGAGACTCCGGACAATGTTTTTACCATGTGTTACTCGGAGTCTCCGGGTTATCCGGGTTAGTTCAAAATACTCTATAACGGCTAGTTTTTTTAAAAGTGAGCTATAAATACCCCACAACCCCGTCTTGTGCAGCTGCTGAACCAACTCGTGGACAAACACACTCAAAGCCATTTAATAACCCTCCTAACTCCTCTAGAGCTTTAATTTGTGCAAGATTTGGAGATTAGATTTTGGGACGTGAGATTGAGTGCTGGAAAGCAAAAATCCACTCTTGAGCACTTGAGGTCATCGCCAAGCTTTCGATTCGCATTCTTTTCTCTTGGAGCTTTGAGCTCCTAGACGGCAAGGCGTCACCCGGAGAGCACCCAAATTTATGGAGTGCCCCAGGAAGTTTGTATTACCCTCTTTGATTTGAGTAAGAACCCTCGCTTGATCTTTGTGGTCGCTTGGGAGAGTAAAGGATTGAAAAAGACCCGGCTATTGTAAGCTCCTCAACGGAGACGTAGGCACCTCTTTGTGAAGTGGCTGAACTTCGGGAACAAATCCTTGTCTCCTTTACTTGGTTGCATATTTACTTGTTTTAGTTGATATTTGAGGATTTTCCTGATCTACTTGTTTGTGTGCGTGTGACTACAGGTTGTTGGTGATAAGGTTAGACTTCTTTTAGAACCTGTGGTAACTTATAGAATCACTTAGATTTACTCGAAAGTTCATAAGTTTCAATTTCCTGTATAATCCAGACTATCTGGATAAGATCAGAGTATCCGAGTTCTGTATAACCCGAAGTCTCTGAATTCAGTAATCTGTTGCAAAGTTTTTAAATTTCAGGAATCGCCTATTCACCTCCTCCCCCCTCTAGGTGACATCTCGTACATTTTAGTAATACGCTGTGAAGTTTTAAATTTCAGGAAACACCTATTCACCCCCCTCTAGGTGACTCACATACATTCAACAAGTCTGGCAAATGCAAGAATGAAAGATATGAAGATCTTTTTATGTACGAGAAGAATGCATCAGATCCTTGGTTCTAGAATGACTTCCAATCTAACTTCTATGAAACCATGATCTTCTCAAAGAAGAAGTTTGTCACTCACATGCAGTGGATATATTGGAATTATATGGCAAATAAGAATGTTCCTTTCTTCAATGAAGTCATTACCGCTTGTGAGCACCTTTTATGTATGAGAAGAATGCATAAGATCCTTGGTTTTAGAATGACTTTCAATCTGACTTGTATGAAACCATGATCTTCCTAAAGAAGAAGTCTGTCACTCACATACAGTGGATAGATTGGAATTATATGGCAAATAAGAATGTTCCTTTCTTCAATGAAGTTATTACCGCATGTAAGCATAAGAGAATCAAGCAAATCATGAGATTTTAGTATAATTGGAGTGTTGAGGTGGTTGCACAGTTTTACACTACTCTCCAAAACTATGAATTGGATGATTGAAAGTGAAAGGTACAAGATCAAATACTATACCTTTGGTCGTTTCTTTGGGTTCGATGTTCGTGACACTAGCAAGTCAAATATTCATATTGAGCAACAACTCACCACCGATGAAATGGATTTCATGTATGATAACAATATTGGTGCAGTGAAATATGGAACAACTAAGGGCATGATGCCATTATACAAATATCTAAATCTCTTGTTTCGCACCACTCACTCTCCCAAAAGTGGTGATTCTACTAATGTGCAGTTGATTATAATAAATATGCTTGCTAGGATGTCAAATGAAGGTGATCCCTTTAGTGTGGTTGATTTCTTTCAGGAAGATATTCTTACCACATCCCACACCCCAAACAAGAGTTGTGCATATGCTCCTTACATTATGTTTATGATAGAAAATGTGACAAAGAAGGAGTTTTGCAAGGAAGTCAAGCATGAGCCTTTGAGAATAAGGTTGATGAGCACCAAATCAACTTCTATGCCATCATCTCAACCGTCTTCTCAAGTAGCTCCTAGGAGGGGTCCTTCTCATACTTCATGCTGGTCTTCATCCTCTTCATCGCCAATTCGTGTTATGTTAAAAGTAATTTTCAATGTGTGCACTCACAAATTCGAGAGAGAAAGAAATGAATTCACAGTTGAAATAAGCTTCTTTCTCTAGCATATGGGGCCCACATGGGTGGCCAACCATCCCATCTCCTCTTGGGGCAGTAGCCCCCACCCACTCCCTCACTCCCACCGTGCTCTCCCTCACTCCCTCCCATTTCCAACCAGCCAAGGAGAGAGCAGACCCCGATCTTTCAAGCTCTCTCTCTTTCTCCCTTGATTCCTCTCTCTAGAAGCCGAATCGAGGTACGAATGTGGTATCCACGCGATCACTAGCTCATAAGCTTCCCATCTATCCAATTCATTTGCGTTTTCCCAGAAGATTCGAGCTGTTCTTGATGTTCTTTGCATTTTTGCTTGAAGCACGAGGAACCACGGTTGGACAACTCTTCTTGGGTGATTTCTTCGTTTCCTTCATCACTTGATGGTCACCAACCTCCACAAGCACCGTGGGTAAGTCCCTTAGGCTTCCCTTAGCAAGAATGTGTGAATTGGTGGGTCGATTTTGAGTTTGGAGCTAAGTTTGCGGAGTTCTCGAGTTCTTGAGCTTTGGAGCAAAAAGAGAATTCAGATAAGATTTGTTCTAGGAATTATGTTACTGGGTTGGTGAGTGTTGCTAGATTGGTGAATGAGTTATACACTCTATGAACTATCTCAAACATGTTTCCATTTGGTTTGGAGAGGCTAGCAAATCAAATCAGCCGAATTTTTTCCCTTGGAGCAACTTATCTGGACAACCCGAATAGCCCAGGTAGCCTAGTGAAAACCCCGATGATTTGTGCTAAAAAATTGTTAGGGTTTATGGTGTAAGTTAAGTCTAGAACCCTTTATATAGTGTGTGTGTATATATATATATATATATATATATATATATATATATATATATATATATATATATGTTTATGTATGATATATTTAACATGCGAGTCGAATCGGCCCAAGAAGATCATCGAGAAGTGCAAGTCTTCCTAATCCGGATAGTCTGGGCTAAACTAGAGGGTCCGGATTAATTTGATTTAGATTTAGCAGAGAACCCTCGCTTGGAGCCTCACCCAGATATTCCAGTCTAACTTGGAGGTTCCGGACTTAGCCCAGACCTTCCGAGTTAATTCAAAAATGGGTAACCGAGAACCCCCGTCCAGAGTACAACCCGGAGGTTCTGGAACCCGGAGGTTCCGAGTTCGACCCAGAGTTTTTGACCTTCTGTTAGCTTTCTGAAATCGTTTAGATCGCAAAGTTTGCTATTATTTCACATGTCTTGCACTTTTAGCTTGTTGTTATACATATTATAGCATACATTATTGCACTTCATTCATACTCATCATTGCACATGTTGTTCTTTAGTGAATCAGGATGTAGAGCATGACGCGGTTGTGATTGAAAGTGACACCGAGCCACACGGGTTTTGTAAATTCTGTGTGGGTAGCATTAGGCAGCCACCTGAGCAACAAGGCAAGCATCTAAGCATGTTTCTCCCATTAATTTGGATCATATATGTCTAATGTGATAAAATATGCTTTATGTAAGTTATGCATGCTATTGAGTCGATATCGGATCTTGTATGGATAGAATCTATGTTGATGCATTATACCCTGTCTTGAGCTATTGGTGGTCTATCTCCTTGTAACCGAGATTTAACTTGATGATGATCTAATTTAAAAATTAACTGAAATACTTGGCCATGCATAAATTCTTCGGTATAAGTCGAGTGGTAGTTCAACCCCGTTCGCGAGCTATAGGCTTTGATTACTATCACATTGGTAACAATGTTGGGTTTATGGTGTTGGTTTGTTGAGTATTGAGGATGAGGCGACATGTGGGCAGTATTTGTGAGGATCCCGACCTCGAGTTCCCCTGTGCCTCCTATATCAGTCTCTGGATCAAGTAGTTGATCGCACAGAATTCAACAGAATGATATCAAATACATACTTTGATAAAGTAAAATAATTACCTAAAAAGAGTAACATATATTTTTGTGGACAAGAATCCACAGCAGACCAGCCAAGCAAAAGATCCTACAGCGGAGTAGAGCGAAACGAACGATGCAACTCAATACCATAGGCAACTCGGGTGCAGATATGACCTTAGATTTCTTCTCTTTGATTTCAACAAGGTTGAGGTTGATCTCCATCTCAACAATATGAAAGCAATAATACTGAGTACGGAAGGCACTCAACAAGTTCTATACTACTTCAAAGGGTTGATAGATGCATAATGGGTATTTCGATAATAAGGCTTTATGGTATAGTTTTAAGCAAGCAAGTTTTATACAGGTATCCAGTTATATTCTCTGTTGTTATCCTTTTGAAACAAAGGTAACCTGGTAACAAATCATTTGAAACTATTTAAAATAAGGTAACCTGGTAACAAAGTATTTGAAACAGTTTAAAATAAAGTAACATGGTAACAAAGCTTTTAAAACAATTTTAAATCCAGAAAATAGTAACAAGTTATATCTGGGGATTTTCGGTCCTAGGTGAGGCTACACCTCGCCCTGCAATCTCTTTTATCACAATTGGTGTACCTCTAGTACCACACAGATCCTGACGGATTGAGCCAACAACCTCATCACACGGACATCTAGTCCACACACTCACTCATCAAGACACACGCACCTAAAGTCTAATCAAGCATGACTATGCCTTCGTATATCTATAACCATAGACACGGCTATTTGAATAGTTTACACTCTGCACAGGTTGTCCATTGTACCCAAACGATATGCTCTACCGCCATCCGTTGCAAGCGGAGGCGTGAATCATACCGAGACACTCCAATCACTTTTCCTGTTGGGCTTTTCTACGTGATCCATCAAGTGCTTCAAGTCTCGTATAGAGGGCAAACCCCTAATTCGATTGGGGCGGAAACTCCTTCACGCAGAACCTGAAGACACTTGGCTCAATGTTGTCTCCTAGTCCTCCTAGTATGATGCCTAACTCGGTCCGGTAAAAGAAAAGTCAGGTCTTGCCCATTTAGGATGTATGGTTGTACGGGGTGGCTAAGTATGATAGCGCAAGATTCAGTGCTTATACGGCTAGGGCAGGCATTTTCCATTGGCATTGAGTATCACCTCAAGCTCCAACGTATGAGGTAGACTCCAACTTTCAAAGGACTAACCCGCTTGCCCCCACCAAAATAGTTTTTGCCTATTTTACACATCTCTCATCATATCCCACACAACATCAAGGGTTTCATAACCATCATAGAATTCACAACCATCAAGGATTCATGGTATTTGAGTTTAACATTGATAACAGTACATCGATATATCTAAAGAGACGTATTTTAAAAGCGACATCTCCGAAGAGGTGTATTCCATCCTAAGTATGCTAGATATCAAGGCATCGTCTGATGTTAATATAGATAATGACAGGAAATCCTAGGATGATATGTATTTCGGATGAGACATTTAAGGCATGGAAAGTGTTTGATAGGATTAACTACTACAAGCAGTTTGAAAGAAAATGCAATACATAGTACTTGCGATGATAAGTCCAGTTTTAGTTGATCATATAGATTATTTGAAAATATAGATTCAATATGATCAAGGAGATAGGACTTACCTTCTCTAAAGTCTTCATTTAAGCCTTGGTCGAAGTCTGGATCCTCTGGGATCTTCGCGATGTCTTCCGGTTCCACAAGCGCGACTACGATTAATAACAGACTAGTAGAGAAGAAACAATTAACACAAAGTGAAAAGACAAATGTGCCCTAAAGGATACAACACCGTGATAGATAGGTAGATCTCGAATTTAGATAAATTTGGATGACAGAATCATTGAAATCAAAGTTGAAACGAAGGAGATATAACTATCAATTTTTTTTCCTGAATTAGAAATCCTGGAAAAAGAAAAGATGTACTATTCTGCGAACTCAGACTACAGAGCTGTGGACCGGTGGGAGCTATAAGGGGGGTGCTTCGTGGACCGATGCAGTTGTTGCGCTATGGGCACGGTCTATGGCCGGTGAACTGGAGGGCGGATTGGGTCGCCAGTCCACCATGGACCGATGTCCATGAAATGAAAGGTGACGGGGCCCACATGTTAGAGAGGGAGGGAGAGGGGCCGGTGGATTCATGGTGGCTCACTGAGAGAAGGGAGAGGCGACTGGGAGAGAGGAGGGAGACCAGAGTGGCGTGGGTGCCAAAGTGAGGAGAAGACCGGATAGGCTACCGGGAGAGTGGGCTCACTGGTCGGGACAAGGAGGTGGTCAATGAGAGGATGACGCTAGAGAGAGATGGCCAGAGAAGAGGGGGATGGTGGCCGACCGGCAGAAAAGAGGCGACAGCGGCTCGGCCATGGTGTGGCCGGGGAGAGAGCGCCGGCCGGGGCGAGATCCGGCGGCGCGAGAGAGGAACACCGGGCAGTGGCAGGGCTTCTCGGCCGGGCGGAGAGGAAGGCAAGCGCACGGAGGAGCAGCATGGTGAGATGCGGCGTGGAGCTCGGCACAAGCATGAGTGGCATGGTGCGGCATGCGTGCGAGGAGCGATGCACGCACGAGGGCGGCGCAGCCGAGCGGCGCGGATGACGCACGCTGGGGGCACAACGGAGCAGCGCCTAGTCGAGCGGTGCAAGGGGACAACGGCAGCCTTGGCTGAGTAGCGGCGCAACGAGGGAAGGGCGAAGCAGCGGACCGTGCTGGACGACGGCACGATGTTCACATGGGCGACGCGAAGGTCGGGACGGTGGAGTGAATGGAGGAGGGAAGTGAGCTCATCGTGGTGGATGGCACGCGGACGGCAAAGCTTCTGGGCAGCGGGACTACAGCGACGATGATGTGTCTGCGTGCTTGAGGCGTGAGCAAGGCACTGTGGGGGGGGGGGCTCAGGCAAAGCTCGCCAACGACAGGAGTGAAGGAGCGGTGCGGTGCGATGCTCATGGATGCGCACGCCGACTCAGTGGGGACGACAACACGATGGCTAGACGGCACGATGGAGCAGCGGTACGGTGGCAATGTGCATGTGTGTGTGCTCTATGGTGGATGCGTGTGTGTTTGCAGGGGCAGCACGAAGAGGAGCAGAGAGCAGAGAGGCTATGGTTTTGTGATGTGTTGGTGCGTGTGCGCTCGTGTGTATGCCTGTGTGTATGTATGTATGGGGGAGGTCTTATACAGGTGAAGACCAGAGAGAGGGAAGAGGAGGAGGAGTTTGGTTCCCGGTGAAAATATCAGAGAGAGTGCAGGGTATGGAAGAAGGTGGCCGGTGCAGAGCAGAGTAGGACTTTTGTGGTGGATGAACAATAACCATCAGAGAAAAGATCAGGGAGAGGGAGGATTGCGAAAGAGCATTCGAATGTTAAATTCAATTGATGTAATTGAATTTGAGATGGATTTGTTAATAATTCAAATTGAACAATTTGAATTGGTAATTGGATTTGGAAATATTCAAATGGATGTATTTGAATTTTTGTAAACTAGATTTTAATGATTCAAAGGAATGTATTCAAATATGAAATCGAATGTATGATGATTCGATGAATGACTTGAAATTGTAGTTGGATTTATAATGATTCAAATTGAATGATTTGAATTGAATTGGAATGAACAAATCAATGAATGACTTGGATTCGAATTGATTTAGAACAAGGATTTGAATTAGAGATTGAATGACTTTGGAATGAGAATTTGAATTGAATTGAAATTCTGAAACGATTAAATTGGAAGTATTTGAATATAATTCGAATGATCTAAATTGCATTCGGATACAAATTTGATGATGATTTGAATGAGACTGGCTTTGAAATATTTGGGATTAAATTCAAATAGAAGTATTTGAATTTGAGATTGATTCAAAAAGAATATTTTTGGATTGTAAGATCGATTTTCACGGATTGTTTTGGATTAGGAAATTACCGAAAGGAATTAAAACATATTCGAATTTGAGAGACAGTCAAATTCGAATAGCCACACATGAACCATAAAAGCAATAAACCAAAATGCATATGCTCAATTTATTGTAACAATTAATTTAGATATTAATTTAATGACATTTGAAATACTTAGCCAAAATAATATATTTGAATATATGCATATGAGTATATCTACATCAAATATATATTTTATTGATTTTATACTAGTTTAATAATTAGAAACACAGTGTTAGGGGTGTTTCTCCTGCTCCGATATGGAGTTCCTCGGGGTAGGTTGAGAGAGGAATTCGGACACCGTAGACCGCTTGCGTCGCTTAAACATCGATCATTGTTGCAGTTGGCTCTAGCACTTATCGTACTTTACCGCATGTCGATCTAAGGTAAGATAGGTCGAATATATATGTAGATGTAATCATTTGAGCTTACACATCGACGGTGTGAGCAGGCATGCTTGTAAGAGACACTTGAGATTGCTTTGAGAGTTAACCTAAGTGGGCTCCGCACCTAGTGATGCCTGATTCAAATGGTTAGGACTTATTAGGAAAGGTTGACACGAGTACCCCTTTAGATGGACCTGTGTGGTCACTCAAGTCGTATGGTCCTCGAGTCTTATGGGTAAAAGTTATACCCCCTGTAAGGTGTAAAAATATTTCAAAATATCGTGCCCTTGGTCATAAGCATGCTTTTGTCTATTTGTAGCAGCCGTAGAATTATGAGTTTGTTGTGAGGTGGTTGATGAATTGAGATGTTTCTTTACATATGTTAGTACTATGATTCCTTTTACATATATGTTCAGTTGATGGTTATGGGTTAGATAGTCATGTTGGTTAAGTCTAGATGCTCACATATATTTTTGTCAAATTGTGCTTTCACATATAAATTTACTTAACCATGTGGTCGTATTCTTACTAACATGCTAATTCATAATTCTTGTAGTTGGGTTATTTATAAGTACCCAATATGGATTAAGTCTTGCGAGTACCTTCATACTCACGCTGCTGTTTCAAGTGCTATTGATGAGAAGGAGCTGATCTTTGGCTTCTTCACGCCCGCCGAGGGTGGTAGCGGGCACGAGTAGGCAACTACTCAGAGGTCGTGATTTTGTGATAGAGCATAAGGGCATATGACTCAATCCTTCTTTTGTTGTTTATAGTTTTTGTTTCCGCTATAGAGTTCTCTTTTGTTTAGGAGTTGATTAGTTTCAGTCTACTCTTAGCTCTCTTTTGCTATAAATTATAAGAAATTATGAATGCTTAAGAACTTATAATATAATTTAATTACTCTCTCTTTATTAAGTTTTGTTGTGATGTGATATGTTAGAAAGACATGTGTTTTGATCTTAGGTACAAAACACGTGCCAAGACTACCAGAGCGGTACTCCGATTAATCATTAAAGTCATGATTAAGTAAATGATCGATTTAATGATTAATTAGAATACTGTTTGGACAGTTCCTTACACGGGTAAGTTCAGAAAGTATTGTAATGACTAGTTTTTAGGAGTTGGGTATAAATACTCACGCATCCACATCGTTCATTTGCTACTGAACTACCTTGAGACAAAGCATTCAAATCCCCTTTAGAAGCTCTCCCAAGTCTTCTTGGCTTTAATTCTTGCAAGGATTTGAGAGTTGGGTTGAGATTTTGAGAAAGAGTGCTAGTGAGCATCATTCTTATCTTTGAGCACTCAAGTTCATCATCAAGCCATTCGACATCACGTTTGTTGCTCTTAGAGGTTCGTCCTCCTAGACGGCTAGACACCGCCCGACGAGCACCCAAGCTTGTGGTGTGCCTCGAGACATTTGTGAAGGTTCATCCTCGCCTCCGTAAGGGAAGATGATATTTGAGTAAGCCCAAACTCGATCTAGGTGATGGCTTAGTAAGGATTAAGGTTAAAAGAGATCCAACTCTTTAGAGCTCCTCAATGGAGATGTAGGAATCTCAAGTGAGATGTCCGAACTTCGGGAAATAAATCTTTGTCTACGTGCTTACTTGAGTTCATATTTATTCTAGTTGACTTTTGGACGGTTTGCCCGATTTACTTTATTGTGAGCTTGTGACTTCAGGAGAACCGTGAAAAAGTCTTTAGACATCATTTGGAATATGTGGTAACCATTAGAATCAATTAGACTTGCTTAGGGACACTTTAATTTCGAATTCGTGTTCTGTACCCGGATACTCCAGGTTGAGCTTGGAACTTACAGAACTCGGAAATTCCGGATTGAACCCGGAAGCTCTGGATTCTATTAATCTGTTGTGAAGTTTTATTTTATAGGAATATCTATTCACCTCCTTTAGGCGACATCTTGACATTTCAGTACCAAGCCAAAATTATGCAATATCTCTTGCTTAGGGAAAAAAAGGTGTTGAAGCTTAAGCTTCGTTGTATTTTACCCCTTTATACTATTAAAAATAGATTATCGGTATATAATTTAGGTATCTCTAACTTTTTCACTAACATGATCATGTGGACACTTGGCTATTGGTAATAGGATCAACTAGCACACATATATCATGTCTTATAAAAGCTTATGCGTAACATTTACAACAAAAATAGTGAAACGAAAATAATTAAATATCTTGACCATTAGAGAGATCAATTATATTATTGGCAGCGGCACAAGAATTTATAGATCGCAACATTTCTTTTAGCATGAGCTAGGAACAAATCTCCATTGTAACACGAACAAAATAATACGCAATAAGTGAGAACTATTGGTGCAAGAAGTTTAAAAACTACTCCAACAAAATTAAAACCTTGCTCCAAGCATCTAGCCATGAGGGTTACACCTGCTTGCATCTCATCAAAGATGTAACTTGGCGGAATAGAATAAGACAGAGGGAAAATAGGGTGGTAGGGGGATATGGTAATATGGAAGATGGTTGCATGGAAGAGAGCTGATCAGTAATTGAAGTTGTCCATTGAATAAAGGAGGATGAGAAGTAGAAAGGGAAGCAAAATGTAGCTGGTGGGTTATGTGATGGAGCTAACTTTTTATATGATGCCATCTAAATTTACTGTTATTGGAACAGTACCACACTAACCTCTTGACTTTAGCTTGCCTCAGCTAATCCATAGACAGGAAGCGATACATGACGGTACTGTTTCTCTTGAGCTATTTTGTTTCCGGTATAGACTCGAAGTATGGCCCCTTTAATTTTCTCTTTTTAATTTAACTTTAATTCAAATAAATTCATCTAATTACATAGAAAATTAGTTCATTCTATCTACTATAATTTCACCAACTAAACAGAAAACCAATTCATCTCATCTATCTAACTAAACAGAAAATTAAATCATTTCATTTAAAAAAATAAAAATAGTCTTATCTCATTTAACTTTGCTCAGCCATCGACGGATAAGAAATATCAATTATACGATCACAACAATTCCCTATTTTTCGTTATGCCATGCTCTAGCTGGCACCTGTATCATCAAAACCATCATCCATCAGACAGTCATCCTCTTCAAAACAAATTCTATAAGATTAAGTTTACTATAAAACTTACTTCCCGTCACGTTCCCTCCCTTGCTTCGAATCCTCCGCCCGTCTCCAAAACCCGCACTTCCCCCAGCCTCGCCGCCTCCGCCTCCCTCGACTCATCTTGTAGGCCTCGTCCCCACTGCCTCTCACCCTAGTCCCCACCTCCTCGCGCTGCCGCCATGTACTCCACGGCCATGTCCCTCTCCGCGGCGGCGGCCGCGGTCGCCGGCGGCGCCTCCTTAAGGCCCGACGTGATCCGGCCGGCCGGGCTCCGCTTCTGCGGCCTCCGGCGCGAGGCCCTCGGTCTCCGCTCGCTCCAGTGCTCGCCGCAGGTGTCCGCCAGGCGGAGTGTGTCGGCTGGGGCTGCGGCAGCGGAGAATGGCGCTCACGGGAGCGGCGGATTCGACTACGACCTCGTGATCATCGGAGCCGGCGTCGGAGGTCACGGCGCCGCTCTCCACGCCGTCGAGAAGGTCAGTTTCGCTTTCGAAGCGATGCTAGCTCTCCTCGGGAGTGTGTATGCGTGGTGGGCGCTGCTGCCGCTGTCACCGTGATCTGACAGAATGTAGATCGAGAGATGTTGGTGCTTACGCTCGAAACTCGTTTGGATTGGCTGAGTTTACAAAAGGAACGGAAAAGTCACAGGCGTTGGTTACTATGCTGATGCTAAATCTGGAAATTTGTTCAAGTGATATTTACAGATAGTAGGAGCTACAGGTCTGCTAAACCTCGGTAGCAGTGTAGTGAAATATATGTGTTGGTTCGGTGGGCTTGGTGCCATAGCTCTGTAGCTTGGAACTAGTGTGTTAAATTACTAATTTTAGATTGGATGGGACTTTTTACTAATTTTAGACTGGATGAGACTTTCTCTGAGTTCAAGTTTAGGCTTCAGGAAAAATAAAATCATAGGCTTTGGGTGCTGTGCTGGCACTAAACCTGGAAATTTGCTTAGTAAGGTAGGAGCTGCAGGTCTGCTGAAACTCAGTAGGAATATTGTGGGATACATGTTTTGGTTCAGTGGCTTGGTGTCTTTGAAATGCTAATTTTGGGCGATCCTATAATTAGATTGTTTTAAGAAGGTCTTTCAGTAGTTGAAATAACAATGCTGTAGTATTTACATATCAATATCGTGGAAATATTCATAAGAAAATAATACAGAAACATGCAATTGCAAGGATGCCCTGAATCTAGGACATCTCTTGCTTGGTTGTTACTAGAGCTTGGAATTTTTCTCACTCAAGAAGTTTTTGTGATGGTGAACTTTATTGTTGAGATAATTTTGACTTGCTATATACCTCTGATGGAAACATGATTATGGTCAAATTTCTGTGGAAATTACCAGAGTGTTGAGTTTGGTTTGAATATACTTGAACTGTGGTATTATATTATTTTCTATTTTCTTTCAAGTAGTATTGCTTTGCTAGTTTTGATGGCTGCAGCAAGAAGTTTTACTTTATATATTTTCCCAATCAAATGTTTAACTTGTCTAGATGGCAGTAGACACTTCACACCTGTGACCTAACAATTGTGGCTAGATTTTTAGGAGTTATCCTGTGAATGAATTGATGATAGATCTGTGATCGGTACAAAATTTGATAGATCCATGATCGGTACAAAATTCCAACTTGTACAGACATTGAGCTTTATCCGTGGTGATAACAATTGAACTATCCCTAGCAGTATTGCTAATGATTTTGTGAAAACTGACTTGTGCAGGGTTTGAAAACTGCTATAATTGAGGGAGATGTCGTGGGTGGGACTTGTGTGAACAGAGGTTGTGTTCCATCAAAGGCTCTTCTTGCTGTAAGTGGTAAGATGCGGGAACTTCAAGATGAACACCACATGAAGTCATTGGGCCTACAGGTGATACTTTCATACTGGAACAGCTGATTGTTGTGCACGATTTGATGTTTTGAACAACGATGTGCAAAATGCACGTCCCAGTCAAGTTGAATCTCTCCTGTGTTAATTGTTTTACTGTTAATACATCTATTTCATCCAACAATTAACAAGGTTTCGATAGACTGTTTTAGTCTTGTAGATTTTAGAACAAGAATAAATAGTAAAGTTTGCTAGTATCATGGTAACTATTGTTCTTACTTTATAGATAATCAGCGTTGAGCTCTGCTAACGCTGCATGGGTTTATTTTGTTTTCCTTTGGTTCTTCAAATTAGATATGATACCTTGTCTTTGCTTTAAATATATGTTGGCTACTTGCCTTGCACTAAATAAGATTTTGGAAAGAAATCAACCAGCTATATACCTTTTCTCATGGACCATTGGTGTGTATACTGTTTTTTGGTGTCAGTTATTTGCCCTGACCCTGCTAATCTTTCGTTATGTTTGTAACAGGTTTCGTCAGCTGGATATGACAGGCAGGCTGTTGCTGATCATGCAAATAATCTTGCCTCTAAAATACGCAGCAACTTGACCAATTCAATGAAAGCTCTAGGTGTGGATATACTAACTGGTTTTGGTACAATTGTGGTAGGTCATCTATATCTTTCCCTTTATTCATCTTAAAATCAGATGTTTTTCAATTGTTGCAAAAAGCAGTGTTCATATCTCCTGATCAGCGTATAAACTTCACTTCAACCTGCCATTCTTAGCTACCAAAGGATCATACTTGACTGAATTGCAGGTATTAACCTGCATCCTAAAAATCCTCCTTTCCCAAAATTGTTATAAGACTTGTATATGGTATAGTACTATCATGATTAAAACTGGAGTTGTCTATTGCATCTGGGTTATTTAAAGACTCACATGCAGTAATTATCAAGTTGGTAAGTAGTTATATGAGACATTAAAAAGAGCGGTTCAGGAGTACAATCACATCTACCTGAATAGGAAAGTTGAGTCAAATAACCTCCTTATCGTTTGCGCAAAATCTAAAACTATTTACATTCTGCTATATAAGAATGTCAGGTATAAACATCACAATGATCTGTGTGTATTGTATAGTTTGTTCACATGCTGTCGAGTATCACTTGTAGTGTTGTAGTAATCTAAATGTTTCTGTACCTGATTCTTGTAGGGGAAGCAAAAAGTGAGATACGGAAAAGTTGGTTTTCCAGACAATGAAATCACTGCCAGAAACATCATAATAGCGACCGGGTCTATTCCTTTTGTTCCAAAGGGCATTGAGATAGATGGTAACTACCGTTTGCTTTGGAACTTTAGTTCTCCAATATAATTGGCCTAGTGAAATGAAAAACATAGCTCTAGAAACCTTGAATGCTTGAGATAATTGGTTTCACATTTTACTTTGTATTAGTGTAAGTCATGTTGAGCTGCATGCTGAAAGAATAGACAAGTATGCCAATCTTTGCTTGAAAAAGAGTGCTTTCATTCTTTTCCTTTTTGGTCTCATGCAATGTGGTATGGTACTAGTTTGATATATTTTCACACAAATCTAATTTTGTTTTAATATTTAGTTAAGTTTACACGCTAGTCTATTTGTTGACCATCGATGCAGGATAGCATGCATTAAGCTAGTTGTAGAAATTAGGTCAGTCCCTAGGCACTCTGTTATGTTGGAATCATGAGTGACTAGAAATGAAAACCGAAACTACCAATTGTTCTTTTGGATGATTATACGAGTGCTCTTTCTTTTTGCTGTAAAAAAAAAATGAATCAAGGGATTTGATAACAACTACAGGAGAAAAGAGATCTAGGTGTCCTGCTGTTGTGCTATATCTTGATACTGCATGGTATACAGTGCAGGTGTGCTAACATCAATTGCTACAAAGTTTCAATGCTCAATCATATATGTTGTGTATTGCATCTGCAATGTGTTATCGGTCATTGTATTATTCTGGTAAAAGCTTGCTGGATGGTTTTATACTTTATGCAGGTAAAACTGTATTCACTAGCGATCATGCACTTAAACTCGAGTCAGTCCCTGACTGGATAGCTATTGTTGGAAGTGGTTACATTGGACTTGAATTCAGTGATGTATACACAGCTCTGGGAAGTGAGGTACATGAACAATTATTGCAATGCATGATTACCTAAATACATGCTTAGGACAAGCTTGTCTTGGATGTTAGTTTAGCATCTGTTCCTTTATGGTGCATAGTGGATACATGGTCTCACTCAGTGTCGCTGAAAAGAAGAAAAAAAACATATGCACTTGGTGGCCTAATAACAGTGACAAGCGATTAATTGTTATGCGGGCGATTATTCAATATGTAGTTATGCACATACAACTATGCATTTACAATTTATTAATAAGATTATGATGGTGCTACCACCATACATTAGTATGTAAGCTATAAGTTATTTTAACTAGACGAGGGATACCGAACCTTTTTCTACTTTCACTTTCATGCTAGAAATATATTGCTAGTATAATACATGAAATTGTTCTTAGGTTAACATCTACATGATACATACTACATACAATATCATACTGAGATAATGAACTAATGAATTATATTTAAATGCCAAATAAGCTATCGTCATGGGAAAACAGCTACATAAATTGGGAAGTATGGGTGACTAATCATTCATGCCCACTAGATGTCCCCTAAATACACTATATGTGATGGTTTACCCATCTCCAACCATTAAGCAAGTGGCTAATCAGCATAAGTAGCTATTTTCTACCACACTTGTCTCATGAAGTCCCACCAGACCCATATTAGTGTATTTGGAGGGCACCTGGGGCTTGTTTGGTTTGTGCCCCAACTAACCTTGCTAAAATTTGGTCATGACCAAAGTAAGGCATGACCAAAATTGTGGTAACGTGTCGGTGTTTGGATTGTAGCCATACCAATCCATGGGCAATGCCAAAATATGGTGGTGCTTGGCTTGTAACCATGCCAAAATTTACCAAAATTGTGAGTATGACATGTGGGGCCCACATGTCACTAACTTTTTAAGCTCCAAATATGGCTAATATTGGTCTTGATTTGTAGATTTAATTGCAAGAAATACAGCAGTTCAAACAGATCACAAATTGGATATACAGTTTAGAAAATATAGTCATTTGAAGCTTTTGCAGAAGGCACTACGATCTTTGATGAGCACTGTGGTCCGGGTCACAGCTATGACATTACTATATGTCATTTTGCTGGTCAGGTGCGAGGTAGAGCATGCCTTTAAATTAGTAGTCGTGTTGGTGCGGATACCAGACCTTCGATCAAAGGCCAAGGCGAGCGGAATTGAAGGAGAAGCAGCTCAGTGCTAGTATAGATAGGTTCTTTTTTAGTGAAAAGTTAGTGCCATTCTTTCTTTTTCTTAAGAAGAACGTAAATCAGAGTCTTTCTCTTTGTAAGCTATTGGTTCAGATCATGATAGGAAGGGCGTCCTTTGTCTTGTTCATTTAGTGAATACTCAATAGCTGCCTGCTTTTGGTCCTTAGCCCTAGCTTAGGAAATTGCCCCAGTTTTGGATGCCGACTATTTCTGAAACAGAAGCGGATGGATGGTGCTGATCAAACAATTAATGCACTTTATGTAACCACTCAAGAGCAGCCGTGTCAGGATAGGATGGGCTGCAGCCACACCAAAAAATTGGCGAGCATTTCGTTTGCCTGCAGTGCGCCCACGTTTTGGCTGGGAGTTGTACTGGGCAGTGCCAAATGTTGTTGGTGTAGCCAAATGGTGGTAGAGAACCAATTAGAGGCCAAAATCTGTGGGCATGACCTACTTTTGGTAGGGCTCATCAGGGCAACAAACCAAACATGCCCTTGGTGTCCTTAGACTATTATTCGGCCAACCCTTTTCTATCCAACAATCATAACAACTTATTTTTGATTCATCAATTAAAATTCACTATTCCATAGCGTTAATGTAATGGGGTAAATTCTGTGCATGACCTTTGTAAGTAATACTTTCTTGTATGCTGCAACTCTCTATTTTAGCATGGAAAGTGCCGTAACAGAAAGCATGCTTGGTATTTGTTATGTTGTGAGTTAACAATGATTTAAAATTTGTATACTAGTAGTAGCATTAGCATATAATACACACAATTCTTTTCAAACTTCAGATACAGATAAAATAATTTTGACTATTTGTCCATTTGTTAAGAGCATAGATTTCTTTTACTGCACTATATCTAAATAATGGCAAGGCGCAGAAGATGAACTAATGGCTTATTGGTGCCCTGGTGACTAGCCATATTCACCATGGACCCTTGCCTCTCCTAGTTGTGATCAAGAGAGGGAAGGGACTCTAAGCAATCACCCCTCTCCATCTAGCTGTCACTCGTTAGTGTAGAAGTAGACGGAGGCTGAGACATTGAGGGTGAGATCCAGTTCAGTGAGGGTGAGTGGGCCGGTGTGCTTTGCCAGCCTATGAGCCATCTCTCTCCTTTTCTTTTATGATTTTGCACTGGATGTTTTATGCATATTTGTGGGCAGCCATTGTATAAGATATCAATGGTCTAGGCACCAGGCTGGCCATGCTCCTCATCGCGGCCTTTTTCATGTTTCCTGAGTCTGATGCTAATGCTAAGTTCAAAGCTGTGGTGATTTAATTTGACATTATAGCAGAATCTGAATGTGAGGATGAACATCAGTGCTTCATTATCCATTGTAGTACAATTAAACATTGTTTTCGTCAGATGAAGTTTCATCTGCACTAACACAAATTTTGATTGAGCAGGTTACTTTTGTTGAAGCTTTTGATCAATTAATGCCTGGTTTTGATCCTGAGATTGCAAAATTGGCCCAGAGGATTCTTATCAATCCTCGGAAAATTGACTATCACACTGGTGTCTTTGCAAGCAAGGTTAAATTCTTCATTTCAAGCTTTTTTAATCACGTGGAATCTTCAGACTCTGTTGTATAATTTTTATACCTGGAAATATTCATATTTTTAGATCACCCCAGCAAAGGATGGCAAGCCTGTTTTGATCGAATTGATTGATGCTAAGACGAAAGAGCACAAGGAAACACTCGAGGTAAAACCGTAAAAGACAGTAGAGATTTCGTTTTCCCCCTTCAGTTCTTTGTAGATGGTTTCAACATACTCTTTGGTTACGTGCATCACTGTGTTGTCAATCAAATACATGTTATCAGCCTAGGTCAACCTGTTTTATCTGACATGCTATTTACAAACGAATCAAACTGTTAGGTCAAAATACATGTCAGAATAATGTGAGCAGTATTTAACTATTTATTAGTTTGACATTTTGGCAATCCTGTGCTTTTTCTGACACGGGATAGGCAGGCACTCCCATAATATATTTCACTTGATCTCTTATTAGCTAGAACCATGGTTAGCTTGTGGATCTTATCGATGGTATGATACACAATATTTCTGATTTAATTGTACAGTCGTTTGTTTTTGTTAGACAGCTGCATAGTCACATGCATAGGCGCATGGGCCATTGGCCCATTATGGCTAATTATAGATTGATTGCTGTTATATTAGGCAAAGAGATCCCACGGTGGTTATGATTCTATAAACCAGCCCAGGGTCCTCCTTGCCTATATATGTACCCTGCCTATTGGCCTCCTAATTCATCTAGCAATTCTAGTGCCATACAATTGCTTTCATGGCATCAGACGCCTAGGTTTTCTCCTTCCGCTGCCCTAGCCCGCGCGCCTCCCGGCTGCGCACCCTTCCCCGCCCCCATGCCTGGCTCTGCTCCACCCGCCTCCTCTGCCGCCGATGCCGAGGCAGCCCTCGCGGCCGAGCGCACTTGCGCCGCCACGGCTGAGCGTGCCCGTGCTGCCGAGGTCGAGCGCGCCCGCGTTGCTGCGGAGCGCCGCCGCCAGCAGGAGGCTACCCGGGCCGCCGCTCTCCAGCGCGCCCAGGCCGCCGAGCAGGAGGGTGCGGTCGTGGCCCAGGAGCGCGATGCCGCCGCCGCCCGCGCTCGCGACGCCCTCGCGCGTGCCGCCCAGGAGCGGGAAGCGGTCGAGGCCGCCATCCCGGCAGACGACGACGCCGCCTCCTCTGCCGGCGCCGGTGGCGACGGTGGCTCCCCTCCGTCGCTTCTGGACGCTCTCCTGGCGCACGAGGCCGCCGCTATCGTCAATCTCCACGCCCAAGCCGTCGGCGTCCATAACATCCGCGCTCTCGTCCCCGCCGTCCTCGACATGGAGTCCAACAACTACACCCGCTGGCGCCACCAGATGCTCCTGGTTCTTGGGAAATTCTCCCTCCGGCGCCATGTTCTTGCTGATGCCGCCGACCACACCTACCCCGACTGGGAACGCATGGACTGCGTCGTCATGACGTGGCTCCTCGGCACAGTCTCTCCCGATCTCGAGGAGATTGTTCGGGACGACCATGCCACCGCCACTGCCCGCTCCGTCTGGCTCGCCCTGGAGCACCAGTTCCTCGGCAACCGCGAGCAGCGCGCGCTCTACCTCGACGCCGCCTTCCACAACTTCGTCCAGGGCGATCTCTCCATCACCGACTACTGCCGCAAGTTCAAGTCCATGGTTGATGCCCTGGGCGACTTGGGCGAGGTCGTCACTGATCGTACGCTCGTCCTCAACATCATCCGCGGCCTCAACGAGCGCTTCGCCTCCATCGGCATGCACCTTCAGCGTGGGCGCCCGTTCCCCACCTTCCTGGAAGCCCGGAACGATCTGCTGCTTGAAGAACTCAACATGGCTCATCGCTCGGCGCCTTCCCCGACCGCCCTGATTGCCTCCGGCACTGGCGGCACTGCTCGTCAGCCCCCCAGCGCCTCTCCTGGAAACGGCGGCCACTCCAGGAATTCCGGCAAGGGCGACAAGCGCGGCACGCGCGGCAGTGGCAAGGGCAAGGGGCGGCAGTCTGGCATGCCCGCCCCTGGTCCAGCTCCTCCCGCGCCGAACCAGCAGCATCCTGCGCAGGCTCCGCCAGGCGGTCCATGGCCCAGCTTCTACAAGCCCTGGTCCGGTTCCATCAGCATGTGGCCTGGGAATCGTCCTCCCCTGGCTCCGCTGCCGGCTGCTCGTCCTCCTCTGCCGGCCCCTCCACCTCAGCCGCAGGCTTTCATCGCCGGTGCCCAGGGGCAGTGGGCTCCCCCCCTCGGCTACTACCACCCCACGGCCGGCATGCCATCCTGGAACGCGCAGGAGCTGGCTTCCTCCTTCAACACCGTGTCGCTGACTCCGCCTCAGCAACACGACTGGATCTTCGACACCGGCGCCACCTCGCATATGACCTCCGATGCCGGTACTCTTTCCCACACCTCTTCCCAGCGGTATCCTGTTCCCTCTTCCATTGTTGTCGGCAACGGTGCTTTACTTCCCGTCACCTCCACTGGCACAGCTCATCTTCCCGGTTCATTATGTCTTAATAATGTCCTTGTTTCTCCGGGTCTTATTAAGAACCTAATTTCCGTACGTCAGTTCACTTCCGACAATAATTGTTCTGTTGAATTTGACCCTGCTGGTTGTTCTGTGAAGGATCTGCATTCCAGGAGAGTGATCACCAGGTGCAATAGCTCCGGGCCGTTGTACCCTCTTCGTCCCTCTGGCGCGTCATCTCTTCCTTCTGCACACCTCGCCACCACCGCTGAGTCCACTCTATGGCATCGTCGTCTCGGTCATCCTGGACTTGAGACCCTATCCAAACTTCTGGCTTGTAATAAAGAAATTAGAAATTCTATATGTCATGCTTGTCAGCTCGGGCGTCATGTTTGTCTTCCTTTTCCTGTGTCAGCATCACGTGCTTCACATAGTTTTGACCTCATACACTGTGATTTATGGACCTCGCCAGTCCCTAGTGTCTCGGGTTTCAAATATTATTTGGTCATTCTCGATGATTACTCACACTATATGTGGACGTTCCCTTTATGCCTCAAGTCTGACACCTTTTCAACTCTCTCTAATTTCTTTGCTCTTGTTTCCACCCAGTTTGGCCGCACCATCAAGTCTGTCCAATGCGACAATGGGCGCGAGTTTGACAACTCTAGCGCCCGCACCTTCTTCCTAACCCACGGCACTCACCTCCGGATGTCGTGCCCTCACACCTCTGCTCAGAATGGGAAGGCTGAGCGCGCCAGCCGCTCTCTTAACAATGTGGTTCGGTCCCTCCTCTTCCAAGCCTGTCTTCCACCTCGGTATTGGGTCGAGGCACTGAACACCGCCACCATTCTACTCAACATCTTACCAACCAAAACGCTGCGCTCCCGTACGCCTCATGAAGCCTTGCTAGGCTCCCCGCCCGCGTATGACCATCTGCGCGTCTTCGGTTGTCGATGTTATCCCAACTTGTCCGCCACCGCTACCCACAAACTTGCTCCGCGCTCCACTTCGTGTGTCTTCCTTGGCTACTCTGCTCATCATAAAGGCTACCGCTGTTTAGACACCAACTCCAACAAGATCATCATCTCTCGCCATGTGATCTTTGACGAGTCCTCCTTCCCTTTTGCCGAGCAGCCAGACACCCCATCCACCGCGGACTTCGAGTTTTTGGACACCTTTACTAATCCCGTTCCGGTGCCCATAGGCCCGACACGGTCCCTTTTGCCTGCAGGATCACCATCACCGACTTCTTTGCCTGCTACTGCGGATTCTCTGCCCGCACTGCCATGTGAGGATGGGTCTCCAGCAGGCGCCTCACCCGCACTGCCACGTGCGGCAGTGTCCACCGGTGCCCCCCTGCCTGCTCCTGCCTCGACGTCACCAGCACCCCCGGCGTCCCCCGCACAGCCACGTGCGGCTGTTTCGGCGTCCTCCGCACTGCCCCGTGCGACTGCCCCGGCGTCCTCTGCGCCTCCCCGCGCGGCTGCCAAGCTGCCGCCGCCGGCTCGAGTCATCACTCAGGTGTACAGCCGGCGCCCTCGCCCAGCTGCGTCTCCGGCGCCTCCAGCCGCCCCTGCGCCCCTTCCAAAGGGCGCGGTTGCCATTCCCCCCGTGGTCAATCAACACTCCATGACCACCAGGGCGAAACATGGCTTCCGGCTACCTGCTGCGTACAACACTGCGCTGCTGTCTCTCGTTCCGAGGACATATCGGGCTGCTCTTGCCGACCCGAACTGGCGCGCTGCCATGCTGGATGAGCATGCTGCCCTTCTCCAGAACAACACTTGGGATCTTGTTCCGCGCCCCCCTGTCGCGAATGTAGTGACTGGCAAGTGGATCTTCAAGCACAAATTTCAGGCTGATGGTTCACTGGAACGCTACAAAGCTCGCTGGGTCCTTCGCGGCTTCACACAGCGTCCAGGAATTGATTTTTCAGATACCTTCAGCCCCGTCGTCAAACCAGCTACCGTGCGGACTGTGCTCTCGCTGGCCCTCTCCCGCAACTGGCCTATTCGACAGCTTGATGTGAAGAATGCCTTCCTCCATGGCAACCTCGGTGAGACAGTTTACTGCGTGCAGCCCTCCGGGTTCGAGGATTCCTCTCATCCCGATTACGTCTGCCGTCTGAACCGTTCCCTCTACAGTCTCAAGCAGGCGCCTCGAGCATGGTACAGCCGTTTTGCAGCTTACTTGGTGTCCCTCGGGTTCGTGGAAGCCAAGTCTGACACCTCGCTCTTCGTGTTCCGTCGTGGTGCTGAGCTCATCTACCTGCTCCTCTATGTGGATGACATCGTCCTCACAGCTTCGTCGACCACACTCCTCCATCGCACCATCACTGCTCTGCAGCAGGAATTTTCGATGAAGGACTTGGGTGATCTCCATCACTTCCTCGGGATGCAGGTTCAGCGGCGGCCTGATGGCCTTTTCCTCTCGCAGCGCCAGTATATGCAAGAGATTCTAGACCGCGCGGGCATGGCTGAGTGTAAGCCCTGCTCCACCCCGGTGGACACCTGTTCCAAGGTTTCAGCGCAGGATGGCACCCCCATCAGTGACGCCACAGATTTCCGGAGTTTGGCTGGTGCTCTTCAGTATCTCACCTTCACACGTCCGGACATCTCATACGCCGTCCAGCAGGTCTGCCTTCACATGCACGATCCTCGGGAGCCTCACCTTGCCGCTTTGAAGAGTATCCTGCGGTACATTCGTGGCACTCTTCACCTTGGATTGCTTCTTCGACCTTCAGCACAGTTCGATCTGGTGGTCTACTCCGACGCTGACTGGGCCGGCTGTCCCGACACCCGCAAGTCCACCTCAGGCTATGCCGTGTTCCTCGGGGATAGCCTCGTCTCCTGGTCCTCCAAGCGCCAGAACACTGTCTTCAGGTCCATCGCCGAAGCCGAGTACCGTGGTGTGGCTAATGCCGTGGCTGAGGCATCCTGGCTGCGCCAACTCTTATGTGAGCTCCACTCCCCACCCAGCAAGGCTACCTTGGTGTATTGCGACAACATCAGCGCCGTCTACATGTCATCCAACCCGGTTCAGCACCAACGCACCAAACATATTGAGATTGATCTTCACTTTGTTCGGGAGCGTGTCGCCATTGGTGCTGTCCGCGTTCTTCACGTGCCGACGTCATCCCAGTATGCTGACATCTTCACCAAGGGTCTGCCTTCGACGGTTTTCTAGGAATTCCGGTCCAGTCTGAACGTCTGTGGCAACGCTCCGACTGCGGGGGGGTGTTAGACAGCTGCATAGTCACATGCATAGGCGCATGGGCCATTGGCCCATTATGGCTAATTATAGATTGATTGCTGTTATATTAGGCAAAGAGATCCCACGGTGGTTATGATTCTATAAACCAGCCCAGGGTCCTCCTTGCCTATATATGTACCCTGCCTATTGGCCTCCTAATTCATCTAGCAATTCTAGTGCCATACAATTGCTTTCAGTTTTCTTCTGAAAAATGGAATTTTGTGTCAACAGGTGGATGCAGCACTTATAGCTACTGGAAGGGCACCATACATCAAAGGACTTGGCTTGGAAAATGTAAGTACATGAAAATGTTTGCTATCAGGATTTACAAACTTATATGTGGTAGTAGCACATAAATGATACACTTTT
This sequence comes from Phragmites australis, assembly GCF_958298935.1. NCBI lineage: Eukaryota > Viridiplantae > Streptophyta > Magnoliopsida > Poales > Poaceae > Phragmites > Phragmites australis. Next base: position 17,284,339 of record NC_084921.1, read on the forward strand.
TCTTCAGATCAACGTTGTTACACAACGTGGTTTTGTTCCTGTTGACGAGCGGATGCAAGTTATGGATGCGGATGGCAACGCGGTATGCTAAATATACCACACATCCCTATTACTATTTTCTCCATTGCAACAGGAATATCCCTAGAGCACGTCTCACAACACAAACATCAACTGATATGTAGGTTCCAAATTTGTATTGCATTGGAGATGCCAATGGTAAGCTCATGCTTGCTCATGCAGCCAGCGCACAAGGAATTTCAGGTAGATAATTTGTTCACTTTTATCCATGTTCTGCTTCTTATTACTGTAGCTGTTTTACAGTGCAATTACTCGTCTGAATATAGTTGTGGAGCAAATTTGTGGGAAGGACAACATCCTAAATCATCTAAGCATCCCGGCTGCCTGTTTCACTCATCCTGAGATCAGTATGGTTGGGTTGACAGAGGTAAGTCAAATCTCAATTTAGTGGAAACCTGCTTGGCAAATGTGGTATGGATGTGTGTGTGTGTGTGTGTGTGTGTGTGTGTGTGTGTGTGTGTGTAGAGAGAGAGAGAGAGAGAGAGAGAGAGAGAGAGAGAGAGCGAGAGAGAGAGAGGAGCAAATGCATTGGAGTCAATTAGACATTTAGACCATGATTTGTATATTTTAGTTGCATTAGAAAGAACAATTAAAATCACAACTATTAATCAATTCAGTGCTTTGGGGATAGCAAACAAATTATTAATAATTCCCTAATGGAATTCCTATTAAACTTTTGCAGCCGCAAGCTAGAGAAAAGGCTGATAAGGAAAGATTTGAAGTAAGTGTTGTTAAGACCAGCTTTAAAGCTAACACAAAGGCTCTGGCGGAGAATGAAGGAGATGGACTTGCTAAGGTAATGCAATCCTGCTTTCCCACCCTGTTGCATTCTAAATTTAAGTAGTCTCCTACAGATGCATTGGGGACTCGCAATGGGTATAACAACTAGACTGATTCTAGGGAGTTTGCACCGGTTGCGTAACCACTATACCTTCAAAGTGACAAGGTATGTACTCACTTTTCGTCGCAGATGATTTACCGGCCTGACACTGGAGAAATTCTTGGAGTTCACATTTTGGGTTTGCATGCTGCTGACCTCATCCACGAGGCATCGAATGCCATTGCCCTAGGAACTCGTGTGCAAGTGAGTGTGGCTAGCATCTCCTCCTTATTTATTTATAGTATTTGTGTTAAAGCTTGAATGTGCACATAACTGTTTGCATCCTCCAGGACATCAAGTTTGTAGTTCATGCACACCCAACCTTGTCTGAAGTTCTGGATGAGCTCTTCAAGGCTGCCAAGGTATATATACCCATTTACCCTTGTTATTGTTCTACTTTCTTGGGCTGAAAATATGAACTATATGTCATGTTCTACTTTCTTCAACAGGTTAATGTGGGTACCCCGCATTCTGTAAATGAGCCAGTTGTAGTGTAGGGAGGAACAAGAGTGGAAGCCAAATCATCTGGCACCACCCCTGTTAGATGTCCCTAGTGCCCCACGAGCATGCTATTTACAGAAAGTGACTTGTGGCTATTGCCGACTGTAATTCGTAATGAGCTCCACGGATTAGTGCCAAACCTTTTGTATTTATTTAGGGAAAGAGAGATATATGTAGAAAAAACTATAAATTTTGTAGCCCTTGTATATTATCCGTACAGTGACATGTTGTTAACTTATGTGTTCGGGTGATTGCTTGAACAATTTGTTCAGTATGTTCATCTTGCAACAACGGTGGAATGATCTAACCTGCCTTTTTTTTTTTTGACATTATTCTCATTACAGCTTTTACAGCTTTCGAGCAGCATCAAGAGACGAGACATGATCAAAACGCTTGTTGGTTGAAAGTAATGTCCATGGCCGACCATGCAAATTCAAGAAGCAATTTATAGTGGATCAAGTCTGAACTCTTGAGAGCAGTCCTGGAGCAGCGGTTTCTATCTTTCTGGGCATGATGGTTAAAAATACTCCTTCAGTTACAAATATTTGATGTTCTAGACAAGATTCTTATCAAAATTTTAAAACTTTGTCCGCCAGTAACTTTTAAATGTTTAGAAATAAGAAAATCATGTGTGTAAATTTTTCATGAGATATTTTAATAAAAAATAATGGTTAAAATTATATACTAGAGACTTTGTTGTTGTCGAAAACGTTAAGTATTTTTTATTGGAGGGAGCAATAGCAGGAGACAGGCGATTGCAGAATAGGTTAGGGATGTACTGCTTCAACTTTTAACATTTTATTTATGTAGGATGCTTTCCATGATTTAAAAGCTCAACTAAAGGCACTGCACAATATGGTGCAGCTGTCTTTTTATAGAGCATATTAGGATGTGAAAAGTTAAGTTTTAAACAAAATTAGTAAAATTATGTGCATGCTAATGTACAAAATTTGTATTTAGTTATTTCCTAGATCCTTAAAAATGTTATTGATTTTATAGCAATTGATAATATATTATAAAAGATATTAATGATCAAAATATACTTTTATAAATATTTTAAAATTCTAATGCGCCCTTAAAGAAGTGGAGAAAGTATATATCAGCCGGCACTGCATGGAATTTTGTAATGGTTATGGTATTGGCATGACGACATGTGCATCAATGACTTCTCTAAAATATACTTTCTTATAGCTATCAATTTTGGAAAAAAAAAAGATCATCGATAAATTTACAAGAGCAATAATAAAATGAAATCACACAATCAATTTTTTATCAAACCATTCGGCTATTTTTTCAAAGTTGCCAAATGGTTTAGCAATAGGTTCATGTCACCAAATGAATGGGGGAGAACCAGTCTTGGTTTGGATGATTAATAGATGTGGTTATACCTTCTACTCATTAAGGATCAAACTATATGTTTGTTCTTTACGTGTCTCATCAAAACAAATGTTTTAGTGATAGACGATATATCTGTTAACATCGAAGTTTCTCTGTTGACTTCATCAACCTTCAAGCTCTACATCTCCAGTCTTTAGTATATATTATATAAATACATACGTGTGGTGATATAAGTGTGTATATATATTTACAAGTTATCCTGATGTCTTAAAAATAAATAGGGTTAGTCTCCTAATTTTGCCAACGTTTATGACATGAGGCAGTTATGAACTTGTCATGTAGCCAATCGTTATTCAAATGGTTATCAAGAGTTAATGGTCAGATGAAAAGGTGACTTGCATCTATTACCAAAGTCCACAACAGCAAGATAAGAACCATTGTACTTTTGTCGCCACTAAACTTTTTGTTTTCATCATTTGAAATGAGAATGAATCTAGTCATCTTTTGAAATGGTGACAAGCTCATGGCACCATTCAGGCTTGCTCCACCTTAATTGTCACACGTCATCCATAGTGTTAGATATAAGTGTCTAACTCTTATCATCATTTCAAATGAACATTTATTTTTAAAGTCTGAAGAACCTATGATAGCATTTAGATCCACACACTAAAATTTATATTCACCCACACATAGCAAGGACCGACTACTACCATATCCGCTTGTCCTAAAGGTCGTATTGATTGGTTGAGGAACTAAAAAATTGGCTCGTTGCCGACACTTCGGCATGTACCGACTACGTGCTAAGCTAGAATAAAAACTGAGGTACGGAAGACTTGTAAGCCTTTCTTTCTCTCGGTACCACATGAATGTGTAATACTACTTTATATAGCTTGGGAGGGGCTAAAATTTCTAGGTTACGTGAAGATGTCTCAAATTTGGCGCCTTTCTAATACCGTAACATTTTAGCAAAGGCAGAGAGCAGTATATCGGCTATTGTCTATTTCCCTCTTTCCACACCCCTCAAATATCCTATTTTTAACGCAAACAAATTTTATAAAATTATATCATACAAAAGGTCTTCTCCCCTGTGATAATACATATGCACTTTTTCTCTTTGTTTTTGAACTCAATCATTAAATTATAGAATAATAAAATCTAAAAAAACTTTCTAAACAGATCATATAAAATTTGCTTTAGTTTTTAGGCTAACTCCAACAAAATCTCCAAATTTGCAGATTCCAGTGCTACAGTACTTTGCCTCCAACAGATCTCCTACCCAGTGCTACAGTACAGTACCTTGTCTGCTGCAGCAGTACTGTAGCATCTTCAGCATATCCCCTACCTAATGCTATAGTATGCTCAATGCTATAGTATGCGGAGGGAGCATGGAGCTGTGAATTTGCGGAGTACTGTAGCATCTATAATACTGTAGTAGTACTGTGTATAGAGAAACAATGTCGGAAGTACTGTAGTAGTACTGTAGATAGAAACTGATCGTGGGTCCGACGAGAGGAAAAATAGTAGTAAAAGGTAAGAATAGGTAGCTGTTGGAAATGAAAAAATAAAGAATATTATAATAATAATAGATGATACTGTAATAATATTTTTAGATAAAAATTTAAGATAGCTGTTGAAGGTACCTAATCGATCGGAATTTGGCAGAGGCCGGGCCCACGTGCAGTTAATTGTCTTAATGACCGTTCCTCCCTCTGCTCATCCCCAACCAAACAACGAGAGAGAGAGAGATTCAGATCCATCCACCCGCGTCCTCCCCTTCACCTCGGTTTCCTCTCCCACCACCCACCAGATCCCGTTGATCTCGGCGGCCGTACCCGGGGGAGGCCCCAAGGAAGGAAGGAGTGGTAGGAGGAGGAGGAAGGTGCGGCAGGAGGAGAGGAAGGGAAGAAGATGTTCCTGTGGGACTGGTTCTACGGGGTGCTCGCATCGCTGGGGCTGTGGCAGAAGGAGGCCAAGATCCTCTTCCTCGGCCTCGACAACGCTGGCAAGACCACGCTGCTCCACATGCTCAAGGATGAGGTACGTGCCCCGGATCTCGTCTCGTCGCCCCAGATCTGATCCGATCCTATCCATTGCTTTCTTACCCTGGATCTGTCTGATCCGTGTATGTCTCTCTCTCTCGATGGATGCAGCGGTTGGTGCAGCACCAGCCGACGCAGCACCCGACGTCGGAGGAGCTCAGCATAGGCCAGATCAAGTTCAAGGCCTTCGACCTCGGCGGCCACCAGATCGCGCGCCGCGTCTGGAAGGATTACTACGCAAAGGTCTCGCTCTATTTATCCATCCATCTTATGCCGTCAGATCTAGTCGATGATGATAGGTCTTACGTGCTATTCTTGCTGTTTCGCGCCTTAATTGGAAACTACAGCTGTTTGCGTTTCCACGCATAATAATACACTGTAAAGGCTGTGCTTTTCTTGGCAATCTTGGAGAGGCGTAGGAAATTTCTGAATTGTTGTAATGGGATTTGGTTTAGGAGTTCCGCATGGAATGACTTCGAATTTTGGGCACCGAAGTGCTGTCTAATATATCAGTTTTTTGTGACAATATATTCTCGCCTGTTCTTGTTCGTTAGGGGCTCTAGGCAGATGGGTATAAAGTTGAACACAAGAATCTGATAATTGATTGTTTGTGATGTTGGCTGAGTTATATACAGATAAAATTCAGATTCTAAGGAAGAGCTAGTGTTCAGAAGATAGGTTGCTTAAACATGCATGTTGACATGCTGTATGTTCCGTGTTTAGGGAAGTGATTATGAATCGATTATTTCATGAATTTTAAGTTTTTACTAAAACATAAGTAAATTGTTCAATACTATTTTTTTTTTCAGTATCATTTTTCTGTATAGCATATGTATTTGAGTCCTTGACATCTGTAGCTTGTGTTCTTTAGAGCTACACCTTTGCTTGCATACCATGCTATTCTGGTTACTTCAACTTAGAAGCTTCCTCGATGAAAATAAAATAAAATTCCATTGTTCATTTTATTAATCCAAGTTCGTTGGGACTTCATAAAATATTTTTTTTGTAGTAAAACCTTTAAGTTGCGATTTAGATGTTAGTCATTTTGCAATGTGTTAGCATATGCCTTTGCTTTGAGCTGGCATTTTTTTTTTGTGTTGTTATATTTTTTATTATGCAATTCATGGTGTAGGAATCTTTTGGTTGCCTTGATTCATTATAAGGAGGCACCCAAAATTTTTTTCGTGGTTCATCTTCTCAAGCTAGTCAATTTTATGATAAAATCCATCCGTCCTTTTGTATTGAGCATTGGACTAAATGTGTATTTTTGTACATAACATTTTGGTGTCCAGGCTATATGTTTGTTTCCTATCCTCTTTGTTGTGTGTGATGTACATATTACTCATACCCAATGCGGAAAGATTGATTTAGCTGCCGACAGCTGTGGTGCGTTTCCTGTGTTCCATCTGCAGTTATGTAAACTGATTCATTTACTTTTGCATGTGTTCTTGTCAGTAATTCTCCTTTTTTTTTGGGGGTCAATCTTGCCACAGCGTTTCATGTTTGCCTGATTATTTTTTCTTATCGCAACAGGTTGATGCTGTAGTATACCTGGTAGATGCATATGATAAGGAGCGATTTGCTGAGTCTAAAAAGGAGCTTGATGCTCTCCTGTCTGATGATTCCTTGGTAAATGTTCCATTTCTTATCCTTGGCAACAAGATTGATATCCTTTCTGCTGCCTCTGAAGAGGAGCTGCGGTACCACCTAGGCCTTAGCAACTTCACAACCGGGAAGGGCAAGGTCAACCTAGGCGACTCCAATGTCCGGCCTCTTGAGGTGTTCATGTGCAGTGTTGTCCGCAAGATGGGCTACGGCGACGGGTTCAGGTGGGTCTCCCAGTACATCAAGTAGGGCCCTTGCCGAGATGCATGCTCAGCCCAGCGATTTTTTTTGCCTTGACATTTGTTCTTGTTGGTTGTTCGGCACGACAACGATGATATCATGACAATATGGAGGGTATGAAGAGAGAAACAATGGTTAACATTGGGAAACATGTTGAATCTTTAGTCTCAAACAATTCGTTATGTCAAACTCCTAAAATTCTTTTGCTTTTCCGTAGGACGTTTACTAAGGACTTCATGGCGATGGATTATTGTTTCCTAAATTATGTCTTATTCAGGGATTGCAGCTGAATAGTTGTCGTTACATTTTCAACGCATGTGTTAACCCTTTGGTTAATTTTTCCTTAGTTCTGTCTATGCATCCGTTACTGGGAATCTCTTCGTCTTCATCAAGAGAATATTAGTCCCACTCTAAGACCATCTCCAACAGCTATATCAAATTTTCATCCTCAAAATACTGTTACAGCATCTTCTATCACTATTACAGCATCCTCTATATCTAACACTGTAGCAGTACTCTATCGTTGGATAGAGGATCTGTTGGAGATGGATTTCTAGTGCTACAGTAGGCCGTAAAGTACTGTAGCACTGGAATTTACAGGTTTAGAGACTCTGTTGGAGATGGTCTAATATTTTACAGTACAGTCGTGTGATTACGTGATTACAAAAAGATAGTTGAAGTGGACGGCTCAGAGGATCCCCTGACTTTTAGGTTGTGAGCCGTCGCGCGTAGATAAGATATAGTGCTACAGTATCCTATAAAAGTAGGATAAACGTAGTATTTATATGAACAGTATCATTGATATTATCCGATTGCAACTCTCTGTACCACATCTCACGGAATACTGTTTCTTTCTGAATTCACAAGTAAAGTGAAAGGATTTGGATCTGAACATGAAGGAACGAGCCACTCCTCTCAAACTGCCTAGCTGGTTGGATTCAACTCCAATCTTAAGGCTATAGAATGTAACTTCTGAAGACGCAGAGAATCTTAAGGCTATATCAGGTATCTCTTGTAGAGTTGTAGTTCATTTTTTTAATCATAACAGTAAGGGAGGCCCTACCGATATTTTTTCATTAATAAAGAAAATAATACGTACAGAGAATCCCTGTCCAAAGGAAAAGAGGAGGAACATTGTCATGAGAAACTACTCATTAACTGTTCTAAAAAAACTTTGACAGAAGGTTTCGCCCTGTGTATAACCAAGGCGAATTCTTGCTTGAACTCTCTTTTTACACCTCCATCAAGGATGATTGAGTTGTGATGACACCAAATCGTCCAGAAGGTGATTATAATGATTTACTTGAACATCGTCGAACCTAACCAAACCTCTGTCGACCTTCTTCGATCATATCTATGACTGAGAGAAATCCCATTATAAATCTCATTGCATATGCAAAAAACGCCAAGATGCGCAAGAGTTTCTTTTACCTGATTGTTGCATAACTCAACAATATTTATCTAGCACCATGGTTTTTCTCAGCAAATTCCGAGTGTTGAGCCTGTCCTTTAGGAACAACCAAAAGGAAATTTTGTGCTTTCCTCTACAGCAAGATTTCCACATCCATTTGAAAACTGGTGGAACTGACAAGTGCCTAGAAGACATCTGTAGGCTCTTTGAGAAGGAAAAAAGCTCACTGTCCTACATGTATACCCATTGATCCTGCAATTCATCTTGTATTGCAATGTTGCAAACGAGGTTTTGAAGCTCTGTCAACTGCGCTGAAACTGTCATGGATAGGGGCAGCGAAAAATTGTCATGAACAACATTGGAGAGGAATTTCTGAGCTGACATTTTAATTTCTTGCAAAAGAAAATAGCTTTGGGAATTTCCATTGTAAAACGCCAAGATCCCACACATCCTTCCAAAATAGGACCGTGGTTCCTGTTACAAACTGACACTTCTATACATGTGATCAATTAAGTAATTAGCACACTAACTGTTTTTCAGTTATTGAATCAAAGGGCAACCATTCACTATTGAATGGACATGTTCATGCCCTTTGAACATGTATATATATATATACATATATATATATATATATATATATGTGTGTGTGTGTGTGTGTGTGTGTGTGTGTGTAAACAACAATCAATCAAAAGGCTACTTACTCTCTCAAACTCTCTCAAAATTACTCAAACACGTTATCAGCACTTAGAACCAACCACTGAGCATTTTGGCTATTGCACAGAAGCAAGAAGAAGAAGAAAAAGGGTCAATCGGCTTCACCAACAGAGAAGGCACGAAAGCCTCTCCCAGATCAAGGTAAAAGAAAGAAGATGGCTTTACCTTCATCCACCACTGGAGATGTTCTTCGTTGTTTGATGGATTTAGAGGCGGCAGTTCTGCGGCACATCTCGCCGTTTGACCAATAGCGTGCCCGTCGCCGTCGCCGCACATGTGGTCCTCGCCGTCATGGCCACCGCCACGACCCTCCAAGGGCTCAAGCAACCCCTGCAATGTCTCGTGCAGCCACTGCTCCCGCCGGCCCTCCACCCACCATGGCAGCACGCAGCGGGGCTGCACCTCTCTTCAACAACACACCGGCGGTGGCATCCGAGGAGGAGGAGGATCCAGAGGAGCGCGTGTTGTACTCTCCAGAGTACACTCCGATGTCTTCCTCCATTCCAGTGCCACCCACTGGCACCTCCACGGACATGGCCGACGCGGCTCCTTCTACTACGGTGGCAGAACAGACCACGGACAGCCACCGCCGCAACTGGATTTTCCGTGTCCGACGCGGCAGAAGCCTCCCGGGAACAATGGCAGACTACAGTCCGGCCTCTCCTTCCCAGGGCATCGATCTGAACACACCAGCCTTCATCGACTCCAGCATTGAAGTTGTGGAAGTCCTCTCTGAGGACCCATCCACCACGGTCTCAATGGCCAAAGCGCCGTTCATCCAAATCAACGACTCCTCTTCGTCAACTGCCAGCTCCACAGTGGCTACACCCACTGCGCCACTCGACCGCACCCTTCACCGCTTTGCCACTGCAGCGGCCAACCGTCATCCGGGCCTCCGCCCGGGGTCATGGGCCCTTGCGGCCTCCGGCCTCCCCTCCAGGGGGTTCTAAACGCACCCAGGCACGTGTGCGTGCGAGGGGGAAAGGGGCGGTGCAACCCTCGGCCGATCGCCCTCCTCTGCACGAACATTCAGCCGACGAGCCGGCGGCCCGACCCCTCTGCTCCGGAGGCTCGGCCACCCTCCCCGGCGGCTCGGTCGGCCGCTGCTCCGCCCAACGGCTGGCCACTCCTCCACCGGCGGCCTGACCCCTCTGCTCCGGCGGCTCGGCCGGCCGCTGCTCCACCCAACGGCTCACCATTCCTCCTGGTGGCTCGGCCGACCAGCTCCAAGGCCGGCAGCCCATGCGACCCCTCGACCGGCCACTCGCTCCATCCGCCGGCTTGGCTTCACGGTGGCACCGGAGCCCAACGATCGCCGACGCAGCCGACGCCACCTCGGCCGCCTGTCCCTCGGCTCGGACCGGTGCGCTTCAAGACCCGACGGCTCCGCCGTCGTCGCCGGCCACCGCCGCAGGCGACCGCCACCTTGGCCACCCGACCTCTTCCCCGGCCGGCGGCCCCACAAGATGGCAGGCCCGGCTCCCAAAAAGAAAAGGCGGCAGCTGCTCACAAGGCCGATTAGGGTTTGGAAAACCCTAGCCGGCCAGTTTATATACCCTGAGGTGGGGAGGAGGGGGGCACCTATGGGCTGAGCCGAAAGGCTAAAAAGGCCACAGCCCAAGTTTTCTTAGCCCATCAGTCAAAAATATTAAAAAATGGCATTTTCACAGAGAACCCCTCGGGTTTTCAGCATATTTGTAGCCAATTTTAGTATTTAAATTTACAGTTCTGTAAAATCATGTTATATCCCCTGTCTTTAACTATAATTGTGATCCGTTCTGTTTATGTTGTAAATATATATGTTCCAGTCCCTGTTTTCTCTGAAAATTTTATATGTTACATGCATTTTTCCCTTATGCATTCTAATTATATATATATATATATATATATATATATATATATATATATATGTTTACAACTTTGTTTTTGCAATAGCAATTATTTTTCTTGCAAAATACATATTATTGCAAACTATGTGATTACCTCTTCACTTGATATAACACTATATTCCAAACTTTCACATATTGGTCATACACTAATTAGTACTTTAAATTGTACTATGGGATCTACGCTATGTTGAAACATAGTAACTATCCTTAATATGCGTACCCAATATCAAATTTGGAACCAAGGTCTACACCTTTTAAGATGATTACCTTAATTCATACCTCATATTGGCCATACAGAAGGTAGTATCTATATACTGCTAAGGGATCTATACTATGTTTACACATAGTGACTATCCTCTAAGTGCGTACCCAATGTGAATATGAATTAAAGAAGGTCTACACCAATTTTGGTGATTACCTACATAGTGTTAACACAAGATTTGAATAACACAAGTTAGTGGAATTCATGGCATCTACTGAATAATTACAGATTATGCCCCCACTACTAAAAGGTTTACATCATCTTGGTGACTACCTTCAAAGGGTTATCAATATAATTTAAGGTCTACACTATCCAACTCAAGTATTACCTTGACTTTACAATTTTATACTATTACAACATTACCATGATTCTTTAATTTACCCAAAATGTAAATTCATTCAATCATTGGTAAACTTGTAGGACAAAATGTCCAATATTGAGTTCGAAAGACTCGAGTTAGATGGCATAAACTATCTAACATGGGCAATGGACATGAAGATAAGTCTATCATCCCGCGGACTTATGACGGCAATTAATCCTCCTCAAGAAGGAGACCCGCCACTTCAAGATCAAATCAAGTATGGGGCTTTATACTACATAAGGCACAATTCATATCCAAATTTAAAATCTGAATACTTGATGGATGAAAATCCACATGATCTATGGAATTCACTCAAAGAGCGATATGAACAGCAAAAGATAATAATACTACCTGATGTACAACGCGAATGGACCAACATTCGCCTCCAGGACTTTAAGTCTATTGGAGAATACAATCATGATGTTCACAAAATCTGCTTAAGATTGCTTTTTTTGACAAAGCTCCCACCGATGCAGAGAAAATAGAAAAAACTTTATCTACAATGCTTCCTGCCCATAGGGTATTGCAACAACAATACCGTGCTAGGAACTATTAGCACTATTCTGAATTAATTCATACTTTATTTCAGGCTGAAAAGCATGATGAACTTCTTTTAAGGAATCATCACCAGGACCCTACAGGCACTGCACCTTTACCTGAAGTAAATTCAAATATTCAGAATACAAAGAGGTTCGACAGCAACAAACGCCGTCCAAAGAACTTCAAAGGCAAGCACAACCACATTAAGAAGCAGAAATTCCATAGAAATAACAAGGGAAAGAGCATTTTCAACAACAAAGACAAATCTGATATTTGTCGTAAATATGGTTGCTACAATCACACAACTAAGAAATGCCACACCCAAAAACACTTGGTTGATCTTTACATAAAGTCCGTTGGACAAAGCTGACCAACTCAAGGCAAAAGATTTGAAGGTCATTTCAATCTTCAACCTGACACCACCAAGACGACAAGTTGTTCCCAAAATGTTCATCCAGAACTGAACAACGACATCACTCTTCAAGAGCAAGATGACCTTGAGAGCATGGACAATATGCTAGTGGAATTTGCTTCCAATGACTTATTTGGAGACCTCAATTAGGCTCTCAATTAATTAGATATTATTAATATATATGTCATACATAGTGTTGTAATAGGTTGTTGTCATCTTATACTATTGTATCAACACATTGATACTCAATAAAGTTGTATGTATTCTATATATATCTATGAAGAATTTCACATTCTCTATTTTTATATATATATATAGATGATTACGGGAGACAATCCAATGGAAGAGGAGATGTGCTTAGTGGATAGTTGTACCACTAACTCTATAATAATGGAGACTAAATATTTCCAAATTCTGAAAAAGAGTTAAGGAAATGGTTTGACGATCGCAGGACGCGATGCTATGATTGTTGGCTCTGGTCGCACCATAATCACTCTCCCTATGGGTACTCAAATTACAATCGACGATGCACTCTTGTATCTTGATTCAACATGTACCCTACTAAGTTATAGAGACATCCATCAAAATAGTTTCCATATCGAAACCCATGATGACAACAAAGAGGAATATCTCCTCATTACCAAAAATAACGGATATACAAAACAAATACTAGAGAAAATTCCTTCTTTATCCTCAGGATTGTACTATACATACATCAAGTCCGTACCACATGTTGCGTATAAGGTAATTTTTCATAATGTTGACACATTCCAAATATGGCATGATTGCCTAGGTCGTCCCGGTGTTAGGATGATGCGAAAAATTATCTGCAATTCAATTGATCATGGCATAAATACTGCCAAATTACCACAATCTTCGGATTTTGTGTGCACCGCATGTGCTGCAGGGAAATTAATTTTAAGACTCTCTTATCTTAAAATTAGAGCTTAACCACTCAAATTCCTTGAACACATTAAAAGTGATATATGTGGTCCTATCCAACCATTAACTGGACCATTCAGGTATTTCATGATTCTCATTGACGCATCTACATGATGGTCACATGTGTGTCTATTGTCCACACGAAACCATGCTTTTTCCAAAATTATTGCTCAAATTATTAAATTACGAGCACATTATCCTGAACATAGGATACAATCCATTCGAATGGACAATGCAGTTGAATTTACCTCACGTGCCTTCAATGATTATTGTATGACCCTAGGAATTCAAGTCTAGCATTCAGTACCTTACGTCCATACTCAAAATGGTTTGGCTGAATCTCTTATCAAGAGAATCAAGCTCATTGCAAGACCACTATTACATAATTGCAACCTTACAACTTCATGTTGGGGTCACACAGTCTTACACGCTGCTGACTTAATTCAATTACGAACAACTTCATATCACACTGCTTCCCCACTGCAGTTAGTACGTGGAAATCCTCCAAGCATTTCCCATCTGCGAAAGTTCGGTTGCGCTGTATACATCAATGGACCCACATAGGAAATTGGGGATCTATGTAGGGTATAACTCTTCGTCGATCATAAAATACCTAGAGCCCCTAACAGGGGATCTTTTTACATCTCGTTACACTGACTGTATATTTGATGAGTAACATTTCCCGGTATTAGGGGGAGATTTCAAGTACCAGAAAGAATACCAGAAAATCAATTGGAATGCCACAGACATTTCCTCCTCAGATCCACGTACTCAAGAATCTAAACTCCAAGTTCAGAGAATTATAAATTTGTAAAATATTGCAAATAACCTGCCAGATGCATTTACTGACAATAAAGGTGTCACTAAATCCTATATTCCTGCTAGGAATGTGCCGGACAGAGTGGAGGTACCAAATAAAACAACTCAACTCCCAAATCAAAATAAGAGGGAGAGAAGTACGGACACAAAAGATAAAGCTTCTTGCAAGCTACCGCGAAAACAGAGGAATCCTTCCTCCAAATTAGTAAATGCAAATCAACGTCAAGTTGAAAGACACCCAAAACCTAAGGATACTAAACATCCAATGGATACTCAACATCCATATCCTAGCTCAACGGTGCACACAAATACTGATGCTGGGAAATCAGAACACCCAGACTCAATCACAATGGGAAATCACAATGAGTCGAAAAGGGTAGATGAAATTTCCATCAACTATATTGATTCTGGAGAATCATTTGACAGAAAGACTATAATTGTCGATACATACTTCTCCTCAAAGATTGCAAACGATCTTCTCAATGATCCAGATCCAAAGACCATGGCAGAGTGCCGCAAGAGCTCGGACCGGACACAATAGAAGAATGCAATCCAGGTAGAATTACACTCGCTCTCCAAAAGAGAGGTATTCACATCAGTGATACCTACTCCTCGTAACATTTTTCCTGTGGGATACAAGTGGGTTTTTGTCCACAAACGGAATGAAAACAACGAAGCGGTGAGATATAAAGCGAGGCTTGTAGCACAAGGGTTCACGCAGAGACCCGACATTGATTTCAATAAGACTTATTCTCCAGTAATGAATGGAATCACGTTCCGATATTTAATTTCATTGGCAGTTAAAAATAATCTACCTATGCAATTGATGGATGTAGTAACCGCATACCTTTATGGGTCACTTGATCGGATATATACATAAAAGTCCCAGAAGGACTTAACATTCCAAATCCAAACGTAAACTGCAACATGTACTTGAAAGTGCCTAGAAGGGGGGGGGGGGTGAATAGGCTTTTCTGAAAATTAAAACTAAAATAGCGGATTAAATCTGCCGGATACTTCGGTGAAGGTCGGATACTCCGGTCTATACAGGAAATCTAGAACAACTACGGATTAAAGCAAGTAGCTAGAATCTATAGTTGAACTTAGGTCTACTAGATATCATAGAGCTAAAATAACAATTAACACTAGCTAGATGATCACTAGGGCAATTTGTATGAAGAATCACAAATTCACACGATTAAGCAAATTGCACAAATAAGAACGCGAGAGATTATCTCGGAGTTCGACCACCTCACAAAGAAGTGCCTACGTCTCCGTTGAGGAGCTCACAAAGAGCCGGATCTTTTCCAACCCTATCCTCTTCTAGCGACCACAAAGATCAAGCTAGAATTTTCTTACTCAATTCGAAGATGATTACAAACTTCCCGTGGCACTCCACAAAGTTTGGGTGCTCTACGGGCGACGCCTTGCTATCTAGAAGCACGAAGCAATCAAATGCAACCCTCTTAATAGAGCAGCTATCCTAGACTCAATTTCAAAAATAAAAGAATTTAAATCCTATTGAGTACTCTTAGTTGCTTCTCTTTTTGTTTCGACGGGTGTCAAACGTCATATGTCTTCTCAACTAATACTTAAACCTGTTCATAACTTAGATAAACATATTAGTTCTTTAATCGTTTTGTCATCAATAAGCCAAAACCCACTTAGAGGGCCTAGATGCACTTTCAGTACTGTGTAAAACTTAAAAACTTATTATATGGTTTAAAATAGTCGGGAAGAATGTGGTACAACTGACTAAAAGAATTTTTTTTACAAAAAGGATATTCCAACAATGATGATTGCCCATGTGTCTTCATAAAGAAATCCTCAACAGGATTTTGTATTATCTCTGTATATGTTGATGATCTAAATATCATCGGAAATACAGAAGATATAGATGAAGCACGTAATCATCTAAAGACGGAATTTGAAATGAGGGATTTGGGTAAAACCAAATTTTGCTTGGGAATACAACTCGAGCATTATCCTTCAGGTATTCTACTACACCAAGCCGCATATACCCAGAAAATATTAGAGAAATTTAATATGGAAAAATCATATCCTTCAAAGACTCTTATGGTTGTTCGATCTCTTAATATGGAAAAAGATCCATTTAGACCAAGGGAGGAAGAAGAAGAGATACTAGGACTCGAAGTTTCTTATCTCAGTGTTATTGGAGCGCTTATGTATCTTGCAAATTGCACCAGGCCTGATATCGCATTTGCAGTGAACCTACTAGCTAAGTATAGCGCTACTCCAACTAAACGTCATTGGACTGGAGTCAAGAATATCTTACGATATCTCCAAGGCACTATAGATCTTAGTCTTTTCTTTAAAAGAAATCAAGATATGAATATGATTGGATACACTGACGCTGGTTACTTATCAGATCCCCATAATGCTAGGTCACAAACAGGCTTTGTGTCCTTAAATGGTGGAACAGCCATTTCATGAAAGTCTTCAAAACAGACTCTAGTGGTTACATCCACTAATCATTCTGAAATAATCGTATTATATGAAGTATTACATGAATACGTATGGCTTCGCAGAATGATTAATCACATACAACAATCATGTGGTATTGGCTCTATTCAATCACCAACAATTATCTATGAAGATAATTCTACATGCATTGCCCAAATGCAAACAAGTTACATAAAGAGCAATATAACTAAACATATTGCTCCTAAAATGTTCTATCCTCATGAATTACAAAATAATGGAGAAATAGAAATCTTGCAAGTCAAATCATGTGATAACCTCGCTGATTTGTTCACCAAGTCCTTACTGACTTCTACATTCCAAAAATATGTTAATGGAATCGGTATGCGACGACTACGGGATTTGCAAGGTTCAGGGGGAGATTGATCCTTGAATAAATAACCTATTCTATTGCACTCTTTTCCTTTATGAGTTTTTCCTATACGGTTTCTCATATAAGGTTTTTAATGAGGCAATATTTACTTTGTTCCTCCCATTTTCCTAAATGATTTTCGGAGGTTTTAAATATGGTCTAAAGATCATAATCATTGTTCTCTAAGCTCATCAATGAGTTTTCTCATTTGAACTTACAATGAGGCAATAACTGATATATACCATATCATTTTTCTCCTTATATTTTCTCATTGGATTTAAAGGAGTTTTAATGGTATATCAACATATAACATATTATTTCTCATATTTTTCTCACAGGGTTTTTAGAGGAGTTTTCAACAAGAAATTTACACACAAGATAATTGACCAAGGGAGAGTGTTACAAACTGACACTTCTATGCATATGATCAATTAAGTAATTAGCACACTAACTGCTTTTCAGTTATTAAACCAAAGAGCAACTATTTACTATTGAATAGACATATTCATATCCTTTGAACATGTATATATATGTAAACAGCAACCAATCAAAAGACTACTTACTCTCTCAAAATTACTCAAACAGTTCCATCTTTTACGTGGCAGGCTGCAAGAGAGAGGATATCTCTCCACTAGAAAGATCTCACTCCTCTAGAAACTTTGGGGCGATGGCTTATTTGTGTAGTAGAGATCCCATATAAGTTTCACCCAAGACAAGTCCAGCTTGTTTTATAATTTGTGAAGCAACTGAATTTGAACCGTGAGATCAATGATACCAAGCGCTCCTTGTTCTTTTAGTTTACAAGCTTTCAAACAACCTCTTCGGTTAACATCTCCTCGATCCATAGATAATGCTTGCGATATTTGTCAATATGTTGGATAACAGACACTGAGAGTTTGAGAGTACCAAAGTAAAAGGTAGGCAAAGGTGAAAGAATCGAGTTCACCAATTGCTATCTTTCGGTGTAGGTGAGAAGACTTCTTTCAATTCTTCAACTAAAAGGCATAGGTGATGTCTAGTGGAAGCTCAAAATATGTGAAAGGCATAGAACCAACCGAGCATCCAAGAATGTTGGCCAAGTGGGCAACTTTGCTATGATCAACATTGATAGGCAGTCAGTTGTGGCGAACAGGAGCTGAATTTGTGGGTGAGCCGGTGGTGTTTGATTTTCTGTGGTTTTTTTGGCACAATTTTTTCTATTTTTTATTAGATGAGAAGTTACATAGGGACCACGTAGACAAATTTTATTAGAGACCAGTAACTGCACATATATTTCATATATGTGGAATTAATTTAGAATATAATAATCTGAAAGAGTAAAAAAATATAGCATAACAAAAGAAATATTTGTATACATGAAATTCATAACATGATCATATAATTATATGAGAGAGGAGAACGAGAGTACTAAATATGAGGATGAAGGGAATGGATCGTCCAGAGTTGGTCATCTGTAGCAACACTATAAGAAAGATTAAAATGGTGATAGATTTGTGAGAAGATAAAAATAATTCTTGCACAATAACTTAGTGTAAAGATAACGTAATGGATGTGACATTCATAGTATACGCGTTAGTGGAGGCGACATTTGGGCGGTGGCACACCCTATCTAGAAAGTCAACGTTGTAGGTGAAGTGCAGAAGACGGTACACTCTCCGGAGAAACTCAGCGGTGAATTCATGAAAGACAAATATTAGATATCTAGGTATGAAAAATAATAATAAAAGATTGAATGCATTTTTTTAATACATTAAAGATAAATATTGGACGCCTAGGCATGAAAGACAGATTACATAGTGGGAGATTAAATATATTTGAAAGGAGGATCGGGTCTAACTTTACATATTGATCATTTGATCAACTCAGTTAGACGATGAAGATTAATTAAATCTACCATAACTTATGCATTTTATAGAAATATAGATATAGAAGAAAGAATATTTTTAAACATCACAAGAGTTAGACCATCTCCAACCATATTCCTTTCATTTCGTTCCATTCCTAATTTCCTTATCCATTCCTATTCTCTTTATTTTTCTTTGCCTCCAAGGACTTCACTTTGAAGTGAGTCGTAAAAGGAAAAGAGAGAATCTATTTATGAAGATAATCGTGAAGGGAAGCTGTTAGAGCGTTAATTTTTTTTAAAAAACTCCTCGCAAAAAGAAATAATTGGAGATGATCTTTATACAATGTAAAGACTCTTATCTAGTTGCTTAAAGAGAGAGAAAAATGCTACATCTTCAAGTAAATATGCAAGGGCCTCAACCTACAATGAGGATTACTATTTTATAAATGTTTAAAGAGACTATTAAATTTAAGAGTTTGTTTAAGTATCGTTCACCCACAATGCACCTAAGCTGCTTCAACCATTTTTTGCCTCAGTAACAATCAAGCGTCAAACTCCACTAGGCCGCAAGCAAACTGTTCGACGCGTCAACCGCCAGAGGAAGCAGTGACTCCACCCGCAAGTGTCCTTGAGCGATCGAGCTGACCTCCACCCTGACAGGCTCGGATAGAAACAGCCAATAAACGCCAGGCCACCTACGAGCGTTGTACATGCCCTTAGAACAAAATTGGATTTTTTTTTGTTTTATCTTATTTACCCAGAAAACTAGCTCCCTCGATTCCCAATCCCTATCCCCGTATACCGGCAGGCGGCAGTTGACAAATGCGCTCTCGTAGGCGCAGGCCAAAGCCGGGTATTTCTTTGGGCATCCGATAGACCATCGGCCCAACGCCTCCCCTCTCCCTGGTCCCTGCCGGCCACGCCACTGCCAGCTCTCGCCCTCATCTCCGGCACGTACCCGAGAGCCCGGAGCCGCGACTCGCCGTCAGCTAACGCGATTCGTGCTACTCCCCCTCTTGTTCGCAGGATCACCCTTTCCCTGGCCCGTGCGCGGGAAGCCCTAAACCGAGCCGAGAAGCGTCGAGCGACGCCTCGCCGGGAAGCGGCGGCGGCCGTCCTCTCCGCCCTTCCCTGCCTGTTGGCCGCCGAGATGCAGAACCCTAGCGGCCACCACTCCGCGACGCCCGCCCCGGCGGCGACGCCGTCCAAGTCCAAATCTTCGGCGCAGAACCCTAGCGGCCACCACCCCGCGACGCCCTCCCCTTCGGCGACGCCGTCCAAGTCCAAATCGTCGGCGCAGGCCGCGACGGCTGGACAGGCGTCCTCGTCCTCCCACCACCACTCCGGCGGCGGCGCCGATGCGTCCGCCTCCACGCTCAAGCGCAAGCGCGGCATGTTCCAGAAAGACTGTAATGCACCCATCCTCCTGTTTGGTCAATTTTAGTGTTGTTACGTTATTCAATTCAATTCAACTCAATTATTTTTCCACATCCGTTTTAGTTCGGTTTTGTGATTTTTGTTCCTTTTCCGTCCGTGCAGTGCAGCACATGATGTATGGATTTGGGGACGACCCAAATGTAAGTTCACCCTTTAGCAATTATCTCTTTAGTTTCTTGATTTTTTTATTCTTTTTGGCTAGGCAGTCTGTAGAGTAGAATATAATTAGCGTAGTTGAGACTAAGAATTTAGGTTGCAATTGATTGTAAGAGGCAGTCTGTGAGAATGATGGTAATCTAACACGTTAGTTTTCAATGCTAATGTAATATTACTGAAATATCTTTCTTATAAAGGACATGGTAGCCATTTGAAGGTTAAAATCTTCTTAGCTCCTAGACTCACATGATATGTGTTCTTGTTGACTTTGCAGCCTCTTCCAGAAACCGTTGCACTTGTGGAGGACATTGTTGTAGAATATGTCACTGACCTGGTAAGCTTGTCTTGATCGGATGGTATATTTACCGCTAGTAAAGTTGTGCATGAAAGGAAAGATTCGATTGAGGCTTTTTCAAGTTGTGCATGACACTTGTCAAACCCATAGTAGGATTGGCATTTAGGCTACTTTGCTGCATAATATTGGACTCTGTTTGGTTAGACTGCTATCACGAGTTCCTACTTCTTAGTGAATGGAAATGTACTTCTGTCTCGTGTGATGCTGATTTGGTCGTTGGGTTACTGAATTATCTGGATATGTATTATGATTATTAATGCATGATTTCAAGGTGTGAAATTTATGGGGCTGTTTGGTTGACAGCCACACACTGCACAGTTTGGTGGGAAAGTTCATTTGTAGCGAATGTACTCTAGGGTGCACTATAGTGAATATGGTGGATATATCAAATATCTATGCAGTTTTGTGAGCAATCATCTTTCTGTGCGCATTGAAAACAGCAATTTTGATAATAGCTGGTTGGAAGTGTTTATGCATCCCGATAGGTGGATATAATTGCAGACACATTTGACATATATTACTTTACTACTATTTGCAATTTTATCATTGAGTGGCTGCATAATTTGCCTTTTCTCAGGTGCACAAGGCACAGAACGTTGCATCAAAGAGGGGGAAGCTCCTGACAGAGGATTTTCTGTACCTTATACGCAAGGTACATTTTCTGAACACCACATATGATTATCTTGTTTCTTTGCAATGCAGCTCACACATTTCATACTTGCTTCTAGGATATGCGGAAACTGCACCGTGCTACTGAACTGCTCTCCATGAATGAAGAGCTCAAGCAAGCAAGGAAAGCTTTTGACGTGGATGAAGAGACACTGGCAACAAATAACGCGTGATACGTCTTTGCAGAAGCCTCAGAAACCATCATAATCTGGTCGTACAATGCACTGCCTCTGTCAGGCAATTGTCAGCGTCAATTTGTGTTTGTACTGGTGCAAATTTCAGTAACGTAGTTTCCTGACAGCTGTTGCTTGAATGGTTGTATGCTTTGCTCAGTAAAGAGGAAAGGTTGCACATTCAACATATTCTTAATGTTAAGATACCTGTATTTCCATATGTTGTATCAGATAATAGATGAAATTCGCTGCTCTATTTGATGTCGGAGGAAATAGTTAAAGTAAAAATTGTCAGTCCATTTACAGTGAGAGAAAAAAAGGAACATAAGTTCTTCTGTAGTATGTTAACCACAGCCTACAGGTTTTACTCTGATACATCAATTTCTAGGGCTACATCTGCCTGTGAGGAACAGTAGTTAAAAGAAAGAAACAGCCAGGCACAGTTTGCCTGTTCGCCTGAAAGATGGTGAAATTTCCTCTGGGATTGTTCACTTCAAACTGCCAGGCTTAGGCATTCAGCACTTAGCCCAGGAGCCAAAACTGACAGTGTTAAGTGAAAATGCTCTTCAGCTTGGCCTTCTGGTCATTAGTTAGGGCTTTTGGGAAGAATGTGATGTACAAATCCCCTTTTTTTGCTCTGGTACAGTGGCATGCCCTCGCCTTAGTACTTCCTAACCTCTTTTGGTTTCGTGACCCCCTACAATTTTAACTCGAAGCTGATCTGTTGCACTCGCACACAAAGATAAATACTTGCAGTGTACGAAACTTAAAATTACTGCCTAGTTACCTTTGTCCTGATTTCCACCGGATGGTTGTCAAGATGCTTGAAGTTCTTCTCAAACCCAACAAGGGCTTCGAGCTGCAAGAGAAATGGGAGCTCAGTGGTCTACAAGAAAACTAATGAAAAAGCACAAGAAAATGGAAAAGGCAGTTGCAATTGGCGAAGTTGCTCTGGGCTGCAATGAGATAATGAGCTAACGGATGGCTAAATTTGGTGGAATGAATGAAGCTTGGGGTTCAGAGACTTCAGACTAAAGTGGTACAAAAAGAATAGCAGAAATATTAACACTTCTTGCTTCAGAATGTAACAAGAACCCATCCAGGTACAAGCACAAATATTTGTTTTGGTTCTCTCAATGCAACCAAATCTTCTCCAGTTGAAGGCCCTTTGTGGAAGATCTACCTAATTTCTGTCTAGATAACAATATTAACGAGAGCACAAGACTGAAGAAGCTAAGTGTACCGGTAAGATTGTCTTCTCTTCTGAAGCGCTCATGTCGTGCTATCCGAATCCTAAACTGCACAGAAACTGAATTTCATCAAGGATAAATGCTGCCAAACTGATCAACCTCTACTGTAATTTGCATCAAAAGAACTAGGTGGAAAACAACATTCAAAACACCAGGCTCTCCATCTATCTTATGTTCACCATCCTCGTAAAATAAAATTTCCTGAAACCGGATAAGACAACCTATTAAAATCATCCATAAATGAGAAATCAACCAAAAGTGCTTGCGTCCATAATTCCACACGCCATAGAGAATCAGCTTAAGCAATTCCTGAAATGGTTTTATGGCGTTATATGGAATTTCTAGCTCAGACTTCCATGCAATCAGACCTCTATAGCTGCTCTTTTGTTTTTACTCTAAAGCAGTTACTTTAGTTCAGTCACTGAATGTCCAGCACTCCAGCTCAAATCAGTTTCTGGGTTGTACAAAGGTGCTATTTTGTATGTACATAACCCTGTTGTCGGTTTAGTAAAGTGGAAACCAGGGTGTTCAGCCATGTTGTTCCAAGAATGTTGCAGTATGCCAACCACTACATATAAATCACTGAAACAAAAAATAATGCAGTTGCTTTGCACCTGTCCATCTTGCATCCCCTTTTCAATATCAACATTGACGAAATCACCTTCTCTTACATTCATCACATTTGGGTATACATCACAAACCTGGAAACCAAAAATGTATCCCCATGTCATTACAGAGTTTGGCAAACCAGATCTAGTACCTGGATCATATATCAGCAAAGTTAAAAATGGAAAATCAGTGTTACATCATAAAAAACCATAAAAAGACTAAAGAAATACAAGAAAATATATCGACAAGTATTCCATTAATTTAATATAAAAAACTTTAGGTGCTAAGTTATATCAACTGCAAATAACAGTTGACACATTAGAAATTACCTGTTCATTCATTTGATAAAACATGCCAGGAGCAAGTTCTCGTTGATGAACTTCATTCCTACTGTTACATCGCCTCTTTCTAGGAGCTAGTTTATCACATTTTTCTCTCTCCAAACCTATCATGCACCAAGGAAAACCAAGTCAAAACGAATAATTATAAACTGCCATAAGTGCAAATAATTTCCATTAAAATCTGAAGATACTTGAAGAATACATTTAAGAATACTATCTGGGCTCTTGTTTTGTCGTCAAGAGTCATGAGCTGCAAGCCGTTGTTACCTTTAAGGAACCACCCATGTTCAAGTCCTCTAGTGAAGCATCCAATTCAACAATGACATCATCACCCTTTATAATTTGTTCTTCCTCTTCTTGCATCCCTCCACCACCGAAAAAACTGAAGTTTCTTTTTATAAAGGGAACAAAAAGATTGTTAATAATTGGAGATAACTGTAAGATTTAGGTGCAGTAGGAACATGCTGAAATATTTTGTCAACATTGAGTTGCATTCAACTAGAGCTGAATTAACATATTTTTTTTTTATAAAAAAACAAGAGATATCTGTCCAATGACATATTAATCAGTGAACCATTCATAATAAATGAATTCTTTGTAATGAATAAGACCCCTTATGTGCATGACAGGAATGCACAAATCTACATCTGCATTACAATTGGTTGTTAGTATGTCGAGTTTGTTGATTGTTAGGACAACAACTAGAAAGGACAAGTACAACCAGACATGCACTACCACTGTACCACATGGCTGCATTCTATTCTACACAGCACCAACTTCTAACAGCCTAGAACTTGCAAAGACTTGACAGACAATTTTTTTTAATACCTTTAAATCAAATCATGATAAAGTTTCTTTTTATTCCATACTAATCAGCACATTTGCAGCAATGGCATCCCACAGTTAAAGAATGAATCGAAGGCGTCACAGGGATCCGCATCCTAAAAGGATAGACCTCATTATTAACTAATCTTAAAATTCACATGTAGACAAAATGAGTTGGTTAGGAGCATCAAGATTAGGATTATAAAATTCTCAGTTTCAAATATATATGGACCCAACTGAAGGATCGGAACGGCGACTAGAGGGGAGGAGGGGGGTTGAATAGGAGCCTTTAATAAATTCTTTGATAAGAATAAGGCATATGTCCAATTCGAACCCAATGCATATCAAGAACGAATCAAAGCTAAGCGTAACATCAAGCACAGCGGAAACAACACGAAAGTGCGCTCACAGCGAACAACAAAAGTTCACTGACTAGTACTGATGAACAGTACTCCGACCAGTACTGATGAACAATACTCCGACCAGTACTAATAAACAGTACTCTGACCAGTATGATGAACAGTACTCTGACCAGATGAACAATAATTCCGACTAGTCTGATGAGTAGTACTCCGACCAGATGAACAATAATTCCGACTAGTCTGATGAGCAGTACTCCGACCAGTACCGATGAACAGTAATCTCGACCAGCACTGATAAATAGTAATTCCGACCAGTACTGATGAGTAGTAATTCCAACCAGATGAACAGTACCCCCTACCAGTGCACCGACCTACAGGAAGGTCTGAAAAAGATCTAGTGTTGAAAACACTATTCACGAATGTTCAGGATAGGAACCGGAAGTTATGAACTGGTTGCAGTACTGAAAAACTGCAGTTTAGAACACAAGATCTAAACTAGAAATCTAACTAAACGTGGTCCAAATCCAACAAAAATTTAGCCACAGCTTCTTACGAACACCGTGAGTCTTTATCCAAAAGATCTCCTCAAAGAGATCAAGATTTCAACCTCTATTTTGTGGATTTGACCAGAAACAAGTGGAGAGAAAAATATTTAGATAAATGACTACAAGTTGCTCGTGTGAGGGAGATTATATGGGATCACCCTAGATGTTCTCACATAAGTAATTCCTAGCAACCTTTTGACCCAACAAAATCACTTGAAATCGCTGTCATAAGCGAGGAGTAAAAAATCAACTAAAGCTTCAAGAACAAGAGATAAAAAGAAGGGAGATCAAAAGCATCACAAGTTTGCTAAGCAACTGATGAATAGAAATATGAACTTAGTAAGATTCATAGATACATGGTTTGGAAGCCGCCCTTCATCCTTCCACTCTTGATGAGATAAAGTTTAGAGCTATGAACTCTAACTACTCTCTCTTGAAATCTTAACCAAGTGTACGACGGTATTTTTACCGTGTTTGTGTGCAATCCTCGAATACGCATTTATAATAAAATAAAATAAAAGAAAGAAAAAAAAGAAAAAAAGGGGGAGGCAACTCGACCGGCCTTTTGGGCCGGCCTGGCCCTCCCCCCTCCACCTTATCCCAGCCTGGCCCGGCCACGCTACCTTATCAGATGAGCCGCCACTGCCCTAGGGAGGGGGTCGGCTCCTGCGCCCCTTTCTTCTTCCCTCTCCCTCGGATGCGCCGCTACCTCCCTCTGGCGAACGCGTCGCCCGCCTCTCTCGTGCCACGTTCACACCGACTTAGACCGGCCCTCCTCTGTTCTCCTCTCTGCTCCCTGGGCCTCGTGCCTGAGCGCGCCACCTCGACCGAGCTCGAGCTACTCCTGAGCCGCACCGCCTTCTCCCGGGTTTGTCCGTCCTTATCCCCTTCGATCTTATCCTTCCCCCTCCAAAATCCGAACCACCCGATCCGTTTCTTCCGCGTAGGAACCCTACTCACCGCTATAAAGGCTGGTTGGGGTGCTCGTGGTGGAGGGGAGCCAGATCGGAGAGGAGGGAGAAGAGAGAAGAGAGAAGAAAGAGAGAGAGAGAAGGGGGCAGATCGGTGAAAGAGAGAGAGAGAGAGAAAGAGAGAAAGAGAGAGAGAGATCGCTACCTCTGGCCACTGCTTTGCTGTCGCTGTTCGTGCTCGCCAGAGTGCCATGGCCGTCATCGCTTTTACCCGTGGATCTCGGTAATGATTTATCTCCCCCCTCCATATGTACTACAAATGGCCGGCCGGCCTCCGTGCCGTGCTGTGCCCGTGGGTGGATTTGGCCGGCCGGCCTCCGTGCTGTGCAGTGCCTGCAGGTGGATTTGGTCGGCCGGCCTCCATGCCGCGCCGTGCCCGCAGCTGGTTTTGGCCGATGCCTTTTGAGTTGGAGTGAGATCCAGCCGGTGATGTGTGGTTGGTATAGTTTTGTTGCGATACACGCATGTCTGGTGGAATGCCTTGTGCTCGCGAGTTTAATCTGGCCCGCAATACGTCGCCATCGCATGATGGCATGCCGCCGCCTTGATCAGTTGATATTGGCCTTCATCGCAATGTTGCTGGGCTGCGTGGTGCTACCCTGTTTTTGATCCCTCTTCATGCTTCTGTCCGGCTATATCGCTGTGGATTTGGCATCGCGTGTGTGTCCGGCTGGGCTGCCGTGTAGCCGGTAGGGAGAGCTATGCCGCTGTAGGCTGGGAGAGCTGTGCCACCAGCATGCGTCTCTGTGGTTGCCATCGAGTTTTTGGCTCTGTTGGTCTGTTGACAATGGTTTGGATCTTGTTCTGATGACCTGGTTCAGCTGGGAAGTTCGAGCTGTTCTGAATGCCTCGATGTTTAGGTGATGACCAGCCTGATGAAGTCATAATGTTGGTTAGTGAAAGCGTGGAAATATTTGGAAGAATACACAATGCAATTCCATTGATTGGGTATCGGATACAAATACACATTGAGCCTCTAAACACAGCAACAAACACAAGATAAGGACTATACAAACATAGCTGGTTTGTTGCCTTGCAGGAGCCGATCCGATCCAATCTCCAGGGCCACCGATTCGAT
The DNA here is from genome assembly GCF_958298935.1 of Phragmites australis. NCBI lineage: Eukaryota > Viridiplantae > Streptophyta > Magnoliopsida > Poales > Poaceae > Phragmites > Phragmites australis. The sequence continues at coordinate 17,311,841 of NC_084921.1, forward strand.
CTTTAGGAGGCAATCAGGACGTTAGGCATGCATGCATGCAGCCGCATGAAGGCAGGAGTACCTGCTGAATATGTCACGCTAACACGCCCTCGTAGTCGGAACGGGAGGGAGGCGGACGTTCAGACTAGCTCAAAATTCGGTGAAGACGGACGTAGGAAGGTCCTTGGTGAAGATGTCGGCGAACTGTGACATCGTGGGCACATGCTGAACGCGGATGTGACCCAAAGCAACACGCTCGCGGATGAAGTGGAGGTCAATCTCCACATGCTTGGTGCGCTGGTGCTGAACGGGGTTGCTGGACAGGTAGACGGCGCTGATGTTGTCACAATATACAACGGCAGCACGGCGTAGGGGAGTCTGCAACTCCATCAGCAGCTGGCGTAGCCATGTGGCCTCGGCAACTCCATTGGCGATGGCGCAGTACTCCGCTTCGGCATTGGAGCGGAATACAGTCTGCTGGCGCTTGAAGGACCATGAGATGAGGTTGTCGCCGAGGAAGACAGCGTAGCCTGAAGTAGACTTGCGGGTGTTCGGGCAACCGGCCTAGTCAGCATCAGTATAAACCACCAACTCGGCGGGGGTCGTCTGGTGAAGATGAAGCCCATAATCCAGAGTGCCGTGAAGGTATCGCATGATCCGTTTGACCAAGGCGAGATGAGGCTCTCGAGGGTCATGCATGAAGAGACAGACTTGCTGCACAGCATAAGCTATATCTGGACGAGTGAAGGTTAAATACTGGAGAGCACCAACAAGACTGCGATAAGCTGTCGGATTGTCCACAGGAGCGCCTTCACCAGAGAGCTTGGAGTTTGTATCAACAGGTGTGCGGCTAGGTTTGCAATCAGCCATCCCAGCACGGTCCAAAATGTCAAGAATGTAATGTCGTTGAGACAAGAATAAACCGTTCTGGTGAGTCACTGAGAGACCCAGAAAATGATGAAGCAGACCCAGATCCTTCATGGAGAACTCAGCTCGTAACACGTCAATGATACGCCGAAGAAGAGCAGCTGAAGAGGCAGTCAGTACAATGTCATCCACATACAACAGAAGATAGGCGGTGTCAGATCCGTGACTGAAGATGAACAGTGATGTATCTAACTTAGCCTCCACAAACCCAAGTGATGAAATATGGGAGGCAAAACGGCTGTACCAGGCGCGAGGAGCCTGCTTCAATCCATAAAGAGACTTGTTGAGACGGCAAACATAATCTGGATGAGTAGCATCCACAAAACCAGAGGGCTGCATGCAATAAACTGTCGCTGAGAGAGTACCATGCAGGAAAGCGTTCTTCACATCGAGCTGATGGATGGGCCAATCTCTAGAAAGAGCTAGTGTGAGAACGGTGCGAATAGTGGTAGGCTTGACCACTGGACTGAAAGTCTCATCAAAGTCGACGCCTGGGCGCTGTGTGAACCCACGAAGTACCCAACAAGCCTTGTACCGCTCAAGCGAACTATCAGGATTGAATTTATGGCGGTATACCCACTTGCCTGTCACAATGTTGACACCAGACGGGCGAGGAATGAGATCCCAAGTATGGTTGGACTGAAGGGCCTCAAATTCTTCTGTCATTGCTGTGCGCCAATGTTGATCAGCCAGTGCACCGCGAAAGGACTTCGGGATCGGCGACAAAACTTCAGTATGAAGGTTCAGCCGGTCTGATTGTATGCGAAAACCAGACTTGCTTCGGGTGGCCATGTGATGCGCATTGCTCAACGGAGTAACGGGAGCGACAGCACGGGACCCCATACGAGTGGCCACGATGAGTGGCGCCGTGGCAGTAGACGCGGCAGGAACGGGAGGTGGCGCGAGCGCTCCAGAAGCGTCGATCGGTGTGGACGCGTCAGAACCCCCTGTCGGTGCGGGCGCGTGTGAAGCCCCGGGCGTCGCGAGCTCTCCAGAGGTCACGGCTGGTGCACCAGAGGGGGGCACGCGTGGCGTGCCAGAGGTGGACACACGTGGCGCACCAGAGGAGGGCACGCGTGGCGCACCAAAAGAGGGCGCGTGTGATACAGGTGCGACAGGTGCTCCAGACGTGTGGTGGCCAGCTGGCTCGACCAGCACGGGATGCTGAGGTGCGGCAGGTGTGTGGCCGGTTCCGCTGGCAGCGACCCAAGGTGTGGAACCGTTGGGGGCAGCAGGACCGGCCGCACAGTAGGGTGACGAGGAAGTACCTGCAACAGGGAACTGCCCAACCGGCAACTGAACAGAGTCCATGTTAGCCAAAAAATCAAGGTCGGACGGATTTAGGGGTGCATGCGCTCGAGCAAAGGGGAAGTCTGTCTCATCAAAGGTGACGTGACGAGATATGATAATCCGATTTGTCGATAGATCAAGGCACCGGTACCCCTTGTGTTCCGATGGGTAGCCAAGAAAGACACAAAGTGTGGAGCGGGGAGAAAGTTTATTGGCTGCTGTGGAGGAGAGATTTGGGTAGCATCGACACCCGAAAACACGTAAGTGGGAATATGGGGGATGAACACCATAAAGAGCAAAGTGTGGAGTAAGGAACTTAAGTGTTTTCGTGGGGTGAAGATTTAGAAGGTATGTGACGGCATGAAGGGCCTCAACCCAATAGGAGGAGGGAAAGTTGGCTTGGAACAGGAGAGAGCGCATGATGTTATTTGTGGATCGAATGATGCGCTCGGCCTTGCCGTTCTGTTGGGAGGTATGTGGACATGACATGCGAAGGGCAATGCCATGTGTAAGAAAGAAGTGGCGTGCGGAGGAGTTTTCAAACTCGCGTCCGTTGTCATACTGAATACTCTTTATGGAGATGCCAAACTGCGTGCGGACGTAGGAAAGAAAGTGGGAGAGGGTGGAAAAGGTGTCCGACTTGAGACGTAGAGGAAAAGTCCAAGAGTAATGTGAGCAATCATCCAAAATGATAAGATAGTATTTGTAGCCAGAAATACTAGCAACCGGAGAGGTCCACGAATCGCAATGAATCAAATCAAAGTTTGCACTGGCACGAGAGCTAGAACTTGTAAAAGGTAGACGAATATGGCGGCTGAGTTGACATGCATGGCAAATGGACTCGGCAGCCTCTTTATTACATGAAATAATAGAAGTGCTAGCTAATTTGGAGAGAGCCTCGGCACCAATGTGACCGAGGCGGCGATGCCAGAGTGTGGATGATGAAGTAGCGACTAGGGATCGCGGCTGTGGTGGACATGGTAATAGTGGGTAGAGGTGGCCAGAACTATTGCACCTGGCGATCACGTTCCCAGTGCGAAGATCCTTCACAGAAAGACTAAACGGGTCAAATTCAACGGAACAATTGTTGTCAATCGTAAATTGATGGACAGAAATCAAGTTTTTGATAATTTGTGGGGTGACAAGAACGTTCCTAAGAGAAAAATGACCGTGTGGAGCAGGAAGAGACGTGAAACCGACCGACATAACAGGAAGAGTAGAGCCATTACCCACGACGATAGAAGAGTGAGAATGGGAGGGGGGGGGGTGGGAAATGGAGATGTTACCGGCGTCCGAAGTCATATGAGAAGTGGCTCCAGAGTCCATGTACCATTCCCCGGATGGAGGAGGGGTGAACGACATGGTGTTGAACGAGTTCAACAGGGCCGCTTGATCCCAGTGCCCGGCACCGGTCAGTGGAGACCAGGGTGCCGAGTTGGAGCCGTCAGCCTGAGAAGCGCCTGCTGAAGGCACTCCAGTGCCAGGAGCGTAGGCCGCGTAGGCAGCAGGGGCCGCCGGGGTGGACGCCGTTGGGAGTTGCTGTGGGGCCGATGCTGGCCGTGGGCCAAGGATCGAGGGGGGGGGGGCTGTGTGGGGCCAGACTTGGACCGTTCTGGTCCACGGATTCCAGAACGAGGGCAAGCCGGCCCGAGGCTGCTGAGCGGGAGTCGGCGCAGGAGAACTGGGGCGCAGTGGAGCAGGTTGTCCGCCGCCGTTGGGGGCGGGGGCGCCGCCGCCCCAGTTGTTGGTGCGCCCTCCACGGCGGCTGCGGTTCTTGTTGCGACCACCGCCGCCGGCGCTGTGGCCCCTGTTGCCGGTGCCGCCGTTGGCGTTGCCGTTGCCGTTGCCGTTGCCTGAACGAGCACCGCCGCCATTGCCTGCGGCCAGGAACGCAGACTCGGTGGTTTTGTTCTTTGCCGTGAGTTCTTCAAGCATGAGGTCCGCGCGAACCTCAGAGAAGGATGGGAACAGCTTGGTCCGCTTGATGAGAGCAGCCATGTAGGAGAACCGCTCGTTCAAGCCGTGCAAAACGGCGAGAACGAGAGTGCGGTCGAGGACGGGCTCGCCCAGATCATCGAGGGCGTCGGCCATATTCTTCATCTTGCTGCAGTAGTCGGAGATGGAGAGATCGCCCTGGCAAAATGTGCGGAATTCCGCATCGAGGTACAACGCCCGTGTCTCCTTGTTGCCGACGAACTGCTCCTCGAGTCCGATCCAGACACGACGTGCGGACGACGTGGGCGTCATGACGACCTGGACGAGTTTGCTGGAGATGGTGCCGTACAGCTAGCTGAGGACAGTGCACTCCATGCGAACCCAGGACGGAACGTCGGGGTAGGCGATGTCAGAGAGGACGTGGTCGGAGAGCTCGTACTTGCCGACGACGAGAAGGAACAGGCTGCGCCATGTGGTGTAGTTCGGTGACTCGCTGTCGAGGACGACGGGGATGAGGGAGCGGATGTTGATGACGGCCACCGCTTGGGCATGGAGAGCCGCGATGGAGGCGGCTTCCAGTGCATCGTGTTGGGCGTGGTGAGCGCGTTCAGCGTCACGGAGGCGCTGAAAATCGGCTTCGAGGTGCGCATGTTCGCCTTCAAGGCGGGCACGCTCGGTCGCCAGACGTGCCCGTTCATCGTCGGCGGCCTTCTGCGCGCGCTCTGCCTCGGCAGCGCGTTCATGGTCTTCATCGGTGAGGGAGCCGGCCATGATGCCGGGGGAGGGGTGGGAGAGGTAAAACGTACGACGACGCGAGACGGCCGACGGCGCAAGGAGGAGGAGTAGCGGCAGGTGATGAGACGCCGGCGGCTAGGGTGCGGAAGCTAGGGTCGCATGATGCGAGCCACTCATGATACCATGAAAACGTGGAAATATTTGGAAGAATACACAATGCAATTCCATTGATTGGGTATCGGATACAAATACACGTTGAGCCTCTAAACACAGCAACAAACACAAGATAAGGACTATCCAAACATAGCTGGTTTGTTGCCTTGCAGGAGCCGATCCGATCCAATCTCCAGGGCTACCGATCCGATCTTTAGGAGGCAATCAGGACGTTAGGCATGCATGCATGCAGCCGCATGAAGGCAGGAGTACCTGCTGAATATGTCACGCTAACAGTTAGCATTCTAAAGTCCCGATCCCATGATATTGTGGCATGCTGATGTGTTGGCTCACTGGCGGTACCCTGATGCTATGCCTTCTGTTGTCCACGAATTGATAATACCATTGAGGAGTTTGTTATGCTCTTATGGATGGTATGTTGTTGATGTGATTGTGGAAATGGGAGCTTGAGGCATGTGAACCCTTGTTGCTGGAGTTCTATTTTTTTTTTCTTGCCCGTGGTGATCAGAAGGGAGTGTTGTATTTTGTTGCTTGTGCCTATGATAGCTGAACTGTGGCTACTAAAATCTATGACAACCTGCTTGTGATGCTTCCTCTAACAAACTGCGGTGTTTAGCTATGGCTTGTTACTCCCTTCTGGTAAGGCTAACGGTGGCTTGATCCTGGCCCTGTATGGCTGATTTTGCCCCTTATGGCTGCATTGTTACCTTGGTGACCTGTGCCCCTTTGTGGCATTTTTTTCTTCTTGCATGTGTGGCTGCTGCCTTTGTAGTGGTATTCGTTTGCCTTTTGGATTCGGCCAATGACTGGTGACCTGTGGGATAGGCTGAGGTTAGAGGTCGCAGAAAAGAGTTTAGAGGCATTGGTCAGTTCACCGGGCTCCCGTTAGGTTGTAGCTAGCAAACTACCATGTAATTAGATTCCCTCTCCCTCTGTCCTCGTGTAGCACTTGAGGCTACGACCGATGATGAGGGGCTGCAGTTTCTGAGGCCTGTGTAGCCGATAATGGTCCGGGATATATAGACAGTTCATAAAGCTCACGCTAGACTGTTTATCCCGTCTTTTCTACTGTTTTGTTTTCTAACACTTACATGGCTTGGTCTGTGATGTATGTGACTACAGCCTTGCAGACTCGGAGACGACCTGTTGAAGACCAGTGCAAAGCAGCTTAATCGGAGGTTGTCCGGGAGAGCTGGACGTAATTAACCGAAGGCCTCGCGAGGCCCCAGGAACTAGGACGAAGCAATCGCCGAAGAAATAGTCAGATAGTATGTGTGTTTGTACATGTGTGTGAGCAAATTATAAACTATGAAACTGTACTTTATGACTTCGATATTAAATGACTAAAGTTACATGTTTCAATTAAAGTTTGTCTCTTGTTCTTTTGTATACTTTGAATATATTAGCACACCCGCAACGTATACATATAGTTACACTTATACATCATACACGAAACAGCTTTGTTTCGATTCCGCGGAACACCAAGCCTAAGAAAATATCAAGAATGATGATAGGTCCTGGAGAGGTGTTGACGTGCTCAGGTTGTCCTCCTCACAGAGAGCTCTTTGCACCAACCCTCTCCCATATATATATGCAAATGGACAATTCCCAAAATACCCTTAATGACTAATAGATAGATATTATCTCCGAAGGGCAAAATGGTTCAACTATTTTGTTGTCTTTAGACGAACCCGACGCCTTCACCACTCTGCTTCGTCTCCAAGCAAGCTCTGTGATGGTGCCACACATCCTCCGACTCCGCCCACGGTTTTGAGAAAAAAATCGGTAAAACCGCCTTGCATGCTTCTTCAAGCATGACTCCTCGATGTCGATGCCTGTCCGACCTCCGCCATGACCTTTGACGCCTTCAAGCCTTCACGCTCTCGCCACCGGGCCACCTCTCAACTTGCCATCGCCTTTCCATCTTGACTTGGTCGATGCCATCTTCATCACCTTCTCCTCCCACCATGTTTTCTTGTTCCCTCCTGTGAGCGATGCGGATTGTCCATAGCTCCACCTGGCCTAGCACGGTCCGTCGACACCAAGCCTCCACTTGCCCTTCACCGTCTTGCTGTTGACCACCATGTCGCATCCATACACCTACACATCATGAGCCAAGAAACATGTCTCTCCACCATCCTCTATTTTCACCTCCGGTTAGCCATAAACAAAATCAAACACAATTGAAACATACTATACAAACCGAAGGCTCTAAATCAACAATTATATCAATCACTCATTATCAACAACACAAATCTCCCTTGTGTTCTCACCAGCCAAAAATTTTGTGACCTACTTCACTTTTTGTTGACCAGCCACACATGCGTTAACCTTATCCACAGTGTACTCGACAATTAATGTCTTAGAGAATAAGAATACATCGTTCCACTTCTGCAAACAAGATAGATCTTGTTAAAGTAATGGAACCCTGCGTTTTGAGTTGAAAAACAGAGTAGTATTAACATATTGTGCACTATAGCCTGCATCAAGCTTGTCGTTCTATGTTGTGAACAACACATGCTTCTCAGAGAGAAGTCGCATTTGATTTCTAAAGTTAGTAGTCATGATAAGATGATACGAACAAAACAAACATATTTTAAGATCACACTTTTCTTCTCACTAGCTAAAGACGTGTTCGACGTTCATAGCACGACCATCGCGACTGCCGCCACCAAGCCCGCCCTGGAACTGCTTCAACCCCTCCTCACCTTACCAGTCATAGACCCATCCTCTTCTCCTGATCCGTCAAGACCTCGTACGCTGCAAGATGACAACTTCACCACTCCATTGCACCAAATTCTTTTAGCTCGAGCACTCAAACTATTTCCTTTTCGTTCTCCATGGTACATACCATGGTTGATCTCGGCGAACTACTTGTTGGCCTCCTCACTGTTGGGGTTCTTGTCAGGGTGGTATTTCAGAGCGCAAGCTTGCGGTACGCCCGCTTGATCTGCTCCTCCGATGCGCCTTTCGACACTTGTATGTTGTAGTAGCTCTTCCTAATCCATTGGTTACGTAAGCAAAAAGATTATCGGAAAGATCGGGACAAAATCATCAATGCTTACAGATAATCCCGTGAAATATTATTTCCGGCGGGGAAGAAAACTTCTCAGAATTTGAGCAATCAGGACTCGAAGAACTGGAAAAACACTGCTAGCAGTTAGACCGCAAAAAACTTGTAAGAAAAAATATGACCAAATGCAGCAGCTCTGAGCATGCCACAGTAAAAGAAAAAAAAAGACGCAATTGAGCGGTATAACCCTCAGGCCTTCCTGATCGATTACAAACCATCGAGCAAGATGAGATTTTTTCCCCGAAAACACCTAACCGGTGCAAGACAATCACCAGACCACCGAAAAGATCCCCAGGCAACAAAATCCGAAACCTAGTCTTACCCTCCAAACGTGGACACCGCATAGTGCAGCCGTGCAGGAGGAGGACGGCGACGAGCAGCGCCGCTCTCCTCGGCGCCACCATTGCAATCCTGCGCCAGACCGCCTTCGGCGAGGGGAGGGAGTGTGTGCAGCGCTTGCGCATATTAGGATTCCCGTCGCCGTCGTCTTTCTCCCGATCGATCGGCTCCGCGCCCCGTGGCTCGGGAGTTTCCTGAAGGAATAACGTTTTGGTGCGCGCGGACGACCTGTCCAAATGGGCTGACGGGATGGCCCGGCATGGGCCCGGTTAAGTCACGCCCATCAGGCCCGATTAAGATAATGGGCCGTATTGTATGGATCTGTGTGACGGAGGCACGCCCACGGCACGGCCTATGACCGACCATGCCGTGCCGAGTTGGTCCGGACATGTTTGTGGCACGACAGAATAATTATGCTTCCGAAGCTCACGTACGCCACTAACAAGTCTGCGAACACGTCCAGCCAGGTGTTGACTTCTTCGACGGAGTCACCAACGGTGTTGTCTGGCACCATCGGTCCCACCACCTAGACGCCTTTTCCAGCCAAGTCCTGGCTACGCATTCAGGTACCGTCCCTCGAGCGGGTGGCAGGTGTTGCTCATGAACGCCGAGCTCTTGAGGCTCCAGAGGAAGTTGTCCTTGATTGCCTTGGAGTGCTAGTTGCCATGGCCTTCCATGTAGCTCCTGTACATCCGTGAGAGTTGTCTCCACAGGAAGGCCAACGCGCTAGAAGCCCCGGGAACGAGACGGCATACTCGCACCTGATGTCACCTTTGGGGGGCCTCGCCATGTGGCAGAGCAGCGAGTGTGTGGCGGCCGGGGTGAAGAAGTTCGAAAGCATGGCTACGACACGTCATCCATGCCGAAGCAAGCGCAGGTGCAATCATGCCTTGTCCGTGCCAGCCTGTCACGGTCGGGTCAGGCCGACGTGACACGGCCTCAGCCTAGGCACGGCTCTGAGAAGTGTGCTGTGTCGTGTTTGAACCTTGTCTACAATAGCAGGTCTAAAGTCGGCCCAATAGATATGATCCGATTAGCGTGGAAAGGGTTGGGACAGTAGAGAGAGTCCGATCAACACACGGCCGGGGTGCTGTGCTTTTTGACTCCAACATGAGCTAATAGAACAGATCAACCTCCGTATTTTACCACACTTCTCGATCTGCCACAACTGCGGCAAAACAAGGCAAACGTTCTAAAAAATTCGAGTTGCCACAACTAATCAAATCTGTCTGTCTAAAATGTGGTGATGAGCCGAACATGCCCAAAATTTTCCTGATTTCTTTGCAAATCGAATTGCTTTCTGTAATGTTTCTGTGAAATTTCTGCGTTTCAAATATGGTAGGATAATTTCATGCTAGGATCGATTTTGGTCATGTTATCTGAGCATGTCGAGGCACCGTTGCTAGCCAATGCCATCACTCTATGGTGTAGCTGAGCTCCGAGTCGCCAAGGTCACGCCTAGTACTATGCTTGGTATGGGTCGCGCCCTCAGCTTTAGGTAATTTGCAGCCACACGCGTCAACGCTCCAGTACGATGAATAATAACACGTTTCCTTTCTCGTATAGACAAAAATAATATATTTTTCTCGAAAGGATGGAATTATATTAAGGAGAAATTGCGACATGTTATTGAGACAGTTTAGTGGTCCTACATGTCAGGTCGCATATGTCATTGAGATAGTTTGCATCAAAATAGGATAGAGAGAGTGGTATGGTATCAATTTTCCCTTATATATTAACAAAGCCACAGTACATCCCAGTTTGTACCAAAGACCTTAACAAAAAGAAAAATTACATTGAAGTCCATGAGGGTCATTTCCAAGCGCGATCTCTGCTTCTTCGATTGCCGCCGCCGTAGACGACCGTCGGCATCGGAGATAGCTCCATTGCCACACCGACAAGAGGCTCCAAACCTTGGAAGCTGCCGCAGCATCCAACGCCCTAGCTTCGCTAGGACGCATCTAAGCTGCTGAAAGACTATCGATTGCCACCTCACCGAACGCCGCAGGAAAAGGGAACAAGCGCCACCACCTTCAAGCAGAAGGAGTGGCCCATAAATAGATTTGTGATGGCTCGCCGTATCACCAGCCAAAGCCATCTAGAAATCGATTCTGCTGCCACCGACAAAGCCATCGGCCAGAAGCGTAACCCACAAACGAGGAAAAACAAAAGTTCCATCCCTTCCGCAAAAAATGTAGAACAGAACAAACCTCCGTCGCCCATCGTCAATTTTTGGGAATTTATTTGAGGTCCTAACAATTGTCAGAATTTATAAAAGTAGTTTTTTTATAATTTTAGTTTAAATTATACACATGATTTTTTGGTGAAAATTAAAATGAATTGTGCATGGATTATGAAACATATATAAAAAGTTTTAAGATTTTTTGAGCAACAGAAGACAACGGTTTTGAACAGATAAGATGGGAAAGGAAACTAGAGCTGTCAAGTACTGTTTGTTTGGGTTCACATGTCTTTGGTTGTTTGTCCGTTCTGTTGCTGCGGGTGCGATAGCGAGCCTCTTCCGCTCGATAGATGTGACGAGTGAACGAACGAAATAGGGAGCCAGGTAGCATGCAAACGAAAAAGCGAGCCAGATACTGATCCTGTTGGAGCTTTTTTTTCACCCCCTCATCAAATTTGGAGATAGTGAGCGGTACAGTGATCCGGTTGAAGTTGCTCTTATAGCTGACATATCTTCCGCTAGGAGCTTTTTTTTATAGTCTTGATAAAAGTACCCAATAAATTTACCTTTTAAGGAGTAGGTAATTAAAAATTACGTATCTCAATAAACACAAAGCCTATATATCCACCCAACACTATAACAAGTGGAGTATCAATTTAATGCATTGAAAAGTTGCTAAAGAATTGTGTTGGTACATATTAATTGCTCCATAAAGAGCGTTAGCAGCAGGCCTCTATATACACATAACCTGCTGATCTCCTCTCTCCCTCGCAGTGATCCTAAGAAAGAATAGAACATATCAAAGACAAGCCGGTATGAAGGGCAGCGGCCGTCTCAACATGAATGCAGCCATGATTCTTTTCACCCTGCTACTTGGACTTCTCACGGTCCCTGCACACTGTAAGTATAGTACTGCTTCCTCCGGTTAAACGTTTTAGATATGACACAATCTTACGTACCTTTGATTACTATTTTAGACTAGAATATATTTATAAAATCTAATAAATTTATAGGATTTTAAATGTATTTTAAAATAAATCTACGTTTGTAATTTTTATATTTTAAAACCAAATATTTTAAAAATGATTGATGATCAAAGTTTTAAAAGTTTAATCGGATGCTATTCAAAACGTCATGCATTTATAACTAGAGGTAGCATATATGTAGCTGGCATATCTTTCTGCTGGGAGCTTTTTTCTTATGGCCCTAGGAGAAGTATCGTATATAGAAATATACTAAATATATATACCTAATGACTGTGATGCAATGCACATGTGATAGGCGCGCGAGGACTTGAGCTTGCTGGTACACTACAGGTTGAGGCCACAGTAGAAGTGGGTGGCCGCATTGGAACTGACTCGGTGTCGGACTTCATCTGCCCGAGCAGCACCTGCTCCTACGGAAGGACTTGCTACTGTTGCCAGATTTGGCAGAAGATATGCTTCAGGACGCAGAGCCTATGCATGCAGAGTTGTTTCTTTCCCCCGCGGTCCTCACCACCATCACCGGCGCCGGTCGTTGCCGGCAACAACCACGGCGATGGCTACGGGGCCACGCCACTTAGTACAGCGGAGCATCCCTAGTTATATAGTCTAGCTAGCATGCATAGAAACTAATAAAATGAATTGCTGGCATGTGTACGCTGCTATATATGAAAACTAATAAAAATGAATTGTTTTTGGGATTTCAACCACTTCTGTGACCGTGGATCAGAACGAAGATTGAGCTGGATATATGACTAGTGTGAAAGAACAAACCGAACAACTTAACGGGCCCCAAGCTTCTTGTTGGGTCGGTATCTTTTTTTTTTCGGTTCCAAAAAATCATGGGTTTTGTTGGCGATTCAATACATTCACGGACTTCTTGTTGGGCCTTTAGTAAATACAACAATAAAAAATAATTTGAAATAAACGTTGGCTCCGATTCAATACAAACGTGGACTCGTTGGGCTTAGCTGGCTGATTCAATACAAATTTGGATGGGCTGAAAATTACCCACATACCCTTCCACTCATCCTATAAGACTATCTCCAGTAGATATTTTAAAAATTCTTCTTTTATAATACTATTATAGTATCCCATAATACTATTGCAATACTCTATATTTTTTCATCTTCAACAGCTACTTAATTTCTTACCTTCTATTCTTTTTATCTCTTTTTAGACGGCTGGAACCCCGCTGGCGTGGGCAGGCGAGGACGGTGCTGCAGCCCGCTTGAGGGAGCCTACAGACCAGGCCACATTTGAATGGTGCCGGTCCACGGGTTGTAGAAGGATGGCCATGGTGCGCTCGCCTGGTCGGAGTTGGATTGGCTGGCACCCTTACCGTAGTTGCCGTTGCCGTTGCCCCGGCGGCGGCGACGACCGGAGCCAGAGCCAGACGCTGAGCTAGCCTGCGTGGGGGGGGGGGGGGGGGGGGGGCGACTGGGCACCTGTGGAGACTCCCTTCGGAGCTGGAGGGCCCATAGCACGGTTGGTGCCTATAGCATCGCCGGTCGTCGTGGCGACTAGGGCGGCCGACGGAGTAGATGAGGTAGCCGACACCGTGAGCTCTTCGAGGAGGAGATCATCGCACACCTTGTTGAAGGTCGGGAAGGGGTGTTGCCACTTGAAGTGTGGAGTCATGTAGATGAACTTGCCGCTCAACCCGCAAAGGACATTCAAGACCAATGTACGGTCGGGAATGTACTCCCCGAGGTCAGAGAGCACATCCGCCATACTCTTAATCTTGCGGCAGTAGTCTATGAAGGAGAGATCGCCTTGCGCAAAGGTACGAAACTCGGCATTGAGATGAAGGGTTTGGGTGTCGCGGTTGCCGAGGAACTGGTGCTCGATGCCGAGCGAGGCTGTGCGCATAGTGTTCCCATGAACGCGAACGACATCCATGAGCTCGGGGGAGACGGTGCCGTAAATCCAGGACAGCACGACACAGTCCATGCAGTGCCATGCCGGATTGTTGGGGAAGACGACGTCAGATGTCACGTGGTCGGCGAGCGAGTAGCGGCCGAGGGTGAGGAGAACGAGATCATGCCACTTGTTGTAGTGAGATGAAGACAAGTCCAGAACCACCGGCACCAAGGCGCAGACGTTCTGAACACTGATGGCCTAGGCATGGAGATTGGCCACAACGAGGGCCTCGAAGGAGGCAGTGTCGTCGTGTTGGTCATCGTGTGGGAGCGCAGTGTCCTCGCCATTGTCCCCAAAAGTGGCGTGTTGTCGTGCCGCGGAAGCCTCGCACTCTAGGGCGACGGTTGCCTCACGCTCCCTTTCGAGAGATGCGACTGTGGCACGTACGCGAGCCTGGGTGTCAGAAGTGGCTTGAGCAGCGGCGTCGATGAGGAGCGAGCACTGGCGAGCTCTGTCGGCTACGGATTCCCGATCAGCAGCGGCATGCTCGGCAGCAGCGCACTCGGCAGCAGCGGCGGCTTCACGTGCGACAGCAGTGGCATGTTCAGCGTCACCGGTGGCGTTTGGATCAGCCATGAGGAGTGGGTTAGGGTTTGGGGAGCGGAAGCAGTGTGTCACAGAAAAGGAAACCTCTGATACCATGAAAGCGAGATAATTCACGCGTATTAGATTGATTCGCTCCATATGGTGCGATTACAATATATAGCCCAAAACACCGGTGGATAAACATGGAAGGCTACCACCTGTTGGGCGAGATTGACGCACATGCATGAGGTGCCGTTGCACATGCAAGGCAACCGCGAGGCGTGCGCGGCAAGGGCGGCTGGGAGCTGCCATGCAAGGCAGGTTTGGCACGGCAGGAAAGCGATCCGCAGGAGCCGCCCGAGAAATATGCTAATAGGATCGATTTTGCTCATGTTATCTGAGCATGTCGAGGCACCATTGCTAGCCAATGCCATCACTCTATCGTGTAGCTGAGCTCCGAGTCGCCAAGGTCACGCCTAGTACTATGCTTGGTATGGGTTGTACCCTCAGCTTTAGTTAATTTGCAGCCACACGCGACAACGCTCCAGTATGATGAATAATAACATGTTTCCTTTCTGTATTGACAAAAATAATGTCTTTTTTTTCGAAAGGATGGAATTATATTAAGGAGAAATTGTGACATGTCATTGAGACAATTTAGTAATCCTATATGTCAGGTTGCACATATCATTGAGATAGTTTGCACCAAAGTAGGATAGAGAGAGTGGTATGTGTCAATTTTCCCTTATATTAACAAAGGCATAGTACATCCCTAGTTTACATCAAAGACCTTAGAAAAAAGAAAAATTACATTTAAGTCCATGAGGGTCATTTTCAAGCGCGATCTCTGCTTCTCTGATCGTTGCAGCCGTAGATGACCGCCGGCATCGGAGATAGCTCCACTACCACACCGACAAGAGGCTCCAAACCTTGGAACCTGCCGCAACATCCAACACCCCAGCTTCACTACGACGTATCTAAGACATTGAAAGACCATCGACCGCCACCTCACCGATCACCGTAGGGAAAGGGAACTAGCGCCACCACCTTCAAGCAGAAGGAGTGGCCCATAAATAGATCTGCGATGGCTCATCGTATCACTATGCAAAGCCATCCAGAAATCGATTCTGCTACCGTCGATGAAGCCGTCACCCCAAAAGTGTAACCCACAAACGGGGAAAAACAAAAGTTCTATCCCTTCCGCAAAAAGATAGAGGAGAACAAACCTCCGTCGCCCATCGCCGAGGAAGATGCTGTCACCGCCGCCATCACTGGAGAAGCCGAGGAGGAGCAAAACAACCCCAACTGACGCCGTCATCGTGAGGAATCCTAACCCTAACATACCTAATCCTACACTGGATGAAAGAGATATATACACCAGATACTAATCCCATAGGTCCCAACCCCCTCCGGCGCTGGAGAGACCGCTGGAGGTGAGAGGGAGCTGACGAGATCGGCTCTGGAAACAAAATCGCCCCTGATTCGCCCTTGTTTACTGGGGCAAAGGGAAAAGGAGGGGACGAGTTGTAGGAGTTGATTGCATGTAGACAAAAATAATGTCTATGAAGAGTTATTTATGATTTTGTTAGCGGGGATAATTTTGTTTTCTTTTGTAGTCTAAAACAAGTTTTTAGAGGTGGGAAATAATTATCTAGAGAGAGAGAGAGAGCGCGCACTAGACATAGAATCCCTTCAAGTAGCACCACTACTACTTAATGCTTCACTCCAGACAGCTCTAAACCATCATGCTAGATGGTTTTCATTTCATCTGTCATAAAGTGTCTATGATGACTCTTTTAATGGCAAATGGTTCCGCAATCGTTTGTTTTATAATATATCACAGACAAGTCTAACACAGGGAACCGACTATGATGAGTGTCTTCTACATTGGTGAGATCATGTGTGACCATCTGTGATGTTTGTTATCCTAATCGGTTACAATGGGAAACGATCTTCTTTATGTTGCATAACTTAGATGGTTTGTGGAGGAACCATCTGCTTTATATGTATATCGTAGATGGCTCCTTGCAGGACCATCTTATTTACATTCTGTAATCCCATACGTGTTCCGACAAATAACCGTCTGCGATTTTTGCATCCCCTTGGATGATTTTCCTAGTTCCTGGTAGCCCTCAACCTATATCACATGTACCACTTATATATACAGAACATAGACATATTTACATAATAGAGTACAATGCCACCACAAGTTTAACCTGAGTAACAATGTCACTACAAATCAATACACAAGTTTAAGCATAACGACAATATAACCACAAGTTTAGGCAGAATGACAATATATATCCCACTTTCAGTCAGAAACTAGACTAGGGCTTGTTGGAATTGATCTCGGCTGACGTATCCTAACTAACGGGACCGTAATATTAGGATTCTCGTACGCGCCATGATCGGAGGCGCAACCAACACATGGTTGTGGTCCCGAGTCGAGCAGCGCCATATAAATAAAGGGTTCCGGTGCCTCCCGGTGTGCAAGCAAATCCCGTGAGGTCCCAAATGCCCTAACAAACTCTTCCCGATCCTAATGAGGCGCTGAATCGACTTGAAGACCGTCGCCACTGCAGCGACTAACCAAGAACCGAATGGGTTCACCAGGCTCCGGTATGTGTTCACGCTTCCGCTATTAGGGTGTTTGATCTTAGGGCTAGCTTTAGTGATGATTAAGTGGAGTTTTACTCCTAACATTTGGTACCAGAGCAAGTGTTAGCCCTAATCAGACCCCTATTAGACTTAATTATGTTTATTGATGACCAATTAGTCCTGAATGATCATGTTTAAGTATAATTGATGTCAATTAGGTTCGGCTAATGTTAATTAGGCCCAATTTTGATCAAGTTTTAGTACTGTTATTGTCAATTAAGCAAGTTTAGGCAATGATTGCTTCCGTTTAAAGCTTAATTGATATGAATTAGCCCTAATTAGTCTCGGCTTATACACTCTTTCATGTTTTAAAGTTAAATTCTTTCGGTTTGATCATGTTTATGTGCATGTATGAGTATGCTTGTGTGATTTGGGGCCTGTTTGGGGGGCAAATAGACAAGTTTTGAGTTCGAGTAGCATTAAGAAGGAGGGGATTGGGGAAACTCTAATGCAAATCCTAATGAACATCCCAATCCCCATTCTCCCCCCAAATCTGAACCCTAAATCCCAAATCCGAACTCAAAATCCCAAAATCTGAACCCTAAATCCCCTAATCCGACCCCCATTCTTAGGATAATCCCTAATTTAGAGGGGATAAGGTTGAGACTTACGCATTTTTGAATGCCGTTGCCCATCGGCTTCTTCTTCTCCGACGGGATCACCTCCTTTTCTTTTCGGTTGCGCGCGGATCTTCCAGTTGGCGATGTCTTCTCGTCTCCACCGCTCGTGCTTGCGCGTCGTCTCACCGGTGTGCTCCTCTTAGGTCACTGCGCGCACGACCTCATGGTTCACACCACCAAAGTTTTAACCGACGGAGGAACGCGCTTCTTCCTCACGCGTGTGCTCCGGCAGGTAGACCCAGGTGTCTCTCTCTCTCTCCATCTCTCTCTCTCTCTCGTCGGCATTTTTTTCCAGTGTCGGAACCCTCAAGCGCCCATCTCTCTCTCGCGCTGCAGCCGCGTTTTTCGGAGGGGAAGAGGAGAAATGTTTTGAGGGTTAGTGTTTTTCGACCGGTGACGTTTTATACTGGGAGAAATTATCGGCCAGCCTTCGGATTGCGATGGACGGCTGTGCTGCTTTGGGCCACTTGTGCTGCTGGGCTGCGCTCTCGGCCGGGCCGGTGCGCGCTAAATGAGGGCCAAGCGCGATGGCTGGGCTGAGCTCTCAGCCGGGCCGACACGCATGCGCATTTTTTTCTTGGGCCGGGGCCGTGCTGATGGGCCAGGTGCATAGACATGTTTGGGCTGAGCCAGGCCAAAAGGTCGTTTTGGGCTGTTTTCTTTAAAGCTTTGGGCTTTTCCATTTATTTGGATTTTTTAGTGATTTCTAACGCTTTTTTTTTTCATTTTTGCACTGGAATATCTAATGCAAATAGCCCAAAGTTAATGATGATTAATGCATAAAATATTACGATTAATTCTCTGGTTGAATTGGATCCAACGGGAAGATTTTTTCAGAGAATTTTACGATCATTTTATGTAGGTTCATAATTACTTTCTGACCAAAGTTGATTGTGATTATGCGCCATCTTATGTAATAGTTCAAATTCTTCTCCGTTTTCTGCCCAACGGTGATGCGGATTAAAGTTTTTATTTTTTGCATGATTTTAATCAGACCAACGTAGGGTTATTTTTGTGCAAATTTTATTTTCTGATGATAAATTTACTAATCTAGTCTAATTCTTCTCTCCAGCTCTTAACACTTCCTCTATTGCCGCCACTATTGACGGCATAGAGCAATTTACGGGCAATAATTTTCCCGCTTGGAAAGCTAAGGTGACTATCCTTGGTGTTTTGGACCTGGACTATGCACTCAGGGTTGACGCTCCTACTGCTCCGCCATTGGCGTGGAAAATTATGATGAATTAAGGAAAACTTATGATGCACTTTCTGAGAAATGGGAGCGGTCCAACCGCATGTCTCTTATGATAATGAGGAACTCAATATCAGATGCTATAAGGGGAGCGATCCCAAACTCAGAAAAGGCTAAGACCTACTTGGCATCTGTGGAGGAGCAATTCAAGTGCACCTCCAAGGTTTACGCTAGCACACTGATTCGGAAACTCCTCAACACTAAGTATAATTATGGGTCCGGTGGTATAAGAGAACACATCATGATGATGACAGACATGGATGCTAAACTCAAGGGTATGGACATGGAAATCTCTGAGGGTTTCCTTGTCCACTTCATTGTGACCTCTCTCCCTCCTGAGTTTACTCCTTTTAAGATAAATTACAACACTCAGAAAGAGAAGGGGAGCATGAGCGACTTGATCGCGATGTGCGTCCAAGAGGAAGAGAGGGTGAGGGCTGAAAATGAAGACTTTGTGAATCAAGTTAGCAGCCCCAAGAATAAAAGAAAATTTCAAGGGAATTTCAAGTCTAAGAAGAAGTTGCATTTCATCGCTAAACACGACAAGACAGCACAGAGGGTGCCCAAGGCACCTGCTCCTTCTGCTTCTGCCTCTCAAGAATCTAAGGATGACGAATGTCACTTCTGCCACAAGAAGGACCACTACTAAAAGGACTGTGTTGGTTTCCTGAAGTGGCTCGCAAAGAAGGGTAATGATTTCATAACATTCATTGATGAGTCTCTTTATGCTGATTTTTCCCTTAATTCATGGTGGATTGACTCAGGTGCCACTGTGCACGTTACCAACTCCTTATAGGGATTCCTTACCGCGAAAACATTAAGAAAGGGGGAGCAAAGTCTTAGAGTGGACAATGGGATGGAAGCTAAGTTCAAGTTGTCGGATCCCTTCCATTAGTTCTTGATAGCGGCTTCACTCTTAGACTGAATAATGTAGTTTATGTTTCTTCTATGAGGAGGAATCTTATTTCAGTTTCGATGTTAGATGATGATGGTTTTCATTGTAATTTTGGAGACAATAAATGCATTCTTAAATTTAATTTAGATGTTATTGGTCTTGCCATCCGATAAGACAAACTTTATATGCTTCCTCTGTGACAATGAATGTCTATGATGTAAGCCATAAGAGAAAGAGAAGTACAATTAATGAGACTTCTTCAAAACTGTGGCATTGTTGTCTAGGCCACATTTCAAGGGGGAGAATAGAGCGTCTCATTAAGGAAGAGATTCTCCAACCCTTAGACTTCTCTGACTCTGACCACTGCATAAATTGCATTAAAGGAAAATACGTTAAGCAAATAAAGAAAGGGGCTACTCAGAGCACAAGATTATTAGAATTAATTCACACAGACATATGTGGCCCTTTTCCTGTGACATCAATTGACGGTTTTGATTCTTTCATTACCTTCACTGATGATTTCTCCCGTTACGGCTATATCTACCCCATTAAAGATCGATCTGAGTCTCTCGACAAATTTAAGATATTTAAGACTGAAGCAAAAATCAGCACAACCTGAAGATTAAAGTAGTGAGATCGGATCGTGGGGGAGAATATTATGGGAGGCATGCCCCATATGGGCAAATCCCTAGTCCTTTTGCTAGATTCCTTCAGGAAAATAGCATAGTAGCCCAATATTCTACACGTGGTGAACCTTAGCAAAATGGGGTAGCTGAGCGATGCAACCGCACACTTATGGACATGGTGCGAAGCATGCTCAGCTATTCTAGTTTACTGGTTGGACTATGAATGGAGGCACTTAAGACAGCCGCACACATTCTTAATCAGGTTCCTAGTAAATTAGTTCCAAAAACACCTTATGAATTATGGACTGGAAGAAAAACCCTCTTTAAAGTATTTACGCGTGTGGGGCTGTATAGTTGAATCTAAAGTCTTTAATCCACATATTAGAAAATTAGATCCTAAGATAGTTAGTTGTCACTTTATCGGGTATCCTGAAAAATCAAAGGGGTATCGCTTTTACTGTCCAGATAGGATCAATAAGTTCGTAGAAACAAGACACGCTGTGTTTCTTGAGAACGGGGATCTGGAGCCGAGGGAAGTTGATCTTGAAGAAAAGCGGGTTTATGTTCCTACTCCGCTGATCCAAGAGTCATACATCCCTGTACCCCAGGTGGTTGCACCTTCAATAGAAACTAACATCAGTGCACCCCCTGTTGAAGTCTCTGAAATTCTTAATGATACACCTAACGATGAGCCTCAGCAGTCCCCTGCAGTACCCAGTCCTTGTCCTGCAATGCATAATGAACCGATCAGGAGATCACAGCGTGACAGGACACCTGCCATCTCAAAGGATTATGTTGTTTATATGAATGAGGATGTTAATAACATAGGGAAGACAAAAGATCCCGACTCATATAAAGAGGCTATGATGAGTGAGCATTCGTCTGAGTGGCTTAATGCCATGAATGACGAATTAAAGTCCATGAGCGATAATGATGTGTGGGACCTAATAGAAATCCCTGACAGAGCCAAAACAGTAGGCTGTAAATGGGTCTACAAAACCAAACATGACTCTAATGGGAACATCGAAAGGTTCAAAGCAAGGCTCGTAGCTAAAGGCTTCTCGCAAAGAGAAGGAATCGATTATAATGAAACTTTCTCTCCTGTATCAAGTAAAGATTCTTTTAGAATAATTATGGCGCTCACAGCGCATTATGATTTAGAGCTGCATCAGATGGATGTAAAGACGGCATTCCTTAATGGTGACTTGGAAGAAAATGTTTAGATGGCTCAGCCGGAAGGTTTTGTCATGAAAGTTAAGGAACATTTGGGATGTCACCTTAAGAAATCAATTTATGGTCTAAAGCAAGCTTCTAGGCAGTGGTATCTCAAGTTTGATAAAGTCATTAGAAATTTTGGCTTTAAGGAAAATGAAGTTGATAACTGCATTTATGTAAAGTTTAAAGGGGGAAAATTTACCATCTTAGTTCTTTATGTGGATGATATCTTATTGGCCAGCAGTGATAAGGACATGCTGTTTGAGACCAAGAGATTTCTGTCCTCTAATTTTGATATGAAGGATCTCGGTGAAGCCTCTTATGTTCTTGGCATTGAAATTCACCGAGATCGGTCCAAAGGTGAATTAGGTTTGTCTCAAAAGGCATACATTTACAGACTACTAAAGAAATACAATATGCATAAGTGCTTTGCCACGCCTGCTCCTATTGTTAAGGGCGATAAGTTTGAAACATATCAATGTCCAAGGAACCAATATGAAATTGATCAAATGAAGACAATTCCTTATGCTTCAGTTGTCGGAAGCATTATGTATGCTCAAGTATGTACATGCCCTGACTTAGCTTTCATGACTAGGATGCTTAGCAGATATCAGTCAAATCCAGGACCAAACCACTAGAAAGCCGTTAAGAAAGTCCTTCGCTATTTGCAAGGCATTAAAAACTACGTGCTCATATTTAAAGAATCTGATAACCTTGAAGTCGTTGGTTATTCGGATGCAGATTTTGCGGGGTGTGTAGACACTAAGAAATCCATGTCAGGTTATATCTTCACCCTCGCTGGAGGAGCTATCTCGTGGAAAAGCTCCAAACAGACACTCACAATATCTTCAACAATGCAAGTTGAGTTTGTGGCATGTTATGAGGCTACCGGGCAGGCTGTATGGCTAAAGAACTTTATCCTGGGATTAAGAGTGGTCGACAGTATTTCAAAATCACTTACATTATACTGCGACAATCAACCCGCAGTTTTCTATACGAGTAACAACAAGTCGAGTGGTGCTGCCAAACACATCAACATTAAGTATCATGTTGTGAAAGATAGAATCCAGGATCAAACAATAAGTGTCAAGCATATAAGTACTAAGTCAATGCTTGCGGATCCACTTACTAAAGGCTTACCACCCCATATTTTTCGTGATCATGTTGCCGACATGGGGTTATTGGAAAGCCTATGATTCAGGATAAGAGGACTATAATGCAAACCAACTCCCATTAGGAATAACGAATTTCCATTTCGAGATAAAATCGTGTACTATAGGTTTATGGGTTTAAGTGGCATTTAATGAGCCGCTGTAATCTTTTGCCTTGGTGTGCTATTTCATTGAGAGTGGGCTTATGATGATAGCCTTACGATCAAGGGGGAGAATGTTGGAATTGATCTCGGCTGACGTATCCTAACTAACGGGACCAAAATATTAGGATTCCCGTACGCGCCACGATCGGAGGCGCAACCAATACATGGTTGCGGTCCCGAGTCGAGCAGCGCCATATAAATAAAGGGTTCCAGCGCCTCCCGGTGTGCAAGCAAATCCCGTGAGGTCCTAAATGCCCTAACAAACTCTTCCCGATCCTAACGAGGCGTTGAATCGACTCGAAGACCGTCGCCACTGCAACGACTAACCAAGAACCGAATGGGTTCACCAGGCTCTGGTATGTGTTCATGCTTCCGCTATTAGGGTGTTTGATCTTAGGGCTAGCTTTAGTGATGATTAAGTGAAGTTTTACTCCTAATAGGGCTATGAAACTCCCCTTTGTCGAAAAGCACTTGCGACATTAAAAAGGTTGTTAGCCATCCTCGAATATCAAATAGTACATCCTCCTCCATGGTGTCTGTTGGGAGATGGAAGTTCTACTGATAGAAAGAATATTAAGTCAGGAGAAATATATTTTAATTGGTAAGTACAAAATAATAGTTTGGTCTATGATAGACCACGGATTTGCCCTTAAATTCTGTGAGAAGTTTCATATGGCGGCAAACATAGAAACCACATTGTAGATTACCGGATAGCTGCTGGTGGCACTGAAAAAACAGGAAAACAAAATCATATATATTAGTTAATTAAAGAGGCAAACAAAATTGTATAGGCAAACAAACTATACGGGATACCTGAAATTTGAAAGAATGATCAAGTATGGTCACTTCCTTGGATCTCCCATGGTGGCTAAGGTACATGTTGAACGCTCTACATGATTGCAAAAAGATAAGTCTTATTACAATTGTAAATTATGAAAATCCAACATAGGTATAGAGTTTACCTATCAATCTCTGGTTTGATTGTTGTAAAGTCATGATCAACTGTGTAGGCAGAATCAAGTACCAAATCTTGCCTGATTTTGGCATAATTACAACTAAAACTTCGTGCCAAGTTGGGCTGTAGGGAGATACAATGAAGTCCATATCTTTGTAATGGTCTAATACCCTTTCTATATACTCCACGATCTTGTCTTCATTGTCTATGATGTCCTCTTTTTGGTTGATAGGTGAATCTTTGCGGGTCTAGAGAGGCGACCCGAGTTGCTCTCATTTCTTGAATCATGTGCCTTTATATAAGCACAAAGTCATGTATGATCTTTTATAGTACTTTAATAAAATGCACTTACAGTAAGAAACACGTAAGTAGCCCGATGATGATGCCATCAAGTTTGAAGAGGTTGAAAAAGTCTTTATACCTTAGCAAGACGTACCTCTCGCCATTTGTAAGATGCCTTTCTAGATACCTGAGACCAAGTGCCGTATTGTTATTGATCTTCTTCCCTTTGGTTAATGATCTCCTCTCTTTCCACGTTGCCATACAAGCCCATTCTATGACGATTAGCTATGGTTTGTTTCCACATCGGAGAAGCGAGATCTGGACATCAAATCCCTTTCTTCACTGAGATGAGTAACGTAGGGTTTGCATCATGGTTTTGTTAGGGTTTACTTTGATCTTTGTAACTGAGAGTAATAGGGTGTTTGTATATCCTAGATCTGCAATGTCTTTGTTCACTGCTATTAGGCGCTGACAGGATGGGGTTGTTCCCATGACTGCTTCCACGGTGTAGATATTTGGCATCAATTTTGGTCATGTGGACTATGTGTTCTTCGCTACTGTGAGGGCACCACCATGGACCTAGTTTTTGCTATGAATTGCTTCGACATTCTGTTCTTTTCGATAAAAATTTCTCTATTACTGTTCATCACAATGACAATATTTTCGTAAACTGCAAGACTGGTTTGAACAATCATTTCTTACGTAATCCTAGCTGACGATTTGGTAGCAATGCAATTTAGTTTTGACACATGACTGAGTTAGTCTAGATGAAGGCTGATCTGGATGACAACGAAATGATGCTTGGGTTGACATTGTGATGAAACGCAAGCAACTGAGATGATATCAATCACCTCATCCTTCTAGAAGATGGTGTCGTCAATGATGTCGATCATCTCATCCTTTTAGAAGATGGTGTCAATGATGTGTCAATCATTTCATCCTTCTGGAAGGCCACACAATACAATTAGGGATTGTATATAGATAGGTTTTGAACAATGTGTGCTTTGAGATAGTCTATGTAGAACAATATATTCTTATGTGTTCTTATATATGTGTTATATATCTATGTGATGTTCTGATTTGTGATATGTATATGCTTATGATGTTCTGATTTGTGATATGTATATACATACGATGTTCTTATTTGTGATATGTATATGTCTGTGATGTTCTTATGTATATCATGAAGTGTGATCGATGTATGCTATATCAAGAGGGCAACCAGGAAGTAAAATAATTTCACAGGGGAAGGGTCACATAGACGTTTTTTTTTTAAAATCCATCTGTGACGCTTTATACAGACATGCTTCAATGAAAACCATCTGTGATCCTTCATAAGCATAGACGATTTTTCAAAAAATATTTTTTGTATGTACCTTTGTTACAGACAGAGATCTTATTTAGACTCATCAGTGTGTAGCTCTGTTATAGACATAGTTGTAACCATCTGTAACATGCTCAATATCATAGTCATTTTTGTAGAGATGAAACTTATAACCGTCTGTGATAGGATTTAAAATTCGTCTGTGATAACCCGTTCTGGGGTAGTGCAAGGAAGAAGTAGATCTAGCAAACCCTAGATCTAGGGAATCTAGAAAATGTAGAAAGTTCCATTCTCAAATTAAGCCACACAAGGAGGCAAGAAGCAACACAAACCTTAAGTCTTGGATATCTCCTCCATATTTGTGGTCTCCCCAAAGGAAATGGCCCCGAAGGGTCACAACACCCATCAAAATCACCTCTTAGATAGAGCTGGTCGGGGAGTGCTTTGTTTGAACTATGGAGGCTAATAATATGGCAAGAACCTATCACAAACTATTTATATTAAAAACTATTTAAAACATAAGCAATTTATAGTTGGCTCATTCATGCAAGCATATGTGATAAAAGGAAAATGTAGATGGTTCATCACATATGATTTTCAGTAAAAACTATCTACGATGTGGTCAACTCATACAATCAGTTTTTTAGTTGTCTGAGATAAGAAAGCAAATGGTTCACTCTAATAGTTGCCTGTGATGTGTCGTTATCCTAGACGGTCCCCCCCCCCCCCCCCCGAAGCTCCCCCGAGTTAACAGCATATGACTCCATAGGGGAATCGTCTGTTTTATCTCAGCCGGATTCTCTTAATCGACTATGATATCCTGTCAAAATCACTTCTTAGATAGAGCCGGTCGGGGAGTGCTTTGTTTGAACTATGGAGGCTAATAATATGGCAATAACCTATCACAAACTGTTTATATTAAAAACCGTTTAAAACATAAGCAATTTATAGTTGGCTAGTTCATGCAAGCATATGTGATAAAAGGAAAATGCAGATGGTTCATCACATATGATTTTCAGTAAAAATCGTCTGCGATATGGTTGACTCATACAATCGGTTTCTTTTTATAGTCGTTTGAGATATGAAAGCAAATGGTTCACTCTAATAGTTGTCTGCGATGTGCCGTTATCCCAGACGATTTTTGCCCCCCAAGCTCCCCCGAGTTAACAGCATATGACTCCATAGGGGAATCGTCTGCTTTATCACAGTCGGATTCTCTTAACCGACTATGATATCCTGTCAAAATCACCTCTTAGAAAATAGAGCCGGTCGAGGAGTGCTCTATCTGAACTATGGAGGCTAATAATATGGCAGGAACCAATCACATATTGTTTATATTAAAAATTTCTTAAAACATAAGCAATTTATAGTAGTTGGCTCGTTCATGCAAGCATACGTGATAAAAGGAAAATGCAGATGGTTCATCACATATGATTTTCTGTAAAAATCGTCTACAATATGGTCGACTCATACAATCGGTTTCTTTTTTAGTCATAAAACGGTTCACTCCAATAGTTATCTACAATGTGCCGTTATCCTAGACGGTTTGTGCCCCCCGCCCCGGCCCCCAAAGCTCCCCTGAGTTAACAACATATGACTCTATATGGGAATCGTCTGCCTTATCATAGTCGGATTCTCTTAACCGACTATGATATCCCATTAAATACGTGACGATTTGTAGTAGTGTAGTAAATATAATTACAATTAACATAAATTTCCTTCAATTCTGTCATTCATATAATTTAACGTTGCCTTGCTCTATGCCACAAAAAGCCACTCACAGTAGGGAGATCCTTCCAAGCTAATTAAATAGGAGTCGTGTGGGCATGCAATACTCCTCACTCTTCGACCTTAGATTGACAGAATGTGACATTGCATGCTGGACCATCTTGTCTAATTGGATTCCATGAATATTAGGACCACCAAACCAAATATTACATACCATCAGCTAACATGCCTACAATTTTAATTGATTACCTTTTGCCAGTATCATCATAAAGCATTCAGTTTTATGTAATCAAGTAAAGAAAACAGAAATTAGGCTAGCAATATGGAAAATATACTCAAAAAAGAGTTTGGAATGACCGCGAGGATATGTAATAATATCTCTCCGTATCCTGCAATTTGCCTCTTTTTGGCTCAGGTATGCATCACGCGCCCCTCAAATATTAAGAGTGTCACTGCATAAGGTGCTGTTAGGACCTAGGGGAGGTGGAGCATGGGCAAGGGAAAAGATTAGAGGCGGTTGTGGTGCAAACAGAAAGCTCAAGTATGAGCAAGGGACACGACACAGCAATGACCAAGGTCGATGAGGTGTAGCTTCCATAGGGCACTGTTGTCTAGTGCAAGACAACGACAAACGGAAGGATGACAGTGGCTCGAAGTCAAGGACCGGGTGACATCATGCTTCATGACCACGGGGTATGGTGTATAGGCGGCAGAGGAGATGAAGAAGAAGAAAGGTAGTGATGCCAAGTTTGTGTAGCGGCTGCCATTGAAGAGGGGCAATGATAGAGTCTTGAGACTTGGTGGCGCTAGTGTCCCCAAATGGAGAGAACTAATTGGGGGGAAGAATGAAGAAAGAAAGTGGCAAATATGCCATTTTTAAAGAATCTTTCACCCTAACACAAAAAACTAACAAAGACCCTTATAACATGGTAGAATTTCCCATGATTTCTGGAGTTTTTTATGGCTTCATTCTCATTTTTGACAAATTTACCAAACTATATACTGTATAGCAAGTTGCTGTCGGCTGGAGTGCTATGATCCTTGGACATGCCGTTGCCATGGTTCTAACTGCTTGGCCAAACCCGTTGTTGAACACCTCAGCTGTTGGCAGTTGTCCACTTTAATAGTAAGAAAGTTCGGGAGGGAGAAGAGGTTGGCATATATTGTAGAGACGAAGGAAGGCAAAATTTAGGGGAAAAAAGCATATAGAAAGGTTTTGAAAAATAGTTTTGCTAAAACTTAGGTGATTGAGATCTTGTAAATCTCTAGGTCACCAAAATTTCAAAAGAAATTGAGATTACGGAAGAGGGATTTAGCGTGTGTTTGGATGGTCGGACGGAGCCGTCCCGGAGATGGCCATCCAGAAAACGTGGTGTTTGGTTGGCAAACGACTAGGACGGGAGCGGATGGAGCGATCCCACACCAAGGAATATTCCCTCGTTATGCTGGATGGCTCGGTCCCGCCAAGACAGTCAGATCGGCTCATCCAGTTTTCTCGTTCAATCGTTTGATTTTATTTAGGTGTATAAAGAGTGGTCTAAATTTTTTAAATATTTTTATAAGTAAAACTAGAGCTCACTAGCAACCAGTTTTAATTGGTTTGATCCAAAAAGACTGAGCCAACATTTAATTAAAATTCTCCAAAAAAATCTACTTTTATAATCTAGCCCATCCTATCCACTCTAATCCCATCGAACAAATAGAAAACTAGCTCATCTAATCCATCCCAACCAAATAGAAAATTAGATCATCCCATCCCTAAAAACAGGATGGTCCTATCCTATCCAACCTCGCTCTCCAACCAAACACACCTTTAGTGGTAGTGTTTAGGTGGGAATTTACCTAATTTTGACAGGTTTAGAGGGACTCTGGGGAGGCAGGTTGGCCCAATAGTGGCGGCAAGACGGTGTGGGCGCCATCGGCTATGGTGGTGGAGAACAAATAGTGGGAAGGACCAGGATGGGAGCGACTGATGCAACCCGTAGAAGGCGGGTTAGTTGGCGATGGTTGGAGCCGACGGTGACATAGAAAGATGGAGTGGGGCACCCATTAGGGTTGAAGAAGATGGGGTGTGGAGATGGGTGGTACTTGGTGGGGGAGCGAGGAGGCACGCTGGCGGGTGTGCGACATCAGGAATGAGATGGAGAATGTGGAATAGGAGAGAGAGGCTAAGGTTAAGAAGGATGTAGAAAATCTGGATGGTTCAATGTTAAGCCAAGGACTATAAAAAGTGACTAAGAGATAATTAATATCTTAGTTGTCTTTGGTGGAGACAAATCCTTTGAAAAAAAATAGACACATGTCCTAGTATGGGATTTGGTTTGGGTCATAATATGGGATTATTAATATCTTGGTTAGGGTCCTAGTGTGGGATATTACCTATTTGAGTTTGAGTTCTAAACATCTTTCTCTTAGAATTAAATTTTAGGTAGAAAAAAATAATATAAGTACATATGGATGTGTTTAGCAGGAAAACACATGTCCACGCTAAGTGATGATAGATGTAGAATTTAGTTTAGAGTGTGTCAACTTGTGCTCGGAAAAGAAAAAATGACAAAAGAGTGGACACTTTAAAACTCATCATACATCAATTTCCATATCTGCAAGGGTACAAGCGTAAAAAGTGACTAGATAGGAGCCGCAGTCCAATATGGCCAATTTGGCAATTCATTCCCTTCACCGCTATCGAAGTCTACTGCCGTTCCTTCCTAACCCCTGCGTCGCCACGAGTTCGCCAACGAAGAACAAGAGGAGCTCGCTGGACGCAGGCCATGGGACCACTGCAGCATGCTAGGGGTGGCATCAATATCGAGGTGTGCGCACGGCCGATCGCCATCGACCACCGCATTAGCCTCCCCTGCTACTTTCGCATCGCGGGCAGCCTCCTTCGCCAGGTCACACCCTAGCTGACCCCTGGAATCCGAAGCCGAGGATCGCTCCTGCACCTCTAGATCTCTCCTTTTTTCTCTTGAACTATTAGATTTGTGGTTCTTTTATTGATCATTAAGCATAATAGGCCAATAAAAATTAGCTCTCTTTAATAATCACTTCATCTTGCATACTGATTGATGCGTGTCACATATACCTTCATGCACTTCTTCCATAGCAATTCTAGCTTCACTAGAATCCAAGCATTTAAGAAGCACACCATCCACAGTTCGGCGATATAAATTATCATTCAACAATGTATATTTGAAAGCTTATCACTGAACCTTATATCAACACTCTTACTTGGATCTTTCAAGTAATCAATGAGATGTTTTCTCCAATCTTCAATTTCAGTAACTTCAACATGCTCTCCCAATGAAGAAGATACAACCGAACCCAAAACTTCATGTTCGGCTATACAAGGATCAACACTTTCAAGCATCGGTCTTTCAATCACAAAGAACTCACCTCTACCAAATTGATAATCGGATGCTTGTTGTGCTAAATTATTAGCTCTAAAATTATAACCTCTAGACACATAATTGATAGTAAAATTATCCAAAACAGCAATAATATCTAGACACTTATCAAGATAACTATTTAGTGATCCGTCAAAACATTGATAATTACCAAAAACTTGCTGCACAACTAGCAACGAATCACCAAAAGCCTCTATGTTCTTCACACCCATGGAGCTCAAAATTTCTAATCCTAATAAGAGAGCTTCATATTCCGCTAGAATATTGGTATAAAAATATTCTAGATGACAAGATATTTCAAAAACAGCACCTCTAGGTGACACAAAAATAATACCAACACTTGTCCAACCCCGCAAGCCGAACCATCAAAACAAAGCTTCCATGGTTTAATAGATATAAAACTGACATCTAAATTATGCTTATCATAAATCCGATGATCAACAATAAAAGTAGCTACAATTTGACCTTTCATATATTTCAAAGATTCATAATCCAAATCATATTCTATAAGTGCATAAGCCCATTTACCAACTCTACCACTCAAAATTAACTTTTGCAACATATACTTAATCACATCGGCTTGACATGCTACTACACAAGTACTGGATAGCAAATAATGCCTTAACTTTGTAAGCATAATATAGCGATAAGCATAATTTTTCAATAAAGACATACCTTGTCTCCACTTCCAAAAGACGTCGACTCAAATATGCAATTGCATGCTTTTACCATCAACTTCTTGTACCAAAACAGTACCAATCACATTATCTCCCGCAGCAATATATAGCCAAAAAGGTAATCCAGCTTTAGGCGCTCGAAGCACCGAAGGAGTAGACAAATATTTCTTAATCTCATCAAATGCATGCTGCTACTCTACCCCCAAGTAAATTCGGTCTCATTTTTCAACTGAAGTATAGGTGAAAAAGCACTGATTTTCCCAGGTAATTCACCTTGCTCAGAAATTTCTGCATATCTCTTTTACAAGTAGGCGTCTAAACCTTTTGTATAGCTTCTATTTTATTAGGATCTATCTCTATGCTTTCTCATGTATAATAAAGCCTAAAAACTTCCCAGTTGACACATCAAAAGCACATTTGAGTGGATTCATTTTCAGACTATACCGACGCATTCTTTCAAAGGTTAAATGTAAATCGGCTACATGAGAATCATTGCCATCCGATTTAACAACTATGTTATCAATATATACTTCTAATATGACACCAAGCAAATCATGAAAAATTAAATTCATAGCCCTTTAATAAGTAGCACCGTATTTTTCAACCCAAAAGTCATAACCACCCACTCAAATAAATCAACAAAACCAGGACAACAAAAATCCGTTTTAGACATATCTTCCTCGGCCATAAAAAAATGATTATAACCAGCATTACCATCAAGAAAACTAATTATTCTATGTCCTAAAGCATCATTGATTAACACGTCGGCTATAGGCATAGGATATTCATCTTTAGGAGTAGCTTTATTCAAATATCTAAAATCAATGCAAACTCGTAACTTACCGCTACTCTTCTTCTCCACCGAGACAATGATGGAAATCCAATCAGTATACCTGCAAGGCCTAATGAATCCCACTTTCAACAACTGGTCTATTTCTTCGAGTTCCGCACGTCTGACGGTGTCCCCGCTGCCGCTTTTTCCTGCCATCAACGAAGACACACTGGCTAGCCATATACTCTAGCCCACAATTCCTAAGGTGTGATACAGAAATTAGATTTGGTTTTGACTGCTCAACCTGGACATATCAGGTTGCTTCTATGCTAAGCTAGCTTTCGTTTCTAGAAACAGCCAAGGAAAAATATCTAAGTAGTCAAGACTTATCTGTCTATCAGGTCAAAAGTCTTCAGAATGCATGTTTAATAGTGCAGGATGCAATGCTTTGTCTTTCTTTGGTGATCTATAGTACAAAAGAATTTGACCTTGACATTTTGGCATGTGTCCGTAGCACTGTATGTAGTACACTATGATTTGTTAAATTTTTTTTGGAGCTTGCATCATGCACTTCTATAAATTCATATAGGGGGTGGCATAATTTCGGTTTAAATATTGTTCCAGCAGTGTCATGCGGTGTTTGATGTTTTTTGTACTACAGCTATTATTGGAATTGCGTAGCAACATATTTCGTTGGTCGACTGATTGCTTTCCTCGTTCATTAGAAATTTCCTCAAAGTTTTTCTTTTATTTTTACAGACACATCCAACATAGTCCTGCTTCTTGTCTTCCATTGATCTTCATAATCATTATTCGTATCAGGTAATGCTGGCAGACTGGATTTCACAATACATTTATGCTTATTTGGTGCCAGTGGCACACTTCCATGGTTACATTATTGTAACTGGTGTTTGTGTTGCCCTCACCACCTGGTGATCTCATTTGACTTGTAATTATTTTCTTATTGATTAAATGCAGGAAAACTTCATATAATTCTTGCTATTTCTGAGATGTTATCCAATACTGAAATTCAAAATACATGTTCCCAATGCATTGGTTGTAGTTCCAGATCAAATGATCAATAGCTCAATGAGATTTGATTCATATGTTCATCTTGCTTATCTTGTGATAGGAATCCTACTTTATCACTGGCCATGCTACATTTTGTTGCTGTTTATTAGATTCTATCTAGAGTACTAGTCCATACCCAAAGATTAGACTTGGTAAGGTGTTATTATGGTGGTTTCATTTTGATATCTATTCTTATGTCTTCAATAGTTAGTGTACCCTCCAAAAACATAAGAAAGGACAATAGTGTGTCCCACTAATTTGCTTATTATTTACTAGTGGATCAAATTCAAAATGGTTTAATGTTTTAATTTGATCATGTTTTTGCCATTTTTTGTGTCAACAGGTCATGCTACCTAAAGCAATTGCAATAGTTATGGCACCTACTGACACAAGTTATATTAACCATCTATGCTCTAGACATCCCTTTTTGCATTGGATCTTCTTTTAAACTTTTGTTGATTATATAGTACAGCATTTCTCGATACTGATTTTCAGGGGTCCAATTATGCAAAGTTTCATATCTATTTGCCAGCGTTTACCATTAACTTGGTTAATAAGGAATGCAAAGTTTCTTCAAATCATCATTGTCTTTACAATCTGTCAAAAATGTGAATCATCCTCCTTATAATATTTGGATCCATGAGATGAAATATTTGGTTGTGGTTCTTTTGTCTGTAGGTTTGGAAAGTCTACTTGACCCGAATTAACTGACTTTTGTGCTGCTTGGTAGCTCGTGCAACGTTGCATCCCCTGTTAGCATCAGGTGACATATGACTAATCATGTTATATATTTGTTTGAACTGAAAACATGGTATTCTTCATCTCACGGATCCAGGTGGTATGGGTGTGATCCATGATTGTGCCTCAAGATGGCTCGCCAATCTACTAGCATTGCTCCCATGTGTACATGGATGCTGATATACAGTTTGACATGATTGATCTCCGAGAACGATGAGAATGCTCGACTTCATTCGCTATAGTTTGGAGGCTATACTTCAGTTGGTTAGAGCGTGTGGCTGTTAACCACAAGGTCGGAGATTCAAGCCCTCCTTTAATTAGCGTCTTCTTTTTTGAGCCTTTTCTCAAACAGTTTTATTCTTCTATCTGTAAAGGTCCATCTCCCGTTCTAGCGACCAAGCGACGACACCATGCTGTAGTCGTCGTCGACCGGTGGCGCGAGTGAGCGTGGGAGACGGCGGTGGTACGCATCCGGCAGCGGCGGGTGGCACTTTGGGTCGCAGACCGGGCAGCTCCTCCGGCAAGCTTCCATCGTTAGCCAGCACGATGATTTCCACATCAAGCAACAGTAGCAGGTGATGTTGTCCTCACATGACGACTTCTGACAGAAGATCAGGTAGATCTTGCTCCTGTATCGTTCTTCATCCCCAGCCGCAGCCGCCATCTCTCTGCTACTCCCTCCTCCGGCAATACCCAGCTCTCGCACACCTACCACGACATACGCATGAGATCGTCAGCTAAAAATCTAGCAGCGATTACCGAACTAACGTCGACAAGGCCTGAAATTTCACAGATATGCATGCATGGTACTTACCGTGTGCAGAGATCGCGAGGCTTCCGAGCAGCACGACGAGGAGAATCGTCCCTGCATATAAGCTCAAACGGCAATGGCCGCCGCTCTTCATATCCGCTCGTCCTGCTGGCCTTGCTAGATTGCTCAATTCTCTATTTGGCGCTGCAGCTGCACGATCACTGTGGCAGATGGAGAGGAGATGAGCAGGTGTATATGTATGTATATATAGACTAGTAGCAGTTAATACACATGCACTGCTTTCTTTCTGATGGTCGGGGACATATGAAAACCGGATGCACCATTAATAATGGCAGCATATCCTCCATATGGAACCACTTATTTGGGTGCACTCGTGCAATCAAGGTTCCACATCCAGAGCGCTGAATTAAAGAAGAAGTGACATCTTCTCTGGAGCTGGTAGATAACGAGATGATGAAAAAAAATTATATATTGCAGCAGTTTCATTCAGCCTGCAGCAGCCCTTGATAACTGCTTAATTAATTGGTAAAGAAATTCACAACCTGACAGTTAGGTGCCGCGATTTCATTCGCAAACACCAGGATATTCACTTGTGTTGAAATCTGTTATACTGATGGTATGCAGAAGTCCAGAACACAGGCATGCATGCGAAACTTTTGTAGATATTGCATTCAAGAGTTGAAGTGGTATCTAACAGAAAATCAAAGAAAAAGAAGTGAGGAAGACGTGCCTCATACGAGGGATCAAGTAGAATCTTTGCAATCTGTGCCTTCATCCGTTGTAGGGGCGCGGCGCCTCATTATTTGAAAAACTTACGAATTATCCCTAAAAGGAAAAGGAAGTCTCATAGGAACTGGCAGAGTTATAGCTGCACATATATGGACTTGTCTGTCATATATCCTGTTTGTATTTTCCTTCTCCGGCGACACTCCACCTCAAATCTCGTCAGCGACCATGCATTTGTCCTCGTCCTCGAGGCTGATGGCATCTCAAATCTCCCTCTTTGTCGCCAATCGTCGCACTAATCTCACACCCCCACCCACAACGTTAGAAATGTGCTATGTATCCGCCTCTTCGTTAATTGTAGGAACTTCTCATTATTTGATATATAAAATGCCACCCTCCCGTTATTTAATCGTTTTATATTACATACTACATTTTTCCAGGACAAAAGTTATCATAATTACCGTGGGTCGGATAAAAAAAAAACGAGAGAGACCAATATAAGTGTAAGTAATACAAATAAATTAATCGGTTTTGATTTTTTTCTCATATCCAAAAACATAATACTAAAAGGCAATGTTACTTAGACACTTGTCTTTAATTTTTTTTTATGGAATCAGACACCCAAATCTGAATTAAATTGTGACACTCGTGGCCGTATCCAGCTAACACTACTATTAGGAATAAAGAAGGATCCCCACATTTGACCTAACAAACAACATCACCATATAAGTAGTATCAAGTTATTAACTGATATAAAGTTTCTACATGTTTTAAAATTGAAGTGTTTTTTTGGGTAAAGTTGCTAAAGGATTATATATGTTGGCAAATATTAATTGTTCCAGAAAGCCTGAATACCTCGCCATATCCTCCTCTCGGTCCCTCACGGTAATCCAAATATAGAATAGAATTGATCCAGCACGAAGGGCGGCTTCTGCCAGAACGTGAATGCAGTGATGATTCTTTCTCCATGCTACTCTTCAACTGACTTTCTAAATCTCGCTTCTTATATTTTCATACAGAGACCCTCTCTCCAACCAACTATCTAAATTTTATTCCCTAAATTCCACTCATCTATATTTTATTAGTATCTTATAAGTAATTTTTTACCATGGCTAAATTTTGTATATGTTTAAGTTTTGTTTGAATTCAAATTGAATTAAAGGAACAATATTACATGAAATGATAAAAATGCATATAAATGAAATATTACAAATGAACTTACTTTTTCATCATATAACTTAGGGCTAGAAATAATTTTAAA
Source organism: Phragmites australis (assembly GCF_958298935.1). Classification (NCBI taxonomy): domain Eukaryota; kingdom Viridiplantae; phylum Streptophyta; class Magnoliopsida; order Poales; family Poaceae; genus Phragmites; species Phragmites australis. Next base: position 17,348,200 of record NC_084921.1, read on the forward strand.
AATTAGTCCATCACATAAGCAGAATATTATTGAATTGTTTTGGATTTTTAGGAATTTATTTGAGGTCCTACAATTGTCAGACACATGATTTTTGGGTGAATCTAATTAAAATGGATGGCGCATGGATTATGAAACATATATAAAATTTTTTAGAATTTTTGGAGCAACATAAGATAACTGTTTTGAACAGATAAGATGGGAAAGAAAATTAGAGCTGTCAAGTATTGTTCGTATGGGTTCACATGTCTTTGGTTGTTTGTTTGTTGTGTTGCCGCGGGTGCAATAGCGAGCCTCTCCCGCTCGATAGATGTGATGAGCGACCGAGCGAAATAGGGAGCCAGGTAGCACGCAAACGAAATATCTAGCCCGATACCGATCCCGTTAGACCCTGTTTTTCGTCCGCTCATCAAATTTGAAGATAGCGAGCGGTACAGTGATCCGATTGGAGTTGCTCTTATAGCTAACATATCTTCCGTTAGGAGCTTTTTTATGGTCTTGATAAAAGTACCCTATAAGTTTACCTTTTAAGAGTAGGTAATTAAAAATTACGTATCTCAATAAACACAAAGGCTATATATCCACCCAACACTATAACGAGTGGAGTATAAATTTAATGCATTGAAAAGTTGCTAAAGAATTGTGTTGGCACATATTAATTGCTCCATAAAGAGCGTTAGCAGCAGGCCTCTATATATACACAACCTGCTGATATCCTCTCTCCTCGCGGTGATCCTAAGAAAGAATAGAACTGATCAAAGACAAGCCAGTATGAAGGGCAGCGGCCGTCTCAACATGAATGCAGCCATGATTCTTTTCACCCTGCTACTTGGACGTCTCGCGGTCCCTGCACACTGTAAGTATAGTACTACTTCCTCCGGTTACACGGTTTAGATATGACATAATCTTCGATACGTATCTTTGATTACTATTTTAGACTAAAATATATTTATGAAATCTAATAAATTTATAAGATTTTAAATGTATTTTTAAAAATAAATCTACGTTTGTAATTTTTATATTTTGAAACTAAATATTTTAAAAATTATTGATGATCAAAGTTTTAAAAAGTTTAACCGAATGCTATTCAAAACATCATGCGTTTATAACCATAGATAGTATATATGTAGCTGGCATATCTTTCTGCTAGGAGCTTTTTCTTATGGCCCTCGGAGAAGTATCGTATATAGAAATATTATGATACCTCTTGGTAGTTTTCCGATGTCCGGCCGTAAAAAAAACTCTTATGCTAAATATATATACCTAATGAGTGTGATGTGATGCACATGTGATAGGCGCGCGAGGACTTGAGCTTGCTGGTACACTACAGGCTGAGGCCACAGCTGAAGTGGGTAGCCGCATTGGAACTAACTCGGTGTCGGACTTCATCTGCCCGAGCAGCACCTGCTCCTACGGAAGGACTTGCTACTGTTGCCAGATTTGGCAGAAGATTTGCTTCAGGACGCAGAGCCTGTGCATGCAGAGTTGTTTCTTTCCCCCGCGGTCCTCACCACCATCACCGGCGCCGGTCCTTGCTGGCAACAACCACGGCGATGGCTACGGGGCCACGCCACGTAGTACAGTGGAGCATCCCTTATATAGTCTAGCTAGTATGCATAGAAACTAATAAAATGAATTGTTGGCATGTGTACGCTGCTATATATGAAAACTAATAAAAATGAATTGTTTTTGGATTTCAACCACTTCTGTGACCGTACGATTAGAACGAAGATTGAGCTGGATATATGACTATTGTGAAAGAACAAACCGAATAACTTAACGGGCCCCAAACTTCTTGACGGGTCTGTATCTTTTTTTCTTTTGACAGAGACGGGTTCCAAAAAATCGTGGGTTTTGCTGGCGATTCAATACATTCACGGACTTCTTGTTGGGCCATTAGTAAATACAACCATACAAAAACAATTTGAAATAAACGTTGGCTCCGATTCAATACAAACGTGGACTCATTGGGCTTAGCCGGCCGATTCAATACTAATGGGGATGGGCCTTTCACTCATCCTATATGGCTATCTTCGACAGATATTTTAAAAATTCGTTCTTTATAACACTATTACAATATCACCTAATACTATTATAATATTTTTTATTTTTTTCAATTTTTAGTAACTACTCTATTTCTTACCTTCTATTACTTTCCATCTCTCTTCAGACCCACAATCATTCTCTATAAACAGTGATATGAACAGAAGTGAGGATCTTCAAATGTAAAGTACATGTTTCTCTCTCTGCATCACTGTAGCACTTGATATGCTACCTGATGGAGAGCTTTGCCGGCCTCCCCGATCGGCAAATGTTGGCGGCACATTGTTTTGCAGATACTATAGCACTAGAAAACGATCCTGCTAGAGATGACCTAAGTTACTATCTCTGTTTCAGAATATTTGGCACTGTCGAATTTACTGTTTAAATTTTAATTAGCAATAAATTTTAGTATACTTTGTCAAGTAGAATAAAAACAGCATTGTTAGATTCCCTCTCCAATGAACTTTATAAATATTACGTGCTTAGGTCTATTAGCATATGTATTTGATTAAAATTTATGGTCAAATTTTAAATAGTAAATCAATAGTGCTAATTATTTTAAAACGGTGAGTAATAATATAGACCCACAACTTAACTACATTTAAACAGGTACCTTTAAATGTGCAGTCCATCGATGATCACAAGGAACTCTGAAGAATCCGTGGGCCTGCCAAGGGGAGCAGCAGGCGCGCCACGCTGCTGTTGTGCAGCGTCATCTTGACAGGGGAGGGATGTGCTCGGCGGTGAGCTGATCCGGAGAGAGAGCGCCGCGAGGGCAAGTCGTGGCCACGCGATGTTGTGCACTGATCTTCATCTAACAGTCGCGATTACTAGCCCTAAGCAATGAACACCCTTCTAACTGCGGAAGCATACGTACTAACTTGAATTGGAGGAAGTCATCAGGGCTTTTGTAGCTCCGTTGGGGCAGATCAACGACAGGGTACTGATCAAGTCGATGAAGTGCACTGCAGACGATTGAGGATGTTGTCGGTGTAGACATGGTAGCCAGTGACGTGGTCGATGGTGATGGTATTCGCTCCATTGTCAGCACCCACTAGTAAAAAATGATTATCAGTGCTAGCAAAAAATATTATCAGTGATAGTTTTTGAATCGGCATTGATTACTCAGTACTAATAGTCATAGACTATCAGTACCGGTTTTTTAACCTGCACTAGTAATTAGTATCAATATCGATCCATAACAAGGAATCGGCACTGATACTCAGACTATCAATGTCGGTTTTTGGTAAAAATCTGTAGTGATAGTTTTCATATCGGTGTTGACTTTCTGTCATGAGTCAATACTGATGGTCCCTCTCCCTGTACAGAATCTAGCTATTGCCGACAACAACACCAATAATATCACATACAACAAGATAAATATCCATTCAAGTTTCTCATGTACATATAATATGTTCAGCTCATATGATCTCACATACATACACAACTCATTCATTCTTATATCATTCATACATACGTAAACATGTTATTTCACATGTCATTGACTAGAGTTCATAACTAAGAAAAGTTTGCAACAAAAGTTCATAATTAACACAAGTATGCAACAAAAAGGTAAGAACCGATGTCATTTAATTCTTCTTGTTGACCGAAGAACCTAAACTACACTTTTTGCCTTGAGAAGAATCAAGTAACGAACTCCACAGGCTAGGTGAAGGGACGGCTTGCGAACAACACCATTTGAAAATATGATACCACCTGGACTCTGAAATAACTTAGTCATTGATGAACTAACAGAGTTGTTCCTGAATTGCGTTGATTCTCTGCAGCGTGAGGATACATGTTTCCAGCTCGAGGTCCTACAATTACCAAAATTAAAGAAATCAATCTATTTGTACACGAGTAGGAACTGAAAATTAATCATCAATATGTACACTACTTACCTCAGCTTTAATAATGGTACTAAATATTTTTTGTCCATCCATGCATAAAGTCACATACATAGTAGCCACATAAATTATTGCCCTCGATCTGAATCCTACAAGAAAGTTGGTTACGACTTTCCATTCCCTCCAAAATGGGAAGTAACGTCCTGTTCTTTTGACGTAGCTCACGTACACCCTATACATGTGTGATTATTAACCGTAACTAAACTTAGATTCAACCAATTCGAAGTTTACTAAAGCATTAATGAAATGATTAGTTTACCTTTGTAGCAAGTCTATGATGGATTGGTATTCGGCTACATGATTTCTTTTCACGTTGAGGACAATGATACTACTATAGTCAGTCTGGATGACAAAGAGAGCCCAGTGAAAACTATACATATACCACCGTAGATAATTAGTCATGAGTCCTAATGTCATGATGCTGAAAAAGAGTAGAACAAATATACACAGAAACACATACCTAATGTTGTAAGGTAAAAATATGTATCTCTTTAATTGATACTTTTGAATAAAATCAAGTGCATAATCATCGGTTGCTTATAGCTGGGTGACGACCATCGTCAGGTTTATTTTTATTGGGTCGAGAAATCCTACTTCAGTGATACCCTTTTGACCGCATGCATATATCTCCATTCTACATACACAAGCAGTTAAGATATTCAGTCTAATGGTATAAGAATATATATTGTGAATTATAATGGTAAGATACTTACAGAGTACACAAACTTATGAGTTGAACGACGAGGGTGTATTGCTGGTACATGTGCTACATTTCATCGAAGTGAATCTAGACTTCACCGTCCCCGTGGAGGAAATCACTATGTCTGTACTAGAACGTGAGCATTTGTCTATCGGCCTTTGGCTGCGTCAAGTACCATGAATGAAATCTTCTCATTTGGATTGTTAGCTCTGACAAGATCTTGATCAGTGGTTTGCCAAGCTTAAATTGCCATCTAGTTTTTTCTTTTTCATCTTTGAACTCGTCATGAAGTGCTTCCTATTGTAATTCCGGCCTCAATTAGAAAGTTTGTTTCTAACTCTTCCTATTGTTCTAGTGCTATTTGTTTTTTTACCTTCTCGCACGACGCTTTCCTCAACTGTTTTTTACTCATGATTTGCTCATAATTAGATTTTAGCGATGGGTCCACATGTCTAGCCAAAGTCTAAAGAAATTTGGCGACCATTACTGGATCGATAGCACTCTTCTCTGGCTCAATACGTTCAAAGTGTGTAGTGACATTAGTGTTCACTTTCCTTCTGTTTTCCTCATCAGTTTTATCATAAGGGAGAGGAGATGACGGCTTTTAGATCTATCTACCGCTTCTTAGCTGCTGCTTGCTGCTGTGATGAAGTCAATTTCTGAGATGACAATGACTTCTAAGATTGTGTCGGTGCTACTAGCTTCTGAAGCGAGATAGGCGGTGGTGGCGAAGGGGTTGGAGATCTTCTTGGTGGCTGTGGAGGTGACGACGGAGGTGGAGATATTATGGGTGGCTGTGGAGGCGATGACAGAGGAGGTAGAGATCTTCTGGGTGGCTGTGGAGGCGACGACGGAGGAGATAGAAATCTTCTAGGTGAGTCTGATGACACCGAACTAGACTCAGACTCATCTGTGTCTTCCCCAAACAATATGTCGTGCTTACGCCACAGGCTGTAATGGCCTACGTTTTTTGAGAGCCTCATTTTCTCCGCATCTCAAGGGTAATCTAGCTTACTTCTATGGTACGCATGTATTAAACTATCCACGTGTACCCTGGCATATTCCTTTGGTATCATATGACCATTCAAGAGAGTCCCTTCCACCTATTTCTCAGCCAGACCCCTAGCCACCATGGTGGGAACATCCAAAGTGGGCACAACAAGCTTGCATGGTTTGCTTTTTGTGATGTCATCCACGGGTGATGGATTAAGGATTCTCCTGGAAGCCCCATGGATGTGTAGCTGCTTCGGGGACCACTAGGGCTCATGAACAAAGCATTATTTGTGTTGACTAACTGCTCTTGCTTGGCTTGCTCCCTGGCTTGTTGCATACCTGCTGCTATTTTTACATATGTCATCCGTCTCTCCTCTTGCAGTTCTTCTTTTGGAATGGCCATCATTTCATCAATATTTTCTTTTCTTTGTTTCTTGTAAGTGTCCGTGTTCTATTCAAATTTGACCTTCTAAGGCCTCTAACCCTTGGCTCATGTGCGACTAGTGTGCTCCTTGTTTCCTAGTGCCAAGATTAGCTCATCATTCTCCCTATCTGCATGTAAGAAGACAAGTTGTCAAATTGATTATAGTCTTCCTCATCGATGACATCCTCAACACCGATAATCTTTTTTTTCCCTTGAAGAACTACAAGGCACTCCTTCTTGTTAACTGGGTTTGTATCCTTTACATAGAAGACTTGAGTAACATATTTGGCAAGCACGAATTGTTCTTCTCTATATCTAACGAGTTTGAGGTTGACGGTAGTCACACCGTACTTGTCGGTTTTCACTCCACTTGGGAGTCTGACCCATTGGCACTAGAAGAGGGGGATCTTCAGTTGTTCTCCATATTGAAGCTCCTAAATCTCCACTATGAATCCATAGTAGGTCTTTCTATTTCCATCGTGGTCGTAGGCATCAATACGGACACTGCTATTTTGGTTATTGCTCTTGTTGTCTTGTGCTCTCATATAAAATATATATCCGTTAATGTCGTATGCTTTGTATGTATGAATCGTAGTTGATGGCCGTTAGCCTGCATTTCCAATAGTGCATCATCTGTATCTTTATCCACCATGTGTCTACATAACCAACTGTTGAAATTATCTCTGTGCTCTCTTGCAATCCAATCCTCTGACTTTGTTGGATTTGTGTATCGTAGCATTTACACGTGTATATTGACATACAGATCCACTGTAATTGATTGTTGCTACTGTGAAATGTGCTTGGGTGAATGAAACATAATCCTTAGAACAGACTGTACTATGACCCAGCGTACCTTTCCCCTTTAGCCTTCTCTCATGGCAAGATACAAGCTTACCAATTGCTTTAGATCAATGTAGTTGACGGTAAACTCAACAACCTCCTCCGTTCCCCAGCCTTGGGCCATGCAACCTTCCGACCGACCTTGGTTATGAACATATTTCTTCAGAACTGACATGAACCTTTCAAAAGGATACATCTGATGCAGAAACACGGGCCAAGGTACTTTATCTCATGCATGATGTGAACAATGAGATTGGGGCATTATGTAAAAAAATGATGGAGGGAAAATACTCTCAAACTTGCATATAGTATGGAACACGTTTCCTGCAGCTTTGTTAGTTTGCTCGGATCGATGACCTTCTATGAAATTGCGTTAAAAAATAAACACAACTTTATGATTGGGTCTCGGACCTTATCCGACGGAATACCTCTAATTGCATTAGCAAAAAACTATATCATCATCATGTGACAATCATAGGACTTCATACCAACTAACTTCAAAGTTTTCATGTTCATTAATCTCTATACATTGGAGGAGTAACCGGTCAGAACTTTGATTCCATGTAAGCTACTACATAGGCTGATCTTCTCTTCCTTGCTAAGGGTGTAGCAAGTCGTGGGAAGTTTGTTTACCTCGTTGCCCAGCTCATGATTACCAGCCGGCATTGAAGTATCAATGCCAGTTTGGTCCAACAGCCAGCATTTGTTACAGAGTATCAGTGCCGGTTCAACTGACTTAATCGATGATCGAGCGCGGGAAGGTATGAACTAACATTGATACTTCATCAATACTGGTTCTCTCCTAGCCGGTATTGATGACTCGGCTCGGATGACTATTTCCGTTGTAGTGGCCTATAGGATCGATTAGGGTTTTGGGTATGTGGGGTGAGGCAAAAACTCATGGGAACCTTGATCCTGTGAGGTGCAACGCAAATGTGCTTACATATACGCTTAAAGAGAGATGATAAAGAAACATTTGTATAAGAGTCTTAATCTACTATGAAAATTGCTAATTTTCCACACTAATCTCCACACTTAAACCATCATTTTCCATGTTCAAATGACTCCAAGGGCCGAAGCCTTCGCGAGCTGCGACACACATGCAAACACTCAGGCCAAGCTCCACAACACCATGAAAAATTAGCAACCTCCCACAAACGCTTGGCCACATGTATGCATTGTACCTGGCCTGAGGCGCCGTCTCCCCCTATATATATGGTGCTATACGGAACGGGACCACAATGAGTTGGTTGTGCCTCTAATCAGGGTGCATGGGTGAGGGTCATACCCCTCCTTAAATCTCGGATTTAGTTAGTTAGCCGAGATCAACACCAACACATGAGCCACCTCATCCTTCTTCCTCTGCTTGTGTGCGAGCTACCGACCACGCAAGGAGTTGACGATGACGCCATTTGGTGATAGCTACCGTGCTCTTGGGACCCTGGCAGGCATGGGCGGTCAAGAACATCATTGCCGCAGCCATCGAGGCATTCCAACTGTGCTCGGTGGCAACACCATTGTTGTCGGTGGAGACGACCGACAGCGACGATGGTGGCTCACCAACCGCACCCTCTAGTGGTTCTGGATGGCGGTGATGCCTATAGAGTCATAGGGAAGGAGAAGTAGAAGAGGGGCACGATGGGCATTTCAAAGTTTGGCTCATGGTCATACCCAAACAAATCTGGCTACAGTGGCATTTAGGGGCATAGAATTTAAGTTCGGTGGCACTGGACAAAAAATGTATGTTTTCAGTGGCATATCTGGTATGTGGGATGTCTCTAATGGCAAATAAGGGATTGGTCCTATAAAGATTGAACTGAATACATACCAAACGAGTTCCAAGACCAAATAATACTAGTATTATCACAGTCTGATTTAAAATGAATACTTTGTGCTATGCTGACCAGCTCGAACCACATGCTCATTATCCTATCTGAAACCGCCCTTGTAAAGGTCAGTTTCAGGTTAATACCATCCTAAACATCTATACACTCACATTATTCTCATTCACAATGATATACAACTTCCAAAACTGAATAGCATGGATTGAAGTACTAAACTATTGACCTTCCCAAAACCTAACACGGTCTCTTATTGAATAATCATGTTCCATTAATGGGACAGACTGAATCCAGTCCATTCCGTCTGGGCTTTCTGGGCTCAAAGAGAATTGGTGGCTAGAGTTTCCAACCCTAGCCGCCGCCAGTGACCTCGTGTGTGCAAGGCAGGCACGGCGGCGGCAGTGGCCCCGCGAGCCATTAATAGATGAATTTTTTTCCTGATCATCTTGTTTCTACAAAGTTGAAAAAAACGTGTCAACCCCATAGATATTGAGTAGTACAACTTTGCAAGCTGAGTATGCTGAATGGTCAGAATGGACCGCAGGAAAAGAATATTTTTCATTTGTTTTTCATTCCAACCCAATTGAGGTTCGATGAATGCATATGTAGCAGGTTCCCATTCCTCGTATCATGAAGCAAATATATTAAAAGCTTCTGAACTATCCTCTGAAAAAGGAAGCCTTATGAACTGGGCACTGTTATAGCTGCATATGGACTTGTCTGTCATCCTTGTATCTTTGAAGCCAGACCTGACTTGTGTGTCATTTTTTCTGTGCAGCGTCAATGTAGCTTTCTCACCACAGACGACACAAGCTGACAATTTCCTCTTTGCTCCACTGATTACGGTTAGCGATTATTCATGTTTGATCTAAAAAACCCGGCATCACCATATTAGTAGTATCAAATAATTAACCGGTATGGAGTTTCTACATAAACTAAAATATATCCTCAGGAACAGATGCATATCTACATCATATCTCATTGAAACAAAACGGTTATCTCCTCACACCACCATAACTGTTAACTGGTATAAAGAAATGAGTTGCTAAAGAATTGTGTTGGCAAGTATTCATTGTTCCATAAAGCCTGCGTTAGCAGCAGGCCTATATATACACCTGCTCATCTCTCTTGGCTCCCCGCGGTGATTCAAAGATAGAATAGAACTGATCCAGACGAGCCAGTAGCCCAGTATGAAGGGTGGCGGCCGTCTGAACGTGAATGCAGTGATGATTCTCTTTGCAGGGCTATTTGGACTCCTCGCAATCTCTGCACACTGTAAGCGCTATGGATATAGCCGACATTTCTTTTTGCCAGGAGCTTTTTTATGGTCTTTGGAGAAGTACTATAAATACCTTCTGTACATCCTGTCATATCTAGGTACCTCTTGGTAGCTTTCCAAACGACCGTAAAAAGGTTCTTGTGCTAAATATAGAGCTGACGAGACCATATGTTGTGATTCAATGTACATGTAACAGGTGTGCGAGAGCTTGAGCTTGCTGGGAAAGTACAGGCAGCCGATGGGAGTGGTGAGAGTGAAACTGATCGAGTGGGGGAAATATGCAAGAAGAGCGCGTGTTCGTACCAGACAACTTGCTACTGTTGCCTGATAATTAAGGGAGCAGATATGCTACAGGACAATAGGCCTGTGCCAGCAGGGCTGCTTGGCACAGCCGCCAACCCCACCGGCAGTGTATCTACGCTCACTCCCGGCACCAGTCGTCGCTGGAGACACCAACGACGATGACTACGCGGCCGCACCGCGTACTGTGGAGCGTCCCTAATTATATAGTCTCTTTAGCATGCAAATTGATATATGAATCAGCATATGTATGGTGCTATGTGTGATGAGATGGATGATATATTTATTAATTGTGGTATCCATAGTCGTTCATTTATATCGATGGAAAAATATGTAGTGGAAAGTGGGAAAATATGTGCTGGAAACCATTTGAAAAATCATATATAAAAGTTTTGATAAGATCAAACTCAACTCTGTTTATAAGATATGAAATTGACAAACTGTGAAGAAAATGACAAAAATTAGGATGAATAATGTTCGTGCTGAAATTTTGTTTTTTTCTTTGCTATTTGTCATTTTACTATCTCAAAAAAGAAATCAAGTTTGACATTGAAATTTTGCATGGTTATATAATATCACCTCCCCTACATATGTTTTTGTAGGATTTTTCAAAATATCCAAACATGTTTTTTTAGGTGGTTTTCATCTTTCCACCTAGTAGTTGGTTTCCACTACACATTTTCCTTATGATTAGGGCTGGATGTCAAGTCAGCTTGGCTTGGCTCAATCTAGCTCGTTAACATAATAAACTGGCTTAACTAGCTCTTTAAGGATACAAGCAAAATTGCTGGCTTGGCTCAACTAGATAAGAGCTCGAGCCAGCTTGTTAGGCTCGTGAGCCAACCATAATTTTCAGTTCGCATTTTCGGCCATTTGATGGCGCATTTAAATGTTTGGGTGTTTGCTGCTCTTTGTTTTCATTCTTGGCACAGTGGGCTCAAGGATGAGTTATTCTGGACATGGACTGCTCTTTGGTGGTCACACATTTGAAGAGCAAAAGTGAGGATGGATCCACATTGGGTTTTCTGGTGCGGGAGGCAAAGGAATTGATACAGCTTCTTCCACAGGTCAAGACTAGTAAGATTAGTAGAGAGTATAATAAAGTTGCGCATGAGTCGGTGCATTTAGCTAGGAGAACTATGCACATTGCAATGTGGTTGAGACAACATCCTACTCGAGTTGCCCAACTACTGAAACATGATTGTAAACCTCCCTAAGTAATATATAAAGCTATGTTTCCCTTCAGAAAAAAGGAATAAAGCTCACTCAAAGCTGCTTCTGAATAATTAATTACTTTCCCACTTAAGGTTTATGCTAGGTGAGATGTAAATTGGATCAATCATTCCTTACTGAACTTGGCAATGAATGGAAGATTGGAAGTTTTTTTTTCTTTAATAATGGAACTACAATTCCTAGTCTCTATACCAACAAGACGTCAAATATAGATGTAGCTGTTACACTCCCATACCTAAAAGAACCGAAACAGATCGGTCCTAGGAGATAAAACAAACAAAGAAAACAAAAACTCAACATGGATAGCAGCACTGAATTTCAAGAAGGAAGTACAAAAATACAAAGACAAATCCTTCAACCTTCATTTCGGAACCACCATACACTTTGTGGCTTCTAAACACTTGCTTGCTACTATTTTCACCACCCACATAGAGAGAGAATTACTGACCTCCATTGCCTTTCATTACGGATTAATAGGATCTTGACGACTCCTAAAAGTTCTATGTCCACCTGCATCATCTAGATGGAGGGAGAAGAACAGGGGCATATGCCAATGCTGCTTGCTTGAAGATGACACATCAACCTCTCTGTCTGTTGAGCAAAGTATAAACTAAGATCCAAGTTGCCTCCGCATAGAGATTGTTGCTAAGACAGCTTATAAGAATCCATAACCACACACCTTCAGCCATCGCTCCAATGAAGAGGTGGAGGTCCACGACTATGCAACAACACCTCTAAGGAGGAAAGCGAAATTACACATGACTCTGTCATCTTATCCAGATGAAACCGGATCAAGAGTTTTTACCCTGGTACCCACAAGACCTCGAACGGAGTATTGTGCCAAGACCCCATGACAATGCCTCCGAGGAGGTGAAGACGCCCACAAATGCCACGGTCGCACAATCCAATTGATGAATCAGGTCAAGAGTTTCACTAGTGGCTGGCACCGCACTATCATTAAACACATTCTAGGATCGAGAATGTTGACTAGAGGAGGGGGTGAATAGGCACCTCAACTATTTCTTTTGAAAAAGATGACTTTCTCCTATTTTGTCACCCAACGCACCTACAAAATGGATCACAACAAAGTGCAACACTCAACACAAAAATCATAGCGGAAATAGAAAAACCTAGAAGTTCCGTGTTGAACAGAACAGTGATTCAAAAAATCAAAATCCAAACTTGAAAATTAAATCAATGATGGATCTCGTGATTAGAATAAAACACTAGGTTCTACAGCATACCAATCCATGACTCATCCCCATATAAGGCTTGGATTTTGAGAAGGAACACATAAATACCAAAAGATGAACATCAAGTGAAGAAAGTCTCTAAATTGATAAATAAGAGGTAAGAAAATTGAATATTGAATTATATACCTTAGTACGTGAATTTAATACCTCTAGCAATGAGTAGAGTGACTCCAACAAGGTGGAAAATTTCAGCATAAGCAAAAAAACGAAAATCACAACTGAAAAATAAAAAACTTGCAAAATAGTAATGGAAACAATAGAGAGAAACTAGAAGGAGGTGAATATAAGCATGAGAAGAAAAATAAACTTTATTACTTCTAAAGGTCAGCCTTATTTTATGCAGATTACAAAGATTTATCCTCTCAAAGCTCTCATCAAATACATATGCTAAGCATTTCTCTTTCTCTCCTCTAAAACCTTAGCATAAGGTTGTCATATAGATAGCTCAAGGGGCTAGTTCAACTTCTCACATAGCCCTATCCCTCTATTTATAGAGCTAGGTTCTTTGATCCCTAAGTTTCCTAGTTTTTTCTCAAAATACCTCTCTCTTGGAGTACACTCCTACCTACAACTAAGGGTATTTTGGTCCATTTTCTCCTCCATCCATAGGACGACCGTGGTGCCTTCACAACTTTGCTTCGCATCGACGCAAGATTCATGATGATGCCACATGCACTCCATCCTTCCACGGTTTTGAGCCCAAACCATGAAACCATCTCGCATGCTTCTCAAAACATGACTCACTACTGCTTGCTTTGACCTCAAGCAAGTATCCCGATGTCAACGCGTATACTCTGTCTTGCGATCTTGATCGCCAATAAGTCCCTCCTGCTCCTGATCCCTTGGTCAGCCATGTTAGTTGCACCGGCATCCCTATCGCTTGAATTTGTCAACACGTCGTCTTCATCCTTCCCTTCGTACTTCGCCTAGCCTCTATGTGCACAACTAGGATCACCCTTGACTCCACCCGACCTCCTCGATCGTCCGGCAGCAAACACTCCACTTGGCCCCAATCATCCCGTCGTAGACCGCCAAGTTGCATCCATCACCTGCACAACATTAGATAAGCAAACACACATCTCCAACTCCATTATAGATTAGTCCATAATCAAAATTATCAGTTAAAGCACATCTTAGAAAAATCATGAACGCTGGATGGTCCGGCGTGTACACCTCCTGAGCATCGGACCATCCCACGTGTGCAAACCATCAAGCCAGCAACTTCTGCAACCTCTCTGCACAAAATACTCTGGCGTATTCTCGGGCGTGCACACTTCCCATTGCTGGACCATCCGGCGTATGCAACTCCCCCAAACTTGCAACCTTGCAACATCTCTGCAAGAATTGCTCCGGTGAAGCATCCGATGTTCAATACTTCCATCGCCGGACCATATGATGTTCAAGGCTCAATTTTCTTCAAAAACTTCTTCTTTGCAAGAATTAGTCTGGCGTTCACAAGAGTTCATCGCCGAACCATCTGGTGTACTGATCTTCTGAGCTCCACCTCCTGGAACAATCTGACGTGCTTAATGCCTCATCGTTGGACCATCTGGCGTGCATAAACTTATCTACACTAGACCTTCCGACATGTGTAAATTTCCTGGGACAGAGACAAAACTCCCAACTCCCTTTCTTTCAAACTTTGGTTAGTCATGATTATCATTGTAGTACATATACATATTCAAGCAATCCAAAAATCATCGAACCAAATTCACACAAACTTATCAATCACTCATCACACATGAACCAAGGCACATTTCCACTTAGTTTCTCAATCTCCCCCTTGATGAGTGCATTGAAAACTCTCAAAGCACAAAGAATTTGGATTGAACAACACCAACAAGTGAAGCTCATCCAAGTGACAAAAAAAATACAAGAAAGAGCAAAATATGTCACTTAGCATAAGAGAGATTGCAACAGCCTGAGAAGAGAAGAGAGGCAAGCAAAAAACCTCACAAGCTCAAATGCATATGCTCCACGCTCCCCCTTGATGAATGCACATTTTTTATTATGGATTTTCTCCCCCTTCCATTATGCAAGATTCTTCTTTGTGGATTAATGCATATTTTCTCCCCCTTTGGCAATGCAAATATCAAAGACAAACTTTCTCCTCCTTTGAGATAAAACACCATGCAATGCAAAATGTGTGTAAATGAAATATAGACCTACAAAGCTTCATATATAGATCACAAAGCACTTGTAAGGACTAGAGATGTCAAAGCACTATGAGGAGTAAGCAGTATAACTCAAAGGTGCACAACGACTCAAAGTGATTCTATGTCATAAGTACCGGGAGTGAAACAAGTTTTGATCATGTTATTTAATTATCTAAAAGGTGTCACCACAAGAGCATCCACAGTTTCATAATCATTGCAAAGATTAGAGAATCTAGTACTTTGTGAAGTTCAAGTGCAGTAGTAGGAAGTAGTGGATCATCCTCATCATCCCCGAGAGCTGGAAGGTCATCATCTACAAAGATGCTTTCGCTCATATCATGATCACCTGCACACTCAAGAATAGGGCTAGCATAAGGGATTGATTCATTAAAGGTCACATCACAGGACTCCATGACGGTGTTAGTGTCAAGATTAAGAATCTTGTAAGAACGACCATGAAGTGAATACTCCAAGAAAATACCATTAGAAGAACGAGACTCAAACTTATCAAGATTGCCACACTTTAGGATGAAGTATCGACACAGAAAACTCTCAAATGTGAAACCGTCAGCTTCCTCCCAAAGCGTAACTCATAAGAAGTCAAATTCAAAATCGAGCATAAGAAAATCTGATTGGAGATATAGCAAGTTGTGCTAATAGCCTCAGCCCAAAACTTCCTAGGAGTCATATGCTCATTGAGCATCGTCCTTTCCATCTCTACCAAAGTCCGATTCTTTCTCTCAACTACGCGATTCTGCTGAGGAACACATGGGGCATAAAGTTGATGCTCAATGCCATGTTCAAGTCAAAAAGTATCAAAGGGATAGTTCTTGAACTCGATGCCATTATCACTGTGAATTACTTTTAGTGCACTAGAGAGTTCCTTGAACAATCTCAAAGCCAAGCTCTGAAAGTGTGAGAACACTTTATCCTTGCTCACAAGAAAGAAGACCCAAGAGTAGCGAGAAAAATCATCAACAATAACAAGTACATACCACTTCTCACCCGCCAAAAGAACCCGAGAAGGACCAACAATGTCTATATGAAGAAGTTCTTCTGGTCGTTCAGTCATCACCGGATTAACTGGTGGGTGAGATGTGACAATCATCTTGCCATGCTGATAAGGAGCATAAACAAGGTTCTTCTCAAAATTGAGTTTGGGTAATCCTCAGATCAAGTCGAGGGCACTCAAACGAGAGAGCAAATCAAAACTCATGTGCCCTAGTCTCCTATGTCACATCCAAAGCTCTGAAGAGGGTTAAACAATTAAGCATCAAGAAGAACCAATAGATTCAGAAAAATCAGCTCTAAAAATTCTCCCAACTCTAGAAATCTGACAAATCAAAGCGTCCGAAGAATCAAGAATTCGAGAAGTATCGCATTTGAAACACACTTCCACGTCCTCATCCAACAACTAAGATACAGAAAGTAAATTGTATCCCAAATGCTCCACCAAAGCCACATTTTTAAGAGTAAAACTCTCATTCACCTTTACCATACCTTCGGCTTTCATCCTTCCTTTCCGATCATCCCCGAAAGTGATGTACTCGTGTCTCTTCATCGGGGTGAGGCTGGAGAACCATGATGAATCTCTAGTCATATGGTGCGAACAATCGGAGTCAATGAGCCACTTATTCTCTAGGCCTCTGCATGCCACCTAGATATGAGAAAAATAATAGGTGGATGGCTTAGTAATAGAGTTAGACAAAAACATCATAGGAATCCAGTACTGAGTCATCCTATAAGCCGCCTTGGCTACCTTCTTGGTCATATTGTCACAGTTCTTCTTGAAGAAGAGCTTCTTATTCTTCTTCTTGTGTTTTTTGTAGTCGTGGTCATTATGCTCCCTCTTTTTGAGCTTGGGGCAATCCGCCTTGAAGTGAGTGGTTTCACCACATTCAAAACAAGCGCGAGAACCCCCTCTGCTCCGGTCTCTTCTGTTGTTGTAGAAGTGGGTGAACGTCTTCACAATCAGTGCAAGGTCCTCATTATCAAGCGTGTCCAACTGCTCCTCTGTGATAAAAACCAAGGAAGATAAAACAAATCTACCAGATAAAGTGTTAGCACAAGAAACACCAATTCCAGACTGGTTGCCACCACTAGGTCCGAAAACCAATGCTATGTTTGGGACAGAGGATTTCCAAGCCCAATCCGAGCCACCTTGGCTATCTCAATGGATTTGAGTTAGCTGAAGAGTTCATCATAAGTCAACGTATCATAACTTGATGACTCTTCAATGTTCGAGATCTTTACTTCCTATATGCTACGGTCAAGAGCATAGAGAAGCTTGATCGCCCTTTTATGATCATAATAGGGCAAAACACCAGTGAATCTAAGGTTGCTCAAAATTCTATCAAAACAAGCAAACATAACATCCAAACATTCACCGGCCCCTTTCACAAATATTTGGTATTCTTGATTATATGTGCCTGGCTTTGATTTGGTTCGTGCACTCATGGAAGACACTGAGGGTGGATCAAATCTCATGAGTAGTACGGAAGTGCTGGACTCTATCAAACTCATTCTAACTCAGACTAGTGAACAAAATATTTCTGATCTTGTTGTTGACCTCATACTATTCGATTTGTACCTGAGTCGTGCGAGCAGTAGGGATCTCATAGTTAGAATAAACTATTTCTCATATTGCACTTCCTTGGCTTAGAAGATAATCCTCAATGTGCACATTCGAGTAGGAAAAATCACAACCATCAAACAGCGGAATCTTTCCACTTCTCTCCATTGTTGCCTATGGATCACAAAGCTGGTTAAAATCAAGAGATGATCAAACTGGCTCTGATATCAATTGTGGGATTGAGAACGGCAACTAGAGGAGGAGGGGGTGAATAGGCGCCTCAACAATTTCTTTCAAAAAAGATGGCCTTCCCCTATTTTATCACCCAACACACCTCAACAATGGATCATAACAAAGTGCAATGCTCAACACAAAAATCATAGTAGAAACAAAAAAAAATTGGAAGTTTCGAGTTGAACAGAATAGTGATTCAAAAAATCAAAACCCAAACTTGTAAATTCAATCAATAGTGGATCTCATGATTGGAATAGAACACTAGGTTCCGCAGCATAGCAATTCATGACTCATCCCCAAAAAAGGCTTGGATCTTGAGAAGCAACACACAAATATCGAAAGATGAACATCGGGTGAAGAAAGTCTCCAGGTTGATAGATAAGAGGCAAGAGAATTTAGTACTCAATTACCTTATTATATGAATTTTATGCCTCTAGCAGCGAGAAGAATGACTCCAATAAGGTGGAAAATTTCAGCATAAGCACAAAAACAAAAATCACAACTGAAAACCAAAATCTTGCAAACTAGCAAGGGAACTAATAGAGGGAAACTCAAAAGAGGTGAATACAAGCAAGAGAAAAAAAATGAACTTTATTAGTTCCAAAGGTCAGCCCTATTTTAGGTATATTAAAAGATTTATCCTCACAAAACTCTCACGTAATACATAGGCTAACCGTTCCTCTTTCTCTCCTCTAAAACCCTAGCACAAGGTTCTCATATGGATAGCTCAAGGGGCTATTATGAAGGTCAAGTCTACTTGAACTCGAGGCTGAGCTCTAGTCATGGTCGTGGTCGAAGTCGTGGTCGTGGTCGAGTCTCAGGACAACATGTCAGTAAAACAGGCATAACTCTCTCATACAAAATCCGTTTTAGGAGATCTTGGACATTCTAAAAAGCCTACAATAGGCCCATTCCAATGAATATGAGCTCGATGAAATATTTCTTATAGTTTAGTTAGAGTCAAAGAAATAAGATTTTACGCCACCATTTTGAACCTAGTTTGGTCTTGTAATCATGTCGGGGTCGCAGTCCAGATTTTGTACGCCTCTTTCCACGCCCGCACAACCCTAGGTTGACCTCCTCATGTCTCCCTATAAATATACAGTAGTTGTCATAGTTTAGGCTTGGATTTTAGCTTATTTATTCTGTTTTAGACAGTTTAGCCTTTTATCGGTTTGTGGAACCCCAACTCGAGTGCTTCATTGGTAATTAGCAATATTCAGATTGTATCTACCTATTCTTGCTTGTGTTCTCGATTCATTTGTAGGGAAAGCCTTCTTGGCGAGATCAACCGCGTCTTGACACAGTTGATAACCACGTAGTAGTGGTGTAGTGGTTGCGAGAGTTCTTGATCTATTTTGGTCGGAGCCTTTGGATCATCAATGTCGAAACTCCACCAATCAACTTATCTGATTACCTTCGGAAGATTGGGCACACGGACATCACACTCTTTGCTTTATTTTTTGGCACTTTTTGCTTCTTGCTTTTTTTTTTGGTTAAATCTCTCTCTTTTTTGAATGTGACACAAACTCAATAACGCAAAAACTGAAAATAAAATTATGAAAGACACAAAGTGGTTTGGATAGCGGAAAAACTAAGATCTAAATCTTTTTGTGGGGTAATTTTCTGGACTCTAGGTAACGGAACATAACGAAACAAAAGGGGATAATTGAGATTACCTAACGGGCAACCCAAGCTCTGATACCAACCGTTCCAATCTTGCTCGATCTTTTAAATGTAATATGATAAATCGATTACTAGAGTTTCGACGTTGATGATCAAAAGTCTCCGATCAGAACAGATCGAGAACCCTTTACAACCACTACACCACTACTCCGTGATTATTAATCATACCATTGACCTCATCAAGAAGGCTTTTCCTGCAAACGAATCGAGAATCCAAGTAAGAATAGGTAGATGCAATCAAAATATTGCTAATTATCAATGAAGCTCAAGTTTGGGGTTCAATAAACAGATACACGGTGAAACTGTCTAAAATAAAATAATCTAAGTTAAACTCAAGCCTAAACTATGACGTCTAATGTATATTTATAGGGGGAATATAAGGATGTCAACCTAGGGTTGTGCAGCTGTAGGGAAGAGGTGTACACAACCTGGACTCTAACCTCAACACGCTTACAAGACCTAATAAGATCAAAACAGTGACACACTAACTTATTTCATCAACCCTTACTAAACTATAATGAAGTTTTGGTTGACGCTAGATCCATTGGAAAGAACTCGCCATAAGCTTTCCATCAAGTCCAAGCTCGTCTCAATCGGACTTCATATGCAAGAGTTATGTCTATTTTACTAACATACTATTCTAGGACTCCGAGTAGACTTTGGTGTTCGACTAGAACTCGACTTTGACTTCTAGTAGACTTAGTCATCGAGTGCTGACATTCATATGAGATTGTGGTATTTCTCTCAGGTTTCTAAGCAATATAATAACATAAAAACTTAGTAGTATTATATTCTTTACGAAGAAAATATGAACAATAAAGAACGAATTCACCTTGTGTGTATCTGAGAAAGTCATGCCCTTATCACTAGGAGCCTACCGCCCATGCCGTTGCACCCTCATCTACGAGGAGGATGACTAGGAGCCTGCCGCTTATGCCGTCCTCGCCCCCGAGGAGGACCAGGAGGCTGCCTGCGCTGCAGTTGACCCCATCGACGAGGAGGACTACGTTAGGCACCTAGGGGATGGTGTTGTTCCTATGCCTGAGTCTACAATCCGCCAACTTGGTGTGAACTGTTTTTTGTTGTCTGAATGTATTATCATTATCTTCTAATTATTTTGGTTATTTTGAATTTGTGTTATTTGTAAATAAATTGTGCGAGACAAAACACTGTTAGCTCGCTTTAACCAACAGTGACTCTGCTGCTCAAGGTTTCGATTGGCGAGGAAACCAGGGCTCACTCACAGCAATAGCCCGATGATTCTACACGCCGGTGCAGTGTCAATCACGAGTTGTAGTTACGGATCGAGGCGGAGCCTGGGCAGCAGCCCAGGGTTACCGGACTCTGGCTCCACCAAAGATCCCACCCTACTCCTGGCGCAGCGTCAGATGAGTAAGCGAGGTCATGGCGCACTAAAACTCAAAACTCGTGGCAGGAGTAGCATGTTTAGGCCATATTTGATGTGCCGAAACCTCAGCCCATCCGTATAGATGCGATAGGATTTCAGCCCATCAAAACGTGGTCTTAGCATCGTCGACATATAAGGCCAACATTGATTGACTTGTAATCAGCCATCATCTATGTCCAAGCCGGCAGAAAACTTATCAGAGTATAATCCCCCAATATCATTTTGGTAATTTTGTGAGTGAAAGAAGGACCTTAATAATCGTTAAGACAGGAAAATTAATTAAGAGAGTAGCATTTTGTAAATTAAACACTGATTTGAGTGGCATGTCCTCAGCTTGGTTTATCTGAGTAGTGTTTCCTAGAATTCCACTAATGTGAGTGGCACATTATGAACATATGTATTGACGTCACAATAAAAACCGAGATGTATGTATTGACGTCACAATAAAAACCGAGATATATGTATTGACGTCACAATAACTAGTAGCAAATCAATATGGATTTTCACAAGTAGAAAATTCTAAAACCAGGGTCCGAATTCAGATTTAGTCTCTAAAACGGCACCACCATAAGTAGTAGCAAATAACAAATTAACCCGGATGGCATTTCTACATGTACTAAAAAATATCGGGGACATCTAATGTCATTAAAACATACGATTATACGCACATCACCATAACTGGTAACAACATAATTAACCAAGGTGGCATCGCAGCCGTTATCTTTTTTACGGAAAGTTACTAAAGAATTATGCTGGCAGCCATTAATTTTTCCAGAAAGCCTGTGTTAACTGCAGGTTTATATATACATACACCTGTTCATCTCCTCTCAATAATCCCTCCTGGTGATCCACAGATAGAACAGAATTCACCCATCGAACAAGGCAGCAAGACGATCCAGTATGAAGGGCGGCCTCCGTTTCAACATCGATGCAGCGATGACTTTGTTTGCCGTGCTACTCGTATGCCTGGCAATCTCTGCACACTGTAAGTAATATATTTTAGCTTTAATTTTGACGTTCTGCTAGATCATGTCATAGCTTATGAGATATATGCTGTTGTTACGCAATGTACAATAGGCGTGCGTGAACTTGAGGTTGCCGGTAAAGAGATTGGAACTGCAGGCGATGCGATTGACGGGAGCAAAATCTACCTGAATTTCTGTCAGAAGATGTTATGTGACAAAGCAACTTGCTACTGTTGCCCGGGAAAACCATACGTGTGCTATAATACAATGGACGTCTGCCGGCAGAACTGCGCAACTTGCGCTCCCAAGTGCGTTCACCCACGCCCGCTCGTGGCATCAGTTGGCCGGTGACAACAGCGGAAATGACAACAGGGCCATGTCGCTTGCGGAACATCCCAAAGGGCATGTAGTGTCAGAGTACATCGACTGTTATGGTAGGATACGATTTGATTAGATTTGATTATAATCTGTCTGATACGATTCATTCTTACCACTAAGATTGTCTTGCGATCCAAGTCATGTACTCTATAAAACACGCTCATAAAGCTCAATAATATAATCTGCAATTATCGTGAAATATTCATCTTTCTATATTATCTCAAGCCGATGCTGTTCTTGAGATGCAACCTCTACAGCTTCAGCCGTGCTGTCCTTGGGAGATGATATGATCTCCACAACTTGTAGTTTAGTCATGTCGTCAATAATCTGATTGGCTACCAATTAAAGTTGTTTTTCTGATCATCTTTAGATTAGGTTTCCTCTAATTTTTATTATAGATCTGTTTTTCTGATCATCTTTAGATCAGATTTCCTCTATTTTTTTATTATAGATCGGTTAGTGTCACCCTATCGACTCGTCGATGCTCCTAGGCTTCGAACTTCACTACCTCAACTTTGACCTCTCTGATGTCAACTCTCCTCTAATGATGTTATGGCGTGACATGGTGTGCTCGTTGACACAGTCCCTTCTCCACAGCCTTTTGAGCGCTCTGTCTCCACATTCTCATCACGCCAGATCATCGTTGTTAGCATGTTGTCCACAAGCACAAAGCCTCGCACCACCATGAACGAGGTTGTCTCTACCGCGCTTCTCCAGGCTACTAGTGTTGCCACTTAAGGCTATTGGTTCTGTCACAGCTTCAGTCTTCACCCACCACAACCTCATCGCCAGAATTACAAGCTCTTCTTTCACTACACTTCTCGCCAGAATTACAAGCTCTTCTTTCACTACACTTCTTCTACTCTGACAACCATGGGCCGCACTGGCACATTCCTCTTCGCCACTCTGTGCATCACAACCGTCTCAGAGGCCTTCTCTACTATCCCTTTGACCCTGCCACATGGTTCATGATGGTCCCCTTCACATTTAGTAGTGGCAACACTAATATGTGCTTTTGTCCCTGACGCATCCTCGAGCCTCAACGTATCCTCGAGCTTGACAAACCTAGTGGGGTGCCTCATCTTTGACGGTTCTGACACCATCACCTTTGGTATTATCCTCATCCTTCACAATTGTCTCAATCACGTCACCGTCTTCTTTCTACGTACATTCTTGCACCCCTACCTCCATGGTGCCTCCTTGTACTCGTAGCTTCACGTGCAACTACCTCACTCTTAATTACCTTAGCAACAAAAGGACTATAATTTACTTGACCAAACTCATTGGCTTTCAATCCACTCTGAGCATCCGCGAGATCGACGAAACGGACGGACACGTCACATTCCTATTGTGACATCACATGTGAGGGCAATGAAATTATTTTATTGTGACATCACATGTGAGGGACAATGAAATTATTTTAGAAGAGCAAACCCTGATGAGACAAGGGCGTCAAACCTAGGCTCGAACGCTCAAGGGCACAGAGCCAACCATCACTCTTACCACCAGGCTAGCAGCCATTTTTGATATAGGGAGGGTTGTTCTAGGAGTTTTGAATATTTAGTTTAAACTAGCCGAATGCCTCTTCGTTGCAGCGGAAACCCATCATTGTACTAAACAATATTCATGGGTGCACTTTTTTCAAGCAGACAAAACCAAATGATACTCATACCCATGTAGTCATTCTGTGAAGTACACAAAAAAAAAATCTTGAACTGTTAACATAGTCCAAACGAGCACAAACACACGCACACAAAAAAGATTTCTAGTAAACCTACTTCGCGAGAATGTCAATATTTCTCGTTATGCTTCATGCAGAATCCTTTTTCATCAAATCCATCAAGCTGTCATGTCGCATTAAAACTCAAAACGTGGTAGTAGTAGCATGTTTAGGCCATGTTTGATGGGCCAAAGCCTCAACCTATACGCATAGATGGGAAAGGATTTCAGCCCATTAAAACATGGCCGCAATATCGTCGACTTGAACATAGATTGACTTGTAATTAGTAATCATCTATGTCCAAGCCGACAAAAAACTTATTATAGTGTAATACGCTGAGGTCATATTGGTAATTGTGTCAGTGAAAGGAGCTTAATAATCGTAAAGACGGAAAATTAATAAGAGAGTAGCATTTTGTAAATTAAACACGAATTTGAGTGGCACGTCCTCAGCTTGGTATATCTGAGTAGCGTCTCCTAGAATTCCACTAACGTGAGCGGCACATTTTGAACATTCCCTATATTTTAAAAAAAAACTGTATCGATACCTTGTATCAAATAAAAACCGAGATATATGTATTGACGTCACAATAACTAGTAGCAAATCAATTAATCTATATGGATTTTCTACTAGTAGAAAAATATAATACGAGGGTCCAAATTCAGATTTGGTCTCTTAAACGACATCACCATAAGTAGTAGCAAATAATAAATTAACCCGGATGGCATTTCTACATGTACTAAAAAAATATTTCGGAGACATCTAATGTCATTAAAACATACGATTATACGCACATCACCATAACTGGTAACAACATAATTAACCAAGGTCGCATCGCAGCTGTTATCTTTTTTACGGAATTACTAAAGAATTATGCTGGCAGCTATTAAATTTTCCAGAATGAGAAACCAAACTGAAATATGTCTTAATTTACTTATGATGATTGATTGATATTGGTATTGATTTGGCTTAATGTTCTTCGTTTTTGCCTAAGTTTTGATGTGCTGATTCTGGTAAACTCGAACTTCTTGGTGAACATTCGACCATTAGAGTTTTGTTTTACCGGAGCTTCCTATGTTCAATTTCAGTTGTATGAATCCAGAACTTTCGGGTTCCCGAAAAAACCAAAACTAAGAACCCCCTACCTCGATTGAACACGGAACTTTCGAGTACCGGAAATTCCAAGTTTGGCCTAAAACTTCTGACTATCGGAACTTCTGAGTTTGAATTGAAACTTCCGAGTACTTTGGATGAAGTTCGTTTGTCCCGTGTTCATGATTCTTCTTGGGAATATGATTTCATCTGAGAATTTTAATTTTGGACTAACTGGAATTGGAGTTGGAAAAATATATTTTTCTTGTCTCATGATGTGTAGGTAATAGATGCAACTTGACGGCCGGCGGTAGGATGATCAAGGTCAAGCAGGGTGTTTGGTGCCGGACAATGGAGGAGGCCAGATGAAGTCAAGATGTCTTAGTTGTACATGTAGAGATCAAGCAAAGTATGGAAAATAGATGGATATGGTGTGTTGACAAAGTCAAGCGAAATGGATGCTAATGCAAGTGACAAGGTAGCCTGAGGGATCAGGAGAGGGAGAGACTTATCAGTAGTCAAGACCGTAAGACAGAGTACACGTGTCGATATCAGGATGCTTACTTGAGGTGAAACAAGTGGTTGTGAGTCACGTTTTGAGAAGCATACAAGGTGTTTCGCGGTTTAGCCTCAAAAAATAGTTGGAAGGATGGAAGTGCACGTGACATCATCATGAAACTTACGTCAAGGCGAAGCTAAGTCATGAAAGAACCACGATCATTCGATGAATGGAGGAGAAAATGGACCAAAATACCCTCGATGGTATGTAAAAGTATACTACAAGAGGGGTATTTTAGGAACAAGTTAGAAAAATTAGAGGTCAAGAAACCTAGGCTATAAATAGAGGGGGTATGGCTATGTGGGTGTCGAAGGATGAACTCCACAAGCGGGGATCCGGAGGGACCCCCTTTGAGATTTGGTCGGAGGGATGATTCTGAATCTACCTCGTATGTGAAATAAATGGGAGTAAATGAGATGCAGGTGGAATGGAAGATCGGATGCAGGAGGAAATAAATGCTCAGGGGATTTTAGACAGGTTCGGGCCGCACGGAGCATAATACCCTACTCCTGTGTGTATGCTATAAATGCTCACGGAATGTCTCTCTGAGGATCTCTTGTGTTACAAGGATGTGTGGCTAAATCGAGAGCTTCGTGAGCTTGTCTTGGTCTTGAAGACTTGCTGTCGTGCTTGTTCCGTCGTCGTTGTCCAGAGTTCGTTGTCTTCTCCTCTCCTCCGGGGAGCCCACCCCTCCTTTTATACCCGTCGGGGCGGGTAGCGTGCCCAGAAAGGATGGCGCAAGTTCCAAGGCAGCATAAATAGAAAGCAACCATCATAGGCTACAACTTGATATTACGGGGAGGGTTGAAAACGCGCCCCTGTCCGGTCTTGTCGTCATCATTCCGCTTTCAGCGGGTGCAACAGGGAGGGCCCGCCGGGCAACCACCGAGCAGCCCCTCGTGCCCGCCCGATCAGAGCGAGCCTGACACAGCAGGGCGGCAGACATTACGCCTCGAACCCTGTGACGTTATCCTGAGGCGCGCCGGATGACGCGCGACAGGACCCGCACATTAAATGTCCCCACGCCTCCCTGCCAGAGAGTGGCAGGGGCTGACAGCAGGCGTGGGGGGAGTGGTTGGAAGCGACAGGCCACGCGCCCTCTTAAATGCAGTATCGGGCCTCTCACCAATTGACACCTCACCTCTGAGCCCTTGTGGGGACCACCGAGGAGGGACTTCTCAGGTCCTTGGGGAACTGTGAGTGCTCGGGGATTACTGTTCATAGCCCCGAGTACTCTCTCCCGGATACGCCCTTTCTTGGTCCGGGGAACTCGGGTACTCGGAGACCACTGTTCATGGCCCCGAGTGCCTTCTCCCAGAACTTGACTGCTCTGGTCCTCGGGGAACTCGGGTGCTCGGGGACCACTGTTCATGGCCCCGAGCACCCTCTCTCGGAACTTGGTCTTCTCAGGTCCTCGGGGAGCTCGGGTGCTCGGGGGGGGCCACTGTTCATGACCCCGAGCGCTCTCTCCCGGAACTGTGACTTCTCTTGTCATCGGGGAACTCGGGTGCTCGGGGACCACTGTTCATGGCCCCGAGCACCCTTTCCCAGAGTTTGATCTTCTTGAACCTTGGGGAGATAATCCCCGAGGGAGGGTGCCACGTGGCACTCTGCTGTCCTGGCCTCGGGACTCGGGGACCCCTGGTTCCCATGTCACCGACAGTGGGAGAAGGGAATAAACCACTTGAGCCTCTTGAGCCATTTATATGAGAGCTTTGTGCTAGGATTTTAGATGATAGAAAAAAAGGAGTGGTTAGCCTATGTATTAGGTTACAGCTTTGTAAGGAGTTTGACATAGAATGAAATTTATGTTTACTCTTGTTCTTGAATTCACCTCCTTCTAGTTTCCCTCTATTGATTCCCTTGCGAGTTTGCAAGTTTTTCGTTCTTCGGTTGCGATTTTCGATTTCGTGCTTAAGCTAAAATTTCTCACCATGTTGGAGTGGTTCTTCTCATTGCTAGAGGAATAAAATTTGCATACAAGCGTACACAATTGGGTATTGAATTCCCTTGCCTCTTATCAATCTACTTGGAGACTATTTTCACTCGGTGTTTATCCTTTTGATATTTGGGTGTTTCTTCTATCAATATCCAAGCCTTGTGTGGGGATGAGTCATGAATTGAACCTAGTGTTTGATTCCAATCATGTTTGGAATTTGAATTTTTGAATCACAGTTCTGTTCAACCCGGAATATCCGGTTCAACCTGGAACTTCCGATAGGTCAGAACTTCTGGATTTATCTCAGAACTTTTAGGTTCTTCTGTTTCTGCTATGGTTTTTGTGTCTTGCATTGCACTTTATTGTGATCTATTTTTGAGGTGTGTTGGGTGACAAAATAGAAGAAGACTATCTGTTTCGAAAGAAATTATTGAGGTACCTATTCACCCCTCTCGAGTCGTTGTTCTTGGTCCTATAATTAGTAACAGAGTCGATTTGATCATCTGTTGACCTTAACCAACTTTGTGATCCGTAGGCGACAATAGAGAGAAGTGAGAAGATTTCGCTGTTTGAGTGACCTTGATTTTTTGTACTGGAATGTGCATATGCAGGTTTATCTTCTAATCCAAGGAAGTGAAATATGGGAAATAGTTGATTCCAACTATGAAATCTCTGCTGGTTGCATGACTCAGGTTCAAATCGAACAGTATGAGGCCGACAACAGGGTCAAAAATATTTTGTTTACAAGCCTGAGTCGGAATGAGTTTAACAGGGTTCAACACCTCCATACTGCTCGTGAGATTTGGACTACCCTTAGTGTCTTTCATGAGAGTACCAACCAAATCAAAGCTAGAAGACAGAGCACATACAACTAACCATATCAAATATTTGTGCAATGGCCTGGTGAATCCTTGGATGCTATGTTTGATAGATTTGATAGAATTATTAGCAACCTTAGATCCACTAGTATTTTGCCCTATTCCAACCATGAGAGAGCGATCAAACTTCTTTATACTTTTGACCATAACATATGAGAAGTTAAGATCTTGAGCATTCAAGAGTCATCCAGTTATAACACATTGACTTCTGATGAACTCTTCATCAAACTTAAGTCCATCGAGATAGGCAAGGTGGCTCAGATTGGTCTTGAAAACCCCCTGTCTCAGAATATGGCATTGGTTTTCGGACCTAATGGTGGCAATTAGGATGGAGCTATCTTATCGTGTGCTAACACTTCACAGAGTGAATTTGTTTTGTCTTACTTGGTCTGTATCACAAATGAACATGTGGATGTGCTTGATGATAAGGATCTTACACTGATTGTGTACAAGTTCACCCGCTTCTACAACAATCGTCGAGATATGAGTAGGGAATTTGAAATGTCGATGATGGACGAGCTCAAATTCTTCCTTAGGCTACAAATCAAGCAATGCAAGAAAGGTACATTCATTCACCAGATGAAATACACTAAGAATTTGCTGAAAAAGTTCGACATGAGCGATATAAAGCCCCTGGTGACACCAAAGGCTACCACTACCATGCTTGATCTGGATAAATATGGTGAGGAGGTAGACCAACAGGAGTATAGGAGCATGATTGGCTCCCTCTTGTACCTGATAGCGACATGACTCGATATCCACTTCGTCGTCTGCTTGTGTGCCCGCTTTCAAGCGTCACCAAAGATATCTCACCACCAAGCAGAGAAGCACATATTGAGGTATCTCAAATGCACCCTTGAGTATGGTCTTTGGTTTTTTGCATCTTCTTCTCTCTCTTCGTGGTTTTTTATATGCAGATTTTACTAGTTGTAGAATTGATAGGAAGAGTACCTCGGGTACTTACCATTTCTTGGGTACCTCTCTTGTTTGTTGGTCTTCTCACAAACAGTCTAGTGTTGTGCATGTCAACTGTTAAAGCTGAATATATTTTTGTTGCTAGCTGTTGTTCACAGATTTTGTGGATAGTTACTACCTTGAGAGATTTTTGGTTAGATTTCAGGTGTGCCTCTTTTGTGTGACAACACTAGTTCCATGAACTTAGCTAATGACCTAGTCCAACACTCTAGAACCAAACACATGGATGTGAGATTTCACTTCTTGAGAGACCACAAGGAGAAGGGAGACATTGACTTGAGATACATTGATACCCAACACCAGTTTACCGATATTTTCACCAAGCCTCTAGATGCAACAAGATTTGCCTATTTGAATGGAGAGCTTGGAGTGTGCCATCCCTATGGCATTGTGTGAGGAGGAGTTTCAGTTGTACATACTCTATCTTACTTTTGTTGCATTTGCATTGTATATCATATTGCAAGATAATCATAGTAGTTCAGCTTTGACTTGTATGTCTTTAGCATTTTCTATTGCTAGACTTAAATTTTGACTAAGTAGTTGTTTGGAGTAACCTTTTAATCTTAGACTCCTCTTGATGCTTTGACATGAAACATTTCAAGCAACCTAGCTATTCTAATGATGAAATTTGGTAATATTATGAACTATGTAGACTATAAAATGCTATATTCTTGATCATCATGTTCGTAATTGTTTTGGTTTATTGAATACTTGTGTTAAGACTAGTTTGATGAATATCTTATTCTAAGTTTCTTGGTTCAAGATAGTGGATTGAGGAATATTGAACTATATTTTGTATCTTTGTCAAATGTTTAGCTCATGATAAAGCCTTGGGGGAACATATGTTCCTTGTGTCACAAAAGCACTACTTGACTTGATCATGTAAAAATTTGATAATTTGTGCAAATTGAATAATATTGATAAATCAAATTTCTTGTGTTAAAATGTGATCTAATACGGTTGTCTTGATGCTTCATGTGGTTTTCCAAAAAAGTAAACCCATGGTTGCTAAAGTCATCTTGAAAATAAGATGAGTTACAATGAAATCTGCCTAATTGTTCAATCCTTTTTAATCTCTTGATCTAACAAAGTCTTGGTTTCGTATGTGAGTGTTTGCAAAGTCTATTATCATGAATGCTTGTTTGTTTAGTTTGAAATTGAAGTTAGCTAGTTCTTAATGTTTGTATTGCCTTGGCATGAGTGGATGCTTATGTGGTGGTCACTTTTAACATGATTCGACTATGTGAACTTAAATGCACCAATAATTCTTTAGCTTAGCTTATACAGCTTCATGTTCTTATAATATTGTATCTTTTTGAGTCTTTGTGCGCTTGTGAACTCCACATTCTACTTTCTATAGCCTTTTGATGCTTCTAGCATTTGCAAATGTTTTGTGGTACACTTGTAAAAGTTCATTAGGATTGCATATTCGTGCTTTGCATATTGTTCTGTCCTTGATGTTTACATTGCCAAAGTGGGAGGGTGGAGGGGGGAATATGCACGAAGCCACACAAAAGAATCTTGCATAATGAAAGGGGAAGAAAATATGTGAAAAATATGCATTCATCAAGGGGGAGAATTTGTGCTTTTATTTGGCTTTTGAGGTTTTTAGCTTGTCTCTAAATCTCTTAGAGCTTTTTCAATTTTCCTTATGCTAAGTGACACGCTTTTTCTCTTTCTGAGTTTTTGGTCACTTGGATAAGTTTCTTTTGTTGAATTTCTCTAAATCAATGTCTTTGTGCTTTGAGAGTTGTCAATACACTCATCAAGGGGAGATTGAGAAACTAAGTTGAAATATTCCTTGATTTGCATGTGATGAATGATTGATATTGGTATTGATTTTGCTTGATGATCTTAGTTTTTGCCTAAGTTTGATGTGCTAATTTTGGTGAACCTAGAACTAATTCCAGGTGAATATCCAGCATTCAGAGTTTTTGCATCACCGGAGCTTCCAGTATTTAGTTTCGGTTGTATGAACCCAGAACTCGGAACTTCCGAGTTCTCGAAAAAACCAAAACCGAGAGCCCATGTCCCGATTGAACCCGGAACTTCCGAGTACTCAAACTTCTGGGTTTGACACGGAAATTCCGAGTACTGGAACTTTCAGGTTTGAACCAGAACTTCCGGGTACCCTGGATGAAGTTCGTTTGTCCTGTGTTCATGATTCTTCTTGGGAATGTAATTTCATCTGAGAATTTTGATTTTGGACTAATTGGAGTTGGAGTTAGAAAAATATGTCTGCATGTCTCATGATGTGTATGTAATGAATACAACTTGGAGGCCGACTGTAGGATAATTGGGGCCAAGCGGGGTGCTTGGTGCTGGATTATTGAGGAGGCGAAGTCAAGGGTGATCCTAATTATACACGTGGAGGTCAAGCAAAGCATGAAAGATGGATGAAGACAGTGTGTTGATAAAATCAAGCGAAAGGAATGCCGGTGCAAGTGACAAGGCAGTCCGAGGGATCTGAAGAGGGAGATATTTGTCGATTGTCAACATAGTAATACAGAGTACATGTGTCGACATTAGGATGCTTGCTTGAGGTGAAGCAAGTGGCAGTGAGTCATGCTTTGAGAAGCGTGCAAGAGGTTTCGCCGTTTGGTCTCAAAATCGTGGGAAGGATGGAAGTGCATGTGTCATTATTGTGAAGCTTGTGTCGAGGCAAAGCTAGGTAATGAAGGTGTCATAGTCGTTTGATGGATAAAGGAGAAAATGGATCAAAATGCTCTTACTACAAGAGAGGGGTATTTTAGGAACAAGTTAGAAAACTTAAGGGTTAAAAAACTTATGCTACAAATAGAGGGGCAAAGCTATATGGGAGAAGGGAGCCAACCACTTGAGCCTCTTGAGTCATTCATATGAGAACTTTGTGCTAGGATTTTGGTGGAGGGGAAGATGAGTGCTTAGTCTATGTATTAGGTTAGAGCTTTGTAAAGGAAAATTTTGGTAATCCGTCTAAAATATAGATGACCTCTGTAAGAAATGAAATTTATGTTTACTCTTGTGCTTGAATTCACCTGCTTCTAGTTTCTCTCTATTGGTTCCGTTGCGAGTTTGTAAGTTTTTTAGTCCTTCAGTTGTGATTTTTGTTTTTGTGCTTAACCTGATATTTTTCGCCTTGTTGGAGTGGTTCTTCTCGTTGCTAGAGGCTTAAAATTTGCTTAAAAATATATATAATTGGGTATTGAACTCTCTTGCCTCTTATCTATCAACTTGGAGACTATCTTTCCTTATGTTCGTCCTTTTGATATTTTGGTGTTTCTTTTCAAGATCCAAGCCTTATGTGAGGATGAGTCATTGATTGTTATACTATGGAATCTAATGTTCAATTCCAATTATGAGACTCACCCTTGATTATATTTTCATGTTTGGATTTTGAATTTTTGAATCGCAAATCTGTTCAACTTGGAACTCCCGTTTCAACCTGGAACTTCTGATAGGTCAGAATTTCTAGATTCAACTCAGAACTTTTGGATTCTTCTGTTTCCACTGTGGTTTTTGTGTCTTGCATTGCACTTTATTGTGATCTATTTTTGAGGTGTGTTAGGTGATAAAATAGGAGAAGGTCATCTATATCAAAAGAAATTGTTGAGGTATCTATTCACCCCCCCCCCTCTCTAGTCGTCATTCTCGGTCATACACAGAAAGCTTGTGTTAACTGCAGGTTTATATATACATACACATGTTCATCTCCTCGAAGGGTGTGATTGGTTATACGCATGGGTTTCGAAACCCGCTTGAAATTTGCGGTTTTTGACAAATTCAGTCCACACCGTATTCAAATTGGGACCACATTTTGACTCGATTCAAATTCAAAATTAAAAAATAAAAAATTTGACAAATTTCATCTGGTTTATACTGAATTTCACCAAATTCATACCGATATTTTTGAATTTCAAAGAATTCACCGACCACCGCATTTTAGTGGCCGAATGAATTCGTGAACCCTACACCCAAGCCCGCTCGTGGCACTAGTTGTTGGCCAGTGACAATAGGGCCATGTCGCTTGCGGAACAACCACTACTACAAAAATTATTGCTAGAGGCGATGGTAACCCATATTTACAGGCGTTTTATGCACTCGTCTGTGATCGAAGGCCTATGAAAATGGACAATTTACACAGACACAAAAGATACCGTCTATGGAAACCTATTTCCACAGGCGGTTGGCTTAAGTGAACCGCCTGTGGTAATAGGTTTCCACAGGTGGTTTATTTTTTCGCTTAAATGAACCACCTGTGATAATAAATTTTCACATGTGGTTCACTTGAACGAACCGTCTATGCAAATACGTTTCTATAGACAGTTCCTTAAGCAGACCATATGTGGAAACTGATTTTCACAAAGGATTCCTTAAGTGAACCACTTGTGATAACCGGTCTCTGAATCGACATTTTTTTACTCAAAAAAAGCAAAAAAAAATTTGGACTGACAAGCACCCCAGTGGCTGCGACGTCGCAAGTCACAAGTCACATGTTTTTTAGTTCGTGAAGTTTTTAGCACTTAAACTCAAAACCTCTCAGCTCGCGTGAACCCTCCTCACCATAGAACTACTACTGATCGTAATAGCATATGCATTAATTTTGATATCTTCCATTTGAAACTTCATATGATTATTTGGGTATCCAAATGACTTCAAATGAAAAAAAAAATTAACTACAAAGTTGTAGATCTCGTCGAGGGCTACAATTTTCATATAAAGTTAGTCCTCATCTGACTTAGTATTAAAAAATATTAATTTTTTAAAATAAGCTATCATTCATTGCCACAAGCCGTTTACATAAGTAACCACCTATAAAAATAAAGAACTATTTTCAGAGACAGTTTACATAAGAAACTACATCTGAAAATAGATAACAACTTATCTTAAAAAAATCATAAATTTTCATATGAACTCAAATTAGGACAAATTTTATATAAAAATTGTAGTCCTCGACGAGATCTACAACTTTGTACTTAAAATTATTTTTATTTTAAATTATTTATATGTCCAAATAATCGTTTGAAGTTTTAGACATAAGATATCGATCAAAAAGAGTGTATATACTATTGTTATCACTAGTACTTCTATAAGCCAAATCTTATTATTGATGGTGGGGTCTTTGATTTTCTTCTTGTTAATTTTGTTGGAGATGTTAGAGTTGATAGTATTCTTTTTCTTCTCCTTATTTTTGAGTTTACTTGTATTAATAGGACTTGTGGTAACAATAACATATATATATATATATATAAACTTATGTGTAAAACTTCAATTAATTATTTGGACACCTAAATAATTTCAAATAAAAAATTTAAACTATAAATTTATAAATCTCATCGAAGGCTCCAATTTTTATATAAAGTTTGTTTTCATCTAAGTTTGTATGAAAAAATTATTAATTTTTTAAGATAAGTTGTTATCTATTTTTGAAGACGATTTCTTATATGAACTGTCTTTAAAAATGATCCTTTATTACCGCAAATAATTAACATAAGGAATTTAAGCATCCCACTGAGCCAAAGCTTTGTTGCTGAGCCAAAACTTTGTTGCTGATTTTGCAGCCTGACGGTTTTAATATGACTAAATTTTAGCTTAGGCTTCTGGGAACGAGAACCAAACAACCCGTAAGTCTCATTGGTTCTTTTGACAGCTCTATCAGTGAAGTTTGCTTCACTTGGAAAATGGACCGTACGCGAAGATACTCATCCAAGCCACAATCCAAACCAAAATTTGGGAGGATGCCTTTAATCTATATGTATAAGCTTTCTAGAAGACAAATAAAATCCATGACGTACGTCTCAAATTTGTCAACCGCTCTTGTATATATAGTACATACTGTGCTATACTGGTTAGCTAGAACCATACATTTAGTTCTTCTAGACGAAGGAAGGTTTATGCTAAAATAAAATAATGCTCAGACCTTGCAAAAAAAAAATAACAGGTACATGTAGCCATTAAACATGAAAACAAGAAAAAGAAAAAAGAAACGACTGAAACTTGGTATACTCAAAGCAACATGAATCTCAAACCAAAACCTTCAACTTATGGCAACCATACTCTCCAAGTCCATGAAATACCACTATTATAGAAAGATACGTAAGTGCCTGTTCAAAAATAATATTAGTGCTATTTTTTGAACCGATACTGATTACTCGGCACTGATAGTTCATAACTATTAATGCTGAGTCTGGAACTGATACTATTTTTTTTTCACTACCGGTTGGTAGCTCTAACTGGCATTGAAAAGGTTTCAAGAGCCAAAAATAAATAAGCCAGCTCTCTCGAGCCGGCTCGGTTACTGCTACTGTCACCACGGTGTTCCCGCCATCACCGCATGCTCAAATCGAATACATTTCATCAATACAACACATCTCACAATCAAATTCAATATAACAATGCAAGAATCGACTTATCTCATCCATACAACAGCGCAAGAGAATCTGCTAACTATATTTCATACAGAGAACACATATATGCAATAGTATCCAGATTAATAAGTCTAGCTGAAAAAAGTGTGATGGTTGCATATCACAAGAATAGAAAAAGGGAGAAATTAAAATGCAATGTTTGCGGATGGAAAAATTGGAAACCGTATGAATCGGCTTGCAACCCATGAATCAAGTTGTGAGAAAAGGAGGCACCTTTATCGCTAGCGTCACATGAGCGAAAGAAAATGGATCGTTGTCGGCGGCGTGGATGGTCAGCAGCCTGCGGTTGAGGGAGTTGATCTCCATCTCCTGGTGGAAGACGACAGCCTTGAGGAATGCGACAATGTCCTCGTCGTGCTGGATCCGCTCTTGCACCACCCGTAGGAACTGCTCCGCCTCCATCCGCTCTGCCGCCTTCTCTGCTTACAGTCGCAGGGTCACGGCCAGCGCCTTGTCCACGCCTGACGACGCCGCATGCCTCTCCTCCTCTAGCTCGGCCCTCAACTCCTCCATGGTCAGCGTCTACTACCGCAGAGCCTCCCGTAGAGCGGCCACCTCACCTTCTTCAACTCCAGCCAAGTACAAGAGAAAGGAGAGATCGAGAGAGAGGGGCGATGGGGAACACGAGAGAGAGAGAGGAGTTCGAGAGACTGCGAGAGAGAGAAGAGCGAGAAAATATGGAGTATAAAGCCGGACTTAATCGAGCCAAAATTAGAATGGAATAAAATTTCAGGTCCATATAAACTATCAATGCCTGTTGTCAATAGAACCGGCACTAATAGTTGGAGCCAGATGTTTGGTAGCCAAATTTAGAATGGATCAAAATTTTCAGGTCCAGATGAACTATCAGTACCAGTTGTGACTAGAATCGACACTGATAGCTCGTATCAATGCTGGTTTTTAGCGGCTCTATTATTGTTCGGGTACGAGAGGTTAAGAACCGGCACTGATACATCTTTAATAGTGGTTCTTATACAACAGACGCTGATGTGCCACTACTTTTGACCAGTTTTATAGTAGTTTACTTGCCTATTGCTTTTTTTTTGCGCCCACATAGAAAGAAAAATATCAAGCTTGTCTTCCTCCACATATTAAAAGTATCTCGATGATTCTCTAAAATCCGACATCCACCCACAAAATGGTGGCAAAGAAAAAAAAACACCTAAAGCAGCTCACAGACATCAATAGCCAAATCCTAAGCCACCGCAGACCGGTTAGATTATGGCCACTTTGTAGAGCCACACAACGCTGACGGTCACCACCTAACAGGGGCAGGTGACCACTTAACACGAGTAGCACAACAACCATGGCAACACAACCTCATAGAGGCCCCTTCACGCATTCAGCGATCACCACCAAACGGTGACACCGATGCATAACCATAAGTATGCACAACACGCAATAGTGCAGACCTCAGCAGCATGGTGACCCAATCGGCTACCCCATGAGCTTTAGGGCCTAGTATGCACAACACGCAATAGTGCATACCTCGGTGGCATGGTGACCCAATCGGCTAACCCATAAGCTTTAGGGATATTTGGATAGGCTATGGTTTTAGAGGTTCTAGTTAGTTAAGAAAGCTGTTGTGGTTGTTAAATTTTAGTTGTTAGTTTTTATAATAAATTTTTAGCTTCTTAACACACTCAAAAGCTAGAAAACTAATTATAACATACTTCTCAACTTTTAGCTTATTTCAGCCACAACCGTTTCTTAAGTTAGCCAAAAATCACCAAAAGTCGAGGCAAAAGCTAACCATTCAGATAACTTTTGACTTTTTTTCAAAAAAATCTAAAAAACCTATCCAAACAGGATTTATCTTTCAACACTCCTGCTACATGTGCTCAACCTAAAAAAGTTCTTGAATAATTTGATAATACAAATATTTCATACTACATTCACTACGTAAAAACAAATAAATAAGACACGAAATTAATGACGAGTCGTTGTGACCTGTCATTAAAGATATATTAGTGACGGATTCCACTATGACCTATCACTAATATGCCTTTTGATCGAAACTAGACATATAACTATCACTAATGAGTGATCATTAGTGATAGTTCTAACATGATCCGTCACTGATGATAATAGTGATGGTTCAAGTTGTAGCCTGTCAGCAATGACTAGGTCATCCGTGACGGATCATCCTATATCAGCCATTAGCGACGGGTTGATCCATCACTAATAACTAATCATCCTAGATTAGTCATCAGTGACGGGTTAAGTTGTGACCTATTGCTAATGACAGTATTCATCGGTGCAGAAGTTTGGTAAGAGCTTTGCTTGTGGTATTTTCCATCAATAAAAAATATGAAAATGGAATCATATGACTATTTGGTAACATGCTAGTCTTCATTTACTCAATAAGTGTTCCATGCTGAAATAAAACATGTTATTTTAGCTCTCCATTTAAATGCTTAGCAATGCAAATCTCATCTTGAGTTATTCACAAATAATTTTTATTTTTCTTATATTTTTTTCTCACCTCAACAGCACTAGAATAGGATTCATCGTATATTTTTGCTCAAATTTGATGTAAGGGGTGGCGGCTATGAACACATACACGCGTTCCGAAAATTATGCAGAAACTTCAGGGGGTGAGAACTCAATCTTTTAGGCTGAATCTAGCCACAAAATTTTCCGAATCCAACAACATTGGGGAGAAACAAATGTAATTTTTTGTATAGATGTTCGTCGAGTAAAAAAAGTTAAAATCGGAGTCCGTATGCAAAACTTATGTCTGCTTTACCAAAGACACTTCGGGTCACCTATCAAATTGCGATCGTGTGCAGGAGATATTCAAAAATTCATCACATATTAATATAAATTTGGATGAAGAAAAATTTTATATGTAAATTATAACCCTCGATAAAATTTAGCAAAATCAGTCATTTGTGACGGGTCACGGTTCTAACCCATTACTATTCTGTCATTAGTGACGGTCACTAATCTAACCCATCACTAATGACCTTTGGCAAAGAAGATTAAAATGATAAAATATCCGATTTCCATCACAACTATATGATAGGAGAGGTGGTAAGGGGCTACGCGTGCTAGGGAGAGGTTGCCAGTTCGATTCTCATGGAATGTAGTATGAAAACAGTGTAAAAAATAATGTGGCTTGTGGGGTATATACGATAAGTCTACGTTGGAATAGCTCAGGTGAAAAATTTTCTTTTTTTTTTACTTTTTTCTGTCTAAAAACAAGATAAAAGTTCATTAATCATTAGCGACAGGTCAGGATTATGATCCATTATTAATGCAAATTCTTCATTCACGGGTCACGGTTACGACTCGTCACTAATGACAATCATTAGTGATGGATCATAATCTATCACTAATAACCTCTTATCAGTGACGTGTTTAGAATTATAGATACGGACCTATCACTAATAATATTTATCACCTGTTACTAAAGATGTTTTTTCACGAATTCATTACAAAGGACGTAAAAGTTTGAGTAAATTGACTACATGTCACCGTTAAACACCTCAATTCATGATTCATAAAGTCTAGTTTCACTCATACCATCAACAGTTCAAATATTGTTTACTCCATATCATTTCGGTGAACCTGTTATTGGCATCACATTATTCATCATGTCAGATAAATGAACTGATTACACTCAGTCCAGAACACATCTCCCTGCCCATTCCCTAACACCGTTGACCCGTGCTCCTCTTAGCCCATGCTTTTTCTCTACCTAACCCATGCTCCTCTCAGCGCGGCATGGAGGATGGGCATGACACGACCGGTGGTGGCGAGGAGGAGTGGCCCATGGCGGCTTGGAGGGGCGCGATGCAGCCCGCTGCAGCATGGAGGGATGTGAGGTAGCCCTCGGTATGGTCGGTAGGGGATGCCACGCGATGCGAGGAAGCCGGACGGTGGTGGATTCAGGTAAGACATCACTACAATAAAAATAGTTATATGAGACATCTCATTAGTACTTACTACAATAAAAATAGTTATATGAGACATCTCATTAGTACTGGTTAGGATAGAATTGATACCGATGAAGTATCAGTGCCGGTTCATTATTTTTCGTGCTCGATCTACAACCGGCATTAATACTCTATCCCTATATAAACCAGACTTAGCCGCAACCTCTCTGTTCCTCCTTTGCGCGCTCACCGATTCCCGCTGTCTCCCTAACGCCGCTATTCTCGGAGCCCCTCCGTCCCTGTCCCCGTCACCGATGCCGCCTCCCTAGCATCCCTGTCCCCATCGCCAATGCTGCCTCTCCCATCCCCGTCACCGACGCCACCTCCCCACCGTCCCCGTCCCCATCTCACCGATAGCTTCACCGGCAGCTTCAACCTGACAGAGGGACGCCGTCATCGTCGGTGCCCAGGTTATCCATCGCATTGTGCATCTAATTAGCCTGGGCATTGTGCAATGCTATTGCTTGGATGAGTACGAGAGATAGTACGCTGCAATCTTAACAGGCGATGCAAATAGCTAAATAGTTAAACGTGAACACATCTTTATATGTACTAACATGGAGACGGATCATTGACTTTAAATATAAT
Source organism: Phragmites australis (assembly GCF_958298935.1). NCBI lineage: Eukaryota > Viridiplantae > Streptophyta > Magnoliopsida > Poales > Poaceae > Phragmites > Phragmites australis. Next base: position 17,388,508 of record NC_084921.1, read on the forward strand.
ACTAACAATATAAATTTATTTACTTGTCCTACTTATAATGCTTTATATTTTTAGAAAGGTGTTATGTGGGCAGTTTAAGTTATAAAGGTTGGGTATAGTTGACATATAGGTAATGGTAGAAAAGTAAGGTTTTGGGAGGACAATTGGATAGGTGCTGCAAGTCTAGCTATATTTTTTGGGATTTGTATGTACTGTTCAATGAGAAAACTAGATCAGTAGATGATGTGTGAGATGATAGTATTTTAATATGTACTTTTAGGAGATGTTTTACTGATAGTCTTATGAATAAATGGGATGAGATATGCCAGATAGCGTCTACAATAGTTTTTTCCGATGTGGACTCCAAAAATTCTCAAATTTGGATTGAAGTTTGCTATGCTATGTAGATCTCGTGCACGTGATTGAATCCGAGATGGTCATTGATGAATTATGTGATCAAGGTGTAACAGCCCAAATTCTTAAAACTAGGAAAAATTTAAACTCTCTCATAGAAAATAAAGATTTTTCAAAGAAAAAACTAAATAAAATCTCTTAAGTGTGTATGTGTACCTTTATGCATATACACATATACGAGAATATGTGTGTTATGTGTATAAATACATGTATACATTGAGGGCTATTTTTTCTATAAAAAGAATATTTATAGTTATATATGTGCCGGACATGAAAAGGTGGCTTACCAGTTGGAATTGCCGCCCAAGCTAGAAGACATGCGCATTTGTTTCACATATCGCAGCTGACCAAGTGTTTGCGACTACCAGAGGAACAGTTGCCCTGGAAGAAGTAGAACCGCAAGAGGAGTTGACTTATTCAGAATACCCAGTCAAGATTCTAGGAACAACAGAGCGAGTGACTCGGAGAAAGATCATACATATGTGCAAGGTTTAGTCGAGACACCATACCAAAGATGAAGCAACATGGGAGCAAGAAGAAAAGCTAAAGGCAGAGTACCCTCACATGGTTGGAGATAAACCTGAATCTCGAGGACGAGATTCCTTTAAAACCAGGAAAATTTAAAACTCTCTCAAAGAAAATAAAAGATTTTTCAAAGAAAAAACTAAATAAAATCTCTTAAGTGTGTATGTGTACCTTTATGTATATACACATATATGAGAATATGTGTATTATGTGTATAAAACATGTATACATTGAGGGCTATTTTTCTTATAAAAAGAATATTTATAGTTATATATGTGTGATTATATTTGTTTGAATGGTGATTGTTGATTGATTGATTATGTGAGCTAATATAAGTATATATGTATGCATGTGTATATTCGAGAGGTATAGAGTACGAAAGGAAAAGCTTTTAAATTGAAGCAGGGCAAGCCGTCTCTTTTTCCCTCTCCTTTGCTCTCCCCACCGTCTGGCCCAACCAATCCAGCCAAGCCTAAGCCAACCCTCTTCTTCTCTGCATGGGCCAACCGGAGCCAGCCCGTCATGCCCGCTTTCTCCTAGACCACACTCGCGCCTCAACTAGCTGTTGCCGCTTCCTCCAGCTGAACGCGCCTTCTGCCTTTCCGCTTCCTCTCAGAACCACTGACGTGCGGGCCCCCTGGTCATCTCCTACCTTGAGCCGGAGACCGCCTCCTTCACGAGAACAAGCCGGTCGCAAATCCACGTGAATCTCGCGCCTAACCCGAATGAGAGACCTTCTAGAAGCTATCGAATCTAATTCCCATGAGCCTGTGAACCTTTGCCGACCCTATCTCTATCCAATCTAAGTTTAAACATGGAGTTGGAGCTCGGGATTTAGCCGCTGCCGCCTTGAAACCCTAGCCATGTAGACTATGGACTCCACCGCGTCCCGGGTATAAATAGGTAGCCCTAGGCGCTCCCTAGAACACCACAAGCTGTTTCCCAACTCGCCGATGTGAGAGCGACTCCATAGCTCCCTAGACGATACCGAGCCGCCATTGCTCCTCGTCCAAGCTCGCCGACCCACCGTTCCCATGACGCATTGCCATCGCTGAAGCATCCTAGAGCACCGCCAAGACCCTGGGAAGCTTCCTCCACCCTCGTGTTATCATCTTGGTCACCGGAGCGCCGTCGCCAATAAGCCCGATGGTTGTTGCTACTGTACGCCGTCGCTAGGCCACCTCACCACCTCTCCGACCCCGCAGTTGCCCGAGGTGAGATCCCCATTGACTCCTGATGCTAATCAGCTCCTTGTCGATGAGAACCAACACCGACGACGAGGTGTTCGTCGAGCTTCGGCAAGTCCACCACCCCGGTTCCGCCTTGGGCACGACCCCGCAAGCCACTAAAGCTTCCCCATCCGTCCGATCTGTAGCCGACGGCCTAGATTAAAACCCATCATACCCTTTCATCTACCAATAAGAGATTGCCACGTGTACAACTTAACCCAGTTAGCAATTTAGCCACCTCATTATGCCCCTCACCCTGTCACGTCAGCAAATCGCTGATGTGTCATGCAACCTCGGCAAGAATGCGCAGTCAACGTTGTTTTTCTTTTTAGTTACTATGATGATGTTACAATTGATATATATTGCGTAATAAATAGTTTTTTCCAGTGTAAAAATAATTCTAAAATTAGGATAACCTTTTGTGATATAGTTTTCATGATGTTCATAGTGTTTTGTAATTTTATATGTTTTATACTTCAAATAATTGCTAATTAATTCGGTTTAATGTTACTTTCAATAGTTTAAATAATGTTTTCTAGAATAAAAATAATATCATAACTAGAATAAAATTTGAAATAGTTTTAGTAATGTTTAATAATGTTTTTATTATATTAATTAGTTATGTTGAATGTTTTAATGTAGCTTAATAATTAAAGTAAATGCTAATAAATTCTATAAAATCCTAGAAAGTCCCAGAAAATCATAGATAACTTTGGAAAGTCCTAGAAACTTCCTAGCAACATAATTTTATCTGTAGATAATCTTTTTAGTCTTGTTTTAATCTTTAGAAAATCATAACTTGTTAACCGTATCTCCATTTTGATCCGTTCTTTTGCCGAGTTGTCCGGGAAAGTGTGATCTTGTATGTGATGATGTTTGTTGTGTGATATTTGTTTCTTTTTGGATCTTGGTGTTTATGTGTTGCCTTGTCACTTATTTTCACGAGTAGACGCCAAGGTGGTAAAGGAGCTAGAAGGACTTCAACATCAAGACTTCACTGAAGACACCAACTGAGTCAACAGAAGGCAAGTTGTGTTCTTGAAAATACTTATCCCAGTTTTCAAATTTTTTGTCTTATAAATATGAATGCTAATAATTTGTTGTGAATCCCAAGAGTTAGGCTTTGCCCTAGTTTTTCCTTATCATCCTTGTCGCCTTAGTACGATTTTCGGTTATGGAAGGGTAGATGATGCTCAGTATCAAACATCATTAAACACTTTAAAAATGCTATGGCTGGATAATTTATGATTTTAGAAAAAATTAGACGCAAGAGTTGCCTAAATAGGAGTTAAGGTGAAAGAGAATAGGGTTTCGGGAGACGGATTAAGCTGAAAAGAAAAACTGGTTTACCGGAATTATCTTCATATGAGAAAAGGCTTTATTGTGCAATCATTGTGTCGGGCTTGATAACATTATTATGCGAGGTTCAAGAAGTGTAGGACAGACTAGACTTTACTAACTAGGTTAAAGAGAATGATATGGTGCTAATGTGACTTGGCATGCCATGCAAGCATCAACTTGGATTAAAGAAGAGATACGTTGAGGTCTAGTCTCGACCACCCATGATGGATCAAATGGACAGAGATTGTGCTTCTAGGTTAAGGATATTGTCTGTGTAGCGGTGGCGGCTCGAGTTTTATCGGACACGGCGATCAGGCACATGGCCACTGACATCGGCATGGGGCTTTGGTGGCATTTTAGAAAAATGAGGGAAGCATGGCGTAGAACGCGGAAAGGCTAACTCAGCAGTATGGTTAGTTTTGGAAGGGATACTCCGAGGTAGCGGTAAAACAACAATGACTGCTGCTAGGTTTGGAATTGATCATGAACAGATGTAGCAGCGAAGATGCTCGCGTTTCCGGAGATAGGTTATGAAATTTGAGAAATTATCTAAACAAAGACGTTCATATTTCCTAGGAACACAATGCTATAGTATGGGTTTAGGAAGATTATCTATTGAGATAAAGAACGATCAGCAGAGATGAGATGAGTGATGACGACAACATGCTACAGTTAGCAACCATGTTCTGGTCATGTTGCTGAATAACCAGTGAAGAACTCATACGGTCACGTAGAAGATCCCATGGGACACGCCATGAAGTAGATGGCACATCCATACATCTCCTGGATTGACGGGGAACACGAATGCAAATCTAGTGCGCATGAAGAACGCGTTCAGACTGGGGCAGTTGGGAATGCCAATGCAAATCATGGGCCACGTGGCTGCCCGCGACGGTGACGATCATGGTGTCACAAATCAGGCTTTGGCCATGGCTAGGGATTGGCTAGGGACTTAGTATGATGGTAAAACTAGATTAAGGGAGGAGAAAGAGGGGTCCTCACCTTTCTTCGACGGTCTAGGAAGGAGGATTCACGGAGACGACGACGTAGCGCATCACGAGAGGCGGCGACACCAACGAACGGTGGCGTACAAGTAGGGCAGTAACAGTGACTAGGGCTTTAGGCATGGAATAGGGGCAGGGAAGGGCGTGCAACCCCTAATTATAGGGCTGGGAGCAGCTGGCCGAGGTGGAGTCCAAGCCGAACACGACTCAGGTTCGAGTTCGAGTTGGTTACGATTTCCTTTTTCATAGCCCTCTATTCTGATGACGATATCTCCATTGTCTGGACACCAAATTGGATTTTTTTTCTGGACTCTACCCTATAGTACTAAAAAAGATCTACAACTTTGGTATTGATTAGAACTTCTAAAAACGTTATCTTGATTTCCAAAAATGTGTCACAAGATAAACTATTTGAACTGAGACACATTTGTGCAGCATTGATTTCTGAGGCCATAACTCCTAGCTCCATTATCCAAAAGGGGACTTCCATAGGTTCAAATTGAATCTCTCGATGAGGTCTAAAAATTGGGTATTGTCAAGATTTGCACGTTGAGGGTGATAAGAAACTTCTCTTATAGCACCTTGAGGGTCTGTTGTATCTAGAGGGTAGCTCCTTCCTGACTTTGAACCTACGGGGCCCTTTACTAGGAGGAAGTGGGCAACCTTGATCAAATGTTCCATTACAACCCATATAGAGTCATAACTAGTCTGGGTACATGTTAGTCCAAGTGTAAAGTTCATACCAATCTCTTGATATTTACATTTTGGCACTTTCAGTGGCTGTAACAATTATGCGGATTTCTGATGTTTAGCTTTGACCCTCTGACATGTATCACACAGAGATGCATGTTCTACTATGTCTCTCTTCATTCCAAACCACCGATAACAATCCTTGAGATCTTGGTACATCGTGGTACTTTTTGGATCAATGATGTATGCTGAATTGTGAGCTTCTCTCAATATTAACTCTCCAAATGCTTCTAATCTGGTACACAGATCCTCTTCTCGTGGGTTAGCTAAGCTGCTCCTCTAGCACAGCTCATCTCTTCACTGAATCTTGACTATCAGTAAATTCCTGGGATGACATCTAGGTTCTTAGCTTCCAAAGTTATAGAGGTGGCTGGAAAGTCTACCCTCCTTAAAAAGGTTTATGCTAGAGCATACACAGCTTTCTCTCATTTCTTCCATAGGGGAGTTTGCCATCATTGGAAACTTTACCATTGACATAGGTAGGTTGTGCCTTACAATAAAGTTTGCTACAAGCTTCTGGAGTCTTGAGGTGGCTAGCTTGATCACTACCTTGTGCTGGAGCATAGAGATTGTTGTGGCTTTGAGACGAAGTTAGGACCTTCTTCTGAATGTTGAGAACACTTGTTGACTAAGTGTCCTTCTCCACAACAAAAATACTTCTTCATTGTAGGAGCATCCTAGGGTTTGCTCTTGATCTAAGAGATTTCCCGATTGATAGGTCACAATGCTTGTTTTAGAAGTGGAACGTAGCCACGAATTGCTACCTGCTTGTTGGTACTGGAGGGCACTCTTACTTTTCTTGTTACTGCGTTGCTGACTATGCTTGTCTTCTGCATGCAGAGCTTTTGTGATCTATAGCAGACTTTCCTTATTCTGAGCCATACTTTGGAAGATCTAAGTTAGTGTCATCAAGAGTTTTTCCTTGTTGAACTATGGTGGCACCTGCTGGTTGTTATTGTTGTTGTTGTTGATATCTTTACCAAGTTGACCTTTCTTCATGCTCACCATCTGATCAAGATTGAGGAGGAAGGTTGGGGTAAGAAGAGAAAAGACTAGAAAGAGAAAACCCAGCTATACTATTACTATAGAAATATATAAGGAATGTCACTATTACCAGATGCTAAAGCATCCCACAACGCATACCAACACTCAAACAGAAAAACCAAATCACACAAGACACACAACACAAACGTACACTACCAACATCGCTATAACATTTCCGAAGAACAAAGAAAATCCTCCTAAGACTCGAAAAATAAAACTGGGAATAGTGTGAAGGCAGATATTTCATATATCCATAGGTGTGGTAGATGATTCTTCTTTGAAGCGAAGGGTCTTCAACTTCATCACTGAAATCTTCATACGAGGTAGAAGCGTCAAGTGAGATCTTCAAGTGCATCCTTCTCAACCGAAGTAACCGGGATGGTTTAACAACTAAAAGTTTTGAAATGGGGAGTAAATCCATTTTGCTCAATAGATTGGAGTAGGTAAGTGGAGAGAGAAACTAAGAAGTCAGAAAAACATGGGGATGGGTTTTTCAAAATAAGCTTTTAAAATATGACCATATGACACGACCATTCTATCTAGGTTCGCATCCTACGGTCAGTATGACTCTGATACCACCTCTGTCACACCCGATTTTAATGAATAAAACCATATGCGACTTATATGTGCATAGGATATTTAACACACATAAGGATGTCATAGTTGAAGTAACAAAACCAATATTTTTATAGAATAAACATTTAAATCTTACAAAATTGACATATATTTCCTTCTATGTAGATATCTACAGCAGAATAGAAGCAATGGTGCACAACAACACCGTAGGTAACCGACCGGGAGACACACACCTAGAATGTCACAACCTCGTCTTGATAGTCTTCAACATCTTCACTCACTGAACAGCACAACACATGTCGCATGGCATAGGGAAAATAGCAAGTGTGAGCACATGACGCGCTCAATGTACAAGAGAATAATGATATGCAGGCTTATATCATGGATAAGCTGACCAATGGTATATTTGCGTAAATGCAATTAAAGAAAAGATATTTAGACTCAAAAGCAATAAGCAGTTATTAAGTGAATGTAACCCAAACAACCCAATAACTATAATTCAACGCTACTCACCTTGCAAACCATAAGCATCTCATATCACCAGACCGTATTTATAACCATATCATAATCATTCCATAACTATAACTCAAACTAACTAATCATGTGAGGATCCAAGTCTCTCATGACCATGAGCACGGCTAATATATCATATTTTATACTCTGCAGAGGTTGTACAACTTCTCCATGACTCTTGATTTCATCACCTACAAGCAGGTGACTAAAGTCTCCATATTGCAGTGCTGACCAAGCACTATACACACTACCTATGGTATGTTGCCAGGAGATCATTATGAATTCTTTACAAAGAATCTTCCCAGTATGTGTCACCATCACTCCAAGTTTCACCGCTAGGGTTTACTGAATTCCCTTCCAACCCAAAAGTCTCCTCTTATGCCATGCTGTTCATAAGGTATGCAGCCTTCAGATACAACACCTCCAACTGGCTCACATAGTACTGGAAAAACTCTAATTAATCAGCTAAGCCTACTCATATCGGTCTCGTGTTTGTAAGAAACTTCTTGGATTGTCGCACTATGAACCGATCCTTACTTAGGTTACTTGAGCAAACACTAACCTACCACCATAACCATGACCATCACCAACATTCTTTGCACATGGCCTATGGTTCCATGCTGCTATATTAAATTCATCACCATATTAACCATCTTTGTCGCATGTGTTCATTAGTCAAGTATATGATGCTTCTCGATATTCTCGACAACATGGCTAATCGTTTCAACTCATAAAAGACACCTAACCATAAATTATTTATATTTCAAGGATGTAATTTTGTAAAACAAAATAGTTTAAAACATAGGAGCAATATTATCAAGAAGTACACTTGCCTTTTACCCAATGCTGCTCAATGTTGTCGAAACCTTGGTTTTAAAGTCCCTTGAACGATTCCGAGATGCTATCAACTAATCACGGTAATTACCGATAAACAACACAAAGAAAACACTAAGAACAGCATACCAAATATCATCAAAATACTTTAAAAACACTGTGGTTGGATAATTTATGATTTTAGACAAAATTAGACGCAAGAGTCACCTAACTCTGAGTTAAGGTGAAAGAGAATGGGCTTTCGAAAGATGGATTAGGCTGAAAAGTAAAGGATGGTTTACTGGAATTATCTTCCTATGGGAAAAGGCTTTATCGCGCAATCATTATGTCAGGCCTGGCAACATCATTGCGCAAGGTTCAAGAAGTGTAGGGTAGATCAGACTTTACTGAGTAGGTTAAGGAGAATGATATGGTGCTGACTTGACTTTGCATACCATGCAAGTATTGACCTGGATTAAAGAAAAGATATATTGATGTCTAGTCTCGAATGGCTAGAGATTGTGCTTCTGAGTTAATGATATTGCCGGTGACTCCGCGTAGCGACGACGGCTCGGGTTTCGCTGAAGACATTGGTGTTGAGCTTCAGTGGCGTTTCAGTGAAATGAGGGAAGTATGGCATAGAACACGAAAAGGGTAACTCAACAGTATGGTTGGTTTTGGAAGGGATACTCCGAGGTAGCGGCAAAACAGTGACAACTGCTGCTAGGTTTGGTAGTGACCGCGAACAGATGCAGCAAAAAAGATGCTCGTGTTCCTAGAGATAGGTTATGAAATTTGAGAAACTGTCTAAACAAAGACGTTCTTATTTCCTAAAAACATAATATTATAGCACGAGTTTGGGCAGATCATCCTCTGAGAAAAAGAACAATCAGCAGAGATAAGATGAGTGACGACTGTGACATGCTGCGGTTGGCAACCACGTTCGAATCTTGTCGCTGCATAACCAATGAAAGACTGAAAGGGTCACATTTAAGATTTCATGGAACACGCCATGACGTAGATGGTACATCCATATGGCTTTTTATCTGACGTGGAACGTGAATGCAAATCTGGTGCACGTCCAGACTAGGGCAATGGGCATGGCGATTGCGCTCTCGATGGCTTTGATGCTCTAATAGCCGATCTGGTTGGTGAGGATGTGGGGAACATCCTGGAGCATGTTCTAGAAAAAAGGGTACGATGATTCGACATCTGATCGGTGTGGAACGCTAATACCAATCGGCAACCACATGGTTGTCCGCGATGACAACAAACGTAGCGGCGCAAATCAGGCTTTGGGAATTAAATTTAGGAATTAAATTGAAGCCTTAAAAATATGTGCAAGTAATAAAAGTTAATAATTTTGAAGAATATTAATTTGAGTTTGCCTCAGATTTTTTTAATCAAATCAGTTAAAATTGCACTTGAATTATATAATCTCTACAAAAATTTGAAGATACTTTGGTGCATCAAAAGATATGATGTGGATCGGAGATATTTAGCTATTTCCGTCACTGTTCATGGCGGCTGTTGCGGTTGGACTTTCTAGTTCCTCACCGAGCTGCCGCCGAGCTGCTCAAAGGAGAGGCCAAGGACACGCTGGCCATTTTCTCTGACCAAGGACGGCCGACGTCTTAACTCCCTCCGCAGCTCTCCTTTCTCCCTCACAGCTCTCTGTTTCTCCCTCTCGCGCGAGCCCTGCTCTTCTTTCTCTCCAGCCGAACAGAACTGAGGAGCAGAGCACCTCCATTGAAGCCCAGCCCGAGCTCAAATCCGCACAGCCAAGCTCAGACCCGCCCCAACCGAGCCTCAAATCGCGCATAGGAAGGCCACCTAGGGTCGTCCCCACCGTTTCCCAAGAGAAACCCCATCTTCCCCGGCGAAATCGAGCTTTCGCGCGCCGTTCTTCTCCAACTCCGGCGACTACCGTCCGGTCGCACGTTGAGCCGCCGCAGAAGTGCATCTCCCGGAAAACCAATAGTATGGTGAGCTTCCTGGGACCCTCCACGTACTTTTGCCCGCGCTAGTTCGTCATTGGCCCGTCGCCGGCGCGGCCGTCCGCGCGGACCGAGTGCTGTCGCGCCATGGCGCTCGTCGCCGGCCGTGCTCCGGTCGGGCCCTTTGGTCAATAACTACCCAGGGTGGTTCCCCATCTCACAATCTCCCTGTGGATGTCCTCGCCCGGCCGAAACCCGCTGCCGTTCACTGGCGGCGAGGTCGTCGTGGCTCCCGTGCGCCACCATGGCCACGACTTCCTGTTTGAAGCTTGACTGGGGTCAAGCACAAGGGTCAACAAGCCGGCCCCACTTTCATCTCAGTTGCTTGCTAGCTTCCGGTGTAAACAGCCATTAGGTGATTTAGTGCTCAGATATTCCAGGATAAATACAAAATAGACTTTTTGATGCAACGTTAAATCGGCTGAAAGCTTGTAAAATCCATAGAAAATGATTATTGCTTCAAAACTCATGAAACCACTTTTGTTAGCTTCATATGGTCATACTATACTTATTAAAAATACTAGGAGACATAAAATATGTACTAAAATTTCTATAATAATGAAATGTGTTTAAGATTTAATAATTCATAATTAATTATTGGTAGGTCCAAAATTGGTGAAACCAATTTTTTAATCTTCTAATATTTTGTCCTATTCATTAAAAATGCTCACCCTCATGTTATACGTAATTAACTTCCTGTCTACGATTAAGTTTTGATTTAAGTTTAAGTAATCTAGAAAAATTGCAGAACATTTAGTCATAACCCAATTTAAAAATTTATTGTTGTCATGCACTCATGGCATATTGCACTGCATATGGAGCACATCTTATAGCATTTCATTCATAGTCATTTACGAGGCATCTTCTATTATTTAGAGAACGATGAGCTGACAAGTGACAGAGGATTAGCCGAGGTTGATAGGATCTTGAGTTTATTTGTGAAGTACAGGAAAGTATCTATCATATTTATCCTATATTTTAGAGAATTTTTGATCAATTTTCTAGATATTGCTACATGTCGTATGTTTTGTGAGTTGGTGTCAGGAATGTGGGTAGATCCTATTTGTTGTATAGTACTTATCTTAACAAAGTTGTTAAGTTTGATCCTTGTAACCTGGCTATATTGTGTCATGGTCTAACTTAAAAGTGATACGATAATTTATTAGCCTTTTGCATAGGTCATCGGTAGAAGTTGAGAGGTGAATGTTACCGTCGTTCGTGAGCTATAGGGTTTTAATCTTGAACCACGAGTACGGTCAGTTGGGATGATGAATAATGATGAGGATATGAGACTTGAGCAAGTGGTAGGGGTAGTTCGGGAAAGGAGTCCTGAATATCATAGGTCCGTTTGAGACAATTAAGCACCTATCGTTGGTGTTGTTAGATTAAGTATTTTTTCATACTACCACATATCTGAATATGGTAATGATGAACTAAGCATCGTATATCATCGCATTCATTTGACTCATATGCCCAAGGTGTGAGTTGTACTTGTAAGACTCCTAGGATATACGAGCGTGGACATAGGTACTCTCCGTAGGCTTGGGTATGGGAACAAATATTTGGAGTGGGTACGTGAACAGTTGTCACATGAATCATCCCTTGTAATTAAAGAGTTATGTGGTCGATGGTATTGTGTTGTGTGGGTAAAGAAATACTCCTCTGTAGGGTGTAAGAACCATTCGAATTGCCGCTCCCTCGATCATGAGCATGCTTAATGTCAATTGGACATTAATCGTAGAATTTGTTCAGTTTGGTGGGATGAAAAATATGTGAGCTTTTAGGAGAAGCACTTGCTGACGCTTAATTGAGTTGAGCAAGTTTCCATTCTTAGAGGTTTTGATTATTATCAATCAATATTAGTTGTTCATGTCATTATATTGATTAAAGTGTTTTTCGCTGAATCAATTTAACTTTGTGGTCATTCCTTGCCATTCAACTAAATACAATATTATCCTAGATGCTAAACGCTCCTTAGGGGTCACCCGCAGTCTAGCGTCTAAACGACTGTCTAAATGATGTAAATGTTATGTATTGTAGCAACAAAAATATGCAACAAAATAGCTATGTGCTAGATATTTTCCAAGTGAGAATTTGAGATTTAGGCTGAATGCAGCTTCATTACTTCAATCAATCTTCTATTGTGTTCTACAATCAATCCAATAATCATCATAACAATTTGAATTGCCTACAAGGTTACAAAGATCGCGCGGGCGGCGCGACTCAGGTAGGACTGAAATTGCCCCTCCCGCTCGATTGTGCCAAAAACTCCATCGCCTAAACGGCTAACTAGACACGTGTGCAGCCGTTTAAACGTGTTCAGCTCATGTTTAATAACTCTGTTTAAACCGGTTTTAACCGGTGTTGAACTTCTAATCGCGTCTAGCATTTATTTCAGTGTTTAAGCCCTAAACTACACGCAAACCCGCCGTTTATCATCTAAATGCGCGTCTAAATGCATTTAGGTGAACACTAACTAAATATATTATCCTTGGATTTGGGAATAGTATATATCAATATTGTGTAAGTCTTACGAGTACTTTGGTACTCAGGGTTATGCCCTTAAGTTGTTACATTGTTACAGGTAACAACAAACTAGTGATGGATATTTCTATCCTACCGATGTCGGTGATGGGTAGGAGTAGAAGATGTCTAATCCAGCTAATCTCAGTGGGGCCTTTTGGGCAATGGCGCCACTAATCTTTTGTTTATTAATAATTTTCGCTACATATGAAAACTCTGATAGTAAGTAGAAACTGGTAGTATTACCAAGGTATGTAATATAAGTTAAATGTTTGCACTCTATTCATATCATATGATGAAATTATGTTGTAAGCGCTACATGCTATGATCGTGGGTTTTATTGAGCATATATCGGGACTACCTGAATTTCTCTCGTTTTAATCGAATAGTGGCTACAATGGATGTTTTTAGATGAGTGTTAAAACTCGATATATAAAATAACAGGTGTGTGCTAGCTCTTATCTTTATGAATAGTCAGTCATGTCGGTTAAGCCAAGTGCGATTTGGACGGTTCTTACAGGCCTGACATCGAAGCTACATGGAGGCCAACCTATAGATATGAGGTCCCCACCGACTACCCATGCTCAGGTATAATTGGGCATAAAATGATTTTATGTAGGATTCATTATACAGTAATGAGGCAATCAGAGGGGCTGAATGATTGCAGAAACCAAATTCAAGAATTAATTCACCCAAACCGGAAATCAATTTAAACTCGGTATTCCACTCAAAACAGATTGTACATGCTCTAGTAAAAACAATTTAGAGAAAACTCTGCAGGTCTGATTGCCCTCAAATTTGGACAGCTGAAAATAGATTCAAATACGAAACTAACCCAATAAGAATCGAGTCAATCGGATATGTGGATCAAGAATTATGTTTAATCAAAGCAGACAATATTAATCAAAATTGAGTAGATCAAAACCTAGTCGAGTTGACAAAAAGCTATTCAAGATCAAATCAAAATCACTTAAAATTTTCTTCAATCAAATACTAGATATTCTAGCAAGGTTTTAGATGGATTAAACCAAGGTGAAACTTAATAGAAACATAAAATTAACCAAAAACCAAAACTAAGTATGCAGAATATAGAAAAAAAATTCTGAATCAGCAACTCATCAACTTACAAAACTTGATTTTCATTGCATACATGAGTTTACAAGATACATCTTCAAAGCATCCAACAAGAATTTTCATGAAATCCAAAAACCTAGATAGATCTACTATCTAGATCAAAAATCTAAATCTAATCTCGTTCTTGGCATTGGCACACCTCGCCCTGACCAAGACCCTCTCAATATATAGTCTCCCAAACTAACCTTGGTTTGGAGACAATCTAATCATATCCTACCTGGATACAAATCATACCAAAACATGTTCATCCATAACCGAATTCAATTCGTGCTCGAGTCTATCTCAGGCTAGCACTAGATTTCTTATGGGACTGGACTCTTCGACCAATCAGACCGCAGCCTGACTTTGCCATATACTCGAACGACTCCATCATCCGAACACACAATCTGGTTTCCCATGACCTCGCGTATGTCTGCCTTTCTCCGCAACGCATCTAGTCGCACACATGCAACCTTGTCTTCACATACATTATTCTCTAACCTGAACGTCTCGCATGACATTCTCGATCACTATGACATCAGTTCCTCCTGAACTTAGTCGTCAAACCTCAGTTGCTGCCTGAACTTAGTTTGTCGATCCATCATCGACCACATTATTCTCTAACCTGAACGTCTTGCATGACATTTTCGATCACTATGACCTCAGTTCCTTCTGAACTTAGTCGCCGAACCTTAATTCCTCCTGAACTTAGTCGCCAAACCTCAGTTCCTGTCTGAACTTAGTTTGTCGAACCGTCATCGACCACATTCATCTCCGAGAAACACTTGCACATGAATCAAACAATAAACTAGTACGAGCACAAATCTTTCCTGACTTGACTCAAGATCATTTCACGCAACACCACATAAACTTCAAGCAAAACCAACACACTAACACAAGCATACCCAACTTCTGATAGCACATCAAACCATCTATGCTATCCAAGCAATACCTTAGGAACCCATGAGCATCATTCTAATGTAATTATGCTAAATCACTTTGTTCTGCTAATTTCATCATTCAAACCAATTTTTCATCATATGATCTCATAATCCACCCTTGATGAAAACATTGGCAACACTCATGTGAACATTGGCAACCTCTTAACATATATGATTTGATTTTAAAAGTGAAATAAAAATAAAAATAACAAATCAACATAGAAAATCTCTCCCCCTTTGAGAAAAACCAAAATCTTTCCCGAAATGAGCAACTCTCTCTCCCCCTTTGGCAACGATTTCATCAAAAATTCAAAAGAGAGAATCAAATCTTTTTGTTGTTTTTATAATAATGAGCAACATAGATTAGCCACATATATAACATATACTTGACCAAGCCACACTATAAAGAATATCTACATCAACCCATCTACGCATGTAAAAATATAGTGTGAGCACAACATATCAAGTATAATTAATGATTTATTTACAAGGCATGGTCTCATAATCTCAACTACTCGAATCCTCAAATTATATGCTATCAAAAACATGGATATCAAAAGTATATCATTGTTTTGATTAAAAAGACATATAGCAAGAAGACAATTATGCTGTCAAGAACTTCTCATATTATTTTGCAAAGAAATATATGCACTATCAGCCTTATTCTATCCAACCATGCCAAGCCTATATAAAAAAGACAATCAGAAGTTTAAGACAATGGTTATGATCATATACAACTTCTTCCAAGTTCATATCAAAATGTAATGATAAGCAGTCTCGTAAAGAAGAAGTGCGACAGTGTATATGTTCTTGATCTTTGTCACACCCAATTTTAACAAACAAAACTAGTTGCGGCTTATGTGTGCCCAGGATATTTAATACGCATAAGAACATCACAAGTGAAGTAACAAAAGCAATACTTTAAAGAAATAAACAATAAACTCTTACAACAATTGACATATATTGTCTTCTATATAGATATCTGCAACGGAACAGAAGCACTAGTGCCTAACAACACCACAGGCAACCGGTCGGGAGACACACGCCTAGAACGTTACAACCTTGTCTTGATAGTCTTCAACATGTTCACCAATAACTCCATAGGCAATCGACGGAGAACACCTCACTATAATGCATCTTTCACGAAGTCTTCGAATACTTTTCTAACTGAGTGTTTGGTTATAGAAAGTGTGAGCACATGTCATACTCAGCAAGTTGTGAAGGAAATATTATGCATATGAAGGATTTAACAAGGTAAGGCTGGTTTGGCTCTTTTGCATAAAACAACATTTAAGTAAAAATATTCAAAAAATAGTAGTAATTAAATATATTTCTGTAAACAACCAACCACCTCAAACAATATTCTAACCACAAAGGTTGAATATCCAACACCTCAACCATGGCTCCCAGCACCAAAGTTGAACTACTAATCACCTCAACCACGATTCCCACCATCGTGACTGACCCACACCTCAACTACGGTTCCCACCACCACAGTTGACCGCACTGATCAAACCATTAAGTTATAATCATGGTAAGTTTTTTGTGCCACTTGTGACCGTGAGTACGACTAAACATTCAGTTTTAACTATGCAGAGGTTGTACTTTACCCACAAGATGTGATTTCATCACCCGCAAGAAAGTGACTAAGTCTCCATTTTACCCGTGTTAGCTAGACACTTGCACACTTCTAAAGTGTGTGACCAGGAGATCACTGCAAAGCCTTTACAATGCCCCTCTCAGCACATGTCTACCCGCTAAGGTTTCACCGTCGTGTGATTCCACCTCAACAACAAAAGCCCCCTCTTGCTCCTTTCGGATCCCAAGACATTTCATCCATTCACCTCTCTTCTGCCTAGTTTACGCTATGCTGAGAGTAAAGTAAATTACTTAGCTAGGTTCGTCCCATACTAGGCTTGTGGTTGTACTGTAAACATAGAAAGGTCACCCCACAAACCGGTCCATAGATTTGAACAAGATTAACAGTTTTCCATCACACACTAGCCTCATCATACCACTTGCTCAAATCCCTATGCCATGTTACTACAAAAATTATTCCATCATATTTTATCATTGTTGCATAGAACTATTATCAAATTTGTAGAGTAGTTACCATGGTCACCATCCCAAAAGCAAGGCTAAGCATCACCTACCCTTCCATAACCTAAAACTATACTAAGGCGATAAGAATGATAAGAGAAAACTAGGGTAAAATCTAACTCTTAGGATTCCTAAAAAATTATTAGCATGTATATTTATAAAACAAAACATTTAAAAACTAGGATAAGTATATTCAAGAACACAACTTACCTTCACTTGACTCAGTTGGGTCTTCAGAGAAGTCTTGGTCTTGAAGTTCTTCTAGCTCCTCCAGGACATTGACTAATCGTGAAAACTACCGACAAACAACACAAAGGAAAACACTAAAAATAGCATACCAAACATAATCAAAACACTATGGTTGGATGGCTATTATTTTAGAGAAGAAATTTAGATGCAAGAATCGCCTAAGTCAAAGTTAGGATGAAAGGTAACAGCTTTCAGAAGATGGTTTTGGCTGAAAAGGAAAGGTTGGTTTACCGAAGTTATCTTTCTATAGGAAAAGGATTATTGCGCAATCAATGTGTCAGACTTGATAACAGCATTGTGTAAGATTCAAGAGGTATAAGGCTGACTAGACTTTACTGACTAGACTAAAACGGATGATGTGGTGTTGACTTGGCATGCTATGCAAGTATCATCTTGATTAAAGAAGAGGTGAGCTGAGATCTAACCTCAACCGTCCATGATGGATCAAATGGATAGAGGTTGTAATTCTGGGTTAAGGATACTGCTAGTGACTCTGCGTAGCGGCGGCAGCTTGGGTTTCATTGGAGACGACGATTAGGCACATGGCCACTGACATCGATGCTAGGCTTCGGTGGTGTTTCAGTGAAACGATGGAAGCATGGCATAGAACGCGGAAAGGCTAACTCATACGTATGGTTCATTTTGGAAGGGATCATCTGAGGTAGTGGCAAAACAGCGACGATTGCCCTCAGATTCAATGGTGGCCGCGTCTAGATGCAATGATGAAGATGCATGCGTTCCCAGAAATTGGCTATGAAATTTGAGAAATTGTCTGAACAGAGACATTCCTATTTCTTGGGAACACAATTCTCTAGCACGAGTTTGGGCAAATCATCCCGAGGGGAAGATTGATCAACGGAGATGAGATGAGCGATGGCTGCAGCATGCTGCAGTTGGCAGCCACGTTCTAGTCGTGTCGCTGCACAACTAGTGAAGGGAACAAAGGGTCATGTAGAAGACTCCATGAGACATATTGAGACGCAGATGGCACATCCATACGGCTTTTGGATTGATGGGGAACGTAGATGTATTCTGGGTGCACGCGCAGAACACGTTCATACACCGGACAACATGCATGTCGACCGTGATCCCGGTGGCGTAAGTGATCTAATGGTCGAACTGAATTTGTAGGGCGGTTAAGGGATACCATAGGTAACCGCTAGCGAAAGGGCATGGTGATTGGTGCTCTAGTTGGCCGGGAACATCAATGCCAATCGGCGATGACGTAGCTATCCGTGACGACGATGATAGTGGCGACACGGGTTGGACTTTGGCCGGGGATAACGCTTGGCTAGGGACTTAGCATGATGGTATAATAGGGGTAAGGAAGGAGAAGGAGGGGCCCTCACCTTTCTTCGTCAGTCGGGGAGATGGTCGTTGAGATGATGAATAGCAGCGGCAGCGGCGATGTTGGAAATCGGGCTCGCGTTCCCGCTGCGTCACTGTAGATCTAGGTGAGCCTTCATGTGGCCATGTGGAAGACTCTATGGCACACACGGTGACATAGACGGAGCATCAAAATAGCTACTTGATAGATGGGAACATGGATGACACCTCCAGTGCGCATGCTAGACGTGCCCAGGTGTGGGGCAGCGGCACAACGATGTAGATGCTGATGGAACTGTTGCTCCTCTGGACAATCTGATTTGTGGGCTTGTGGAGGACAACCAGGGGCATGTTTTGGTAAAGGGCTTGATGATTGGGGCCCTTGTTCACCGGGAACAGCGAAGCCAAACGGTGGCCATGTGGTTAGCCAGGAGAACGACAGTCGTGGCAGCACGACATTGCAAAGGGGAGGCATGGTTGGGGTGTAAGGAGGGATAGGGGCACTTGGGGTCTTCTATATATAGGGAGGAAGGCATGAGGAAGAGATAAGGATGGTCAGAGTCTAGCTACGACAAGACATAGAGTCCGAGTTGGATTCTGAGTTGGTTACCATTGCCTTTCTCGTAGCCCTATATTCCGAGGATAATATCTCCACCGTTCAGACTCTAAATTATAATTTTTGGACTCTATCTTGTAGTACTAAAAAATGTCTACAACTTCGATATTAATTGGAACTTTTGAAAACACAATCTTGATTTCTAAAAATGCATCACAATATAAATAATTTGAACTCAGACTTATCTGTGTAGCACTGATTTCGGGGGGGGGGGGGTCATAACTCCTAGCTCTATTATCCAAAAGTGGACATTCATAGGTGCAAATCGAATCTCTCGAAAATAACTACAACTTTGGTATTGTCAAGATTTGCATTAGAGGCTGTCTTGAAGTCCGAAACTGCATGGGAAGATGAGGTTGTCTAGGACTCAGTGAATATTTACAGATTTCGTAGATCCTTTTGTTTAGGCTTTAAGAAGACTTGTGTGTCGGCCAAGAGCTTAGGCTTAGGTAGGATTTGGGCCCAAGGCATATCTATGGTTTCAAGAAATAAACTTTTGTATAGAAATTTAAATAGGATTGAATTTGAATTTAGATTTGGATAAGATTTGAATTGAACTAGATAATGATCATGTATGATTAAGGATGAAATAGATGATGAATTCAAGAATTTTGAATTCTAACCATTAAAATCCTTAACCTACGCACTATTGAATTTTGTAAAAACATTTTTCACTCTAAAACACCAAAGAGAAGAAAAAGGAAAGGAACTCTAATACATTTATTTGGCTCATAGCAAAACTCAACATGTAATGCACGAGAAATAATAACCTAGGTTGCTTGATTGTTTATGAAGATAGGTTTTAAACTACTCTACTGGTGAAACTACTCACTAAAGGAGAATTTTTTTAAAAAGTTGTAAAATCTTGAAAAGTATGGTTTTACAATCTTTCACCTATCAACTATTATTCATCACTTTTATTTCTTTGAGTCTTTCACATATAGTATTTTTTATTAACCATTAAAAGATTTAATTCGAGTTTTCATTCTGATTAAAAAATCATGATAAAACTACATCCTACATATATAGATAAGAAGGTGCGAAAACTCTCATGTAGCATAATTATTAGCTTCAAAAGTCACATATGTATCATATATGATTCATCATATTTTATTGTTTTCTCATTTGAAAAAGCTCAAGACATAAGAATTCCTCCTCAAAATAATCCTATAGTATGAATAACACCATGTTCTCCTTGAAGAAAAGTAAAACGAGAAGAATCTAAATATTTTGTGAAAATGTCTATTAATTGGTGTTCAATATCCACACGAAGAAGTTTAATATTCTTTTTTTCAGCATTGTTTCTAAGAAAATGAAATCTGATGTTAATGTATTTAGTCTGAGAATGTTGCATAGGGTTTTTAGTAATACTTATAGCACTAGTGTTATCACAGAAAAGTGGAATACTCTTTAAATTAATCCCATAATCTTTAAATGTAGTAGTTATCAAAGAGTTTGTGAACAATAACTAGTAACAGTTACATATTCAGATTCAGCAGTAGATTGTGTAACAGATGACTATTTTCTAGATGACCATACAATAAGAGAATTACCCAAGAAACGCTATCGAATGAAAAAAAATATTGAATGTGATAATATTAAATATAAATTTAAGATATAGAGATATAAATATGTTATAGAAACGCTATCGAATAAATATATCGGGAGCGACACCGTAGTTTGATTTCATATATGATAGAAAAAGAAGAGAATATATGTTAATTTTCTATCTAATTTTTTATTTATTTTTATTTGTAAAACATGTTCTATATCCGTAATCGTTAACGAGTGGGGAGAGTAGATAATAAAAATAGGTAAATTATTTGAATTTTAATTTTTTTTATTATACGAGAAAAGACTAGGAAGATGTAATGCTGTAATCAATTCATGTTTTATACAGTAAAAACTAAAAAAACAAGTTTCGATAGAAGGTAGCTTTGAAAAATTGTAAGGCTAAATTTGGATTCAAATCCACTCGATCAAATTAGGCCCGAGGTGAAGCTTGTAGTTGTTTGCACATATCTGATACGGTACTGTAGGGAAAATCGTATTTCCGATTTTTGCTAAAGGGAGTATCTCTTCTTCTGATCTAAAACGACGAGTGGGGGAGTATCTCTTCTTCTGATTTTAAGGGGAGACTTCCCTTCGCCTGTTCGCTTCGTCTCGCCTAAACCTCGGGAGCTTCCCAGACGAGACCCAGCCATGGCGAGCTCCCAGATCTCCCGCGGAACTCTGTCTCTCCTTCTCCTCCTCCTCTCCGCCGCCTTCGCCGCAGGCCCCGCGTTCGCGGACGGCGACGACGTGGTGGCCCTCACGGAGTCCACCTTCGAGAAGGAGGTCGGCCAGGACCGCGACGCCCTTGTCGAGTTCTACGCCCCCTGGTTCGCCCTCGCCCTTGTTCTCCCTTGCCGGATCCTTGCGTAGTTTCGCTGGAACGGACCGAATCGGATCCGGTCCGTGGTTGGGTAGGGCACTGGGTCGCGGAGTATGGATCTTTGCGCTCCTGATTTCTGCCTGGATTCGCTAGAAGCGGCTCTGTCGTCACTGAGTCTGGATCTCTGCCATCAATTGAACGGGTTGCGATTAACCTTCTACCTAATTGGAAAATTTGATCCGTTTGACCACGTGGGGATGTAAATGCGCTTGAATTCAACTGACTTGTTAATCCTGTAGGTTTGTCAGTTCGTTTCTCGTGTGTAATATTTTAGATCATATCAGGATCTTGACTTCTCCGGGATGGGATTGGTTACGGAAAATTGGTGGAATCTTCCTTTTCGGCATGCATTTTCAATAGGTTTCTGGTATAAGGTCTAGGTGGAATTCGTACTGTAACTGTACACATAGAAGAATGCTCTTAAGCTGATAGTTTTGCATTCTTCAGCAGTATCTTCTGCAATTTAGTAACTCAGAACTATAATTTAATCTGTAATTTCACTGTATCAGCAGTTCAGCATTTTAAAGCATACCAGATTTTAATCATCTGCCTACTTTGTTTATTCAGGTGTGGTCACTGCAAAAAGCTTGCCCCTGAGTATGAAAGGCTAGGTTCAACTTTTAAGAAAGCTAAATCTGTCTTGATCGCGAAGGTTTGAAATTTTATACCTCAAAAGTTAAATTAGTTATGTTCTTAGTAAATAACTGTGCATTGCTTAGATAATTTTTTTTGTTCAAGTTAAATTTATGCCTCAAAAGTTTAGTTTTGTTCAAGTTTTAAGGAATATAAATCTGTCATGATTGCGACGGTTTGAAATTTTATCCACAATGGATGAATAAATAATTTATAGGATTTGGCACATGGATACTCATAAGAAATTATTCGTTCTCCATTTTTTTAGGTTGGATAAAATCAATAGGATTTTCTCATTGTCAACTCCAATTTCTCATTATAGGTTGATTGTGATGAGCACAAGAGTGTGTGTGGCAAGTATGGAGTATCTGGATATCCAACAATCCAGTGGTTCCCTAAAGGTTCCTTGGAGCCCAAAAAGTGAGGCTAGGCAACTTTAAACTTGGCAATGACTTATCTATTTCCCATATTTCAGGAATCATGATAAAATTTTCTATGACCATGTAGGTATGAAGGACAACGCACTGCAGAAGCCCTTGCTGAATTTGTTAATAGTGAAGGAGGTAGGACACTCATATGTTCAGAATGGCCTGTAAATTTTGCTATTTCTCTTGTTTTACCAAGCAATTTCTTTTTCTGATCTATATGGCACTCATCATATAAAAAGTAAGAATAGTACATTGGAGTTTTCAGATTTAGCTAGTTAAACAATGTCTAAAATCACGTGGGTTCTGGCCTTCAGGGACCAATATAAAGCTGACGACCATTCCTTCAAGCGTGGTTGTGCTCACCCCTGAGACTTTTGAGTCAATTGTCCTTGATGAATCAAAATACGTCCTTGTTGAGTTCTATGCCCCATGGTAGGTTACTAGGGTTTGTTTTTCTTATTTCTCCAGTATCTTTTTCACCATGAATCTGTGATCTTTGCACAATAAATCTATTTAATTATGTACTTGCTTTTTGTACAGGTGTGGTCACTGCAAGAGTCTTGCCCCGGTTGGTAGATGACTCAGGAATTAATCCTGCATATGCTATTTTACTTTTGTAAGCTTAGTTACCTTCATTGTCTCTGACATGTCTAATCATATTCTTATATTTGTTTCAGACATATGAGAAGCTGGCTTCTGTTTTCAAGTTGGATGAGGGAGTTGTGATTGCTAACCTTGATGCTGACAAACACAAAGACTTGGCTGAGAAGTATGTCTTTATTTTACGCTCTCGTATGTCTCGTCTGCATCTTATTTTCTCTGTTTATGTTATTGTGTGCTGGGCTATGCTATTATTTCCTTGTGATACATGCAACTGCTATTTGTATGCTATACAAAACATAACACCATTGCTTTGACTCACTGTGCTATATGCTATGTAGTGTACAAACTTGTTTTTGACTTATGTTGCCACTTTTAGGTATGGAGTTACTGGCTTTCCTACATTGAAGTTCTTTCCGAAGGGAAACAAAATTGGTGAAGATTATGATGGTGGCAGGGACTTGGGTGACTTTGTCAAGTTCATTAATGAGAAGTGTGGCACCAGCCGTGATACTAAGGGTCAACTCACTTCAGAGGTTGGTTGCATTCATACAATACTGCATGATGCACATGTAAATTCTTGTATAATTCTAATTCTGAGTCTGCTCTTTTTGTTATTCTAGGCTGGCCGTGTAGCTAGTCTGGATGCCATGGCAAAGGAGTTCCTTGGTGCTGCCAGCGACAAGAAGAAGGAAGTCCTCTCCAATATGGAAGAGGAGGTATCTAAGCTCAGTGGTGCAGCAGCAAAGTAAATTCTTGGCACAGTTATTCACTTATTTGTTTAAGCTATTTAGATGATCTCATTTTTGGGATATTTTAATAATATTATCAGTTCAATAAGTTAAATTTCCTTCTTACACACTTAAATCAGGCATGGAAAGGTCTATGTAACCATCGCAAAGAAGGTCCTGGAGAAAGGCAGTGACTATACTAAGAAGGAAACTGAGAGGCTTCAACGCATGTTGGAGAAGGTGGAAAACAGCTATCTTCTTGCCAAATTTCGTTGACATATTCATCCTTGTACACAGCAGATAGCTCATGTTCGTTTTATTCCTATGTTGCAGTCTATCAGTCCTTCAAAGGCCGATGAATTCATCATCAAGAAGAACGTTCTTTCAACATTCTCTTCCTAAGGCAATGCTGGGCGCCGTTGTCACCTTTCGGATATAGGTGAAAAGATACCGGAAGATCAGGAGTGTGATAATGATAGCTTATTGGTGATAGAACTAATTTTGGGATTTCCCTCGAGCATACGTGATACAAGTACCCTTTAGCAAATTGCAGTTCTTTTCCTCTGTGCTTACATGGATTTAGTCCATAGCAAAATAGTTTCCCTTTGGATGGAGAGAGAGATGGAATACCTTGTGACGACATAAATTAATTTTAACTTAATTTTCCAATCCAACAATACAGCTCACTTTATGGGCTTATATATGAACTTGGAACTGCAAGTAATATTGTCTTGATATGAGTTTTACGGCATTCGGGTGTTTTTTTTCCATATAAGCCCACATTCGACATCGACAACATGAGAATGTCACATCCAACTCCCCATCAGAACATATACTTATCACAGGTCTGTCCAAGTAAAGCTCAGCTTGGTTAATCACGCTCTTCAGATTAATTATGTCCCATAGAACAGAGCAAAGCACGCTCAATAAGCATCCAGAATACCGTAGTGCAGTATTAGCAGTGGAAACGAATCGGATACTAATCGAATAGTTCACTTTTTATATTGCTATCCATATTTTAATGAGAATTCAAATTTGAATATCATCACATACGAATACACATCTAATTATTCGAATACGAATCTGTATCTGAATACGAATTCCTACCTTGAGGTGTTTGGGTTTTGTAAAACGAATGAATGGATACTCTGAGATAGAACGAGAAAAAGAAAATTTGATTAATGCTACTTCTATTAGCTTGATTGAAGGTACATCGGGCATAACAGGCTAATGACTCCCAAAAGCTCTTATCGACGGAGTCGTTTGGCACATTGATGTCGACTCATCACATCCTGGGGTTGAAGGTCCCAAAGATTCGGTTGTTTGCCAATGAAAGTGGTACGTGAGTTGGGCTTAGAACGTCGTGAGATAGTTCGGTTCCTATCTACTGTTAGTGTTAAAGGGAGAGTCAAAATGGGTAGAATCCATATCAGGGAGAAGTCGGAAAGGTTGAGAAATAGAACTATCTGATTTGATTCATTCCTAATAGCCATGAGATGATCATCTTAGGGTGATCCTTTTATCAACGGATGCTTCTACTATACTCATAATCTCTGAAGGATGAGAACCCACCGAGGGCAGTGAAAACATTGTTGAGCTCAATCAAATTATAGTATGACTGAAGAAATTGATCCATTAAGGCAAGAAGAGTCAGAAATGGATAGAAACAATCAATTTGAACTGTAGAGGAACTTCTTGTGTTTACTTCCTCTTATGTGAGATAGTGGCGATTAATCAGGAGTGGTCTGTGCAGGATATGGTGATATGTGATAGAATAGGCTTTTTTGATTTATTTACCAAAGAGAATTTGTGTTAATAAATAGTAAGATGAAGAAACATTTGATATACTAGGTACAATAGTGCCTAAGAGCCCAAAAATATCTCAAATAGGAATTCTAGTATTCAATTCTTTTACCGCATTAGGATATTTGGAATTCTTGAATAAACCAATTCGAGAATAGTACTAGATTCACTTGGATGTGAATATTTTACAATTTTAATGATAAATTGTGAAATAATAAAGTTATTTAACACGAGCAAGGTGGCAATTCAACATAAGGAATTTTTATTTTTAGTGCATTGATCATCTACCTTAAGACAAATAGCCACTGTTAATATATCCATATTCATATCCGTATATCATTCGAATACAGATTTTTCTTACCACATTTATATTTGACCTAATACGAATATTGAATAATATGGATATCTGCTATTCATTTTCCATCCCTATGCAGTATGGCATCGCTTTCTCGTGCACGTCGAGCAACTAGTTGCTAATTATTGTAACCAATTCAATGAATAAGTAATAAAGCTCTCTTTATTCCAAAAAAACATCCAGAAAAAGAACAAGTTAACTGACTTTGGTCCCATAATCTCTTGCACGTACAAGAACAATGTTTTCCAATGGAACAAAGCTGTTACATCCAGACGACAACTTGGAGATGATTTTCTTCTCTTTCCAGTCAAATCGACCCTGCATCTGCATGCATGTCGTGTGTCACCGCTGCTGCTGTACTGGTTCTTGACAGATACGGAAGCTTTCCCAGATAGAATTGGATCATATTGCTAATACAAATGCCCCTACATGAATGAATGAGTTAAAATAATAAAACACAGTGTGTGTTAGTATTTACTAACAAAAGGCAAGCACAATGTGTGTTGTTAGTAAACCCATAGCACTGTGGAAATTATATAAGATGCATTCATCGGGAATGAGTTAACAGATTGCCAAGTTACATCCAAACAAAGTTTACATGCTAAAGATATTCCAAGTAACATCATGAAGAGAAAAAAATACTATGCTTCTCAACACAAACAAATGGTTGATTACTATACATATACATTAAGTTGTGGAAAGTCCGACTACTTGTGGAAAATAAAGTTAAAAACTTAGTTGAGCATGGTCATATTGAAGGTACCAGTACAAAGGTCACATTGACGGTACTGTAGAAAGTACAGACCCAAACAATTAAGGCTTCATGACTGATAAACAGTCCAAATCCAGCAGCCATGAGCAACGTAAAGTAGACCCACCTGAAGAAATTTTATCAGCAATCCAATATATTAAAAAAATGGGGCAAAAAAGTAACAGTCACTTAATAGATCATATTTTTGTATTTGTTTGTGGAACTTAACCTATGTGGTTCATGAGATTTCTGCAATCCTCATTTAGCATGATAGCATAAATAGACTTCAGATTGTTATAGCGAACTTAACCTATGTATGTTGCTTTGTCTGAATATTTTCAGTTATTGAATACCCTGTTGCAGGTTGAGCTTAGAAGGTAACATTTGCGACATTCTGAAATTTGAGCAGTGGCTTTGAATATGCGAAATGATAGTGCGGCCTGCAGTAAATTCTCCATTAACAAATCCTGTAACCAAAGGAGCAAATCATTAAACACCTTGGATGCAAGAGGAAATCGAAGCAACTGTAAGAGTAACAGGAAATCACCAAACACCTCACCTGTGGGCTGTGGCATAGGCGCCGTCACCCCATCCTAGTCGAGGAATCGGTTGGAGGAGACGAGACCTAACGTGAAGACAGGGAAGCTACGCCCCGCTGCAGGACTATCGCAGCATGGGCACGGATGGACCCCCAGCACGCGACGGCGGGGCAGGAGGCTACTACGAAGAGGTCAGGGGCGGCGTCGAGATTCAGCACGCGTCCAGCGGCGAAGCAAGGCGGGAGGGAGCGCGCCAGGGGAGGAAGAAGGTAGAGAGGGTGGGGGAGGAGGACCGTGAGGAGGCTGATGGCGGCGGCGTTGGCCTGCTCTCTCACTCCTCCGAGATGGCCCTCCCGATGACTGTGTGTATCCGAGGGGAACAGCGCACGACGGCGCGGATTGGGGCTGTGCATGCAGGGCGCCTAGAGGTCCTCGATGGAGTGGGGATCCGGAGGCTGGGTGGGCTGGTCCAACAACCATCGTGGAGGGAGGAGGAAGTCACGGCCACGGAGATCGTGGCGAAGGAGGCGATGACAAACTGGGACCACATGTTCGGCCGCGACGCAGGACGAAACTCCAATCAAATCCAAATCAAATCAAATCAAATCGACCACATGTCGGCGAGGTCGTCCTCCACTTTCCTTCCCCGATCGATTGCAATCTCGTTTGGCGCAGCAGAATTGGGAACCAGATCGGCCCAACATTTATTTGGAAACGATCTCGTCAGATCTCCCGCGCATTTATGGACCCATGGTAGCGTAGGGTAGGGTAGCCTAGCTTGCCATCATTGCAATTTACTCGTTAAATGATCATTAGGACGTCATTTGCTTCGGCTAATCGAAGGTTACCACAGCGTAAGACGCCTAGGCGCGTGCTGGACCGCGACGTCCGAGAAGAGAAGTCCACGCCCTTTGCCTGTCTATATATATACGCCGCCTCGCCGCGTCGCGGGCCGCCGGGTTTTGTGAGCGAAGCAGGCGTACGGGGGAGAGGAGGAGCAGAGCAATGCCGCGCCGCAAGGTCTCGAAGGGGCTCATCGCCAACCGGCGGGTGCGCGCCTCCACGTTCGCGAGGCGGGCGGAGGGGCTGAAGAAGAAGGCGCGGGAGCTCGCCACGCTCTGCGGCGTCCCCGTCGCGCTCGTCTGCGCCGACGGCGAGGGCGGCGCGGCGGACGTGTGGGAGTCAGAGGAGGGCGTCATCGCAAGGTACCGCGCCCTGCCCGCGGAGGAGCGCGCGAGGCACACGCACCGGCAGTACGCCGAAGACGGGCTGGGCAAGGAGGAGGCCAAGCTCGCCAGGGTGCGGCAGGGGGGCCCCGCCGCGCTCGTGCCGTGGGACAAAGCGCTGGACGGCGTCACGCTGGAGGAGGCGGAGGGGCTGCTCGGGTCCGTCGACGCGGCGCTGCGGGCCGCGAACGACAGGCGGAGGGCGCTGGGTCTGCCGGTCGACGACAACGGCGCCGGCCTGCTCGAGGGGATCGCGCCGCTCGGGCGTGGTTCTCCCCCGTGCGTCGAAAGCAACTTCGTGGGCGTCGACGGCTACGTGCACGCGCCCGGCAACGGCGGCGAGCAGATCATGTGGGACAATGGCTTCCAGCCGTGCCGCACCGGCGCCTCCATGATGCAGCCAGCTGGGTACGGCTTCCAGCAATGCACCAGCAACATGGACGACTACCACCTGCAGAGGATGCCGGACATGTACGGCACCAACCGGCTCGTGTGGGACGCCTTCCAGCCACGTGATGCCGGCATGACGCAGCCCGGGTACGGCTTCCAGAGCACCGGCAGCACCTATGTCGGCATGCCTGGCTATCAGACGCAACAGTTGCGCAGTGTCCAACCCAATCTGGCCATGTGGAGCACCAACGAGCCGAGCAACGCCATCGTGCCAGCCGGGTACCCTTCCTTCGACATCGGCCTCAGCTACATGGACTCACCCGCGAAGCACGCTGGTCAGGGCATCGGCGGCTGCTACCTCTCCATGGGCGCCAGCGGCAACTTCATCAACGCAGCACCAGCCCAGTCCCTCTCTATGGGCACCGGCGACAACTTCACCAACACAGCAACTGCCCAGCCCCTCGCCACGAGCTATGGTGACAACCTGATGAATGCCAGTGGCTGCACGACACACTGGCCGGCCCCGCAGCTCCAGCGCGCCGGCACCAGTCAGCAGTCCAGCCTCGAGCAGCTGCATTACCTCAGCGACCTGGAAGACGCACAGCTGCAGCCCTGGGGGAACTGATCTTTCCTTCCATGCGTCCTCTACACTCTAGTAAGTAGTAAGTAGCGCCATAGAGCAATTTTGACTGACAGACGTCTGGCAAACTTCTATCAGCTCAGCAGCTCACCTTGGAGAATATCCGGCAACCTCTGCTTGGTCGACGGATAGAACAGTTTTCTTAGCCTGTAGGAGATCTGGCAATTTTGTTGTTTTTCTGCCAGGATGAATGGATGATATAGGAGCTTTGTTAGCCTGGGGAAGTTCCAGCAATCTTTTACCGCTGCCTCAACTATGTAAATACATGACAGAACCATATATACATATATCATGCTATTTCAATTGAAGTTGTTACATCCGAAAGACAAATTGGACACTCTGTCTAGCTTTTACGATCTTGCACTCATAACAAATATGCTAACAAACTGTATAGTCATCATATTGCATTTCTGGACTCGAGATTTCTTAGATGTCAAACCTCAGCGATACAGAAGTTAAAAGCGCATAACTGGAAAGGTCGAATGCCATCATCAGACTTTGTTATAAGTTCCTAGATTAACACAGTACCAGCTACTTGTTACTGATGCTCATCCACATCGACGCAAAGGTTACTGGAGATGCTGTTGTTGTTAAACTTGGGGCTGTCCACACCGTAATCTGATTGGTATTTCTTGATGAAATCCACATCATGATCTGGGCATTAGCTGAAGTCTTTAGGGCCTTGGAACTCTGCATCCTGGATCGCTTTTTGACAAAAAAACCTTTGCACCAACCGATCACCCTCTAATTGTCTGTACCAGGTTCAAGCACATGCTCTTGTTCTTGTTCATGTCCGCTGCCAAACAACAAACCACTTGTGTGGGGGCCCTGCACCCTCATTTGCACCGTTCTCAAAAGTGCAGTTCGCCTAAGGTCTCCACCATGGCACATGTCGTTTGGTGAGGATGGGATCCGGCCTTCATGTTCAGTGACACGGCGCGCGTGCGAGCAAACCACTGATGAGACGGAACAGCTTGGGAGAGGGTATGGATTTACTGAAGAGAACCAGGTGTGTGGCTTCTGGAATCGATGTGGAGATGAAATTGGACTAGTTGAGGGACTGCTCATTACATCTGCTTGATTCCCATTGGTGTTTACTTGAGTTTCATAGTACCGGCAATCATCTGACTCTTCTAACATAGGTGAGTACTGTGTGATCATTTCATCCCTGAAAGGATGCAAGTAAAACAGTCATGACACTATGTAAACCATAAAAATATGTAATAGAAAATGATCAATGTAGTAAAGGTAACAAGACATTTGGAGTAAAAAAAAGAATTCCGTGCAAAGTTCAGTTAATGTTTCCAACATGATCAGAGACACATGCCTAGGATATTTTGCAACATCATCATAGATAACATCCAGGATATTACGAATGATAATCAATACCCCATTGGTCTAAAGTATTGGTAGAAATGACAACATGATCTAAGTAAACACTACCAGTTATTCTGATAGGTGCTTTACAAATTGAGGATTTCAATGTAACTTTTACCTAAGCTAGTGAAAGGAGTGTAAGCTAATAATAACTAGAATGAGGCCCTTGCCTTGCAACACTTAATATAGAGAAATGATTGGTTAAAGTATGTCGAGTTATTTTTACATACTAAAGTACAAAGAGGATAAACTTATAATATTTTTAGCGGCAATACGATGAAATTCAATTGCCAATATTTAGGACAGTACAACGATACAGGTAATAATATGGAAGGATGGGGACAAAAGTACATTATTGTAAAGAAATTCTAACATGAGAGTACATGCACCGTTTTTGATATACCAATGCATGGGTAGTATTGCTCTGTGACCGCTAGGGTAATATCAATGACTTGGCCCTAGCGGTACCCAAGCTCAGAGTAAAAGCTACCTGTTCCTAGACCTAGACAACCCTAACTCAAGGTAAGTCTAGCTAGCCTGAACCAAATCGTTTCAATAATGCTACAGCAGTAAATTGTTAATACGTTAATACTAATTGGGTGACTTTGTGCAGTAGTGAAGCTCCTTTTACACTCTTCATTAGCAGATACACTAATATACAAAGTGCAGCTTTTTTGCACTCAACTTTATTAGGAACATATAAGATTATTTTCCTTGAGATAAAGAAAGAAGTGGGCATTATTAAAATTATACAAGACAATAGAGCCACTTGTCTTAGAGTGCAACATTTGCAAGTATTTTAATCTTATATTCAGAGTTGCATCAACCCTACAAGCTTCAGATGATTAAAAAACACAAATCTGATTGGAGAGTACTAAGGAACCCGCCAGGCTTTATCTTGCCTGCTTGTTATCTCAGGTGCATGTTTCATTGCTATTCAGACTGGTGGGATTCTGTGACCAAATCAACAAGGGGGTTTGAGTTCACACATGTACACATCCTACCAACCCAAAGCCCAAACCCTCCAAACAAAGCCTTAAACGAACTGAAAAAGGCGCAATGTCCTTCATTGACATGCATATCACTTCTATTCAGATAAAACATTCTACTGAAATTCATAGAGACCAATTTTCTATTTTTATATGATAATTTGGATGATCTAGTACATTGATCTGACTTGAATTCTCTGCTTTTGCATATGAATTAATTATCAGTTTCATGAATTTACATGAGAAGTAGAGAACCCAACAAGGAAAAGCTGTATGTTCTGTTGTCATCTAGTTTATCATGAGAAGCTGTAACTTGTCACACATACTAATTTAATATGGGCATTGTGTGGATAGGATGCATAGAAACTTAAGGTATCAATACCTGAGGCAAGAGGCACTCTCCAGCCTCACTGGGGACACCATGATATTGTCAGCAACTGAATCTGCAACAGACAATCCATTCATGCTGGATGCCATTATCTGCAAGATCCTATTCAACAGTTACCTGATGAAGACAAAACACTGAACAAAAGGGAAACCTTAATTATGCATCAAATTTCTGCTCCTAAACAAAGCGAATAATGATTCCATGGGCCATGGCTGATGCTAATCCAAAAACATCTTACGCATTACCACCAACCGAGCCATCTCCCCACCCGATTCAAACGAACCAATGCGAGACTACCTATCACAGAGAGAGAGAGAGAGAGAGAGAGAGAGAGAGACCTCGCTGAGGTAGCGCTTGTGGGAGCGGAGGTTGTCGACGTACACGTCCTCCTTCGGGCCCCTTCCCCGCTTGCCGCCGCTGGCCGCCGGAGACACTGCGGCCTCACTTCCGCTGCCGCAGCCGTGCCCGACCATCTGTGCAGTGGGACTGTGGAAGTAGACTCCGCGGAGTTTTTTTTTGACTCCGCGGAGTTAAGGCGGAAGGGGAAGCGATGCAAAGTGCAGCGACCTCCGGAGCTTTGATTTCCTTTTTTTTATCCTGTCGACTGATGTGTCGACGTGCAGTCTCTCGTTGGGTCTGGAGACGCGAACCGTCCGAGAAAGTTAGTCAGGGAGGAAAGGGCAGGGGAAAAAAAGCAAAAATAGATAATATTCATCGATCTATTTGTATCGGTAAATTTGTAAATTTAGCATATATATTTAGTGCTTAAAATTTGAAAACCTAAGTTCGGTATCTCAAATAAAAAAAAGCTGGCCTCCCTGTATTCAATACCTGAGTGCTAAATAAGAGACTGTATACCGTGTTCGGCATTTTAATACCGAAAACTCCTTATATTCGGCACCTGTTGAATACAGTGAACAATAACGTATTTGTCATCTTAGCTGCTGAATATGACCTCTGTCGTGCGCTGGGCTTGTGAGAAGTTAGGAAGCTACAGTAGAAGCTAACAGGTAAAAAAATGTAAGTTTTTTATTTACTCATGATTTTTAATATAAAAATAGTTCAAAAATTTTAAATGTTTTTATGAGTAAATTATAGATCACTAGCGACCTATTTTAATTGGTTTGATCAAAAAGCTTAAGCCAGTATTTGATTAAAATTCTCCAAATAAGTAAACTTTATAAATTCTAGCAATATTTAATACCTCAAATAAATTCTAAAAATCTATAAAAATTCACTAATATTCTTCTCATGTGATGTACTATTTTATAAAAATATTTCCAACCCTATATTATTTGGTAAAAAATAAGTTCCTTTGTAATGCTCCATTTATATGCATTTTTATCATTTCATATGATATTCTTTTTTTAATTCAATTTGAATAAAAATAATTTAACATGAAATGATAAAAATGTTTTGTCTTCACATGTTTGTTTTTTAGCACAAGGTCATCATTTGAGAGGTAAAGATGAAAAAATAGACAATATACATTAGTGTATTTATCAAAATAGATAACATATCGGTGTATTTATAAATTTAGCACGCGTATTCGGTTCCTCAAACTCAAAAAAAAAACATTGAAATAGACCGAGTTACAAAAGATGCTTCCTACTCAGTGCACCTAGGATATTTATCATTCCTCATAGAATCGGGGACCAAAGCCTTAGCGTGACAGGCTCTTTCCCGCTTTCTTTCTCTCTCATACTCACAAGCTTTAGCCACGGCACGCTCCTCCGCTGCCTTCCTCATGTGCTCTTCCTTATGATGCTTAAGCCGTAGTTCCTCCTGCTGTTACTCGTACTTCCGGCATTCGTATGCTTCCCTTCTTCACCGCATGCTCATTTGCACCCACTGCTTCTGGTCGTTACTTTGCTCCATATCCAGCCATTCTATGAAGTTACAGAGAGGTGGAGGAGACTAGACAAATGAAAGAAG
Source organism: Phragmites australis (assembly GCF_958298935.1). Lineage (NCBI taxonomy): Eukaryota > Viridiplantae > Streptophyta > Magnoliopsida > Poales > Poaceae > Phragmites > Phragmites australis. The sequence goes on from NC_084921.1 coordinate 17,422,780, forward strand.
ATGAGAGATTAGTAGGGTTGTGCATGAAATCATATCGAAAGTGCCACATGAGTAATGTATGTCACTATACCTGTGGGTACTTGTACGGTCCATATCGAGGCTTGTCGCACTGATAGTTGGCACATATGAAGAAGCGTAAACCATAGGTATAGGAGATATCCTGGGACTCGTGAAGCCTACAAGGGTAGTCACAGAAGTGCATCGGTGGTTCAACCCCCTAGGGGATGAAAATCCCCTAATATTTTTTGGGTGAGCTTGGTGGAGCTGAGAAAGATATTGCAGCTGAGAGAGTTAAGGAAGGACTGATCTATCTATAGATGAGGGTGGGGTTATTTATGGTGGCTAGGGGCTGGTGCATGGACCAAGTGCATGGGCTTAGCTGGGGGTTAGAGCATAGGATTTCTTGTGAAAGCTGAAAAAAGTTGTAGAACTGATGCTTTGCAGAGATTCCCTGCGAAAGCTGTTGCTCGGTGTGGTCATTTCATTCTGCAAAAGTTCAGCATGAGTTATTGTTGCCTCTATATGGAGGCATGAATTCCTATAAAAGCTGAGTCGTGTAGTCACTTCGTATCTATTGCATGACTCACAACATATGTGTTGTCATTTCATAGTTAAAACTACGTCGTGTGGTCACTTCTTGTCTTAAGATTGACTCACGACATAAGTATTGTCATTTCATGGTTAAAACTGAGTTATGCTGTCACTTTGTGTCTAAAGGGTGTCTCACGATAGAGGTGCTGTCAGTTAATGCTTAAAGCTCTGTCGTGTGATCATTTTATGTCTAAAGCCTGATTCAAGGTAGAGATGTTGTGTTGGTGTCCTCTTATCACTAATGTTCATCCCTGAAGGTTGAGAATTTGTTGTAGTTGCCTGTGACTGCATGATTTTGGAGGCCCGTTTTCTTGGAGAATAGATTTTTAGTGGGTGTGGAAGTAATATCTATCCCTTTGATCTTAATCCAAAGTCAAATGTTGCTTTAAGCATTCATCATAAAGCAAGCAATCCTTGTATGTTGAACGGTTCATACAATCATATGGTTCATGCTAGAGCTGAAATTAATGTTAGTCCTCAAGGTGTTACTGATACAACCCCAGTCTATACCAGTCCCTAAGGTGCTCGTGCTATAACATTAGTCATAAGAGGACACTAGCACAAGCATTGGTGTGTCTAAAGCCTACATCAGAACAGAGGTGTTGTCATTTCATAGTTAAAGCTAAGGCGTGTGGTCACTTCTTGTCTAAAGATTGACTCACGACCAGAGGTATTGTCATTTCATGCTTAAAGCTGTGTCATGTAGTCACTTCGTATGTACAGTGTGATTCACGACAGAGATGCTATGCTGTCAGCAGGGGTGATGTCATTTCATGCTTAAAGCTGCGTCGTGTGGTCACTTAATGTCTAAAGCACCATGTTCTTGTTTGGAGCCTTTGACGATGATGCTTTTTTACTCAATTATAAATGATATTTACATAACGTTGAGTATACATCTGATTGCATCTAATTGCAAAACAATGTAAAGAAAGAACATGTGGTACCCCAGCACGGCTAGGTTTACTTAGAGAGTAGATTTGTGTGGTCGATTTGTCTCTGTGCATATGACCTCACTGAAGGACTTCAATGGTGCAACCATCTATTCCTCCGAATGTTTTGACTATTATACTCGGTCACATGAGTGAAAGACTTGGTACATAGAAGTATCAGAGTGGTCACTAACATCAAGGTCAAAACAATTCGTGGAGCAGATATGTCTTGTAATTGTCAGAATTGTGACTAACATCAAACCCGAGGCATGCTTGATGGAATCCGATGTGAATGGTTAAAGCTGAATCATGTGATCAGTTCATGTATGAAGCATTAGTCAGGATAGAGGTGTTGTCATTCAATAGTTAAAGGTGAGTCGTGTGGTCACTTCCTAGCTAAAGTGTGAGTCACGATAGAGATGTTGTGTTTGCAGCAGGGTGTTGTCATTTCATGCTTCAAGCCACGTCGTGTGGTCACTTCATGTCTAAAGCCTGACTCACGACAGAGATGTTGTGCTGGCAGTAGGGTGTGGTTGCATCAATTTGTGTTTGCATTTGATGCTTTGAACGATGTTACAGCAGAGAGAGAAAGATGTGTGGTACTATAGAAGAAAGGATAAGGTCACGGGTCTCAGCAAACATTATTGATTCGTACATGTCCATTTGCATAGAGGGGAAATGATATATACAAAGTGGTGACTTTTCATGAGCATTTGCATAGTTAATAGTACATAGTGCATAGATGTTGAATACCTAAATCATCTCAAGATGGCGGAGGAAAGTACATACGAAAAATAGTGGAAGAATGCTCATTGTGTCAATCAATGCTGTCAAGGTAAGATGGTTGTCATCTCTGAGGTGGTGATGGGTAGTTGTAAGCACAGGTACAAGCAAATCCACCATCATCTTCAGGGTCGTCAGTGTCCCTGGATTTGTAGGCCCCAGAGGGAGGTGTAGTTGTGGCATGAAATCATCTTTGTCATCATCATCTTGAGTGACCACCATACGAGCACGTCCTATTTCGATGTTGGTCTTATGCCATCTCAATGGGGTGTGTGGATGTCCTCTTGTATTGTTCCTTGAACCTTCTTCTGTATTGCTGCTTAAACATTGAGGTATTGGTGGCATGAAATCATCAGCATCGTCCTCATCATTTTGTGTGTGAATAGTAGAGGGTGGCCCAGTACCCCTTAGGTTCGCTGATATTCATCGTCTTCTACGCGAACCAGGCATCACAGCACCACTGAAGAGCATATACATCGCTGAGAAGTTTGGGATTTCTTAGCTAATCAACTCTGCGTCTTCTGGAAACACCTAACACAAAAGTGGAGCATTCGAATCAATAAAAAAAAGATAAGTAGAGAGATCAAATAGAAAATGACGAACCTGAATATGGGATGCATACTGGTCAAAAAACATCACTATCCTTCTTTGTCTACTAGAGAAACCTAGCATAGAAGGATGGTCGACTAGTTCGCACACCCTTAAGTATCTTTGACAACACTCGTGCAGGAGGGCCCTAAGGTCGACGGTAGTTACATATTGGAGCGAGGCGGTTAACGCAGAGCAGAATGGTCTTGCATGCAATTTAGACACAACTTGGATTAGGTTGTTCTCCTTGAAGGGATCATCCTTCTCTCCACGCACAACCTACAATGAGGCGTTAAGTGCTATATCGATCATTATAGGCGTCCATAAAAAGCCTGTAGTAGAAGATCCCACCATATATTTATTGATCCTTGATTGCAAAGTTCTGGCTCGGCACAAAAGCACGAATCCCTAATTATTTAGCACATTATACTAGTATTAAATATTATAATTGAAATGTAACAATGCTTAAGAAATAACTACTAAATAAAGTTATGTGCCAAAATTATTTGACAAACATTAGATAAATGAATAGTAATTACAACAACAATACATGAATAAGACATAATATGATTGACTACTACATTATAGTGAATAGTACATGGGTCATAAAGAATTATAAGTACACCGAACAACAGCACTGCCTCCTCAACGACGATGACGCACACAGTCCCCAGGAGTGTAAGCATCAGGCAGGTGTGTGGCCCTCATCCTAGCTGCCTGCGCTGGCCCCTGTCTCATGTCCCCTTGCCGATCGTCATCATTGTCCTACCCTGTGTGACCCCCACCGAACGTGTATCCAGACCCGCTAACTCGGCCCTACATGTTCCATGACGAATCCTCATAAGGAAGTGTCGACGCCCCTAGAACGTGCTCCGATGGAGTCCGGTGTCCCGAAGGCTCGCCCTGCTAGTACCAATGTGAACCCCCAGTGCATTGGGATATTGGGGGTACTGTCCGTTGAGGAGATCGATGAAGCTTACGCCCTGCATTGCAGCAGCCCAGTCAAAATCATGCGTACCTCTCCAGTTAGGCATCTGCTGCGTACAGTCAATGATGTTCTCATGATGCATCAAAGCTACAGGCGGAGGTGTCATCGCATTATGAGAAGGTTGTGTCCATTGGAGGGCTAGTGAACCCAGACTACACTGCTCGAGCTCAGACGCATGTGTGCACTCCTCGGCCCTAGCACTGGAATATGACATATGATGCTCTGAAGCCGAAGGTGCCTCTTGCGACTAAGCACAAACGGGTTGATCACGGGCACTGGACGAGTGCTTGCTGTGGGAGCCACGAGACGGGTCCATTGTTGGTACGTTATACCCTCTCCAACGTGGGTCACAACCACCTAGACCACGTATAGCGGACAAGAAGCAGGACCATCTCGTCCTCATCTACTCCCGGAGAGGGTTTTGATCCCTCCGCGTTGATGACCTACTTGGTTCCCCACAAGCTTTCTCTGCCTGCGTATGCATCGCGTACGCCTCTTCGGTTTGTATAATATAAGGGTCATGTTAGTAATACGAAGGTTTAACCAATGGAAATTGTTATAAGTACCGTATCACCTACCACAACATGAAGAAGGCGGGTACGATTCTCAAGGAATGGTCTGGTGGCTGGCTGTACAAGTCCGCTGAGTAAGGTGGAACGTGTTCGTGGACGGTACCACGAAAGGTACTCCCAGTAGGTGCCATTGTCGTATTATCCAACAGGAATGATGACATCCACTGCGGCTGACTCCGTCCACCTTGCCCAATCCTACATGCCTCTGGCCCCTTGTACGCTCCTCATGTACGTGACATACACATTTATAATATATTATTATTGATCACCTAAGATATTAATGCACAATAACACACTTACTCGTGCGCCTAACTGGCGTCCCATGGGGGAGGTACTAACACCACCTGTCGGTACCCGAACTGCCTCTATACATGCTCAGGCGAATATACTTCCACGTTGTTCATGTACAACAAGAAGCATCTGATCATCCATAAGCCTGAGTCACGCCAACAATATGATGCGATGAGCCCACCAGTCGCAATTTTGATCACTCGTGCCATACGCCATGGATCCCACTCCACGAGATCTACGCTAAGGATGTCCAAATCACTGATCACTCGGGAGTAGCTACCATGGTCTTGTTGCAGACTCCATCTCAACCTAGCATGCATCCATCGATACCCCATTGTAGGCCTAATGTCATCTGCAATGCCATCGGAGATGGGGATTGGATAGTAGCTCTTGAGCACCCAAGGCCAACAAACCGGGAGATAGTCCCAGCTCCATAGGCTTTCTTCTTTGATCGCTAGATTGCATCACACAATCCTCTATAGGTGGCAACCAGTACAGCAGATCCCCAACTGTAAGATATCGACTCATAAGGATGTGAAGCGAGCTAACTCGCTAACCATATAATATGGGGAACGACATAATCGCCTATCGTGTTGTAGAACATGATGCTTCCCAGCAAGATATACAAGTACACCTCATAGTGCTGTATAACTATAGCCTCGTCTGCATCCGGTGGGCATGGACCGAACTGTGATAGCCCATGAATCTAGGACATGGAGAGGGCAACATCCTTCTTGTCATATGGCACACCAAACCTACAAGATGCAGAGGGTCAATAAAGCTTGAATAGAACTACAATATTTGAAGTGCAATACATAAAAAATAATTACCTACCCTCAACGTAACCCTTCCACTGCTCCTTCGCTGGTCGCAAAACTACTAACATGGTCCCCTTTGATGGCCAGGTTAGCATGGCCATGTCCCTCAATGTTACGGCCATCTCACTAAAAGGAAAGTGAAACATGTGCATCTCAGGATGCCATCAGTCGATGAGACCTGTGAGCAATGGTTCCTCAGTTGGCGGGAGAGGTGTCCTGCTATCACCTGCCATGGGAGCTCTGGCCATCATAAGAGCGAAAGGTAGTAAGCCTGCTCGCGTGAGTGGCTCATGAAATCGAAGGTCCAACTCCTTAATCGTGTGGACACTCCAGACTCGCAACGGAAGCAACTGCAAAAAGTATCTAATACATGTACTGAGTTAGTAGCAAATTATCTTGGCAATTAAAAAGCACATATTATCAAGATACTTGCTGCCCTATGAAAATCATCTATCCCCTATGGTTCTCATCGTACCGCTACTGAAGAAGCTCGGGAAGATTAGCATGAGCCATGATAATGATTTCAAGCTATATGGTTCAACAAGTAGGTGAACAACAAATATGAATATATTACAAGCTTCATGGTTCAATACGTATGTGAATAACAAAAAAATATACTACAATCTTCATGGTTCAATAAGTATGCGAATACCGAATTAGAATATGTTACAAGCTTCATGGTTCAATAAATAGGTGAAAAACAAGCTTCATTGTTCAATAAAATGCAACAACTCTAAAATACTATAATTCGATAGTGCATGATAGTTTACTGCTGGGTCGGGCATGTCCTCCTGTCATGGCTAGATTGTTTGCAAAGTTTGTACTTGCATAGGCCATCAACAGCATCCGCTTCATCCATGTCACCTTGTAGTCTTGTGGATCTAGGCCTTCTAGGATCCGTGTATCGTGCTTGGGGATAAGGTACCCACGTAAGACCCTCGATCGCTTTGTAGCTGCTTCTAATATTAAAGTATCGTATCTTTGGAAGCCATGTGCTCCTCAATGCATCTATTGTGAAGTACAGTGTTACGTACTGTGATCTATCATTGCCGTCCATGTCTCTGCAAGCGGCTAAGACATGCGAGCATGGGATATGGTGTCGTTTTAGCTTATTGCATGTGCACTTCACCTCATGAGCCCCAAGTTGACATTGCTGACAGGTGTTCCCCGCACTATACCCTGAAGCATACCTACGGTGGCACATTACCTTGAAGTCATTGTTGGCCATATCGTAGATCCTCGTCCGATGAAAGTGTGCCTTGTTCCTCCTTCTAGATAAGATTGTCTCCACCTTAGGTGCGAACCACGTGCTGCAATCCATAGCAGCATTACCACGGTCTCAAAAGTAGTCCGTCGTTCTATAGAATGTGAGCTCAATGATGGCACACAATGGAAGACCCTGTACTCTCTTTAGGACATTGTTGAACGCCTCCGTTATGTTCGTTGTCATGATGATGTACCTAACATGGGATACAAAAATTAGAAGATCTATTTGCATAAGATAGGGTTCAATATGATCATTTAAATTCTAAGTGCTAACATGGCAATGTGAGTGTCATGGATTAGGGCCCAACGTACCGCCGGCTTCCCCGCTATCAACTGGTTAAACGTAGCACGTGAATGGCTAACGATAGTTTGTTCCCCAACTATTTGCGTTCACAGATGGTCCTCCTGTTCTTGTTGATCTTCCATCATCTTGCGAGTGGTCTCATTTAACTCTCTCCATATCTCGTTGAACATCACATGCTACTTCTACAGACATAAACCTTTGAATATCTTTACAAGAGACTTGCTGTGACACCTTGTGTATAGGTTCGCTCCCAAGTGGCGCATACACCACCTTCTCTCCACATCAAGCCATGCAATGGAGTAGTTTGTGCTATCATGTAGCACGCCCAACGCATGCAGAAGGCCCTTGTTACGGTCAAAGATGATGCAAACTTGTTCTCTATTGCCACAACATGTGTCCTCAACAAAGTGATGAACCACAATCAGCTATCATTGTTCTCACTCAACCATTGCAAAGGCGAGAGGAATTATCTGATTATTTGCATCCACCGCTATTGCTGTCATAAGGGTAACATGATACTTGCCACTCAGTAATGTGGCATTGACGCATAGAACTGGCCTGGAATGTCTGAAAGCTTCAATGCATTGTCCAAAGGACTAGAATAATCTAATGAGGTATTGGTCAGTGGTGCTGTATGACCCATCTTCTAGCTTGATCGGCTCATCCGTCATCGCCCACTGAGTCCCTGGATTCGTCATTGCAATATTCTACAGTAGCCTCGGAGCATAGTTGTAAGACTCCTCGAAGCTTCCAAATAGCGCCTTCAACGCCTTCTGCTTTGCTCGCCACGTGCTGTGGTAATTAATCAGCATACCCGTCTTAGTCTGCACCTCCTCCATAATGGATTTTGGCGACAAACAAATGTTCGTGCCAACAAGGGCGATGAGGAGTTAGGCTATGAACCTCTCATCAACGGCGTGGCTCACATACCTAATAGCCTCTTCGCTGTATGTATGTGGGGTGTGTCTACTAATCACAAAATAGTTCTCATATTTCGGCTTATGTGCTCATACGAAGTAAGGACAAATCAGGTGCTTGATACACATGACCTCATACTTCATAGGGTTAGACTAAGCGCACTTGTGGTCCTTTCTTGTCATTACAACATAGTTGCTAATAAAGTGGACGACCTCCTCCCTGTTACAAAACTGTTACCTGACCTGGATGTCCCTATTCTGGTATCCCCAGTTAGATAAGATGTTATATTCAACGATAGCACAATCCAACAAAGTAGCACCATGAAAGTACTGGATCGCTGACAATAGGTCATTATTGTCAGCATCTTCTTCACCCCCGCTACCACCGCTTCATCATCCATGCATCCTGCATCTACATCAGAAGGGTCCACTCTAACTCCCTCTCTACCAGAACTGGCCTCCCCTACATGCCCTTCATCCTCTCCATGCATCACCTGCTGGCCAGATCTTTCCACGGTAGTCACTGCATCACTATGCACTAGTCGTGGCACTATATTTACGTACACCCCCATATCAAAGTTCTCCTCCAATATCTTGTGTGAGTACAAAGCCCATGTGTTGTTCCTTCTCATCTCGAACAACGTATGGGCAACGACCGAGCTGTTTGGAATAACTCATGGCTGCACACCCTCCAGAACAACAATATGGTATTGCTGGTTTACACGCAAAAGGCTTATAACATGTGATTTCAGATCATCTAGGTCATTAGATACCTCAACCGAACTCTTTATATGCTGGCAGTTCTGAATTGTTACGAGCCTCCCGTACAAAATTATGGTACGTTCTCCATAAATATGGAAAGTCATATCTTATTTGCTAAACAAAGGTACATATAATAAAACTACTATTTAGATGTTTGCACGATACACATGCTAAATATTTAAGTAATTAATAATGCTAATTAAATCATCATTATTGAATAAAAATGAAATAATTAATATTCAATATTAAATTAAAATATTATTTAAACTAACATGAAAGTTATATTGAGTAAATATTCAATTTTATTATAAATTGACACTGCACTATTAACATATTCATAGATTTCTTTATGCTCAGTGAGTTGAGGGGAGTAATAGAGTCTACGGTGAGTACAAAATACTAAAAATATTCCTCTATTTTACTTCATAGTTACTTCTTTTATTTAAATAAGGCTAGGAGTTCATGTGTGCATCACTATCTTAATGGATTGCACTAAAAAACTAATTAAACCATCGCAAACCACTATTAATTAAAAAAAATCAATTTATCGATGCATTGTGATTTGAATCGAATTTTTCTGTGCAACCCAAGTTTTTTTTGACTAATCAAATTCACAATAATTACTATTACACAACATCATGATAGTTACTATTATACAAATTCACGCTAATTACTATTACACTAACTAAGTAAATAATCATATTCATATAATCAAACTAAGAAAATAATTGAACAAATGTATTTAAACACACTACTTACGCTAATTACTATTACGCTAATTACTATTATTGCTGCAACTACTAATTAAAAATATAATTTAAGTACTTATTGTATATCGTGCTGGTACTCCTCCTCGCCTCGGACTGATTCTCCTCACCTTGCACTGCTGCTTCTCCTCACCTCGCGCTGCTTCTCCTCTCCTCTCCACGCGTTGCGCTGCTGCTTCTCCTCTCCTCCTTTACTCGTGCTTCTGCTCTCCTCTCGCACTGTGGCTCGTGCATGCGTTGATGCTACTCCTCATAAGTGTGCTCTCATTTTATAGCGAAAAATGGTAGCACGAGGATCACTAATTACTGGGGACAGCAGAGACACGAAGTGACGGTGGGATGACTCAACGTGACCGCGTGCTGAAAGCAGAGACAGGATGTGACCGCACAGCAGGCCGAGCCGTATTCCGCGCCTGAGGTGCCGAATACGACACTATTGCCCATATTCAGCACCTGATGCCTGGACCCATCGTTCCAAGGTTTTTTTGGAATTTGAGGTACCAAATATGAGTGTTAGATTTGTAAATACACTGATATGTTATCTTTTTTAGTAAATACGGTGGCGTATGTTGTCTATTTTTCCATTTTTGCCGAAAGGGCTGAGGACGTGTTCGACTCGCTTTTCTCCTTTTCCTTTTTTTGGTCGTGTCGAGTTAGGGGTGAAAAATATACGGTAGGTATCTAAATCATTTGATATTTGTATTTATTAAAATATGAATACGAATATGAATGTTTGTATTTGTATTTATATCTGAAGCGGATCTTAAAAATGGATGTATTCGGATTTATTTTTGAGATTCGAATTCAAATGAGGATATCGAATTGCTTTGAATTCGGATGTAGAAATGGATAATATCTGTATCCACCAATCAGGGAACCAAATTTTGCTAAAGTTTTAAAATTTCAGAAGTGAAGTAAGTTTATATATTCCGGCCTAATCAAATTAGAACAAATCTCAGTCAAATTTGACGAAAAATTTAAATTTTTGACATGAATTTGAAATGAATTTTCTAAATTTTTGGTAATTCCAATGTGAACGAATTTTTTGCTTACCAGAATAAAAAATCTTGTCGTTGAAGGTATAGGATATTTGCATAAAACCTTATCAAGTAGAGACCCGAATGTGGATTCGGATTCGAATAATCCGATTCATATTCGTATTCAGAATATTTGGATTTATATTCATATTCATATTAAAATATAGATAAAAATAAAAAATAGACTATTCTATCCATATTTAATGGGTTTCCACGGTTCCACCTCTATGTTGAGCTGAGGTTTCTTCATAGTCTACACTCTCACTTTTTCTGCATCAGGAATCGGGATCCGAAATTCCGTGTCAACTACACTGGCACTGGTTTTCAACTTAGGGCACGTCCAACCTAATCGGGCGTGAGCGTGTTGAATGCCTTAGGCTACATATGTCAGCTCTTAGCTGAGCCAAAACAAATGCTCACCACAGGATTATTTTGTAATAATATTTTTTTCTGGCAATTGTTGAAATAATACGTGATTTAAAAAATTACAGAAATAATACCCTTTCTTGCTACGGTAGCATGAAAATAAGGAATCATGCTATGTCGCGTGAAAACAAGGCTTGTTGTGCTACTGTAGTGCGACATAGCCGCGTATCCCTACTAAAGCGCTACCAAAGCACGAGAAAACATTTCTTGCAGTTTGGTGGAGTGATAACAGGTTGTTGTGTTACAGTGGGAGGACAACTTTTTGTCGTGCTACCGTATAGCGATTTTTGGGTTTCTTTCAATTTTTTATTACTAGAGGTTATTTCATTTTCTTTCTTCTTTACTAATTTTTAGAATCTTTTGGAAAAATAAATCACATGTAGGGTATGATTGAGTATAAACATTTGCCGATCTAACGGTACAATTGACAATATACACTAACCATATACTCTTACCCTAAACATGCTAATACTAGTTATAATGCCATATACAATACACATCATGACTAACCTAACCATGTAACAGAGCTTGATCTAACATGCCTTAGGGGATGTAAATTACTGAGGATAGAACCTAGGCTCTATTGAGTGCAATAGGGGATATTTCCCCTTTCTCAGATCGAGCATCTGGTCTAGCTTCCCTCCACATCGTTCTTTTTTATGTTTCCTCTCCTTGTCTGCCTCACGTGCCAACACGACATGACGTTCTTGGTCTAGCTACTCCTGTCGACCCTTCGAAAGATCAATGACCCTAGTATTGGGCAAATGTGATTTTGGTAAATAATATCAACATAGTCAATGAGATTAACATTATTTGCCAGTATACGTCTCATGGTGCTATATGATACACTTGGGTTTCAAACATCCACTACGTGAAAATCGCTCAAAAGTGACGGGTCATAATCGTCATGGGTAAGGCGTGCCGCACACGTCACCCCGAACGCGTCACTGATGACTAGTAATAAATGACGGGTAAAGACTCATCACCAATAAAGTCATTAGTAACAGGTTAAACTTGATCCGTCACTTATGACTTGTCATAAGTGACGGGTCGCAGTTGTGACATGTCACTTATGACTGATTTACGTTTTTCATGTTTTTGGGATAGAAAAAAGTAAAAGAAAATTCACCTGAGCCATCTCAACACATGCCTATCATCACTGGCCATAGGCCACTTCTATTTTTTCAGTACTATTTTCAGTCTTTGCGTCAAGCGGGAATCGAACCCACCACCTCCCCTCGCATGCGCGCATTTCCACCTCAGCTATCGCGTGTTTGTGATGGACATCATATATTTTATTCTTTTACCTTGTTTGCCGAAGATTATAAGTGACAGGTCATAACCATGACCCATTACTTAAGAAGGTTATAGGTGATGGGTCGTAATCTTGACCCGTCACTAATGACTGATTTTTTATTTTACATATAAAATTTGTATTAATATTTACATATAAAATATGTATTAATATTTACATATAAAATTTGATAGGTGACTGGTTATAATTTATCTATAAAATTGTATTAATATTTATGAATTTCTGAATATCTCATACAAACGATCGCAATTTGATAGGTGCCCCGTAGTGCCTCTAGTAAAATGGGCATAACTTTTGCATACGAACTCCGATTTTGATTTTTTTTTTATTCTACGGACATCTACAGAAAAAGTTACACTACTTTGTCAAGTTCGGTGGATGTTTTGAGGCTAAAAATGGTTTGAAAGATTGAGTTCTCGTCTCAAAAGTTTCTACACCGTTTTCGGAACGCGCATTTGTGTCCATAGACGCCACCCCTTACATCAAACTTGAGCAGAAATTATATATATTTCCTATTCTAATGCCCCTAAGGTGATAAAAAATAAGAAAAATAAAAAATATTAATGAACTAAATATCTATGACTATTATCATCAGTGACGGGTCACAACATGTCCTGTCACTGATGTCAGGTCATAAGTGACGAGTCACAATTTGACCCGTCACTTATGAGTGCCCAAGATGACCCGTCACTTGTTACTTGTCATAAGTGATGGGTCACCTTAGGCTAATTATAAGTGACGGGTCACAATTTTAGTAAGTCCAAAATTAGTGAAACCAATTTTATTAATCTTGTTAATTTATGCTATGTTTAGTAAAAATATTCACACTCATGTTATGCTTAATTAAATTTTGGTTAGCTTTAAGCTTTATTTTAAGATTAATTTAATCTATGAAAAATATTAAATGATTAACAATAATCAAAATTAAGAGAAATATTTGATGCTATCATTCCATGAAATGATGCATTGCATCTCCACTATCGTAATGCATTATGGAGCATCTTTCATTGCATGTCATCATACTCATTAAGAGGCACCGTTCTTTATTTAGCAAACAATGTTTCGGAGAGTCACGAGTTTGAACATGAAGGCGAACCAGTGGATTTTGTGAGTGAACAACAGGCAGCACCAGGCAAGCATCTATCATATCTCTCCTATATTTTGGTGAATAGTTGATCAATCTATTAGATTTTGCTATTTATCATAGATGCATGTGATAAGGAGTCGATGTCTAGAATTAAATAGATCCTATTTACCTTGAAAAAGTTGTTAATCCTGATCCTTGTAACCTAGGGATAATAGGTCATGGTCTAAATTAAAAGTGATGCGGTAATTGCTTAGCCTAGCATAGGTTCTTGATAAAATTCAAGTGATGGATTTCATCGGTGTTCGTGAGCTATAGGATTATCAATTATTGTTTCAAAAGAATGACACGTTGGGGTCATGAATTGGTGAGAATGAGATGAGATGTGAGTGGGTGCTAGGGGCAGTTCGGGAGGAGAGACCCTGGTGTTATAGACCGCTTGCATCGTTTAAGCACTGTCATGGTGTCTGTTGACTTAAGCACATTTCTGTGCTTACCACATATCGATCTAATGGTAAGATAAGTTGAAAACTTTGTCGTTGTGATCATTTGGCTTGTTGGCCTATGGTTGTGTGGGTTGCAGGCTTGGCGAGGTATCTAGGGTACTCTGGGAGTAGCCCTAGTTGACCTCCACACCTATAAGTGTATGTTCAAATGGTTGGGGCTTAATTGAAAAAGGTTATCATGGGTACCCCTTGTACAACTTGATCTGTTGCACAAGCTGAATGATTCTCGTGTCGTGTGGGTAAAGAAATACTCCCTTGCAGAATGTAAAATCAATTCAAATTGCCATGCTCTTGGTCATGGAGCACGCTTAAGTTTCATCGGGCAACATCATAGAATTTGATTAGTGGGCAAAAAGGAATAGAAAGTATGTGGGCTTCTGGGAGAAGCATGTGCTGTTACTAGTTTGAGTTGAGCAAGTTTACTAAAGTTTATATTTATTGTCGATTGATGCTAGTTGTTTACGCCATTATATTGGCTAAAGTGCTTTTCACTAAATAAACTTAACTTTGTGACTTTTCCTTGCTATTCATCCAATTGCATTATCCTTGAAGTCGGGAATACATATACCTATATTGTATAAGTCTTGCGAGTACCTTCATACTCAAGGTGCTCCCCTTAAGTTGATGCAGGTACAACGAGCTAGTTTACGGATACTTCTATCTTGTCAATTCCGGTGATGCACAGGAGTAGAGGAGGAATGTCTAAGTTAATCTCGGTGGTGCCTTATGGGCAATGACACTACCAACCTTTTGTTTTATCAATATCTTTCCGTTGTGTATGAAAACTTTGCTACTAAGTAGACATTATACTTGTGAACAAGATTTGTAATAAAAGTTAAAACTTCTGTACTCTGTTCATATATTGTGATTAAACTATGTTATAAACGATATATGCTGTGATCTTGGGCTTTACTGAGCATATGTCGGGCTGTCAGAATTATTTTCATTTTAATTGACTTAATTGTCGATTAAGGCAGGTGTAATTTGGATGGTTCTGGCAGCGTGGTATTAGAGCATGGTTGATAGAGTTAACCATAGATTATTTAGTTATTAAGTGGGTTAATTAAAAGTTGATAACTTCATTAATTCACTAATCAAAGCTAAAAATAAAAAACCTAGCACGGTTGTTCTATTTATTCCTTCTTTATCCTAGAGCTATTCTCGTCTTGCTGTTGAACCCTTAAAATTGGAGAAAAATTGCTCTCTAGCTTTCTCATTTCTTTCATGGGTTGAGGATGAATATAGTCATGTGAGCACGTCTCCCGTGTTAAAGAAATTAGGTCGATCAGGGAAGCTAGCCAAACATGAGGAACATGAATTAGGAAGTAGCTAATTAATCATCCTACAAGTTTGACGTAAGTTAAGTGACAAGAGTTAGAAAATAGTTAAGGGGATGTAAGTTCATAGAACAATTAATATGCTATATTATGCCCTATATATAATGATCTTAATGCTTGCTAGGTTTGGTGGGAAGTGTCCAAATGTGAGCGACGTGTTGATTAGGTTCATCAGCATCTTCATGTCTCTCATTTTGCATGCATATCTTTTGGGTTGGAATGATTCTTCCATACACATACATGTTGTTATATCCACCCCCCTTGCTGTCCAGAATTCCTTATCTATTTTGACTCTGCATCACATCCTTGTTGTCACTAAACATTGGATGGGCGACAGAATGAGAAACTGTAACAGTGCCAGAAATGATGATTTGGAAGGATCAGGTGAACGGACCCCACCCCCACCACCGACTATGGCGGAGGTGCTAATGCGAATTGAGCAGAACCATCAGAACCAAACTCAACTTCTCAAAGCTCTGGTCCAAAATACGACTCCCCATGGCATAGGTGGAGCAAATCATTACGAAGACTACTCCAACTTTCTTCCTACTCACCTGCCCATCTTCACTCATGCCGAGGACCCTCTTGACGCTCATGATTGGCTCCGCACTATCAAGCAAAATCTTGCGCTTATCCGGTGCAAGCATCATGAGAAGGCGCTCTATGCCGCACACAAAATTCAAGGAGCAACCAAGGCATGGTGGACAAATTTCCTCGCCATGTAACCGGCCAATCATCATGTCTTTTGGGCAGGGTTCCGTGAAGCTTTCCGTGACTACCACATCTCTATAGGTGTGATGGATATCAAGAAGCAGGAATTCATGGATCTTAAATAGAGGGGAAAGTCTGTGATGGACTACGGTCGAGAGTTCAACTACTTAGCCCGATATGCCCCCAAGGAAGTCAACACCGATGGCAAGAAACAGAATCATTTCGTAAATGGGCTATCAAGCAAGATGCAAGATAGACTTGCGGTATGTAAGTTCATCGATTTCAAAACGTTAGTAACACAACTATCACGGTGGAACACAAAATGCATGCCCATCAAGAGGAGAAGAAGCACAAGAGAGCTCTACTACCCCCGAAGGGTGGTAGCTCACAATGTCCATGCATGGAGTTTCCCTCACCATCCTGTGCACCATCTCAAGCTCCTCCACAGCCTATGTGGATTTTTGATGCCCTCCTCCTCATCATCAAGGACAACTGCAAAGGTCCACTGCAAATCAAGTCAACCCAGAGGGTGACCCAAGGGGCCCATGCTACAACTATGCTCAGGAGTGTAGCTTCCCTAAGCGATGCAGTATGGTGAATGCTCCGAGGCAGCCACCACCACCTCCAGTGCAACCACAACACCAAGCCCGGAAGAGTGGTCAGGTTAATCACTTCACTACCGAAGAGACTCGAGAGGATGACAACGTTCTTGTGGGTACGTTGCTCGTGAACTCTCATCCCATAACCGTATTGTTTGATTCTGGTGCATCTCATTCCTTTATCAAGAAAGATTGCATCAGACATCATAATCTTGCGACCCAAACTCTACCCATGCCCTTCCACATAAAAGCACAAGGTACTGAACTACACGCCTACCAAGTTGTTCCATTGGCAAAAATTCTAATTGATGGGGTCACCTTTCTCACCAATTTAATCATGATTGACATTAGAGGGATATATGCATATTAGTGATGAACTAGCTAACCAAGACTAGAGCCATTGTTGATTGTGCCCGAAGAATTGTCACACTCAAAGATTTCTCCAGTGTTCAATTTCCCCTCCACCTTGACAAGGGCGGTTCCCATCTTTATGCCTTTGAGGGTGCCACGATTACAGAGATCGATGTAGTTCGAGTGGTATGTGAGTATCCGGATGTATTTTCATAAGAGTTACCAGGAAAGCCACCGACTGGAAAGTCGGGTTTGCTATTGAACTAGTACCCGGAATGGCCGCGGTATCTAGAGGATCGTATCGGATGCCTCTAAATGAATTGGTGGAGTTGAAGAAGCAACTCAAAGAATTACTTGAGAAGGTCTTTATTCATCCGAGCTCCTCACCTTAGGGATGTCTGGATCTCTTCATCAAGAAGAAGGTCCAAAGTTTGCAGATGTGTGTTGACTATCGTCCGTTGAATGCGGTCACTATCAAGAACATCTACCCTCTTTCTTGAATTGATATCTTGTTTGATCAACTCTTTGCTGCCCGTGTCCTTTCCAAGATGGATTTAAGGTTGGGCTATCATCAAATCAAGATCCAAACGAAGGATATTCCAAAGACGGCTTTCTCTACTCATTATGGGCTTTACGAGTATACCGTTATGTCCTTCAGTCTAACTAATGCTCGGACCTACTTCATGTACCTGATGAACATGACCTTTATGTAAGAGCTCGGCACTTTCATCATGATCTTTTTCGATGATATCCTCATTTACTCCAAGATTGAAGAGGAACATGCACTACTACAGAACTGGCCTTATATGCGGGCCCATCACTGCTAGTTCCTAATGGGCCGATAGTGATGGGGCATCACTGCCAGTTCATAAGCCGTGCGGGAAGAATCAACCATCATGGCTTATGAACCAGCAGTGGTAAGGGTCATCACTGCCGGTCGATGGATTGAACCAACAATGCTTCCCTGCTCCCTCATCACTGCTGGCTTAATCCACCGACCGGTAGTAATAGCATAACATCACTGCCGGCTGGTTAAATGAGCCAGTAGTGATGTCCTGGCTATATAAAAGTCGCCCTCTCCTTCCGCAAGCTCCAGCACAACAAAGAGGAGCTCTGTTCTTGCTCGGTGACGGCCATTTTTGCTCACCAGGATCTTGGTGGCTTCAAAATTTTGAGGAATCCTCATGCCCTAGGTGTTCCAAGGTGTGTAACTTCCTCTCCAATCCATTTCTATTTGAATTTTATTTGTTAAATTGCTCTAGATTTTGAAATGATGGAGATGAACCTATGACCATGATGTTTTGAGACAATGTAGATGCAATTATACCTCATATATGATATGGAAGCTTCAATTCTGGTGGAAAGTGTCTTTATTATTGATTTACATTAGCTATATGTATGTGCATATTTATTTTTGGTTTTTAATGAATTAGAAAATTTAGCCATGATATTAAGGTATATAGTAAACTCCAATTATATTTTTTATATTTTAATTAATTAGCAAACTCTAATATAGATACTTTAGGTATGAGCATATTTATGGTTGATTTTTAGTGAATTAGAAAAATTAGCCATGATATTTAGGTATGTAGAAAGCTCTAATTATATTTTTCTATTTTAATTAATTAGCATGTTCCCAATATGAAAACTTTAGGTATGAGCGTATTTTGATTTTTAATGAATTAGAAAATTTTGCCATGATATTTAGGTATGTAGCAAGATACAAGTATATTTATGTATGAGCGTATTTATTTTTCATATTTCCTTAATGAGTCATAGATAAGGTGTTGAATAATAAAGAAAATTTCTAGGGATGACACCAACAAATACTCATTGGAAGTGGACGCGAAAGCATACAAAAGGCGGCTCCTCCAACCCAGGCCAATTGCCGGTAGGAGATGACGAGGTAATTTATTTGTTGGTGATCGCAAAATATTATAGATGTTATGAATTTGGATTTACAATAATGATATAATTGTAGATGGACAGAAGATGGATGTATGATGCGAGCTGTGTGAGCGCAGAGTACAATAATGGCGTGGATTGTTTCCTGGTACAAGCCGCGATGCACAAGTCAAATACACAGTCTCAATACATGTGCTTTCGATGCGTCGATTGCGAGAACAAGAAGCAGTTTTTCACCACCCAGCAGATACATTCCCACTTGATGCCAAGAGGCTTTATGTCTGGCTATACCCATTGGACCGAGCACGGTGAAGTTGAGATCGTACAGGAAGGGCAATACATTGAAAAAGAAGACGAAGACGTGTGCACCAATATGCCGGTCGACGAATACATCGATATGCCACCTGCCAGAGATACGTTGGCCGATGATCATCTAGAAGAGATGTTGGCTGACGCCGACGTGGATGATCTGGAGTAGATGTTGCGTGATGGGGAGGGGAACTTCACCAATGAAAGATAGTTTCAAAGTTCCAGTGTATGTTAGAGGACTTTAAAACACCGTTGTTCCCGGGCTACGAGAAGGAGCACACAAAGTTGCGTATCGTGCTTTCACTGCTGCAATTGAAGGCAATTAACGGGTGGTTTGATACAAACTTCACAGAGTTGTTATTGTCCTTGAAGAAATTACTTCTAAAGGAAAATGTGCTGCCAGAAAACACATACCAGGCCAAGCAGGTTGTGTGCCCATTGGGGTTGGAAGTACAGAAAATACATGCATGTCCAAATAATTGCATGTTGTATCGCGGAGAGCATGCAGACATGCAAGTGTGTCTCGTCTGTGGTGAAGCAAGGTACAAGTGTGACGGTGATGATACCGATGGTGAAGGAAAGAAGAAAAGGCATCCCGTGAAGGTGATGTGGTATTTTCCTATAGTCCCCCGTTTGGAGCGTTTATTCGCGCATAAAAGGCTTGCCGAACTGATGTGATGGCAATGCTGAGACACCCCGCTAATTCTACGCAGTGGAGAAACATCAATAGGAAATACAAGAAGCCCTTTGCAGAAGATATGAGGAATATAAGATTTGGGTTGACTACGGATGGGATGAATCCATTCGGTAACATGAGTAGTAGTCATAGCACTTGGCCTGTGACTCTATGTATCTACAACCTTCCTCCTTGGTTGTGTATGAAGTGAAGTACATTATGATGACAGTGCTGATACCAGGGTCGAGGCAATCTGGCAACGAGATCGATGTCTACTTGAAACCATTAATGGAAAATCTTGTAATACTATGGAACGATGGTGTGCAGGTATGGGATGCATACAAACGAGAGAACTTCACCCTACGCGCAATGTTGTTCATAACAATCCAAGATTGGCCAGCCCTTGGTAACCTATCGGGCCAGACTATCAAAGGCTACTGTGCATGCACGCATTACTTGGATGAAACAGAGAGCTTGTGGCTGAAGAACAACCGAAAAATGGTGTACCTAGGTCATCGTAAATTTCTTCGCAAGGATCACCCGTACCGCAGCAATAGGAGGGCTTTTAATGGTAAAGTTGAGACTCGATCACCTCCTAAGCATCGCACTGGGAGATAGGTATATGAGATAGTAAAGGGACTTAGGGTTATCCTTGGAAAGGGACGAGGGAATACCGGTTCCAAAATCTAATCTTAGAGATCCTATGTTCAAAAAGAAATATGTTTTTTATGACTTAGCATATTGGCTGGATTTGGTGGTTCGACACGCAATCGATGTCATGCACATTGAGAAGAACGTCTATGTTAGCTTGATTGGTACGTTACTAGACATACCTGGCAAAACAAAGGATACACTCCAAGCACGAAAGGACCTAAAATGTTTGAAACTCAGACATGATCTACATCCCAAAGAGATGGAAGAAGGCAACAAATATCTTGGCCCCGCGAGCTACAATCTAGGCACGGCGGAGAAAATTGCAATGTGCAAGTTCTTGCATGGAATCAAAGCTCCATCCGGTTACTCCGCCAACATAAAGAGACTAGTAAACATGAAAGACTTGAAATTAACTGGCATGAAGTCTCATGATTGTCATGTGATGTTGACATAGATGCTTCCAAATGCAATTAGATGTATTCTGCCACCGAAAGTCTGAAACCCAATCATAAAGTTGTGTTCATTCTACAACGTAATATCACAGAAGGCCATCGATCCGACTAAGCTAGATAAGCTGCAGGAAGACGTGGTCGAGACTCTATCCCAGCTTGAGGCATTGTTCCCTTCATCATTTTTTGATATCATGGTGCATCTCATTGTTCACATTGTGAAAGAGATATAGATTCTTGGCCCCGTGTTTCTGCATCAAATGTACCCTGTCGAGATGTTTATGGGAGTTCTTAAAAAATATGTTCATAATCGAAATTGACCGGAAGGTAGCATGGTCGAGAGCTGGAGAACTGAGGAGGTCATTGATTTCTGTGTCGACTGCATGAATCTTAAATTGATTGGTGTGCCTATATCTCGCCATGAGGGGAGGCTAAAGGGGAAAGGGATGATAGGTGCAAACGCATTCCGCACTAACGACCCTATTTTATTCACGCAAGCACATTTTGCAGTTCTGCAATAATCAGCTGTAGTGGACCTGTATGTCGAAGAACACCAGAAGATGCTACGCACCAGAAACTCAAGGAAGTCCGATGTTTGGATTGCATGAGTGCACAGAGATCATTTTGGCGCTTGGTTATGCAGACAAGTGATGCATAAGCAGATAGAGTGTGCTCAGTTGAATATGTTGGCTCATGGACCGTCTACTACAATCCTCACATTCCAAGGATATGACATGAAGGACTATACATTTTATACGAGAGCTCAAGATAATAAGAGCTCCAATCAAAATAGTGGTGTCCGTATAGATGCCTACGACTGCAATGGAAATAGGGAGACCTATTACAGATTCATAGAGGAGATCTGAGAGCTCGACTATGGAGTGTTAAAGGTTCCTCTTTTCCGGTGTGGGTCAGACTCCCAGGGGGTGTGAAGATCGACAAGTACAATAGTACAGTGGACCAAAAACTCGTTGGATATAGAGAAGAACCATTTGTACTTGCGAATGATGTTATGCAGATCTTCTATGTTAAGGAACCAGACCTAGCTAACAAGGAGGAGCGCCATGTGGTTCTTCAAGAAAAAAGAAGGATTGTCGGAGTGCAGAATATTTTTGATGAGGAAGACTACAATCAATTCGACATGCTACCTCCTTTCGGAGAGGACGTCGACCTAGGTCCCATGGAAGACACCGATGAACCTCCCTATGTACGTTGTGATCATAATGAAGGGTGAATCGTTAAGACAAAGTAGCTAAATTGTATTAATTACTATGTATGAATTTGTTTTAGATGTAATTATACCTCACTTTTGTTATGGAAGCTTCAATTTGTAGTGTATGGTGGAAGATATATTATTATTGACCATATTGATTTTTGATTCTAGGTATATACAAAAATTAATTTTGGTATATAGCAAGTTCAAATTTAAATAAATATGTATTAGGTCTGCTAGGTCAACTTAATTTTAATACATATAGATAGTACAAACTCAATCGAAATCACCTAAGTAGCGCAACAGTTTGTTCAGTCTTGTTGTAGGGCTTGGGTACGAGTCTCTACGCGCATGTGAAGCTAAAACAATTTTTTTGCACCCCGCGGTACTAGCAATGAAAGGGATTTCACTTCCGGTGGACATATTGGACCGACAATAAAACTACTTTCACTGCCGGTGTACTTATTGAGCTGGCAGTGCAAGTAATTTCACTGCTGGTTGTCCTAGTGAGCTGGTAGTGAAGGTACCATTTCACTGCAGGTAGTCATATTGAGTCGGCAGTGAAAGTCCTCACCTATAAAATAGCTCGACGCCTAGCGCCCTTTGACACTTAGAAAAATTTTCTCGTTCAATGTGACGTCCGTCGACACGCCTCCCGACACCGAGGAGCCCATGCCGCCAGGGGTCCACGAGCCCGTGACCGCTATCCGTGTCCTCCTTGATGTCGTCATCCTCCTCCCCGTCGTTGTCACCATCCTCCTACCCGGTGCCATTACCATCCTCCTCGACGTCGTCATCCTCCTCCCCGCTGTCGTTGCCGTCCTCCTCCTCAGCGCCTTTCTCGTCCTCCTTAACGCCATTCCTAGTCCTCCTAGACGCCGTCGTCCTCCTCCCCGACGCCGACCCCTTCCTCAGTCCCCAACACCGCCTTCCTCGGAGTCGCATGCCTTTATGCCGTTGCCCCGTCCCTGAGGTCGTGTTCCTCCATGCGGTCGTCCCCGTCGCTATCATCCCCAAGCTCCAATACATCATCGAGGTGAGTACTCCACCGCCCACCATCTCCCTCCACCTCCCAGATGGTGTTTGTGGTTGTTGTGAAGTGATAGGTACTATGAGGTTAATGGTTGATTTGGTAGTCGAGTGAGCTCAGTTCTGGTGTTTAGAATTTTGGTGCTTAGGCAATTGATTGGTGGTGGTGCTATGTTGGTGGAGGTGCTGTGTTAGAAGTGCTTATTGACTGTATTGATTTTGCCTTTAGCCGAATTGCACTGTGAGTATTTTGGTTTTCTCCTCCCTTTCATTTCTGCTCTGGACGGCTTGGTGATATGCTCTGTGATGATCAAATGGAACACTTAGGTTGGGCTAGATGTCTAAGTGCAATAGGTGTTAAATCTGTTTATTCTCTGTTGTTGGATCGGCACAGATTTCCCTGATAGTAGTGGTGCATTCCATTGTTCAGTCCCTATGCTTATTGTTGGTAATATGTACATTGCGAGTTAGGGTTGATTCCTGGACTAGAAGCTGCTGTATTTGTTGATTCAATTAATCTTATTTTGATTAAATTCTGGAAGAGCAGAAAAACCTTTGGTATTGCTCTAATATTTTGCTACTCGATTAGTGTTTGTTTCTCAAAGATTAATCCTCTCCCTGTTAGCTTTTATGTCCAGCAGCATTGTCCAGGAAGAAAGCTCAATTTCAGACAACTTTTTTTTTCAGTTTTACATCTAGTTGTAATCTTAGCTTCTAGCCCCGCTTGTGATGTGTCAAATGGACAATTAGGGAGCAGGGTATCGTAGTCCTGAGGCCAATTGTTATATTTATCTGAGAGAAATTTTATTCAATCGTCCATATGCTGTTCAGTTCATTATCTTGCTTGATGGGAGGTGGTTTCGCTTCTATACTTATGGCACTTACGTATATGTTCATGTTTAGTGTATATGAAGTACTTTGTTTCTTGATTTTTATATTCGGGTGGTCCTCAAGCATATTTTGTAGTCACAAATGATGAAAAGAGATAACTATTTACCATACATATGACTGCAAAGCTCAACTGGGATGGTTATTACACATGCACCTTGCACGTCTTTTCACTATCCCAGTCGAGCTTGCAGTCGTATATAATTATCTCCATAATCTGATACGGATCAATCAAATAATAGACTCTTTGTTGGATGGTGGTTGCATATGATGGTGGTGACTAATTTTTGTTTTTGTTTGTTGCTTTTCTTCTTACACCCTAATGTATAGATACTGATGCTATGCTTATTTTCGAACTGATCAATGCACCCTAATGTATAGATATTGATGCTATGCTTATTTTTTATATCATGCTCTCTACGTTGAAGCAAACATTTATTTTGAAATACAATGAAATAGTGGCAATGAAGCTTATGCTTCACGACCTCTAAAGACCAGGAAGTGACGCAAACGCTTGCAAAAAAGCTTGTGGAAGCTCACGAACAGTCTGCACAAGGCTCTTTCAAGCCAGACAGGGATAGAGACGAGCTCACTTTAGCCCTAAGAAACAAGGAGCACGGTAGTCGCACACGAGGCGTTGGGGTGATGGGTTGGAAATATGGATTCCCATGCGAAGTCGACAGTTACAAGAGCCGAAAAAGATCCCAAGCAGAGCGGGATGCAGAACGAGAAGTAGAACAAGCTAGGATGATGGAAATGCTTGAACAAGCGCTAAAAAAAGGAGGGGGAACATATAGAAGAAAAAATAGCACAAGCAGTAGCACAAGCCCTCATACGTGAACAAGGCACCATTGTGAGCGAACAAGAATGGCTGGCAATGTCTCCTGAGTTTGTACGCTCCAGCCCCGGTGGTCGTCGGAGTAGCTGTGCATCCACGGGAGTTCTGGGAGCTGAATCCATCACTTATCCTGTGGACCTCATCACAGCACAGACATCGTGTGAACTACACATTGGTGATAGGAACATTACCATCAAGGTGACTTTTGGCGTGGCTTATCCCCGTGGCTCCCATAAACATTTGCACGGACGTCCGATACCGGAGGGCTATGCCGCGGTCGAAGTAGATGAGGTAGTTGACCAGTACCGCCATGTTGAGGTGGGCTACCCCGCAGAGGAGGGGGCGAACACTATAGGAGAGAACGAGCACACATTCATCACGTGGGAGAAGGTCAACATAGTGTTTCCACGAAGGACAGCTCCCGAAACTCTCTACTCTCCACTACACCCCGAGCCGCCGTCGCCTCAAAGATCTCCCTCTCCTCAGCCATCTCCCAAAAGAAGTCCACCTCCTCAACCATCGGCTAGAAGAAGTCCATCGCTCAAGAAGCCAGCACCATCAAGAAGCCAGCAATCAGCTCGGAAAACAAGATCAGGTTCTGCAACATTTAAGCAGACGACATCATCTAAGAAGTCGGTGGTATCTAAGAAGTTGGCGGAACCCAAGGATGTCTATTCACTCACAGGTGAGGAAACAAAAAAGGTTGTGGACGCCAGAGTCACGTCTCATTTCCATCCACCACCACCTCCACCGAAGCCTGTTGTGCCTGAAGATGCCTTGGATTTTTTCATGAAAATGGCCAAAGCGAAACAGACAGGGTTGGCTTCAAGTAAGTCACCGATTGGCTATGAACACATCAGCAAGATGCAGGCCAAGAGCAAACCGGGCCCAATCATTAAGGATGCTTCGAGCATTGCAGACTTCCTGGCTTCTTCTAGATTAACAACAGAAGAACTAGCACGACTTACTGTGGGAGCGGATATATCAAAGTCGGATGTTATATGGCCGTTTGAGTTGGGCAAACCTTTGGTCAAACCAGATATAGAAATAAACCTTACAACTCAAATGCATCGATTACATTAATGGTACTTGGAGCAGTTCAGGCAGGGTTTTCAGGCGTTCCCCGTGAGATACAAAGAAGAATATTTCCTCAACAAGGACAACTTCTTCTGGTTGGAATTCTTGCACTTGTATGAACTGTACAAGGAAGATACCGTCGATGTGGTTATAGTTAGAGCGTGGACTCTGCAAGTGACTTATGCATATAATTCACCTTATATGATCTTGCACCTTGTAATTGCATAGCTAACTTCTCTCTTTCGTAGAATGGAGATCCAAGCATACGAACAAGACTTAGATAAGAAAGTAGGATTCATCAATCCTGGCCTTGTGAACCAGAAACTTGTAACGAAGAATCCAGACTTAACCGAGGCCTACTTATTGAAGTGTCTACTTCACCACCAATACAAGAAATTCATACTCTTACCCTACAACTATGAGTACGTGTTTGCGCGCAAGGGCATCCTCATTTTATGGGCAACTCGATTCTAGTACTAATTTGCTATGGTGAGATATTCTGCAGTTTTCATTGGATCCTCTTTGTCATCCACCTAGACTTGAGTAAGATCATTGTGTTGGACTCAGCAAAGAGAGATCAGACGACTTACCAACACCTCATCGACATGCTAAATAGGTTAACTCGATCATTTAATCTTCTCGACGATTGCATCTAAGTTTAATTGGTATTCATATTCACGTACAGGGTATACACAAGATACCGCAAGAAGAGTGTTATCCACTTTCCATTCAGGAAGGAGTACGCTGTAAAAACCAACTTTCCGGTACATAATACATATTCATGTCTTGCATTTCCTACTGAATAAAAAGGGCCAATTCATTCCATTGACGAATCCTTTCCTCTTGAAGTGTATGAGGCAGCCAACAATCTCTGCGTGTTTTATGTTCTTACTTCATGCACGCATTCAGCCCGGACGGAGACGATGTTAGGTTCAATGACCTTGAGGTATGAAATAACATATCGATGCCTTCTTTTCAATTTCTACATGTGTTCAAGGACTAATTCTTTCGATTCTTCAAACGCAGCGCTCCAAACTATGTACAAGTGTGTTACAACTTGCTGAAATACATGCCCTTCAAGAACAGATGGCCGGGTTCTTATTGGAGCATGTTATCAACTAAAATGGCGAGTTTCATGTACCGATCATGCCATCCACGCGTGTGAGACCTTCAGATGACACCTTACCTTCAAGCAGAGAGTATGCGACAAGGAGGAAGGCTACCAAGGTGCTTGACAACGTATTCTATTTCCGCAATTAACACAATATTAATGAAAGACATTACCTATTCTATGATATGCCACCGGTGTGTCAATGACATGTGGGACCAGGTCCCACTTGTCATCCTCACAATGGATGGCATATCGTAGAACTAGCACTTATTCAGTGGTAAATCGTAGATTTTTCCATGTACTAATGAATGATATGAATTACTATGTATGATGCGATGTTGGTATTGTCGGATGACTCTTGGACACAATGGCCTTCCAACGATGATGCGAAGGAGGAGCAAGAAGCGACGTCTCGTAAACGTGCCCAAGAGGAGGAGGATGAGATGCTAGCCCGTGAGTTGTGCACTGTGGAGGAGCAAGAAGCAGTATCCCGTAAATGCACCCAGGAGGAGGAGGACGAGAGGGTGTCTCGTCAGTGTGTTGCGGAGGAGGTCGAAGGCTCAAAACCTAGAGGCATTCAGGCATCAGACTTCGATGTCTTTGACACGTCGGCAAGCCTGGAGCATAGGCGATGCTGTGGTTGATTAGGCGTTGTCGGGTCCTCCGCTCCACCACCATGGCCCCCCCGGGGTCCCCGGACGTACTCACGCCATCAATCGTCAGTGCGGGGACGCGGTCCTCATCACGGGAGAGGTAGAGGGATACTGGACTGGCTCAGGTCAACCAACTTCTCAGGGGTGACTTGTAATATTGTGTATTTGTCGATGCCTGACTTGTAATATGTGTTCATTACTATGTATTAATGAAGGTATTTTTATTGTTGATTTACAGTAAATATATGTATCATTGTATGCATGTATTGAGAGAGAGACGGAGAGATTGAGGAGAGAGAGAGAGAGTATAGAGAGGACAGAGAGGAGGACCGTGGAGGAGGAAGAGGGAAAACATTGCTGGCTCAAACCTTCGGTCGGCAGTGATTCCAACAAATCACTGCCGGCCGAAGGATACAGCCAGTAGTGATGCCAAAGAATCACTGTCAGCTGAATCCTTCAGGCGACAATGATGCCTTGGGTATCACTAACGGTCCACCGAGCCAGCAGAGATAGTCCTCGACTATCACTGCCCATTGCCCACTGGCGGCTCCAAAACCGGCAGTGAAGGGGGTTTTGGAGCTGGCAGTGAAGGGGTTTTCTGTAGTAGTGATGCTGAACATCTGTGGATTATTCTGGAGAGACTTTGAAAGCATTCTCTTTATGCGAAATTCAGCAAATGTCAATTCTGGTTGAAGGAAATATCCTTTCTAGGCCATGTTCTTTCCAAAAAAGGTGTTGCGGTTTACCTAAGCAAGGTACAAGATGTTCTTAATTGGGTGCAGCCTTGAAACGTCACCGACATTCGAAGTTTCCTTAGACTTGTGGGTTATTACCGCCGGTTCATCAAAAACTTCTCCAAGGTCGCAAAGCCTATGACTGAATTATTGAAGGAGTGGCTTTTGAGTGGTCCGAAGAGTGTGAGAAAGCTTTCCAAACCTTGAAGACTCTTCTCACCACCGCACCCATTCTAGCTCAACCGGACATGTAGAAGAACTTTGATGTCTACTGCGATGCTTCTCACATTGGACTCGGGTGTGTCCTTATGCAATAAGGTCAAGTTGTTGCTTATGCCTCTCACCAATTAAAACGTCATGAGGAAAAATATCCTACTCATGATCTAGAGCTTGAGGCTGTTATGCATGCTATAAAGATTTGGCGTCGTTATCTTCTTAGAAATCATTGCAAGATCTACACTGACCATAAAAGCCTCAAATACATCTTCACTCAAACTAATCTCACTATGAGGCCATGGAGATGGCTTGAATTGATCAAGGACTATGAGTTGGAAGTTCACTATCATCCCAACAAGGCTAATGTTGTTGCCGATGCTCTGAGTCAAAGATACCAATGCAATTGTCTTATGATCCAGCCTGGAGTCACCACCCTTTGCGACAAATTTTGAGGACTTGGTTTAGAAATGGTAAAAGAAGGATTCCTTGCAAACCTTGAGATAAAATCTACTATTCTAGATCAAATCAAAGAAGCCCAAGGAATGACAAAGGTTTGGACTGGATTCAGGACAAAGTGAAGGAGGACAAGGCGAGTTGTTTTTCCAAAGATGATCAAGGCATCTTATGGTTCAAAAAATGGCTAGTGGTTCTTAAGGTCCATGAGTTGAGAAAAGAAAATATCGAATGAAGCTCTTGCTTCATTGCTTTCTATTCACCCTGGAAGCACAAAAATGTATCAATATCTCAAGCAAAGGTTTTGGTGGACTCACATGAAGCGGGAGATTGCTCGATATGTGGCTGAGAGTGATGTTATCCAAAGAGTGAAAGATAATAATCTCAAACCAGCTGGTACCCTTCAACTATTGGAGATTCCCTCGTGGAAATAGGAAGAAAATGACATGAATTTTATCATCGGACTACTCAAGATCTCTCAAGGGTCTAACTCTATTTGGGTCATCGTTGATTGTTTCACCAAATCCGCACATTCTCTTCTCGTCAAGACAGCCTATTCTGGGAAGTAGTATGTGGAATTGTATCTCACTCGAATTGTTTGCCTTCATGGTATTCTGAATAAGATCATCTTCGATCAAGGCTCACAGTTTACCTCTCAATTTTGGAGGAGTCTCCATGAAGCCATGGGCACCGACCTCTTCCATAGCACTACCTACCATCCTCAAACTGATGGGCAAACTAAGAGGGTGAATCAAATACTTGAGGATATGTTGCGAGCTTGTGCAAACTAAGAAGTGGGACATTTGCTTGCTATTTGCAGAGTTCTCATACAATAATAGCTATCAATGAAGTATCAAGATGTCACCTTTTGAAGCGCTTTGTGGATGGAGATGTAGAACTCCCTTCAATTGGTCCGAGTCCAGTGAAAGACCATTCCTTGGTCCAGATTTGGTCAGGGAAGTGGAAGAACAAGTCAAGACAATACACGAGTATTTGCTTGTGGCGCAATCTCATCAAAAGAGCTATGCCGATCGTCGGCGGCGTGAACCCTTTTTCAATTTGGGAAACTATGCCTACCTCAAGATTGCTCCTCGTAAAGCAATATTTCCAAGGGAAAGTTGGCACCTCAATATGTTAGACCTTTCAAAATCATTGCTAGACATGGAGTAGTGGCCTATCAATTGGAGCTGCCTCCATCCCTTTCTGAAGTGCACAACATCTTTGATGTCTCACAATTGAAGAAATACCTAAGAATTCCAACCAAAGTCATGGAGCTGGATGCCAGGATCTTCAACCAGACCTTTCTTTTCATGAGCATCTGGTTTGCATCTTGGATGAAACTGAATGAAAGATGTGGCATTATTCGATTAAACTTCTCAAGGTTCAATGGAACAATCATCCTGAAGTTGAAGCAACGTGGGAATGTGAAGATCATCTTCACACTGATATTCTCAAGCTTTTCTCCAACATGTAAATGATGCTATAGTAATATAGGTGTCATAAAACTTTTTGCCTATGGTTGGGACAAGTTCAGTGTGAGAACGAAACTTCTATCATTCCACCCACACCACCCTTGCTTTCGTTGGAATCTTGTATTCCTAAATTTCTTAGATATGCACGCAATCATCATCAGGTGACTGAGGAGACCACCCTCACCTTTTTCTCTCATGAATATGAGTAGAAGTTACTACTTTTATCATGTCAGTGAACTGAGATGCGAAAGGATGATGACTCCATCGTTGCTCACACAACACCCACTGTATATCTTGTAGAATCCTTGTTGAAGGATTAACTTGTATAGGTGAATATGGCCCTAAAAAAACCTAGGACCGTTTTTGAGGTCAAAGAAATATGCCATTATAGTTCATTTGGTGATTCCATTATCGTTCCATTTCTGGCACTCCTAATTTCCTTGCACTCTTCTCGAACCTCACTTGAATCTCGGGACAAGATTCTTTTAAGAAGGGAGTTTTGTGAGATCTCAAAATTCTTAAACATGCCATTAAGCATTCATGAGAATCATTAGCACCATAATTAAGGTTTTCAGCAAGAAATTGAGTGCATTTAAATTTAAACAAGAATTGTTAAATTTAATTTTAAGTAATGTATTGTGAAGGAAATCACAAATATGCTATGCAACATAGGATTTGAAATAATTTTAGAAATTAGTCCATGTCATGTAAAGAATATTAGTGAAATTTTCCAAATTTTTGGGATTTAAAATGAGGCCTTAAAAATTGAAGCAAGTTTGAAAAGGACGCAAATTTGGTGAATTTACATTTAATTTTGGCTCAGGCTTTTTGGGCAAAACCACTTAAAATGGGTTGCTTATGATTTATAACATCATACAAAATTTATCCTCAATTTTTTCAGCTTCGGAAGATCTCCCAATGGCTCAGAATAGAGGAGATCTTTTTACTATGCCGGTTATTGTTCATACGGGACCCAATCGTCATCCCCTTCACCCCTCGCCCACTCTTCCTTGGATAGCCATCTTTGCAGTCGGCTGCCGTCTTTGTTGACCGGTGAAGTCCGGCAACGAGCCATGCCACTGAGCTGCTTCCAGGGGCTTTGACTGACACCCTTATCTCCCCCTTGTGCAGCTCTCGCACTCTCTCCCTCTACTTATTCTTTCTCTCTGCCGCCCACAAGCATAGAGCAGCTGAGAACAACACATCACCACCGCTGCTGGCAAAATATTGTGCCTATAAGCCAAATCCGCCCAAGCCAAGCTGCGAGAAGAGAGTAGAGAGGTCCTTTAGTCCATCTCCTTCGTCTCCCATGCGAGCCCCATCCCCAACCTGCCGAATTTGGGCGCGTCAGCCTTCTTCCCCAACTCCGATCACCTTGGAATTGCCATTGATTCAGCCGTTGTGAAGCTGTCCCCGGCCAACCTAGTGCTCGGTGAGCTCCCTTGTACCCTCGTAAAGCTTTTGCACATGCTCTTTTTGTTTTGGCCTGTCGCTGGCTTGCTTGTCTATGTGAGCCACCCACCGCCATTGTTCTTGCATCGTCGATCGCGCTCTGGCTAGGCTCTCGGCCAAAAGCCATGCCTTTGAGTTCGTTAGAACATGTAGGTGTTCTAGGTATCCTTGGCCGGCCCTCTTGCGCCGTCATTCATCGCCAATGAGCCAAGACCGAGTTGCCACCGTGCTACCACCGCCGTCCATCGTTGCTGAACACTCTCCGGTCATCGCCATCACCCATGTGTGCCTCAGAAGGAACCTAATGCTTGTGCTGATGCCGCCGTTGCTCTTCCCAGTCCGCGCCATTGCGCCGCTCGCAGCCGGTGAGGCCAGGCCGACCAACCGGTCGGCCGTGCGCCATGGCCTTAGACCATGTTGCCCCGAGTCAACTAGGCCAGCCCCACTTTCATGACAAAGGCTAGCTAGGTACCTGGTGCAAAAATTTTAGGGTATTTGAGTATTCAGAAATTCCAGGAAAAAGCGAAATAGATTTATTGTTACACTATTAAATCAGCTGAACATTGTAAAATTCATCAGAAAATAAATACAGATCAAAAAATCATGAAATTAATTTTACTAGTTTTGTACGATAATGCTCTACATGATAAAAATTCTAAGGGTCATTAAATAAGTACTTAATTTTCTTTAGTCAATGAAATGTGTTTAAGCTTAGATAATTCATAATTAAATTTTAGTAGGTCCAAAATTGGTGCAACCAATTTTGTTAATCTTGTAAATTTATGCCATGTTTAGTAAAAATATTCACACTCACGTTATGCTTAATTAAATTTTGGTTAGCTTTAAGCTTAATTGAATCCATGAAAGATATTAAATGATTAACAATAATCAAAATTAAGAGAAATCTTTGATGCTATCAATCCATGAAATGATGCATTGCATCTCCAATGTCGTTATGCACTATGGAGCATCTTTCATTGCATGTCATTATACTCATTACGATCCACCGTTCTTTATTTAGCAAACAATGTTTCGGAGAGTCGCGAGTTTGAACACTAAGGCGAACTAGTGGATTTCGTGAGTGAACAATAGGCAACACCAAGCAAGCATCTACCATATATCTCCTATATTTTGGTGAACAATTGGTCAATCTATTAGATTTTGCTATTTTACGTAGATGCATATGAAAAGGAGTCGATGTCTGGAATCGGGTATATCCTATTTGTTGCATAGTATCTACCTTGATAAAGTTGTTAATCCTGATCCTTGTAACCTGGGGATAATGGGTCATGGTCTAACTTAAAAGTGATGTAGTAATTGCTTAGCCTGGCATAGGTTCTCGGTAAAAGTCGAGTGATGGATGTCACCGTCATTCGTGAGCTATAGGATTATCAATTATTGTTTCAAAAGAATGGCAAGTTGGGGTGATGAATTGGTGAGAATGAGATGAGATGTGAGCGGGTGCTAGGGGTAGTTCAGGAGAGGAGATCCGGGTGTCATAGACTGCTTGCATTATTTAAGCATCGTCCGTGATGTTTATTCACTTAAGCACTTTTTCTTGCTTACCATATATCGATCTAATGGTAAGATAAGCCAAATACATTTGTAGCTGTGATCACTTGGATTGTTGGCCTATGGTGTTGTGAGTTGCAGGCTTGTAGAGATATCTAGGGTACTCCGGGAGTAACTCTAGTTGACCTCCGCGCCTATAGGTGTATGTTCAAATGGTTAGGGCTCAATTGAAAAATGTTATCACAGGTACCTTCTTGTACAAGTCGATCAGTTGCACAAGCCGAATGATCCTCATGTCATGTTAGTAAAGAAGTACTCCTCTGCAGGGTGTAAAATCAATTCAAATTGCCGCGCTCTCAGTCATGGAGCACGCTTAAGTTTCATGAGGCAACATCGTAGAATTCAATCAGTGGGGAAAAAGGAATGGAAAGTATGTGGGTTTTTTAGAGAAGCATGTGCTGATACTAGTTTGAGTTGAGCAAGTTTATTAAATTTTATGTTTATTGTCGGTTGATGCTAGTTGTTTATGTCATTATATTGGTTCAAGTGTTTTTCACTAAACAAACTTAACTTTGTGGCTTTTTCTTGCTATTCATCCAATTGCATTATCCTTGGAGTCAGGAATGTACTTACCTATATTGTGTAAGTCTTGCGAGTACCTTCATAGTCAAGGTGCTACCCTTAAGTTGATGCAGGTAACGATGAGCTAGTTTACGGATACTTTTATCCTACCGATGCTGGTGATGGACAGGAGTAGAGG
The DNA here is from genome assembly GCF_958298935.1 of Phragmites australis. Classification (NCBI taxonomy): domain Eukaryota; kingdom Viridiplantae; phylum Streptophyta; class Magnoliopsida; order Poales; family Poaceae; genus Phragmites; species Phragmites australis. The sequence goes on from NC_084921.1 coordinate 17,457,123, forward strand.
AGGAATATCTAAGTTAATCCCGGTGGTACCTTATGGGCAATGACGCTACCAGCATTTTTTATCAATACCTTTCCGCTGCGTATGAAAACTTTGCTACTAAGTAGACATTGTACTTGTGAACAAGGTTTGTAATAAAAAATAAAACTTTTGCACTTTGTTCATATCTTTTGATAAAACTATATTGTAAATGGCATGTGCTGTGATCTTTAGTTTTGTTGAGCATATATCGGGACCGTTGGAATTACTTCTATTTTAATCGACTTAATTTTTTATTAAGACGGGTGTAATTTGGACGGGTCTGGGACATACAGTGGTAGATAGACAGAAGGCAACAATTTCTTTTAAGTCATCGTATCATACATTGAGGTCAATGTATCATATGGTCAGGTCATTGTATCATATTGTTGGCACCGTACCATAAGACCGAGGGTTTGTCAACCGGTGCCCCTTGAAAATCAAGTCACCATACCATACAATGTGGCAAGTCATCATATGATATAGTGAGTATAGAGAGTATAGAGAAGGCTCCAATGGTCAGTTTTTTTACTGTTGGAAAGGTGGTCATGAAATAATACGGAGATGTCACTGTAGCATATGGTAGCGGTCACTGTATCATATGGTAAAGGGTTTAGGAAAGGTGGTCACGGAATAATACGGAGATATCACTGTAGCATACGGTAAGGGTCACCGACCCACTCACTCAGGTATGTTTTTTTATTTATTTTTGTTTCTTTTTTTGTTTTTTTTAAACTTTATTAGTAGTTCATTATTTCACTTATTTATAATTTCATTCTTTTTATATACACTCAATATTTAGAAAGACCTAGTTCAACATTTGAGAACTATTTCAGCATTTTATTTGAAAATGTTGACACAATACAATCAAAATGTTGAAGTAGTATATTCAAAATGTTGAACTAAATACATCCAAAATGTTAGATTTAAAAAATTCATGAAATAAAAAAATATTCATATTGGATCTCATTTTGGTGCATTGATTCTAAACCAGACAGTAGTTCAAATGAATTCAAAAACAGATTGCGGTTTGAGACAAAAGTGTGTAGAAAAGATGAAATCAAATCACATCTCAACCCACCCATCCCACCTACAATCATGATGCGCCACATGTCCCTCCTTAAGTGCTACTAAACCCACCCGCTTGCATCTCAGCCATCAGGTCGCTTTTCGCACTAATCTTGAAGCACACTACCCCGGAGCTATGAGTAGAGCAACTTGCATATAGGAAATCTAATTTCTTCGGCCTGAGAATGGCACATATGGATTTTTTTATAATTTTTCATATCAGAAACTGCATAATTATGTGCTCATTTTAGAATTTTTTTTTCAAAAATAATCACTTCTCACTCATTGCTCTAACATTCAAGTCAGTAAAAAATTTTAAAAACATTTGTGGTGTACATGATACTATAATCTAGCGCTCCACATAATTTCAATTGAAACAATTACTGGTACAATAAGAAAAAATTCAGACTCTTTTGTTTCAAATCTTACACACCATATTTTTGGCCAAAATTTTGTGAAGGGGTAGCTGGTAGCATTATATGGTCTACCACATTGTTTCATAATTTTTTGTAACTATTTAGATGATGTTTTGAAGGTTTAGAGTATTGGAACACTGAAATTTGTTTTTTTTTCTTGTCTTCTATGACATATTTTTGGCCAAAATTTGTGGAAAGATAGATGGTAGCATGCTATGCACTACCACATATTTTCATAATTTTCCATCACTATTTATATAATGTTTTGAACGTTTAGAGCATTAGGACGCTAAAATTTGTTTTTTTCTCATTATATAAGTAATTGTTTGTGCTTATATTTTGTAGAGCGCTAAACTATAGCATCATCTACACCTGAAATTTTTTAAGAATTTTTTATGACTATTTAGAAAGTGTTTTGAAGGTTGAGAGCATCAGAACGTGACATTTTTATGTTTTTTAAACTTACTGTCCGCTGGCCCCTAGCACTGCATCGTCGCTGCATACCCGACCCCCTAGCACCACACTGCCGATCGATTTGCGACCTCTAGCGCCATCACACCCCTCCTCTAGGGCGGCCCGGCTCCACTAGTCCATGCAGCCGTGTGGGCGCCCCGCCAGACACCGCCTCCAGGAGGGGAGGGAGGTCAAGTGCTGCTGCCAGGAGGGGAGGGCCATCGCATGCCGTTGCTAGCATGGGAGGGTGCCAAATTTAAGAGAGAGGGGTGGGAGAGGAAGACCTTGCCATGTTGGGTGGGCAGCGGTAGTAGTGGAGCTCGATGAGGTGGCGCTGCAGGTCGAGGTGATCTGCTCCAGCTACACATCACCACCAGTAGCCCCTCCCATGCCACCACTGGTAGCCAGCTCGTCTCAGCATTGGGTGTGGCGCTCGTGTCAAGGGAGAAGGAGCAGCCCCTCCCTACAAGGGGATAGAATTTTGGGGGGGGGGGGGGGAGGGAGAGACCGGTGAGGATTTTGGTTTGTGCTTGAGATAGAATTGGGGGAGAGAGAGTGACCGGATCTGAGAGAGAGGAACATAACCTTCAGGCCTCTAATTTTTATGGGTACTCTCTGTGCTTCATAGAATTTGTGGCATGACATAGTTGCTCTGTGATGCACTTCCAAATTTGTAGAATTGGTGCCATGATACTATTTGTTGCAATGCAGGTTGCTTGATTAAATGGATAGCTATTTAGAATTGTTGAGTGGACAAAATGTGGACACTAATGAGGCATTTTGGGATGGTAGTCAATTTGCTAACCCACCTAAAAAACAAGACTGTCAGCAACCCGCACTTGTAGAAGGTACTCTATTTGTGAAACCAAGCAAGAAGAGAAAAAAATCAGTGAAAAGGAGGTGGTGTCAGCATGGCTAGAAATCGACATGGATGCTATACATGGCAATGAGCAATCTTGTAGTACTTATTGGCAGAGAATTCATCAATACTTCCACTAGCACAAGGACTTCAACTCTGATTGTACTTGTAATTCTCTCATGCATCGTTGGTCTGCGATACAAGAAAGTGTGAAGTTCAGTGGCTATATTGCTCAAATTCAAAATAGGAGGCAAAGTGGGTTGGCATAGCAAAATAAGGTATACATGTTTCTTCTTTAATTTCATTGTATCTTCATATCTTATGTGCAAGTTTAATAAGACATATTCACTTGTGTAGGTGCAACAAGCATGTGAGTTGTACAAGTTCAAAGAAAGGAATGGAAAAACATTCGGTTTGTTGCATTGTTGGCATGTCTTATAGCACGAGCATAAGTGGAAGGATATGTGCTCTCAGAAAAAACAGTAGACATGCTCCAATGCAAGTCCGGTGATGAGCCCATGGCTCCTTCGGATACGATCAATACCACCAATAATCCTCAAATCATATAAGGTCCAATTACAAGAGCATGTACACGATAATTAGACCACCAGGTAAACTCGTTCCTTATTGTTCATGTTTCCTTGGATGGATTACTACTAAATTTTTGTGTTATTTTATTGCATAGGAATGTGGGAGAAGCACCACTAGCTTACTCGGACGTCACTTCTCGAAGGCCAAGTCTACTTGGACTCAAGGCTGAGCTCTAATCATGGTCGTGGTTGTGGTCGAAGTCGAGTTCCAGGACAGCACATCAGTAAAATCGGCATAACTCTCTCATACGAAATCCACTTTAGGAAATCTCGGACATTCTGGAAAGCTTACGACGAGCTCTTTCCAATGTATATGAGCTCAACCAAATATTTCTTATAATTTAGTCAGAGTCAAAGGAATAAGGTGCTACATCACCATTTTGAACCCTGCCGGATTTTGTAATCGTGTCGGAGTCGGAGTCAGGTTGTGCATGCCTCTCTCCACGATTGCACAACCCTAGGTCGACCTCCTCATACCCCCCTATTTATACACAGTAGCCATCATAGTTTAGGCTTGGGTTTAGTTTAGATTATTCTGTTTAATACAGTTTCACCGTTTATCGGTTTGTTGAACCCCAAACTCGAGTGCTTCATTGGTAATTAGCAATATTCAGATTGCATCTACCTATTCTTGTTTGTGTTATCGATTCGCTTGCAGGAAAAACCTTCTTGGCGAGGTCAATCGCATCTTGGCACGGTTGATAACCATGGAGTAGTGGTGTAGTGGCTGTGAGGGTTCTTGATCTGTTCTGATCGGAGCCTTTGGATCATCAATGTCGAAACTCCACTAATCGACTTATCATATTACCTTCGGAAAATCAGGCAAACGCGCATCATCCGGGACCGTCTAGAGTGGAGGGTCTTACTTCAGAGCCCATGGAGAAAGAACAAAGGCCACCTGGTAAGAATGGGGAGAAAGAATGTCAGTGTCAAGGTAAAAGTTATGTCTTTTCAGGAGGTAATCTTTACACAGAAGCGTTGGAACATATGTGGGCTAGGAAGAAAGAGGCCATACGCTTGAAAGAGATTAAAAAAAAGTGCAATGATAAGAGAATTCCTATAGAGAAGGAAAGTCTTGAACTAATGAAAAGATATCTAGAGTTACAACAAAGGATTGAAGATGATAAAGTGATGAATATGGATCTTAGTGGTATGAGTGAGCAATAACAACAATACTATATGAGTTTGCAAGATGAGATCATTGCTCAAAGGTTTGGCTCAGGTTTGAGTTGAGTTGCTTTATTATGTGTGGAGTATCATGCTATATTGGGTACTCTTTATTATGTGTGGACTATCTTGTATGGACTATGATATTGAAAGAACTATGGTTTAAGACAATATCAAGTACATGATTAATACAATACCGAGTACATGCTACCTATTATTACAACAATACCGATTGCATGATTGATACAATACCGAGTACATGCTACCTATTATTACAACAATATCAATTATATGATAAATTATACATATCTCCATAACTTGCCACAGGTGCTCGACTAGATCATCTTGAATCTGTGAGTGAGTTTCTTCCTTGTCTCTAATAGTATGATGAGTTTGAATAAACTCACAAAGTTCACGTGTGCGAATATGGGAAACTCTCACTTTTTCTCCAACACCTTTGAAATTTAGGTCCTATTCTTCACCCCATTCATCTTCAATGATCATGTTATGTATGATGACATAAGTTGTCATGATTTGTCCAAGTGTATGTTGATCCCAGAAACGGACTGGTCCACGAACAATGGCAAAATGAGAATGTAGAACTCCAAAGGCTTGACCACATCCTTCCTAACTGCTTCATGTGCCTTGGCGAAATATTTTTTCTTATTGCCTTATGGAGATGGTATATCTTTCATAGAGGTAAGCTAGTTAGGATATATGCCATCTGCAAGGTAATACCCGATTGCATAATTATGACCATTTATGATATAATTCACTTCTGGAGCTTCCCCTTTAGCTAGCATTGCAAATAGATGGGAACGGTGAAGAACATTAATGCTATTGTGAGACCCTCGTAAACCAAAGAAGGCATGCCAAATTCAAAGATAATGTGAAGCAACATCTTCTAAAATGATTGTGGCCTCATGCACATGGCTGGTATACATGCCTTGCCAAGCTGCAGAGCAATTTTTCCACTTCCAATGCATGCAATCTATACTCCTAAGTATTTCAGAAATGCCTCTTTGCTCTCTAATTGCAAGTAATCTAGCTGTATCATTCTCATTTAGAGATCTCAGGTACTCATTTCTGAATACTTCAATAATAGCTTTGACAAACCTTATAAGGCTCTAGAATAGTACTTTCTCCAACACGAACATACTGATCAGTAGCATCCAATGGTACTCCATAAGCTAACATCATGAATGCTGCGGTAATCTTCTAAAAAGGAGATAACCCAAGACGTCCAACACTCTCTTTTTTTAACAAAATATTCATCATGTTGTTCTACAACTTGGACTATGCGGAGAAACAAAGAACGTGCCATTCTAAACCTAGACGATGAAAGAGAAATGAGCCATACCCAAAAGGATCAATAGAGAAGATGAATAAACAAAACAAAGGACTAATTGCAAACCTGCGTCGTAAGAAAGTTGGACCGTCTGTTGGATCATCTGAGAAGTAGTCGTTTGTATAGTCTCCAATGTCTAGCTTCTCTATTGCGACCAACATACTGACGTCTAGGCACAAAACCACCATGTCATGGAGCATCCATAAGCTAATATTGACAATGTGTTTAGTGTAATGTAGCAAGAATGAGTTTATCGTCATCATCATCTGAAAATGATGACGATGATTCTAACAGAGATCGGTGACTCATTTCGTGTAAAGAAGGAAATACAAGGCGAACGACTTGGTCTAGTAAGCAAGTGAATGGTCATGCATCTATAGAACCGTAAAATATAGCCGTTGGAAAAAAATGGTTAGAACTATTTGGTAGTTACAAAATATTAATAAAATATATGTGAGTGGATAATAGGAAGCTAAATTTAGAGAGTAGGTTGAAATACGCTAAGAAATAGAGAGGATATATATATATATATATATATATATATATATATATATATATATGAAGAAAATAGAGAGGTAAATTTATAGAGTGGGTTGGATATGCTCACAGGAGGTGAGAGCTCCAAGGGCGAAACAGAGGCGGCCAACCACAGGCCAGAACCGTCAAGGGCGCACCGCAAAATTCTGCCTACTCCTGCGGATGCCATTGACCAAACAGGGCTAAAAATAACCTGCGAAAACTGCAATTTACAAGTATCTACGTGGGGATATATAGAGGCCCATCCTTTCAATCCTCTTTGCTTTGGAGGAGAACCTTGCATTTCCAAGCCGAAGGCCTCGTGCCTTCCCTTCCTCCCTACCTCTGTTCTTCCTCCTCCCATGGAGGAAGTAACAGTTTTGCCTGTGGTCACCACCGTGGTGGACGAAAACAATGAGATCCCTAGCGTAAGCGTTGAGGAGGCTAAAGAACAGATCCACGGGGACGTTGCCAGGATCACCGCTGCCGTGAACAACGAGGAGTTGAGCGTAGAATCTACCAATGGCGCCGACGACAAGATGGCCGAGTGCAGCACTCCCATCACGAGGATTGCGTCCTGTCGGCCAGCCGGCAAGAAGCGCAGCGCGTTCGGCCTCTTCAGGGCGATGTTCCTGTCCTTCGGCGGGAGCGGGAGCGGCAGCATGAAGAAGAGGGACGACGCCACGTGCCAGCAGAAGAAGGCCAGCGTGGGCGACGACAACGACAGGCTGCCTGCGGCGTCGTGGAAGACCCTCGTGGACGGCATGCGCCCGCTCCGCCTCCGCGGGCAGGAGCTGGAGTACTACCCGCCGCCGCCGCCGCTGGGGCATGCCGACGTGTACCATGACGTACTCCTCGCTCCGCCGTCTCCGGCGCGGTCCGGCTCTGATGAGGGCGGCATGACCAGCCGCTACGCGTCCGCGCAGGACCTGTACCTGCTGGACAGCGGCGAGGAAGAGTCTGCTCCGGCTGTGGAGGGTGGCGACGGCGGCAGCTGCCCCCACGCGATCGACATGCAGGCGGAGGAGTTCATCGCCAAGTTCTACGAGCAGTTCAGGCTGCAGAAGTCGGAGTCCTTCAACGGGCGCGCCACCGAGTGATCCATCGATCCGCATGCATGCATGTAACCTTCTTGATCTTACATCACATTTGCATTTCTCCGAGATGAAGAGAATTCAATGTGGATCATGAAGAAATTGTTAGCGGAGATAATTCACGCAACCTCTACTTACGTACATTCAAACTAGACCGAGATAGATATAGGCAATCCCTTGATGAAGACGTACGTAAGCAATCTGGAACATCCCGCATCATTGTAGCATGAGCAACACAGACAGTCAGACTAGAGTGAAAGCTAAAGATTTGTTCAAGATGATGATCATAACCCTTTTGTCATCAAGATAGCCGAGAGCAAGGTGATCATGGTCAAACCATGGAAGATGGTGCATGCCTAAAGCACTAACATGAGCATACGCGTGCACAAAGTCAGGTTGATCTATCGGAGGACCTCGACTAGCGGCGACAGCCTAGAGGTGTCAGAGGAAGACGCTAACTCAGAGCAGTAACTAGCATGATGACGAGGACGAGCAACATAGGGTGGAGTCACTGCTTGGAGAGGCGGCAACCCCGATGATGATGGCGTGACCACAAGCGCTGGCGCTGTGTAGCCATGATGGGTGATGCAGCGACGACAGACTCGTTCTCTATGGTGTGACAGGCTCATGCTTATGAACGATGAGCCAGCAATGATAATCTATCACAACGATGGACGGGGCACTCGGAAGACCGTGGATGAGGGTATGTCGACGAGTGTGTACCATTAACAGGTCGGCGACAGTGACGACAACCGCGCAGCCAAGGCGGTGAAGTCCGAATGCGAGGAACATCAACAGGTCGGCAAGGTGATGCAAACCAATCTATGATCGGAAAAAATAGAGAAAACTCAATCTAAAGATGATCAGGTAAAACTCTAATTAGGGGTAGCCGATATATGAATGGGTGACCCGAACACTAAACTACGGATTACGCAGCACCCGATGGAGATCATGCGGATTGATCTCTCCGGAGATGGGGCAGTGGAAGCGATTTAGTGGCTCGGTTGAGGAACGAAACCCTCTGATATTATATTAGTAAAGATAATTCATGTAACTGATTGATTAATTTTCTAAAGTACACGGGTTACATATATATATAGTGGTCGAGACCGGTGTGAACACGATATCTGTCCAACATAGATGATGTATCAAAGCAATCGCATGGATAGTCACGTTCATCACGACTCCTACAATACGGTTTTTCCTTCTGTTTTTTGGCAGGCTCCAGATCTGTCAGCATGTATTTTCTTCCGTCCTTTTCTATTCGCATTGTGCGGTATTTGAGGTACACGTTTGACTATTCCCTTATGCCATTGTATGTGAATATGCACTAGTATTTATGCTTTTACTAAAGAATTTCAAATGATAAGTCTCGTACTAGATTTTCATATAATCAATCTTGAGATATTTCAATGTATCTAACTTTAGAATGTTCGATGACACATGTTGGAACTTAAGTCCCTAGACAAGCAAGGTCTTGTCTGAAGGAGAAGCCGAAGGTTTCAGAGTGTGATATGTGTTTAGAGGGTGAAATAATCTTAATTTTTTCATCACCTCAGTTACAGTACTATCCTATTTATAGCCTGTACTTAACCACTCTACGCTAGGATTTACAGTTTCACCCCCAACTACCACATTCCCAGCATATTTGGGGGTATTATGGTACCACCGAGTACATCTGCATAATTACAACTATACCCTGAGCGACTACGCGGGCTTCGACGCCCACCAAGAACTTTCGTCCAGTCCCGACGCTGTACCGCGGGTCACCCTTCGGTCTCCACCCGAAGGTTCACCAGAATCTTCGCCTATCCTAACCCCCGGAGCCGGGGGTCAACCTTCAGCCTCCAATCGAAGGCACGCCAGGGCCTTCGCCTATGCTGGCAGATGGCGTCGTGGATCGACCTTCGGCCTCCGACTGAAGGAACGCCAGAGCCTTCGCCTATGCTGGCAGATGGCGTCGCGGATCGACCTTCGGCCTCCGACCGAAGGCCCGCCAAAGACTTCGCTTGCACTTCCTGAAACACAACTACAATATTTATCAGTGCTCAACCACCGGCGGACTTCTACTTGCCATTCGATGGGGTACGGGAGATCATCCCCCAACAGTAGCCCCCTACAGGTAAGGTTCATCTTCGAGGGGCTGAGCCTATAAATCGAATGATATAGCTAAACGTCGTCCCCTTCGGCCTGTCAAAAGCCCCGGGGGCTAGGTTAACCTTTTAGCAGATTGCCCCCTCATGTTGTTCATTTTGACTATTGTTATTTTTATTTTTTGTTTGTATTTTTGTGTTGGTATGACTATCCTACCCCTGCACAACCATCGGATCGAGGACGTTAAATGTCGTCGCTGCATGCTGAAACGTCTTTTACGGCTACAGTTCAACTTCCGACACGTCTCGTTTTAACTGCCGTTACTCTCTAGTTTCACCACTATAAATATGCTCCACGCGGTGGTTTAATTTTTATCGTGTGAACTCGCTGAAGCTGTAGCTCTCATATGAAGTCTCTCACAATCTCTTAGCTTCCGAAGTCTCTCGTAGTCTCTTAGCTTCCGAAGCTCAGCGTGATGGCTCCGAAGGTCAAGGCAAACCGCCCAAAGACCTAGTTGATCGGACAATCTAAGGTGGACAACGAGGTACTGGTTGGGCTTGTAAGGGAGGGCTTGATTAGTGATATCTTGAAGGTTAGGCTCCCGGGGAGCCATGAGACGCCGAAGCCCAAAGATGACGAAGCTATCGTCTTCGTCGACTACTTCCGTGCGGGTCTCCTATTTCCATGCGATGAGATGGTCTCGAAAGTTTTGAAATTGTTTGAAGTCTACTTGCATCAGATCACGCCAAACGCTATTGTATGTCTTAGCCTGTTCGCCTGGGCGGCCCGTTCTGAAGGAGCAAAGGTGTCAGCCAGGGCCTTCATCGCCGCCCACCGGCTTCAACATTAGCCGAAGCCGGTCTTCGCCCAGAGCATGCAGAGCGAAGCCCATTATGGATGCTTGAACTTTACTTACCGCGCTAGCCTGACCACGCCAGCCGTGGTATACAAAAATAAGTGGCCGAAGGACTGGACATAGTGGTGGTTCTACCACAAAGTGGACTAGGAAGATTTTCTTGTATCCAAATGCGAAGAAGTGAAGGGGAACCGCATGCCCGATGTGCAATTGAAGGCCTCGCAAAGGCCAGCACTTGAGGCCTTCACCAGATGTGCAAAGTATCTGTCAACTCGCTATCTTGTAGAAGAGTTCATGGTAGCCGGAGTATGGCCCCTCAGCTGGGACTGGAGCATCCCTGAATTTGGAGACAAAGGGCCGAAGGGGCTCTGTCGTCCCCACCCTGCTCTGCAAGGTTTCACAGGTATTGTCTTTTATCATGTTCCTAAGTGCATCTTGGCTGTCATTTGCTTACACTTCTTGCTCTGTGGCAGACCTAACGGTGGCCGAAGTTGAGGCCAAGGCCATGATGCTGCTTGGGAAGTATACCCAGGACGAAGCCCAACTATGCGCTGGGCAAGGTCTTGGTCGACGGCTCAACCGAATTTTTGAGTTTCGAGGTCTTGCCTACAAGGACAGACCGAAAGTGAACGCGCCCTTACTGGGTCAAAGTGAAGAGGGCTCCCCAGTCACCGATATCGGCGGAGAACCATCCGCTGGCAGCCAGAGGAAGCGAAGAAATGCGAACCCCTCGCCGCAAGGGGGCAAAAAGAAGAAAGCACTCGCCCTAAGGAAGAGACCTCGTGAAGTGGCCTTCGATGACCTTCGCGAGGAATTGACCCCCGAGGGCTCACTGGCCCTTCGAGCTGTACCCATTCGACAGGAGCCCCCAGAGGACACACAAGACCCTCGCTCCTCTTCGCTGAAGTCGGCCTTTTGCACGCATGTGGACCTCCCCACACTAATCCTTAGTGATGATGAGGAGGAGCCTTCGGATCCACATACAATCGCTGAGCCAGCGGTACGGGAAACTGAGGTTGAAGGGGCCGAGAATATTGAGGCGGTAGCCGACTCATCATCGTCCTCTTCATCCTCTAGTTCCTCCTCTGACGACAGGTCGTCCGGTGGCCACAGAGCCACAGAGACGGAAGAGGAGACTTCGCCACCCATGCCCCGTCGTGGCGGGAAGGGACTTATGAGTCACGACGGCTTAATCGACGCGAAGGCTATGGAAGTTGAAGCCTTCAAGATTTCATCGTTTGAGCCAAGCTCGGGGGGAGGTCAGTGATGCGAAGAAGATTTTTAGCACCTTCGTTCTACCCGAGCATGAGATTTCCCTCGCGCGAAAGCCTACTGCCGAACTCATCGACACTTCCAACGTGGCCATTGCGAAGGTATTTGTATATATTTTATTATGTTTATTCATTTATTACCACCCTGCATTGTTTTCTTTGTTACTCATTTTCATACCCGCGCGCTATTGCAGGCTATGCTTATCTCGCGCGCTCAGCGCAAGAAAGCAGAGAATTTCGAGGCCCATGCAAGGAATGCAGAGGCGTAGAGGGACATGTTTCAAGCCCGGGCGGAAAAGGCCGAAGGCCAAAAATGTGAATTCACACTCCGAGCGAGGGAGGCTGAGCTACACCTGCAGCAGCTTGAAAAGGAAGTGAGCTCCCTTCGCTCAGGCAAACAGAGTGCTGAGGAAGAGGTCCTATGCCTCAGGAAAAATCTAACGACATCCAAAGCTCAAGTTGCAGAGCTGCAAGCCCTCTGCACCGCTGAAACAGCTAAAATGCAGTGGTTGTGTGAAGAGCTGGGTGAGGCAAAGGCGCTATCCGAAGATGCCCTCACTGTGCTTGGAGAGCTGGAGCTGAAGGCCATTGTAGCCTGTGAGGCCATTAGCAATACCTTTGATAGGGTCAGTGCTTTGGCTCTGCCTCCAACGCTTGATGTTGTCGGGCTGGGTGGACTTATTGGATGGATCAACAAAACCAGTGGAAGCCTTTTGCCTGCGGCCCAGTTGTACGGTGACTTCTGTGCCATGGTCTCATCCCGAAGTTTAGTGCAGTCAATTGAAATGACCGGCTGTGACCATCACATTGCACTTCAAAAATACACCTTTCGCTACCCAACGGATATGTCGACTTCGGCTATGTTGAGGGCATCAAAGGCCATTGCGCGGTCATTCACCACTAATTATTGGTGTAAACACGGCTGCGAGCTCACCCTCTGGGAAGTGGAAATCAACCGCCAGCAAGTACGTGTTTTGTCTTTTTTTTAGAGGGTCGGGATTTTCACCGTCTGCGCATTCATTGAACCTTTTTGCTGTAGGAGAAGGCAAAGGAGGACCCTTTGGCTAAGGCGAGGAACGCAACGGCCAAAGAACCCTGGAAGGTGTGATGAAAAAGTGCGAAGTGTCGTGTTGGGTTTTGAACATTTTGTTATCGACTGAGACATTCTGTAATATATACAATTTTTGTCTGTTGTTAAATGTTTTGACTATCTTCGCTCCCTGTGCAGGTCCTCCCCTCGGACACTGTGCTGGTAGCGAAGATGCTGTTCCCATCACTATGATGCGGGATAATTTTTTCATGTCTTGGTCTTACTGGGACTCCTTCCACCGCCGCCATCCAGCTATTGATTTCGAGAGGTACTGGAGGGCAAAGTGTAGGGCTTATGACGCGATGAATGCTAGATCCAAAGCATTTTGGAAGTCTTTTAGCCCTTCGGTTTTAGATACCCGTAGGGCTGAGTGTGAGTCCCGTCGGATTGCGCGCGGAGACGTTGAGCCTCCGCATATTCTCATCGACCCAAAGCCCGAGCCGGAAGATGATTACGGTGGGTTCCCGTTGCACCAGTTTCAATTTTGTTACCACCGGGGGCCTTCTACGCAAATAGTGCAACATATCGAAGGCGAGAGCACTCCACATGTATCTTCGTCCACCACTTCATCTTCTTACGTTGGATCCAACGTTGCCTTTTCATGCCAGTCAAGGCATAGCCTTTCAATTTGGCTCTAGCCGATGGTATAAGGATTTTTTTGATTCTGATGTTGATGATTTTGCGAAATAAAGGATGTTGAGATGATTACTATGTTTTGTTATTATACTTGTGCTTATCGAGTTGGATCTTCGGCAGCACTGCGCGCGAAGTGTGATCTTGGCAACACCGTCCCCCCCCCCCCCAATTTGAAGCCGTAGGGACCTTCGATAGCAACACAAACGAAGCATCATTCGGAGAATGCCATCCCCTCTGACTTTGAAGCCGTAGGGACCTTCGGCAGCAACGTAAGCGAGGCATCATTCGGAAAACACCGTCCCCCTGACTTTGAAGCTGTAGGGCCCTTTGGCAGTGGGGACTTTATGGCCCGATAGTGCATAACTTAGTTTCGCATTGTAATTGCTATTTTTCTTCCGAAGGTTTGTTTCTCCTTTGGTGTGGGGGCAGTCACTCTTAGCCCCCAACTTAACCGAGAGGTGCGACGCCATCTCCAAGGTCGAGCAGCACTTCGGGTTTTTTTTCTCTCGAAGGTATGTTTCTCCTTCGATGCAGGGGCAGGCATTCTTAGCCCCCGACTTAGCTGAGGTGCCCCCACCTTCTTTTAGGTTGAGTAGCACTTCGGTATATTTTTTTCTTCCGAAGGTTTGTTCCTTCTTTGGTGCGGGGGCAGGCACTCTTAGCCCCCGACTTAGCCGAGAGGTGCGCCACCTTCTTTTAGGTTGAGCAGCACTTCGGGTTTTTTTCTTCTGAAGGTTTATTTCTCCTTAGGTGTGGGAGCAGACACTCTTAGCCCCTGACTTAGTCGAGAGGTGCGCCACCTTCTTTTAGGTCGAGCAGCACTTCAGTTTTTTTTCTTCCGAAGGTTTCTTTCTCCTTCAGTGCGAGGGCAGACACTCTTAGCCCCCAACTTAGCCGAGAGGTGTGCCACCTTCTTTTAGGTCGAGCAGCACTTTGGCATTTTTCTTATTTTTTTAGGATTACAGACATTCATAACTCGATCGTAATTACTTTGCCATAGAGGCGAGGATGCTGTGGAAAGAAATTCTTTAAAATGTGGACAACTTCTAAGAAACCCATGATCGAAGTTTCTCCACGGGTTTATGCTCGTCCGAGGTCGAAGGGTAAGGTGTCTTTCTTTGACATTTCGCACCGCAAGTTTTATGGCGGGTTCTTGGCACGCTTCTCGTCGATTGGTGTGATTCCTTTTTCCGAAGGCCTGCAACACTTCGACGATGAATTATGCATACTCAACAAAAGTACATGCTTTCTTGGGGGTATTTCCATATATATTAGTGTTTACAAAGGTCGCTGCCTCGTTAAAAACCTCACGCCCTAACGAAGGGTTCCCCCCGTGAGGAAAAGAGTACAACACTCGTACACTGTTTTGATTACATGAAAGGAAAACAAAATTACATAAATATTGCATTGGTTCGTGTGCTTCACCCATTGATGCGAAGACTTCCTCGGTTACTACACATAGAACTTGCGAACGTTGTCCGCATTCCAAGTATACGGGAGCTCATCACCCTCTACAGTAGCCAAGTGATAAGAACCAGGCCTTAACGACCTCTTCACCAAAAAGGGGCCATCCCACTTGCTTTGCAGTTTTCCCATGGCTGAAGCATTGTTGAGTCTTCGCAGTACCAAATCTCCAGGGGCAAAGTCCTTTGGGGACACTTTCTTGTCTCTCCACCTTCTAGTCTCCTCCTGGTATTTAGTCAAGTTTTTGGCGGCCTGTATTCTCATTTCCTCCAGCACATCTTTTGATGTCAATTCTTTGCTTTGTGCTGATTCATTTGCGACTCGAAATGATCGATTTTTACACTCCTCTGGAGTAATTGCCTCTTTGCCGAAGAGCAGACAAAATGGTGTGAACCCAGTCGGTCTTGTTACCGTTGTTCTTACAGACCATAAGACCTTCGGCAACTCTTCCACCCATTTTCCTCACAGGAGGCGGGCTGAATCCTATGCAGACGACTTAACCCGTGCCACTGGCTCAGCCTGGTCAGCCGAAGAGCCACGGCAGGCCACCTCGAAGCTCCTTTTCCCATGGACGGCGCCAACTGTTAGAACCTAAGTCCCCAGACAAGGAAGGCCTTCGCCTGGAGGAGAAGCCGAAGGTTTCAGAGTGTGCACGTGTTTAGAGGGTGAAATAATCTTAATTCCTCCATCACCTCAGTTACAGTACTACCCTATTTATAGCCCGTACTCAACCACTCCATGCTAGGATTTACAGTTTCAACCCCCCAACTGCCACATTCCCGGCATATTCGGGGGCATTATGGTACTATCGAGTGCATCTGCATAATTACAACTATACCCTGAGAGACTACGCGGGCTTCAACGCCAACCAGGCACCTTCGGCCATTCCCGGCGCTGTACCGTGGGTCACCCTTCGGTCTCCACCCAAAGGATCACCGAGATCTTCGCCTGTCCTAACCCTCGGCGCCGCGGGTCGACCTTCGGCCTCCGACCAAAGGCACGCCAGAGCCTTCGCCTATGCTGGCAGATGGCGTCGCGGATCGACCTTCGGCCTCCGACCGAAGGCACGCCAGAGCCTTCGCCTATGCTGACAGATAGTGTCGCAAATTGACCTTCGGCCTCGGACTGAAGGCCTGCCAGAGCCTTGCCTGTACTTCCTAAAATACAACTGCAATATTTATCAGTGCACAACCACGGATGGACTTTGACTTGCCATCCGAAAGGGTACGGGGGATCATCCCCGAACAACACAGATCATTAAATGATAGATAAAAGGAATTGTTTAATTTATATCATTTTTTAGTAAATAGAATCACCCATGAGATAAGTGAACTATATTTCTAGACTTTTACCAGTTAAGTAACCGAATTGTTTCCTCAAGTTCGGCCAAATGGTAAAATTTTGAACCGTGCCTCAGTTTGCATTTTGGGTCAAAATAACACCCTCAATTTTGCATTTTGGGTCAAAACACTACTACAGAACATGTTAGTACGGACAACTAAAAATATACAAGTAGATGGTTACATGTCGTCTGCATGAAAGGGTCAGTAATAAACAAGATATTGCAAATGGTTTGACATCCAACTACCATGACAAACAAAGAAGATGCGGATTGGCCACAATCCTGGCATTATAATATAAGGTGCAACGATAGCATATCACTAATTCATCACAGTCCAACCCTTACATAATATTCATTGGTTTCACCTATTGCAATAAAATAAATAAAAATTATTTATTTTTACATCAATTGTGTGCCCCAAGATTTACCTAGTCCATTCATTGTGGTCTCATATTAACATCATTTCTACTCTAATTTCTAACTAAATTTCTAAACCTAAATAAAAATGTTCACTTTAATTTCTAACTATATTAACTAAAATTTCTAACAAAAATTACTAGTTCCGAGAACGAGGGCTCAACGGTGGTGGCAAATACGGCCAACGGTGGGTGGCAAGTACGATGGTGCTGGTATTGGCGTGGATGAGGCAGATGGCGGGTGGCGTTGAGGCGGCCTTGGCATTGACATTGTTGAAGTCAGTGGCATGGATGAGGCTAGGGACGTGGATGACTGCCGTTGTGGATGAGGATAGTGACATGTCATGGAGGGCCATGGTAGATCTAGGCACACGATGTATGAGGTTGGTGGTGGGGCGGCACGGTGAGGAGAATGTGGCCACAACGATGAGTGGTGGATGAGGTCGACATTAGGGCAATGTAGTGGAGGACGTCGGGGCCAGGACAGCATTGTGGAGGATGTCGGAGCCAAGGCAAATTGCTATGGATGATGTTGGGGATAGACATGGTTTGTGAAAATTGGGAGGGAAATTGGGCTATGGGAGATGAATGCATATGATTTTGCTCTAATAATTATCTGCCTTGACCAATATACCATACATTGTTAAACATGAAAACTGTTTGTAATATACATCATTGCAAACGGATTTCTCTGTAGAACCATCTGCAGTATCTTTGAAACTATGATTTTAAAAAACAAACAAAAAGAACATAGAAACATGGAAGTATCTTCACTGACTTATTCTTTACAAAGAAAAAAGAACACTTTTTAGAAAAATATAAGTTTATCATGACACACATATGCAATCATATGATAGGATAATAATTACACATATGATTACAATATAGATCCATTGATCAGATTACACATGTTTGCAATATAACTACATTCTAGAAAAAAAAAACTTCCTATGTTTCTTCTTGAACACATGCAGGATCGCCATCCTTGGTGTAGAAGGATTGCGGTTGGGGATGAGCTAGAGATGGACATCGGGGAGGAGGACGAGGCAATGGTATGGCTCTATTTCATGCTATCAGCTCGGTGGGCGTCGTTTCTTCCTCCTAGGTTGATAGTGTAAGGATGAGAAGAAGAGAGTAACTAGACACCTCGCTCGCATGTGAATACATAGCGTGAAGAGGCGTGCACACACCCTCTTGGCTTCCTAACTCTTCGTATTCCAGACAGTTCGTAACTAGAACCATTTATACTATACATCATCACATACGGTTCCCGGCTAAATTGTAGACGTATTGTTCCTTGCTAATAGATATATGCAGATGGTTGTTTACTATATTGCATGTGGATGCATATGTAACCGCTTGAACGATCAAACAGGAAAGGCAATGAATATTGTTCCCTATCTTTTTAGCTGGTAAGAGGGAGTCAATTGGTCAACGAGGACTTGGACTAGGTATGGTGGTGTATGCCGAATAACTTGGAGTGGGTATGGTGGACTATGTAGCAAAAGTGGACATTCAAGAATGCATCGTCATGTGGTCTGCCACTTATCACTATGAAGAAGTTGGAACCTCTGAAGAAATGGTGATACAAGTGCTGACCAATAAGGCAATGGTTGCCCTTCACGACGAGTTACTCGTACTCGAGGGGTGGCCAATCCTTTGCTTTCCCATTCATGAAGACGATCTCATAAAAATATTGAGTTTGTGCTGGACATGGCCTCTCTTTTTGAGCACCACATGGTAGATTTGGTTCACTCCTTGGACCGAGCTTACTGTTGTGTGATGTTTGAATTGTGAGAGAGAGACGTAGAGGCACTACAATCAGCTCTAACATAAGGTGGAAGTATATGTTCATAGTGGAGTGTTGAACTCCAGGGTGTTTTATAGGGGCAACCCTATGAAACCACATGAGTGGGTGACACTGTTCTACCATTTTCCTCCTGGCGTGCGGGTACCTCATGCCCATGACCAAAATGGAGAATGTTGGTCCGGCTGCACGGGCCATATCTTCCATGCACGAGTGCTACACAGGAGTCACTTTTGGGTAAGCCACAATGGATTTCACACACTAGTGACGTGAATGATACGGGCTCCCCCAAGTATCATCTTTTCGATGAGTTTCGCGAAGTATTTGTGAGGGCCCTCTATAATGACAACTACCCACTGCTATGTGTCTTTTGTTAGGTTTTAATTGGAACTCTATGTTGGAAATGACAATCATTTAAATGTAATAGGGAGTAGCTTATTGTCATCAAACCGTATGACAATTATTTAGCTATATTATGACTATATGTCATGACTTAAGACTTTTATGTTAATGTTTTAGTTTATTGATGAACATGTTGTAAGCTTAATCACTAGTACTTGAATCATGCTTAATAGTACTTGTTAATTAATTGTGTGTTTGCTGAAATTGTGGGGAATTGTCTAAATGTGAGCGACGTAATGACCACATTCATGTCTCACATTGTGCCTGTATATCTATTATGTGGGAATGATTCTTCCATAAGCATACATATTGTTATATTCATCCCCTCCCCCTCCCCCTTGCTGTCTAGAATTACTTTATCTACTCCATCTTCTTATCAAGTCCTCATCATCAATAACTTTGGTTTGATGATAGGATGAGAACTTGTAACAAACCTAAGAATGATGCCCCAGAAGGCTTGGGTGAGCAGGAAGTACCCTCACCATCGATCATGGTGGAGGTGTTGATGAGGATCGAGTAAACTGCCAAGATCAAACTCAACTCCTTCAAGTTCTTATCCAAAACATGGCTCCTTGTGGTGGAGGTGGAGCCAATCGTCATGACGACTACTTCGAATTTCTTCATATTCAACCTCCCACCTTCACTCGCGCTAAGGATCCTCTCGACATGGATTATTAGCTTCACACCATCAAGCAAAATCTCAATCTCATTCGGTGTGAGAATAATGTGAAGGCTCTTTTTGTTGCCCATCAACTTTAAGGCGCGACCGGTGTGTAGTGGATGAAATTTTTCATCATGCAACATGTCTGTCATCACGTCACTTGGGTAGAGTTTTGTGAAGTTTATTGTGCCTTCAACATCCCTAAGGATGTGATGGATATCAAGAAGCAAAAATTCCTTGATATCAAGCAAATGGGCAAGTCTATGATAGACTATGGGCTTGAAGTTAACTATTTAGCTTAATACGTGCCCAAAGAAATAACACCGATAAGAAAAAGGAAGAAAAGTTTATCAATAGGCTCTCAACAAGATGCAAGAGATGCATGCGACCCTAGACTTCATCATTTTAATAAGTTGATGAGCAATGCTATCACAGTGGAATAGATGAAGAACCACAAGGAGGAGAAGAAATGCAAGAGGGCTATACCACTATCGATGGGTGGTTGCTCGCAATGTCCTAGCACGAGATTTCCTCCTCGACTCTGTGAACTGACTTCAACTCCCCACAGCCCATGTGGGTGGTGCATCATCCTCCTTTCCTGTGGCAGCCTTAAAGGCCCTTCAGAAATTGAGGTAATCCACACTACTACAGAACCAACTATAAATAGTGGTTCATCACTACCGGTTATGTAAGAACCAACAATGAAAATGTATCACTACCGGTTCTTAGTCTTCCCCACTCGAACCATGATGAAACCGTTAAAAACTAACACTGATACAGACTATCAGTGCCAATTTTAAATAAGAACCGGCACTGATGGTATCACTGACGGTTTTAAATATGAACCAACACTGAAACTAGCTCAGACCCGAAGTTTCTATGCAATGGAATTTTGGCTCATGCTCTGGCGTCCGCTCGACTCGGTCACGTGCATCCATCTTATCCTCTCTCTCTCACCTCGCATCATCACTCCTCAGTCCTCACTCCCATCTATCTCTCCTCTTCCTCTCTCCTCACCTCGTGGACCACTCCACCACCATCGACCGACAGGCCATGGAGGTGGCCATCCTCGTGCCCCAATAGGCTATATTGTCGCCCACTACACCGGCGAAGAAGGTGCTGGTGGTGATGCCCAAGCCCAGATGGTGTGCCGCCGCTGCAGCAAGGAGGAGGATGCTCGGTGACATCACCAAACTAAGGAGGTGCACGTCAGTCGAGGAGGAGGACGAGTTGACATGCGCGGCGGTAGATGGCTCGGCTCTCTCTTATCTCTTAACGCGTCTCGGTGCCATCACATACCTCGGTGCCTAAGTCCCTATCTCTTATCTCTCTCTCATCCAAGCGTGGTGGTGGCAGTTGAGTGGTGCGATGGCGGCCGAGGGATCTAGATGCGTCGCACGTGCGGTGGCTGAGCGGTGGCCGAGGGATCCAAGAACGGTGGCTGAGCGACGGTGGGATCCAAGCGTCAATGCATGAGTTGTGGTGGCGGCCTTCGAGTCGTCATGTTATCCTATTTTGCAAGTGTGCCCAGCAGTGCCCGGTGGCAACGACGATGGGGGCAGTGGCGAGAGAAGCATCGGAGCCCCTAGATCCCACCGCCGCTCGGCCACTGCACCTGGATCCCTCGACCGCCACTCAGCCACCACACGTGTAACGCACCTGGATCCCTCAACCGCCACCACGCCCGCTCAGCTGCCGCCACCATGCCTGGACGTGAGAGAGAGATATATAAGAGAGAGGGACTTGGGCACCGAGGCACGTGAAGATATAAGAGAGAGTCGGGCCATTCGGCACCCCTCACGTCGACTCGTCCTCCCCCTCGACTGGTGCACACCTCCTCAGGTTGGTGATGTTGCCGAGCGTCCTCCTCTTCGCTGCGGCGATGGCACACCAGCTTTCTCCTTTTTTATTCTTTGGAAATGGTAACATTGCCTGGTGGTCAAGCGGCACTGATAATAGCCGACTATCAATGCCGAGTAAAAAGTGCCGGTTGAAAAACTACAGTGAAACCATTTTTTAACCGGCACTGATCTTCCTTTTTGCAGTAGTGCCAAGAAGTGGTGGAAAATGTTTGTGCTACAATGGTATCTGAGATAAGCACCTTGCTCGAGAATGTTGTATCCCAAGAAAGATGGTATGGTAAATGACACAAGGCAACCAACACCACCTCCCTCATATCAACCACATCAAGGGTCAAAGAACACACAACCTCCGAAGCGTGGTTGTGTCAACTACATCACCACTACACCGACTTTGACATACATGCATTAACGTTGCCGTTGAATCTGTGTATTCGTTTTATTCGACATTGAGCTATTCATCTTCTCTTATCAGTTTTATGTCATTGCAGGTGAAATTGCAGCTTGTCTTTGCTTTGAAAGGAGGCCATGAGAAAAGTAGGGAAGCATCGCCGGTTACCCAGATGTATATGATCCTCCAGTCACATCTGTGTCTCAGTGAAAAGCCACCAAGGTCTAGGAAGGACCAGGACAAGCAGAAACGGAAGCAGAAGGGGAAGTGCCGTAAAGGCAAGAAAAGCTGCCTTGATGACGATGACGTTCATCAAGCGCCTGCTCTCCAGGCCCCTCGGTAAGGATTAGTAACATGTTGTTACGGCCATTTCGTCCTTGAGGATTGTGTAGAACATACTCATGTGGACTTGTATCTGCAGGTTATCGCTGGGTGAATTAGGCGAAGTGGACAGCAGCTTCCTGCACGAGAGTGCTGCTGCTCAGGTGCGTTTCTCCGCCGCGTAGGCATCCTGAGATGGCAAACATATTTTATTTTATTTTTAAAAAGAACTTTATTAAATCTCATTATTATATCAACTCATGTTACGTCAAATTGATATAACTATAAAAAAAATTTACACCTGGCTTCTAACTAAGATCAAACTAAAAAACAGTAACCCCGTATATGAGACACAAAATAAGAAAAAATCTAACAAGAAGAAAATATATCTCCTCACCTGAAGTTATTCTGCTTAGATTTGGGTACAGAGTCTAGACTATTATCTAAATCGGGTAAAGACCTCCTTAGCTGCTCACTCCAACCACATACATGACATAGTAACTATATCGCGATGCTCCTGTCGATGTAGTACAAATCACGAATGGAGCCAATGTGTATAAGTAAAAATAGCATGTAAGGGAGAAACATATTTCTCCTTGTTAAAAATAATGTCACTCCTGTATAGTCACGGAGACCAATAAATCGTGGCCGCCACCGCCAATATATAGCTTTTCAATATTTTATTAAGATCCAAAGGTAATCTCCAAACATGTTTTGAATACTTCACGGTCCGTAAATATTCGATACTACCTGGTCTATTAGCTATGCACAATGTGCAAAAATGATAATAAAAATAGGTGTTTAATTGTCCCAAATTTGTGACAAAAGTAATACTTCTGATCTCGAAGGCAATATCTTTTGGTTAGATTATCCTTTGTTAATAGAACACCCCTATGTAAATATGAAAGTAAGATTTTAATTTTCAGTGGTAGTTTTAATTTCCATATTTAATTATTTTGGATTGGTTCATCCCATTACACCACGGCGTGCACATAGAGCTAATTGTAAACTTTCCAATTTGGTTTAAGCTCCAATTAAACTCGTCTTGGTTTCCAGATGGCAATCATATTGAACTCATATTTTTTTAATGACACTACTAAAGAAAGTGCCTTCACGGCTGGTTCTAAAATCCACTTCATTGTTAGTTTTGGAACCAACAGTGGGCAAGTGGCAGTGATAGTGTGATTATCACTGCTGTTTGCCCACTGTCGGTACAAAAACCAACAATGAAGGGGATTTTGGACTATCATTGTTGGGTCTCCAACCAGCAGTGAAACCACTTCCAGAAATTAAAAAACATGAGCCAGCTTGATTAAGTTCGAGCCAGAGCCGCCACGCGCGGCCGCTTGGCCGCCTTCATCGCGTGAGCTCTACCACCGCCGATGGCACAACAACCAATGATGGTGAACACACACACAAGAAGAAAATGCAGTGGCTTGAAGGCCATGGCCAGAGCACAATTCACGCCATCTCGAAGTCATCATCAACAACTCAGCCGAAGCCCAAGTGCCTACAGTTCCGCCTCAGGTCCTTGTCAGCATCGAGCTCGGCCTCAGCCTTGGCGGCAGCGAAGGGGAGGTACGGTGCACGAGGAATTCGGCGTCCCCAAGGCCGAGATCTTAAGCTGAGGGAGCACGCGCCTTCTCCTCCTCCGCTGCCACAGGCTTGTGAGATCCAAGAGGAACCTGAGGGCAAGTCGTCGTGGGCGGCCGAGCGGAGGGAGAGATGGGGCGGAGGAGGCTCATAGGATGGTGGCGGCTCCTCGAATCGAGGCAAGGAGTCGTGGCGAAGGAAGCCGGCGGGGTAGAGGAGGTCACCATGGTCCAGCCGATATGGTAGAGAGGGGTATGGATCTGGGGTGAGGAGAGAAGAAGACAGAGAGAGGGGACAGAAAAATGAAAGAGAGAGGAGGTGAGGAAGAGAGAGCCGGGAGAGACAGAAAAAATCTAGATTCAGACTGAGGCACCGAGCCAAAATTAGATTGCATAAAATATTTGTGCCCGTACATAGCTTCACTCACTACTATAGAAACTATTTACATAGGCGGTTCGTAATCCGTTTTTACAGACGTTTAGTGTACCCGCCAGTGATCGAAGGCCTATTGAAATGGATGATTTCATAGGCGCAAAATAGACCGTCTGTGAAACTCTATTTTCACAGGCAGTTCACTTAAGGAGCCGTAAATTATCTCCTTTTTTATATTCTCTGAAAATAGCAATACTACAGGGTGGTCAGCTGGTACTGATAATAGCCGACTATCAGTACCGAGTAAAGAGTACCGGTTAAAAAACGGTAGTGAAATTATTTTTCAACCTGCACTGATCTGCCTTTTGCAATAGTGCCAAAAAGTGGTGGAAAATATTTGTGCTATAATAGTGTCCGAGACAAGCACCTTATTCAAGAATGCTGCTATCCTAAGAAAGATGGTATGATAAATGCCACAAGACAACCACCACCACCTCCCGCACATCAACCACATTAAGGTCTTGTTTGTTTCAGATTGTAAAAGCTGGATTGTAATTAAAATCTAAAAATTAAAACAAACAGCTAGATTGTGATCATAATTCAAAAGCTGAAACAAACAGCTGGTTGGAAAAGCTAGACTGTTACAATCTAATATCTAAATTGTAACAATCTAGCAATCCATCTTTCACCAGATTGTAACAATCCACAATCTAACTTTTATAATCCAAATTTTACAATCCAGCTTCTTACAATTTACAATCTATAAACTGTTTTTCACAATCTACAACTCAAATAAACAGCTCTAAGGATCAAAGAACAAACAACCCCCAAAGCGTGTTGTGTCATCTACGTCACCACTATACAGACTTTGACTTACATGCATTAATATTGAATCAGTGTATTCGTTTTATTCGACATTGAGCTATTCATCTTCTCTGATCGGTTTTATGTCATTGCAGGCGAAATTTCAGCTTGTCTTTGCTTTGAAAGGAGGCCATGAGAAAAGTGGGGAAGCATCACCGGTTGCCCAGATGTATATGATCCTCCAGTCACATCTGTGTCTCAGTGGAAAGCCACCAAGGCCTAGGAAGAAAGACCAGAACAAGCAGAAACGGAAGCAGAAGGGGAGGTGCCGTAAAGGCAAGAAAAGCTGCCTTGATGACAATGATGTTCATCATGCGCCTGCTCTCCAGGCCCCTCGGTAAGGATCAGTAACATGTAACTGCCATTTCGTCCTTGGAGGATTGTGTAGAGCATACTCATGTGGACTTGCGAAGTGGACAGCAGCTTCCTGCACGAGAGTGCTGCTGCTCAGGTGCGTTTCTCCGCCGCTGAGGCATCCTGAGATGGCAAACATATTTTATGTTTTTTGAAAATAGAGTTTTATTAAGCCTCATCATTACATCAAATTAATATAAAAAAGTTACTCCTAGCTTCTAACTAAGATCAAACAAAAAACAGTAACCCGGTATATGAGATAGGAAAAATCTAATAAAAAGAAAATATATCTTATCGGCTGAGGTTATTTTGCTTAGGGTTGGATACAAAGTCTAGACTGTTATCTAAATCGGATAAAGACCTCCTTGGCTGCTCACTCTAGTCATGTACATGTCGTAGGAACTATATCACGATGCTCTTGCTGATGTGGTACAAATCACGAATGGAGCCAATATGTATAAGTAAAAATAATATGTAAGAGAGAAACATATTTCTCCTTAAAAATAATGTCACTCCTGTATAGTCATGGAGACCAACAAATCGTGGCCGCCGCCGACAATATATAGCTTTTCAATATTTTATTAAGACCCGAAGGCAATCTCCAAACATGTTTTGAATACTTCACGGTTAGTAAATATTCGATGCTACCTGGACTATTAGCTATGCAGAATGAGCGAAATGATAATAAAAAATAGGTGTTTAATTGTCTCAAATTTGTGACAAAAGTAACACTTCTGATCTCCAAGGCAATATCTTTTGCTTAGGTTATCCTTTGTTAATAGAACACCCCTGTGTAAATATGAAAAGAAGATTTTAATTTTCAATGGTAGTTTTAATTTCCTTGAATTGAGGCAAGGAGTCATGGCAGAGGAAGCCGGCGGGGTAGAGGAGGTCACCGTGGTCCAGTCGGTAGGGTAGAGAGGGTATGGATCTGGGGTGGGGAGAGAAGAAGCCAGAGAGAGGGGACTTAGAAAAACAAGAGAGAGAGGATATGAGGAGGAGAGAGCCAGGAGAGAGAGAAAAATCTAGAGTCAGACTCAAGGCACCGAGCCAAAATCAGATTGGATAAAACATTCGGGTCGATATATAGCTTCACTCGCTACTACAGAAACAACTTACATAGGTGGTTCGTAAACTGTTTTCACAGATATTTAGCGTATCCACTTGTGATCTAAGGAAATAGATTTTCACATGCGGTTCTTTTAAAGAACCGCCTATGAAAATAATTTTCGTAGGCGATTATCTTAAGTACCTGCCTATGGAAACTATTTTCACAAGTGGTTCCTTAAGTGAATCACCTGTGGAAATATATTTTCACAGGCGGCGCACTTTAGCATATGTTGTAGATAAATAGATTTCTACAGGAGGATGACACAAGGACCTGCCTATGATATGTATTTCATTCAAAAATTAATAAAGAGCATACATTATTCCCTCTAGATTTCAACATATTTTCAAAACAGATTTCAACAATATTTGAATCAACACAAAGTCCAATATTTAACAGTAGTACAATAATATTCAGAAGTACAATGTTTTTACATCACAAGTCAATTTATATTACAAGCCAAATATTCAACACAAATATTATTTCCTCTCCCACTCACAAAGTCTCGGATAGCTAACCAATTCACTTCTAAGGTCAAATAATCTGCCACTCTTATGAATGACTTTATGCATGATGAACCGACACATGTCACGTTGGACATTTTAGATATCTTCATCTTTAAGCGAGGTGTGGGTGCATTCAATCATCCGTGCTCGAAAGGAAACACAACTAAAAGAGTTAAAATATTACTGACAATGAAAACAGAACCAAATAAGAATATGCAAGCGCAATAATAACTGACGTCCTTGGGGTTCGTTGTGTACCTCCTGTTTACCCTAAAAACTAGCAAACATAGTATCCATAAAGAACAGTATCAAAACCTTACTTGTGGCACTTCAAATAAAAACGCAACGTATTTGTTAGTTCAACCTCTCCCTAACCACACGTAGCTACCATGTATCTACACATTTGGCAAATACATGAACAGAAAAGTAACTGTTCTCGAAATTATGTCAGCTATTTCCTTAAACGTCACAAATTTTGTATGTGGTTAGTGGTCTGCACTCTGCAGGACCATACCATGCAACCTCAGTCATCTATACAAAAGCTGATCCAAAAGACATATATCAAATTAGCAAACTATGCAATAAAAGGAAAGGTCCCAAGAACATTCATCAGATAGTACAATAATAAATGGAACCGAGTTGGATCAATAGAAAACACCATTTATAAATCGACAAGATTAACAACAGAAAAAGTCATCATAAAATCACTACTATAAATTATTCAAGAATCTACAACTAATATTGCTTACTAAGCTAGAAAACTACAAGTCCATGGATTCTACAACATCATCACATGAAACATGGTTGGCTTATGATTCCAGCAGCAAAGCTTGGGAGCTACGGGACATCCTAATGGCAAAATACCTCAGTGGCACAATGGTCAGGCAACACACAGAGAATGGCGGCAAGATGGCTGGGCATCACGTAGAGAAAGAAAGGTCCACGGGCTCGGCCGAAGCACCGGTTACAATGGCTCGAACGGGAGGGGATGGCTACTCACCACGGCGAACGGAGGAGGGCACCAGGAGTAGGGCCTTGGGCGTCGACGGCGCACGGAGGTGGGAGACTGGAGGGGGGCATCGGGCCTCAGGTGTCGGTGGCGCATGGAGGAGAGAGACCGGAGGGGGGCACTAGGCACCGGGTCCTTGGCGAAGAAGGCAACGGTGGTGTGGCAGTGCTCAGGGACAAGGAGGCCGGGCTCGGGCTTGTGATGGCGTGGATCTGCGTCGGGAGGAGGCCAGGCTTGGGGATGAGGAGGAGGTTGAGCTCAAGCTTGTGGCGGCATGGATCTACATCAGGAGGAGGTCGGGCTCGGGGATGAGGAGGAGGCCGAGCTCGGCTCATGGTGACGTGGATCTGCGTCGAGAGGAGACCCGGCTCGAGGACAAGGAGAAGGTCGAGCTTAGGAATGACTAGGAGGACGGGCTCATGGCGGTGTTGGAGAGGTGGCGCAATGGCTTGGAGGCAGCATGTCAGAGAGGCAGCCTGATAACGCGGAGGAGAGGCAGCCAATGGGGTCTAGGGTTCCAGGAGGCTCGACCGTGCTATATATGAAACTTCATTTTCACAGGCGGTTCACTTAGCAAACCTCCTGGGAAAATGTATTTACACAGGCGGTTGACATAACAAACATTTTCACAGGCGTTTTACTTTATAAACCGCCTATGCAAATGCATTTACTTTTTTTATTTTTATTGTTTCCCTAGAAATATACTTCTATTACAAATTCTATATGCATATATTTAAAACAATCTCATAAATTATATCATATTGTTGTATTGCATAATTTTGTTACATAAGGCACTGCACATACGATCGTTTTAAATATGTTTTTGACAAGTCTATTAGACATTATCATTTTTTGTCACTTTGAGGAATCAATAATGACATTGAAAATTAAGTTACATAACATGAATGTCACATTAGAAAATAAGTTGCATAACATGAAAACCATATTGGAAACTAAGTTACATAACATGGTACTATCTGCATTGAACTGTTGTTCCTATACCATCAAGGTGCATGTAAGGCATCAAAGATCTATCGAGGGTTGCTTTTACAAGTTTGATCTTTTCTGCATCTCCGAAAGACGGCACGTCATCGAACTGATTTTATTCTTCCTCGTCCTCCACATTCTCAACTTTGATAATTATTTGTTTTCTAGCAACAACTATTTGCTTTTTTTCATTCATGGGGTCATTTATATAGAAAACATATGTGACGTGATCAACGAGTACCCACGGGTCAGTTTTGTGGCCTACAATGCTGAGGTCGACAGTTGTGAACCCGTAGTTGTCCACTGTCATGCCATTTATGTGTTTGACCCATTTGCACCAAAAGATGTGGATCTGTAGATTCACTCCATAGTCGAGTTCTCAGGTTTCATCTATGAACCCATAGTAGGTGATCTTTTCCCTTGCTCTTCTTGTCCTTTGCTTTGGTATAAAACGTGTATCCATTAATGTCATATACTTGCCATGACGTAACTAAACTTGATGGACCACAAGCCAACGTTTTCATATTTTTTTATCTACGGATTCACCATCTGGAAGGTTTTGGTTCTTGAACTATGTGGTGAAGTGACGCTTGTGCTCTTTCAAGATCCAATCATCCTAGTGGCTTTGATTTTCTATGCGAAGCTCATTCAAGTATTGCTCGATGTATGGCTCCACTATCTTGAGCTGCTCAATCGTATTGTCAAAATATTTCTTCATCTTGTGGAACTTGTGAGTTTTGAGTAAGAACCATCGGTGTTGCATGTACACTACCTTCTGTGACTATGGAAGGTACACAGACGCAGTTTCATCTAAGCATACTACACATCCTTGATTCCCTTTAACCTATGCCGATAGGAGAAAAGGGTGGGATAATCACTAATGGTAACAAAAATCATGGCTTTCAATGTGAAGTACTCTCATCGGAACTCATCTCACACCTGGACCCCATCGTTCCATAGTTTCACCATATTTTCCATCAATGGTTCCAGAAACACATCTATATCGTTGCTAGGTTGTTTCGGTACTTAGATAAGAATGGACAGCATAAGGTACTTTCACTTCATGCATAGCTAGTTAGGAAGGTTGTAGATGGCCAGGACCACTGGTCAAGTGCTATGTGAGGTGCTCATGTCACCGAAAAGATTCATTCCATTGGTACTTAATGCGAACATTATATATTCCTTGGTTCTTCAGTGAAATATGGATACATATCATCGAACTTTCTCCATTGGCTAGCATCAGTGGGGTGTTGAAGCTTAGTTCCATCCTTCTTGCGCTTATCAAAATGCCAATACATTAGTTCAGAGTCCCTAGGTTCGAGTACAAACACTGCAAACGGAAGATCACTAACAAGTACCACATCACCATGGCAGGACTTCTTCTCTTCTTCTCCGCGTTGGAAGAAGTGTCTTCTTCGTCATGACCAGTAGTACTATTCTTCTTCTTCACGTTGGCAGAAGCATCTTCGTCCTCACAATCATCATTTCTCTTGTACTCACTCGTATTGCACACCGGGCATCTATCCAAGGCTTGGTACTCTTTACGGTAGGGGATACAGTATTTCAGACACACGTGTATTTTTTGCACATCCAACGATAATGGGCAGATAAGCTTCTTTTCGCTTGATAAGTGGTGGTGGGGAAGGAGTTAGACTTCAGAAGCATGTTTGCCAAGAGACTCAACATTTGCCAGAAACTCTTGTCAGACCATCAATTGTTAGCCTTCAACCATAGAAGTTCAAGCACCGAATGAAACACCGTAAACTCCCTATCATAGCCCTTCGATTCCTCATACAAAATTTTCTTTGATGCCTTCTGTAACGTCTCGAAATTATCTAAACCTCTTATGTCGCTTAAAACATATGGTTCTCTATGGTGCAATCTTTCCTCCAAATCGAAATCAGCATCATCCATCATAACATCAGTGTCTTCTTCAACTCCATCATCATCACTGTCCACTTGATCAGAAACGATGTCATCATTTTATTCGCATGTATGTTGTTCATCGTGTTTGGACCAACATGTGTAATCCTCGACAAAACCTCTCAAGATCAAGTGTGATTTGATTATGCTTGATTTGTCCCAGAATTTCTAGTTTTTGCAGTCAGAGCATGGACAATGTATTTCCTTTATCTTCTTAGTCAAAGAATCATTTTCAACGGCTTCAATAAAAGTAGACTCTTTTGACGTATATTTGTCCATGTCTTAGCGCATTGTACATTCATGCTCTATCCATCTTAAACTTCAACTACAAAATTAGATCCATAAATTAATTAATAAAAAAATCATAATAATTTTTTAAAAAAGGAAATTTTGGCTTATTATGATTATAATATGTCTACGCAATTAAATCTATATTAGCGCAAATTTATGACTCAAAATAATATGGTTTCATTACTCTCTCTCCCTCTACATCTCGATCTAGATCTAAATCTAGATGCATAAAAAAAATCATATTCATGATAAAACCTCATACAGACTAACAACATCAAATTTTAGCTATATTTTTGAAATATAATGCTAGAATCTTGTGAATCTACATTGGTCATAAATTTTAGCTAATTCAAGAATTTAAATGGCTAGAATTATGAGCATCTCTAGATTATATCTAGACCCTAATTAAATCTTAAATCTAAATCTAAACTTGAAAAAGATACTAGCTAGAGAGAAAATACTTTTACCTTAGATGGCTCCTCTAAAGAATTCAAAAACAAAACCTTCCCCATCTATTTTCAAAACTCAAGGCCGTCTTTGAGTTGTACTGTTCGGATACAGTGAGCTCTGGCTGAATGGAGCTCCCTACTGGGAGGGACTGTTTAAGAGTATCACAAAAGGTTCACATAAGGAATCACATGTGAAAATTAATTAATTAATTTTCACATATGGTTCCTTATGTTAACCGTCTGAGGAAATAGACAGTATTTCTATAGACGGTTCACATAAGGAATCACCTGTAGAAATAATTTATTTCATATTAACCACCTATAAAAATAGTGTTATTTCCATAAGCGGTTAAAATAGAAACCGTCTATGAAAATTAATTTCATAGACAGCCTGAAACCGCATGAGACTCCATCCTACTACTCAGACGATTTGTCACATAAACTGCCTATATAAATGAACACGGATGTCTTGAAAAATAATTTTTTAGTAATGACTATCGGTCTGTAATATCATTGTCAGTTCCTATTACAGACCGACAATGATAATTATTATCATTGCCAGTTCACACCCATATGAAGCTTCACTACCGGATTTTGCTGTGAAATGACAGTTATAGACCGACGTATAAATCTGTTAAGCATTAGTGTGAATGAATACGATCAATGTACATAAATAAATCCAATCTGAGTTCTGTTGTATTTGTATCTCGTGATAAATGACTCGTCCATCTGGCTGGGTGATTTGTAACTTGGCAGAACATATTGGACTGGTCTGGTATTGCGTATCTGCTATATCATATATATGTTGGGTGAACATTGGTAGTGATCTGATCCGGAGGGGAGTGTTGCATTGCTGCTGTTAGCTCGTATCACTACAAGAAAAATTATTGTATAAAAATAATATATAAAAGATACGTTCAAAACAAGTAGAACACTATTAGTACAAACGATTAGAAACTACAGCCGTCTATATTAATAGTACAGACGATTCAAAAAGACTGTTCTAATTTAGAACCATCTTAATGGTTCTTTTTAGTACAAACGGTTCTAATTTGGAACCGTCTATACTATTACTGTCTATAGTACAGACGGTTATAGTTTAGAACCGTCTGTACTATTAATATAAATGGTTATAGTTTGTAACCATCTGTACTGTAGTATCCTGCTTTGTTGAAACTACTTGTCGTTATTTTCTCAAACGGTTCTAGTTTGAAGCCGTCTGTGTTACCCTTTGTACAGATGGCTCCATATATTCGTCTGTAGAAAAGCGTCCTACTAAATGGATTCTATAGTAGTGTCTTGAGTATCGGAAAGTTAGGGCAATACAGTATCACTATTTCAAAATGGGTTATTACAGATGGATTTTAAATTCTATCACAAATGGTTATGTTTTGTCTCTACACAAGTGTCTGTGATATCGATCTTATTACAGACGGTTATAACTTTATTTTTACAAAGATACATATAAACATATTTTATGTAAAATTATTTGTGAGTAGTAAGGGTCACAAACCAATTTTCTAAAAATCTGTTCGTAAGTATTAAGAGTCATAAACTTTTTTTTGTTAGAACATGTCTATACAAAATGTCATTGATAGATTTTTTTGAAAACTGTTTGTGACCCTTTTCCCTGAGAAGCCAATTTCCTACCTAGCTACCCTAATGATATGAGATACACACTTTATAATTCACAAATTAAACAATATCATATGCATTATTTACATATCATACATTGAGACATTATTCAAAATATTGATCATGCATTATTTAGAAATTCATCATAGGTATTTACATATCACAAAGTTTAAGAACATCATATATTGTTCAGAACATATAAACCTAGCTAGCTATACATAATCCCTAACTAAACACATTTTGCTTCAAGAATAACGAGATGTTTGACATCAATGGACACATCGTCTTCCAAAAAGACGAGATGATTGACAAAATTGATCGATGCTGTCCTCCAGAAGGATGAAATGATTGACATCATCTTAGTGGTGTGCATTTTAGTACAATGTCAATCAAGCATCATCTTTAATGATCATCTCGCTGTCATCCAGATTAGGCTCTATCTTGACTAACCTAGTAATGTGTCAAAACCAAACTACATTGCTGCCAAATCACCAGCCATGGTTAAGCAAAAAATACATGTTCAAATCAGTCTTGCAATTCATGAAAATATCTCCATTGTGATGAACAACAATAGATAAATTTATATATATAAAAATAAAATGTAGAATTCGGTTCACAGCAAAAACATGATCCACATAGGAGCCCTTCACAGTAGCGAAGAACACGAAGTCCACACAACCGAAATCGACACCAAGCATCCGCACCGTGGAAGCAGACATATGGACAACCCCATCCTACCAGTACCTAACAGTAGTGAACAGAGTCATTGCAAATCTGCGGTGGAAACACCACATTACCCTTAGTTATACTGATTGAAGCAAACCCTAACAAATCCTAATAAAATCACGATGAAAACCCTACAATACTCACCTCAGTGCAGGGAAGAGGATTCAACGCCCAAATCTCGCTCATCTGATATGGAAAAAATCCTAACTAGCCGTCGTAGAATGGGCTCCCGGATGCCAACAATAAGAGCGAGGAAGATAAACACTCATCGTCACTTTATATTGAGTGAGCAAGAGGAGATGAGCGGTTATGTGTGTGGGAAGCTAAAGAGATTGGGAGGACAAGCATGTTGTGTGTGTGGGAAGCCAAAGAGTCACGAAAGACAAGCGATCAAATTTAAAATAGTACCTAGGTCTTTAAATACTGAGGGCTTTTAGAAAATTCGTATGTGTCCATCATACAGACACAGACGAATTTGTAAAAACCGTCTGTTATAGACACACCTAAATGGCGGTCTTGTTATAAACATATTTTTCTTAACAACCGTTTAAGCGTATTTTGTCAGTGACGGGTTTTAAAATAGTATTTATGGCACACCGCCTATTTTCATTGATTATGTGGTAGTATATGTAGCCTAGAATGCTTTGCTACCATCATGGATGCCGATTACAAAGTGTCGATGGGGCAATAGGCAATGTGGTTTGCTCTAACCCGTTTGTGTCTGTGCGTTGCTGCTGCTGCCATGATGACGATGATGTTCATCATGTGCTTAGGCCGAGATCTTCAATGGAGGGAGCCCGTGCCTGTAGAAATAAAGCTATTTCCACCCGCGCGCGATATCCAAGAGGAGCCCGAGGCCGAGTCATTATGGGTGGCTGAGCGGAGGGAGCCCACGCCTTCTCCTCCACCACCACCGGCGTGCGAGATCCAAGAAGAGCCCGAGGCCAAGTCATCGTGGTAGCCAAGAGGAGGGAGAGATGGGGTGGAGGAAGCTCATAAGGTGGTTGTGGCTCCTTGAATCGAGGTAAGGAGTCGGGGCAGAGGAGACCGGCGGGGTAGAGGAGGTTGTCGAGGTCCAGCCGGTGGGGTAGAGAGGAGTATGGATCTGGGGTGGGGAGAGAAGACAAAGAGAGGGGACTTATAAAAATGAGAGACAGAGAGGATGTGAGGAGGAGAGATCCGGGAGAGACTATAAAATCTGGAGCCGGACACGAGGCACTAAGCCAAAATTAGATTGCATAAAACATTTGGGTCCGTACATAGCTTCACTGCCAGTCTATAATATCACTGTCGGTTCATATTATAGACCAACAATGATAATTATTTTTATTGCCGGTTCACGCTCATATAAAGCTTCAATGTTGGATTTTGCTGTGAACCGGTAGTGATGGGCCGATATATAAAGTCTGTTATGTATTAGTGTGAATCAAGAAGTGGTTATACGTTTCGTCTCTGCAAAAGTGTCTATGATATAGATCTTTTTACAGATGGTTACAACTCCGTCTATAATAGAAATATATATAGACAAATTTTGTGTAAAATTATATGTGAGTAGTAAAGAGTCATGGATGGTTTTTGTTGAAACCTATCTGTACAAAATGTCATTGACAGATTCTTTTTGAAAACTGTATATGTGATTCTTTCCCCTAGAATCGATTTTGCTTTCTAGCTACCCTTATGATATAACATACACACTTTATGATTCATAAATTAAATAATATCACATGCATTATTTACATATCACATATTGATAAATTATTTAGAACATCGATCACACATTATTCAAAAATTCATCACATGAATTTACATATCACAAAAATTAAGAACATCACACATTGTTCAGTACACATAAACCTAGTTAGCTATACACAATCCCTAACTATGCACATTTTGCTTCAAGAATAACGAGAGGTTTCGCATCAATGGAGACGCCGTCTTCCAGAAAGACAAGATGATTGATATAACTGGTTGACGCCATCCTCCAGAAGGATGAAATGTTGACATCATCTCAGTTGTCTATATTTTAGTACAATGTCAATCCAAGCATCATCTTTAATGATCATCTCGTTGTCATCTGGATCATGCTCTATCGTAACTAACATTAAGCAAGAAATACGCGTTCAAATCAGTCTTACAGTTTATGAAAATGTCTCCATTATGATAAACAACAATGGAGACATTTCTATATATAAAAACATAATGTAGAACGCAATTCATAGTAAAAACATGATCTATGGAAGATCCCTTTACAGTAGCGAATAACACAAAGTCCACACAATCAAAATTGACACCAACCATCCACACCGTGGAAGCAGACATAGGGATAACCCCATCCTGCCAGTACCAGACAACAGTGAACAGAGACATTGCAAATCTGCGATGGAAACACAACATTACCCTCAGCTACACAGATTGAAGCCAACCCTAACAAATCCTAATAAAATCAACCGCAATGGAAACCCTACGATACTCACCTCAGTACAGGGAAGAGGATTCGGCACCCATATATCGCTCATCTGATGTGGAAAAAAAATCCTAACTAACCATTGTAGAATAGGCTCTTCGATGCCAACAAGAAGAGCGATGAAGATAAACACTCATCATCGCTTTATATTGAGTGAGCGATGGGAGATGAGCGGTTGTGTGTGGGGAAGCTAAAGAGATAGGAAAGACGAGCATGTTGTGTGTGTGGGAAGCTAGAGAGCCGAGAGAGACAATCGATCAAATTTAAACGTACCTAAGTCTTTAAGTAACGAGGGTTTTCAAAAAAATCCGTATGTGTCCATCATTCAGACATATATAGATATAGATGGATTTGTAAAAACGTCTATAAATTCAGACACACCCAGACGACGATCTTGTTACAGACATATTTATCTTAATAACTATCTAAAAGTATTTTATCAAGTGAAAGATTTAAAAAACTATAGGACAATTACAAAGAAACCATTACTTCCGATATTATTGCAAGCTTGCTACTAAAAAATTACAAAAATACCATTAAAACTATCATTCAAGTGACATCCTTGCAAAAAATAAAAAATCAGAAAGATATTTGCAAATACGCCAAAAACCATTTATGATATACCGTCTGATTTTATTAATTCTGTAGTAGTATAGGTAGCCCAGAATGCTTTGCTACCATCATGGATGCCGATTACGAGGTGTCGATGGGCAGTAGGCGATGTGGTTTGCTCTAACCCGTCTGCGTCTGTGCGCTGCTGCTGTTACAGCTGCAGGGACCCGGTACAACGACGCCTGAGCTAGGGCGTGTGCAGGTGACCAGTGGTACGACCGGTCAGCTGGTTGATCGTGCAGACTGCAGGGCTTAGTTCGTTCTCTTATCTTCCTCGGAATTACAATTTACAACTCTCGCTTGCTTGCCAATAACTTCCAAAATGGAATTGCGAAAGAAGCGTTTGGGAGTAGCATTCAGGCGAAAAATGGTACTCACTCTTATGTCTATGTGGTCAGTTTGGGTACTTCTCCTACTTATGAAAGAAAGCAGGCAACATCCTTTTTTAAATTTGACAAGGAAAGTAGGCAAGTTGCCAAGCGAAGTAATGGTAGATAGAGGAGTAGGTTGGTTGATGCTAGCAAGAACGGAAGGCGCTAAAGGAACAAACTAACAAACAATAAGCTAGCCAGGGACGCGAGCGACCAATACATGTCCGTTTCCAAGGAATGAACGAATAATACATTCAAGGGAGATGATGTGAAACCAACCTTTTGCTTGGCTTTCTCAGTTGAGTTTCCCTCGGGATGAAAGAGACAAGGAGAGTCTCGTCTCACCTGCATCGCCATGCATTTTCGTCCATCACGCGACGCGAGCGACAACGCAACCTCCCTGCTCAATTCCCTACGCTTGTACTCCAATCAACCTAGCTCCAATCATCATCCAATCCGATCCGATCCAGAAAAGCTAGTGCAAGTGTAGTGGATTAGAGCTAGCCCACTCCCGGTAATTAGCTAGTTTGTTTGTCGTCGTCCGCCACGGCGATGGCCACCGATCTCCTGTCGTCGCCGCTCCTCCCGCAGCGCCCACGGCGAATGAGCCCCGCGGCCGCCTGGGCACTCGCCATCGCGTCCACACTCGTGCTCCTCCTCCTGCTCGTGCCCGCCTTGCGCCCTTCCCGTACCCGCTGCTCCCGATCCTCACTGGACCTCGTCGAGCTCACCCTCGTCGCCGCCGCTCACGACAAGGGCGCGGGTACGCTACTTTCTTTCGATTCGATCGTGTATTTCTTTTTCTTTTTTTGCGAAGAATTCGTGTGTATCATCACGAGAATGGTACTGAGTGCCATGGCTATATGTATGTCATGGATTTTGCATTGAAATCGTATGCATGCTAGCTAAGAATTCGTGTATTTCATTTCCTCTTTTACCAGTGTGCTTGGATGGAAGCCCGCCGGGCTACCACCTGCAGACAGGCTCCGGCACCGGATCCCACAACTGGCTTATCCATCTTCAGGTGATCCGATCCATCGCTTTTCTTTTCTTTTCTCTTCCAGATCGCAAGTATCATTTGAAGACCATCTCTTTGGTGTACCTCGAACACTGTTAGCCATGTATGCATGGTTGCGGCTAAATGGATCAACCATATACCCACTTATACATAACATTCAGGGAGGAGGCTGGTGCGACACCATACAAAGCTGTTCCAACCGCAAAATGGATGCGCTTGGTTCATCCAACTTCATGAAAGCAATGGGCTTCGACGGTATTCTCAGCAACGACCAGCTACAAAATCCTGGTACGTGCATGCGTGCAAATCACAGATAGATCGATGCTCCTTGTGTCTTCTTCACTAATTTCATTTAGCACGCACGTGTTTAGATTTCTACAACTGGAACAGAGTCTACGTAAGGTATTGCGATGGGGCATCATTTGCTGGGGATTCCCAATACGAAGATCAGGTGGATTTCTGATTCTGAATTCTGAATTTCTGAGTCTACGAACGTCGTGCCGTGGGTGCATATCTTCTTCCTCCTATCCTACTGATTCTGATAATTCTGATTGCTGCCAATGAAGCAGAATGGAAACAAGCTGTTCTTCAGAGGCCTGCGCATCTGGGAAGCGGTCCTAGATGAACTCATGGAGAAAGGACTCGCCGATTCCAAACAGGTCGGCATAGTTTGTTTGTGAGGAAAAAATATTGCTTTTCTACTCCGATCAATTCAGAACCATTTGTGTTACTGTTGTACAGATTAATTAAAGAACCATGTCAATACTTCATTTTCCTTTTCAGGCCTTACTTACAGGTTGTTCTGCTGGTGGTCTGGCTACGCTACTGCATTGCGATGGTTTTCGAACACGGTTCCCGCAGGAAGTTTCAGTGAAATGCCTTCCCGATGCTGGGTTCTTTCTTGATGCGTAAGACCCTCAACGTAATATACTCCAGCTCAGTTGCATTCCGTTGCACTTGTACTGAATTGCCAGTTTTCTTCTACTGCAGAAAGGATTTATTGGGGAAAAGGTCCATGTGGTCCGTATACAATGGAGTTGTTCACCTTCAGGTCAGTTCTTTTAGCGTCGGTTCAGACTAGTTCATGCATCTGAAAAATTCTACATGAATATTTGTGCTAAAAGTTCGCTGGAATATTTGCAATTCCTTTTCCAGAATGTTACAAAAGTTCTGCCCAAGGACTGCCTCGCAAACAAGGATCCGGCAGAGGTATTAACTTAGTCTGTAATTCCATCTGCTTAATCAACATGGTAGTACAGAATACCTGTTTCACCACTATATATGTTGGTAAGTTGATACGTGGACATAATTCTGTTCCCAGTGTTACTTTCCTGCCGAACTTATCAAGAGCATCAGCACCCCCACGTTTATTGTAAACTCTGCTTACGATTCCTGGCAGGTAATTTCAGTCTTATTATTTCGACTTTTTTTGTGCTCATACATTTCTTTACAGAGCTCAAAAAAGAAAATCCTGATTTGCTTTAGCTAATTAGATATGCTATCTCTGGCTAGATTCAAAATGTTGTGGCGCCAGATGGATCGGATCCTGATAAGTCATGGCAGAGCTGCAAAGCCGACATTAGAAAGTGCAATTCCACGCAGATGGAAGTTCTGAATGGTCTGGCTGGCTGACTTCTCGATCTGGTGGCTATTCTTAGTTAGGTGTCTATGAAGCATATATGTCCTCGTCCGTTTTGTAGGATTCAAGAAGAAAATGGTGAATGACCTGAAGGCTGCCGACGATAAGATGGACTGGGGGTGGTTCATCGATTCATGCTTCACCCACTGTCAGACAGTATATGGAAGCTCGTGGAAATCACCAATCTCCCCAAGGCTTGGAAATAACAAGGTGAGTGGGATAGCTTCAGTCACTTACTTCACTGATGATTCATGCATCGTACTACTGTATGCTGTTTAGATACTAAATTGTTTTGATATTGGCATTGTACTCTCCCTCTCCTCGTTGTTTCATGGACATGGACTGGAGCAGACTATGTCTCAGACTGTTGGGGATTGGTACTTCGGAACAGGAACAAGGATAAGAGAGGTTGACTGCGACTATCCATGCAACCCCACATGCCCAGCTGCCAACTATTAAATAATTCAGAAAGGAAGATGGATCCAGAATAAAAGAAGAGGCAGGAGAAAAATCACAAAATCCAAGCCAGGTGGAACATTGATAATGGATCTTCAACTGAATTAATGGAGTGGAAATGCTAAGATATCGTTTAACTATGTTTCGGATTTTGTGATGGTAATTCTCTGAGATCATACATACAGGCATAATAATAGTAATCATCTCATGTCATCAGCATCACCATGTAAAAGACAAAAAGGAAAAAAAAAAACTTTGGCCTCCCACTCGAGCAAACTCTTGTACAGTAGTGTATGAGTACCTGCAAGGCCAAATTCAAGAAAATTGTTTTATGTCAGTAATTTAGCTACGCTTCAAAGATTTATCGTTCTAACGTACACGTTATTTATCTAGGTGGTTATGTGTTAATAAGAGAGATAGTATTTTATCGAAATAATAATATAAAAAGTAGGAATGACAACAGAGTCAATCCTTGTCGAGGAATGCTTCTTCATCTGGGTCCCTATTTAGCTATTTAGATGAAGTTTTCTCCCATCTTCATCCCCGCAGGAAATTTTGCAGGGATCAGATCCCCAATTAGAATGTAAAATTGAATAATAGTTGATTATTTTTATATATTAACAATATGTTTATAGTATAAATAAGTAATTTATTGGTGCACACGAAGGTAATTGATATAAGATGGATTAAATATCGTAGGTTAGACAAAAAAATATGAGTAATTTATTATTTTTCGTACGTAATGTAATATTTATAAATTTATATGCTAAGAAAAAGATGTATATACATGTGATATCGGAGACATACCGGGAGCGAAGACGAGAAGTGTCTTCTTATTCCTGTTCCTGTATGAATTCATGAAAATCAATTTTTTTTATATCAATCTCCTATTAAGGGAATTTTCCGCGGGTTATGGAACTCAGCCCCATTACCATCTCTTAAAAAAAAAGGGAACTATTGTGGTCCCCCCACCCCCCCTTCTGTTCCTTCCTCCTCCTCGGCGTTGGCGGCGACTGCAGCAACCGCACCGGGCGGAGGCGACCAACCACCGCTTCCGTCGCCATCGGACTGGATGGTGACAAGTTCGCCACTCCCGAGAATGACTAGAAGCAGCAGCACCACCAATATTGTATTGTATTGTAAGACTTGCGCCTCGGTTTCTTGTTTAAAAAAGATAGGAGGAAGATGAGAGTGTTGCCGACGCCTCGCCGATGCGGGCTCAGATCCAGCAGGCGCTTACCCACCACAGCAGCACCCTATGCCGTCGCTCTCCACCTCCTCCGCGCCGGCGACCCACCAGCTCCGTCTCTGGTGGCGCCGCCTCGGCCGCCGCGGGGCCGCTGGGGCGGCATTCGCCACCGCGCTCCTAGCCGCCGCGCTCTTCCTCACCCTCTCCCGCTACGCCGCGGTCCCTGCGGATTCCACCTCTTCTCCCCCATCCTACGGCCATCGGCTCCCCACCCTCGTCGAGCTCACCCTCGTCGACGGCGCGAAAGACAAGGGCGCCGGTGAGGTGGCCCCACCCTCCCGATTCAATTCAATTCATCTCACGCCGAATTACTTCCAATCCACCCCGATTCGGATTAGATTAGGGTTCTTACTTGTCTAGGGTTTTGCCACGCACAGTGTGCTTGGATGGGACGCCGCCTGGGTACCACTTCCTGCCAGGATTCGGGGACGGATCCGACAAATGGCTCCTCCACCTAGAGGTACCTTATCCTTCCTTGCATACACTTGCAGTAATAAATTTTTCGTTTATCTCTCTCTGGAATTTGATGCTCTTGCGCCTTCAACTGGTCTTGACCATATTTCACGGCTGCTTTTCCGGTCATCTTCAGGGTGGAAGCTGGTGTCGGAGTTTTGAGTCATGTGCTCGACGTAAGAAAACAAACCTCGGTTCCTCTGCCCACATGGATAGGCGTGTAGAGTTCGTCGGCATCCTCAGTGACGATGAATCTCAGAATCCAGGTATTTGCTCTATGCTCCTTGCCCCTCTAGTACCGTGTGGTTATATCTTCCAGGTAATTTAATGACTTTCAATGTAGTCTCAATTACTTCATCTCCAGCAAACAGCACTTACGGCTATGAGTGCATAATGGATGCTCAAGCCTGCTGTGTCATAGTATTCGATCCTTGAAATATTATTTTCTAACTTTTCAATTGTACATCTTAATTAGTCTGCACCATATCTTACTATAATAATGCATCGGTATATTCTTGTTTCAAAACTACACATATGTTGTTCCATCCAGCCCCCTTGTAGTTCATATCTTTATGGCCATTCGTTGGTAATATTTACATAATGAAAAAGATATGTAGGTACACATATAGATATCATTCACAACTCTTTGACAATTTGTTGAAAATTACACATGTTGTTCCATCATGCAGATTTTTACAATTGGAACAAAGTGAAAATAAGGTATTGTGACGGTGCATCATTCTCTGGAAATGTCGAAGATGAAGTCAAGGTATGCATGACCTTATACTGGCTTCTTGTTTCCTGTTTATGCACTTTAATTTCTTCCCAGGTATTTCTACTAATATTTCTGTGATCCTATCCAGAATGGCACAAGTTTCTTCTTCAGAGGCCAGCGTATCTGGGAAGCAGCCATGGCTGAACTTCTGTGGAAGGGGCTAGCCAGGGCTAAACAGGTTTCCCTTACAAATAAAATAGCAGTGGTTGCTGTACTCGGGCTTAGATACACACATTGTTTGGATGTATTCCAAAGTCTCGTGTTGCCACATTGATTATTGACAGACCAGCCTTGTGGCTCAAACAGCACATCAACAGATCATCCCCAGCCCGAAACAATGAACAATACAAAGATAACAATATAAATTTGTCCCATCATAAAATTTAGATGCTTCCCCTTAGTATTTAGCTATAGACAGAACATCTTCTGAAGGCATAAAAAGATTGCTGACTTGCATGATTATCTATCCATTTAAAACTTCAAATTCACGTCTGAATACTGGATATAGTTATGCTACGTACTGCCATATTCAAATCAGTTTGGTCTTTCTTCATCCGTATTCTAGGCAACTATTACCACTGTCACACTGCAACATGCTTTTGAACGAAATGCAATATGAAGTATACCTGACCTCATGGTAAAGAAGATGTTTCTGGCCTAGAATGAATCAACAACCGCTTTGTCTTTTTACTTTTTTCATTGAGCTACTTTTATCTCTTTTCATAGGAGTTATCTCAAAAAATTTGATGCCTTGTGACAATGGGATTTCCTGTCACATTTATTCTCTTATGTATTTTATATTGACTCAGTACCTATGTCCTAGCAAGTTAACAAAGTAAATTGCTAGACCAATAGATTTCTATTATATGTCATTGGTGACCAGTCAACTGTGCAATTATTACTTGACTATGAATTGAATTATTTTGATAACAGTGCGGTGCTAATATTTTCCCCACACGTAGGCTTTTCTTACTGGATGCTCGGCTGGTGGTCTTTCTACGTACATTCACTGTGATGATTTCCGAGCACTTCTACCAAAGACGTCTACTGTCAAGTGCCTCGCAGATGGTGGATTTTTTCTTGATGTGTATGCTACGATCTTTTTTAGCATTTCCGTCCCATACACAAATTCGCTTGCTCTGTGCCACTTAAGGTTGACTCGTTCGTTTTCTGGCTAGTTCAGTTGAAAACTGAGTCGAGTTTGAGCGTATCTAGCTCACTTAATTTTCACTCGGTACAGCTCGAATTATGGTATATAGTAATAGATAGAAACTAAATTACAGTACTTATTACCTTTTATAGTTGCGATTGCAGTTTTCTATCTTCTTATATGCAAGCTAGTTTTTTGTTACAACTATTGCCTTTGTACTTGAGGATGCATAAAGGATGTTCTATTAACAAAATATGCCATCATGGTGGAATTTTGAATGAGTTTTTGACATTCGTGCATTTCCTGCCACAATTATGGCCTAATTATATTGAAAATTTCTTGGCT
Source organism: Phragmites australis (assembly GCF_958298935.1). Lineage (NCBI taxonomy): Eukaryota > Viridiplantae > Streptophyta > Magnoliopsida > Poales > Poaceae > Phragmites > Phragmites australis. The sequence goes on from NC_084921.1 coordinate 17,501,608, forward strand.
AACTGATTTATCACTAAAACATTCATTAGTTTAATTTGGTGAGTGACTTGCTCAAGAGTTGAGATTTGGCTCAACTTCATTATAAGCTGAGTATACGCCTATTCGTTAGCTCAGTTTACTCTACTGAAATTGAGCTCGTCTTTTTTTTTTTTTTTTTCAAATGAACAGAGCTGAGTGTATTCCATCTTGCTTGAACTTGACTTGTTTCCAGACCTAGTTCTTTGTTCCTAGAAATGTTTAGCTTTATTTTTGATAGATAAGTGAGTTTACAGTGCTTTCATTTTGACTCCTTGTGATTGGTTCTTTCCCTTATATCACAGAGAAGACATTTCTGGAAGAAGGTATATGCGGAGCTTCTATAATGATGTTACTCGGCTACAGGTCTACCTTCCTCCCCACGACCAACCAACTCAAGCAATTACATTTTATATGGTATTTATTCTCTATTTTTCTTGCAGGATGTGCGTAAAAGGTTCCCTCATTGCAGTTCAGATATGGAACCAGGGCAGGTTGTTTGCTGATTTGTTTTAATTTATGATTTCCCATGTTTAGAATAATCACTCTCTTCAATATTCAAACCACTGCATGCTAATCAGTGCTCCTTAATTTTTACCAGTGCTTTTTTCCACGGGAAGTTGCAAAAAGCATCACCACACCAATGTTTATACTCAATCCGGCATACGATGTTTGGCAGGTGCCATTATCCATATCCATCTTCGTTGTCTGTTAGAGAATAAATATCGACATGATTCTTACTTCTCTTTTCTCCTTTTCCTTTCCAGGTGGAGCATGTCTTGTCTCCAGAAGGATCTGACCCTCAAAGTTTGTGGCAAAACTGCAGAATGGATATTACAAAATGTAGTTCGAAACAGCTTGAAATTCTCCAAGGTTGTAATAGAATCTTATATGGTTATGCCCTCTTCTGGATAGCTTTGTCTCACTTAAAGATCCTCCATCTTGCAAGTCACTGTATCAAGGATTATAAATTTTGCAGGTTTTAGGAAAGCACTGCTTGATGCTATAAGTGAGTTCAAGAATAGAATAGACTGGGGTATGTTCATTGACTCCTGCTTTATACACTGTCAGTCAATGAATGCTTTGACTTGGCATTCCCCATCAGCTGCTAGAATCAACAACAAGGTAACCTCATGTCTCTTTTTTTTCCCCTTCAGTTGAGCTCAAGGGAACTTGTAATATGTTAAAGAAATGTAGATTGACCTGGCTTAATTGGCTCTACAAATATGTCCTGGACTTTGGAGATTTCGGTAGTTGCCATTGTTTTAGATCGATTTTATAATTTTACATTATAAGAGTGATAACATCACAATGGACCACTGTGTCTGTCAGTAAGCTGCATGCATTCTGATTTCTGACTAGTCTCAGCAGAGCATATTTCAGTGGTTTGGCAAGTATTGCCTACCAATATCTTAAATGATCGCTTTGTAGTACATACATATGTTATTTCGGGGCTATAGATGATAAAATATCTTTCTGAGTCTGTTGTATATTTTTTGTGACATTTGGCATATTATTGCAATTTCAATTCTGGTGAACAGACCGTTGCTGAAGCGGTGGGAGACTGGTTCTTCAATCGGAGAGAGGTGAAGGAAATAGACTGCGAATATCCCTGCAACCCGTCATGCTACAATAAGGTTCTTGATGAGCCCTACAAGGAAGACTGACACTGTTGTCTGTTGTAGAATTTTGGTGATTTTAAGTGCAATTCATTCTCCATGAGTTCGTATTTGGTCAATTGAATGTGATCGTTAGCTCAGCTTTGATTCAGACCTGTACTTCAGACCTGTTCAAATATAAGAACATTTATTAGAAAAATACTCTTCTTTCCATGTTTGTCTTCACAAAATGAGTCTTGATATGGTATGTCTATGTAACGACCCAAAATCTTGTACTGAAAAATTTCTCAAGGAATTAATGGAATAAAGAAAATGCATGGAGGAGAGACAAGAAATAAAAGAAAAATCAAACGGGAAAAGAAAAAGAAAAGAAAACCTCTCTTTTTCCTGGGCCCAATCTTCCCCTCCTCTCTCTCTTAGCTCGTTCCCCCATCTGTTTCGCTCGGTTTGACCTGTCTTTCTGCATGTGGGTCCGCTCCTCTCTTGGCCTCTCTCTTGCGTCCTGGCCCAGCTTGCACTTACGCCCTGCTCTCCCTCCCGTCCGGTCCCACAGGTTGGCACCTTCTCCCACCTCCGTCGCCCCTTTCCTTTCCCCCCACGTGATAGTGAATCCGACCTGATCGACAAATCCATGCCCAAAGATGGAAGGTGATCCCCATGCAACTGCGTATTTGGAAACCATGATAGCAGAGAAGGAAAAGGGAGCAAGAATCGCGATGTGATCGAGCTTGGAGACTGGAATTAGCTTGCAGAGATCTCAACGGCCACCGAATCAAACTCGAGCGTGAACCCGCATCTCCAACCTATATAAGGACCCAAGACCCCCCTAGAGCATTGCCAGCCTCTTCGCAGTGTTTCCCCTCACAAATCATAGCTCGAGCACCACTCGAGAGCTCCCTTCGTGAGTTTCCACCGTTGTTGCCAACCCACAACACTAATCCCTGATGTCGACACGCCCGTCAAACGAGCTCACCGAGGTGCCAGGAAGCCTTTCTGCCGCTCGCAGTCAAAATCGGAGTACCGCGGCGAGGTTCTTGCCTTCTCCGACGAGCGCGCCACCGTGAAAGCTGTCGCCAGAGCTCAAGCAGGTTTGATCTCCACCACCCAATCTCGCGCCAATGGTCCAGATTAGAACACCCCCATACCCTTTCACCTCGGCCCAGTCAGCAATACATAATCCCTGTCAGCATCAACACATCAGCGCCATGTGGGCGATCGGATCCTATGTGACAGCCATGCCAGCAAACCCAAGCCTAGTTAGTGCCATGTTAGCTTTTCCTTTTTTTTCTTTTTCTTTTAGGGCCTGTTTGGTGGAGCTCCTCCTAATCCAAATTCTATGTGGGAATTGATTCTCTGGGGAAATGATTATGTGGCTGAAAATAATTCTTTAGGATAAACTCTATGAAGAAAATAATTCTGTGAGGGAAGTGAATCAGGGGAAGTTGATTTTTTCGGCTCGCAGCATCTAATTCATTTCAGGGAATCACTCCCACGGAATCACTCTGGGAGCTGAAAACTGTAAACTACCATTTGGCAGAGCTCCCACTAATTTCACTATAGGAGCTGGTCTGGGAGTTCTACCAAACAGAACCTTAACTCCTCTACTAATATCAGCTTGCGCAATAATTCCCTTTTTAGTAGAAAAATAATTCGTAAAATTGGGAAAATCTTTAATACTTATGTTAATTCATTATATAGGTTTCCCTTTAATAAATATAAATGTTTTTAATTATGAAAATAATTTAGATAAATATAGGATATGTTTTCTATAATGTTATTATTCTAGAAAATGTTTTAATAAAGTAGAATCATTTTTAATGTTAAATAAAGTTTTCTTTGATGTGTAAATAATTATTATAAACTTGAAAATGAGTTTTTCTTTACTAAAATAATTTTGAATAATCTATTTTAATTTTTTTGTGTTTCTTTAATTCTTAAAAATCCTTTTTAATTTCTAAAAATTGCTAGAAAATCCTAAAAAAAATACCCGGAGCGTCAGAAAATTCTAGGAAAATTCCTACACCTTTCTTTCACCCTTCCAAAGCCATATCTCCACCATTGTGACTTCGGTCTAATCGTTTCCTTCACCAATAATATTGACAGTATACATCCGCAAATATAACCAATGTTAAGATCGACGAACTATATTTCTGAGTATCGGAACTAAAAAATTTACCGACACCGATTCATGCCTAACAATAGGTTCTTTAGTAATACCCCTAACCAAACTAACCTACAAATATTATTCTATACAATCTACATTTAATAGCTATCCTGCCATATCGAAATTAATATTGACAGTATACTAGCATTTTCTAAACCCTAAACCCTAGGTCATACCGTTAAACCCTAGGTCATACAGTGTCAATTCCTATATCACACAATGCTACCCTACAATTATTACTCTGTACAATCTACATATTCAAAACTATCATACTACAAATAATATTTTATATTTAATTACTATCCTACTATGTCGTAATTAATATTGACAACATTCTACTAAATACAGCATTTTCTAAACCCTAGATCATATATGTCTAAACCCTACAGTACTACTATACTTATTAACAACAATAAAAGTATACAAGAAATTACCAAAAAATGCTCTTCAAATCCGGGGATCAAATGCAGCAGGGCTTCGCCGCGCTCTCTTCCTCTCCTCCTCTTCTTCTTCAGAGTTTACTCTTTTTTTCGGATTAAAATGAGGATTTCTCCTCAATTTTCAGACTTTTATAGAGAAGGGAGGAGCGGGGGGGGGGGGGGGGTGGGCATGCAGCCTCCTTACCGCCTCCTAAGAGGGCGTCAAGGGCCCTAACCATCCTATCAGGGGACGGTAAGGTGTAGGACGCAGGCGGGAAGGCCGTACCCACCCCTTGAGAGGGAGATTAGGCCTTTTTACCGCTCTTGAGAGGGCGGATGGCCTAACTGCTCTCTGAGAGGGCTGCATATTTTTGTAATTTTTGCGGCGAGAAATATATTTATTTAAATTTTAAATAAAAAATATAAAAATAAAAAACTCCTATGATGCCCGTGCTACGCTGAGCTTCGACGTAGCATGGCTCAACCCAACGCGCACCATTGATCAAGGCCCACCAAAGTCGCGGCCCAAAACGCACAAAGACTTTTTTCCCTTCATTTTTTCACATTTCCTCAGTGTAGCTGGGCCGCACGAGACTACAGGCTGTTTTTCGGCACATGTTGATTTTTTCTGTTCTCTTTCTTTTTTTCTAATTCTTTTGATTAATTTCATATATCTATGGTTTTGTGCATTCAACATTTCGGAAACTTGATTCAATATTTGGCAAAACCTAGATTGCAAATTTTGGACACTAGCTCAAAATTTTATATAAAAATGTTGAAACAATACATTTGAATTTTTTTAATCTAACATTTTGAAAGACCTGATTCAACATTTTCCAACACTGATTTCAATAATTTTTATATAATATTTCAACATTTAAAAAAAAATTGGACTAGTACATTCAAAATATTGAACTAGCACATTCCAAATGTTAGATTTAAAAAAATCAAAAAAGAAAAAATATTCATGTTGTATCTTATTTTATTGTATTAATTTAAAAAAGGATTCAAAAATAGACTTATGGTTTAAGAGAAAAATGAATTTAAAGTTTTGGTTTCAAGGAAATTTTTACGCTGTCCGACCCGCTCAGCGCTACGCACAGCCGTCTGTTTCCGCCACACACGAATCTCCAGGCTGAGCTATGCCGAAGCAAGTCTCGACATGAGAATAACCTTAGCTTCTTTAAGTCTTCCAAGAACCCATCATGGTGAAATTTGGTAGCTTTGTCTCATGTTCAGATGAGACGTAAGTACGGCTGTTTCTTTGGATTCTGAAACTGATGATAAATTGGTTTGGAGGTATATATACACATAATAGATGTCTTTCAGTTCACTCTCTTAAAATTAAGAAAACACGCCTCAATTTCATGGCTTCTCCGTCAACAGCGCCGAGGGATCGGCTTCAGGATGTTGCCGAGCTTAGAGGGAGCAAGGGCGGTGGCGGATGATCCCCTAAGTGGGCAGTGCTGGGGAGGGAGCGAGGGCGATGGCGGATGATCTGTTGGCGGGAGTGCCACCGGAGAGACGAAGCCACGCAAGCGGGATGGAGGTGGAATGACGCCAGCGTAAGACGGAGTGGAGAAAGAGAAAATGAGATGAGCTATAGGTAGTAGATGGTTGTGAGTCATCGGATGGGCATCCAATGGATTAACGGCCGTCGACTGATTTTTTTAAAGTGTAAATGAAGATGGGAGAGCATCCCCTAGGGCCAGGAATAACCTGTTGCCATCGTAGCTCATCTACTTATTGGGCTAAATAGCAACAAAGCAAGGGACCACGCTATGCGAGTTTTTTTTTTCAATTAAAATTTTAAATAAATAGATTTCTTATGAAAAAAATTACAAAACTAGACGTCTGAGGGGGCGGTTAGGCCACCCGCCCTCCCCTGAGAGGGCGGGTACGACTCCTTGCCACCCTCTCAAGGGCGGTAAGGGGGGCTGCCCTCCCGCACCCGTCGGCCTTCACCCCTCTACCCTCCTCTGTAAAAAGGGCTAAAAATAGCTAAAAATCACATTGTATTCAAAAAAAGAAAAAACTCTGAAGAGGGAGGAGAGGAGAGGAGGAGAGCCCGGCGAAGCTCTGCTGTATTTGATCAGCGGATTTGAATATCACTTTTCGGTAAGTCCTTTTTTTCTTTTTTATTGTTGTTAATTAGTGCAATAGTAGTATATGATATAAGTTTTAGACAAATATGATCTAGTGTTTAGAAAATACTATGTTTAGTAGGAAATTGTCAAATTTACTTAGGACATGGTAGGATAGCAGTGAAATATATAATATTATTTGTACTATGTTAGTTTTGAATATGTAGATTTTATAGAATAATAATTGTAGGGTTATATTGTGTGATATAGGAGCTAGTACTGTATGATAATAGGCGAATCTAGGATGTAGCGTTTAGAAAATGGTAGTATATTGTTAATATTAATTCTGATACGGTAGAATAGCTATTAAATGTAGATTGTATAGAGTAATATTTGTAGGTAAGTTTAGGTAGGACTATTATTGAAAATCTATTGTTATGTATGAATCAATGTTGGTAATTTTTTTTTCTGGATTATTGAAAACCCTTTCCACCCTCTGATGGGGTGGTTAGCAGGCCTAACCGTCCTCTCAGGGGCTGCAGGCTTCTAGTTTTACAATTTTTTTTACGAGGAATCTATTTATTTAAATTTTTAATCGAAAAAATATATAAAAAAACTCACGCTATGCCGAGCTTCGACGTAGCACGGCCTAACGCGATGCACACCATTGATCAAGGCCCACCAGAGTCACGGCCCAAAACGCACAGGGAGTTTTTTCCCTTCATTTTTTTCACATTTCCTCAGTCTAGCTGGGCCGCACCAGACTACAGGCCGTTTTTGAGCCCAGGTTGCCTTTTTCCGGTTCTCTTTCTTTTTTCTTCTAATTCTTTTGATTAATTTCATATATCTATGATTTTGTGCATTCAACATTTCGAAAACTTGATTCAATATTTGACAAAAACTAGATTAAAAATTTTGGAACACTAGTTCAAAATTTTATATAAAAATATTGAAACAATATATTTTAAAAAAATCCAACATTTTGAAAGACTTGATTCAATATTTTCCAAAAGTGATTTCAATAATTTTTATATACTATTTCAAAATTTTCACACAAATATATTGGACTAGTACATACAAAATGTTGAACTACTACATTCAAAGTGTTGAACTACTACATTCAAAATGCTGAACGTGTACATTCAAAATGCTGGACATGTACATTTAAAATGCTGAACTAGCACATTCGAAATGTTGCATTTAAAAAATCAAAAAATAAAAAATATGCATGTTGTATCTTATTTTAATGCATTAATTTAAAAAACACGGTGGTTTAAAAGAATTAAAAAATGGCCTTACGGTTTAAGATAAAAATGAGTTTAAAGTTTTGGATTCAAGGAAAATTTTACGCCCCCGCAGCGGCCGTCCGACCCGCTCAGCGCTGCCCACACCCGTCTGTTTCCGCCACGCACGAATCTCCAGGCTGAGCTATGCCGAAGCAAGTCTCGACATGAGCAGCCCAGAGGCCCATGACGTAGCCCAAACATAGCAGCCCACATGACCGGGGTCCCGTCCAAAATTAGGACGATGCATAGCCTTTTGCGCTCCAAACCAGCAAGGACTCGATGGAAGTCATGGAAGAAATCGCACAAGTTATCAACTTGATGTCTTCAAGTACTATGAATTCCATTGGGCCAGGGCTACGAGCGCATGCAGCTAAGAAATCATGTGTTCTAGTACTACTACTTGTTCTAGATCAACAATTCAACTCGGTTCAGTCCAATTCAACTAGCTCCTGTTATTTATTTGTTCCAAGCACGTACATACATGATGCCACAGCTGCTGCGACAACTGACCCTTCCAAATTCCAATAGCACGGTGCACAAACACACAACACATACCCACAGGTCACGGCGCCAAAAGAAGAAGCACCCAAGCCACAGGAAAAGATGAGCAAGCAATGTCACCGGCTTCAGGTGGCCTCGGCGGCGCCGGACATCTTGCTGAGCCTACTCGGCGCCTTACCGTTGCCGGCCGCCCTCCTCGGCGTGCCGCCGCGGCACCGGCCCGGCCCGAACAGGGCCCGCTGCGCCACCGCGCCGGCGTAGAGGTTCGCCCTCGGTGGCTTGCCGTTGCCCTCGGAACTGCCACT